>NC_058523.1:501376780-502585947 GCF_904849725.1 Hordeum vulgare subsp. vulgare | reverse complement strand
TTGCAAGCTAGCATATGCTTGATTGTTCTGTTAACGAGTTAGCATCTGCCCTGCATTGTTGTGGTTGTCAGGAATCAAATAATGGCAGTTTGTGCAGATTGATTTTATTCTATGGAATAATAGAACAGCTTATCATAACGAACAACGTTCCTGCTCATTGGTTTTGGATGGTCGAGCTGCAGGTGTATGGCATATGATTATTTTTCCTTCCTTCCCCTCTGTCCAAGTAGCAAGCATGTGGTTGGCTGATGTATCTGTGTTGTTGACTCTGCTTATTCAAGTAGAAGTAGTGGTAGTAGTTTGCGTGGTAGGAGATTGCCAACGCTTTGTTGGCTTCTGGTTGTGGGGGCTGAAACTGTTGCTTCAGAACGAGGGATGCTTGTGCACAACTATATTAGTTTACAGAGGGAGTAGCAACAAAGTGGCACTGGTGCCCGTAATTTTGGTTATTTGGTCTAAGCCCCATAGGATTTTGGCTGAATTATTCATGCTGTTGGGAGCCGTCTAGTTGGTTTGCAATTGAGGGTATCCTTCTCAATGTTCATTGCTTGTGTGAACACATGATAATAACCTTCTAGGTTTATCGATCAGCATACTTTCCCTCTGGTAAATTGCATAAACCAGATGGAATCATCAAAGAAGTTTTACATGTTCCAAGCCTTTAAAGGAAAAGCTATCTGCCAGCATTCACTTTAAGTACTTGAAGTTCTTTTAGAATGATCAACCATGTTAGGTTGCTAGTTGAACTGTTTAAGGATTTTGCCTTGTGTTGTCTTCCCTGTCTGATTAGGTAGCAACAACAGTAGTTGGTTAGTTACAAAATGGTTGGTGCATGATGTATGTATATTCAGTCAGTCAGTCAGTCAAGACTAACAAAAATGGGTGGCTGAACACATAGCTTGTTTAATGTACTGAATTTAGTGTACTGAACAAATAGATAACATAACATGCTGTGTGTGCATTTTTGTTGGCTGAACACATAGCTTGTTTTATTAAAAGGCCATAGAAGGGCTACAGAAACTGCCCTCTTTTTTCATTGGTTGAACACATAGCTTGTTTGTCTCATCACTCTGTTATGCTACCATCTGCATATTATGTGTTTGTTCCATGACTAACTTGTCTATTCAAATCATTTGCATTCGTTGGCTGACAGAGGTCATTCTACTTAGCTCCGATGATGAGGCTGCTCCTAGGCCTGCTGTCAAGATGACAACAAGAGGTCCCAAGAAAACAGGAAATGCTGCTTTTGATAAACATTATGTGTATGCAAACAAAGTTGCCTTGAAGCCCTCACAAGTTGAGAAGTTGAAGCGCCGAGTTCGTCATCGAACGCCAACCATACCATATTATGTATGCACCATTTAAGAAGCTCACGTGATACCTAAGAAGGCAAAAATGGTAAAAAGCATCAAGAAGCATGTTTTTGATAAGTTGTCTCGAACTTTCCTTTCTTACAAGTTGCCCATGTTTTTTTGTGTGTAGTACTTCAACAAGCCGTACACCACTCAACACATCAAAAAGCCGTTTGACAAGTACCCTGTTATTAAATCAGTTTGACAAGTACACTGTTATTAAATCTTGGTTATCTCTGTGTTATTAAATCAGATGATGGTACCCAGTTTGACAAGTACCATGTTTATTACAGAATCAAGTTGCAAAAGAGCTAGAAGCAAAAATGAGCTCAGAAGTTGCCCATACATTACACTCATACATGCTCACAGTGAAATACATAGTTCAGGTATCATTCTCCCCGTCGATGATATTACACTCATACATGAGGGGAACTGTTTCTAAAAAACAGAAGAGAACTACAACCAAGACAATCTTCCTTACGCTACCCGTCATCGTCGATATCATTCTCGCCGTCGCTACAATATTGGAGGATTGTATCGTCTGTCCCAATATCTTCATCATCCTCACTTTCATGACCATCCACTACCTCCTTCCTCCTTTTCTTCATTCTTTCTACCACTTCAGCCTCAACAAACACGACTTCCGTGTCCCTTCGCAATCTGGTTTGCACATTGGCTTCTTGAGCTTGCACTGGAACTTTTGGGGTGTCATCATCTTGGTATGCTAGCCCGATACCACTGGGACCATCTCCTATTTCATTTTCAGTCACACTCCACAAATGCCTATGCTGAAACTTTTGCACAACTCGCCAATTTCCATGCAAACGAGTATCTGGCACATAGAATACCATTTTTGCTTGTGTTGTTAGAATAAAAGGATCATTCTTGTATGTAACATCCCAAAATTATAAATTTTGGAATGTTAATATAATTATTAGATTGATTGTTTGTTTGGTTGCTGAGTGAGTGAAACTTGTGTGAAATTTGAAACTTTTCGAAACTTTTGAATGAGAGGGAATAAAATGACTTTTCCCTTCTCCGGTAGATTCAAATTCAAGCTTTTAAAAGCAAAGAGAGAAGATGACATGACTTCTTCAACTACAAATAATTTGAACCGAGATATTTGCATTTGAATTCTTTTGCATTTTCCATTCGTTTTCTTCGTGCAACAAAATGTCGGAAAATACATTTCCAGAGAGGAGGAACATGACCCTCGAACCCACGGGCATTTTGAAAGTTATTTGAACCCTCAAACTTAGAGGATCATTTGAAAATTATTTGCAAAAAGAAATAATGCTTTTAGGGATTTTTGGAAAAACATTTTTTCTGAATTTTTTATTTTTGCCGTGGAAAAATGCCCATCATCTATATTTTATTTTTCTGATAATTTTAGTATATAAAAACTCTTTATTCCGAATTGATTTGATTTCCTTTTTAACATTTTAGTTTCCTAGTTTTGAAAATAGGAATAGAATCACTTTTATTAGGAAATAGGAGCTGGCCCAATTAAGCACTTTCCAAATTTGGCCCAGGAGATCTTCTTCTTCCTCCTCTCTTCTCCCACGTGACAGAAACCTTCCATCCATGGAGGAAGGAATCCCCTCCTTCCCGATCTCCCTACTCCTTCCTTCCGGGCGCCATCCGAGACTGCCTATAAATTCCCACCGCCCTCCTCTCTCCATTTTTCCCGAGAAAACCCCCTCTCCTCGCCTCTAGCTCGCGCACCCTCGCCGGAGTTATCACCGGAAAAACTTGTCAGGAGCTCCCCACCTTCGGCCCCTGCACCCACCTCGCTGCACCCCTCCACCAGCAGCTTTTCCACCACCTCATTGCACTCCTCCACCACCCCCTGCTGCCCCTTCTCCACCATCCCCATCGCCATTACCACCAGCAGCAGCAAAACCAGCAGTTTTTTCACCTTCGGCCTCCTCCCCATGGCACCTCGCTGCACCCCTCCATCACTTCGGCACCACCTCGCTGCACCCCTCCACCCCCCTCCACCGCCCCTGCTGCCCCATCCCCATCCCCATCGGCCATCACCAGCGAACAGCAGTAGTTTTCCTCCCCACCTCGCCCCCTACAACCCATCTCCACTTCGCCACCACCCCCTCTCTGGAGCCCCACCTTCGCCCCCCCCCCTTTCCCCACCACCGCCGGCCCCTCCCCACCCCACCGGAGCACCTCCTTCCCACCTCGGCTAGCAGTCATCCACGGGAGCAGCTCCACCACGGTAAGAACTTCTCCTCCCTCTCTGTTATTTCCCTTCTCTTGTTTGTAGCCCTTAGATCCTATTTAGATGGTTAGATTAGATCTTAAAATACCTCTTCGGTTAGATTAGAAAAACCGTGCTGGTTTTATTTCACTTATCATTTAACCAGCGAGTTTCGCTTAGCATCGGCCGTTTGCTCCTAGCCATGCAACAAACAGCACCCGCAGCCAATAGTAACAGACCACGTGTACCCTTTGCTAGTACTAGTTAACTTCAGTTTTTTCCGTCTAAATTGCAAAAACAGCAAGTTTCAATCTTGTTTTGGCCACAACTTTTTATCCCGAAGTCCAATGACATTGATTCTTTTTCCAGTTGCTCACAAATTTCCTGTAGTGTTTAAAAACATATAATTTGTCTATGTTTGAAATTTTAAAATATAAGTTAGATCAGATTTAGTTTAAACCTTGTTTTGCTTATTCCAGGAGTTTAAAAATAGCATTTAATTTGATTCCTTTTGTTACTGATCACTAGTGATCCTATTTATAAGTGGTAAAAATTGCAGATTTGTTTGAGTATTTTAACTCATTATTTCATGTGAAACAATTTCTGTTTCACCGCTTTTAGGATTTCGGCTAATTCATTTTCTACTTTTGTTTTAAAATATTTTCTTTATTATTTCAGAAAGATTATTATTGTTTGTTTATGTTAGTTAACAGTAGTTTTGCAACAAGTTTTTATTTTATGTTTATTTGTTTTCATTAAATCAATTCTAGTCCCGTAGTAACGTGCAATTGTTTTCATCCCTCTTTCAAATTACGTTCGGGAATACTTTCAAAAGGTTTTGTGAAAAATACTTTATTTTATCTTAGTTAAACTTATATCTTAGTTCCTTGTTATTATTGTCTGTTAGACAAAACTATTTAGTGTTTGACGTAGTAGAAGACTCCCTAGTCTTATTTGAAGTTTCTTTCGGAATTTCTTATTCGCTCTCTCTCTTTTGTTTTGATTTCTAGAATGATTGCTAGTATGAGTGCTTATGTGAATGATATGTTTGCTATATAGATTTCATCGGAGAGTGACGAGTAGTCTATCAAGTTATTTTCTCGAGGAATTCTTCTTCGTCAACATCACAGGCAAGTCACTTTGATCATACTATCACCTATGTTTTTATGCATCGTAGTTCTACCATCCTATGCCCAATTGCATGCTGCTTAGGTACTTGGAAACTTTAGCATAAGTTGTAGTATCATGTGGTAGGAACACAACAACCCCGATACTTGGCCCCGGGACGACAATTTCTTAATGCTATGGTTGAGTAGACGGGTTATCGGTTGAGTGTATACCACGAGTGATGCGAGGCTGATATAATAATCAAGACCGGACTAAGACAAGATTTTCAAGACCTCGGACGCAATGCAACTCTGGGTGAAGGACGGTTGATCGGCTCCCTGGAGAACCCAGTGGATGCCCGGGATGCTGGAGAGGCCATGTCATCCTGCGGAAAGCTTCACCCAGGCTCAAAGAGACGGACGGATATTTTCAAGACCCAAGGCTTACCTGCACAACCACAAGTCATTATGGGCTCTGGCTTGGTTGGACAACGCGGCGACTCTGGACAGGCGGTGCTAGCAGATGTAGACGAACGGTAGGAATGGATGGGCACCGACAGGGATTCAGAGGGACCCGTTGAAAGACCATGTTTTGATCATCCGGTCTTCAAACACCCTGAAGTGCGAGGACATACTCGGAGGCGATCAAATCTTGTGGTGAACGTGTGCAAAACTCTGCAGAGTACTCAAACCTAATCGATTAGCCGTGTCCACGGTCATGGACGACTTGAGCCAAAGGAACTGAAGTTATCTGGATTTCTCAACACCATTAAATATATTTGATGAGGGTAAATATTGACAACTTGGGTACGAGAACTGGTTGGCGTAACCATCTCGTTAACAACCAACAATGTAGTAACATTTTGTTTTTAGCCCACTCTTGTTGTACGAGAAAAACTTGCTTTACGCTAAAACTTATAGCCCCACCTGCCATATATGCATATAGTATAGATGATTACTTTTCACCCCTCTCTTATGTGACTTGCCGGCATATTCAATATGCTGACCTACACGGCTGCAACGTCTTATGTTGCAGATATTTTTCTTCGACGAGTAAGAGTACGATTCAGGGTTACGGTCTACACTCAACTTGCCGTTGGTGTTTATTGGGACTCCACTCCCTTGACCGCTTCCGCTGAGATATTTAAGCTATATATCAGTTTTACGCTATTTACATGTGATTGCACTTTGATATATAGATTGATGTACTGTGTGTGCCAGCATACTGATCCAGGGATGGCACAGAAACACAGAGGCTTGACTCGTTTTGAGTCGGGTCGCTACAGAGATGGTATCAGAGCACATGTTGATCGTAGGACGTGACCCTAGAAACTGGAAAATTCTTAGGATAGGATCTCTCAAAAATCTTATTTTCGAGAACACCTTTCACTCCTCATCTCTTCTGATTTCATCAAATGTTCTCTCTCATCTCAAATAGTTAGACAATCCCCTTACCCCTTCGACCTCATGAAGAATCAACGGAGTTCTACATCAAAGTAAAGAGGATTTCACCACGCGTTTGAAGAATTGAAGCTACACCAACAGAAGACTCTCAAGACCCGAAGAAATCGAAGACCCTGAATTGTTCGAATAATTATATGACCATTAGAAGTCCAAACCCCTTTTATATACCCACGGTAGATACGATGATTTGTGAGTCGTCATTGGTGTGTGTTTTCCGACGGCCACAAATAAAACCCATTCTCAAAAATTTTGTTTGTATTGTGTGTATCTCCCTCCCTCTCTTACCCGTCTCATCCCCAAAACCTCAACCCTACCAGATGGAGTATGAAGCTGGACTTGTAATCTCTGGACCAATGACCCAGCTGGAGGCTGAAATATGGATTCAGAACATGGAGAACCACTTCGGGAGAAACTTGATCTCAAGGAAGTATGAAGTGGAACACGCTCTCCAGTACTTTACACAAAGTGCTGCAATCTGGTGGAAAATGCACCATGCCATACAAGGATTTAGTGGAGCAGAAAGTTGGGAAGAATTCAAGAAGACTCTGTTAAGATCCCGACTTATTCAGAAGTGCTTTGACAGTCCGAAGGAGAAGACTTGTGCATGCAAGATCTGTGGAGAAATAGGACACACCCAGGAAGAACACAAGGATGGATGCACTCATTGTGATGAAAATCACCCAGCTAAGGAATGCCCAACTAGTCAGGTGACTTGTTTCTTGTGCGAAGGAACCAACCACTACCCAGCTCAGTGTCACATTTACCCCAAGGTACAACAAGTTGTCAAGCAGCAGAAAGATGCAGTGAAGGAAACCCACAAGAAGAAAATTCTAGAAGAGCCAGTGATGAACGAAAGTATTGAAGACCCTGATGGACAAGGTCTGACCAGATTTTTCTCCAATGCATGCTACTCATGTGGAGAAGAAGGACATTATTCACAGGACTGCACGAAGATAAGCCAAGAGTATCTGGGAAACTTCCCGACGGAAGAAGTGGAGTTTGATCCACTTTAAATAGAAGAACTGGCCAAAATGAAGGAGTCCGGAAAGAAGAAAAAGTACCCTCGGAAGAACCAAATCTCTGCAGACATAGACCTGAGTCATGTCAGATGTTACAAGTGTATGAAATTTTGCCACCACAAATACATGTGCTCAGGAAGGAAGCCGGGAATCCAAGGAGCAAAAGCAGAAGCTAAGAAGCCTCGAGACTTGTCAGAAATCATTTGTTTTCGTTGCAAGGAAGCATGACATTTTGCTAACGATTGTCCGCAAAGGAAGAAAGCTAGAATGGAGTAGTAAGTTTTGACCATGGCAATAAGTGTAATCCGAAGCACCCTTGTTTTTCATGAGATCATGGTGTGATTTTTTTTGTAACAGAAGTCCCTGAGATTGTAATAACATCATGAATAAATGGAATTTATTGTCTCATGATTGTCTATGTTGAAAATGTATGCGTTGTTTCTCTACGAGCAAAGATCTCTGAACATTTATGAGGATAAGAGAAATATGGTCTATGCAGGCATGAGTATAATTCATTTAAGTGTGGTAGTAATCGGTAAACCCACAGGATCCACTGAGAAGGAATGTACCATGATTACCAAGGAGACATATACATTCCTCTGAGTACCTATTTACTGACACCTGCAGATGACAACTCGCTACGAGTCATTCCTCAAGGGCCCAGAAACGATCATGACCCTGACCAGTGATCATGATTACCCGAAAATCCTGAAGGACATGATGAAGCACATTCACCTTGAAGGAGATGCAGTCTACAAAGGCTACCCATTTGTGGAAAATGGAGTGGAACTTTGGTACGTGGAAGTACACCTCCACCATGTGAAAGGAGTTTGTCCAAAAACTATGGGGCAATACTTTTTCATTTCACGGGTACCACGAGCAACCTTCTTTGATGCTGTTCGTGAAGCTGCCATGGAAGCCATACGTCAGATCGGAGAAATACTTGAAGCAAGACTCCGTCATACCCAGGAATACCTGAGTGAAGTACGTGCGGAGATGATGGAGATGAAGCTCATGACCACCATGATGAAGCAAAAGATGGATGATTTCAAGGAGCACCTCGGAAAGTTCTAGTGGAACTAAAGTACCTCCAAGAGAGACAGATGAATAAAGTTGGCAGAAATGCTTGACCATACCGAACAATGTGGATGGCAGCATTTGTAATGAATTACTTTTGAGTTGGAATTTAGAAGAAAGCAAGGATGTAATAAAGGATTGATTATGAAATGAATATGATTTATGGAAGAAGCTATGATGGATCAGCAAACGTTTTCTTAGGAACATACGAAAGCCAGAGAGTTGTAAAGATACGATAGATGTTTTGTTCAGCTTGCAGAACCAATGGATTATCCGAACTTCGTTCGTGGACGAGAAATTCTGCAACGCTTGTGAGGATGCCCGAGTGTTAGAATGCGAGATTCGCTAAACCTTATACAGAGAAATGATTTGGGTGCGGAATGGATTGATCACCATGACGACTTACTCTTATCATTTATCTTGCTATTCAGAATGGTAAATCTGAGAGACTTACCCATAGTGAGAGACGACGTTCTTTGAAGCTTTTGTTTAAGCCTTAGAATGGTATGATGAAGCCCCATGTACATGGCACTTGTTGTCACACGTAGGAAATTTTACGGTGAGGATAAAACCAAGACCCCTCTCTCTGCAGGATAACCACAAATGGTAGACCACCATGAGAATCATCGATATGTTATTTAGAATTGACCACGAGACTGTCACTTAAGAAGACCCAGTAACGGAAGAAGCTTATATCAACGGGAGAGCATCACCAAAGGATTTAATATGAAGACTGTGCGATGTCAGTTGCCAAAACCCCAGAGGATCGTTAAAGCATTTTGAGGGACCAGTATCTCTCATTTTAAGTGTGGTAGCATCCCACTTTGCCGGAAGTTGGATTTTTTAGAAGACCCCCAAACCCTAACCTTTCTTTCTAGCCTCTTCGAATCTCGAGGACGAGATTCATTTTAAGTGTGGTAGTTTGTAACATCCCAAAATTATAAATTTTGGAATGTTAATATAATTATTAGATTGATTGTTTGTTTGGTTGCTGAGTGAGTGAAACTTGTGTGAAATTTGAAACTTTTCGAAACTTTTGAATGAGAGGGAATAAAATGACTTTCCCCTTCTCCGGTAGATTCAAATTCAAGCTTTTAAAAGCAAAGAGAGAAGATGACATGACTTCTTCAACTACAAATAATTTGAACGGAGATATCTGCATTTGAATTCTTTTGCATTTTCCATTCGTTTTCTTCGTGCAACAAAATGCCGGAAAATACATTTCCAGAGAGGAGGAACATGACCCTCGAACCCACGGGCATTTTGAAAGTTATTTGAACCCTCAAACTTAGAGGATCATTTGAAAATTATTTGCAAAAAGAAATAATGCTTTTAGGGATTTTTGGAAAAACATTTTTTGTGAAGTTTTTATTTTTGCCGTGGAAAAATGCCCATCATCTATATTTTATTTTTCTGATAATTTTAGTATATAAAAACTCTTTATTCCGAATTGATTTGATTTCCTTTTTAACGTTTTAGATTCCTAGTTTTGAAAATAGGAATAGAATCACTTTTATTAGGAAATAGGAGCTGGCCCAATTAAGCACTTTCCAAATTTGGCCCAGGAGATCTTCTTCTTCCTCCTCTCTTCTCCCACGTGACAAAAACCTTCCATCCATGGAGGAAGGAATCCCCTCTTTCCCGATCTCCCTCCTCCTTCCTTCCGGGCGCCATCCGAGACCGCCTATAAATTCCCACCGCCCTCTTCTCTCCATTTTTCCCGAGAAAACCCCCTCTCCTCGCCTCTAGCTCGCGCACCCTCGTCGGAGTTATCACCAGAAAAACTTGCCAGGAGCTCCCCACCTTCGCCCCCTGCACCCACCTCGCTGCACCCCTCCACCAGCAGCTTTTCCACCACCTCGCTGCACTCCTCCACCACCCCGTGCTGCCCCTTCTCCACCATCCCCATCGCCATTACCAGCAGCAGCAGCAAAACCAACTGTTTCTTCACCTTCGGCCTCCTCCCCCTGGCACCTCGCTGCACCCCTCCATCACTTCGGCCACCACCTCGCTGCACCCCTCCACCCCCTCCACCGCCCCCTGCTGCCCCATCCCCATCCCCATCGGCCATCACCAGCGAACAGCAGCAGTTTTCCTCCCCACCTCGCCCCCCTACAACCCATCTCCACTTCGCCACCACCCCCTCCCTGGAGCCCCACCTTCGCCCCCCCCCTTTCCCCACCCCCGCCGGCCCCTCCCCACCCCACCGGAGCACCTCCTTCCCACCTCGGCCAGCAGTCAGCCATGGGAGCAGCTCCACCACGGTAAGAACTTCTCCTCCCTCTCTGTTATTTCCCTTCTCTTGTTTGTAGCCCTTAGATCCTATTTAGATGGTTAGATTAGATCTTAAAATACCTCTTCGGTTAGATTAGAAAAACCGTGCTGGTTTTATTTCACTTATCATTTAACCAGCGAGTTTGGCTTAGCATCGACCGTTTGCTCCTAGCCATGCAACAAACAGCACCCGCAGCCAATAGTAACAGACCACGTGTACCCTTTGCTAGTACTAGTTAACTTCAGTTTTTTCCGTCTAAATTGCAAAAACAGCAAGTTTCAATCTTGTTTTGGCCACAACTTTTTATCCCGAAGTCCAATGACATTGATTCTTTTTCCATTAGCTCACAAATTTCCTGTAATTTTTAAAAACATATAATTTGTCTATGTTTGAAATTTTCAAATATTAGTTAGATCAGATTTAGTTTAAACCTTGTTTTGCTTATTCCAGGAGTTTAAAAATAGATTTTAATTTTATTCCTTCTGGTACTGATCACTAGCGATCCTATTTATAAGTGGTAAATATTTCAGATTTGTTTGAGTATTTTAACTCATTATTTCAGGTGAAACAATTTCTGTTTCACCGCTTTTAGGATTTCGGCTAATTCATTTTCTACTTTTGTTTTAAAACATTTTCTTTATTATTTCAGAAAGATTATTATTGTTTGTTTATGTTAGTTAACAGTAGTTTTGAACAAGTTTTTATTTTATGTTTATTTGTTTTCATTAAATCAATTCTAGTCCCGTAGTAACGTGCAATTGTTTTCATCCCTCTTTCAAATTACGTTCGGGAATACTTTCAAAAGGTTTTGTGAAAAATACTTTATTTTATCTTAGTTAAACTTATATCCTAGTTCCTTGTTATTATTTTGTGTTAGACAAAACTATTTAGTGTTTGACGTAGTAGAAGACTCCCTAGTCTTATTTGAAGTTTCTTTCGGAATTTCTTATTCGCTCTCTCTCTTTTGTTTTGATTTCTAGAATGATTGCTAGTATGAGTGCTTATATGAATGATATGTTTGCTATATAGATTTCATCGGAGAGTGACGAGTAGTCTATCAAGTTATTTTCTCGAGGAATTCTTCTTCGTCAACATCACAGGCAAGTCACTTTGATCATACTATCACCTATGTTTTTATGCATCGTAGTTCTACCATCCTATGCCCAATTGCATGCTGCTTAGGTACTTGGAAACTTTAGCATAAGTTGTACTATCATGTGGTAGGAACACAACAACCCCGATACTTGGCCCCGGGACGAAAATTTCTTAATGCTATGCTTGAGTAGACGGGTTATCGGTTGAGTGTATATCACGAGTGATGCGAGGTTGATATAATAATCAAGACCGGACTAAGACAAGATTTTCAAGACCTCGGACGCAATGCAACTCTGGGTGAAGGACGGTTGATCGGCTCCCTGGAGAACCCAGTGGATGCCCGGGATGCTAGAGAGGCCATGTCATCCTGCGGAAAGCTTCACCCAGGCTCAAAGAGATGGACGGATATTTTCAAGACCCAAGGCTTACCTGCACAGGCACAAGTCATTATGGGCTCTGGCTTGGTTGGACAACGCGGCGACTCTGGACAGGCGGTGCTAGCAGATGTAGACGAACGGTAGGAATGGATGGGCACCGACAGGGATTCAGAGGGACCCGTTGAAAGACCATGTTTTGATCATCCGGTCTTCAAACACCCTGAAGTGCGAGGACATACTCGGAGACGATCAAATCTTGTGGGGAACGTGTGCAAAACTCTACAGAGTACTCAAACCTAATCGATTAGCCGTGTCCACGATCATGGACGACTTGAGCCAAAGGAACTGAAGTTATCTGGATTTCTCAACACCATTAAATATATTTGATGAGGGTAAATATTGACAACTTGGGTACGAGAACTGGTTGGCGGAACCATCTCGTTAACAACCAACAATGTAGTAACATTTTGTTTTTAGCCCACTCTTGTTGTACGAGAAAAACTTGCTTTACGCTAAAACTTATAGCCCCACCTGCCATATATGCATATAGTATAGATGATTACTTTTCACCCCTCTCTTATGTGACTTGCCGGCATATTCAATATGCTGACCTACACGGCTACAACGTCTTATGTTGTAGATATTTTTCTTCGATGAGTAAGAGTACGATTCAGGGTTACGGTCTATACTCAACTTGCCGTTGGTGTTTATTGGGACTCCACTCCCTTGACTGCTTCCGCTGAGATATTTAAGCTATATATCAGTTTTACGCTATTTACATGTGATTGCACTTTGATATATACATTGATGTACTGTGTGTGCCAGCATACTGATCCAGGGATGGCACAGAAACACAGAGGCTTGACTCTTTTTGAGTCGGGTCGCTACATTGTACCAACACTTTCCAGTGTTAATGCTTATGAAGTGTCCATCATCATTGAATCCTGTGTAGGTTTTCTTGCAACTAAGATCAAACCAGTCACAATGGAATAAGACGACCAAACGACGGACACCTGTGATAGTGTTGTACTGCAGATTTATGATGCTTTTGAGGTGATCATAGAATTCGATGTTAGCGCCTTCATGTTCTCCCTCGGTAAAAATTCCACTATTCTGTGACTTTCGATCTTTCTCGCGGTCAACAGTATGGTATGATATGTCTCCATCGTATCTACTTTTCCAAACTCTTTTGCCCTTGTTTTGGACTCTAATTTGCATGATTTGAATGGAACTAACCTGGACTGACGCTGTTTTCAGCAGAATTGCCTTGGTGTTATTTTTGTGCGGAAATCAAAGTTCTCCAAACGTCCTGAAAATTTACGGGGAGCAATTTTGGAAAATATGAAAAATATCTGCGCCAAGTTCCACCTAAGGGGGTGGGCCAGTGGGCCATAAGCCGTGGCTCCACCACCACCCCCTGGTGGCGGTGGGCAGGCTTGTGGGGCCCACACGGCTCTGCCGCCCCCAACCTCAGGTCTATAAGTTCACTTTCGTCCCACGAAAAATAAAAAGAGAAGTTTTCGTCGCGTTTGCGATACGGAGGCGCCGCCACAACCTGTTCTTCATCTGGAGGGCAGATCTGGAGTCCGTCTTGGGCTCCAGAGAGGGGAAATCGTCGTCATCGTCATCATCAACCTTCTTCCTTCTCCAATTCCATGAAGCTCTTCGTCGTTCGTGAGTAATCTATTCGTAGGCTCGCTGGGCGGTGATGAGAAGGATGAGATCTATCATGTAATTGAGTTAGTTTTGATGGGGATTGATCCCTAGTATCCACTATGTTCTGAGATTGATGTTGCTACTACTTTGCCATGCTTAATGCTTGTCACTAGGGCCCGAGTGCCATGATTTCAGATCTGAAATTATTATGTTGTCACCAATATATGTGTGTTTTAGATCCGATCTTGCAAGTTGTAGTTACCTACTATGTGTTATGATCCGGCAACCCCCGAGTGACAATAACCGGAACCACTCCCGGTGATGACCATAGTTTGAGGAGTTCATGTGTTCACGAAGTGCTAATGCGTTGGTCCGGTTATTTATTAAAAGTAGAACCTTAATATCTCGTAGTTTCCTTTTGGACCCCGCAGCCACGGGAGGGATGGACAATAGATATCATGCAAGTTCTTTTCCCTAAGCACGTATGACGACACAAGGAATGCATGCCTACATCACATTGACGAACGGGAGCTAGCCACATATCTCTCCGTGTTATAACTGTTGCATGATGAATATCATCCAAACAAATCACCGACCCATTGCCTACGAGTTTGTCCTACTGCTGTTGTTACTTGTCTTGCTCTGCTGCTGTTACTACTGCTGCTGCTACTGTTACTTGTTTTGCTCTGCTGCTGTTACTACTGTTGCTACTGCTGTTACTTGTCTTGCTCTGCTGCTACTGTTGCTACTACCTTCGCTTGCTACTGTTGCTACTTGCTACTGCTGTCACTACTGTTGTTCCTTGCCACTCCTATTGCTCGTTA
Source organism: Hordeum vulgare subsp. vulgare (assembly GCF_904849725.1). Classification (NCBI taxonomy): domain Eukaryota; kingdom Viridiplantae; phylum Streptophyta; class Magnoliopsida; order Poales; family Poaceae; genus Hordeum; species Hordeum vulgare. The sequence goes on along the minus strand of NC_058523.1, from coordinate 502,571,490 downwards.
CACTGCTGCTACCTTCTACAATTTTGGTTCACTAGTCGTTGACGGGAACTGACAATTTCCGTCAACGAGGCAACTTGGTGCCATTGATACAATCGTTAGAAATAGTCTGCCGTGTCAACAGATCGTTTCTCACACCGTTGTTATCATACTACTTTGCTTGCAGATACTAATCTTTCAGGTGTGGTTGAATCTGACATATTCAGCTCCTAATACTTGAGAGTATCCTCTCACCTCCTATAGGCGTACCAACAAATTTGGGTCGAATACTCTACCCTCGAAAACTGCTACGATCCCACGCGCTGGTGGGCCGTCAACAACATTCTTCTAGTTTCGATTGCCGGAGAGTGCTAGCAGCATTCTTCTGGTGCCGTTGCAAATGGGAAGAACAGTTGACATCAAGCATTTTTCTTGCGCCGTTGCCGGGGATTGCAATCATGGTACCGGACACCATCAACAATACACGCAGAATACAATCTCACTCGCTTATCCGGTTCACATGCCAAGGCAAAGAGATTAGCACTAACATTGTTCTTCTCATGTAATTTTCCAATCTGCACAAATAAAACCAGGGTGAATAACACACATGGAAAATTACGTGTCAATTGATCAAATGCTAAATATCTCACATGAGTCTTAAACCATTGAGAAAATCCCTTCGCAAGCCATTTATCAACATTGATGATGCCTTGGTGGTTCAGATCTTCCTTGCACAAGCTGTAATGCCAAAAATAATAAATTAAAGCATCGGGACTAAATAATGTGTTCACTCCAACCAGAGAAAAATGATACAATTAGCTACACAAGAGATGCCATACTCGATATAGGGTTGAACCTCAGGGCAACTTCTGAGGACATACCAAACCATCTTGTCATAATCATCACCAGCAGACACGTAATCTGAAGCTCCAAGAAAGCTCACACCATGCTTGAAAACCGAGAGATCACCACCTTGCGAATCATCCCACTCTCTGTTTCTACCCGGTCGATTAAATCTCGTTTCGACATCGTCAAAGTACCTCGAGCAAAATGTCAAGCACTCATTGACAATATATGCTTCGGCAATGGATCCCTCCAGTCTGGCCGTGTTCCGCACATACCGCTTCAGTGTAAGCAGCCTTCTTTCGATCGGGTACATCCAGCCGTATTGTACAGGTCCTCTAAGCATTGCCTCTTCAGGTAAATGGATGGCCAAATGAACCATAACAGTGAAGAAAGATGGAGGGAAAATCTTCTCCAGCTTGCAAAGGATAATTGGGATTTCTTTTTCAGTCTTTTCAGAACATCTAGCTTCAGCGTTTTGCAGCACAACTCTTTAAAGAAATTCCCTAGCTCAGCAACCGCTTCATATATTTCCTTATCCATCAAACCTCGGAGTCCCGCCGGTAAAATCCTTTGGAGCAGGATGTGACAATCATGTGTTTTCAGGCCTTGAAGCTTGCATCCATCAGGAGAAACACATTTTGCTAGGTTCGCGGCGTACCCATCTGGAAATCTCACATTCATTATATATTCACAGAATGCAAGCTTTCTTCTTTAGTCATCGTATACCATGCTTCTGGCATTTTAAATGACTCTCTGTCTTCAGAAGGATGTAGGTGCAAATCTTCTCTTATGCCCATGTCTTCCAAATCTAGCCTGGAGTTAACCGTGTCCTTTGTCTTTCCTTCGATATTCAGAAATGTCCCTAGCAGATTCTCACATTTGTTTTTCTTGATGTGCATAACATCGAGATTATGCCTGAACTTCAGGTGTTTCGAGTACGGGAGGTCCCATAGAATAGACCTCCGGTCCCAACATTGACCCTGCTGACGCTTTCTTGTCTTTCCATGCTTTCCTGGTCTCACATCTTTGACCTTGTCAAGTTGCTGCTCAAGCTCTTCTTGAGTGAATTGTGCTGGCTTGTCGCGAGTTTCAGTCTCGCCGTTAAAATCCTTGCTTTTCCGCCAAGGATGGTTGCAACTAAGAAAACGGCGTTGCCCAGTAAAGCATATCTTGCTCCTTATTCTCTTTGAGCAAGGGTCCTTGTCACAACGAACGCATGGTTGATACCCCCTGTGGTCCTCCCCGATGAAGTGTGCAGCGCCGGGTAATCATGGATGCACCATAAGATCGCATCACGTAGATTGAACTTTTCGGGACTTCCGGCATCATACGTAAGTACACCCTTCCATAGCAGGAGCAGTTCATCTACGAGGGGCTCCATAAAGACATCAAAATCCTTGCCGAGAGAATTTGGACCCGGAATCAGCAACACCATCATGACGTTGGACCGATCCATACATGCCCATGGCGGAAGGTTGTATGGAATCACAAATACAGGCCACATACTATAGGATGTGCTCATCTTTCCAAATGGATTAAAACAATCACCGGCAATGCCGAGTCTAAGTTCCTTGGATCAGCGGTAAATTCATTATCTAATTTGTCCAACTTTTTCCATGCCTCCCCGTGAGCTGCATGGCTGAGTTCACCCTCCATGGCTTTCCAATTTAGCTTGTGCCATTGTACCTCCTCCGATTGTTTCTTCGAAATAAACATCCTCTGCAGCCTTGGAATCAAAGGAAATGCCTCAATACCTTCACCGGTATCCGCTTCTTCCCATCAGCATTTTTCCACGTGGAGGCATTACATTTTGGACACTCGTCGTAGTGGGCAAACTGCTTCCGAAACAAGACACAGTTATTCGGGCAGACATGGATTGAAACATAGCCAAGTCCCAATGTGTTGATTATACTCAATGCTTCATCATAAGATTTGGGAATTTCGCTATCTGGATATTGCAAGGTCATGATATGGATAAATCCGTTGAATTGAACATTGGTCATCCGGTAGAAAGACTTGGCGTGAAGTAACTTCACGGTGAAGGAAAATTTGGTCAATTTACCACCATCACTAGCTGGGCGCTTTGCCTCCTCTAACAGCTCGACAAAGATTGTCTTCTGCCGATCACCTTGTGGTTCTGAATTGTAGAAATCCTTTAACAACTCAGGAATTCTGTCATCTTCATTTCCACCCTCCTCAAAACTAGCAACCGCTGGCGGATCATCTTGTACAAAATCATTGCCTTCATCAACATGGTGTGGGTCTACATCAGGTTCAGGTTCAGGTTCAGCATGTAAAGGTTCTCCATGATAGACCCACCAATCATATGTGCTTGACATCCCATAAATCAACAGATGAGCCTCTACAGTTCCTAGATGTTGTTGTGCACGGTTGAGACAGCTCCGACATGGGCAAAGAACATGAGCATCCTCGGCAGCACTTCTGTGAACAAATTGCATAAATTCTTCGACTCCTTTTGTATGTTAAGCGGAAAGCCTTCTAACTCCTTTAATCCAGCTCCTGTCCATCTGCCAAAGACCAAGAAATGTTGCAACTTAGCATCAATCAAAGCTCAAAGACCAACAATAGCTAGCAAAAAGCAAACCAAACCTAGAGAACAATTCTTGCCACTGCCTCTACTTTCACCAAGTATAAATATAACTATAAAACATGTAGATGGAGGCACTGCTAAGCCCCTATCCCTACTTTCACCACGGCATATTCATCTAAGATCTGCACATGCCACTGCAGACACTGTCCCTCCATGGATATGCCACTGCTAGTGCCATGCCACTGCACACATTTTTGCTTATGCTGCAGGGACAGAAGCTCTATTCGCTGACCTGTCATATTTACCTGTGCAAGCTATTCAGGTACCATTTGTTGGTTGTGATAGTCCTTCAGTGTGCATATTTTAATCTTCATTTTAGTAGGAATGCATTCATTATTATATTCGTGCAGGTAGTAGATTTACATTTCTATAATATAACTTTCACATGAGTACATACATCAGTCTATTTTGTTGCTAGTGCTTGCTAACATCGTTTATGATTTCGAAACGTAGATTGCTTTCACGACGGTTGTATTCCCATGTCTTCTTTTGCAATATACTGGTCAAGCTGCCTATATAGCCACGCACAAAGACAAAGTCTCCCACTCCTTCTATTTTTCTCTTCCAGGTAAAATTCAGACATAGGGAATTCCCCAATTATGTGATTATACTGTATTTATTAGAATACATAGTGACATGATTATTTGGCGCAGAGCGTATACTTTGCCCGACATTTGTTGTTGCAACGGCTGCCACAATAGATCTAAGCTGCTAGTGCCATGCCACTGCACTGCTAAGCCACTGCCAAGACAACATACAAATTAGTAGTAGCAACATGATTTAATTTGTTTATAAGCATTACAAGGCTTCAGCCATGACTGGCATACATATACATAATACAACGACTTTAAAGGCTTTCGGTAGAGCTCCAGAAAACAAGAAAGCCAAAAGAACTAACAAATATTAACCACTCCATATATAAAAATATCGAATTTAAAAGCAATCCTTGAGAACATGTTTAATACTAGAAAGCAAACGAAGAAGAATGCAAGGTATGCAACAGAACATGCCCAAGCTGAAACTTGAAACGGCGGGATAAAAGAGATAATGATTGACTCGTGCTACTGTGTTAGGATAGGGCCAAATGACAGGGTGGAGTGATTACTTGGGCAGGGAAGAGGTGTCTGCGGTTCTATTTATAAGCAACGATGTACTACAGCCTACATCATGTTACAATTACCCCGTTGTACAGACACCAACCAGAACCAATTAGGGAGTGACCCTAAGCACTAACTGACTAATGACCCACTTGCATGCTTGAGTATTATAAACACTTTCAGGGGGGATATGATGTATGCAAATCGGCAGACAATAGCGTACAGGAACAGTTAGATTGGACATCGACAGGATGCTTAAGGTTCAGTGATAGTGTTGCCATCATTATTATTTGATTTGAGGGGCCACAGATAGAATTCTATGATCCTACTCATACCACACACAAAAGTTGAGTGATTTCGGCAGCAAAGCATCCACAAAAAGTACATAATTAATTATCTAAGGAGAAAACTAGGGAAAAGACACCCGGATAAGATTTGATGCTACACCCAACGATATATGGACTGGGAGCAACTAGTACACGCACACACGCTAGAGTCGTCGTCCAGACGACTAAACTGCAGCAACTTCCAATTTATATAATTACGAGGAAATCGCAGAGGACTGCAGCAACTTCCAAGACAAGTGGGTACTTTCAAGACAACAGACAGACAGACAAACAAGAAGAAGTAACCATACCTCCAAGAAGCAGGGGAAGAAGTGTGCGCCGCCGCCGCTGGACCAACTCCCTCCGCCGCTCAGAGCCCCACACCAGCTCCCTCCGCCGCTCAGCGCGCACCCCCGCACCAGCTCCCTCCGCCGCTCAGCGCCCCCGCACCAGCCCCCTCCGTTGGGCACGACCGCACCAGCCCCCTCCGTTGGGCATGGCCGCACCAACCACCGCCGTTGGTCACCTTCGCATCAGCCCCCGCCGCCGGCCACCTCCGCATCAGCCACCGCCGCGGTCACCAGATCCGACGCAGCAACATATCTGAAAACGGCATCCCTTTGCGCTCTTGTATCTATCTGAATTAGGGAAGGATATCTTTCTAAACTTACTATATATTGAGTGAGTTGTATCCAACTAACAAAATATAGTGGCTAGCGCAGTGGTGCGGACCAGGCGGTTTGGGCAGAGAGCTCTCGGGTTCGAGTCCCAGCAGCGCCGAATTTTTGCCAGCACGGTTTGTAAATGGCGCAGTGGTGCACATGATGTGGACAAGCCCATTAGCAAGCCCAATATAAAAGTAAGGTGAAAAAATAGCCAACAGAAAAAACGTATAAAAAATTCAATACATTTTACGACGTTTTTATAATCGTCGTAAAAATTATGTTACATCATGTTACGATGTTTTTATAATCGTCGTAAAAATGATGACGATCTCATCTTATGCGGTTACGACGTTTTTGACTCACATCATCGTAATTTATATGTAGATTTGATCCCCTCAAACGGCTTACGACAATCTCGGATGAAATCGTCATAGATTTATGACGAATTCATCAACGACATTTTAAAAAACGTCAAGTATGAGCATATTTCTTGTAGTGATAGGGCACTAGAGCAAAAACTACATGGACCAATGGAGGAGTCACATACCAAGGAGCAATTCCCCAAAACAGTTTGGTGAATGGGACTTTGCACAAGGAGATCGAAAATCGCAGCAAGAAGAGCAAGAACACGGATTTGAGCTGCGAAACGATTTTTTTGGAGGTAGGAGAAGGAGATGGGAGCTAGAATAAGTGCAGGGGTGACACGTGGGCCCCACAAGCCTAGTAGGCGTGGCCAGGGGGGTGCCCGCGCCTCCAGGGCTTGTGGCCCACTGGTGCATCCCCCTGACTAGCTCTCCGTCTCTGAATTTTTCAAAAATTCTAGAAAAAACCATACTTGATTTTCAGGGCATTCGAAGAAATTTTATTTTCGGGACACTTTTCTACGAGATGCAAAAACCAGAAAATAGGGAAAACTAAAGCTAAATCTATCATTTTTTCTTCTAAGCAACCGAAGGTGAAAGCTTGGAACAGAGGGTTGTGACTCCTCGATTCATCCATCCCATGGTCATCGAAAGAAATCCGTCAATGAGGTTGATCAAGTCTCCTTGACAAACTTTTTCGAATCGCATAAAAAGGAATGGAGAATTTTTGAATAGTCACTAGGTTACCTCAATGGGGATGTGCATATCCCCAACAAGCAAATCATACTTCATCTTAACAGTAGGTATAGGGCATTCAAAGCTTCCAATAAGAATCGATGAAGTTTTTTCAATAGCATTGCTGCAATGTACCTGATATTGTTTCTTCGGAAAGTGCACCGTATGCTCATTACCATTGACATGGAAAGTGACATTGCCTTTGTTGAAATCAATAAAAGCCCCTGTAGTGTTTAAAAAGGGTCTTCCAAGGATGACCGCCATGGCATCATCCTCGGGAATATCCAGAATAACAAAGTCTGTTAAGATAGTAACGTTAGCAACCACAACAGGCACATCCTCGCAAATGCCGATAGGGAAAGTAGTTGATTTGTCGGCCATTTGCAGAGAGATTTCAGTGGGTGTCAACTTATCCAATTCAAGTCTACGATAAAGAGAGAGAGGCATAACACTAACACCGGCTCCAAGGTCGCATAAAGCAGTTCTAACGTAGTTGCCTTTAATGGAGCAAGGTATAGTGGGCACTTCGGGATCACCTAGTTTCTTAGGAGTTCCACCCTTGAAGGTATAATTAGCGAGCATGGTGGAAATCTCAACCTGAGGTATCCTCCTCTTATTAGTCACAATATCCTTCATGTTCTTAGCATACGGAGACATTTTGAGCATATCTGTCAAACGCATTTGCAGAAATACAGGTCTAATCATTTCAACAAATCGCTCAAAATCCTCATCATCCTTTTTCTTGGATGGGTTGGGAGGAAAGGGCATGGGTTTCTGAACCCATGGTTCCCTTTCTTTACCATGCTTCCTAGCAATGAAGTCGTTCTTATCGTGTCTTCTATTCTTGGGCTGTGAGTTATCAAGATCAACAGGTTCAATCGCCACATCCTTATCATTGCTAGGTTGAGCATCTTCATGAGAATCACTATCGATATTATCATCGGGCTCATGTTCATCACCAGATTGTGTTTCAACATCAGAAACAGACATCGTTTGGATTCTCAGGTGTAACAGCATCAGGGTTGCTAGCGTGCAAGTTCCTATCATCTTTCTTGTTTTTCCTAGGATGACTAGGTGCATTAGTGCTAACTCCTTGATAATCTTGTTCAATTCTCTTAGGATGACCCTCAGGATACAAAGGTTCATGGGTCATTCTACCGCCTCTAGTGACGACTCTGACAGAATTGTCATTCAACTCATTGAGCAAGTTATTTTGAGCCTTAAGTACTTCTTCTACCTGAGTAGTAACCATAGAGGCATGTTTACTCAAGAGCTTAAGATCATTGACGTTTCTGTCCACACAAGCACTTAAATGACTAAGCATACGAGCATTCTGTTCCAATTGTCTGCTAACATAATCATTGAAACTCTGTTGTTTGGCAACAAAGTTATCAAATTCATCGAGGCATAAGCTAGCAGGTTTATCAAAAGGAATATCACTCTCATTGAATCTACGAAGAGAATTTACCTCTACTACCTGTATCGGGTTATCAAGACCATGGATCTCTTCGATAGGTGGTAGATTTTTAACATCTTCAGATTTAATGCCTTTCTCTTTCATAGATTTGTTAGCTTCTTGCATATCTTCAGGACTGAGGAATAGGATACCTCTTTTCTTAGGAGTTGGCTTTGGAGGTGGTTCGGGAATAGTCCAAGCATTCTCATTGCACAAGATATTATTCAATAGGATCTCAGCTTGTTCTACAGTTCGTTTCCTAAAAACACAACCGGCACAACTATCTAGGTGGTCCTTAGAAGCATTGGTTAGTCCATTATAGAAGATATCAAGTATTTCATTCTTCTCAAGAGGGTGATCAGGCAAAGTGTTCAGAAGCTGGACAAGCCTCCCCCAAGCTTGTGGGAGACTCTCTTCTTCAACTTGCGCAAAGTTATATATTTCCTGCAAGGCAGCTTGCTTCTTATGGACAGGGCAATATTTTTCAGAGAAGTAGTAGATCATATCCTGGGGGCTACGCACACAACCAGGAGCAAGAGAAGTGAACCAAGTCTTAACATCATCCTTTAGCGAGAAAGGAAACAACTTAAGGATATAGTAGTGGCGGATCTTTTCCTCACTCGTGAATAGGGTGGCTATATCATGCAGCTTAGTAAGATGTGCTACAACTGTTTCAGACTCATAACCGTGAAAAGGATCAGATTCGACCAGAGTGATTAACTCAGGGTCGACAGAGAATTCATAATCCTTATCGGTCACAAAGATAGGCTAAGTAGCAAACTTCGGGTCGTATTTCATCCTAGCGTTCAAAGATTTTTATTTCCACTTGCGCAGTAATTTCTCAACATCATAGCTATCCTTACAAGCAAGAAAGTCCTGAGCTATCTCTCCCTTCGTAACATAACCCTCAGGCATATCAGGCAATTCATATCTAGGAGAGCTGGTTCTAACAGGTGAAATAGCAGGTTCTACTTCAATAATTTCAGCAGTCTCACAAGTATCATCACATTCAACAGTGATGACCCACAAGTATAGGGGATCAATCGTAGTCCTTTCGATAAGTAAGAGTGTTGAACCCAATGAGGAGCAGAAGGATCTGACAAGTGGTTTTCAGCAAGGAAATATCTGCAAGCAATGAAATTGTCGGTAACAAGTGATTGTGTAGTGAGATGATTCGGAGCGAGCTACAAGTAACAAAAGTAGCAACGGTGCAGCAAAGTGGCCCAATCCCTTTTTTAGCAAGGGACAAGCCTAGACAAAGTCTTATAGGAGGAAAAACGCTCCCGAGGACACACGGGAATTTCTGTCATGCTAGTTTCATCATGTTCATATGATTCGCGTTCGTTACTTTGATAGTTTGATATGTGGGTGGACCGGCGCTTGGGTACTGCCCTTACTTGGACAAGCATCCCACTTATGATTAACCCCTCTCGCAAGCATCCGCAACTACGAAAGAAGAATTAAGACAAAGTCTAACCATAGCATTAAACTAGTGGATCCAAATCAGCCCCTTACGAAGCAACGCAGAAACTAGGGTATAAGCTTCTGTCACTCTAGCAACCCATAATCTACTTACTACTTCCCAATGCCTTCCTCTAGGCCCAAATAATGGTGAAGTGTTATCTAGTCGACGTTCACATAACACCACTAGAGGAAAAACAACATACAACACATCAAAATATCGAACGAATACCAAATTCGCATGACTTATCCCATGTCCTCAGGAACAAAAGTAACTACTCACAAAGCATAATCATATTCATGACCAGAGAGGTAATGAGTAGCATCAAGGATCTGAACATAAACTCTTCCACCAAATAATCCAACTAGCATGAACTACAAAGAGTAATCAAAACTACTAGCAACCTTACAAGTACCAATCGGAGTCGCGAGACGGAGATTGGTTACAACTGATGAACTAGGGTTTGGAGATGAGATGTGCTGATGAAGATGTTGATGGTGACGAGTCCCCTCTGATGAGACACTACTGGAATCCAGTTCTTTGCCATCAGCCAATGCTTTGTCGTCTACTGGCTGATGGCAAAGAACCTCTTTGCCATCAGTTGACAAAAGGCAGACAGCAAAGGGCTGACACATGGCAAAAATACTATTTGCCATGTGTCGGCCCTTTGCCGTCTCCCAGCGGACAACAAAGAGACCCAGGGCAGACGGCAAAGAGGGCAGGTGGGCCCCATGCCTGCCGTGTCCGACATCCGGGGGCCTTTGCCGTCCGGGGGCCTTTGTCGTCTGCCATGGGGCCCTTTGCCGTCGGGGGGCGGACGACAAAGGGGCCGCCCTATAACGGCTCTTAACCCCCCTCCTCGCTCACTGTCTCTCTCTCCCCCCGGCCACTGTCTCTCTCCTCACCCCACGGCGACCCCCTCCCCGCAAGATCCCCTCCCCGCGGCAAGCCCCTCCACGCGAGATCCCCTCCCTGCGGCGACCCACCCCCGCGGCGACACCCTCCCCGCGAGAGCCCCTCCCCGTGGAGAGCCCCCTGCTGCGCGCCCCCTGCCCCCCTGCCGTCGTCCACCGCCGCCGCCACCGCCCACACCACCCCGCCGGTGAGTTCTTCTTCTTTTTATTTTTAAAAAAGTTAATTACTTTAGTTTATTAGGTTAGTTTTTTATTATATATAGGGTAATTTAGTTAGTTTATTTGGTTAGATTATTAGGATAATTAGGTTAGTTAGTTAGGTTAGAAGAAAAAAAGAGGAAAAGTAGAAGGAAAAAAATGAAAAAGAAAAATGGAAAGGAAGAAAAATAATTAGAAGAAGAACGAAAAGAAGAAGGAGAAGAAGAAGAAGAAGAAGAAGAAGAAGAGGAGGAGGAGGAGGAGGAGAAAGAAGAAGAAGAAGAAGAAGAAGAAGAAGAAGAAGAAGAAGAAGATGAAGAAGAAGAAGAGGAGGAGGAGGAGGAGGAGCAGAAAGAAGAAGAAGAAGAAGAAGAAGAAGAAGAAGAAGAATAACAAGAAAAAGAAGAAGAAAAAGAATAGGAGGAGAAAAAGAGGAGGGGGAGGAGGAGGATAAAAAGGAAGAAGAAGAAGAAGAAGAAGAAGAAGAAGAAGAAGAAGAAAAGAAGAAGAAGAAGAAAAAGAGGAGAGAGGAGACGAAGAAAGAAGAGGAAAAGGGAACCCCGACACCCCGAAACTAACCCTCGACCCCCGACCCGTGACGCCCGACGCTACTGACCCCCGACCATCGACCCCCGACGCCACTGACCCCCGACCCCCGACCCCCGATGCCACTGACCCCCGGTGCCACTAACCCTCGACCCCCGACGCCGCTGACCCCCGACCCAGACCCTCGGCCCACGACTCCCGACCCCCGACGCTCGACGCCACCAACCCCCGACCCCCGACGCCACTGTCACCCGACATCACTGAACCTCTTCTGCCTTCTGTTGAACGAGAAGGTGCTTTTCTGCCTTCCAGAGGCCCACGAGGTCATAGTTTTGTAAATTATGAGTTAGGTCACATATTTTCTGATTATGTTAATTATAAAAACATCGTATTTGTGTTGATCGTGTGAATTTCAATGTGCAGTTGTTCGACGACCTCCACGTGCGTTGGACGAGCTGCGCCCTTGTGTTTGTTGGTGAGCACAAATGACTTCTCCTCCTACCCCCTTAATTTTCTCTGTCCCGGTCTTCGTGCCGATGAAACTTGCTAGCTATAGGTTTCTTCAATCATGAGTATGCGTCTCCCGTTCGAAAGGGTGACATCTATAAATATGCATTTCTTTGCATATTTATAACCGCAATCCTTTTGAATTGGCCAACATTATCCATGGACAACCCGAGTATGTGTAGATTGGGTTTGTTTTCCCGTATGCTATGCTCCGGATCCGATGCGGAATTTCGTTAGTGCCTCCCCTGTTGTTCTCCGGGTACACATCCTCTCTGCTTATTGCCGAGACGTGTATCAGGAGAACAGCGGGGAGGTGCTGCCGAAATTCTGCGTCGCATCTGGAGGAGAGCATGGGAAAACGAACCCAATCTACACATACTCGGGTGGGATTAGGACCTATCTTTACCTATTAGCGTGTAGGTTGCATGGACGTAATAAAACTGACAAACTTGATTAGCGTATGAATATAGATGATGAATTATATATTTATTTCTTGTGCCCCCATAGGTAGCTAGGCAACATGAGTGATCGTGCTTGGATGTACCCTGGTCACCCTAGTCAGAAAGACATGACTCATGAATGGTTAACAAAAACCAGGGGGTTTGTGAGAGCCGCATTTGCAAATGGCCAGCAAAAAACATGGTGCCCCTGTCCCAACTGCGACAACTGGAAAAAGCAGACAGAGTCTGAAATGGGTAAACACGTGCAGAAGTGGGGTTTTACGCCTAATTATAGGGTGTGGACTTTTCATGGTGTGTCTGACCAACGTGCCAGAGCTGAGGTGATTCGTCGTCGCACCTACGAGCATGGTACCGGTATTGAAGACATGGTGCAAGACTTTGATGATGCTCGGGATTCGGACGATGAGATGGAGGAATCTACAAAGGCCTTCTATGAAATGTTGGAGTCTTCAAAACATCCTCTCCACGAGCAGACTGAGCTTTGTCAGCTGGATGCCACCGCGCAAGTAATGGCTCTGAAGGCTCAATTCAACCTAGGCAGAGAATGCTACGACGCGATGATGATGATATTTGGACGCTTTCTACCCAAAGGCCATGTACTGCCTGCAAACCTGTACCAGTCAGAGAAAATCCTCCATGCACTTAAGATGCCCTATGAGAAGATACATGCCTGTGAGAATGGATGTGACTTATTTAGGCTTGAGTATGCGGCCTTGAACTATTGCCCCATTTGCAATTCTTCCAGGTATATTGTGGTAGAGAACGGCATGGGTGAGAAGAATCAGACCAAAATCCCCATTAGTGTTCTTCGGTATCTGCCAATCGTACCAAGACTTCAACGTCTTTTCATGGTCGAAGAGAAGGCCAGACAGATGACATGGCACATATTGGGGAAAATAACCGAAATAGATGCGGATGGGAACAAGATGCTGGTACACACTTCAGATGGTTTTGCGTGGAGGCACTTCGATGCATTACATAAGGATAAATCAGAAGATCCAAGGCAACCTAGAGTTGCCATCAGCACGGATGGGTTCAATGTGTATGGTATGACGGCAACACAATATAGTTGTTGGCCTATATTTGTCATTCCACTAAATTTGCCACCCGGGGAGATTATGAAAAGAAAGAACATTTTCCTGACGTTGATAATTCTAGGGCCCAACTATCCGGGGAAGAATATGAACGTGTACATGCAGCCGCTTAAGGATGAGTTGCAAGAAGCCTCGGATAATGGGATCAAGACCTACAACGCGGCTACCAAAACAAATTTCAAAATGCATGTGTGGTACATGTACTCGACGCATGATTATCCGGCGTTTGCGCTATTCGCTGGCTCATGTGTGCATGGAAGGTTCCGGTGCACCACATGCAAGGCAGCTCTTCAGTTCCGTTGGCTGCAGGCTGGTCGCAAGTATTCTTGCTTCAACATACATAGACAATTTCTGGATCCTGACCATAAGTTCAGAAAAGACAAGAAGAATTTCATCAAAGGTAGAGTTGTCAAAAACACTGCACCAGCTGCGTTGACACGTCAACAGACCCTTGATCAGTTAAATGCTCTCGAGCGTGATCCTTTGCGTCCAGGATACTTCAAAGGGTATAATACGGAACCCGCCTGGACTCACAAGTTATGCTTATGGGATCTGCCTTACCTTAAAGACCTCCTTTGCCCACACAACATTGACGTGATGCACACTGAAAATAATATTGCGGACGCCATTTTTGGTACATTGTTCGGCATAGAGGGGAAGTCAAAAGATAATCCTAAGGCTAGAATCGACCTGGAGGCTCTATGTGATAGACCGTTGCAAAACTTGCGACAACGGAAAGGAAAGCAAAGCATAGCGAAGCCAAATGCATGGTTCAATCTTGAAAGGCCAGCTATGAGGGAAATGCTATTGTGGGTGAAAATGCGGTTGATGTTCCCCGATGGGTATGCTGTGAATATAAAGAGGGGAGCGAGTCTTGAGAAATTGAAAATATTTGGGCTCAAGAGTCATGATTGGCACATATGGATTGAGCGGGTAATGCCGGTGATGTTGCGTGGCTTTATCCCTGAGGATGAATGGCTAGTACTTGCAGAGATGAGCTATTTCTTCCGTTCTCTTTGTGCGAAAGAACTATCGCCTGGCGTGCTAGATGAAATGGAAGAGTTGGCGCCGGAGTTGATCTGCAAATTAGAAAAGATCTTTCCACCGGGCTTCTTTAATCCAATGCAACATTTGATTTTGCATCTCCCGACCGAGGCAAGAATGGGGGGGGGGCGTTCAAAATCGATGGTGCTACTCAACTAAGAGGATGCAGAAAACGCTTCGAGCTAAGTGTAAAAATAAACGTAGAATTGAAGCATCGATGGCCGAGGAATTCATTACTGAGGAGGCAGCAAACTTCATGACAGCACACTACGAAGCCAAAAATCATCATTTGCATAACCCGAAGCCTCGGTACAATGATAGCGATCCAAAAACAGTTCGATCCAACCTCAGTCTATTCAAAGGTAAGCTCGCACCATTCGGTGCTTCGAAAGGGAAATCGTTGGATGTCGAAGAATGGCGGACCATTTCTTTGTATATCTTCACCAACCTAACAGAAGTGTAGCCGTACATCGTGTAAGTTCTCGGTAATTTATTGTTCCGCAACTTCTAATTGCTTTGAACTACTCTTATTCCCGGATATTTGATATAGTCGATACGTCGCCGAATTCTCGGATGGAGCGGTCATCGAAAAGGATTCCGTCGAAGAGTATGAGCTTCTCGCAAAGCATGGAGGCGACTATCCCGATTTCATCTCTTGGTTCAAACAAAGGGTAATTAATTACCATTAAGGGCCCATTTGATTTCTTGGTCTAATTTGCGGCTAATGCATCCATTCTTTCATATTAAACTTGTAGGCTGATGCAGAGTCTATGGATGCCGAGTTGAGACAAGTCGCTAATGGTTTTGACTATAAGGTCCGTTCATTTGACAAATACAACATAAACGGGTATCACTTTCGTACCTTTGGCAAAGAGCTATCTATGCCCGACCTAAAGACTACGAATTGTTCTCTCTCTGCTATCGGCGAAGGAGACACCGAGTATTATGGAAGAGTTGAAGCAATTTATGAACTTCTATTCTATGGTGAAAACCCATCGACCGTCGTAGTCTTCAAATGTTATTGGTTTGAGCCGAGGGAGATTAGAAGGACTCATGAACATATAGGACTAGTCGAAATCAACCAAAACACCCACTTAGATGTTCCCGATGTCTATATAACGGCTCAACAGGCGACACAAGTTTTCTATCTACCGTGGGCCTGCCAAACTGATCCAAATCTCAAAGGTTGGGATGTCGTTTATGAAGTGCCACCACATTTTAGACCACCTACCCTCAATGAAGAGGATTACGAACCTCACATTAACCTAGACACATATGAAGGAGAATTCTTCCAAGAAACACGTATGTCCAAGAAACATTTCAAGAACCACTCTACTTCACCCCAGAATATTGAAGTAGACAGCGATAGTGAATCTGTCTTAACCCCTGAGCCCGAACAGGAAGAGCTGGAAGAAGAAGAGGTTACTGCTGCGGATGACGTGTCACTTCTTGACCGATTACATAATGGTGGCCTTCCACATGTTCTTCGTGATAGTGATGATGATGATGCATTTATTGATGATAGTGATGATCATGATGCATTTATTGACCCCGAAGCATATATGTCGGGCCCCGATCCGAGGTCATAAGAACCCAGCCTGTAACACATCACATCACTTTGCGGACTCACGCACGGTAAACTCCACGGCCGCCACCTTACCTTGGCCGGGACCGTTTGCGTCTTTTGGCTCACGTATATGAATGTGTCGCTAGCGTTTAAACGACAAGAACCCGGTCGACATGACTAGTTATAAACCTAAGTGGTACATCCGTATAGGGACATGCATACATAACCTAGCAAAGCAGGTGTCGGTCATCAGCGTGTGTAGACGAGTCGTAGCAAGCTACAAGGACTCCATTACACCGCGTGACATTTCCCCGAGGGGACAGACACAGCAGCAAAGAAGGATACATGCCGGTCAATCAATGTGTTCCGAGCAGTAGCAAGCTACCAAGGCCCGATGGAAACACAAAGAGGCATTTCTCTGTAAAGAGTACTACTAAAGGCAAAAAACTAGGTGTCGAATCCCACACATATAATACATTTCAAACATACACACATTATGCACGATATATGTAGATAAAACATGGCATCACAACATAACTCTATACCTCAAGCATTTATTAAAGACTCATAAGAGTCAACATAGTATGATATTACAAACAGGGGTCACATGACCCGGCACTCAAGTCATACAAGCATCAAGTGGAAGGAAATCATGTCTAGGTACATACATCTACTAAAAGTGGCTGGAAGAGCCTGAAAAGCTACTACGACCCTACCAAAGGAGCCAGACCTCTGTTTGGGATTCCCAAGCTATTCCGGTCAACATCGAACACATCGCGTAGAACCTTTTAATGAGTCTAAGTTATCTCTGCAAAAACATAAATAAAGCAACCGTGAGTACAAAGGTACTCAGCAAGTCTTACATCAGAACTATCTACATATGCATCATGTTTCAATGAAAGGATTGTGGGGTTTGATTGCAGCAAGTCGGCTTAGACTCTTGGCTAACCTGTACTACGACTACAAGTTCTTTCTTTGAGGTGGGATAGCGCACACGAGTCCACATATTCACCAATTCAATACACCACTATGGATCCACTCTCGTCTCCCTACGAGAAGGCCTTCCATAACATTCACACTTATCTTGCATGTTTTAGAGTATCCATTTAAATTGTCTATGTACCACGTAATGTTTCCAAGTAGTCCATATCCGAGGACGCGGCTATTCGAATAGATTAAATCACCCTGCAGGGGTATACTTCTTCACACACGCTCCCACCACTTATCACCTTGTGCACGTCATGCATCTCGGCAACCTTCAAGCGGAAGCACTGGCGTGGGTGTCGGCCACGACCGTTAACCACACAAGACCCTAGTCCAGGTTTATCGCCTATTTGAGACTGAACCCGCAAGGAAGTCCGGCCGAGGTTTCCTCTACGGCCCCAAACGATGTGCACAGGGTTCCCAAGCCCACCATCCGGGTGCCACTTGGTACACCGTGCCACTGTGTATCTACCATAGTGAAGCCTACCCCGTCGTGCAGAGCTAAACACGGCCGCCAACACTTTTCCTACAAACACCAGAAACTAATTGCAACTCCTGGACAGAGATCTAGGCGATTAATAAGACGAGAGGGTCAATTAAGTATCCCAATGTGTGGTAGTATCTTGTCTTGGATAACACACACATAACTCAGTTCTTAAGGACGATCCCAATGAGACAACCCGCCATGTACTCCTACATGGCCTCTCATCGCTACCTTTACCAAATCAGATTCACACCTTTACTCTCACACTATAGGACATGAACACAACCATTCCGATACATCATTCAGATGGATCAGACCCGACACGACTCTAAGCATAGCAGGCATTGTAAACAAGCATGGATGAGTAAGCACAACAAGGCTCAAGCAGTTGCTACTCATGCTAAGTGGTTTCAACTATTTACTGTGACAAAATCAGGTCATGCAAAGGAATGGGTTCAACTACCGATAACATGTACAGTTGAATCGTGTTTGTCCTGATGCAGTAAAAGAGAGCAGGAGCGAGAGAGTGGTTTTATATCAATATGCTCAAGGGGATTTGCCTGCCTCACACGTCTGAAGATAGCAATGAGTCTTCATCAATGTCAATGATCACATCATCGGAAACATCGTCTACCAGGAGGGAACAACACCGTCAAACAAGAAAGGAACAACAATCACTTCACAGAAATGCAACACCATGATGCATGCTCATGACATGAAATGAAAGGTGGCAGGGCTAATGTGCCTATCATTTCTTAAGTTGAAGTTGGGTTGAATTAGGATTCAAACATCACTTCAAGCCGGGTATATTTCCAAGTACCCTTATAATTGATTCGACCTGATGCTCATAACAAATTGTTCCAACATGCATGGAGTTAGTATTTTGAGGTACTGATTTGCATTGACCAATGTTTGGTCATAACAATTGAAGTGGAATTCAAATAAGTATCAAATTCCATCTCCAAACTAAATAAGAAATTTATCCTATTCACCATATTGCCTATTTGGTGATGTTAACTTTTTCAAACATGCATGAAAATGCCATAATCAGATTCTTTGGATTTTTCTGATCCTTTTTCATCTATAAATTATTTCCATCTGAGTTATATTTTATTTTCTATGAATTTTTGAAGTTTTGCTATTATTCTGGAATTAATTAAAATCAGAAAAAGCTATTACTGCGTCAGGCTGATGTCATCCCTGCGTCAGCAGGTCAACCAGCCGGTCCAGGTCAAACCCTGACCAGTGGGGCCCACTGGTCAGTGACCCAGAGGCTAACCCCGCGCTGACCAGCCCCTAATTGGGGTTTGACCAGGCGTGGGGCCCTCTGGCAGTGGCTCTAAGGCCTGATTAGTGGCGGGTTAAGGTGGCCACGTCGGCCCCCACCGGAGGTGCTCGCCGGCGACCATAGCGGCGGCGGAGGGCTCGCCGGAGACGACCTAAACGGTGCTACAGGGCACCAAATCGGGCGCGGTTTGGCTCTACGGATAGCTGATGAAGCGCAGCATCCGTTCCGACCAAGCCACGGGCCAGGAGGTGGCCGGAGCGAGGCCGGAGACGACCTCGGGCGGTGGCCAGAGTCGGCCATGGTGGGCATCGAGGCTACGGGGCACGGAAGAGCGTGGCGTGAGAGGGGAAAGGCTCGAGGGCTCACGGCGGCTCCATTTCTGGCATCAGCGACGAAGCAGAGGCTCGGAGTAGGCCGAATCGACGGCGGCGGATCCGGTGACCGGAGATGGGAACGACAACGACGGCGACGCTTCAGGAGGCTGCGACTTGATTCCTTCGGCGTGGAGGAGCTACTCGTCATGGCGGAGAGAATGGACTGCTCGGGGAGCCTTTGCTGCGGCCGGAAAGGCACCGGTGAGCTCAAGCAGAGCTCGGCCATGGCGGGAGGAAGAGGAGAGGGAAGCAGGAGGGGGAAAACAGCGCTAGGTGAGGGGGAAAAGATCTAGGGGCTCATCCACGTCATCTTCATACGCGGATAGGGACGGAGGAGGTGCTTCCAGCGCAAAGCAGGAGGTGGCGAGGGGCGCGCCGTGTCTTCCTTCTCCTCTGCCTTCTGGCACGGGGAGGAAGACGACACGGGAAACCCCCTTGGTGGGTTGGGCCAGCAGGTGAGCGCAGGTTAGTTTCCTGTCTTTTTTTTCCTTTTTCTGTTTTGTTTTCTTTCTGACATTTGTTTTTATTTGTTTTGGCTCCAACTAATTGAAAGAAAATAGCTAAACAACTGTGGGGTGTCATTTGGAATATTTCCAACCCCATGTGAAGTTTTCAACATTTTATAAAACTAGGAAGTATTTGAAATCAATTAATTAATTGATTTCAGTGGCTTTTGAGTTTAAAATAAAATGCCAAAAGTATTTTGAAAATATATATCACCCGTGATATTTCCTTTCCAACATTTATCAAAAATGATGGACTTTTATGAAAACCATTTTGGTTCATTGATTTGTCACCACTTTTGAATTGTTTTGCATATAGAGTTGCTAGGGTTTTGTTTTGAATATGGAGTAGCTAGGATTTTTCTCTTGTTGAACCTATTTGGATGTTGTTTGGTGTTAGAGTTTGGTCATCCCCATTTGTAGATCATCCAAATTTGAATGAAATTGATTTGAATGCATTCATGAATGCTTACTGATGCAACTAACTACAAGCTATATTCTAGGGTTGTGACAGTATATAGACGAGCACGATTGTTATTAGTTCATGTCAGGTATTCAACTATTATACTATATATAAATTTTGAGTTCATGTTAGGTATTCAATTTTTATTAGTCATGTTGGTATTTATGACGATGATACACTTAAATTATATACATTTTATTACTCATGTTGGTATTTATGTTGTACTAATTCCATTTACTCTTTGTCATGACAGGTGTTGAAAGATGGTGGGAAAGGGTCGAAAGCACTCCGCAGCTCCTTCTTCGTCGGCGGGTGATGGGATGGGTACTTCCATTCCTGCCTCGCCTCTTCGGAGAGTGTTGCTCTCTACTCTGCAAGGAGCGCCCCCGTGAGAGGAGGTCGACCCCCCGCGAAGCCGAGAGGTACTAAAGGTACACGTTGTATTCATGTTGGTATTTATGTTGTACTCATGTTGTATGCATATTGGTATTTATATACATTTTATTACTCATGTTGGTATTTATGTTGTACTAAAGGTACACGTGGCCGCGGGAGAGGTAGGGCGGTGGCTGCCACGCCTTCTGAGGTGGAGGCTACACGGTCTCCGCCACCACCCCAAGCTGATTCACCTGAGCACATGACTTCTAGGGTGGATTCGTCTGAGGTGGAGGCTACATGGTCTCCGGTTCACGAGCCTCGGGTCGACGAGCCTCAGGTCGACGAGCCTTCGACCCACGAGACTCGTGTCCCAGAGGCTTCATTCCAGGCGACTCCGGAGCAAAGCAGGGATGAGGGTACGTCCCAGGAGACCCAGTGGGATACCTGAGCTGAGCCAAGTGGCCATGCTGGTAGCGACGAGGAGCTGGGTGAGGGGGCTACCGTCTACTAGCATGGTAGTTCGGGGCTCCTGCTCGTGCCGGCGACCCCCGAACAGAGGTGGTCGATTAGGCGAAATGGGGACACGTAAGTTAATTTACTCTTATTTAACATTTTGCATTCGCGTTTTCTCAAATATCTACTATTTTGGCTTTGATTTGTCATACTATAGGGGTTGGATTGTTGCCAAGGGTGTCTGCAAGCCCAACAACGTCCTTGGTGTGCTTTGCCGTAAAAACTTCCCACGGTTTGTTATGTTTCCCGGTCGGGAGCGAGAGGTAGGAAGGACCTGGGAGCATTACTTGGGTGCCCCGGCCCCGCCGGAGGTGGAGATCGACGGTGTTTTGTGCGACACGAGGGCCGACATGGTGATCCGAAAGTTCTGGGTAATTTCTCCTTTACACAATTATAAATCAACCATAGCTATTTATTGTACTAATCGGTGTTGTCTCATTTGCAGACCTACTACAGGTGTGAGGAGGGATACGAGGAGGACGCGGCAAAGGTTAACAAAACCGAATGTCGCCGCCTACTTCAAAACTTTCGGCACGAGGCTTGGGTGCAGGCTGTTCGAGACTACTATGACACGCGGCGTATTAGGATTGACAAGGCGAAGTGCCGTGATGCTAAGATGGAGAAGGAGCATTACATGAAGGTAATTACATATCATTAAGGCTTTGTAGTTAGTTTCCTTGATTTGGTTCTTACGCGCTCAAATTTGTCTTTATTAAATTAGGTGCCCCCGAGTTGGTGTGTGTGGATAAGATGGATTGTTGGGAGGCCTTGGTGGATCAGTGGTGCTCTGAAACGTGGGAGGCCAGCCACAACAACCCCAAGGAAAGGCGTGGCAAAATGGTTGGTGTGCCACACCATCAAGGGAGCGTCAACTTAATCCAATTTGGCGAGAACTGGGTATGTGGTTTGCTTCATGCCTCATGCAATTCATTCTTAATGCTATCTTGAGCCCTTTATTGATACAATTTTCCTCTCTCTCTCTTTTAGGCGCGTCACAATAAGACGGAGGTGCCACACATGTACGACCTGTATGCGATGGCCCATACTGCCTCGTACAAGAAGGTCAAGGCATTCTCTGAGTCTGACCTCGAGCATCGAAAAAACTTCACCAACATCTCCTCCCACCACCAGCTCGTGAAGTACAGAGATCACGGGAAGGCGAGGAAAGGGGAGGACTTTAACCCGAGCGAGGGGCCTATTGATCCAGAGCTGGTGATGATAGCTGGCAACGGGAGGCCCCATGGCTCGATCGCCATTGGAGACGGCCTTATACGTTGTCCTAGCACTCTCCGGCAGATAAAGGCACGCCAAACGAGCTCCTGTCCGGAGATAACACGTCGTCCACGACCAGTCGAGCTCGCCATCGAGGTTAGTTTAATGGACTCAACTATCTTTCCGCATTATGTTGTGCGTTGGAACCAATATGATTACATTGCTAACAATGAGTTGTGTTGCAGGCTGCTATTCAGAAAAGAGAGAGAGGCAATGCAGGCGGCTATGGCGGAGAAGGATAAGGAGATTAGGGAGCTGGAGGAGAGGACGACTGCATTGGTGGAGGCGGAGAGGGCGCGGAATGATGCGTCTAACAGGGCCATATACGAGCTCTTCGTGGTAAGTTTCTTCTTCATGTTATTTCAAATCTTGCATTTGAATGTTCGTTTCATTAATAAATAAAAAGTTTGACTTGTCGAAACCAAATGTACAGTCTATGTGAGAGAAGAGCGGCCAAGTTCCTCCGCCGATGCCAGTCATTAACGTGGCGGGGATGGTGAGTTTCATTTCAGTGCAGTGATCTTAAGAGTGTCCTCATGCTAACGACACATTGCAAACGATGTTTGGTGCAGAATATCTCCCGAAACGCATCGCACGACCCTTCTAAAGTGGAGCCTTCTCCAGGGAGCCTTCTCGAGGTGAAACAAGCCAGAGCCACCGTGCTTCACCGCCGTGATGACGATAATGGTATGTTATTTCTAGTGTTTTAATAAAAAATGGCTAGACTTCCATCTAAATGACATAATTAGCTTAGTTAGCTCCAAAATGGCTAAATTGGCTAATTATCCTACGAAATGACATAATTAGCTTAGTTAGCTCCAAAATGACCTATTTAATAAAAAATGACACATAGTTAGCTAAGTTCTCTCCTAAATGACATAGTAAGACATACGTAGCTGCAAGATGACCTATTCCCATTAACTTAGGTATTAAATGGCCTATAATTAGCCTAGCTAGATCCAAAATGGCTTCATAAGCATAGTTTGCTCCGCAATGACCTATTTACCCAAGTTAGCTCCGAAACGACCTATAGTTAGCTAGGATTCCACCTAAATGACATAATTAGCTTAGTTAGCTCCAAAATGGTCTATTTAATAAAACATGACCTATACTTAGCTAATTATCCTCGAAATGACATAATAAGCTCCAAAAAGGCATTCTTAGCCAATTTAGCCCGAAGAAGGGGACAAGAGGAGAAGAAAGAGGAAAAATGAAAGGAAGGAAGAAGAAGAAGAAGAGAAGAAGAAGAAGGAGAAGGAGGAGGATAAGAAGAAGGAGAAGGAGCTCCTCCTTCTCCTTCTTCTTCCTCCTTCTTCCTCCTTCTCCTTCTGCTTCTTCTTTTCTTCTTCTTCTCCTCTTCCTTCTCCTTCTCCTCCTCCTCCTTCTTTTACTTCTTCTGCTCTTTCTCTTCTTCTACGTAGCTTAGACTCATCCAAGAAAGGCTAAATTGGCTAATTATCCTACGAAATGACATAATTAGCTTAGTTAGCTCCAAAATGATCTATTTATTAAAAAATGACCTATAGTTAGCTAAGTTCTCTCCTAAATGACATAATAAGGCTTACGTAGCTGCAAGATGACCTATTCCCCCTAAATTGGGTATTAAATGGCCTATAATTAGCCTAGCTAGATCCAAAATGGCTTAATAAGCATAGTTTGCTCCGGAATGACCTAGTTTACCCGAGTTAGCTCCGAAACGACCTATAGTTAGCTAGGGTTCCACCTAAATGACATAATTAGCTTAGTTAGCTCCAAAATGGTCTATTTAATAAAACATGACCTATACTTAGCTAATTATCCTCGAAATGACATAATTAGCTCCAAAAAGGCATTCTTAGCCAATTTAGCCCGAAGAAGGGGACAAGAGGAGAAGAAAGAGGAAAAATGAAAGGAAGGAAGAAGAAGAAGAAGAGAAGAAGAAGAAGCAGAAGGAGGAGAATAAGAAGAAGGAGAAGCCGGAGGAGAAGAGGGAGAAGGAGCTCCTCCTTCTCCTTCTTCTTCCTCCTTCTTCCTCCTCCTTCTCCTTCTTCTTTTCTTCTTCTTCTCCGCTTCCTTCTCCTTCTCCTCCTCCTCCTCCTCCTCCTTCTTTTACTTCTTCTTCTCTTTCTCTTCTTCTACGTAGCTTAGACTCATCCAAGAAAGGCTAAATTGGCTAATTAACCTACGAAATGACATAATTAGCTTAGTTAGCTCGAAAATGACCTATTTAATAAAAAATGACCTATGGTTAGCTAAGTTCTCTCCTAAATGACATAATGTGACGCCCACGATTTAATCGTACGCTAAACATACACGCAAATGCATATGACCAAACCCAAGGACTCACGGGAAGATATCACAACACAACTCTAGACACAAATAAAATAACATCAACTTCATATTACAAGCCAGGGGCCTCGAGGGCTAGAATACGAAAGCTCGATAAACACATGAGTCAGCGGAAGCAACAAAAATCTGAGTACAGACATAAAACATGGGGTGCCTTAGAGAAGGCTAGCACAAAAGATACAACGATCGAACTAGGCGAGGCCTCCTGCCTGGGAACCTCCTAACTACTCCTGATCATCAGCGGCCTCCACGTAGTAGTAGGCACCGTCGGGTAGCAGTCGTCGGCGGCGGGGACCTCCATCTCCTGGGCTCCATCATCTGGTCGCAGCAAACGGATCAAGGGGACAAGGGGGGAGCAAAGCAGCGGTGAGTACTCATCCAAAGTACTCGCAAGTCTTACATCAGAACTATTCTAAATATGCATCAGTATCAAAGAAGGGGGTTATATGTGGACTGACTGCAGCAATGCGAGAATAGAACAGGGGTAACACAATAATAGTCATATTGTTACAACAATATTAAAGTGAGGTCACGCCTAAAGATCCTCCCTCGACTCCCTGCGAGGAAGCAATCCCGAGGCAAACTAATTCCAGTTAAGTAACAATTGTAGTTGTAAAAGATCGGGGCACAACTCCAAGTCGTCCTGTAACCGTGGACACGGCTATCCGAATAGTTAATTTGTATCCCTGCAGGGGTGCACCACATGTCCCGTCACGCTCGATAACACTCTGGCCGGACATACTTTTCTGGGTCCTGCCCGGCCTCGGAATATCGACACGTCGCAGCCCCACCTAAGACTAATCAGAGAGGCCAGCCCGCCGGTCTAAATCCTAAGCACAAAGGGTTCATGGGCCCAGTTCCCCTTCACGCTCCTGCACGTGGCGTGGGCGGCCGACGTTAGTCCTAGCATCCCTTAATCACAAGCGCGATGAATCTCGGGACCACTCGGGCGCGCGCCGCTACATTGCTGGCATCCGAAAAGCTTCGACTGATACCGCGACGCCGAGTACCCATAATTCTTCCCGCGTAGCCGGTTAGTGCGAAAAGGTCTCCCACCAACCCAGATCAAATACCCAAATCCATTAACATTTTAATTAGGCCAACAACACAGTCTCACGGAAATCCACCCGTCTTACAACTAATCACCAATGATCCCAGTAACATGGTCGAGTAACTGTGTGGTTGTAACATCGGGGGAATCCGAGGTATCACCCTCGTTGGATTCCGAACGATGTACCCGTCAAGGTGGGCTTAGAGCAATCACCCTCGGGGGTCCCACACTCGCGGGGTTGCACGACAGAGGCGTCATCGAGAATGGTGAAAGAGGAATCACCCTCGATAACCACGACCGACTAGCTATACTACAGAGATATCATCAGGAGTACCTAGCGAGGTGTCACCCTCGGTACCCGATAGTATCGTCGTAGCGTCGTACAACGAAGGGGGTGAAAGTGTTGTGTCGGGTCTGGCTCGTCGATCAGAGATCGAGAATTGAAAACAAGCGGGGCAACTGGACTACGGGTTCTGAGGGGATGACTGCTCCACCTATACTAAGCAGATTAAAGGTACATGACTGAAAGTAGCAGTTCAACAAAAATAGGCTATGCATCAGATATAGGAGCTAACTACAACAGTAGCAAAATACTAATGCAAGCAGTAGGAAGAAAGACATAGGCGATATAGGAATGATCAAGGGGGGTTTGCTTGCCTTGCTGCTCTGCGGCAAAGGACTGATCGGCAGGGTCGTAGATGTACCCGGCAGCAGCGTAAGTCTTGGGGTCTACCGGTATGACGAGGGGGAAGAAACAATAAATAATAGCACCGATGCAACACAAAGCATGACATGGCAAGATGCAGGCTAGACATGAGCTAACGCAGCAACATCCGTCATAGACGGGTCGAAAGAATATCTGACGATATTTTCCGGGTCTCGGGCTACTACCGGTTATACTGGAAACGATGGAAAAGTTCCAAGTTTGCTATGCTAGGGACGCGTGACAGACGAACGGGCCGTGTATCCGGGTTCGTCTCGTTTTGCTGATCAACTTTCATATTGAAATTAATTTGATCTGACTTACGGATTATTTTATATTAATTTTCAAAGTTTTATTAATTATTTAGGAATTAAAAACAGATTTAGCTATTTTAATAAAATCCCATTATGACATCATCGCGATGTCATGCTGACATCAACATTTGACTGGTCAACTGACCAGCGGGTCCCGAACGTCATAGGCACAAGTTTTAATTAAGACTAAATATTATTTAATCAGATTAATTTAGTGGGGGACCCACGTGTCATAATCTAATTATTCTAATTAATTAATTTTAACTAATATATCTATTTATTTATATAATAAAAATATTATTTTTATTTTTATATTAACTATCGCGTGGGGCCTCCCTGTCATAGACAGCGGGTGCGTTGGCCCCACCGGTAAGTGACCCTAGGCCATTTACTCATTTCATTAATCACAAATACATATCCATACACATGTCGTATTTCTCCACATGCCTATATACGCAAATACATACATAAATACGGGTATCAAATACATTCATACATACATACCGAATACAACATTGGTTTTTTTCTATTTTCTCAAAAACTCTCAACACTCATCTCTCTCTCTCTCTGTTAACAAATAAACAGAGAGGTTCTTTGCTAACTCCACCTAGAAGAACCAAAAGTTCAATCCTTCCTACCGGAGTCTACCGTCGACGGATCGAGGTCCCGTTTGCCGGAACGGAACCGGGGCGGTGAGGAGATCGACATGGTGGGAGGAGCCCGAGGAGGGGCTCACGGACGGTGACGAGACGGCCCGATGAAGCCAGAGTTCGCACGAAGGTGAAGGTGACGACGGTGATGCGGTTCCGGTGAAGACGGGCGTGCCGGGGAGGAGGAGCCGGCCGGAGGTTCGCCGAGAGGGGCCCCGGTGTGGAGGGACCCCGGTGAGGCGGGGGATCTGGGGCCGCCGGCGGGAGGGAGAGGAGGTGGAGAGGAGGGCCACGGGTGAGAGGGAGATGCGAGGGGTGGGGAGAGGGTGGATCGGCAGGGGAGGGGGGCGAGCCGGCGCTGGGGTCGGTCGCCGGTGGGAGGAGTAGCAGGGGAGGGCGAGGTGGATGGGGCTTGTGGGGTTTCGTGGGGGTGACGAGAGAGAGAGAGATGTGTCGGTGGGGGTGGGGGAGAGGACCGAGATAGGGGGCTCGTGGGGAGGGAGCCCCCTCGAGGGGAGTTGCCGGCGGGGTAGTTGGGGAGCCAGCGGGGCGCCCCCTAGGGTTCCCAGGCGGGAAGTGATGGGTGGCCTGGCCGGCTGGGCCACTAGGCCCAGTTGGGCCAGGGGTGGGGGGGTGTTTAGCTTTTTTTTTCTCTGTTATTGTTTCTTTTTCTTTTATTATATATCTTTTATTATTATTATTATTATTCTCTTGCCATTTATTATATTTTTTTAATACTTTCTGTCCTAATTATATAGGACTTTTAATACCATTAAAAATGTCCGATTCATTTTTATAACTATTTAGGGAATTTCAATAACTCTCTCGACATTTTTACTTAACATCACAAAACGTTTCTCGTTCGACTTTATTCGTAAATCTCGAACTCGACTGGGTTTTCGACTAACACGAGATCCACGATAAAATTTATGATGACGTGGCTTCACTAGCGTGGGATTACTGTCGATTGACTACAGGGGTTACTGTAGCACCAATCCGGGGATGTCACAACTCTCCCCCACTAACAAGAATTCTCGTCCCGAGAATTAAGGGGTAGAAGGAAAAGAGTTCAGGGTATTCATCACGAAGATGATTCTCGCGTTCCCAAGTGGCTTCATCTTCAGAATGATTTGACCACTGCACCCTAAGGAACTTGGTGACTTTGCGACGAGTCTTACGTTCGGCTTGGTCGAGAATGCGGACCGGATGCTTCTTATAAGAGATGTCTTGTTGCAGCTCAAGCATACTATGATCCACTGCTCGAATAGGATCCTTGAAGTAGTAACGGAGCTGAGGAACATGGAAGACATTGTGAACCTGAGAAAGGTTCGCCGCAGTTCCAATTGATAAGCCACTCTTCCACGCGTTTCGAGAACAGTGAAAGGACCAATATAGCGAGGAGCTAACTTGCCCTTGATTACAAAATGGTGTGCGCCTCTCATTGGGGTGACACAAAGATGTGTTTCCGCCAGGTTGATAGACCATATCCTGAGGATGACGGTCATACTGACTTTTCTGACGAGACTAAGCAGCCTTCAGATTCGCATGAATAATGCGGACTTGATCTTTAGTATGTTGAATACTATCCGGACCGAAGAGTGATCGGTCCATTGAGCGGTGGCTCGAGAATTTCATACTACACCAAGTGTAAAGGATAACTAGAAGTCAAAGATGTACAGGAGAGCCAGGTTTCAATCCTGTGGAACTTTGGGTTATGGGTCCACCATGTGGGTCGGGAGTAGGTAGAGGGGTGACATATTATACGGTCTTGGTAACAAGACATGTCAGAGGATAACCTGTCAGTTATGTTGGCAACATCGTCGATACCAAGGGCGGGGAACGAATAGAACCATTTTCCTGCTCGTTGAAACGAGGCGGGCCAATAGGCAAGGTTCTCGTCCACCGGCGGCTACCGGAATGTTATCCACAATAGTAACACGGTCTTACTGACAGATTTATATACCGAGAATTTTACCTAAGCAGGGAATTAACACTGCTTAGATAATTTATGCCACAAGAAAGTTCAAACAAACCAATGGGAATGAGAATGTGTCCACTCCCACAAAGAATTTAAAGTATACCAGTCCCGAGGAAAACATAGAGTATGGTATACATAATAGGTCATTAAGTACATAATCATTTAGACAAAAAGGCAAGAAGAATCATGATGTTTACCATACCATACGGTTTGGATAATTGATCAGGAAAAATTTAGCATTGCGCTTCCAATGTTCTTGTTTAAATTGAAGTACCACATCCGTGCTTCGAGGTAGCATCGACATGGTCATCATACAAAGGTTGGACCAATGGGCGCACAAAGAGGATTCATGAGGGTCAACTTATGAAATAAGTCATATAGTTTCCACATGAAAGGATGGCGAATCTTACATGTGGGAGAGTTTATAACAATAGGTCCTCCGGCCCGGTGTTCCAAACAAGACATCACCATACCTGTTACATAAAGACCAAAGTTATAATTATTGGGAAAATGTTCCAACCATCATATCTGCCCGAGATTCAGATCTGATTGGTCTTACGGTACCTCAATCTCAAGATGCCTTAGAAGAAAGATGAAGATGCAAGATTCTCATGATATGAGCTACACAAGCAATTCATGAATTATGAGTTCGATTGCAAGACACAAGAACACAATGACAAGACATTCGTGCACACATAGAACTATTACAACAAAAATGCACCTGATACCTGGTTTGAAAACCATCATCGAGGATATCAAGGCCCTTGTGTGAGCCTGGATTAATTCTTAGGAAGGAACTTCTTTTTCTTGATCAAATCAGTCAGTGGCTTGGGGTGCTAAGAGAAATTATATGGGGTGAAGATAGCAAATCTTCGAAACATACAACACTTTGCACGTGCTTGAATGATTTGGTATTTCCTGAGAGGAAGCGAAACAAAACTTTCACATATTCATGGTGGCAAGAGTGCACTTAAACTTTGGGAAAACACTTCTTTTATCAACATATCCTTCATAAGCTAGGCACCAAGATAGTGCTTTCAAAAGCTTCATCACGAACCATGGAGAACTTGAGGGTGTGACCGATGGGCTCAGCAACAATCCCTCAAGATGTTGACACATACGAATTTTCAAGTTTTATACTTTCAAGTCTAATGGTATAATGTCGCATGCTCGAGGGATCAACAACAATTAAACATTGGTCAAAGGGTGCACTCGGAAACACGGAATGAGTAGCACGACCAATGCTAAAATGATGAGTCAACACCCAACACACTAAGGAGGAAACAATCTGTTATTAACGTCAAGGTGATAGGGTTGACAAAAGTATTGGAATCACACATTAGAGTTCACTTGTCGGTAGTCCGGTTTGAAACAACACGGGACCAAGAAATGAAGGGTGATGGCGAGAAGTATTACTATGTCAAGGATTCTTAAGAGGTGCAATGATGCTCACCACATTCTTGACAGAAAATATAGTAATACTCCAAGGTAGAAGATACCCTAAGCTGAATAGAAGGGACTTAAGGGACAACACAAAACATGAACATGTTTGTGTTGGAGGGAAGGTAAACAATGATGCCGATGATAATACAATCATCGAGGGGCAAGGATGGTATTTGTCAACCTGCATTCGATTGATACTCTGCAAGAGCTCAGAATGCTGATGATGATCACGACACATTTGTCGAGAAATTTCATCAAGATGTAATCGTTTAGCGACGACATCAAGCAAGGGAATGATGAAGCAAGAGGTTGTCGGAATCACCGATAAGACTGCTAGCTTAGAATTGAGATTGCCTTTCAGGACAACCAACATGATGTGGAAAGCTCGATGCAAGCTTAACACACAATTGGAATTGTGTTCAAGGAATGAAGGTT
This sequence comes from Hordeum vulgare subsp. vulgare, assembly GCF_904849725.1. NCBI lineage: Eukaryota > Viridiplantae > Streptophyta > Magnoliopsida > Poales > Poaceae > Hordeum > Hordeum vulgare. The sequence continues at coordinate 502,540,462 of NC_058523.1, read as the reverse complement.
ATAGATAGCATGATCGAGCTCCAACATGACGATGATGACGTAGCTTAACAGCTTGGAATGACAAGATCGAGTACAAACTCGTAAACAAGGAACATTACTAAAAATTGTTGAATCACAATGCGTACTCGATTCAGTTATCGATGTACTCGCGTGTCCAACAACTCAAACACGAGGCAACTGAAATTAAGGAAAATATCATAGTTGATGAGGAGCTCACAAGAAGTTTCATAGCTCCGCGATATCCTTGAGCTAAAAGGAATAATACTCGGAGGTAGATCAACTTTAAGGTTTGGACCGATGTACTGATCTGAAGAAGACAAGTACTTTAACTCGTCTAAGAATGAAATCAAGGTAGGACAACATGGTCGGAACCCCGATTGTAAAGGACAAGATCACAGATACCAGATTTAAATTATATAATGAATGATTATTGATACGAGAAGTTTCTACGATAGGATCAACGTTGTTTCCATGGGCATGAACACAGAGTTCAAGGTCGACTCCCACTTCATCAATGCATCACCTGCCATTTATTCCTCGCCTTTGATCAGGTTGTAGCTTTGAAAGAATAACCGGCATAACACCAGAAGAGTAAGACTCGAGAAAACTCTTCGGGTCATATTGATTTAGGAAGGCATAGGTTCAACCCATCGGGGTATCTTAGGAACATATACCATACACTCCAAGAGCAATTAACACATGCTTGAAGGGCATGGCTGACAAATCGTATGGTACAACTTATCAAAGGGAGAAGACACAATTTACCAATGGCATCATGTGTCAGGGGAAGCAATCACAAGAATTTTCTAAAGCAAAGGATGTCGTCGGATAATAACTCGGAATGAGTCTGACAATCCACAAATGATCTGATGTGAGTAACGGTACTCAGTCAGAGGGATATAGGGTGCAATGCATCGTGTTAATAGAACATCTGAAAAATACCGATACTTAATTACCAAAGGAATTATGATTTCCAGGTTGGCGTATCATAATCAGATGCTCCAATCAAATACAAGTAGGTTGAATGGACTTAGATGGACAACCCACCAAAAATTGATTTGTCGAGAACCAACTCGGTCTGGAAGGACATCTGAGCCGGTAGATAATGTATGAGTCACAACAGATGATCGTGTGCATTCACAAGAAGGTAGAATCAATAAAATCACAGGAAAATCACAAAGGATTTTAATGAATGTTGCTAGACATATGGGTTTAACCATAATGCAAGCAGGTGAGAAAGGTCATGAACATGTGGCTACGGAGGATTTCGGAAGACCGAATAGTAATTCAGAGAGCTATCGGAACCCATGACAACTGATGACGGACAAATCCCCGATAAGGTAATTCGTTGCATCTCGTAATAACAAGAACAATTGGAGAATAAAGTATGAACGACATATGTATGTAGTCATCCATAGTGGTAGTCGGAGGAAAGGAAATCGCAAGAGCGATAGGCACTAGTTCTCGAGATAACATCAGAGAGTAACTTCGGAGTCTTCTGATAGATCAAGCCATCATCTGAAATACGAGAATCCCTGGGAGGAAATATTTACGCGAACCTAATGTTAGAGTTAGTAAAACCTTTGACCCGAAAGAGAAGAGAAAGTAGAGCCCAGGGTATAGGAAAGGAGTAAAAGATACTAATACCACCCAATTGAGATGTGGGCCCGTAATCCACAACATCAGTGTTAGTAAAGTTTTTCAAACAATAGAATCAACTTCGGCCAAGGAGTTGGAAAGGGGGCTACCTACAGGCAGTTGGCTCTGATACCAACTTGTGAAGCCCTCGATTTAATCGTACGCTAAACATACACGCAAATGCGTACGACCAAACCCAAGGACTCACGGGAAGATATCACAACACAACTCTAGACACAAATAAAATAACATCAGCTTCATATTACAAGCCAGGGGCCTCGAGGGCTAGAATACGAAAGCTCGATAAACACACGAGTCAGCGGAAGCAACAAAAATCTGAGTACATACATAAAACATGGGGTGCCTTAGAGAAGGCTAGCACAAAAGATACAACGATCGAACGAGGTGAGGCCTCCTGCCTGGAAACCTCCTAACTACTCCTGATCATCAGCGGCCTCCACGTAGTAGTAGGCACCGTCAGATAGCAGTCGTCGGCGGCGGGGACCTCCATCTCCTGGGCTCCATCATCTGGTCGCAGCAAACGGATCAAGGGGACAAGGGGGGAGCAAAGCAGCGGTGAGTACTCATCCAAAGTACTCGCAAGTCTTACACCAGAACTATTCTAAATATGCATTAGTACCAAAGAAGGGGTTATATGTGGACTGACTGCAGCAATGCGAGAATATAGAGAGAAGGCCTAGTCCTATCGAAGACTAGCATCTTCAGGGTCTTGCAGCAATAGACGAGAGTAGAACAGGGGTAACACAATAATAGTCATATTGTTACAACAATATTAAAGTGAGGTCACGCCTAAAGATCCTCCCTCGACTCCCTGCGAGGAAGCAATCCCGAGGCAAACTAATTCCAGTTAAGTAACAATTGTAGTTGTAAAAGATCGGGGCACAACTCCAAGTCGTCCTGTAACCGTGGACACGGCTATCCGAATAGTTAATTTTCATCCCTGCAGGGGGCACCACATGTCCCGTCACGCTCGATAACACTCTGGCCGGACATACTTTTCTGGGTCCTGCCCGGCCTCGGAATATCGACATGTCGCAGCCCCACCTAAGACTAATCAGAGAGGCCAGCCCGCCGGTCTAAATCCTAAGCACAAAGGGTTCATGGGCCCAGTTCCCCTTCACGCTCCTGCACGTGGCGTGGGCGGCCGACGTCAGTCCTAGCATCCCCGAATCACAAGCGCGATGCATCTCGGGACCACTCGGGCGCGCGCCGCTACATTGCTGGCATCTGAAAAGCTTTGGCTGATACCGCGATGCCGAGTACCCATAATTCTTCCCGTGTAGCTGGTTAGTGCGAAAAGGTCTCCGACCAACCCAGATCAAATACCCAAATCCATTAACATTTTAATTAGGCCAACAACACAGTCTCACGGAAATCCACCCGTCTTACAACTAATCACCAATGATCCCAGTAACATGGTCGAGTAACTGTGTGGTTGTAACATCGGGGGAATCCGAGGTATCACCCTCGTTGGATTCCGAACGATGTACCCGTCAAGGTGGGCTTAGAGGAATCACCCTCGGGGGTCCCACACTCGCGGGGTTGCACGACAAAGGCGTCATCGGGAATGGTGAAAGAGGAATCACCCTCGATAACCACGACCGACTAGCTATACTACAGAGATATCATCAGGAGTACTTAGCGAGGTGTCACCCTCGGTACCCGATAGTATCGCTGTAGCGTCGTACAACGAAGGGGGTGAAAGTGTTGTGACGGGTCTGGCTCATCGATCAGAGATCGAGAATTGAAAACAAGCGGGGCAACTGGACTACGGGGTCTGAGGGGATGACTGCTCCACCTATACTAAGCAGATTAAAGGTACAGGACTGAAAGTAGCAGTTCAACAAAAAAAGGCTATGCATCAGATATAGGAGCTAACTACAACAGTAGCAAAATACTAATGCAAGCAGTAGGAAGAAAGACATAGGCGATATAGGAATGATCAAGGGGGGTTTGCTTGCCTTGCTGCTCTGCGGCAAAGGACTGATCGGCAGGGTCATAGATGTACCCGACAGCAGCGTCAGTCTCGGGGTCTACCGGTAAGAAGAGGGGGAAGAAACAATAAATAATAGCACCGATGAAACACAAAGCATGACATGGCAAGATGCAGGCTAGACATGAGCTAACGCAGCAACATCCGTCATAGACGGATCGGAAGAATATCTGACGATATTTTCCGGGTCTCGGGCTACTACCGGTTATACTGGAAACGATGGAAAAGTTCCAAGTTTGCTATGCTAGGGACGCGTGACAGACGAACGGGCCGTGTATCCGGGTTCGTCTCGTTTTGCTGATCAACTTTCATGTTGAAAATAATTTGATCTGACTTACGGATTATTTTATATTAATTTTCAAAGTTTTATTAATTATTTAGGAATTAAAAACAGATTTAGCTATTTTAATAAAATCCCATTATGACATCATCGCGATGTCATGCTGACATCAACATTTGACTGGTCAACTGACCAGCGGGTCCTGAACGTCATAGGCACAAGTTTTAATTAAGACTGAATATTATTTAATCAGATTAATTTAGTGGGGGACCCACGTGTCATAATCTAATTATTCTAATTAATTAATTTTAACTAATATATCTATTTATTTATATAATAAAAAAAATATTTTTATTTTTATATTAACTATCGCGTGGGGCCTCCCTGTCATAGACAGCGGGTGAGTTGGCCCCACCGGTAAGTGACCCTAGGCCATTTACTCATTTCATTAATCACAAATACATAACCATACACATGTCGTATTTCTCCACATGCCTATATACGCAAATACATACATAAATACGGGTATCAAATACATTCATACATACATACCGAATACAACATTTGTTTTTTTCTATTTTCTCAAAAACTCTCAACACTCATCTCTCTCTCTCTCTCTGTAAAAAAATAAACACAAAGGTTCTTTGCTAACTCCACCTAGAAGAACCAAACGTTCAATCCTTACTACCGGAGTCTACCGTCGACGGATCGAGGTCCCGTTTGCCGGAACGGAACCGGGGTGGTGAGGAGATCGACATGGTGGGAGGAGCCCGAGGAGGGGCTCACCGACGGTGACGAGACGGCCCGATGAAGCCGGAGTTCGCACGAAGGTGAAGGTGACGACGGTGACGCGATTCCGGTGAAGACGGGCGTGCCGGCGAGGAGGAGCCGGCCGGAGGTTCGTCGAGAGGGGCCCCGGTGAGGAGGGGCCCCCGGGATGGAGCCGCCGACGGGGAGGGGCTCGACCGGCGGGGCGGAGGCCGAGGGAGGGCTCGCGGCGGGAGGATGAGGTCGTGGGAGGGGAACTCGCCGCCGGAGGAGGAGGAGGCCGTGGGGGGCGACGGGGGCCTCGGCCGGCAGGGGATCTGGGGCCGCCGGCGGGAGGGAGAGGAGGTGGAGAGGAGGGACCCGGGTGAGAGGGAGATGCGAGGGGTGGGGAGAGGGTGGATCGGCAGGGGAGGGGGGCGAGCCGGCGCTGGGGTCGGTCGCCGGTGGGAGGAGTAGCAGGGGAGGGCGAGGTGGATGGGGCTTGTGGGGGTGTCGTGGGGGTGACGAGAGAGAGAGATGTGTCGGTGGGGGTTGGGGAGAGGACCGAGAGAGGGGGCTCGTGGGGAGGGAGCCCCCTCGAGGGGAGTTGCCGGCGGGGGAGTTGGGGAGCTAGCGGGGCGCCCCCTAGGGTTCCCAGGCGGGAACTGATGGGTGGCCTGGCCGGCTGGGCCACTAGGCCCAGTTGGGCCAGGGGTGGGGGGTGTTTAGCTTTTTTTTTTCTCTGTTATTGTTTCTTTTTCTTTTATTATCTATCTTTTATTATTATTATTATTATTCTCTTGCCATTTATTATATTTTTTAATACTTTCTGTCCTAATTATATAGGACTTTTAATACCATTAAAAATGTCCGATTCATTTTTATAACTATTTAGGGAATTTCAATAACTCTCTCGACATTTTTACTTAACATCACAAAACGTTTCTCGTTCGACTTTATTCGGAAATCTCGAACTCGACTGGGTTTTCGACTAACACGAGATCCACGATAAAATTTATGATGACGTGGCTTCACTAGCGTGGGATTACTGTCGCTTGACTCTAGGGGTTACTGTAGCACCAATCCGGGGATGTCACACATAATAAGGCTTACGTAGCTGCAAGATGACCTATTCCCCCCTAAATTAGGTATTAAATGGCCTATAATTAGCCTAGCTAGATCCAAAATGGCTTAATAAGCATAGTTTGCTCCGGAATTACCTATTTTACCCAAGTTAGCTCCGAAACGACCTATAGTTAGCTAGGGTTCCACCTAAATGATATAATTAGCTTAGTTAGCTCCAAAATGGTCTATTTAATAAAACACGACCTATACTTAGCTAATTATCCTCGAAATGACATAATTAGCTCCAAAAAGGCATTCTTAGCCAATTTAGCCCGAAGAAGGGGACAAGAGGAGAAGAAAGAGGAAAAATGAAAGGAAGGAAGAAGAAGAACAAGAGAAGAAGAAGAAGGAGAAGGAGGAGGATAAGAAGAAGGAGAAGAAGGAGGAGAAGAAGGAGAAGGAGCTCCTCCTTCTCCTTCTCCTTCTTCTTTTCTTCTTCGTCTCCTCTTCCTTCTCCTTCTCCTCGTCCTCCTTTTACTTCTTCTTATCTTTCTCTTCTTCTACGTAGCTTAGACTCATCCAAGAAAGGCTAAACTGGCTAATTATCCTATGAAATGACATAATTAGCTTAGTTAGCTCCAAAATGACCTATTTAATAAAAGATGACCTATACATAGCTAAGTTCTCTCTTAAATGACAAAATAAGGCTTACGTAGCTGCAAGATAACCTATTCCCCCCAACTTAGGTATTAAATGGCCTATAATTAGCCTAGCTATATCCAAAATAGCTTAATAAGCATAGTTTGCTCCGGAATGACCTATTTTACCCAAGTTAGCTCCGAAACGACCTATAGTTAGCTAGGGTTCCACCTAAATGACATAATTAGCTTAGTTAGCTCCAAAATGGTCTATTCAATAAAACATGACCTATACTTAGCTAATTATCCTCGAAATGACATAATTAGCTCCAAAAAGGCATTCTTAGCCAATTTAGCCCGAAGAAGGGGACAAGAGGAGAAGAAAGAGGAAAAATGAAAGGAAGGAAGGAAGAAGAAGAAGAAGAAGAAGAAGAGATGAAAAAGAAGGAGAAGAGGAGGATAAGAAGAAGGAGAAGAAGGAGGAGAAGAAGGAGAAGGAGCTCCTGCTTCTCCTTCTTCTTCCTCCTTCTTCCTCCTTCTCCTTCTCCTTCTTCTTTTCTTCTTATTCTCCTCTTCCTTCTCCTTCTCCTCCTCCTTCTTTTACTTCTTCTTCTCTCTCTTCTTCTTCGTAGCTTAGACTCATCCAAGAAAGGCTAAATTGGCTAATTATCCTAAGAAATGACATAATTAGCTTAGTTAGCTCCAAAATGACCTATGGTTAGCTAAGTTCTCTCCTAAATGACATAATAAGGCTTACGTAGCTACAAAATGAACTATTCCCCCTAACTTAGGTATTCAATGGCCTATAATTAGCCTAGCTAGATCCAAAATGGCTTAATAAGCATAGTTTGCTCCGGAATGACCTATTTTACCCAAGTTAGCAACGAAATGACCTATAGTTAGCTAGGGTTCCACCTAAATGACATAATTAGCTTAGTTAGCTCCAAAATGGTCTATTTAATAAAACACGACCTATACTTAGCTAACTATCCTCGAAATGACATAATTAGCTCCAAAAAGGCATTCTTAGCCAATTTAGCCCGAAGAAGGGGACAAGAGGAGAAGAAAGAGGAAAAATGAAAGGAAGGAAGAAGAAGAACAAGAGAAGAAGAAGAAGGAGAAGGAGGAGGATAAGAAGAAGGAGAAGAAGGAGGAGAAGAAGGAGAAGGAGCTCCTCCTTCTCCTTCTCCTTCTTCTTTTCTTCTTCGTCTCCTCTTCCTTCTCCTTCTCCTCGTCCTCCTTTTACTTCTTCTTATCTTTCTCTTCTTCTACGTAGCTTAGACTCATCCAAGAAAGGCTAAACTGGCTAATTATCCTATGAAATGACATAATTAGCTTAGTTAGCTCCAAAATGACCTATTTAATAAAAGATGACCTATAATTAGCTAAGTTCTCTCTTAAATGACAAAATAAGGCTTACGTAGCTGCAAGATAACCTATTCCCCCCAACTTAGGTATTAAATGGCCTATAATTAGCCTAGCTATATACAAAATAGCTTAATAAGCATAGTTTGCTCCGGAATGACCTATTTTACCCAAGTTAGCTCCGAAACGACCTATAGTTAGCTAGGATTCCACCTAAATGACATAATTAGCTTAGTTAGCTCCAAAATGGTCTATTTAATAAAACATGACCTATACTTAGCTAATTATCCTCGAAATGACATAATTAGCTCCAAAAAGGCATTCTTAGCCAATTTAGCCCAAAGAAGGGGACAAGAGGAGAAGAAAGAGGAAAAATGAAAGGAAGGAAGGAAGAAGAAGAAGAAGAAGAAGAAGAAGAAGAAGAAGAAGAAGAAGAGATGAAGAAGAAGGAGAAGAGGAGGATAAGAAGAAGGAGAAGAAGGAGGAGAAGAAGGAGAAGGAGCTCCTGCTTCTCCTTCTTATTCCTCCTTCTTCCTCCTTCTCCTTCTCCTTCTTCTTTTCTTCTTATTCTCCTCTTCCTTCTCCTTCTCCTCCTCCTTCTTTTACTTCCTCTTCTCTCTCTTCTTCTTCGTAGCTTAGACTGATCCAAGAAAGGCTAAATTGGCTAATTATCCTACGAAATGACATAATTAGCTTAGTTAGCTCCAAAATGACCTATTTAATAAAAAAAATGACCTATGGTTAGCTAAGTTCTCTCCTAAATGACATAATAAGGCTTACCTAGCTACAAGATGAACTATTCCCCCTAACTTAGGTATTAAATGGCCTATAATTAGCCTAGCTAGATCCAAAATGGCTTAATAAGCATAGTTTGCTCCGGAATGACCTATTTTACCCAAGTTAGCTTCGAAATGACCTATAGTTAGCTAGGGTTCCACCTAAATGACATAATAGCTTAGTTAGCTCCAAAATGGTCTATTTAATAAAACATGACCTATACTTAGCTAATTATCCTCGAAATGACATAATTAGCTCCAAAAAGGCATTCTTAGCCAATTTAGCCCGAAGAAGGGGACAAGAGGAGAAGAAAGAGGAAAAATGAAAGGAAGGAAGAAGAAGAAGAAGAGAAGAAGAAGAAGCAGAAGGAGGAGGATAAGAAGAAGGAGAAGAAGGAGGAGAAGAAGGACAAGGAGCTCCTCCTTCTCCTTCTTCTTCCTCCTTCTTCCTCCTTCTCCTTCTCCTTCTTCTTTTCTTCTTCTTCTCCTCTTCCTTCTCCTTCTCCTCCTCCTCCTCCTCCTCCTCCTCCTTTTACTTCTTCTTCTCTTTATCTTCTTCTATGTAGCTTAGACTCATCCAAGAAAGGCTAAATTGGCTAATTATCCTACGAAATGACATAATTAGCTTAGTTAGCTCCAAAATGACCTATTTAATAAAAAAATGACCTATAGGTAGCTAAGTTCTCTCCTAAATGACATAATAAGGCTTACGTAGCTGCAAGATGACCTATTCCCCCTAACTTAGGTATTAAATGGCCTATAATTAGCCTAGATAGATCCAAAATGGCTTAATAAGCATAGTTTGCTCCGGAATGACCTATTTTATCCAAGTTAGCTCCGAAACGACCTATAGTTAGCTAGGATTCCACCTAAATGACATAATTAGCTTAGTAAGCTCCAAAATGGTCTATTTAATAAAACATGACCTATACTTAGCTAATTATCTTCGAAATGACATAATTAGCTCCAAAAAGGCATTTTTAGCCAATTTAGCCCGAAGAAGGGGACAAGAGGAGAAGAAATAGGAAAAATGTAAGGAAGGAAGAAGAAGAAGAAGAGAAGAAGAAGAAGGAGAAGGAGGAGGATAAGAAGAAGGAGAAGAAGGAGGAGAAGAAGGAGAAGGAGCTCCTCCTTCTCCTTCTTGTTCCTCCTTCTTCCTACTTGTCCTTCTCCTTCTTCTTTTCTTCTTCTTCTCCTCTTCCTTCTCCTTCTCCTCCTCCTCCTCCTCCTTCTTTTACTTCTTCTTCTCTTTCTCTTCTTCTACGTAGCTTAGACTCATCCAAGAAAGGCTAAATTGGCTACTTATCCTACAAAATGACATAATTAGCTTAGTTAGCTCCAACATGATCTATTTAATAAAAAATGACCTATAGTTAGCTAAGTTATCTCCTAAATGACATAATAAGGCTTACGTAGGTGCAAGATGACCTATTCCCCCTAACTTAGGTATTAAATGGCCTATAATTAGCCTAACTAGATCCAAAATGGCTTAATAAGCATAGTTTGCTCCGGAATGACCTATTTTACCCAAGTTAGCTCCGAAACGACCTATAGTTAGCTGGGGTTCCACCTAAATGACATAATTAGTTTAGTTAGCTCCTAAATGGACTATACTTAGCTAATTTCTCTCCGAAATAACATATATACACTTCTTCATCTAGTATTATTCTTCTAACTTTCTTATTTTCATTTTGCAGATTACATTCACTTCACGGGAAGCTTGGATTATATTGATGGAATGCTTGAAGATGATTTCTTGTACCATGGCTTGTATTGAAACTATTGTAGTATATGGATATATATGAAACTTTGTATGCATCTGGATGAAACTGGTGTAATATATGGTTTGGTACGGATGCAACTTGCATAATATGTATGCACTATGGATGAAAGTTATTTTAATATGGTTATGAGTATGGAAAGAAATTTATTTATGTCAAATATATATATATATATATATATCCTGATTATTGTTAAAAATGTTGGATATAATAAAAATAAATTAAAAAGGGGTTGGTTCCCCCCCTTTGCTGTCTGCCCCCACATGGCAAAGGGGGGAATCAGCCCCCTCTCTCTCCCCTCTTTGTCGTCTGCCCCCACATGGCAAAGGGGGGATGGCAGACGTCAAAGAGGGGAGAGAGAGGGGGATGGTTCCCCCCTTTGTCGTCTGCCCCCACATGGCAAAGGGGGGAATCAGCCCCCTCTCTTTCCCCTCTTTGCCGTCTACCCCCACATGGCAAAGGGGGGATGGCAGACGGCAAAGAGGGGAGAGAGAGCGGGCTGGTTCCCCCCTTTGCCGTCTGCCCCCACATGGCAAAGGGGGGATGGCAGACGACAACAAGAGGAGGCATGCCGTTAACACTTAACGGGGCCGTTGGAGTATGTGTCGTCCCATTTAATATGTCGTCTGCCCCCTCATGGCAAAGATTCTTTGCCGTCCGTTTTAAAAAAGCAGACGGCAAAGAACGTCTTCACCGGATTTTTTTTTGCCATCTACTTTGCCGTCTGCTGACCGACGGCAAAGCCTTTGCCGTCAGTGGTTGCTCCTTTGCCGTCCGCCATGGCAGACGGCAAATTTCTGAATTTCAGCAGTGAGAGGAGTGTTGGTGATGACGATGGCGATGATTTCCCCCTCCGGGAGGGAAGTTTCCCCGGCAGGATCGTCCTGCCAGAGCTCTAGATTGGTTTTGCTCAAGTTCCGCCTCGTGGCGGTGGCGAATCCACGAAAAAGCTCCTCCCTGATTTTTTCCTGGACGAAACCCTTCATATAGTAGAAGAGGGGGCCAGTGGGCCAGCAGGCTGCCCACAAGCCCTCATGGCGCGGCCTGGGGGGTGGCCGCGCCGTGCAGGCTTGTGGCCACCTGCTGGCGCCCCTGTGGCGCTTCTTCGGCCCAGTATTTTTTATAAATCCGGGAAAAAGTCCTCGTTGATTTTTACGGTGTTTGGAGTTGCGCAGAATAGGTATGTCAACTTTGATCCACTTTCAGGCCAGAATTCCAGTTGCCGGCATTCTCCCTCTTCATGTAAACCTTGCAAAATAAGAGAGAAAAGGCATAAGTATTGTACCGTGAAGTGAAATAACAGCCCAAGAAGCGATAAATATCAACATGAAAACATGATGCAAAATGGACGTATCAACTCCCCCAAGCTTAGACCTCGCTTGTCCGCAAGCGAAAGCCTAGCTCAATAAATATGTCCACATGTTTAGGGAGAGAAGTGTCAACAAAACAAGATACGAACATGCATGCATCATGATCATGATAAGAACAGCCATACCAACATATAATCTCTCATGCTAAAGTGATAATTCCTTCACAAAGTAAAGCATGGATCAAGAACCTTACCGAGAAGTAACAACCCGTAGCCTTTAGTCATTGAAGCAATTGCAATTTATCACAACATCAGAAAGAGTCAAATAAGAGATTGTAAAGAAAATCCACATACGCAATCATTCTTTCGTTCTCTACAATTTCTACAACTCACGTGGTACTCATGAGATCAAAGTTTCAGTTGGACACAGAGAAAGATAGGGGCTCACAGTTTTGCCTCCCAACCATCTAACTCAAGGGTAATGTCAACAATAATAATTCATGAATACTTACCTCCAAGTTGACATATGAATATAGATCTTTCCCAAGCATATGACGGTAGCAAAGACAATGGCGAAATAGGGAATTGGTGAAGATCACCATGACTCTTTCAAGGGCAAAAAGTACAGGTACAAGATAGGCCCTTCGCAGAGGGAAGCAGAGGTTGTCATGCGCTTTTGAGGTTTGGATGTGTGTCCTCTTAGTGAGGAGGAACGTCACTTTATATTGCCTCCTCTAATAAAGAACTTTATTATGCAGTCTGTCGCTTTTATGTCTTCCTCATCACAGGTTCGTACAAAGCTTATTTTCCACGCACTAATAGATCATACATATTAGAGAGAAATTTTTATTGCTTGCACCGATGAGAACTCATTTGAGGGATCTTATTCAATCTATAGGTAGGTATGGTGGACTCTCATGGCAAAACTGGTTTGATGGTTTATGGATGCACAAGTAGTATCTCTACTTAGTGCGGGAGTTTTGGCTAATATGAGGTGGAAGCAATCGTCACATGCTAAGGGATATCTAATCATATAACATTGTTCAGAGCCAATCAAACACAATTCATTATGCTGTCTTCCTTTTCCAACATCTACTTCTAGGCATGCAATAGTTTAGTGAGTGTTCACAATCATAGATGGTGTCAGAGATGATATATTTATATGTGAACCTCTCCTTTATCACTTCCTATTAATTGCAACCATGACCAAGGTCTACGTTTGCCTACCCTCAACAAGTTTCAATCCTCATTCTTTTTATATGTGAAGCCATCACTTCCCATAAGATAATTACATGATCTTTCATGCTTTTGTTCTATTCTCGCTCTTTTGATCATGGCAAGAGGCAAAGCCCTTCAACTAAGACACTCTTTATTATATGACTCACGAGCTTGAATACATCGGGGGTGACACAAGGCAAAACTCAAGACTAAAACACCAAGACTTTTAAACTACTAGAGAATGAGAAAACTGAAAAGGAAAACTAAAACAAAGGTAAAGGCAAAAGATGTGATGGTGATACGATACCGGGGCAACTCCCCCAAGCTTGGCACAAGCCAAGGGGATTGCCCATACCAATGCTCAGTTATCTTCCTTTGGTGGTGATGGTGGTGGAGTTGTTGCAACATGAGTTTGATCCTCCGTCTTCCAAGGCATAGGTGCTCCATCATGGAAATATGAACAAGTCTCCGGAATCCTCAAATCTGCAGCCAACCGTATTGATTTAAATCTATACTCATACTCACAGTTTTGGTTCTGTAGGTCACAGATCTGGGCCTGGAGTTGATCAATCCTGTCATAGAGCCTGGAGAGATGCTTCCCAATGTCATTGTCATCAATCCTGCGCTTGTTGGTGAACTCCGTGATCATCATTTGGTTGGCGTTGAGTCCACGCTCCACCTTCCCTTGGCACTTGAAGACTTGTTGCTCCATTGCTTCGAGCCTCGTCTCCATGCTTCCGGTCTTCTTAGGCCCCTCAACATCACGGACGTGCAACATCCCCTCACGCATATCGATAGATTGAGGGTGTTGCAGCACTCCCGTGAGGTAGGGATTGATGACCTTCTCGAAGATCTTGTCCTTAGGAGCTTTTGGGGAAGTCATACGATCTAGATCTGCAACAGAAACACGCTCGAAACAAAAAAACAGAAGAGATCTGCGTGATGCAGGGGTCAGACCAAACGGGAGTATATATAATGATTTTTTTCAGACTAGAAGGAGTACCCTGCCTGAAAATAGAGTCCGAGAGGCGCACGATGTGGCCACAAGCCCTCACGGCGCGGCCAGGGGGTGGGCCCGCGCCGTGCAGGTTTGTCGCCTCCTCGCGCACTTTCCGGACTACTTCCATTTTTTGTATTTTTTCAAATATTCCAGAACGGAGAAAATTCCTACTGGAAAAGTTTTGGACTATGTTTTCTTACTGAATCACATACCTCTTCGTTTTCGGAGTCTGAAACAGGCTGATAAATGTCCATTAGGTATTCTTCCAGAGTTATGGTATTGATAATATTGCTTTCAACATTTATGGGAGTACCTGAGATATAATGCTTGATTCTCTTCCCGTTTACCACTTTCGGACAATTACCTTCCGTGTTGTTGATCTTGATAGCACCGGAACGATATACTTCCTCAACAACATAGGGACCTTCCCATTTAGAGAGAATCTTGCCTCCAAAGAATCTTAAACGAGAGTTATATAGCAAGACATAATCACCTACATTGAACTCACGCTTTTCTATCCTCTTATCATGCCACCTCTTAACCTTCTCTTTGAACAGCTTGGCATTCTCATATGCCTCAGTTCTCCACTCATCAAGCAAGCTAATATCAAATAACCTCTTCTCACCAGCAAGGTTGAAATCAAAGTTGAGCTCTTTGATTGCCCAATAAGCTTTATGCTCTAGCTCAAGAGGTAAGTGACATGCTTTCCCATACACCATTTTGTATGGAGACATGCCCATGGGATTCTTATAGGCAGTCCTATAAGCCCATAGTGCATCATCGAGCTTCTTAGACCAATTCTTTCTAGACCTGTTGACAGTCTTTTGCGGAATCAGTTTAATCTCTCTATTGCTTAGCTCTACTTGACCACTGGACTGAGAGTGACAGGGAGACGCAATTCCATGCTTGACATCGTACATAGCAAGCGTTTTATGGAAAGCACCATGAATGATATGTGAACCACCGTCAGTCATTAGATATCTAGGGACTCTAAATCTAGGGAAGATAACTTCTTTAAGCACCCTGATAGAAGTGTTGTGATCAGCACTACTAGTGGGGATAGCTTCTACCCACTTAGTGACGTAATCAACATCAACTAAGATGTGAGTATACCCGTTGGATTTTGGAAAAGGTCCAATATAATCAAAGCCCCAAACATCAAATGGTTCAATGACAAGTGAATAGTTCATAGGCATTTCCTGATGTTTGCTAATATTACCTATTCTTTGACATTCTTCACAAGACAAGACAAACTTACGTGCATCCTTGAAGAGAGTGGGCCAATAGAAACCTGATTGCAATACCTTGTGTGCAGTTCTATCTCCCGCATGGTGTCCTTCGTAGGCCTCGGAGTGACACTTCTGTAGGATATGTCCCTTTTCATGTTCATGTACACAACGTCTAATAACACCATCTACTCCTTCCTTATAAAGGTGAGGATCATCCCAAAAGTAATGTCTCAAGTCAAAGAAGAATTTCTTCTTTTGCTGGTGCGTGAAACTAGGTGGTATATATTTGGCAACAATATAGTTTGCATAATCAGCATACCACGATGCACTGCGTGAAGCATTGATGACATTCAATTGATCATCGGGAAAGCTATCATCAATAGGTTGTGGGTCATCAAGAACGTTCTCCAACCTAGACAAGTTATCTGCTACTGGGTTATCAGCACCCTTTCTGTCGACAATGTGCAAATCAAATTCTTGTAGCAAGAGAACCCATCTCATAAGTCTAGATTTAGCGTCTTTCTTCTCCATGAGGTACTTAATAGCAGCATGATCAATGTGAATAGTGACTTTGGAATCAACTATGTAAGACCTGAACTTTTCACATGCAAACACGACTGCTAAAAATTCCTTTTCCGTAGTAGCATAGTTTCTTTGGGCACTGTGTAGAGTTTTACTAGCATAGTGAATAACATTCAACTTCTTATCGACTCGTTGCCCTAGAACAGCACCAACAGCATAATCTCTAGCATCACACATCATCTCAAAAGATAAGTTCCAATTAGGTGGTTGAACAATAGGTGCAGTTATCAAAGCCCTCTTAAGTATTTCGAAGCTTCCTCACTATCATCGTCTAAAACAAAAGGAATATCCTTTTGCAAGAGATTGGTAAGAGGCCTAGAAATCTTAGAAAAGTCTTTAATGAACCTTCTATAGAAACCAGCATGACCAAGGAAACTTCTTATACCTTTGATATCTGTGGGGTATGGCATTTTCTCGATTGCATCAACCTTAGCCTTATCGACTTCAATACCTCTTTCAGAAATTTTATGTCCTAAGACGATGCCTTCATTAACCATAAAGTGGCACTTCTCCCAATTCAAGACAAGATTGGTGTCTTTACATCTCTGCAAGACTCAATCAAGGTTGCTGAGGCAATCATCAAAGGAAGACCCGTAAACAGAAAAGTCATCCATGAAAACCTCGACAATCTTTTCACAGAAGTCAGAGAATATAGCCATCATACATCTTTGAAAGGTGGCAGGTGCATTACATAAGCCAAAAGGCATACGTTTGTAAGCAAAGGTACCGAAAGGGCAGGTGAAAGTGGTTTTCTCCTGATCAAATTGTGCAACTAGTATTTGGGAGAAACCAGAATATCCGTCTAGAAAATAGAAGTGTGTGTGTTTGGACATCCTTTCTAGTATTTGGTCGATAAAAGGCAGAGGGTAATGATCTTTCCTAGTGGCCTTATTCAATTTCCTAAAATCGATCACCATCCTATAGCTAGTGATAATCCTCTGTGGGATCAATTCATCCTTATCATTAGGGACAACGGTAGTGCCTCCCTTCTTAGGGACACAAAGCACCGGACTTACCCAATCACTATGAGCAACAGGATAGATAATACCTGCTTCGAGGAGCTTTAGCAACTGGTTTGAAGTCAGGATATGTTTTAATCTTGTGCTGGCATAGAGTGGGACTAATGCCCTTGAGATCATCAAGAGTATATCCAATAGTTGCACGGTGCTTCCTCAGAGTTTTTAGTAACTTCTTTTCTTCATGCTCTGAGAGGCTAGCACTAATAATAAAAGGATATATCTCCTTTTCATCAAGATAAGCATACTTAAGAGTATCAGGCAACTGTTTAAGCTCGAACACAGGATCACCCTTTGGTAGGGTGGATCCCCAAGCAGTTCAACAAGCAACTTATTCTTAAGGATAGGATATTGTTCTAAGACAACTCTATCTATCTCATCCCTTTCATCCATATGCATATCATTTTCATGCTCAAGCAAGTATTGCTCTAAGGGATCAGTAGGAGGCAAAGCAATAGAGGCTAAGGCAATAGTTTCATCCCTACTAGGAAACTCCTTTTCATGAGGTTGTCTACCAAACTTAGAGAAATTGAACTCATGTGACACACCTTCAAAGCCAACAGTGACAGTTTGCTTCTCACAGTCAATATGAGCATTGACGGTATTGAGAAAAGGTGTGCCAAATATGATGGGACAAAAGCTATCTTGTGCGGTAGCAAGAATGAGGAAATCAGCAGGATACTTCGTTTTACCACACAAGACTTCAACATGCCTAACAATTCCCATAGGGCAGATAGTATCTCTATTGGCAAGCTGAATAGTGACATCAATAGGCTCTATCTCAACAGGTGCAATCTCATCTTTGATTTCATCATATAAGGATTGAGGTATTGCACTAACACTAGCACCCATGTCACGTAAGCCATGATAACAATGATCTCCTATCTTAACAGAAACAACAGGCATGCCAACAATAGGCATATGTTTGTCTCTAACGTGAGGTTTAGCAATTCGAGCATCATCTTCACAAAAGTGAATATTATGTCCCTCAACATCGTCAGACAAAAGATCTTTGATAATAGCAATGCTAGGTTCAACTCTAATTTTTCAGGGGGTGTAGGTGTTCTAATATAGCCTCTACGTATCACAGTTGAAGCTTTAGAATGATCCTTTATCCTAACAGGGAAAGGTGGTTTCTCAATGTAAGCACTGGGAACAACAGGATCATTATAGGCAATGACTTTCTCTTCAACTGGAGTGGGTTTAACTACATTGACTTCTAAAGGAGGATGATTTTTAAACCACTTCTGTTTGGGGAGATCAATATGAGCAGCAAATGATTGACACAATGAAGCTACTATCTCAGAGTCAAGTCCATACTTAGCGCTAAAATCACAAAAGGTATTTGTCTCAACAAAGGATTTAACGCAATCAAACGTGCAATTCATACCTGACTCCTTACCTTCTTCAAGCTCCCAATCTTCAGAGTTGCGTTTAATTCTTTCCAATAGATTCCATTTGAAGTCAATATCTCTCTTCATAAAAGAACTGGTACAAGAAGTGTCAAGCATGGTGCGATCATCATGAGAAAGCCGAGCATTGAAGTTCTGAATGATAATTTCTCGCGAGATCTCATGGTTGGGGCATGAATACAGCATTGATTTAAGGCTCCCCCAAGCTTGAGCGATGCTTTCTCTATCACGAGGCCAAAAATTGTAAATATAATTCCGATCACGATGTACTAAATGCATAGGATAAAACTTTTTATGAAATTCCAATTTCAACCGATTGTAGTCCCATGATCCAGTATCATCACATCCCTAACAATTCCCACAGGGCAGATAGTATCTCTATTGGCAAGCTGAATAGTGACATCAATAGGCTCTATCTCAACAGGTGCAATCTCATCTTTGATTTCATCATATAAGGATTGAGGTATTGCACTAACACTAGCACCCACGTCACATAAACCATGACAACAATGATCTCCTATCTTCACAGAAACAACAGGCGTGCCAACAAACTTGAAATTCATACCTGACTCCTTACCTTCATCAAACTCCCAATCTTCAGAGTTGTGTTTAATTCTTTCCAATAAATTCCATCTGAAATCAATATCTCTCTTCATAAAAGAACCGGTACAATAAGTGTCAAGCATGGTGCGATTATCATGAGAAAGCCGAGCATAGAAGTTCTGAATGATAATTTCTCTCGAGATCTCATGCTTGGGGCATGAATATAACATTGATTTAAGCCTCCCCCAAGCTTGAGCGATGCTTTCTCTGTCACGAGGCCAAAAATTATAAATATAATTCCGATCACGATGTACTAAAAGCATAGGATAAAACTTTTGATGAAATTCCAATTTCAACCGATTGTAGTTCCATGATCCAGTATCATCACATAGCCTATACCATGTCAACGCCTTATCCTTCAAAGATAAAGGAAAGACCTTCTTCTTGACCTCATCCTCGGGCAAACCTGCAAGCTTAAATAAACCACAAACTTCCTCTACATAGATTAGATGCAAGTCTGGATGTGATGTTCCATCTCCTGTAAAAGGATTAGCCAGCAGTTTCTCAAGCATACCCGAAGGAAATTCAAAGCAAATATTTTCACTAGGTGCAGCAGATTGAGGAGCAACTCTCTGTGCTTCCGTTCGAGGTGAAGATACCCCGAACAAGCCCCTCAAAGGATTAGTATCCATAGTGACAAGTGACAACAAATTTCAGCACACTATATGAAGGTTTCCTTACCAAGTTCCACCTACCAAAGGCGCTTCACTCCCCGGCAACGGCGCCAGAAAAGAGTATTGATGACCCACAAGTATAGGGGATCAATCGTAGTCCTTTCAATAAGTAAGAGTGTCGAACCCAACGAGGAGCAGAAGGATCTGACAAATGGTTTTCAGCAAGGAAATATCTGCAAGCACTGAAATTGTCGGTAACAGGTGATTGTGTAGTGAGATGATTCGGAGCGAGCTACAAGTAACAAAAGTAGCAACGGTGCAGAAAAGTGGCCCAATCCCTTTTGTAGCAAGGGACAAGCCTGGACAAAGTCTTATATGAGGAAAAACGCTACCGAGGACACACGGGAATTTCTGTCATGCTAGTTTCATCATGTTCATATGATTCGCGTTCGTTACTTTGATAGTTTGATATGTGGGTGGATCGGCGCTAGGGTACAACCTTACTTGGACAAGCATCCCACTTATGATTAACCCCTCTCGCAAGCATCTGCAACTACGAAAGAAGAATTAAGACAAAGTCTAACCGTAGCATTAAACTAGTGGATCCAAATCAGCCCCTTACGAAGCAACGCATAAACTAGGGTTTAAGCTTCTGTCACTCTAGCAACCCATAATCTACTTACTACTTAACAATGCCTTCCTCTAGGCCCAAATAATGGTTAAGTGTTATGTAGTCGACGTTCACATAACACCACTGGAGGAAAAAAACCATACAACACATCAAAATATCGAACGAATCCCAAATTCACATGACTATTATTAGCTTGACTTATCCCATGTCCTCAGGAACAAAAGTAACTACTCACAAAGCATAATCATATTCATGGCCAGAGAGGTAATGAGTAGCATCAAGGATCTAAACATAAACTCTTCCACCAAATAATCCAACTAGCATCAACTACAAAGAGTAATCAACACTACTAGCAACCTTACAAGTACCAATCGGAGTCGCGAGATAGAGATTGGTTACAAGTGATGAACTAGGGTTTGGAGATGAGATGGTGCTGATGAAGATGTTGATGGTGACGAGTCCCCTCCGATGAGAGGAGTGTTGGTGATGACGATGGCGACAATTTCCCCCTCTGGGAGGGAAGTTTCCCCGGCAGGATCATCCTGCCGGAGCTCTAGATTGGTTCTGCTCAAGTTCCGCCTCGTGGCGGCAGCGAATCCATGTAAAAGCTCCTCCCTGATTTTTTCCTGGACGAAATCCTTCATATAGCAGAAGAGGGGGGCCAGTGGGCCAGCAGGCTGCCCACAAGCCCTCATGGCGCGGCCTGGGGGGTGGCCGCGCTGTGCAGGCTTGTGGCCACCTGCTAGCGCCCCTCTGGCGCTTCTTTGGCCCAGTATTTTCTATAAATCCGGAAAAAATCCTCGTTTATTTTTACGGCTTTTGGAGTTGCACAGAATAGGTATCTCAACTTTGCTCCACTTTCAGGCCAGAATTCCAGCTGCCGACATTCTCCCTCTTCATGTAAACCTTGTAAAATAAGAGAGAAAAGGCATAAATATTGTACCGTGAAGTGCAATAACAGCCCAAGAAGCGATAAATATCAACATGAAAACATGATGCAAAATGGATGTATCAAGCAGCAACTCTAGAAATTGGTGCATCAAGGAATGCACCTAGTGGCAAAGCAGTAACAAGCATAGCATCATCACAAGCATCGTGGATAACAGAAGTAGCATCATCAAGCACAGGCGACATATCAGAATTTCTAGGAGGAGGTGGTGTCGCAAACAGCTACGGCAACAAAAGACCTTCCCCGACACGGCGCCAGGAATCCTTCTACTTCTAGCTACGCCTACAGGGACTTCCGTGGCAAATATGCAAAGGATTCCCCCGTGGCCTTGGAGCCTTGTGTTGGTGTTCCCTTGAAGATGAAAGGGTGATGTAGCACTGCGGCAGTAAGTATTTCCCTCAGTTTGAGAACCAAGGTATCAATCCAGTAGGAGGATCGCGTCAAGTCACAAGTACCTGCACAAACACAAAGAGCTTGCACCCAACGCTATGAAGGGGTTGTCAATCCCTTATAGATTGTTTGCAAAGTGAGAACTGAAAGCAAAAAGTAAACAAAGCAAAGTAAAAGTGAAAGCTGAGATGATAGTTGCGAATAGACCCGGGGGTCGTAGTGTTCACTAGTGGCTTCTCTCATGAAAGCAAGTAGACAGTGGGTGAACAAATTACTTCCTCACAATTTTCAGATTCACGCATCTTACGCAAAACTCCAAAGAAATAGTCAATTGCCCTCAACTCACTAGCAATTTGTTCCACACGAGTGGGTCTCTTAAAGAGACTAGCAAGTGGATGAGGATCCATATCACTAGATTTTCAGCAAGCGAAGATGCAAGCATATTGAGGGCACATGGCACACAAGCGAACAGAAAGCAGGCGAGAGAAAATGGCGAACAAAAAAAAAGCAAAAGAAAACGGCGAAGCCGAAAGGCGAATGAAAACGGCAAATGTGAAGTGGGGGAGAGGAAAACGAGAGGCAACTGGCAACAAAAGTAAATGCAAGAGAAGAGTTTGTGAGACCTACTTGGATAGATCTTGATTTCTCCTCCCCGGCAACGGCGCCAGAAATACTTCTGATGTTTGTTGTGTATCCCCGACAAGGTGCCAGAAATACTTCTGATATCCGTTATGCTACTGCACAAAAGACCTTTCAGTGGCGCCAGAAATGGGCACGTTGACGGCACCAGGAATCCTTCTGCGTTGGTGTTCCCTCGAAGCGGAGAGGATGATGTAGCACAGTGGAGGTAAGTATTTCCCTCAGTTTTGAGAACCAAGGTATCAATCCGGCGGAGGTGTATCTCAAGATCCTGCACAAACACAAAAACTTGCACCCAACGCTATGAAGGGGTTGTCAATCCCTTATAGATTGTTTGCCAAGTGAGAACTGAAAGCAACAAAGTAACAAAGCAAAGTAAAAGTGGAGTTGTAAATGATGGATGTGAATAGACCCGGGGGCCATAGTGTTTACTAGTGGCTTCTCTCATGAAAGCAAGTAGACGGTGGGTGAACAAATTACTGTCGAGCAATTGATAGAACTGTGCAGAGTCGTTACGATATCTATGCAATGATTATTTCTATAGGCATCACGTCCGAAACAAGTAGACCGATACTGTCTGCATCTACTACTATTACTCCACACGTCGACCGCTATCCAGCATGCATCTAGTGTATTAAGTCCATAAGAACAGAGTAACGCCTTAAGCAAGATGACATGATGTAGAGGGATAATCTCAAACCAATGATAAAACCCCCATCTTTTTACCCTTGATGGCAACTTCTTGATGTGTGCCTTGTTGCCCCTACTGTCACTGGGAAAGGTCACCACATGGCAGAACCCAAAACCAAGCACTTCTCCCATTGCAAGAATCATAGATCTAGTTGGCCAAACAAAACCCAAGACTCGGAGAGACTTACAAGGATATCAAATCATGCATATAAGAAATCAGCAAAAACTCAAATATATATCATAGATAATCTGATCACAAGTCCACAATTCATCGGATCTCGACAAACACACCGCCAAAGAAGATTACATCGGATAGATCTCCATGAAGATCATGGAGAACTTTGTATTGAAGATCCAAGAGAGAGAAGAAGCCATCTAGCTACTAACTACGGACCCGTAGGTCTGAAGTGAACTAGTCACGAGTCATTGGAGGGGCGATGATGAAGAAACCCTCCAACTCCAAAGTCCCCTCCGGCAGGACGCCGGGAAGGGTCTCCATATGAGATCTCGCGGAAAAGGAAGCTTGAGGCGGCGAAAAAGTATTTTCGAGGCTCCCCTGATTTTTGGGGAATATTTGCGAATTTATAGGCCAATGATCTAGGTCAGGGGGCGGTTAGGGAGGCCACAAGCCTGCCCACCGCCGCCTCCCCCTGGTGGTGGAGTGGGGGCTTGTGGGCTCCGTGGAGCCCACCTGGCTTGGCCCAAAAGCCCCTGGACTTCTTATGTTCGGGAAAAAATCATTTCGGGGTTTTTCTTCCGTTTGGACTCCGTTCCAAAATCAGATGTGAAAAGAGTCAAAAACACGGAAACAAACAGGAACTCGCACTTGGCACTGAATTAATAACTTAGTCCCAAAAAGATATAAAAAGGTACATAAAACATACAAAGAAGGCAAGATAACAGCGTGAAATCATCAAAAATTATAGATACGTTTGAGACGTATCAAGCATCCCCAAGCTTAACTCCTGCTCGTCCTCGAGTAGGGAAGTGATAAGAATGAATTTTTGATGCTTTCATGCTACCTAGCATAGGTGTCCTTTGTAATTCCTCTTATGTGACGTGAATGTTCAGATCCATTAGATTCATAGCAATAGTTTGCTATTGACGTGGAAACAATAATAATTCAAGCAAACTAGCAAAGTAATCATGAACTTTCAAAATAACAAGGCCAAAAGAAAGTTATCCCTACAAAAGCATATAGTCTGGCTATGCTCTATCATCATTGCACAACGAATTTAAATCATGCACAACCCCGGTATTGGCCAGATAATTGTTTCACACCTTTACTTTCTCAAACATTTTCAACTCTCACGCAATACATGAGTGTGAGCCATGGTTATAGCACTATAGATGGTGTGGAATGTGGTGGAGGTTGCAAGACAAAAAGGAGAAGATAGTCACATTAACTAGGCATATTAATGAGCTGTGGAGTTGCTCATCAATAGATATCAATGTGAATGAGTAGGGATTGCCATACAAATGATGCACTAGAGCTACAAGTATGTGAAAGCTCTTAAAGAGAACTAGTGGGTGTGCATCCAACTTGCTTGCTCACGAAGACCTAAGGCAATTTTGAGGAAGCCTATCATTGGAATATACAAGCCAAGTTATATAATGAAAATTTCCCACTAGCTATATGGTGGTGACAAAACGAGAGACTCTCAATCATGAAGATCATGGTGCTCAATATGCACAAGTGTGGAAAAAGTGGTAGGACTGTCCCTTCTCTCTTTTTCTCTCATTTTTTTGGTGGGATCTTTGGCCTCTTTTTTTCCTCACATGGGACATTGCTCCAATAATGATGATCATCACACTTTCAACTCAAAACTTAGAGCAACTATGACTCTATATGGAATGCCTTCGTTAGTGTACCGTGGCAATGATCTTGCATGGCATAGACATCAATGGAAACATCATGCTAGCTATCTTACGATCGTGCAAAGGCAATGTAGACGTGGTGGCACATGTCATGGTGGTAGTTGCATGGCAATATATCTCGGAATGACTTTGAAAAAGCCATAGTAGGTAGGTATGGTGGCTGTTTTGAGGGAGGCTAATGGTGGATTTTGTGCACCGGTGAAAGTTGCACGGCACTAAGAAGATAGTGATGGTGGAAGGTGAAAGTGCATCTAAACCATGGACTCAACATTAGTCATGAAGAACTCATATACTTGTTGCAAAAGTTTTATTAGTAATCGAAACAAAGCATTCAACGCATACTCCTAGGGGAAGGGTTGGTAGGTATAAACCATCGCGCGATCCTGACCGCCACGCAAAGGATGACAATCAATATACTAATCATGCTCAGACTTCATCACATAGCGGTTCACCATACGTGCATGTTACGGGAATCACTAACTTCAGCACAAGTATTTCTACATCCACAACACCTTACTAGCATGACTTCAATATTACCAAAACCACAACTCAAAACTAATTGAGATGAATCAAACTTCTCTAACTATTCAATGCACATGAAGGTGGAAGTTTTCGTATCCCTTTGGATAACTACCCCTTTTGAGATTACTTTCAAAAGCATAGATCAACTATTAAGCCTCACACCGATGCGCTCTAAAATATATAAGTGAAGCTCATAGAGCAAAAGTATCTAGCTCAAAAGATATAAGTGAAGCACATGAGAGTTGAATTGTCTACCAAAAGATATAAGTGAAGCTCGACAAAATCACGGTGTGTGCATGTCTCTCTCTAGGTGTGCAGCAAGGATGATTGTGACACAGAAAAAATAAAAGACTCCTACGATACAAGATGCTCCAAGCAAAAACACATAACATGTGGTGAATAAAAATATAGCCCCAAGTATCGTTACCGATGGATTGAAGACGAGAGAGGGGATGCCTTCCCGGGGCATCCCCAAGCTTAGGCTTTTACGGTATCCTTGAATCTCTTGGGGTGCCGTGGTCATCCCCAATCTTGAGCTCTTGCCACTCTTTATCTCTTTGTCCATAAGAAATTCACCCAAAACTTGAGAACTTCACAACACGAAACTTAAACAGAAACTCGTGATAACATTAGTACAAGAAAGCAAACCGCCACTTCCTTAGGTACTGTAGAAAACTTAAATTCTACTTGTGCTGATGTTGGGTTACTGTAGTTTCAATTTTCCATGGCTAATACCCCCCGATACTATCCATAGTTTCATCAAAATAAGCAACCAACACAACAAAAACAGAATCTGTTAACAGCAGACCAGTCTGTAGAAATCTGTATGTTTCGTATACCTATGGTACTTCAACAATTCTGAACAATTACGACAGTCTGAAGAATTTGCGTAGCAATCATCAGCAAAAAGAATCAACTCAAAATATCTTACAGAAAAAAATGAAAATTCTTTTCGTGAGCAGAAAGTTTGTGTCTTTTCCAGCATGACCAAACGATCATCCTCAAGACTAATCATAACAGTTTTGCTTGGCACAAACGCAAAAAGAAACACAAAAAACACAATAATAACAGAATTATGAAAGTGTGGAAAACACAAAACAGAAAGAAAAATGATAGATTCGTTGGGTTGCCTCCCAACAAGCGCTTTTGTTTAACGCCCTTAGCTAGGCATTGGATGATGCCCTCACAAAAGACAAGAATTGAAGCACAACGAGAGCATCCTAAAGCATGTGAAAATCACATCTAAGTATAACATACTTCCTATGCATATGCATTTTATAGGAAAACAAATTGTCAAGACAAACAATAGCTGCCATATGCAAGGAAGAAGAAAGAGACAAGAGCAATCTCAACATCACGAGAGGTGATTTGGTAACATGAAAGTTTCTACCAAAATATTTTCCTCTCTCATAGCAATTACATGTGGGATCATATTCAAATTCAACAATATAGCTATCCCATAGGATATTCTTTTCATGATCCACATGCATGCAAAGTTGACGCTCTTCAAAAATAGTGGGATTATCATCAAATAAAGTCATGACTTTTCCAATCCCACTTTCAGTATTGTTGCAAATATCATATTCATCATGAGGTTTGAACAAATTTTCAAGATCATAAGAAAGATCATCACCCAATCATGATTATTGCAATAAGTAGTGGTCATAGCAAAACTAGCATCCCCAAGTTAGGGTTTTGCATATTCTTAGCATGATTGTCACTAATAGAATTTATAGTGAAATCATTGCAATCATGCTTTTTATCCAAGGAGCCTTCGTAAATCACTTTATGAATTTCTTCCTCACAATTTTCAGATTCACGCATCTTACGCAAAACTCCAAAGAAATAGTCAATTGCCCTCAACTTTCTAGCAATTTGTTCCACACGAGTGGGTCTCTTAAAGAGACTAGCAAGTGGATGAGGATCCATATCACTAGATTTTCAGCAAGCGAAGGTGCAATCATATTGAGGGCACATGGCACACAAGCGAACAGAAAGCAGACGAGAGAAAAGGGCGAACGAAAAAAAGAAAAAGAAAATGGCGAAGGCGAAAGGCGAATGAAAACGGCAAATGTGAAGTGGGGGAGAGGAAAACGAGAGGCAACTCGCAACAAAAGTAAATGCAAGAGAAGAGTTTGTGAGACCTACTTGGATAGATCTTGATTTCTCCTCCCCGGCAACGGCACCAGAAATACTTCTGATGTTTGCTGTGTATCCCCGGCAAGGTGCCAGAAATACTTCTGATGTCCGTTATGCTACTACACAAAAGACCTTCCAGTGGCGCCAGAAATGGGCACGTTGATGGCACAAGGAATCCTTCTGCGTTGGTGATCCCTCGAAGCGGAAAGGATGATGTAGCACAGCGGAGGTAAGTATTTCCCTCAGTTTTGAGAACCAAGGTATCAATCCGGCGGAGGAGTATCTCAAGATCCTGCACAAACACAAAAACTTGCACCCAACGCTATGAAGGGGTTGTAAATCCCTTATAGATTGTTTGCCAAGTGAGAACTGAAAGCAACAAAGTAACAAAGCAAAGTAAAAGTAGAGTTGTAAACGATGGATGTGAATAGACCCCGGGGCCATAGTGTTTACTAGTGGCTTCTCTCATGAAAGCAAGTAGACGGTGGGTGAACAAATTACTGTCGAGCAATTGATAGAACTGTGCAGAGTCGTGACGATATCTATGCAATGATTATTTCTATAGGCATCACATCCGAAACAAGTAGAACGATACTGTCTGCATCTACTACTATTACTCCACACGTCGATCGCTATCCAGCATGCATCTAGTGTATTAAGTCCATAAGAACAGAGTAACGCCTTAAGCAAGATGACATGGTGTAGAGGGATAATCTCAAACCAATGATAAAAACCCCATCTTTTTACCCTTGATGGCAACTGCTTGATGTGATCCTTGCTGCCCCTACTGTCACTGGAAAGGTCACCACATGGCAGAACTCAAAACCAAGCACTTCTCCCATTGCAAGAATCATAGATCTAGTTGGCCAAACAAAACCCAAGACTCGGAGAGACTTACAAGGATATCAAATCATGCATATAAGAAATCAGCAAAGACTCAAATATATATCATAGATAATTTGATCACAAGTCCACAATTCATCAGATCTCGACAAACACACCGCCAAAGAAGATTACATCGGATAGATCTCCATGAAGATCATGGAGAACTTTGTATTGAAGATCCAAGAGAGAGAAGAAGCCATCTAGCTACTAACTAAGGACCCGTAGGTCTGAAGTGAACTACTCACGAGTCATTGGAGGGGCGATGATGATGATGAAGAAGCCCTCCAACTCCAAAGTCCCCTCCGGCAGGGCGCCGGGAAGGGTCTCCATATGATATCTCGCGGAAACGGAAGCTTGCGGCGGCGGAAAAGTATTTTCGAGGCTCCCCTGATTTTTTGCGGAATATTTGGGAATTTATAGGCCAAAGATCTAGGTCAGGGGGCGGCCAGGGAGGCCACAAGCCTGCCCACCGCCGCCTCCCCCTGGTGGCGGAGTGGGGGCTTGTGGGCTCCCTGGAGCCCGCCTGGCTTGGCCCAAAAGCCCCCTTGACTTCTTCCATTCGGGAAAAAATCATTTCGGGCTTTTTCTTCCGTTTGGACTCTGTTCCAAAATCAGATCTGAAAAGAGTCAAAAACACGGAAACAAACAGGAACTCGCACTTGGCACTGAATTAATAAGGTAGTCCCAAAAAGATATAAAAAGGTACATAAACCGTACAAAGAAGGCAAGATAATAGCGTGAAATCATCAAAAATTATAGATCAGTTTGAGATGTATCAGCTTCCCGTGCACGTATTTATATTGTTCTTTTGTTACATCATCCCCAAGTAATCATCAAGATTGGTACCGGGCACCATCTACGGATGATTAGCGACGACGATATCGCGCTCGGGAATTGTTTTCCCACTTCTTTGTTCTGCTAACCTTGCATCACTGGAAGTAGTTCCCAACCGCATCGCTTGTGCATATGTCTTTTTAAGAATGCGGTCATAGTTGGAATCCGGCGGAGGCGGTGGTGGACGCTGCAGTTGATTGATAGTGCGCTCCACTATCACCAGATCTAGCTTATCCTTCGTAGGTGGAGTTTTCTTTGCAAAATGGGCCCTCAATTCGGCACGACATATCTCCTCGTTTTCCTCCTTGGTCCTCTCATATGGTAACTTTTCCAGAGGCTTGAGAGATGGACCGAGTTTCCTGCCTCTGCTTATACTGCTAGCCGCCGGAGAGAAGGAGGCGTATCTCTTCCACTTGAGAGAAGGAGGCGGACTGCTCTGACGGGCCGGACAAGCCAGAGCGGCAGCGTTTGTCTTCCGACGTTGCCGACGAGGCGAAGGAGGAGGCGAAGTGCCATCACGCGTCAGAGAAGCTCGAGAAGGAGGCGGAGTGCCCTGATCACTCGCCGGAGGAGGAGGAGGAGGGGGAGGGGAGGAGGCGGAGTGCCCTGACTCATCGTCGTCGAAGGAGGAGGCGGAGGCGTCCAGTTTGGAAGCTTGGTGCACTCCTTCTGCCATAGACATGTACTCCCCACAACACGAACCAGCTGAATCTCCCATTCACCTGTAGGGTGGTCAAGCTCGAGCTGCTCAAAATTCTCCATTACTTGATCCATCGTCACAACAGCATAGCCATGTGGACCCGGAAGGCAGTGAAAAGTTCCGTTGGGTTGAGGAGGTTCAACAGAGACGACAATCGCCATGAAAGTGAGGTTCCAACATTTCATCATAAGGTTGCAATGTTGAGCCTCCGTGATAGTATCCATGGGGTAGCTAGGAGCCGTGAAGTCATGTTGAATGGGCTCCGTGGAAGCCATGCTGCTTCTCCGCTGAGATGGTGGGGTGCCTTCTAGGATAGCTTTGTGCCGCTTAGATGGTTGGCCGGCAGCTCGCTGGCTCTCAAGTTCCTCTAGCTTTTGCAGTCTTGCCTTGATCTGCTACATGTCGCTCAGCTCCGCTTTCCGCTTTCTCTCCCGGCTTGTGTAACCGCTTGCATTAGGAAACCCAAACTTCCACGGAACGGAGTCCGGTGTGCCTCGTGTTCGTCCAGGGTGCTCAGCATTCCCTAGGGCCTCAGTCATCTCTCTGTCTAGAATGTGTTGGAAATATGCCCTAGAGGCAATAATAAATTAGTTATTATTATATTTCTTAGTTCATGATAATCGTTTATTATCCATGCTATAATTGTATTGATTGGAAACACAATACTTGTGTGGATACATAGACAAAACACTGTCCCTAGTAAGCCTCTAGTTGACTAGCTCGTTGATCAAAGATGGTCAAGGTTTCCTGGCCATAGGCAAGTGTTGTCACTTGATAACGGGATCACATCATTAGGAGAATCATGTGATGGACTAGACCCAAACTAATAGACGTAGCATGTTGATCGTGTCATTTTGTTGCTACTGTTTTCTGCGTGTCAAGTATTTATTCCTATGACCATGAGATCATATAACTCACTGACACCGGAGGAATGCTTTGTGTGTATCAAACGTCGCAACGTAACTGGGTGACTATAAAGATGCTCTACAGGTATCTCCGAAGGTGTTAGTTGAGTTAGTATGGATCAAGACTGGGATTTGTCACTCCGTGTGAACGGAGAGGTATCTCGGGGCCCACTCGGTAATACAACATCACACACAAGCCTTGCAAGCAATGTAACTTAGTGTAAGTTGCGGGATCTTGTATTACGGAACGAGTAAAGAGACTTGCCAGTAAACGAGATTGAAATAGGTATACGGATACTGACGATCGAATCTCGGGCAAGTAACATACCGAAGGACAAAGGGAATGACATACGGGATTATATGAATCCTTGGCACTGAGGTTCAAACGATAAGATCTTCGTAGAATATGTAGGATCCAATATGGGCATCCAGGTCCCGCTATTGGATATTGACCGAGGAGTCTCTCGGGTCATGTCTACATAGTTCTCGAACCCGCAGGGTCTGCACACTTAAGGTTCGACGTTGTTTTATGCGTATTTGAGTTATATGGTTGGTTACCGAATGTTGTTCGAAGTCCCGGATGAGATCACGGACGTCACGAGGGTTTCCGGAATGGTCCGGAAACGAATATTGATATATAGGATGACCTCATTTGGTTACCGGAAGGTTTTCGTGCATTACCGGAAAAGTTTCGGGCTCATCGGTAGTGTACCGGGAGTGCCGGGAGGGGTGCCGGGGACCATCGGGAGGGGTGTCACGCCCCAAGGGGTCTCATGGGCTATGGGAAGAGATAAACCAGCCCCTAGTGGGCTGGAATAAGTTCCCACTAAGGCCCATAAGGTTTGAGAAGGAAAAAAACACAAAGTGGAAAGAGTTTCCAAGTGGGAAGGTGGAATCCTACTCCAAGTAAGATTGGAGTAGGACTCCTCCACCTCCAATTTCGGCCAAACCTTGAGGGTTTGAGGCTGCCTCTTCCCTCCCCCTCCCTCCTATATATACTAAGGTATTAGGGCTGATTTGAGACAACTTTTGCCACGGCAGCCCGACCACATACCTCCATAGTTTTTCCTCTAGATCGCGTTTCTGCGGAGCTCGGGCGGAGCCCTGCTGAGATGAGATCATCACCAACCTCCGGAGCGCCGTCACGCTGCCGGAGAACTCTTCTACCTCTCCGTCTCTCTTGCTGGATCAAGAAGGCCGAGATCATCGTCGAGCTGTACGTGTGCTGAACGCGGAGGTGCCGTCCGTTCGGTACTAGATTGTGGGACTGATCGCGGGATTGTTCGCGGGGCGGATCGAGGGACGTGAGGACGTTCCACTACATCAACCGCGTTCACTAACGCTTCTGCTGTACGATCTACAAGGGTACGTAGATCACTCATCCCCTCTCGTAGATGGACATCACCATGATAGGTCTTCGTGCGCGTAGGAAAATTTTTTGTTTCCCATGCGACGTTCCCCAACAGTGGCATCATGAGCTAGGTTCATGCGTAGATGTCTTCTCGAGTAGAACACAAAAGTTTTTTGTGGGCGGTGATGTGCGTTTTGCTGCCCTCCTTAGTCTTTTCTTGATTCCGCGGTATTGTTGGATTGAAGCGGCTTGGACCGACATTACTCGTACGCTTACGAGAGACTGGTTTCATCGTTACGAGTAACCCCCTTTTCTCAAAGATGACTGGCAAGTGACGGTTTATCCAACTTTAGCTGAATCGGATTTGACCGAGGAGGTCCTTGGATAAGGTTAAATAGCAACTCATATATCTCCGTTGTGGTGTTTGCGTAAGTAAGATGCGATCCTACTAGATACCCTTGGTCACCACGTAAAACATGCAACAACAAAATTAGAGGACGTCTAACTTGTTTTTGCAGGGTATGATTGTGATGTGATATGGCCAACGATGTGATGTGATATATTGGATGTATGAGATGATCATGTTGTAATAGAAATATCGACTTGCACGTCGATGGTACGGCAACCGGCAGGAGCCATAGGGTTGTCTTTATACTAACGTTTGTGCTTGCAGATGCGTTTACTATTTTGCTAGGATGTAGCTTTAGTAGTAATAGCATAAGTAGCACGACAACGCCGATGGCGACACGTTGATGGATGATCATGGTGTGGCGCCGGTGACAAGAAGATCGTGCCTGTGTTTTGGTGATGGAGATCAAGAAGCACGTGATGATGGCCATATCATGTCACTTATGAATTGCATGTGATGTTAATCCTTTTATGCACCTTATTTTGCTTAGAACGACGGTAGCATTATGAGGTGATCTCTCACTAAAATTTCAAAACGAAATTGTGTTCTCCCCGACTGTGCACCGTTGCTAAAGTTCGTCGTTTCGAGACACCACGTGATGATCGGGTGTGATAGACTCAACGTTCACATACAACGGGTGCAAAACAGTTGCGCACGCGGAACACTCGGGTTAAGCTTGACGAGCCTAGCATGTGCAGACATGGCCTCGGAACACATGAGACCGAAAGGTCGAGCATGAATCGTATAGTTGATATGATTAGCATAGAGATGCTTACCACTGAAACTATTCTCGACTCACGTGATGATCGGACTTGAGATAGCGGATTTGGATCATGTACCACTCAAATGACTAGAGAGATGTACTTTTTGAGTGGGAGTTCTTAAGTAATATGATTAATTGAACTAATTGTCATGAACATAGTCTAATGGTCTTTGCGAATTACGATGTAGCTTGCGCTATAGCTCTACTGTTTTTATATGTTCCTAGAGAAAATTTAGTTGAAAATTGATAGTAGCAACCTTTGCAGACTGAGTCTGTAAAACCGAGGATTGTCCTCGTTGCTACGCAGAAGGCTTATGTCCTTAATGCACCACTCGGTGTGCTGCACCTCGAGCGTCGTCTGTGGATGCTATGAACATCCAACATACGCGTTACTGATGACTACACGATAGTTCAGTGCAAGATACTTAATGGCTTAGAAGCAAGGCGCCGAAAACGTTGTAAAACGTCACGGAACATAAGTGATGTTCCGAAGAGATGAAATTGTGATTTCATGCTTGTGCCCTTGTTAAGAGGTACGAGACCTCCAAACAAGATTCTTTGTCCACAAAGTAAAGGAGAAAAGCTCAATCGTTGAGCGTGTGCTCAGATTGTCTGAGTACGACAATCACTTGAATCAGGTGGGAGTTAATCTTCCAGATGAGATAGTGATAGTTCTCCAAAGTCACTGCCACCAAGTTGTGAGAGCTTCGTGATGAACTATAACATATCAAGGATAGATACAATGATCCTTGAGCGATTCGTGATGTTTGACACTGCGAAAGTAGAAATCAAGAAGGAGCGTCAATAGTTGATGGTTTGTAAAACCACTAAGTTTCAAGAAAGGCAAGGGCTAGAAGGGATACTTCGTGAAACGGCAAAACAGTTGCTGCACTAATGAAGAGACCCAAGATTAAACCCAAACCCGAGACTAAGTGCTTCTGTAATGAGGGGAACAGTCACTGAGGCGGAGCAACTCTAGATACTTGGTAGATAAGAAGGCTGGCAAAAGTCGAAAGAAGTGTATTTGATATACATGATGTTGATGTGTACTTTACTAGTACTCCTAGTAGCATGAGGGTATTGGATACCGGTTCGGTTGCTAAGTGATTGGTAACACGAAATGAAAGCTACGGCATAAACGGAGACTAGCTAAAGGCGAGGTGACGATACGTGTTGGAAGTGTTTCCAAGGTTGATATGATCAAACGTCGCACGCTCCCTCTACCATCGGAATTGGTGTTAAACCTAAATAATTGTTATTTGGTGCTTGCGTTAAGCATGAACATGATTGTATCGTGTTTATTGCAATACGATTATTCATTTAAGGAGAATAATGGTTACTCTATTTTCTTGAATATTCACCTTCAATGGTTTATTGAATCTCGATCGTAGTGTTACACATGTTCATGATATTGGTGCCAAAAGATACGAGTTAATGATGATAGTACCACTTACTTGTGGCACTGCCGCTTGAGTCATGTTAGTATAAATTGCATGAAGAGGCTCCATGCTGATGGATCTTTGTACTCACCTGATTTCGAATCACTAGTGACATGCAAATCATACCACATGAGCAAGGCCTTGTTTTCATTGAGATGAAATAAGATAGTAACTTGTTGGAAGTGATACATTTTGATGTATGCAGTCCAATGGGTGCTGAGGCACGCAGTGGATATCATTATGTTCTTACTTCACTGACGATTTGAGTAGATACAGGAGTATTTACTTAATGAATCACAAGTCTGAAATGTTGAAAAGTTCAATTCCGTTTCAGAGTGAAGTTCATCGTAACAAGAGGATAAACTGTCTACGATATGATCATGGAAATGAAAATCTGAGTTACGGGTTTTTGGTACGCAGTTAAGACAATGTGGAAATTGTTTCGCAGTTCATGCCACCTGGAACATCATAGTGTGATGATGTGTCTGAACGTCATAGCCACGCACTATTTGGTATGGTGCATACTATGATGTCTCTTATCGAATTACCACTATCGTTTATGGGTTTTGCATTAGAGACAACCGCACTCACTTTAAATAGGGCACCGCGTATTTCCGTTGAGATGACACAGTATAGACTGAGGTTTAGAGAAATCTAAACTGTCGTTTCCTGAAAGTTTGGGGTTTCGACACTTATGTGAAAAAGTTTCAGTCTGATAAGCTCGAACCCAAAGCGGATAAATGCTTCTTCATAGGATATCCAAAACAGTTGGGTACATCTCCTATCTCAGATCCGAAAGCAAAGTGTTTGTTTCTAGAAACGGATCCTTTCTCGAGGAAAGGTTTCTCTCGAAAGAATTGAGTGGGAGGGTAGTAGAACTTGATGAGGTTATTGAACCATCACTTCAACCAGTGTGTAGCAGGGCGCAGGAAGTTGTTCCTGTGGCGCCTACACCAATTGAAGTGGAAGATGATGATGGTGATCATTGAGCTTCGAATCAAGTTACTACAAACCTCGTAGGTCGACAAGGTCGCGTACTGCTGGAGAGTAGTACGGTAACCCTGTCTTGGAGGTCATGTTGTTGAGCAACAATGAACCTACGAGTTATGGAGAAAGCGATGGTGGGCCCAGATTCCGACAAATGGCTGGAAGCCATGAAATCCGAGAGAGGATCCATGTATGAAAACAAAGTGTAGACTTTGGAAGAATTACTTGATGGTCATAGGACTATTGAGTAAAGATGGATCTTTAAAGGAAAACAGACGATGATGGTGATAAGTCACTATTAAGAAAAGCTCGACTTGTCACAAAGATGTTTTCGACAAGATCAAACAGTTGACTATGATGAGACTTTCTCACTCGTAGCGATGCTAAAGGTCTGTTAGAATTATGTTAGTTGTTGATGCATTATTTATGAAATATTGCACGTAGGATGTCAAAACATTGTTTCCTCGACGGTTTCCTTGAGCAAACATTGTATGTGATACAACCAGAAGTTTTTGTCGATCCTAAAGATGCTAGCAAGTATGCAAGCTCCAGTGATCCTTCAATGGACTGGTGCAAGCATCTCGGAGTTGGAATAAGCACTTTGATGAGATGATCAAAGATTTTGGGTATGTACAAGGTTTATGAGGAACTTGTATTTCCAAAGAAGTGAGTGGGAGCACTGTAGAATTTCTGATAGGTATATGTGGTTGACATATTGTGGATCAGAAGTAATGTAGAATTTCTGTAAAGCATACAAGGTTATTTGAAAGAAGTTTTCAAAGGAGTACCTGGATTACGCTACTTGAACGTTGAGCATCAAAGATCTATGGAGATAGATCGAAAGCGCTTAATAGAAGTTTCAACAAGATGCATGCCTTGACAAGTTTTTGAAAGAGTTCAAAATAGACCAGCAAAGAAGGAGTTCTTGGTTGCGTTGTGAGGTGTGAATTTGAGTAAGACTCAAAAACCAACCACGGCAGAATAAAGAGAATAGACGAAGGTCGTCTTCTATGCCTTAGCCGTAGAAATCTAAAGTATGCCATGCTGTGTACCGCACCTGAAGTGTGCCTTGACTCAAAGTATGTTGAGAGGTACAGAGAGTGATCCATGATTGAATCACTAGCAGCGGTCGAAATTTATCCTTAGTAACTAATGGACTAAGGAATTTTTCTCGATTATGGAGGTGGTTAAAGAGTTTGTCGTAAAGGGTTACGTCAATGCAAGCTTTGACACTAATCCGGATAACTATGAGTAGTGAAACAGATTCGTATAGTAGAGTAGATATTTGGAGCATTTCCGAATAGCACGTAGTAGCAGCATCTATAAGATGACATAAAGATTTGTAGAGAACGCATGAATCTGAAAGTTTCAGAACCGTTGACTAAAACCTCTCTCACGAGCAAGACGTGATCAGACCCCATAACTATATGGGTGTTGGATTCGTTGGAATCAAATGGTGATGTGAACTAGATTATTGACTCTAGTGCAAGTGGGAGACTGTTGGAAATATGCCCTAGAGGCAATAATAAATTAGTTATTATTATATTTCTTAGTTCATGATAATCGTTTATTATCCATGCTATAATTGTATTGATTGGAAACACAATACTTGTGTGGATACATAGACAAAACACTGTCCCTAGTAAGCCTCTAGTTGACTAGCTCGTTGATCAAAGATGGTCAAGGTTTCCTGGCCATAGGCAAGTGTTGTCACTTGATAACGGGATCACATCATTAGGAGAATCATGTGATGGACTAGACCCAAACTAATAGACGTAGCATGTTGATCGTGTCATTTTGTTGCTACTGTTTTCTGCGTGTCAAGTATTTATTCCTATGACCATGAGATCATATAACTCACTGACACCGGAGGAATGCTTTGTGTGTATCAAACGTCGCAACGTAACTGGGTGACTATAAAGATGCTCTACAGGTATCTCCGAAGGTGTTAGTTGAGTTAGTATGGATCAAGACTGGGATTTGTCACTCCGTGTGAACGGAGAGGTATCTCGGGGCCCACTCGGTAATACAACATCACACACAAGCCTTGCAAGCAATGTAACTTAGTGTAAGTTGCGGGATCTTGTATTACGGAACGAGTAAAGAGACTTGCCAGTAAACGAGATTGAAATAGGTATACGGATACTGACGATCGAATCTCGGGCAAGTAACATACCGAAGGACAAAGGGAATGACATACGGGATTATATGAATCCTTGGCACTGAGGTTCAAACGATAAGATCTTCGTAGAATATGTAGGATCCAATATGGGCATCCAGGTCCCGCTATTGGATATTGACCGAGGAGTCTCTCGGGTCATGTCTACATAGTTCTCGAACCCGCAGGGTCTGCACACTTAAGGTTCGACGTTGTTTTATGCGTATTTGAGTTATATGGTTGGTTACCGAATGTTGTTCGAAGTCCCGGATGAGATCACGGACGTCACGAGGGTTTCCGGAATGGTCCGGAAACGAAGATTGATATATAGGATGACCTCATTTGGTTACCGGAAGGTTTTCGTGCATTACCGGAAAAGTTTCGGGCTCATCGGTAGTGTACCGGGAGTGCCGGGAGGGGTGCCGGGGACCATCGGGAGGGGTGTCACGCCCCAAGGGGTCTCATGGGCTATGGGAAGAGATAAACCAGCCCCTAGTGGGCTGGAATAAGTTCCCACTAAGGCCCATAAGGTTTGAGAAGGAAAAAAACACAAAGTGGAAAGAGTTTCCAAGTGGGAAGGTGGAATCCTACTCCAAGTAAGATTGGAGTAGGACTCCTCCACCTCCAATTTCGGCCAAACCTTGAGGGTTTGAGGCTGCCTCTTCCCTCCCCCTCCCTCCTATATATACTAAGGTATTAGGGCTGATTTGAGACAACTTTTGCCACGGCAGCCCGACCACATACCTCCATAGTTTTTCCTCTAGATCGCGTTTCTGCGGAGCTCGGGCGGAGCCCTGCTGAGACGAGATCATCACCAACCTCCGGAGCGCCGTCACGCTGCCGGAGAACTCTTCTACCTCTCCGTCTCTCTTGCTGGATCAAGAAGGCCGAGATCATCGTCGAGCTGTACGTGTGCTGAACGCGGAGGTGCCGTCCGTTCGGTACTAGATTGTGGGACTGATCGCGGGATTGTTCGCGGGGCGGATCGAGGGACGTGAGGACGTTCCACTACATCAACCGCGTTCACTAACGCTTCTGCTGTACGATCTACAAGGGTACGTAGATCACTCATCCCCTCTCGTAGATGGACATCACCATGATAGGTCTTCGTGCGCGTAGGAAATTTTTTTGTTTCCCATGCGACGTTCCCCAACAGAATGAACATCCCTTGTTGTGCTGCAGTGATACACTTCTAAAGCTTGATCATGGGTATTGCAAGTTGCTCGTCCGTCCAATGACGCTTCCCTATTTCAGGGTCCAAAGTTCCCCCAACCCCAAAGAACCAAGTCCTTGAACGCTCTGGCGATTTCAATGTCTGTGATTGGACCCCTTTAGCAATCAGGTCATTCTCAGCTTTGTCCCAGAACGGCCGGGCTTTGAGGTAGCCACCTGACCCCGTGTGATGGTGATACTTCTTCCTTGCGGCATTGTTCTTGTTTGTCTCTCACATTTTCTTACTCTTCTTCGATGACTTGTAGGCCACAAATGTAGGCCAGTTGTGACAGCCCGAGACCGACGCCCCAAAAGATTCCCCCTTTATTCCGTTTTTGTCGTGTGTCTATTTTTATTTGTCGCATCATGCGCATCATCAACATTGCATCGGCATTCCGTTGCCGCCAGTTTTCAAAAGTTGCATCCGTTGTTAGTTCCCGGTTCTCGTCGTTGCCCGTTCTGAGCCCGACCACACACGCACGCGCCCGCGGCAACGTTTAAATCTTGCTTTCAAAGGTGTGTATAAAACTTTCTCTCATTGGGTTGAGATTTGACGTGCGGTCTTATTTTAATATAGGTAGGCCGCCTGTCGAATTTTATCGCAATCGGAGTCCGTGTGGTATCCGAACGGTCAACCGTAGCGGCACCGTATTCGGTCTATCGTCGGACGTTTTCGGTGTTTTAAAAAATCTCGTTGCCGGGCCGCCTGTTTTCCCTCTCGTCTCCGGATAACTACTCTACACAGCCATTTAGTCTGTCCCGCGTTCGGTATTACTCGAATCCGACCGCGCGGTTGAAACCGGGGCGGAATTCCGGTAAACCTAGCCCCCCTTTGCCTATAAATAGGACCTCCTATGCCATTTTTAGAGAGCCCTCACTCTCTCCTCGGAATCCGTGCCTCACCTAACCCTAACCCACTCTCTCTCTCCTCCCTCCCTCCTCGGCGGAGCCGCCGGGCCCGCCAGGCCCAGATCGGGCCCGGCCAAGCCCATCTGGCAGCCGCCGCCGCTGGCTCCTCTCCTCCCTACTTTCGAGCTCCTCCTCTCGAGCTCGTCTCTGTTGGTGAACGTCGCAAGGGAAACAAAAAAATTCCTACGCGCACGAAGACCTATCATGGTGATGTCCATCTACGAGAGGGGATGAGTGATCTACGTACCCTTGTAGATCGTA
Source organism: Hordeum vulgare subsp. vulgare (assembly GCF_904849725.1). Classification (NCBI taxonomy): domain Eukaryota; kingdom Viridiplantae; phylum Streptophyta; class Magnoliopsida; order Poales; family Poaceae; genus Hordeum; species Hordeum vulgare. The sequence goes on along the minus strand of NC_058523.1, from coordinate 502,500,524 downwards.
CAGCAGAAGCGATTAGAGATCGCGGTTGATGTAGTGGAACGTCCTCACGTCCCTCGATCCGCCCCGCGAACAATCCCGCGATCAGTCCCACGATCTAGTACCGAACGGACGGCACCTCCGCGTTCAGCACACGTACAGCTCGACGATGATCTCGGCCTTCTTGATCCAGCAAGAGAGACGGAGAGGTAGAAGAGTTCTCCGGCAGCGTGACGGCGCTCCGGAGGTTGGTGATGATCTTGTCTCAGCAGGGCTCCGCCCGAGCTCCGCAGAAACACGATCTAGAGGGAAAACTATGGAGGTATGTGGTCGGGCAGCCGTGAGAAAGTCGTCTCAAATCTGCCCTAAAAGCCCCATATATATAGGAGGAGGGAGGGGGACCTTGCCTTGGGGCCAAGTGAACCCCAAGGGGTCGGCCGAGCCAGGGGGGAGGACTCTCCCCCCCCCAAACCGAGTCCTACTTGGTTTGGTGGGAGGGAGTCCTTCCCCCTTCCCACCTCTCCCTTTTTTTTCTTTCCTTTGATATTTTCTCTTCCTTGGCGCATAGGATTTGGTGGGCTGTCCCACCAGCCCACTAAGGGCTGGTGTGACCCCCACAAATACCTATGGGCTTCCCCGGAGTGGGTTGCCCCCCTCCGGTGAACCCCCGGAACCCATTCGTCATTCCCGGTACATTCCCGGTAACTCCGAAAACCTTCCGGTAATCAAATGAGGTCATCCTATATATCAATCTTCGTTTCCGGACCATTCCGGAAACCCTCGTGACGTCCGTGATCTCATCCGGAACTCCGAACAACATTCGGTAACCAACCATATAACTCAAATACGCATAAAACAACGTCGAACCTTAAGTGTGCAGACCCTGCGGGTTCGAGAACTATGTAGACATGACCCGAGAGACTCCTCGGTCAATATCCAATAGCGGGACCTGGATGCCCATATTGGATCCTACATATTCTACGAAGATCTTATCGTTTGAACCTCAGTGCCAAGGATTCGTATAATCCCGTATGTCATTCCCTTTGTCCTTCGGTATGTTACTTGCCCGAGATTCGATCGTTAGTATCCGCATACCTATTTCAATCTCGTTTACCGGCAAGTCTCTTTACTCGTTCCGTAATACAAGATCCCGCAACTTACACTAAGTTACATTGCTTGCAAGGCTTGTGTGTGATGTTGTATTACCGAGTGGGCCCCGAGATACCTCTCCGTCACACGGAGTGACAAATCCCAGTCTTGATCCATACTAACTCAACTACCACCTTTGGAGATACCTGTAGAGCATCTTTATAGTCACCCAGTTACGTTGCGACGTTTGATACACACAAAGCATTCCTCCGGTGTCGGTGAGTTATATGATCTCATGGTCATAGGAATAAATACTTGACACGCAGAAAACAGTAGCAACAAAATGACACGATCAACATGCTACGTCTATTAGTTTGGGTCTAGTCCATCACGTGATTCTCCCAATGACGTGATCCAGTTATCAAGCAACAACACCTTGTTCATAATCAGAAGACACTGACTATCATCGATCAACTGGCTAGCCAACTAGAGGCATGCTAGGGACGGTGTTTTGTCTATGTATCCACACATGTAAATGAGTCTTCATTCAATACAATTATAGCATGGATAATAAACTATTATCTTGATACAGGAATCATAATAATAACTATACATTTATTATTGCCTCTAGGGCATAATTCCAACAGTCTCCCACTTGCACTAGAGTCAATAATCTAGCCCTCACATCACCATGTGAATTACATTGTAATAAATCTAACACCCATACAGTTCTGGTGTCGATCATGTTTTGGCCGTGGAAGAGGTTTAGTCAGCGGGTCTGCTACATTCAGATCCGTGTGCACTTTGCATATATTTACGTCCTCCTCCTCGACGTAGTCGCGGATGAGGTTGAAGCGTCGTTTGATGTGTCTGGTCTTCTTGTGAAACCTTGGTTCCTTTGCCAGGGCAATGGCACCAGTGTTGTCACAGAACAAGGTTATTGGATCCAGTGCACTTGGCACCACTCCAAGATCCGTCATGAACTGCTTCATCCAGACACCCTCCTTAGCCGCCTCCGAGGCAGCCATGTACTCTGCTTCACATGTAGAATCTGCTACGACGCTTTGCTTGGAACTGCACCAGCTTACTGCACCCCCATTAAGAATAAATACGTATCCGGTTTGCGACTTAGAGTCGTCCGGATCTGTGTCAAAGCTTGCATCGACGTAACCTTTTACGGCGAGCTCTTCGTCACCTCCATACACGAGAAACATCTCCTTAGTCCTTTTCAGGTACTTCAGGATATTCTTGACCGCCGTCCAGTGATCCACTCCTGGATTACTCTGGAACCTACCTGCCATACTTATGGCCAGGCTAACATCCGGTCTAGTGCACAGCATCGCATACATGATAGAGCCTATGGCTGAAGCATAGGGGACGGAGCGCATATGCTCTCTATCCTCATCAGTTGCTGGGCACTAAGTCTTACTCAATCTCGTACCTTGTAACACTGGCAAGAACCCTTTCTTGGACTGTTCCATTTTGAACCTCTTCAAAACTTTATCAAGGTATGTGCTTTGTGAAAGTCCTATCAGGCGTTTTGATCTATCCCTATAGATCTTAATGCCTAGAATGTAAGCAGCTTCTCCTAGGTCCTTCATAGACAAACTTTTATTCAAGTAACCTTTTATGCTCTCCAAAAAGCTCTACGTTGTTTCCAATCAGTAATATGTCATCCACATATAATATTAGAAACGCCACAGAGCTCCCACTCACTTTCTTGTAAATACAAGATTCTCCAACCACTTGTATAAACCCAAATGCTTTGATCACCTCATCAAAGCGTTTGTTCCAACTCCGAGACGCTTGCACCAGTCCATAAATGGATCGCTGGAGCTTGCACACTTTGTCAGCATTTTAGGATCGACAAAACCTTCGGGTTGCATCATGTACAACTCTTCCTTAAGGAAACCGTTAAGGAACGCCGTTTTGACATCCATCTGCCAGATTTCATAATCGAAAAATGCAGCAATTGCTAACATGATTCTGACGGACTTAAGCATCGCTACGGGAGAGAAAGTCTCATCGTAGTCAATTCCTGGAACTTGTGAAAAACCCTTTGCCACAAGTCGAGCTTTATAAACGGTCACATTACCGTCAGCGTCCGTCTTCTTCTTAAAGATCCATTTGTTCTGAATAGCCTTGCGGCCCTCAGGTAGTATCTCCAAAGTCCACACTTTGTTCTCATACATGGATCCTATCTCGGATTTCATGGCTTCTAGCCATTTGTTGGAATCTGGCCCCACCATTGCTTCTTCATAATTTGCAGGTTCATTGTTGTCTAACAACATGATTGTTAAGACGGGATTATCGTACCACTCTGGAGCAGCGCGTGATCTCGTTGACCTACGTGGTTCAACACAAACTTGAACTGGAGTTTCATGATCATCATCATTAACTTCCTCCTCAACCGGCGTCGCAATGACAGAGGTTTCCCCTTGCCCTGCGCCACCATCCAGAGGGATGAGAGGTTCGACAACCTCGTCAAGTTCTATCTTCCTCCCACTCAATTCTCTCGAGAGAAACTCCTTCTCGAGAAAAGTTCCGTTCTTAGCAACAAACACTTTGCCTTCGGATTTGAGATAGAAGGTGTACCCAACTGTCTCTTTTGGGTAACCTATGAAGACGCATTTTTCCGCTTTGGGTTCCAGCTTTTCAGGCTGAAGCTTTTTGACATAAGCATCACATCCCCAAACTTTAAGAAACGACAACTTTGGTCTTTTGCCATACCACAGTTCGTATGGTGTCGTCTCAACGGATTTTGATGGTGCCCTATTTAAAGTGAATGCAGCTGTTTCTAATGCATAACCCTAAAATGATAATGGCAAATCAGTAAGAGACATCATAGATCGCACCATTTCTAACAAAGTACGATTACGACGTTCGGACACACCATTACGCTGTGGTGTTCCAGGCGGTGTTAACTGCGAAACAATTCCACATTGTCTTAAGTGAGTACCAAACTCGAAACTCAGATACTCACCCCCACGATCAGACCGTAGGAACTTGATCTTCTTGTTACGATGATTTTCCACTTCACTCTGAAATTGCTTGAACTTTTCAAATGTTTCAGACTTGTGCTTCATCAAGTAGACATAACCATATCTACTTAAATCGTCAGTGAAGGTGAGAAAATAACGATATCCGCCGCGTGCCTCCACGCTCATTGGACCACACACATCGGTATGTATGATTTCCAACAAGTCACTTGCACGCTCCATTGTTCCGGAGAACGGAGTCTTAGTCATCTTGCCCATGAGGCATGGTTTGCACGTGTCAAGTGAATCAAAGTCAAGTGACTCCAAAAGTCCATCAGCATGGAGTTTCTTCATGCGCTTTACACCAATATGACCCAAGCGGCAGTGCCACAAAAATATGGCGCTATCATTGTTTACTCTAACTCTTTTGGTCTCAATGTTATGTATATGCGTATCTCTATCAAGATTCAATATGAACAATCCTCTCACATTCGGTGCATGACCATAAAAGATGTTACTCATAGAAATAGAACAACCATTATTCTCAGACTTAAAAGAGTAACCGTCTCGCAATAAACAAGATCCAGATATAATGTTCATGCTCAACGCAGGCACTAAATAACAATGATTTAAGTTCATCACTAATCCCGATGGTAGTTGAAGTGACACTGTGCCGACGGCGATTGCATCAACCTTGGAACCGTTTCCTACGCGCATCGTCACTTCGTCTTTCGCCAGCCTTCATCTATTCCGCAGTTCCTGCTTCGAGTTGCAAATGTGAGCAACAGAACCGGTATCGAATACCCAGGCACTACTACGAGAGCTGGTTAAGTACACATCAATAACATGTATATCAAATATACCTGATTTTTCTTTGCCCGCCTTCTTATCTGCCAGATACTTGGGGCAATTGCGCTTCCAGTGACCCATACCCTTGCAATAGAAGCACTCTGTTTCAGGCTTAGGTCCAGCCTTGGGTTTCTTTGGCGGATTGGCAACAGGCTTGCCGCTCTTCTTCGAATTGCCCTTCTTGCCTTTGCCGTTTCTCTTGAAACTAGTGGTCTTGCTCACCATCAACACTTGATGCTCTTTACGGAGTTCAGACTCTGCGACTTTCAGCATCGCAAACAACTCGCCGGGAGACTTGTTCATCCCTTGCATGTTGTAGTTCAACACAAAGCCTTTATAGCTTGGCGGCAGTGATTGGAGGATTCTGTCAGTGATAGCTTCTTGCGGGAGTTCAATCCCTAGTTCAGCTAGACGGTTTGAGTACCCAGACATTTTGAGCACATGTTCACTGACAGACGAGTTTTCCTCCATCTTGCAAGCATAGAATTTATCGGAGGTCTCATACCTCTCGATCCGGGCGTTCTTCTGAAAGATGAACTTCAACTCCTGGAACATCTCAAATGCTCCATGACGCTCAAAGCGACGTTGAAGTCCCGGTTCTAAGCCATACAAGACTGCACATTGAACTATTGAGTAGTCCTCCTTACGCGCTAACCAAGCGTTCTTAACATCCTGATCAGCCGTAGCGGGTGGTTCATCTCCTAGCGCAGCATTAAGGACATAATCCTTCTTTCCAGCTTGTAAGATTAGCTTAAGATTACGAGCCCAGTCTACAAAGTTGCTTCCATCATCTTTCAACTTAGCTTTCTCTAGGAACGTATTAAAATTCAGGATGACACTTGCGTGAGCCATGATCTACAACACAAATATATTCAAAGTGGACTTTAGACTATGTTCAAGATAATTAGAGTTCAACTTAATCAAATTATATGCTAAACTCCCACTCAAAAAGTACATCTCTCTAGTCATTTGAGTGGTTCATGATCCACTTACACTATCCCAAGTCCGATCATCACGTGAGTCGAGAGTAGTTTCAGTGGTAAGCATCCCTATGCTAATCATATCATCTATATGATTCATGATCGACCTTTCGGTCTCATGTGTTCCGAGGCCATGTCTGCACATGCTAGGCTCGTCAAGCTTAACCCGAGTGTTCCGCGTGCGCAACTGTTTTGCACCCGTTGTATGTGAACGTTGAGTCTATCACACCCGATCATCACGTGGTGTCTCGAAACGACGAACTGTAGCAACGGTGCACAGTCGGGGAGAACACAATTTCGTCTTGAAATTTTAGTGAGAGATCACCTCATAATGCTACCGTCGTTCTAAGCAAAATAAGGTGCATAAAAGGATTAACATCACATGCAATTCATAAGTGACATGATATGGCCATATCACGAGCTTCTTGATCTCCATCACCAAAGCATCGGCACGATCTTCTTGTCACCGGCGCCACACCATGATCTCCATCATCATGATCTCCATCAACGTGTCGCCATCGGGGTTGTCGTGCTACTTATGCTATCACTACTAAAGCTACATCCTAGCAAAATAGTAAACGCATCTGCAAGCACATATGTTAGTATAAAGACAACCCTATGGCTCCTGCCGGTTGCCGTACCATCGACATGCAAGTCGATATTTCTATTACAACATGATCATCTCATACATCCAATATATCACATCACATCGTTTGGCCATATCACATCACAATCATACCCTGCAAAAACAAGTTAGACGTCCTCTAATTTTGTTGTTGCATGTTTTACGTGGTGACCAAGGGTATCTAGTAGGATCGCATCTTACTTACGCAAACACCACAACGGAGATATATGAGTTGCTATTTAACCTCATCCAAGGACCTCCTCGGTCAAATCCGATTCAACTAAAGTTGGAGAAACCGTCACTTGCCAGTCATCTTTGAGCAAAGGGGGTTACTCGTAACGATGAAACCAGTCTCTCGTAAGCGTACGAGTAATGTCGGTCCAAGCCGCTTCAATCCAACAATACCGCGGAATCAAGAAAAGACTAAGGAGGGCAGCAAAACGCACATCACCGCCCACAAAACCTTTTGTGTTCTACTCGAGAAGACATCTACGCATGAACCTAGCTCATGATGCCACTGTTGGTGAACGTCGCAAGGGAAACAAAAAATTTCCTACGCGCACGAAGACCTATCATGGTGATGTCCATCTACGAGAGGGGATGAGTGATCTACGTACCCTTGTAGATCGTACAGCAGAAGCGATTAGAGATCGCGGTTGATGTAGTGGAACGTCCTCACGTCCCTCGATCCGCCCCGCGAACAATCCCGCGATCAGTCCCACGATCTAGTACCGAACGGACGGCACCTCCGCGTTCAGCACACGTACAGCTCGACGATGATCTCGGCCTTCTTGATCCAGCAAGAGAGACGGAGAGGTAGAAGAGTTCTCCGGCAGCGTGACGGCGCTCCGGAGGTTGGTGATGATCTTGTCTCAGCAGGGCTCCGCCCGAGCTCCGCAGAAACACGATCTAGAGGAAAAACTATGGAGGTATGTGGTCGGGCAGCCGTGAGAAAGTCGTCTCAAATCCGCCCTAAAAGCCCCATATATATAGGAGGAGGAAGGGGGACCTTGCCTTGGGGTCCAAGTGAACCCCAAGGGGTCGGCCGAGCCAGGGGGGAGGACTCTCCCCCCCCCCCAAACCGAGTCCTACTTGGTTTGGTGGGAGGGAGTCCTTCCCCCTTCCCACCTCTCCCTTTTTTTTTCTTTCCTTTGATATTTTCTCTTCCTTGGCGCATAGGATTTGGTGGGCTGTCCCACCAGCCCACTAAGGGCTGGTGTGACCCCCACAAATACCTATGGGCTTCCCCGGAGTGGGTTGCCCCCCTCCGGTGAACCCCCGGAACCCATTCGTCATTCCCGGTACATTCCCGGTAACTCCGAAAACCTTCCGGTAATCAAATGAGGTCATCCTATATATCAATCTTCGTTTCCGGACCATTCCGGAAACCCTCGTGACGTCCGTGATCTCATCCGGAACTCCGAACAACATTCGGTAACCAACCATATAACTCAAATACGCATAAAACAACGTCGAACCTTAAGTGTGCAGACCCTGCGGGTTCGAGAACTATGTAGACATGACCCGAGAGACTCCTCGGTCAATATCCAATAGCGGGACCTGGATGCCCATATTGGATCCTACATATTCTACGAAGATCTTATCGTTTGAACCTCAGTCCCAAGGATTCGTATAATCCCGTATGTCATTCCCTTTGTCCTTCGGTATGTTACTTGCCCGAGATTCGATCGGTAGTATCCGCATACCTATTTCAATCTCGTTTACCGGCAAGTCTCTTTACTCGTTCCGTAATACAAGATCCCGCAACTTACACTAAGTTACATTGCTTGCAAGGCTTGTGTGTGATGTTGTATTACCGAGTGGGCCCCGAGATACCTCTCCGTCACACGGAGTGACAAATCCCAGTCTTGATCCATACTAACTCAACTACCACCTTCGGAGATACCTGTAGAGCATCTTTATAGTCACCCAGTTACGTTGCGACGTTTGATACACACAAAGCATTCCTCCGGTGTCGGTGAGTTATATGATCTCATGGTCATAGGAATAAATACTTGACACGCAGAAAACAGTAGCAACAAAATGACACGATCAACATGCTACGTCTATTAGTTTGGGTCTAGTCCATCACGTGATTCTTCCAATGACGTGATCCAGTTATCAAGCAACAACACCTTGTTCATAATCAGAAGACACTGACTATCATCGATCAACTGGCTAGCCAACTAGAGGCATGCTAGGGACGGTGTTTTGTCTATGTATCCACACATGTAAATGAGTCTTCATTCAATACAATTATAGCATGGATAATAAACTATTATCTTGATACAGGAATTATAATAATAACTATACATTTATTATTGCCTCTAGGGCATAATTCCAACAGTCTCATGGCCGCGGCGAGCTTGCCTCTCTACCTCTCCGGCATCGAGCGACCGGAGCACCTCCCGCCACCCGGATCCGCCTCCTCCGGTAGCCTCCCGCCGCCTTCCTCCGGTCGCCCCAAACATCGCTAGAGTTGCAACAGCAACCGACCGGAGCTCGCGCGCCCTTGCTGCCTCGCCCCACCGGTGGCCTGATCCGGAAGGTCCGGCTAGATCCGCGGTCCAAGACCCTCCGCCGGATCCTGACATGCGCCGCCGCCCGCTTCCCCGTTCTGCGCCGCCGGCCAGTCGCCAGGCCCCGTGTCCTCGGGCACGACGACGAGCGCAGCTCCCCGCCTGGACCGCTTGCCTGGCCGCGTGGGCCTCTTGCCCGACCGGCCTTGGCCCACTCCGCCCCATCCGCGAGGCCCAGCTCCCGCCAGCGAGGTGAGCCCGAGCTCTATTCCCCGCCCCAGCATTTTTTTGCTATATTGCGCTGCGTGCTTAGGCCCGTTAGGCAGGTTCGGCCCGATAGGATTTTATTAGAATCTATTTTCGGATTAGTTATCTCACGAAATATAGTTATAATAGAACGCCCGTATATTTTTAAGCGTAAGTCGGATCGCGACGTGTAGCATATGTATTTTGTGTAGAATCTCGCGTAGAATACGATTTGACAACTTGCATAATTGTTTTACGTGCTATTCCAATAGGATTCGTCCCTTATTTATTTTTTCGCGCGTGTTCGAATTGCTCGAACCCCGTACATAAAAATTTCATGTTTTAGGAACCCCTGTTCCATGTATTTTAGAGTAGTCATTATTATTTTTGCGTGTATGATTCCGATGCTAGTTTATTATACCATGTTTAGGACATAATCCCGCATATACGTGTGGCGTTGTTTTTATTTTGTAACCCCTCATGTTATATATGTTTTCGGGATAGAAAAATCCATAGGATTTCACTGTGCTTTTAGTTTTAGCTTTCGAGCAAGTTAGTTCGCGCGATATTTTGCCATGTTGCCTTTTGTTTAATTCATGGGATTTATTCCATGCGTGATATGAGTTAGTTGTCAATTACAGTTTTGCCCTTGGATGTTTAGTCTAGCCCCTAGTAATTTTGGTTGCAATAGAAATCCATGTTTAGATGTGGTTTGGTTGTTCTTTTCTTGCTAGGAAATAGTGTTGTTTTAGAGATGCTGAAATATTTCTAAGTCTGGAATCTGTTATATTTTGTTGTTGTCTTTGCATGAGTTTATCTTGTGATCTGTAGCTCCTTTGAGGTTGATGCAATGGAGTTAGTTGTAGACTTTAGGATTCTCTAGCATGCTGTGAATTTGCATGCCTTTTGGAGTCCTGTAGCTTATGGTTTTGCTTCTGTCAATATGCCTTCAGATCAAAAACTGCAGTTTTATAAACTGTTATTTTCACTAAGTCTGAAATTGTGTGTGAGAGGCCATTTTGTGACTTCTTTTCCTAGTGATCCATGCTTCCATGCTAGTTGTTGTTAGTTGTATGTTGTAGTGCTTATTGCCCTCTATCGTGTCATGCCTTGGTTGAGCATATTGGTTTTGTGTAGCTCGTAGTTGTGGGGTGTAGAAAATGCTATGTGGCTGATTTTGGCAGATTGTAGTGATTTCTTGTTTTTTTTGAAGGAAGTGATTTCTTGTTTTGCTCGTAGTTGTTGAACCGTTGCTCCGTTTTGATCGTGTCCTACATGAAACTTGCATAGAATCTCGTGTAGATTCATTTTATCTTGCTGGTTGTGTGTTATGAAATGCTTGTGACTGTCGTTGTGCACATATTGCATTCATGCCATCATATCTTGCGGTGTCCGTATATTTTGAATCGTAGCTCTGTTGGAGATGTTCTCTATGTGTAAATTGCTTGTAACGACCGTAGAATCACGTGAACCTATTTGTTTTGCTATTTAAAAAACCTTTAAACACGTTAGTTCAGATCTGGACAAAATTGTAAATTAACATGTGAGGTCGTCTTGGAGGTGCTATATGTCATTTCCGACCTCATTTAAAATGCCTAGATAGGTAGATTAATTACATTCACCTCTTGCCATGGTTAACCACATTTAATATTGCCGTGTATCTAATCGGGATAGAACTAAATAAATAAACGTGCAGTTTCGTCAATTGCAACTCGTTGCATATTGAACTTCACTTAATGTGTAGTGTTTGAGTGTTGTGAATTGCCATGCCGTGTCTTGCATGTGTTCAGCTGTTCATGCATCATATGTGTTGTGCATTGTGTGGTGAATATCATGTGTTGATTTGTGTTTCCGGTTTGCTTCATCTCGATAGAGTTCCACAAGCATGTCGGATTGTGAGGGCCCGTTCGACTACATCGATACGTCTGCTTCACGGAGTCATTCTTCTTCCAAGCGGGATCTCAGGCAAGATGACCATTTCCCCAGGTACCATTACTATCATTGCCATGCTAGTTTTATCGCTTCTATCGATTATGTCTCGTTGCCTACCACCTATTAAATATCAGCCTCTCAACAACGTCATGAAACCTTCAACCTGTTCATAACCTAGCAAACCACTGATTGGCTATGTTACTGCTTGCTTATCCATGTGTTAGCGTTGCTAGTTGCAGGTGCAGTTGCTTCCATGTGATAACATGGGTTCCTTGTTATATCACCCTATTAATTGCTATCTAATTTATTTCACCTATATACTTGGTAAAAGGTGGAAGGCTCGGCCTTTCTAGCCTGGTGTTTTGTTCCACCTTTGCCCCCTTAGTTTCGGCTACCGGTGTTATGTTCCATATTTGAGCGCTCCTAACACGATCGGGGTTGTTATGGGGACCCCCTTGATAATTCATTTTAGATTAAAGCTGGTCTGGCAAGGCCCAACTTTGGTACTACATTTTCCTAATAACCTAATAAAAATTGCATAGGGACTTTCCAGACCCCGAGGATAATTAATTAACCCCCGGGCCAGTGCTCGTCATGAGTGTTGGTCCCACCTGAGCGATGTCCGGCGCCCCCTGGTCACCCAGGGTTTAGCGATCCCGACGTCTAGCTCATCCGTCGTGTCCTGAGAACGAGATATGGGGCTCCTATCGGGATCGTCGACACGTCGGGCGGCCTTGCTGGATTAGTTTTACCTTTGACAAGATATCTTGTGCATCGGGATTCCGGTGATGCTTTGGGTAATCTCAGAGTTGAGGTTTTCCACTAAGGAGTCCGACGAGATTGCGAGCTTCGTGATCGAGGATTTCTATGCGGCTTCTGGTAATTTGTGATGGACTAGTTGGAGCACCCTCATACATCTCCAACGTATCTATAATTTTTTATGGTTTCATGCTATTATCTTGTCAAACTTTGGATGTTTTGTATGCCTTTTATATATTTTTTGGGACTAACTTATTAACTCAGTGGCAAGTGCCAGTTCCTGTTTTTTCCATGTTTTTGACCCCTTTCAGAGGAGGATTTTGAACGGAGTCCAAACGGAATGAAACTGCCAAAAAGATTTTTTCCGGAATAGAAAAAGATCGGAGAGCCGGAGAATCAGGGCAGGGGCCCACAAGGGATCCCACAAGCCCTCATGGCGCGACCAGGGGGGAGGCCGTGGCCCCCTGGCTTGTGGGCTCCCTGAGGCCCCTTTGCCCTAGGTTTTGCGCCTATATATTCCCTAAAAATCCCAAAACAATCAGGAGATCATTCAAAGTACTTTTCCGCCGCCGCAAGCTTCTGTCTCCGCAAGATCCCATCTGGGGCACATTCTGGTGCCCTGCCGGAGGGGGATTCGGATACGGAGGGCTTCTTCATCAACACCATGACCTCTCCGATGATGCGTGAGTAGTTCACCATAGACTTATGGCTCCATATCTAGTAACTAGATGGCTTCTTCTCTCTCTTGGATCTTCAATACAAAGTTCTCCATGATCTTCATGGAGAACTATCCGATGTAATCTTCTTTTGCGGTGTGTTTGTCGAGATCCGATGAATCGTGGATTTATGATCAGATTATCTATGAATCTTATTTGAGTTTCTTCAGATCTCTCTTATGCATGATTTCATATCCTTGTAATTCTCTTCGAGTTGTGGGTTTTGTTTGGCCAACTAGATCTATGATTCTTGCAATGGGAGAAGTGCTTGGTTTTGGGTTCATACTGTGTGGTGACCTCACCCAGTGAGATAAGGGGTAGCGAGGCACGCATCGTGTTGTTGCCATCAAGGGTAAAAAGATGGGGTTTTCATCATTGGTTTGAGATTATCCCTCTACATCATGTCGTCTTGCTTAAGGCGTTACACTTTTCGTCATGAACTCAATACACTAGATGCATGCTGGATAGCGGTCAATGTGTGGAGTAATAGTAGTAGATGCAGAAAGTATCGGTCTACTAGTCTCGGACGTGATGCCTATATGTATGATCATTGCCTTAGATATCGTCATGACTTTGCGCGGTTCTATCAATTGCTGACAGTAATTTGTTCACCCACCATAATACTTGCTATTTTGAGAGAAGCCTCTAGTGAACACTATGGCCTCCAGGGTCTACTCCACAGCATATTTTCAGCCTTACACTTTTTACTTCGTTGCACTTTCCGCCTTCAGATCTCACTTTGCAAACAATCTTGAAGGGATTGACAACACTTTTATAGCGTTGGGTGCAAGCTCTTTTGTGTTTGTGCACTTACTCTGGACTTGACGAGATTCTCCTACTGGATTGATACATTGGTTCTCAAACTGAGGGAAATACTTACTGCTCCTGTGCTGCATCACCCTTTCCTCTTCAAGGGAAGAACCAATGCAAGCCCAAGAGACGACAGAAGGATCTCTGGCACCGCTATCGGGGAAGAACTTCTGTTGCCGTAGGAGAAGAAATTCTGGCGCCGTTGTCGGGGAGGATCAAGTCAAGAACTCATCCAAGTAAGTGTCGCAAACTCATCTCTTGCATTTACTTTGTTTGCCAGCAGCCTCTCGTTTTCCTCTCCCCCACTTCACTAATTTGCCTTTTTTTGTTTGCCTTTTTTTCGTTTGCCTTTTTCGTTCGCCCTTTTCTCTCACTTGCTTTCTGTTTGCTTGTGTGCTATGTGCCTTCAATATGCTTGCATCTTCGCTTGCTGAAAATCTAGTGATATGGATCCTCATCCACTTGCTAATCTCTTTAAGAGATCCAATTATGTTGATCCAATTGCTAGTGAGTTGAGTGCACTTGACTATCTTTATGGAGTTTTGCTTGAGATGCGTGAATCTGAAAATCGTCATGAATAAATTTATGAATTGATTCATGATGGCTCTTTGAATGAAAAGCATGATTGCAATGGTTTCACTATGAATTCTATTAGTGAGAATCATGCTAAAAATATGCAAAACCCTAAGCTTGGGGATGCTAGTTTTGCTATGTCCACTACTTGTTGCAATAATCATGATTGGGGCGATGATTTTTCTTATGATCTTGAAAATTTGTTTAAGCCTCATGATGATTATCATATTTGCAATATTATTAAAGTGGGTTTGGAGAAGTCATGACTTTAGTTGATGATAATTCCACTATTTTTGGAGAGCGTCAACTTTGCATGCATGTGGATCATGAAAAGAATATCCTTTGTGATAGCTATTTTGTTGAATTTGATTATGATCCCACATGCAATTGCGATGAGAGAGGAAAATATTGTGGTAGAAACTTTCATGTTACCAAATTTCCTCTCGTTATGTTGAGATTGCTATTGTCTCTTTTTTTTGTTGGGTAACGTAGCATAAATTCAAAAAAATCCTACGCATATTCAGATCTTCCTATGGAGAGACCAGCAACGATAGAGGGGTGAGTGCATCTTCATACCTTTGAAGATCTCTAAGCGCAAGCGTTGCTAGAACGCGGTTGATGGAGTCGTACTGGTGCAATTCAGATCGCGGTGTGATTCCGATCTAGTGCCGAACCACGGCACCTCCGCGTTCAACACACGTGCAGCCCGGTGACGTCTCCCGCACCATGATCCAGCAAGGAGGAGGGAGAGGTTGGGGAAGATCTCCGGTAGCACGACGGTGTGGTGTCGATGGAGAGACGAGGTCTCCCGGCAGGGATTCGCCAAGCACCGTGGGAGAGGAGGAAGAAGGGGGGCAGGGCTGCGCCGAGGGAGAGGGAAAACCGTGTCCAAAAGAGCCCCAAAACCCCCACTATATATAGGAGGAGGGGAGGGGGTGCCACCCCTAGGGTTCCCACCCTAGGTGGTGTGGCAGCCCCCCGAGATGGGAGGTGCGGCGGCCAGGGCAGGGGGAGGGGTGGCGCACCCCTAGGTGCGCCTTAGGCCCACCAGCGCCTAGGATTTCCCCCCTCTCCACCTCCTGCGCCTTGGGCCTCCTTGTGGGAGGGGCACCAGCCCACTTTGGGTTGGTTGCCCTCCCTATTTTGGCCCATGCTACCTCTTGGGGCTGGTGGCCCCACCCGGTGGACCCCCGGGACCATTTCCGGTGGTCCCGGTACATTACCGGTGATGCCTGAAACATTTCCGGTGTCGAAAACCATCCATCCTATATATCAATCTTTACCTCCGGACCATTCCGGAGCTCCTCGTGACGTCCGGGATCTCATCCGGGACTCCGAAAAAATTTTGGTAACCTCATATAATAATTCCCTATAACCCTAGCGTCATCGAACCTTAAGTGTGTAGACCCTACGGGTTCGGGAGACAGGCAGACATGACCGAGACACCTCTCCGGCCAATAACCATTAGCGGGGTCAGGATACCCATGGTGGCTCCCACTTGCTCCACGATGATCTCATCGGATGAACCACGATGTCAAGGATTCAATCAATCCCGTATACAATCCCTTTGTTTGTCGGTATAGAACTTGCCCGAGATTCGATCGTTGGTATACCTATACCTTGTTCAATCTCGTTACCGGTAAGTCTCTTTACTCGTTCCGTAGCACGTCATCGTGTGACTAACTCCTTAGTCACATTGAGCTCATGATGATGTTCTACCGAGTGGGCCCAGAGATACCTCTCCGTTACGCGGAGTGACAAATCCCGATCTCGATTCGTACCAACCCAACAGACGCTTTCAGAGGTACCCGTAGTGCACCTTTATAGTCACCCAGTTACGTTGTGACATTTGATACACCCAAAGCACTCCTACGGTATCTGGGAGTTGCACAATATCACGATCAAAGGAAAAGACATTTGACATTAGAAAAGCTTTATCATACGAACAATACGATCTAGTGGTATGCTTAGGATTGGGTCTTGTCCATCACATCATTCTCCCAATGATGTGATCCGTTATCAATGACATCTAATGCCCATGATCAGGAAACCATGATCATCTATTGATCAACGAGCTACCCAACTAGAGGCTTGCTAGGGACACATTGTGATCTATTTATTCACACATGTATTACTGTTTCCTGTTAATACAATTATAGCATGAACGATAGACGAATATCATGAACAAGGAAATATGTTAATAACCATTTTATTATTGCCTCTAGGGCATATTTCCAACAGTCTCCCACTTGCACTAGAGTCAATAATCTTGTTACATTGTGATGTATCGAACACCCATAGCATTATGGTGTTGATCATGTTTTGCTCGAGGAAGAGGTTTAGTCAACGGGTCTGCGGCATTCAGATCCGTATGTACTTTACAAATCTCTATTACTCCACTTTGGACATGGTCCTGGATGGAGTTGTAGTGGCGTTTGATGTGCTTGGTCTTTCGATGAAACCTGGGCTCCTTGGCTATGGCAATGGCCCCAGTGTTATCACAGAAGAGCGTCATTGGACCCGACGTGCTTGGAACTACTCCAAGGTCGGTGATGAGCTCCTTCAACCAAATTCCTTCATGAGCCGCTTCTGAAGCAGCTATGTACTCCGCTTCACATGTAGATGCTGCCACGACTTCTTGCTTGCTGCTGCACCAGCTCACTGCCCCACCATTCAAAACATATATGTATCCGGTCTGTGACTTAGAGTCATCCGGATCTGTGTCGAAGCTAGCGTCGACGTAACCCTTTACGACGAGCTCTTCGTCACCTCCATAAACGAGAAACATCTCCTTAGTCCTCTTCAGGTACTTCAGGATATTCTTGACCGCTATCCAGTGTTCCATACCGGGATCACTTTGGTACCTCCCTACCAAACTTATGGCAAGGTTTATATCAGGTCTGGTACATAGCATGGCATACATTAGAGAGCCTACAGCTGAAGCGTATGGGACAGTACTCATCTTCTCTCTATCTGATGTCGTGGTCAGTGAGTGAGTCTTACTCAATCTCATACCTTGCAAAACTGGCAAGAACCCTTTCTTTGAGTTTTCCATATTGAACTTCTTCAATATCTTGTCAAGGTATGTACTTTGCGAAAGACCTATGAGGCGTCTCAATCTATCTCTATAGATCTTGATGCCTAATATGTATGCAGCTTCTCCAAGGTCCTTCATTGAAAAACTCTTGTTCAAATAGGCCTTTATGCTCTCCAACATATCTACATTATTCCCCATCAATAATATGTCATCCACATACAGTATGAGGAAAGCTACAGAGCTCCCACTCACTTTCTTGTACAGACAGGCTTCTCCGTAAACCTGTATGAACCGAAACGCTTTAATCACCTCATTAAAGCAAATGTTCCAACTCCGAGATACTTGCACCAGCCCATAGATGGAGCGCTGGAGCTTGCACACTTTGTTAGCACCCTTAGGGTCGACAAAACCTACTGGTTGCATCATATACAACTCTTCCTTAAGGTTCCCGTTAAGGAACGTTGTTTTGACGTCCATTTGCCAAATTTCATAATCATAAAAGGCGGCAATTGCAAACATGATTCGGACTGATTTCAGCTTCGCTACGGGAGAGAAAGTCTCTTCGTAGTCAATTCCATGAATTTGTTGAAAACCCTTTGCGACAAGTCGAGCTTTACAAACGGTTACATTACCGTTTGCATCAGTCTTCTTCTTGAAGATCCATGTATTTTCTATGGCTCGCCGGTCATCGGGCAAGTCCACCAAAGTCCATACTTTGTTCTCATACATGGATCCTATCTCGGATTTCATAGCTTCAAGCCATTTGTTGGAATCCGGGCCCGCCATCGCTTCTTCATAGTTCGAAGGTTCACCGTTGTCTAACAACATGATTTCCATCACAGGGTTGTCGTACCACTCTGGTGTGGAGCGTGCCCTTGTGGACCTTCGCGGTTCAGTAGTAACTTGATCCGAAGCTTCATGATCATTATCATTAACTTCCTCTTCAGTTGGTGCACGCACCACAGGAACAATTTCCCGCGCTGCGCTACTTTCCTATTCGAGAGGGGGTGTAATTACCTCATCAAGTTCTACCTTCCTCCCACTTACTTCTTTTGAGAGAAACTCTTTATCTAGAAAGGATCCATTCTTGGCAACGAAGGTTTTACCTTCGGATCTAAGATAGAAGGTATACCCAATAGTTACCTTAGGGTATCCTATGAATACGCATTTCTCCGCTTTTGGTTCGAGCTTTTTTGGTTGAAGTTTCTTCGCATAAGCATCGCAGCCCCAAACTTTAAGAAACGACAACTTAGGCTTCTTGCCAAACCATAGTTCATACGGTGTCGTCTCAACGGATTTAGACGGTGCCCTATTTAAAGTGAATGCTGCAGTTTCTAATGTGTATCCCCAAAATGATAGCGGTAAGTCGGTGAGAGACATCATAGATCGTACCATATCTAATAAAGTTCGATTACGACGTTCAGACACTCCATTGCGTTGCGGTGTTCCAGGCGGCGTCAGTTGTGAAACGATTCCACACTTCCTTAGGTGTGTGCCAAACTCGTGACTCAAATATTCTCCTCCACGATCAGATCGTAGACACTTGATTTTTCTGTCACGTTGATTCTCGACCTCACTCTGAAATTCCTTGAACTTCTCAAATGTCTCGGATTTTTGCTTCATCGAGTAGATATACCCATACCTACTCAAATCATCCGCTAGAGTGAGAACATAATGATAGCCACCGCGAGCTTCAACGTTCATTGGACCACACACATCAATATGTATTATTTCCAATAAGTCGGTTGCTCTCTCCATTATTCCTGAGAATGGAGTCTTAGTCATCTTGCCCATGAGGCATGGTTCGCATGTGTCAAATGATTCAAAGTCAAGAGACTCTAATAGTCCATCAGTATGGAGCTTCTTCATGCGCTTAACACCGATATGACCAAGGCGGCAGTGCCACAACTATGTGGGACTATCATTATCAACTTTACATCTTTTGGTACTCACACTATGAATATGTGTAACATCACGATCGATATTCATCAAGAATAAACCATTCACGAGCGGAGCATGACCATAAAACATATCACTCATATAAATAGAACAACCATTATTCTCTGACTTAAACGAGTAGTCGTCTCGCATTAAGCAAGACCCTGATACAATATTCATGCTCAAAGATGGTACTAAATAACAATTATTAAGGTTTAAAACTAATCCCGACGGTAGATCTAGAGGTAGCGTGCTGATGGCGATCACATCGACCTTGGAGCCATTCCCGACGTGCATCGTCACCTCGTCCGTGGCCAGTCTCCGCTTATTCCGCAGTTCCTGCTTTGAGTTGCAAATGTGAGCAACAGCACCGGTATCAAATACCCAGGAGCTACTACGAGCATTGGTAAGGTACACATCAATAACATGTATATCACATATACCTTTAACGTTGCCGGCCTTCTTGTCCGCTAAGTATTTGGGGCAGTTCCGCTTCCAGTGACCTTTTCCCTTGCAATAGAAGCACTCATTCTCAGGCTTGGGTCCATTCTTTTTCTTCTTCCCGGCATCTGGCTTACCGGGCGCGGCAATGGCTTTGCCGTCTTTCTTGAAGTTCTTCTTACCCTTGCCCTTCTTGAAACTAGTGGTCTTGTTGACCATCAACACTTGATGCTCTTTCTTGATTTCTACTTCTGCAGACTTGAGCATCGAGTACAACTCGGGAATGGTCTTCTCCATCCCTTGCATGTTGTAGTTCAGCACAAAACCTTTGTAGCTTGGTGGGAGAGACTCGAGGATTCAGTCAATTATAGCACCATCCAGAAGTTCGACTCCAAGTGAAGTCAGACGACCGTATATCCCAGACATTTTGAGTATGTGCTCACTGATAGAACTGTTCTCCTCCATCTTACAGCTAAAGAACTTGTCAGAGACTTCATATCTGTCAACACGGGCATGAGCTTGAAAAACTAGTTTCAGCTCTTGGAACATCTCATATGCACCGTGTTGCTCAAAACTCCTTTGGAGCCCCGTTTCCAAACTGTATAACATGCCACACCTAACCAGAGAGTAGTCATCACTCCGCGTTTGCCAAATGTTCAGAATGTCCTGGGCTGCTGCGGGAGCGGGAGGGTCACCTAGCGGCGCATCAAGGACATAAGACTTTTTAGCTGCTTCAAGGATGAGCTTCAAGTTGCGAACCCAGTCCGCATAGTTGCTACCATCATCTTTCAGATTGTTTTTCTCTAGGAATGCGTTGAAATTGAGGTTGATGTTGGCCATCTACAATATTTATAAAGACAACTTTTAGACTAAGTTCATGACAATTAAGTTCATTTAATCAAATTAAGTATGATCTCCCACTTAAATCAACATCCCTCTGGTCATCTAAGTGATACATGATCCATGTTGACTAACCCGTGTCCGATCATCACGTGAGACGGACTAGTCATCATGGTGAGCAACTTCATGCTGATTGTATTCAACCATACAACTCATGTTCGACCTTTCGGTCTCTTGTATTCGAGGTCATGTCTGTACATGCTAAGCTCGTCGAGTCAACCTAGGTGTTTCGCATGTGTAAATCCGGCTTACACCCGTTGTATGCGAACGTTAGAAACTATCACACCCGATCATCACGTGGTGCTTCGAGACAACGATCCTTCGCAACAGTGCACACTTAGGGGAATACGTTCCCGAAATTTTAAGAGGGATCATCTTATTATCCTACCGTCATTCTAAGAAATAAAATGAAAAACATGATAAACATCACAATGCAATCATATAGTGACATGATATGGCCATTATCATCTTTGCTCTTTCGATCTCCATCTTCAGGCATCGCATGATCATCATTGTCACCGGCGTGACACCATGATCTCCATCATCATGATCTCCATCATCGTGTCTCCGTGAAGTCGTCACGCCAACTACTACTATCACTACTACTATAGCTAACTGTTAGCAATGAAGTAAAAGTAGTGAGCACATGGCGTTGCATCTCATACAATAAATTAAGACAATTCCTATGGCTCCTGCCGGTTGTCATACTCATCGACATGCAAGTCGTGAAACCTATTGCAATAACATGATCATCTCATACATCATACATGCAACATCACAACTTTGGCCATATCACATCACATGTCGAACCCTGCAAAAACTAGTTAGACGTCCTCTAATTGTTGTTGCAAGTTTTACGTGGCTGATTTGGGTTTCTAGCAAGAACGCTTTCTTACCTACGTGACAGCCACAACAATGATATTCCAAAACTATTTACCCTTCATAAGGACCCTTTTCATCAAATCCAATCCGACTAGAGTACGAGAGACAGACACCCGCTAGCCACCTTTATGCACGGTGTGCATGTCTGTCGGTGGAACCAATCTCACGTAAGCGTACGTGTAAGGTCGGTCCGGGCCGCTTCATCCCACAATATCGCCGGAAAAGAATAAGACTAGTAGCGGCAAGCAATTGACAAATCATCGCCCACAACCTTTTGTGTTCTACTCGTGCATAGAATCTACGCATAGAAAACCTAGCTCGGATGCCACTGTTGAGTAACGTAGCATAAATTCAAAAAAATTCCTACGCATATTCAGATCTTCCTATGGAGAGACCAGCAACGAGAGAGGGGTGAGTGCATCTTCATACCTTTGAAGATCGCTAAGCGGAAGCGTTGCTAGAACGCGGTTGATGGAGTCGTACTCGCGGCGATTCAGATCGCGGTGTGATTCCGATCTAGTGCCGAACCACGGCACCTCCGTGTTCAACACACGTGCAGCCCAGTGACGTCTCCTGCACCTTGATCCAGCAAGGAGGAGGGAGAGGTTGGGGAAGAACTCCGGCAGCACGACGGCGTGGTGTCGATGGAGAGACGAGGTCTCTCGGCAGTGCTTCGCCAACCACCATGGGAGAGGAGGAAGAAGGGGGGCAGGGCTGCGCCGAGGGAGAGGGAAAACCATGTCCAAAACAGCCCCAAAACCCCCCACTATATATAGGAGGAGGTGAGGGGGGTGCCACCCCTAGGTGGTGCGGCAGCCCCCAGATGAGAGGTGCGGCGGTCAGGGCAAGGGGAGGGGGTGGCGCACCGCTAGGTGGGCCTTAGGCCCACCAGCGCCTAGGGTTTCCCCCCTCTCCACCTCCTGCGCCTTGGGCCTCCTTGTGGGAGGCGCACCAGCCCACTTTGGGCTGGTTGCCCTCCCTATTTCGGCCCATGCTACCTCTTGGGGCTGGTGGCCCCTCCCGGTGGACACCCGGGACCATTTCCGGTGGTCCCGGTGGTCCCGATACATTACCGGTGATGCCCGAAACATTTCCGGTGTCGAAAACCATCCATCCTATATATCAATCTTTACCTCCGGACCATTCTAGAGCTCCTCGTGACGTCCGGGATATCATCCGAGACTCCGAACAACTTTCGGTAACCTCGTATAATAATTCACTATAACCCTACCGTCATCGAACCTTAAGTGTGTAGACCCTACAGGTTCGGGAGACAGGCAGACATGACCGAGACACCTCTCCGCCCAATAATCATCAGCTGGGTCTGGATACCCATGGTGGCTCCCACTTGTTCCATGATGATCTCATCGGATGAACCACGATGTCAAGGATTCAATCAATCCCGTATACAATTCCCTTTGTCTGTCGGTATAGAACTTGCCCGAGATTCGATCGGGTACCTTGTTCAATCTCGTTACCGGTAAGTCTCTTTACTCGTTCCGTAGCACGTCATCATGTGACTAACTCCTTAGTCACATTGAGCTCATGATGATGTTCTACCGAGTGGGCCCAGAGATACCTCTCCGTTACGCGGAGTGACAAATCCCGATCTCGATTCGTACCAACCCAACAGACGCTTTCATAGGTACCCGTAGTGCACCTTTATAGTCACCCAGTTACGTTGTGACATTTGATACACCCAAAGCACTCCTACGGTATTCGGTAGTTGCACAATCTCACGGTCGAAGGAAAATACACTTGACATTAGAAATGCTTTAGCATACGAACAATACGATCTAGTGCTATGCTTAGGATTGGGTCTTGTCCATCACATCATTCTCCCAATGATGTGATCCCGTTATCAATGACATCTAATGCCCATGATCAGGAAACCATGATCATTTATTGATCAACGAGCTATCCAACTAGAGGCTTGCTAGGGACACATTGTGATCTATTTATTCACACATGTATTACTGTTTCCTGTTAATACAATTATAGCATGAACAATAGACGATTATCATGAACAAGGAAATATGATAATAACCATTTTATTATTGCCTCTAGGGCATATTTCCAACATTTTCTTCCTTGCATATGGTAACTATTGGTTGTCTTGACAATCTGTTTTCCTATAAAATGCCTATGCATAGGAAGTATGTTAGACTTAGATGTGATTTTCACATGCTTTATGATGCTCTCGATGTGCTTCAATTCTTGTCTTTTGTGTGAGCATCATTGAATTAGCAATGCCTAGCTAAGGGCGTTAAACAATAGCGCTTGTTGGGAGGCAACCCAATGAATTTATCTTTTTCTTTCTGTTTTATTGCGTCCACACTTTCATAATTCTGTTCTGATTGTGTTTTTTGTGTTTGAGCCAAGCAAAACCTTTATGATTAGTCTTGGTAATGGTTGTTTGATCCTGTTGGAAAAACACAGAAACTTTTTGCTCACGAGATGATTTTTCATTTTTATTAAGAAAGAGATTTTGAGTTGATTCTTTCTGCTTCTGGTTGATATGCCTTTTTCGCACGCAGTCATAATTTTTCAGAATTTTTGAGGTAGCAGAAGAATACGAAGTATACAGATTGCTACAGACTAGTCTGTTTTTGACAGATTCTATTTTTGTTGAGTTGGTTGCTTGTTTTGATGAAACTATGGTTAGTATCGGGGGGTACTAGCCATGGAAAAGTGAGAATACAGTAGCCCAACACCAATATAGATAGAATTCAAGTTTGCTACAGTACCAAAAGAAGTGGTAGTTTGTTTTCTTGTGCTAATGTTATCACGAGTTTCTGTTTAAGTTTTGTGTTGTGAAGTTTTCAAGTTTTGGGTGATCTTCTCATGGAAAAAGAGATAAGGAGTGGAAAGAGCTCAAGCTTGGGGATGCCCAAGGCATCCCAAGCCAAATTCAAGGTCACCAAAAAGCCTAAGCTTGGGGATGCCCCAGGAAGGCATCCCCTCTTTCGTCTTCAATCCATCGGTAACATTACTTGGAGCTATATTTTTATTCACCACATGATATGTGTTTTTCTTGGAGCGTCTTGTATCGTAGGAGTCTTTTATTTTTGTTGTGTCACAATCATCATTGGTGCACACCTTTTTGAGAGAGAGAGACATTCACTCATCGTGATTTTTGCTAGAATGTTCATAGTGCTTTACTTATATCTTTTGAGCTAGATACTTTTGCTCTATGTGCTTCACTTATATCTTTTAGAGCACGGCGGTGCGTGACTTGGTAGTTGGCTTATGCTATGAAAGTAGTCCCAAATGTGATAGGTACCCAAAGGGGATACAAAAACCTCCATCTTCATGTGCATTGAGTAGAAAGAGAAGTCTTGATTCCTCTCAATTAGTTTTGAGACGTGGATTCGGTAATATTAAGAGTTATGTTAGTAGGGTGTTGTGAATCTAGAAATACTTGTGTTGAAGTTAGTGATTCACGTAGCATGCACGTATGGTGAACCGCTATGTTAGGAAGTCGGAGAATAATTGATCTATTAATTGTCATCCTTTGTGTTGAGGTCGGGATCGCGCGATCGTTTACACCTACCAACCCTTCCCCTCGGAGTATGCGTTTAGCACTTTGTTTCGATTACTAATAAAAACTTTCTCAACAAGTATGTGAGTTCTTCATGACTAATGTGAGTCCATGGTATATATGCACTTTCACCTTCCACCATTGCTAGCCTCTCTAGAGCCGCGCAATTCTCGCCGGTGCACAAACCCATCATATACC
Organism: Hordeum vulgare subsp. vulgare; assembly: GCF_904849725.1. Classification (NCBI taxonomy): domain Eukaryota; kingdom Viridiplantae; phylum Streptophyta; class Magnoliopsida; order Poales; family Poaceae; genus Hordeum; species Hordeum vulgare. The sequence goes on along the minus strand of NC_058523.1, from coordinate 502,475,535 downwards.
TTCCTCAAAACAGCCACCATACCTACCTACTATGGCATTTTCATAGCCATTCCAAGATATATTGCAATGCAACTCCCATCGTTCCGTCTCATTAGTTGTGACGTCACTCTCATATTGCCATTGCATGATCGTAAGATAGCTAGCGAGATGTTTCAACGTCATACGCCATGCTAGATCGTTGCACATCCCGGTATACTGCCGGAGGCATTTCCTATAGAGTCATCATCGTTCTAAGCTTTGAGCTGTGAGTAAATAAAAGTGTGATGATCATCGTTATTAGAGCATTGTCCCATGTGAGGAAATAAAAAAAAAGAGGCCAAAGAGCCAAAAAATAAAAAGAAAAAAGAAAAAAAAGAGAAAAAAGGTTTAGAGCCCAAATAAAAAAAGAGAAAAAGAGAGAAGGGACAATGCTACTATCTTTTTCCACACTTGTGCTTCATAATAGCACCATGTTCTTCATGATTGAGAGCTTCTTGCTTTGTCACTACCATATGCTAGTGGGAATCTTCATTATATAACTTGGCTTGTATATTCCAATGATGGGCTTCCTCAAAATTGCCCTAGGTCTTCGTGAGCAAGCAAGTTGGATACACACCCACTAGTTCTCCTTTTGAGATTTCACATATTATAGCTCTAGTGCATCCTTTGTATGGCAATACCTACTCATTCACATTGATATCTATTAATGGGCATCTCCATAGCCTTATGATACGCCGAGTCAATGTGACCATCTCCTCCTTTTTGTCTCACAACCACCACCAGACTCTATTCCACATATAGTGCTATATCCATGGCTCACGTTCATGTATTGCGTGATAGTTATAAAAAGTTTGAGAAAGTAAGACTGCAAAAACAATTACTTGGCCAATATCGGGGTTGTGCAGGATTTACATTAGTTGTGTGAGGATGATGGAGCATAGCCAGACTATATGATTTTGTAGGGATAACTTTCCTTTGCCTGGTTATTTTGAAAGTTCATGATTACCTTGCTAGTTTGCTTGAAGTATTATTGTTTTCATATCAATAGTGAACTATTGTTTTGAATCTTACGGATCTGAACATTCATGTCACGTGAAAGAAGTTGCAAATGACAACTATGCTAGGTAGCATTCCACATCAAAAATTCATTCTTTATCACTTCCCTACTCGAGGACGAGCATGAGTTAAGCTTGGAGATGCTTGATACGTCTCCAACGTATCTATAATTTTTTATGGTTTCATGCTATTATCTTGTCAAACTTTGGATGTTTTATATGCCTTTTATATATTTTTCGGGACTAACTTATTAACTTAGTGTCAAGTGCCAGTTCCTGTTTTTTCCATGTTTTTGACCCCTTTCAGAGGAAGATTTTGAACGGAGTCCAAACGGAATGAAACTGTCAAAAAGATTTTTTCTGGAACAGAAAAAGATCGGAGAGCCGGAGAATCAGGGCAGGGGCCCACCAGGGACCCCACAAGCCCTCATGGCGTGGCCAGGGGGGAGGCCGCGGCCCCCTGTCTTGTGGGCTCCCTAAGGCCCCTTTGCCCTAGGTTTTTGCGCCTATATATTCCCTAAAAATCCCCAAAAAATCAGGAGCTCATCGAAAGTACTTTTCCGCCACCGCAAGCTTCTGTCTCTGCAAGATCCCATCTGGGGCACGTTCTGGTGCCCTGCCGGAGGGGGGATTCGGATACGGAGGGCTTATTCATCAACACCATGACCTCTCCGATGATGCGTGAGTTGTTCACCATAGACCTACGGGTCCAAAGCTAGTAACAAGATGGCTTCTTCTCTCTCTTGGATCTTCAATACAAAGTTCTCCATGATCTTCATGGAGATCTATCCGATGTAATCTTCTTTTGCGGTGTGTTTGTCGAGATCTGATGAATCGTGGATTTATGATCAGATTATCTATGAATCTTCTTTGAGTTTCTTCAAATCTCTCTTATGCATGATTTCATATCCTTGTAATTCTCTTCAAGTTGTGGGTTTTGTTTGGCCAACTAGATCTATGATTCTTGCAATGGGAGAAGTGCTTGGTTTTGGGTTCATACCGTGCGATGACCTCACCCAGTGACAAAAGGGGTAGCGAGGCACGCATCATGTTGTTGCCACCAAGGGTAAAAAGATGGGGTTTTCATCATTGGTTTGAGATTATCCCTCTACATCATGTCATCTTGCTCAAGGCGTTACTCTGTTCGTCATGAACTCAATACACTAGATGCATTCTGGATAGCGGTCGATGTGTGGAGTAATAGTAGTAGATGCAGAAAGTATCGGTCTACTTGTCTCGGACGTGATGCCTATATGTATGATCATTGCCTTAGATATCGTCATGTCTTTGCGCGATTCTATCAATTGCTCGATAGTAATTTGTTCACCCACCGTAATGCTTGCTATTTTGAGAGAAGCCTCTAGTGAACACTATGGCCCCCAGGGTCTACTCCACACCATATTTTCAGCCTTACACTTTTTACTTCATTGCACTTTCCGCCTTCAGATCTCACTTTGCAAACAATCTTGAAGGGATTGACAACCCCTTTATAGAGTTGGGTGCAAGCTCTTTTGTGTTTGCGCAGGTACTCTGGACTTGACGAGATTCTCCTACTGGATTGTTACCTTGGTTCTCAAACTGAGGGAAATACTTACTGCTCCTGTGCTGCATCACCCTTTCCTCTTCAAGGGAAGAACCAACGCAAGCCCAAGAGACGACACAAGGATCTCTGACACCACTGCCGGGGAAGAACTTTTGTTGCCGTAGCACACCCGTGCAGAGTTAAATCTTTTCGGAAAGCCGTGCCCGCGGTTATGTGGAAATGTGGAAACTTTGTTTAACACTGGTTCTAGATAACTTGAAGCTAACTTAATTAAAACATGCCAACCGTGTGCGTAACCGTGACTGTCTCTTTCGTGAGTTCCTTCTCCGATTGAGGACACGGTGGGGTTATGTCTGACATAGGTAGGTGTTCAGGATCATTCATTTGATCATTGTTAGTTCACGTCCGCTATGCGTAGATCTTCCCCTCTTATTTCTTGTACTCGTAAGTTAGCCACCAAATATATGCTTAGCCGCTTGCTGCAACCTCACCACTTAACCATATCTCACCCATTAAGCTTTGCTAGTCTTGATACCTTTGGAAATGAGATTGCTGAGTCCCCTGTGGCTCACAGATTACTACAACACCAGTTGTGGGTACAGGTAAAGGTTACTTGACGCGAGCGTGTTGATTGTTCATTTGGAGTTGCTTCTTCTTCTTCTTCGTCATCGATCTAGGATGGGTTCCAGGTCGGCAGCTTGGGATAGCAAGGATGGACGTCGTTCTTCTTTTCCCGTTTGTTTTCGTCCGTAGTCGGACCCTGCTCTTCTTCATGATGTTTATGTATTGAACTGTTGTGACTCTGATGTAGCTTGTGGCGAGTGTAAGCCAATACTATTTATATCTCTTCTTTTCAGTACATGTACTTGTAACAATATCCATTCTTGCGAAACAACTAGATGTGCTTCTATCCCTGACGAGGCCCTCGTGCTAAATTGAGGATAGGGTCACATCTTGGGCGTGACACCAGTGGTCTCTTATCTTCTCAAATCGGCCGACAAAATCTGGAGTCTTCCCTTTGTCGAAAAACATCGATTTCAAATCATTCTTACACTTCCCGAATAGATGTGCCATCTTCTTAAGAGCACACGCCTTGACAAGTGGCTCTATAACTCGCTTATTCGGATCTTCCTCTGGCGGTAGGGTGAAATTTGCCTTCAGCGCGGTCCAAAGAACATCTTTCTGCCTATCGGTGACATAATCACCTTCAGGGACATCGTCACCCTTAGACTTTTTCCATTGCTTGACGCTGATAGGGATGTTGTCCCTAACAATAGCTCCTCACTGAGCAGAAAATGCGTCCTTGGTCAGCTTGGGTTCAATCGGTAGGCCATCGGCCGCGATTGTTGTGATTGTGAACTTTTCATCCATGCGCAACCTTCTCTTCGGGCCTCGTCACCTTACCGAAGTTTGGCTCAATCCAGAGGGCTATAAAATAAGAAAGAATGAAGTGTTAATATATGTACATACCTTCGGTCTTAATTAATATATATACCTCGCCGGACTTTGCAACATCTCCCTCCTCCGTTCGGTCACCGGAGCCATCATCATGGCCTCCTTCTTCCTCCGGCCTTCGGTCACCGGAGCCATCATGATCATGCCCTTCCTCCTCCATTGTTCGATCATCCGAGTCGTCATCCTCTCCTTCCAGACCATCGGTGTTGTTGAGATACGACAAATAATCACCGACTATTATCTCCCCCAACAACTGTTCTCTTTGATCCATATAGTTTCTACAAATAATCACCGAGCATTATCTCCCCCAACAACTTTTTATCAGTATAATGAAATTTTATATATTAAGATTTTGTTAAATCTCAGGTACCTCAAATATTTCAAAGCTAGCAACATACAGATATAAAACAACACCGGTCGATCTGGCGAGCTACATTAAAATAGATAATTTGTATCTTTCTTATATTATCCGTTTAGTGCTACATGACTAGAATAGATAACTTTTTATCTTTCACCTACAAAAATGCCGTTTGATATGTATTTTTTCTAGACTTTGGCATGTGCCTCCCTGGCGCCGGATGACACTCTCTGGATGCTGCACCATTGGGAACTTTTGTCGAACCGACGAATCCTGCTTTATACTTTGCTACAGTTGCACGTTACAAGATATTATTACTGTTCTCCTCTCCCGTTGCAACGCACGGGCATGCTTACTAGTGATATATAATGCAATAGATCTCAAGAGGCAAAAAGGTTTTCTTTCAGTTAGAACCAATAATCAACTTAATACATCTCGAATACATCAATCTATATATGAGAAAAAATTGTACGAACAACAATATGCACGGGTGGCGGCGACAAGCACAGCATGCGCAGAGGAGGAGCTCACCGGGGCCGACGGGCTCGAGGCGGCGACGACGACGGGCTCGGGGCGGCGACGACGACGAGCTCGGGGAGACAGCGACGGGATCGGGGGCGGCGACGGCGACGTGCTCGGGGCGTCGACGGTGGCGAGGAGGACTGGATCGGGCGCGATGGCGACGACAACATGCTCGGGGCGACAGCGACAGGTTCGGGGATGGCGGCGACGACGAGGAGGACTGGATCGGGGGCGGCGACGACGAGGACTGGCTCGGGGGGCGGCGGCGAGCAATGGGAGAGTTTTGGGGGAAATTTCGATAACTCCCACCTATATGCGAAAACCTTTTGTCCCAGTTGGTGGCCCGAACCGGCACCAATACCACCCTTTCGTCCGGGTTGACTTAGCAAACCGAGACTAAAGGTCAATTTTCAGTTGCCAAATGGCGGGGAAGAAGATACCTTTACTCCCGGTTTGCAGAACAAACTGGGACGAAAGGGTGCCATTTGTCCCGGTTTGTTCCACCAACCGACACTAAAGTCCTTTCCTCGTCCTCGTTTGTGCCACAAACCGACACGAAAGCCTTTGCCTCGCACAGCCGCGGTGCGGTTAGATGTTTAGTCCCACGTCGCTAGCCGAGCGAGAAGTTTAGTGGTTTATAAGCGCTTGTGTGCGCACTGTCTCGAGCTCCTCTCATATGCAGGCTTCTGGGCCTAAACTGTCACTAGCTGTTGGGCTTTCTGCGGGCCTGAATCCTGGCCCAACAGTCTAGTCGGGTTTCTTGTCGTATTCAGGCCTTGGTGGCCCATTAGTTGACATTTTTTTAAATAATATAGTTTTTTTGTTCATACTTACTATTTTTCAGTGATTCTTTTATTTTGTTTGGAATTATTTGAACTCCAGACCTTTTGTGTGTTCAAAATGCACCTTTCAAAGCCACATCATCAATTTTCAACTATTTCTGACTTCATTTAGTATTTTTCATGCATTTATTGATTTTTTTTAGCTAAATGACCCAGAAATTGAAAAGCACTACAAATGAACTCTGAAAATGTTGAAACTTGGCATGGTACCATAATTTCACCCACATAGCATGTGCTAAAAAGTTGAGAGGGTTACGGCAAAAACTCGACACACTTCGTGTACAAATGGGACAATCTCTTTCAAAGTATCAGGGTTTCATACGAAAACTCTTCTGTTACAAAAGGGACTTCATTTTTTGGAATTATTTGAACTCCAGACATTTTGTATGTTCAAAATGCACCATTCAAAGCCACATCATCAATTTTCAACTATTTCTGACTTAAGTTGGTAGTTTTCATGCATTTATTGTTTTTTTAGCTAAATGACCCAGAAATTGAAAAGCACTACAAGTGAACTCTGAAAATGGTGAAAGTTGGCATGGTATCATCATTTCACCCACATAGCATGTGCTAAAAAGTTGAGAGGGTTGCGGCAAAAACTAGACGCACTTCGTGTATGTCGCGGGTATAAGTCTGACAGTAGATGTGTGGGATACGAAAGGATGGGTAGAGCCTTAGCTACAGCAAGGTTGTATGAGTTCAGGCCGCTCTACGGTGGAGGTAAAAGCCCTACGTCTCAGTGCTCTTGGGAGCTTAGTGTCGAGTGGAATATAGGATTACAGTAAAAGCCAACCCCTGCACCAGTGGGGAAGGGCGGCTTATAAAGAGTGCGTTGTCCTTCATAATGGCCCGGTGGACAGGGGTGGAATAGTGGCGAATAAATGCCTACGTTACAGGTAACGTATGCCTTAAATGTTAATAATGGTGTATGAAAACGTATGACCGTTGCCCTCCTGGGAGGTTACGATGTACAGAGTGGAATCCAGTCGGTACGTTAAATACGCTCCGAATGCTCGTCGCCGACTGGATGATGGGGGAGTCCTTAGTTCAGTCGGAACTGACTAAGGGCCTTGTCTTCTATGAAGGGTAGTCCTTGGGTAGGACCTGTAGGGCAGGCCTATGACCCTACCCTGGGACTATAACCTCATCATTAGTCCCCGAATGGATCGGGGTTGAAACGATGAAGTGATGCTTGGAGTACGGATCCGACTGGTATGGATGTGACTTTGGCGTTGTTTGCCTCGATCCATTCTATCCTTTCAACCAGTGACCCGAGTGAATATACCAGTGAAACGAACCGTCAGGGGCCGAGTGCTTCCACGGAATCTTTCGATGTGACCGGTCAAACTGACAGCGGCGGATTTTCTGGGATCCTCATTTCGGTTGCCGCGCGCTCAGCGGGGATGTCAACATCGCCATCGAGTAGTTTCGGCCTCCTCGATTACCGCGCCTTTATCTTCTCCACTAATATCGCCGCAGTCGGTCGGGGGATAAGATTTCGGGGCCACCTATTAGTGACTCAATCGGAAGCTTATTTAAGGCTCTCCAGCGTGGGTTTCTTGTTGCGCTGCCCTTGTTACTCGCATTCACCTCGCTTCTCCCGTAGCTCCTTGCGCGCTCCAAGACTCCTCCTTCCTCTCCTCCTCGCCGGATCTGCTACCTTCACCATGACGAAGGGGCAGACCAGCAAACTCGAGTCGCAGAAGAAGAAGAAGAAGGGGGTGGCCCCTGCTCAGTGGAGACAGCGGGCTCTGCCGGCGGATTGGATCCAGGGGGATTTCCTCCCCTCCACGGTGACGGCGGACGACCTGCTGGAGCTAGTGGAGCATGGCATGATCGCCAACAAGTCGTGGAGGCTACCGGCGGAGGGCGAGACGGAGCCAGCGCCGCAGGAGGGGGAGCGCGTCCTGCTGCTCAGCCACGTGTTCAGGGGCTTCTCTTTGCCTCTACACCCCTTCTTCAGATGTATTATGAATCACTTCGGGGCGCAGCTCCATCATTTCCCTCCTAATGCAATAGCCCATCTTGCCGCATTCATCACCCTTTGTGAGTGCTTTATCGGATGTCCCCCCCCCATTGGGGGATCTTTAAGTACATCTTCTCTGCTCGGTCCCAAACTTTCAAAAAACATAGCCAGTCGGACGATAAAACCCATCTCCTCCAGCTCTGCGGGGGCTTAGGCTTCTAGAAGAAAACGAAGAGTAGCTACCCTCTTCTCCAGTTGTCCGAGTCAGTTAGGAACTGGCAGTCGACCTGGTTCTACTGCCAGGACATCGCTTGTCCGAATGCTGCGACTGGGTTGCCACCTTTTAGCCTAGACCGTCCGGCCCCTCCTAGGCAGCTTGCGCTCTCAAAGGTGGAGAAGATCCAGATCCAACCTCTGGTCGACGCACTGATTGCTGTCGTCCGCAAGGGGGTCACCGGCACGGATTTGCTGGAGACTTTTTTGGGTCGGCGCATCCAGCCGCTGCAAGCCCGACACCACGCCATGTGGCACTATGTGGGGCCTGAGGACTCCACTCGGACTCATCCAGAATGCGTGACCGGGGAGGTTGTGACGGCGTGGGTCCGTGGCATCACAGGCGCCTGCGATAACCCCTGAGGAGCCCGGCGGCTGAAGCCCTTCCGCGCCGAAAATCCTCCTCCGAATGAGGTGAGCACATCTTGTCGAGTGCTTTCAATCTTCTTAGATTTATCGCTTTTTCTTGTACCACCGACTGACGTCTGACGTTGTCGACTGTATTTTGTGCAGGAGTGGACCAACTGGTATTCTCCCGTCTCGAACGGGAATCCAGCAGAGGAAGAGGAGGGCAGCCAGGAGGGCAGTGTGGACAGCACCGAGTACGTCTCCGACAGTGGGGAGACGGAGGAGGAGACTGAAGAGGAGGAGGGGGAGGTTGGGGAGCAGTGCTCGCCACCTCCACCATCAGAGCCTCGAACTAAGCGCCGTCACGAACCCATGGCTCCGCCGGCTCCTCCAGCGGCCCCGAGTGCTCCGCCAGCCTCTCCCGTGGCTCCGAGTGCTCGGAGCGTGAAGAGGACTAGGGACGCTGCCGCCGAGCCCACGGACCAGCCGTCCAAGGTGGCCAAACCTAGCGGGCCCAAGCCTTGGAAAGCTCTGCCTCGGATGAGGATCACTGTTCCAGTCGCCTCAGCGTAAGTGTCTTGTTCTCCCATCTTCCTTCAGTCTCTAGTTGAACTCGTGCTTATCCGTCGAGTGGATTTTACTCGACAGAGCTGCTACCTCCGCCACATCTCTGACGTGCCAGGACGATGATCCCATGGATACGGATAACGCTGCCACATCCTAGCAAGGTACATTGTGACGACTCCGAGAGTTTGCATTATTGTTTCGCGAGTGCTGTCTTTAATCTTGCCCTTTTTATGTAATCTCATGTTGTTCAGTCGGGCTTCCTTCGGAGGTGATTCATGTGGAGGAGGACGACCAAAGGGGGTCAGGGAGAACTTTGGCGCCTGTCCTTGAGGTTGTTCCATCTGCTGCTGCTCCCACCATGGACGCGCCACCGACCGAGACGATGTCATCGACTGAGGCGGTGCCCCTCGCGGCGGAACCGACTGGAGCGGGACTTGGGATGCCCAAGGAGTCTTCTGTCATGCCAGGTCCGTCGACCGTCCAGTACGACGCCTGACACCTCCCAGAAGACCAAGTGGGAGCCGCCAAGGAGACCATGGTGCAGGTGGAGTTGATGGTGGGTGATTCCAAGGGAGCGTACAACTCCATCGCGTCTTTGTACAAGAGAAGCTTGGAGCTCCGGGACGATATCCGAGTAAGTGCGCTAGTAAGTGTTTACTTTCCTCTTGTAACCCACTAGGGGTTTAAGTGATATACTCGGATATAGTAGGATTATTTTGCAGTGGGTTCACTCCGAGTGAACCCAGTGGGTGTAGTCCCCGAGACTTCTATTGAGTGCTTGCACCGGTAGTTGTCTTTATATGCATTTTCCGTGACCCGATCAGATCAGAGCTAATCTGCCCGAATGGTACCAGTGGGGGCACTCCGAGTGCACCCACTGGGTGTAGTCTCTGAGAGTAGTGTTACTCAGGTCGGGTAATAGTAGTCTCATAGGCTTGTCTGTTTGTCATGTAGCTCAATAGGGCCGGCCTGTTCGAGCTTCATGCCAGTGGGGTCACTCTTAGTGAACCCATTGGGTGTAGTCCCCGAGACCGCTATCGATTGCTTGCATCGGCAGGGGTATGAAGAACTTTGAGCTTTGTTTGTTTTCCTTGTTGAATGTGTCTGATCTTCCCTTTGCGCTGATTTGGTAGAAGACTTGCGAAATGGGATCCGCGTACAATGCTCTGAAGGCTGAAAATATTCAGCTTGCTGCGGAATTGGAGGCGGCTGTGAATGACTTGGCTGGTGTGAAGGGGGCTCTTGCTGACCGAGAGAAGACTTTGGAGGAGTCCCGGGATACCAACAAGCCATTGGTGGCCGAAATTGAGAAAATGGGCAAGCAAAGAACGGAACTGATGGGTCAGATGAAGTTGATGAACAGTCGGTGCATTTCGCAGGAGAAGTACGTCAGCGACTGGGCTAGGAAGATGATTGCACTGCTCGGTGGTAAGCTTTTTGCCGAGTGCTTCTTGACTTTGTAGTTCATTCTGTGCTTACTTTCTGCTCGTCTTTTCTTTGCAGATTTTTGTCTGGACGCTGAGGTTGAAGCTGCTGACATTGAGCGGTCGGTTGTTCCGAACGTTCCACTCGGCGACGAAGCCAATCGGGACTTGCTCCGAGCGCATATTCGCTTGGCAGAGTGGGACCTTTCATTGGCCGCCTGAGAGAAGTCATCGGCCGGATCGACAAGGAGCTGTGGCCCGAAGACGATTCCCGGCGGGAAATAGAAGGGTTGATGACTCGGCTGGAGGACGTCCCGAACAGAGTGCAGGCATGGAAGAAGTCTGCCGCTCGTTGTGGTGCGGACGTGGCGCTATCGCTGGTCCGAGTGCACTGCAAGGAAGCTCGCGAAGAAAAGCTGAAGGCGTTGTAGGTCGCCAACACCAAGAATCTTCGATTCGAAGATTTCATGGAGACCTTCCTCGAGACAGCCACTCGTATCACGGACGGGGTCAACCTTGACACCTTTGTGGAGCCTGCCAGTCCCGGTGCCAGTCCTGGTGACGCTTTGAAAAACTTTACCTCGGTATGTCGAGTGGTATCTGTATCAAACTTTGGCCACTGCTGTTGGCCGTCACATTCGTGGTTCGGTGTGGATAAGCTTGATCCACACCGAGCCGACTATCATAGATCCAACTTTGAATTCGAATCGAATATTTTGCTCTTCTTTCGCCAAAAAAAAATTTGACACGATTTTGGCTCGTGGTTTTTGTTTGGCGTTTCTTGGTGAAGCCAGTGGCAAACATGCGGAGCATGTAGTTGTCAGTTGTATTCACATCCACATGAGCCTCAATGAGGGTCTGCTAAGCCTCCGAGTGGATCTCTAGGATACACTCGAAGGAAGCTTTTTACTTAGGCGATTCTGGATCGCAGCTAAGTCCCCGAGCGCGACTGTAAGCTCGCACTCGGAGCGAGTTGCTACTCATGTAGTTGTCAGTTGTCTTCACATCCACATGAGCCTCAATGAGGATCTGCTAAGCCTCCCAGTGGATCTCTAGGATACACTCGAAGGAAGCTTTTTACTTAGGCGATTCTGGATCGCAGCTAAGTCCTCGAGCGCGACTGTAAGCTCACGCTCGGAGCGAGTTGCTACTCATGTAGTTGTCAGCTGTCTTCACATCCACATGAGCCTCAATGAGGATCTGATAAGCCTCCGAGTGGATCTCTAGGATACACTTGAAGGAAGCTTTTTACTTAGGCGATTCTGGATCGCAGCTAGTCCCCGAGCGCGACTTTAAGCTCGCACTCGGAGCGAGTTTGTACTTAGGCGATTCTGGGTCGTAGCTAAGTCCCCGAGTGCGGCTTTTAATGCACACTCGGAGCGAGTTTGTACTTAGGCGATTCTGGGTCGCAGCTAAGTCCCCGAGTGCGTTTTCTAGTGCGCACTAGGAGCGAGTTTGTACTTAGCCGATTCTGGGTCGCAGTTAAGTCCCCGAGTGCGGCTTTTAGTGCGCACTCGGAGCGAGTTTGTACTTAGGCGATTCTGGGTCGCAGCTAAGACCTCGAGTGCGCCTTTTAGAGCGCACTCGAAGCGAGTTTGTACTTAGGCGATCCTGGGTCGCAGCTAAGTCCCCGAGTGCGGCTTTTAGTGCGCACTCGGAGCGAGTTTGTACTTAGGAGATTCTGGGTCGCAGCTAATCCCCGAGTGCGTTTTCTAGTGCAGACTCGGAGCGAGTTTGTACTTAGGCGATTCTGGGTCGCAACTAAGTCCCCGAGTGCGTCTTTTAGTGCACACTCAGAGCGAGTTTGTACTTGGGCGATTCTAGGTCGCAGCTAAGTCCCCGAGTGCGGCTTTTAGTGCGCACTCGGAGCGAGTTTGTACTTAGGCGATTCTGGGTCGCAGCTAAGTCCCCGAGTGCGTTTTCTAGTGTGGACTCGGACCGAGTTTGTACTTAAGCGATTTTGGGTCGCAGCTAAGTCCCCGAGTGCGACTTTTAGTGCACACTCGGAGAGAGAGTTTTTACTTAGGCGACTCTGGGTCGCAGCTAAGTCTCCGAGTGCGACTTTTAGTACGCACTCGGAATGAATTTTTTAGACCGGAGTCTGCAAACGCGGAAGAACTTTGAACCTGCAAGAAATCAATCTGCTTTGTATTACTTCAATGATCCTTGTTCTTTACATTGCCTCCGTCGGCGGTCACGTGTAGAAGCGCTTCAGGAGATCTCCGTTCCATGCTCGCGGCTCGTCCGTTTCCCTGTCGAGGTTGTAGAGTCGATATGCTCCGTTGTTCAGCACCTTAGAGATGATGAAGGGTCCTTCCCAGGCGGGAGCCAACTTGTGAGGCCTCTGCTGGTCCACTCAGAGCACCAGGTCACCTGCTTGGAATGTGCGACTCCAGACGTGCCGCGCGTGAAATCGCCGCAGATCTTGCTGATAAATTGTTGAGCGAGTCAGTGCCATCTCGCGCTCTTCTTCTAGTAGATCCACTCCATCTTGCCTGGCTTGCTCTGCTTCGGCTTCGAAGAAGAGTTCGACTCGTGGAGAGTTGTGAAGCAAGTCACTCGGAAGAACTGCCTCTGCTCCATAAACGAGGAAGAACGGGGATCGCCCTGTAGATCTATTTGGAGTTGTGCGGAGGCCCCACAGCACCGAAGGCAGCTCGGTGACCCATGCACCGGCGGCATGTCGAACTTCTCGTAGGAGTCGAGGCTTCAACCCTTGAAGAATAAGTCCATTCGCCCGTTCTACTTGCCCGTTTGTTTGGGGATGCGCCACAGATGCAAAATCCACTCGGATACCTTGGCCTGTGCAAAAACCTTTGAATCTGTCCAAGTCAAAGTTTGTGCCATTGTCGGTGATTATGTTGTGCGGAACCCCAAATCTGGCGATGATGTCTCTGACAAATTTGATGGCAGTAAGGGCGTCAAGCTTCTTGATGGGCTTGGCTTCAATCCACTTGGTGAACTTGTCGACTGCCACCAACAGATGAGTGAATCCCCCCTGGCATGTTCTGAATGGTCTGATTGTATCTAATGCCCACACCGCGAACGGCCAAACAAGAGGGATTGTCTTCAGCGCAGATGTTGGCTTGTGGGACTTCTTCGAATAGAACTGACAGCCTTCGCATCGGTCGACCATACCTGTTGCCATTTCATTCGCCTGCAACCAGAAGAAACCAGCTCTAAATGCTTTGGTGACGATTGGTCTTGAGGAGGCATGATGTCTGCAGGTTCCCGAGTGAATTTCTTCCAGGATTAACTGTCCCTCCTCAGGGGAGATGCATCGCTGAAGGACGCCTGAAACACTTTCCTTGTACAACTGGTCATCAATGACGGTGAAGGACTTCGACCTGCGGACGATCTGCCTCACTTGGACTTCGTCTTCTGGTAATTCTTGCCTCAGGATGTATGCAATGAACGGCACAGTCCAATCGGGGATGAGAGCAAGAATCTCCATGATCAAATCAACCACAACGGGGACCTCAACTTCAGTCGTATCTGTTGAGCTCTTCGGTTGTACTGGTTCCTCTGTGAAAGGATCTTCTTTTACTGAGGGAAGGTGTGGGTGCTCGAGGTAGACATCACTCGGGACCGGTCTCCGAGTGGATCCAAGTTTCGCCAATTCATCAGCTGCTTGGTTTTTCAATCGCGGAACATGGTGAAGTTCCAGACCTTCAAACTTCTTCTCGAGCTTCCTTACTGCGTTGCAGTATGTAGTCATGGTGGGGTTCCTTACATCCCACTCCTTCATCACTTGATTAACCGCCAAATCTGAATTGCCATAGACCATCAGGCGACGGACGCCGAGTGTGATGGCCATGCGCAATCCATAAAGGAGAGCTTCGTACTCTGCCTCATTGTTGGAAGAATCGAAATGTATCTGCAACACATACTTAAGTTTATCACCTTTTGGCAATATGATCCGTACGCCAGCGCTGGAGCCATTCAACATCTTGGACCCATCGAAGAACATGGTCCAATGAGCCGAGTAGATGTGAGTCGGTTGCTGTTGTTCTACCCATTCTGCTATGAAGTCAGCCAGAGCTTGAGACTTTATAGCCTTCTTGGCTTCGAACTTGATGTCGCAGTATAACATCTCCATTGCCCACTTCGCCACTCGGCCTGATGCGTCTCGATTGTGGAGGATTTCCGATAATGGAGCATCAGAAATGACGGACACCGAGTGGTCTTGGAAATAATGAGCCACCTTCTTCGCAGTCATGTAGATCCCGTAAATAAGCTTTTGATAATGGGGATACCTCTGCTTGGAAGGAGTCAGGACTTCGGAGACATAATACACTGGCCGATGAACCTTGTACGCTTTGCCTTCTTCTTCGCGTTCGACTGTGAGAACAGTGCTGACGACTTGATTTGTAGCCGCGATGTACAGAAGAAGGGGTTCTTTACTAAGCGGGGCAGTAAGAACCGGTTGGGTGGAAAGCAGGGCTTTGAGGTCGTCGAATGCAATTTGGGCTTCGTCTATCCACTCGAAAGTATCTGATTTCTTCATGAGTCGGTACAGAGGTAACGCCTTCTCGCCGAGTCGAGCGATAAACCAGCTCAAAGCCGCTAGGCAACCTGTGAGCCTTTGAACATCATGTATTCTGACCGGCCGCTCCATTCGGACGATGGTCCCGATCTTTTCGGGGTTGACATCGATCCCTCGTTCGGAAACAAAGAAACCGAGTAACTTTCCACTGGGAACACCGAGTGAACACTTGGCAGGGTTGAGCTTGATATCGTACCTACGAAGGTTGGCGAATGTTTCTGCCAAGTCAGTCAGCAGGTCGGAACCTTTGCGTGACTTGACTACGATATCGTCCATATATGCCTCCACATTTCGACCGATCTGGTCCAGGAGGCATTTTTGGATCATGCGCATGAAAGTTGCTCCTGCATTCTTCAAACCGAATGGCATAGTGATGTAGCAGAAACACCCGAATGGGGTGATGAAGGCTGTTTTAAATTCATCCGGACCATACAGACGGATCTGATGATAGCCCGAGTAGGCATCAAGGAATGATAAACGCTCGCAACCCGCAGTCGAATCAACAATTTGATCAATACGGAGGAGTGGGAAATGATCTTTCGGACAGACCTTATTGAGATGCTTGAAGTCGATGCACATTCGGAGAGACTTGTCCTTCTTGGGCACAATGACAACATTGGCGAGCCACTCGGAGTGGTGTACCTCGCGAATGAAGTTGGCTGCCAAAAGTTTAGCCACCTCCTCTCTGATTGCCTTCCTTTTGTGCACGGCGGACCGACGCAGGCGTTCTCGGACGGGCCGAGCGGCAGGATCCACATGCAGTCGGTGCTTAGACAACTCCCTGGGTACACCTGGCATGTCAGCGGGCTTCCATGCGAAAATGTCCCAGTTCTCACGGAGGAATTGGATGAGCTCGGCTTCCTATTTTGGATCAAGGGTGGTGGAGATGTTCGTCGGGGCAGAAGTGTCGTCCGTCGGGTGGATGCTGACCTTCTTCGTGTCTCCCGCCGACTGGAATGCGGACTCCGAAGCTGGCTTCTTCGAACGTATCAAGTCAGCGGGGTCGGCAGTCTTCTTGTACTCATCCAGCTCGAGGATAGCCATCTGCTGATCGGCAATCCTCGACCCCTACTGCAGACACTCCTCGGCCCGTTGCCGATTGCCTGTGACCGTGATCACACCTTTGGGACCCGGCATCTTCAGCTTCAGATACACGTAACATGGACAGGTCATGAAACACGCATACGCCAGACGGCCCAGAATCGCATGGTAAGCACTCTGGAAGTCCACCACCTTGAATGTCAGCTTTTCCTTGCGGAAGTTCTTGTCGGAGCCGAAAACGACGTCCAACGCGATCTGGCCGAGTGACTTGGCCTTTCGTCCTGGGACGACTCCGTGGAACTGCATGCTGCTCTCGCTAAGTTTGGACATCGGAATGCCCATCCCCTTGAGAGTGTCGGCGTACATGATGTTCAAGCTGCTGCCGCCGTCCATGAGGACTTTGCGCAGTCAGACTCCTTCCACCATCGGGTCGACGACCAGAGCCTGCCTCCCTGGGGTGGGCACGTGTGCTGGATGGTCCGACTGGTTGAAGGTGATCGCAGTCTGAGACCATTTGAGGAACGTGGGGTTGGTTGGGGTTGCCATGTTCACCTCCCTGTTCACCAGCTTTAGTCAACTCTTGCTTTCCACGTCAGCAAAAATCATCAATGTTGCATGGACTTGGGGGAACGAATCCTCCTTGTCCTCATCATCCTGCTCGTTGTCCTTTTCACTCGGCTGCCCTTCGCCGAACCCTTGGATCAGGAGGCGACATTGTCGAGTGGTGTGCTTCGGGAATATGGCATTGCCTTCTTCGTCCATCTTCGTGTGGATTGGACATGGCTGATCCAGGATGGAATTCCCGAACTATTTCTTCTTGGGGGTGTACTGAGCTTTCCCCTTGCCCTTGAACTTGGCATTGGTAACGGCTGCTGCCTCTACCTGCGGAGTGGACGGAGCTTTCTGCTTCTGCTTTCGATTGTTGTTCCCATCTCCATCGGCGACTGCCTTATGCTTACCTCTACGTATGCGGTCCTCTTCATTGCCATTTGCATAGCGTGCGGCTATCTCCATCATCTTGCTCATGGAGGTGTCGCCTGTCCGACCGAACTTCGGGTACAGATCTCTGTACCGCACGCCTGCCTTGAAGGCGCGGACTGCTTGGTGCTCTGTGACGTTCTCCACCGTGTGGTAGAGGGTCATCCATCGCTGGATGAAAACACACACGGGCTCATTCTGCTTCTGGACACAGTACTGGAGCTCCACGAGACCAGCAGGGCGTTTGCACGTGCCCTCGAAGGTCCTGATGAAGACTCGGGCCAGATCTGCCCGGCTGTAGATGCTTGATGGGGCCAACTGGTTCAGCCACGCTCGTGCCGAGCTGTCGAGCATCAGGGGGAGATACTTCATGGTGACCTGGTCATCTCCGCCACCGATCTGGACCGCCACTCGGTAGTCATCCAGCCACGTCTCTGGCTTGGATTCTCCTATGAACTTGCTGATTCCCGTCGCCAATCGAAAGTTGGGAGGGATGTCAGCTGAACGGATGGCCCGAATGAAGCACTCGTGGCCAGAGATGATGGTCCTGCTTCCACTCAGACGGTCTCTATCGTGACCATCACGGTGGGCTCGACTCCTGTCGATCTTCCTCTGGGCGATGTACCCTCTTGCGTCGGGCCTTGGATCATACGTGTCACCGACTGAACGCCAATCATCATGATGTCGGGGCCCGTAAGGCCCACCCCGCGGAGGGGTGCGTGAACAGCGACGATCTTAGGGATTCATGGAACGGCTGCCTCGTCTACGTCGCTGATGAGAATCGGGGCTGAAAACCGACCGATGTGTGTTCGCGTGGACAGAACTGTTGTGGATCCTGTTGTGCGACTGGGAGACTGCCGAATTCTGCTGCTGCGCCGTGTGCAACAGGGCACGGATCTGCTCGATCCCTCTACCAGCCTTTGAATCAGTCGGTTGGAGGGCATCGGCTATCTTGGCAGCAGCAGCCAGGTTGAGGACGGGTGTGCGGAACACCTCCACGTTGCTCTGACGAGTGCGTCGACTGGTAGAACGGTGGGGTTGACGGCGAGCGCCGGATGACTCGCCGACCTCGTGCTCGTTCCGACCAGTCCGGTGGGGACTTTCATGGGAATTGTCCATGAGAACTTCGGCTGTAGGCCCGCGACCCAAGTACTCGGAAGGCAACTCAGTCGGAACTGAGTCCAAGCACTGGGATGGTGGTGCGACCACAACCGACTCGAAGACCGCCACTTGAGAGGATGCGTTCTGGCGCGCCTGGGCATGTCGCACCCAACGCTGGAGCCGCGGACGGCGGGACCGCTTGTTGCGGCGCGTGACGGGGGCGAAGATCGACACCGGAGCCGATAGCTGGAGAAGAAGGACGCCGCGGGCATCAGCACGGAAGTGCGTAGCCCCACGACTGGGGAGCGCCTCGACGTTGAGAGGCGCATCCCGAAGCCATGCTGAATCGTCGACGATGAAGGAGAGTGCGGCGAAGAGGATCTCACGACCCATGCACAAATCTCCGCCGGACGACATGATGAAAATATGAAGTTGCAAACTCGCCGGAAGTCGCTTAGATGCCTGCCCCAAGGTGGGCGCCAACTGTCGCGGGTATAAGTCTGACAGTAGATGTGTAGGGTACGAAAGGATGGGCAGAGCCTTAGCTACGGCGAGGTTGTATGAGTTCAGGCCCCTCTACGGTGGAGTTAAAAGCCCTAAGTATCAGTGCTCTTGGGATCTTAGTGTCGAGTGGAATATAGGATTACAGTAAAAGCCAACCCCTGCACCAGTGGGGAAGGGCGGCTTACATAGAGTGCGCTGCCCTTCATAATGGCCCGGTGGACAGGGGTGGAATAGTGGCGAATAAATGCGCACGTTACAGGTAACGTATGCCTTAAATGTTAATAATGGTGTATGAAAATGTATGACCGTTGCCCTCCTGGGAGGTTACGATGTACAGAGTGGAATCCATTCGGTACGTTAAATACGCTCCGAATGCTCGTCGCCGACTGGATGATGGGGGGGTCCTTAGTTCAGTCGGAACTGACTAAGGGCCTTGTCTTCTATGAAGGGTAGTCCTTGGGTAGGACCTGTAGGGCAGGCCTATGACCCTACACTGGGACTATAACCCCATCAGTGTACAAATTGGACGATCTCTTTCGAAGTATCAGGGTTTCATACGAAAACTCATGTGTTACAAAATGGATTTCATTTTTTGGAATTATTTTAACTCCAGACCTTTTGTGTGTTCAAAATGCACCATACAAAGCCACATCATCAATTTTCAACTATTTCTGACTTCATTTGGTATTTTTCATGTATTTATTGATTTTTTTGAGCTAAATGACCTAGAAATTGAAAAGCACTACAAATGAATTCTGAATAGGTTGAAAGTTGGCATGGTATCATCATTTTACCCACATAGCATGTGCTAAAAAGTTGAGAGAGTTGCAGCAAAAAATGGACGCACTTCGTGTACAAATCACACAATCTCTTTCGAAGTACGAGGGTTTCATACGAAAACTCATTTGTTACAAAAAGGGATTTCATTTTTTGGAACTATTTGAACTCCAGACCTTTTGTGTGTTCAAAATGCACCATTCAAAGCCACATCATCAATTTTCAACTATTTCTGACTTCATTTGGTATTTTTCATGCATTTATTGATTTTTATGAGCTAAATGACCCAGAAATTGAAAAGCACTACAAATGAACTCTGAATAGGTTGAAAGTTGGCATGGTATCATCATTTCATCCACATAGCATGTGCTAAAAATTTGAGAGGGTTGCGGCAAAAACTGGACGCACTTCGTGTACAAATTGGACAATCTCTTTCGAAGTATGAGGGTTTCATACGAAAACTCATCTGCTACAAAAGGGATTTCATTTTTTGGAATTATTTGAACTCCAAACCTTTTATGTGTTCAAAATGCACCATTCAAAGCCACATCATCAATTTTCAACTATTTCTGACTTCATTTGGTATTTTTCATGCATTTATTAATTTTTTTAGCTAAATGATCCAGAAATTGAAAAGCACTACAAATGAACTCTGAATAAGTTGAAAGTTGGCATGGTATCATCATTTCACCCACATAGCATTTGCTAAAAAGTTGAGAGGGTTGCAGAAAAATCTGGACGCACTTCGTGTACAAATCGGACAATCTCTTTCGAAGTATCAGGGTTTCATACAAAAACTCATTTGTTACAAAAGGGATTTAATTTTTTGGAATTATTTGAACTCCAGACCTTTTCTGTGTTCAAAATCCACCATTCAAGGCCACATCATCAATTTTCAAAAAATTCTGACTTCATTTGGTATTTTTCATGCATTTACTGATGTTTTTTGAGATAAATGACCCAGAAATTGAAAAGCACTACAAATGAACTTTGAATAGGTTGAAAGTTGGCATGGTATCATCATTTCACCCACATAGAATTTTGTGTTTGTGCCAAGTAAGACCTTTGGGATGGTCTACGGTGTTTGGAATTTAATTTTGCTAAAAAACAGAAACTTTCGACCTCAGTCCAGGAATTTTTTAAATTCAGTGAGACGTGCTTTTGATCTCAATTTTTTACACAAGACTCATATACAATTTACCCAGATTGTTGTAATTTTTCATAATTTTTGGAGTTACATAAGTATTCGAATTATACAGATTACTTCCGACTATTCTGTTTTTGACAGATTCTGTTTTCTTTGTGTTGTTTGCTTATATCGATGTATCTATGTGTTATATCGGGGGGTATGAACCATGGAGAAGTTTGAATATAGTAAATATTACACCAATATGAATAAATAATTAGTTCACAACAATACCTAAAGTGGTGATGAATAAAGAAAGGGCTAAATAACCATTCAAATTTGGAAACTCTATATAATGGCACAAACAGAAACTAGATATATATAAATTGGTCCAAGCAGTACATAATAATAGCTAGCATACATATATATACAAGTGTTCGCCGTTCTGAACACTACTCGTCTAAATCTGAATCTGAATCTGAATGTCCCAAAGCTGGTTCTTCGAGGCGACGCTGGCCATATCTCACGATACTAATCTTGCGGTACAACTCGTATGCAACATATGCATCTTTTGCTGCATACTCAAGGTTGATAGGGTCAAGTGGGGTCTTCCCTCACTTCTTGTGCTGAGCCTTCGGGAAAGCCTTCTTCATATCATGGTACTCCTTGTCGATCAAGGCGAGTGCCATATCAGCCATCGAAGTCCTCGGATAATCAAGCTGGAATAGGCCTTGGAGATCAATGTGGCATGCAGCTGGTATCTCAATACCAAAGTTGCGCCTCATATTCGTCCTGTCGTTCGTTATGCCAACGCTAGTGAAACGTATGCCGCTGCAAAGGAAGTCCATGAATTCTGGACAATGCTTATCACTACTGCAACATCAACAAATTAAAATGAAACAAATGTTACATACTGCTGCAACAAGGAAAAATGTTTCAATACAACTAAAGAGAAATTTATCATAATGATTCAAATGGAACATATTGCTATTCTATGCAATTTTCATATCCTATGAATTGATCTTTATAGGATTCCAATATTGTAACATATTGCTATCCGATGCAATTTTCATATCCTATGAATTGATCAAGAAACCCTCAATTAACTATCCAATGGAACATATAAAGAAACTGCATGTTGCTATCCAATGGAACCTAGAGAGATTAGTATATGCAATTTTCATAACCTTTGGATCAAAGAAAGCCTCAAAACTTACCAATGAAAAATTGTTTCACTACAACTAAAGAGAAATTAATCTTTATAGGATTCCAATATTGTAACATATTGCTATCCTATGCAATTTTCATATCCTATGAATTGGTCAAGAAACCCTCAATTAACTATATATCCAATGGAACATATATAGAAACTGCATATTTCTATCCAATGGAACCTAGGGAGATCAATATATGCAATTTTCATAACCTTGGATCAAAAAAAGCCTATGTTGTAATATATTCAATGGAACCTAGGGAGATCAATATATGCTCTCCAATGGAACCTACGGAGATCAATATATCCAATGTTGTAACACATATTGCTATCCTATGCAATTTTCATATTGCTATCAAATGGAATATATAAATAAACTCCATATTGCTATCAAATGGAACCTAGAGAAGATCAATACATGCAATTTTCATAACCTTGGATCAAAGAAAGACACAAAACTTACCTCGCCCATCGGAAGATCAAGACATGTTGTTTGAAACACAACTGGATGACGACAACACCTTGATGGTTGGGCGTGAACTCCAGATCAAGCCCCAAGAACGCTTCATGCTCCGACGCGGCGTCAACCCACTCTCGGAACCGTGACAGAAAATTTGGCACCACCCTGCTCTCGTTCGTGTACCCGACCCTGAGCCAGGTCGTGCCATGTGCGAGCACCTCTCTAGTTAGATATGTCATGGTGGAAGAAGAATGGAAGAAGAGAGGAAGAAGAAGAATAGAGGAGAGGAGAAGAACAGAGAATGGCGATAGACTCCGCTTCGGTTGTAGTTTTCATCGCTGGAAACAAAGTGGGAGGGCGAACCGTTTGGACCTTTAGTCCCGGGTTGGACGACAAACCGGCACTAAAGGGGTAATTCGAAGGGCCGCCACCCCGGTTTGATCCACCAACCGGGACTAAAGGAGGATACGAACGGTTGTACGAACGCCCGCCACCACACCTTAGTCCCGGTTTGATCCACCAACCAGGACTAAAGGGGATACGAACAGTTGCCGGCCTATTAGTCCCAGTTCTTGACTAGAACCGAGACAAAAGGGGTGAGACGAACCGGGACCAATGTCCCATGATGCCCGGCCGGCGCCCTGGCCTCACGAACCGGGACCAATGTCACCATAGGTCCTGGTTCGTATGTGAACCGGGACTAATAGGATTTCAAGACCTGGACCAAAGCCCTCTTTTTTACTAGTGGTGTAAGAAGCGACTTAATGTGCAATCACTCTGGCGAGCTAAAAGATGTTCATCTCTTCAGCAATAAAAATCTTTCTCATAATGACATCAATAAGGCCACCAAAAAGTTCTTTGGTGATTCAAAAGGGAAGTGTAGCAGGACAGGATTAGCTCCTGATGTCTACTACACAACCTTCTTCTTGTAGACTCGTGTTGGGCCTCCAAGCGAGAATTTTGTAGGACAGTAGAAAATTTCCCTCAAGTGGATGACCTAAGGTTTATCAATCCATGGGAGGCATAGGATGAAGATGGCCTCTCTCAAGCAACCCTACAATCAAATCACAAAGAGTCTCTTGTGTCCCCAACACACCCAACACAATGGTAAATTATATAGGTGCACTAGTTCGGCGAAGAGATGGTGATACAAGTGTAATGTCGATGGTAGATATAGGTTTTTGTAATCTGAAAATATAAAAACAGCAGGGTAACAAATAGTAAACAGCGAGCAAAATGTTGTTTAAATGCTTGGAAACAAGGCCTAGGGTCCATACCTTCACTAGTGCAAGTTCTCTCAACAATACTAACATAGTTGAATCATATGTAAATACCTCATGTGCGACAAAGAGTTCACTCCAAAGTCACAAATAGCGGAGACCAAATGAAGAAATCATTGTCGGGTACGAAACCACATCAAAGTTATTTTTTCTTACCAATCTTATGAGCAATCCCTATAAGTGTCACGAACAGCCCTAGAGTTCGTACTAAAGTAACACCTTAAGACACACATCAACCAAAACCCTAATGTCACCTAGATACCCCAATGTCACCTCGAGTACCCGTGGGCTTGATTATATGATATGCATCACATAATTTCGCATTCATCATGTTCAATCGAACATAGAGAACTTCAAAGAGTGCCCCAAAGTTTCTACCGAAAAGTCAAGACAGAAACATGTGCCAACCCCTATGCATAGATTCCCAAGGTCACGGAACCCGCAAGTTGATCAACAAAACATACATGAAGTAAATCAATAGAACATACCATTGTCACCATAGACATTCCATCGCAAGACATAAATCAAGTGTTCTCAAATCCTTAAAGACTCAATCCGATAAGTAAACTTCAAAGGGAAAACTCAATTCATCACAAGAAGATAGAGAGGGAAAAATCCTTATGATTCATCTATATTAGTAAAGCTCGCGATACATCATGATCGTGCCATCTCAAGAACACGAGAGAGAGAGAGAGAGAGATCAAACACATAGCTACCGGTACATACCATCAACCCCGAGGGTGAACTACTCCCTCCTCGTCATGAAGACCGCCGGGATGACGAAGATGGCCTCTGGTGATGGTTTCCCCTCCGGCAGGGTGCCGGAACGGGCTCCCGATTGGTTTTTCGTGGCTCTGGAGGCTTGCGGCGGTGGAACTCCCGATCTAGGTTTCTTTCTGGGGTTTTTGGCATTTATAGGAATATTTGGCATTGGAATCACGTCAAGGCGTTGCTCGAGGGGCCCATAAGCCCCTCATAGGCTGCGCCCTGCAGGCTTGTGGCCTCCTCATCCACTTCCTGACCCAGCTCTTCACTCCAGTATTTTTTATATTTTCCAAAAATATTCTCTGTAAATTTTCAGCGCATTCCGAGAACTTTTATTTCTGCACAAAAACAACATCACAGTAGTTGTGCTGAAAACATCGTCAGTCCGAGTTAGTTCTAATAAAGTCATACCAAAATCATATAGAATTATTGTAAACATGGCATGAATACTTCATAAATTATAGATACGTTGGAAACGTATCAGCATCCCCAAGCTTAATTCCTTCTCGTCCTCGAGTAGGTAAATGATAAAGAAATAATTTATGAAGTGTGAATGCTAGCATAGTGTATAAATTTGATCAATGATAATTTGAAACACTTTTTCTAGCATCAATATAAACCATAAATAGTAGCTCATCTCATAAAACTTCTCATGATCAAGTAACAAGCTATTCACATGTTACAATATAAACCAACAAGTTTCTTGAAAACTGACAAACTATGCTTTCAGTCACCAAACAATTGCAATTCATCTTATTTTCAGGAAGGGTCTATGTAAGAGGTTTGATTTAGCAAATTCCATATACTCTACCATCATATAGTCTTCCATGATTGCTAACACTCAAAGCATATTTTTAGAACAAATAGCATCCATCGAACACAGAGAAAGATAAGGGCTTAAAATTTTGCCTCCCAACTTATTTATCATACAGATAATTGTCAAAAATAATAATTCATGATAAAATATATTTTAACGGCCATATATTCTTGGATCTTTCCCCACCATATGATGTTTGCCAACTAATAGATTGAGGTTGGAAACAATAAGTTGATTCAACAAGAATAATAAATAACATGAAAGTAAATAGATTGACCCTTCACAGAGGGAAGTAGTGATTTGCATATGTGCCAGAGCTCGAGCTTTTAAAAAAGAGATGAATAATAATTTTGAGAGGTATGCTTTCATTCTCAACATAACAACTGAGAGATCTCGGTATCTTCCATGATAGATACATTATAGGCGGTTCCCAAACATAAATGTAAAGTTTGTACTCCCCCTCCACCAATCAATCACACTCCACGGCGAGCCGAATCCACGGGTACCATCCATACCAACAACATTCCTCGGGGATTTTTTTTAACTTTTTGCATTTTTTTTCGGGACTGGGAAAGCCTAATATCAGCCACTTTCTCGTGAATGATAGTGAATCAACTCATCTTGTGAGAATAACCCACCTAGCATGTAAGATACTAACAACCCCTAGTCATTACATGAGCAATTCAGGCATACAAAACAGAATATTATTAGAAGGTTTAGAGTTTGGCACATGCAAATTTACTTGAAACGGAAGGTAAATACCGCATATAGGTAGATATAGTGGACTCTCAAGGCAAGAAACTGGGTTTAAGGGTTTTTGGATGCACAAGTAGTATCTGTAGTTAGTACAAAGTGTTGGCTAGCAAAAGGTTCTAAACAAGCACCACATGTTGGAGGATCTATAACAATATAACTTCTATGCAAATATACCCAAACATAACTCATTATGTTGTCTTCCTTGTCCAACTTCAACTAATTTGCTCAAGTTTGAAAATAATTAATGGGGCTCACAATCATAGAAGATGTCCAAGATAGTATATTTGTATGTGGAATCTCTCTTCCTTCAATATTCTTTCATGAATTGTTGAAGTGACCATGACCAATGCGGTGTTTGCTAACTTTCAACAATTTTTACCAACTACGTGTATGTCAAGTTCAAAAGATATTCTGAGACAGCATGGTGAGAATTGCCATAATAATGTATTAGCGTGAATGTCAAGTTGACCTTTAAGAACGAAGCTAATATTACATGATTTTCCGTTATTTTGTATGCAGGGCAATACACCCATCACCGTCATCTAGTAAAGCGATCTAACTTTGTGTGAACTACAGGGAACACATATGGTGTGATGAGAAATTGTGGACGTGTTCGGCATGCCTCCGCTCCCCAACTCCGGCTCGGAGCGGAGTGGCATGCAGCTCTAATTTAGGGAGCGGGTAGAACGCCGCTCCGCGCGCTCCACTCCGTGGAGTGTTGCCGAACAGGGCTTTACTTTCAAACAGTATCTGGATTTTGAGTGTTGGATGGTCAATTTATTAAGCACAAATCTGTGTGCCGCTGCTTATTGTTGTTTGTATAACATTTGTTGTTACATACAATATATGCCACGATCATATATGATGGCTATGGATCAGACAATATATAAACCAAATTTATCTTTCAATACCTTGGTTGTTTGGTTGAAATGCTTTATTGAAAGGCACTCTGTATCTCTCACAAGTTTTGGTTCAGTTTATGTAACTTGGAATAGATATCGACACACACGGAGTCTCCTTGACTCGAGGATACCTCAATATCGATATATGAAAGATGTTAATTTAATTTACTCCTTAGAGAAATGTCAACTTTATACAGTAGCTCCCTCAAAGCACTGAAAATTGGTATAAAATGGAAATTTGTTGATAACTATACCATGGTTTCTAAATATAAGATATAGTGAAATGGAGTTTCCCTGAGATCTGGGACAGATATAGTCAAGGGTAAGGAATATCAAAAATTAACTTGTTACATGGCTCTGGCTGATGGAAAATGAGTTGGGAAGGAGACAAGGTAAACTTCCAAAAAAATAGCTTCCTTTAATTCCAAAAAATTAAATGGTTCTGTGGTCAAATCGCCGAACCGAGAAAATCATTAATCCAGACAAGAGAAAATGCAGGGATATACAACCATTACAGTGATCTAATAGAGCAATCTAAATTTGTGTGGATTACAGGAAAAACATATAGCTTGTCGTTTTACTTTCACACAATACAAGTGATTGATCACCACGGTACTTATGCAATATTCTTCTAGAGAAAGATTCAGGTACTGGGAAAACAGAAAAGGAGTCAAAACTAAAGAGGCCAGCCGCGAGAGCGAAGGAGTGCTGCCCTCTCGGCCCGAGAGGCCATAGCTCTCAAATTTGCTCGGGCAGTAGATATGGTGTTCTGTGGTTGCCTCTCTCCCTCATTGTCAAAAGCCGTCATGAACTCCTCCTGCTGCAACCTGTATGCCAGTGAAGCGTCGTCAGATTGGCCTGACCGTGCTGAACTCCTGGTGGCAACCAACTGCGACGCCCGGACAAAGCCTCTGCCGCTGTCCCTGCTTCTGGTGGTCCTACCCTGTGTGTCAAAGCTCCCACTGCTGGTGTTCATGGTTCCTGGGCCTGGCACGCTTCTTCTGCTGCCTGCTGCTAAAGAGCTCCTGGTGCTGTTGCCTATTCTAGTGTAGTCCGGTGTGATGATGCTACCACTGGCACCAGTGTTCCTGCTCATGCCACCTTGTGTAAAGTTGTTGCTTCTTGGCAGGGTTTGCTTCACATTATCTTTGCTTGCTGAGGATGAGGCCATGGAGCTTTTCCTTGCCTCAACTTCGCTAGGAAATAGGAGTTGGATGGTGTTCCAGAGTACTGTGTTGATAGTGCAAGATCTTGAATTACTGCAGAGTGACAAAACAATTAGTTGAACCCATGTTTGTTTTTCTACCATATTTGGACAAGTGCAAAATCTTCAAGATTGAAGCTTACCTGATTAGTTGACGGCATTTTGGGCACCGCTTTCCACACTTAGAGGCGGCATGTTTTAAGCATTGCATGCAAAAGCTGTTCAATGAAAGAAAGGGGCAACAGTGTTACGAGGATCAAGAATTGCATTCCGTATTTGATCTATGAATTACAGGGCCAATATTCTATGTAGGGAAGAATCAAGAATTGCATTCAGTATTCGATCTATGAATTACAGGGCCAATATCCTATATACAGAATTTTATGGATTGGCAAAGCACAAAGTGAAATAAACACAGTTGCCTTACAGGGCCAATATTCTATGTAGGGAAGAATCAAGAATTGCATTCAGTATTCGATCTATGAATTACAGGGCCAATATCCTATATACGGAATTTTATGGATTGGCAAAGCACAAAGTGAAATAAACACAGTTGCCCGGTTCAATACAAAAGTCATTTCTGTTCAGGCTAACAGGGATGCTAATCTTTGCCACAGTCAGGCCCGTACACGGGCAGGTGCAACCTGTGCAGCTGCACAGGGCCCCCAAATTCTAGGGGCCCCAAAAACCTCTCAAGTAGTACTAGTGCTAATTATGATATTTAGGCCTGATTGATTATCAACAGATGAAATAAAAGGAAATCCATGTAAAACAACCAGGGCATAACCTAGGCCAACTTAATGTCTCTTCGTTTCCATCTCGTTTTCAGTTTCAATGCATAAAATTATGTGACGCTCTCTCTCACTTTCTTGACTAGTGTAAATTAACTCCTAGACTCTTTGTCTCCTCCTTGATTCTCTACTAATGGCTTCACATTTTCCTAGAGCAGAGCAAAGAACTAGCACATGGCTGCTCCAATCACCTAAGAATTGGTTTTATGATTTGTTCATTGCTTTGAGTCCCTGTTCTTCCAAAAATTTCAGATTCTTTGGAAAAGTTACAGTACTACCGAAATGCTTAATTAACAATATTTTGACTGACACTATTAAACACAGGGCCTGAACTTTTATTTGGCACCGGGCCTCAATTTTCGGAGATACGGCCCTCCCACAGTCTACAATTCACGAAACAAACAAATAACATAAGCTAAATTGCACGGTTGCATAAAAAATAAGCATTGCCAGGTACAGTTGCCACAAGTGATTAACAGCATACCGAATCTCGTAAAGTAACCAGAAACACAATTCCTAATTCCTGGTACATGGAATGAATAAGGGGTTTATACACATCACACAATGAATCTTGGGAGAAAAAAACAGGGGAACAATTCACGAAACAAATGAATATCATAATTTCTGGAAGTTAAAACTTGGCTCTGTGCTGCAAATGTCGTGAACCAATTCTTAATTCCTGGTACATGGGATGGATAAGGGGTTTAACGTATACACATCATACATTGAAATCTTGGGAAAAGAACTGTGGAAAAGGGCAACATCATAATTTCTGGAAGTTAAAACTTGGCTCTGTGCTGCAAATTTACCTGTGACCGCAAGCCGTGGTGCTTGGCTGAAAGCAGATGTCCAAACAAATCTGTGCAAAATCAGACACTAATCATACTCTGTCCAGAGACAAATCAGATATGCAATGACAAGACATGAAACCAAAGATATGCGAGACGCCCTTACAGCGCAAGACAGCTCCTCCCTTAGCCGATCCATACACGGCAGCTCGCCACTCCCCGCCGCTTCTCCTTCCTTGGCAGATCCGGACTTCTCCTTCCCCTCCACGACAGGAGCCTTCTCCTTCTCCTCCTCCGCCTGCTTAACCTCCTTCTTGCCAACTGCAAAATTTCAAATTAACACCAGATCCACAATCCCCAGACGGACGCACGCCTAAACGCTCAACAGATCGGGCCAGGGAAGAACGGGATGGGGCAACCACCGACCTTCATGGTCATCCGGCTTCTCGTCTTCGTCGAGCACAAGCGCCACGGGCGGGATCGGGGTCTCATCCCCCGACTGCCTCCGCGACCTCCGCTTCCTGCACGAGAGCGAGAATTCGGACGGATCAAGAAACCAACCAACACGAGAAAGGAAAGGAGAAAGGCGAGGAAGGCCGCGTCGCGCGATTGGCGTTGGTGCGGGAATAGGTACCTGGTGTTAGATCCGGCGCTGCCGCCGGCGGCCGTTGAGCCGGAGGATCGCCTCTTGCGGCGCGATTCGCGGACCGGGGTGTCCTCGACGACGAGCGCCGCGAGGAGGATGGACTCCTCGTCCCAGCCGGCAAGCTCGGCCGCCGAGCGGAACCGGGGACTGAGCAGGCCCGCGCCGCTCTTGGCGGCCGGCGTCCGCCCTGGCGCGGACCTAGGGCTCCCCGCCGCCATCTCCCCCTTTTCTCTCGTGGAGACGACGGTAGCCGTCGGCTGGACAGGGGTGGGGGGGAGCGGGGAAGGGGGGAGGAGAGGCAACGGTCGGCAATTACGAAATTTATTGGAAGAATGCCGTCCCCGAAATAGGAAGGTGTAGGTCACCAGGATGGTGTACAGTGGCGTGTCACATAAGATAGATGGGCTATCTTGCGTGGTGCTATGGGCTTCAACTTGGAACAAAAAAAGATGAACCGGATGAACAATAACATTTTTGAGGAAAACCTATTTAGCACCACAGGCGCCGGTTAAAGGCAAAAATTGATAACCGGCGCCGGCAGGGCTCCGAAATGGGCCGGCCCTTGAAGAGATTCTTCATGAACTTTTTTTAGCCCGTTTACATTTTTGGAAATCGGTCAACTTTTTTGACAATCGATATTTGTTTTTTGGAAATTCCTGAACATTTATGAAAATTGATAAACATAATTCAAAATTCATGAACTTTATCAAAATCAGTGAACTATTTTTAAAAAATGATGAACTTTTTTCAAAATCAGTGAACTATTTTTAAAAAATAATTAACTTTTTTCAAAATCGATGATTTTTCTTTTGAATTCAGTTAACTTTTTGAAAATCTATGAACATATTTTTTCAAAAATAGGTGATTTTTTCATAATAATTGAACCTTTTTGTAAATCTAATTATTTTGAAATTATGTGAACTTAAAAAAAATGACCAACGCTTTTTTTTATGGGTCGGTCCATAAGAAGGAGCGGTGTACGTGCCGTTTTTCCTAACAGGCGCTGAAGGCGCCGAATAGATGGTCCCACATTTTTGTGTGGCCACCGTATAGTTGTATACATCTCTCTCGCTAAACATGCCTTGCCAAATCCACGACACCTCAAACAAGCCCGCTACTCACACCAACTGTAATTTTTGGGTGATCAAACAGGCGAGTAAACCCACAGCCGGGGACCATGGCTAGAGTCCCCGCAGTGAGAACGATGAGGAACCTCGCACGCCGAACAATGAAGGCCAGAAGCAATTCCCTCCAGAGGTCGAAACTGTAAACATGATCTATGTCACATACATACCAAAGAAGGAGAGGAATCGCGCTTCAGGATGTTTATGCCATAGAACCCGTGGCCCCGAAGTATAACACATGGTCGACATGCCCGATCACCTTTGATCGCACGGACAACCTGACTAGTATTCGGCATGGGGGTTCAGCTGCCTTGGTACTTGACCCCATTATCGATGGGTGCCACCTCACTAGGGTCCTCATGGATGGAGGTAGTAGCCTCAATCTGATTTATGCGGACACGGAGAGAAAAATGGGCATCGATCCAGCAAGGATCAAACCGAGTAACACCACCTTCAAAGGAATAATCCCCGACGTTGAGGCCCGCTGCTCGCGCACCATAACTTTGGAAGTAGTGTTCGGCTTGCCTGGTAACTTCCGCAGTGATCTTCGACATTGTCCATTTTCATAGCGGCTATCATGCACTCCTCGGCCGTACAACGTTCGCACGCTTTAACACCGTCCCTCATTATGCATACTTAAAGGTTAAGATGTCGGGACCTAAGGGTGTTATCACTGTTAATGGTAACACTGGGCGATCTCTCCGAACCGAGGAACCTATAACGGCTTTAGCAGTCGAAGTCCAGATCGGTAATACAGCCCCAAAGCCCTAGTTTGTCGTCAAGGAAAAAGGGGTGAATAAGCGAGCCCGAGTCCCATAACAGTTCCCGGATTTTCTCATGATCGAAACAAATAGGAATACTCTCCCCACGGCAAGGCCTTGCTAGCCGTAAAATATGTGCCCTCGAGGAACAATTTTGCGTTCAAAATACCATGGGCAGTTGGAGACCGAATACATAAGGACCAAGTATCCGTCTTGACCAAGCTATGGTCAAACATGTCTTCGGACAGTATCACGTACCGTCAAGGATCTCATCAAGCATTAAGCTAACATACTTCGGTGACCTCTCAAGACCTTCTCTTATAAAAGTCTGCTCACTGACTACTACCTCCCGTAAAGGAGCACTTCCCGAAGAGCAAAGGCGCAGATGTGGAGCTGGGCGCAGTAAAGGATATTAAGCCATTCAAAAAAGACCCTCTGTAAACCATTCCTCCCTAAATTTATTTTTATCGTACAATAATAGTTGCTTGGCCAGATTCGATTGTACATCTAAATGCCACTGCCACGAGTTCATCGGGAAATAAAGACCAAATCGTACGGTCCCATCGCACTCATTTACATTGTATAAGCCTTTTTCCAACTTTTTCATCTTTTCCGCTCTTCAATACCAACACAAGCCAATTCGATACATATTTTATATGCGATCAACTAATTGACTGGGGGCTCGACTGTAAAGCTCTCCCTAAACATCACCCCGACATCATTGTTTACCCTATGTGTTCGACGTCTTAGATATTGCGTTATATGCATTGGTTCCGAATTATGTCTTGGGTCAATAGTTGTGTTGCCCTGCTCCTGTGCTTACCCTTTTACGTTCCGCGTGTTTGGCTAAAGGGCTAAAGGAAGAACCACTGCAATTGTACTTCTATATCATGTGGTTAAGTACGTGAGTGGAGAAAGCCGAAAAGTGACTATCATAATAAGTGAGAACCAATCTGCAATCCGATGACAAGTGTTAAACTGAGAATCAATGGAGGTTCACCGTGTTATACAGAGGGTTTGAATTTATACAAACCAAGCGATAAGGTTTTTTTACCTTCGGTATATCCGAACATCACAAAATACAAGGGGGTAGTAACTAGTCCCTGCAGTCAAGCTCCTATGGTTAAGTGAAAGCATTACAGCCGCATAGTCTGATTGCTTGGTTTCCTTCCGCACTACCGCCTCTGGGTACCAAGACGTTAGCTAAGGATAATAATGCGGAAGCCGAAAACACCCCTGATAACATCTACGAGGGGGTTGAAGCCGACGACTGAAAATTTTCAAGTTAAAACGACCACACAAGAGGCAAAATTAACAAAAAACAAGGCATAATATATCATGCAAAGCAAAACCATTGCATCGCATAAAAGGTTAAACACAAAATACAGGATAGTATCTTCATTCAAGAATTACATCCTTTTAGCATTGGGTTTCTATTGCCCGAGCACCCTCCATGACATTGGGAAAATATAGCTCATGACGCATATGCTCTTTTCCGGTCGGCGGAGGTTCGGTGGCCATCTCGGTGGGCTTCAACTTTGCCCAATGCACCATGGTCTCCGCGAACGCCGTCCGAGCTCCCTCAATACAAACGGAGCGCTCAAGGATGTCAATCCGGGGCAAAGCAGCGATCACTTTCTGCACCAAGCCAAAGTAGCTCCTCGACAATGGCTCTGTAGGCCATATCCTAATGTAGAGATCCTTCATGGCTGTCTCCATCATCCATTGTAGCTCCATCAGCTGTTTTAGCTGATCGGAGACGAGGAAAGGTTGCTTAGGGGCTTGGAATTTCTCCTAGAACAGCTCCAGCTCGGTGATACGTCTCCAACGTATCTACTTTTCCAAACACTTTCGCTCTGGTTTCGACCTCTAATTTACATGATCTGAATGAAACTAACCTAGACTAACGTTTTTTTAGCACAACTACCTTGGTGTTATTTTTGTGCAGAAATAAAAGTTCTCAGATTTGGACGAAACTTTTTGTGAATTATTTCTGAGATTTATAATGAATTATGGAGCAAAGATCCGCTAGAGGGAGGTTGCTAGGGGGCACAAGCCAACAAGGGGGCGCGTCATGATGGCTTGTGGGGCCCATGTGGCACTTCGAACCCTAATTCCAGCCCTATCAAATCACATATTTGGAGAAAAAATCACAAAGAAGTTTTCATCATGTTTTATGAGACAAAGCCACCGCCACCTATTGTTCTTTCTTCGAAGGGCTGATTTGGAGTCTGTTTGGGGCTTCGGAGAGGGGGATTCGTCACCGTCATCATCACAAACCCTTCTCCATCAACACCATCATGATGCTCACCATCGGGAATGAGTAATTCCTTTGTAGGCTTGCTGGACGGTGGTGGTATGAATGAGATTGACCATGTAATTGAGTTAAGTTTGATAGGGCTTGATCCCTAGTATCCACTATGTTTTGAGATTGGTGTTGCCATGACTTTGTTATGCTTAATGCTTGTAACTATGGCTCGAGTGCCATTATTTCAGATCTGAACATATTATGTTTTCACGAATATATGATTGTTTTGGATCCTATCTTGCAAGTTGTATGCACCTATTACGTGTCTTGATCCGCATACCCCAAGCTGATAATAATTGGGATTCTTTCTGGTGATTGCCGTAGTTTGAGGAGCTCATCTATTCACCATGTGTTAATGTTTCGTTCCGGTTCTCTACTGAAAGTAGACCTTAATATCCCTTAGTTTCCAATAGGAGTCCGTTGCCACTAGAGGGTAGGACAAAATATGTCATGTAAGTTCTTATCGACATCGCACATGGCCATATACGGAATACATGCCTACATTATATTGATGAATTGGAGCTAGTTTTGTGTCGCCCTAGTGAGTAACTTTTACATGATGAGTGTCATCTAAATCATTATCCATCATCGATCCACGTGCCTATGCTTTACATATACTGAATCTTGCTAAGTTGCTACTGTTGCTGCTACTGTCACACTTGCTACTCAATTGCTACTGTTACTACTTTTACAAAAATTGCTGCTATAATCGTTACTGTTACTACTATCATTTGTTGTGCTACTAAATCCTTGCTACAGAGAGATATATGCCAGGTGCGGTTGAATTGACAACTCAACTGTCGAGGCCAATAAATATTCTTTGGCTCCCCTTGTGTCGAATCAATAAGTTAGGGTGAAATACTACCAGTGAAGACTCTCGCGGTCCCTTATACTTGTGGGTTATCAAGACCTTTTTCTAGCGCCACTATCAGGGAGCATAGCTTTATTTATTGTGTTCACTTGAGGATATCCAATTTCCACTATGA
This sequence comes from Hordeum vulgare subsp. vulgare, assembly GCF_904849725.1. Classification (NCBI taxonomy): domain Eukaryota; kingdom Viridiplantae; phylum Streptophyta; class Magnoliopsida; order Poales; family Poaceae; genus Hordeum; species Hordeum vulgare. The sequence continues at coordinate 502,440,329 of NC_058523.1, read as the reverse complement.
AGAATCTGGAAGATAATCGAACTAAGATCATCCCCTCTCGCACGAGAGGAGGTAAGGAACTGCCATCTAGCTCAACTTTTGATTCACCTACTGTTTTGAATCAGCTTGTTACACCACCACCTGTTGATCGTACTCATATTTCACATGAACTTGATGATGCTACTTCTGAAATTAATCATAATACTATTGCTACACATGTTGAACTGAAATTGTGCCACTGAGTGAATTACTTGATGCTCATATTGCTAGAGCTAAGAAACTTGAAAATGCTGAAACCGATGAAGACATTGAATCACCTTTTACACCTCGTCCTCCTAATATATATGAATAGCCTTATGTACCTGAAGGTTATGTTATGGATGGTGAGATAGCTAGAGATTTTATTGCTTGTAAAAATAGAGATGATGTGAAGAATTTACTACTGAAACTAAAATATAAATCTATGATGGAGAAAATGAAACATGATCCTAAATTTGCTACTTTTCCTATATTTGTCACTCATAAGGACTATGAATTCGCTATAGACCCTGAACTGGTTCCTATAGTAGAGTCTGATCCTTTCCATGGTTATGAAATTGAAACTGCGGTCGAACACCTTATGAAACTAGATGATATTGATGCTTTGTTTACCAATGATGAAACTATACGCTACTATTATATCCTTAAGCTTTTTTCCTTTCTCGGTGAAAGGCAAGACCAAGGAATGGTTCCTTTCTCTTACTCCTAGTTGTATGCGTATTTTCCAGGATATGCTTTATTACTTTTTTGAAAAATATTTTCGTGCTCATTAGAAACAAGCTGCTTTAGAGGAAATATTTAACTTTGTGCAGATTAAAGAAGAGAATTTCCCCAAGCTTGGGGAGGCTTCTCCTGTTACTTAGAGGTCTGCATGATTGTTTTCTTAAGAAGAATGAAATTCTTGATATCTTTTATAATGGACTAACAGATGCTTCTAGGGATTTCCTAGATAGTTGTGTTGGTTATGTTTTCAGGGAAAGAACCGTTGTACAAGCTGAAGAGTTATTAAATAATATATTGCAAAATGTCGATGACTCGACACTCCCTAAACCATCGCCGGAACCTATTCAAAAGAAAAGAGGTATTCTATTCCTCAACCCCGAAGATATGCAAGAAGCCAAAAGGATCTATGAAAGAGAAAGGTATTAAAATTGAGGATGTAAAGAAATTACCATCGATTGAAGAAATACATGGACTTGATACCCAGACACAGGTAGTAGAGGTAAACTCTCTTCGTTCCTTTAGTGAAAATGATATAAATTATGCTAAGACTCCCGATCAATGCATGGATGAATTTGATAACCACGTTGTTAATAAAGAGCACTTTAATAACTATGTTAAGGATCAATTGAAAAATAATGCCATGATGATAGACCTCTTAAGTGACTTGATGTTTAGAATTGCTAATTCTGTGAAAGGTCTAGGTAAACATGCCTCTATGGTTCATACCCAACTAGATCAAGTAGCTAAGTCACAAAATGATTTGCTTGCTGAAATGAACAATTATATTAATGATCATGTTGTTAGAGTAGTGGCTAGAGGAGAAAGAATGATTCAAGAACCTCTTTATCCTCAAGGTCATCCTAAAAGAACTGAACAAGATTCTGAGAGGATAAATGATGATGCACCTAGTCCACCTAATAGGAAAAATAAAAATAAATATGATAGGACTTTGCATGCTTCTAGTAAATTTGTTATAGAAAAACCTGTTGAGAATCACAGTGATGTTTCTATTTCTGATGCTCAGACACGAATTGGTGGTGAACATGCACCTAGTGATAATGAAAATGAAGATGAAAGTAATAAGGAGCATTTATATGTTCCACTAGATAGTAATAAAGAATATGATAATGATGTGGAGATAGAACTTACCGAGGGTCTTGATAACCCACCTCCTAAAAAAAGCATTATGATAAGAGAGACTTTGTTGCTAGAAACATGGAAGGGAAAGAGAACCATGGGTTCAAAACCCCATGACATTCCCTCAAAAGCCTACTAAAATTACGGACGATGAAGATTTTGAATGCTTTGCTGAAATGATTAGACCTGTCTTTTTGCGCACTCAATTGACTGATATATTGAAAATAGCTCCATATGCTAAATATATCAAGGATATTATTACCAACAAAATAAAGATACCCCAAACGGAAATTGCTACCATGCTTTCTAATTATTGTTTTGATGGTGGAGTACCTAAGAATTTAGGAGATCTAGGTATACCCACAATACCATGCTCTACTAAAAGAAATTATGTTAATATTGCTTTATATGATTTAGGAACCGGTGTTAGTATTATGTGCCTTTATCCCTTTATAAAAGAGTTGAATTGGATAAGCTTACACCCACTGAGATATCTTTGCAAATGGCTGATAAATCCCCTGCTTTACCTATTGAAATTTGCCAGGACGTTCCCATTGTGGTTGCAAATGTTACGATCTTAACAGACTTTGTTATTCTTGATATGCACGAGGACGATAATATGTCGATCATGCTTGGTAGTCCCTTTCAAAATATTGCACGGGTTGTTATCAATTGCAACAAAAGCAAGGTCACTTTTCATGCTAATGGCAAGCAACATATTGTGCATTTTCCGAAGAAGTAAACTTTGGTTAACAATATTAATGTCATTGAGCCTATTCCCACGGTCATCATTGGAGATTTTACAATCCCTCTACCTACTGCCAAGAAAAAGAAATATTATAATCTTATTGTTGGGGAGATGCAAATCCCCATTGAGGAATCCTAGTGATATACAAAAAAAATCTTTGGTTTCATGTTAATCGGAAACTATTATTAATAAGAGTTGATCAACCTTATTAATGGATCCTTTTAGAAAGACATGTGATTGATGAATTGAGTATTCACAACTCTTTGTATCACAAGTTTGTTCTCTATTATTATTAGTTAAGAAAGAGAAATTAGTTTGAATTTTCCTATTTTCTGATTTTTTCCGTGCAATAAAAAATGACCCAAAAATAAAAAGTCTTAGATTGCTACAAAATTTTAACATGATTTTTTCTGAAATATAATAGAATTTTGGGCATAAAAATATCGATAGGGAGAAGCACATGTGAGCCACAAGCCAATAGGGCGCCCCCATGCCATGCCATGATGGCTTGTGGGGCTCACATCCCCCTGCCTTATCCCCTCAGCTCAGTTCATCCTGTACCTCCAGAAAAAAAATCCTATCTCTCTCTCTCCTGTGTTCTTCCTCTAGAGACAGAAATTTTTGACCTCTTTGCTTGGAACTCCGTTTTGAAACTGTTTTGAGGAAATTGTTCCTTGGTATCTCACTCCACCACCCCTCCAATTAGTTGTTGCTATAATGTTTTATATTTTGGATAAGTTATTTCACTTGGTGCTATAGAAAATGAGCTTGCATGTTAAATTCTTTGGCTTCCAAGTAGTATGAATGATTGATATAGCCTCTAAGTATCCATATGAGTAGTTGATATCAATCTCATAAAGTTGTATTGACATAAATTTGTGGCTCGAAAAATTCAAAAATTTGGCCTTAGGAGAATGAATTTCTTAAGGAAAGGTTCTTCTAGCCGCAGCCCCAAGGGAGTTTCTAGGAGGACTCAAGATCGCAATGTCAACATTTTTCGCAACGTGGAGGTTAGGCCTTGTGAATGGTCGCATACACCTTTCATAAGTGAAGTTGGTTTGTATGAAGAATTCATGCAATTCGTTGCAAATGTCGGACTGACCAACTTCCTCGTGCATGAGTGTGACCAAAACTATCTCCTTACTAATTCCTTGATGCAAAACTTTCACTTCATAAACATGCCTGGTGCTCCCAAAGTACGCTTTTCTCTTTATGCAACTAACTTTGAAATGCCTTTAGCTGAATTTTGTGAGATTTTCTTGCTCCCCTCAGATATGGGGATACACGAGCCTAAGCCTCAGGAATTTGAGGGTTTCCTCCTCACCTTAACTGTGCGGGAAACTAGGGGCGTATCAAACGCCATGGCCACTAGTTTGCACTTTCCTTCTGGGCACTATTCTTCTCTATTTATAGGAAAATGCATAACTGTTATGGAGCGGGTGGTGGTCTCAATGACCCAACCCTGGCTATTTTGCACCGCACACTGTATGGTGATAATACTTACAACCTAGGAGATATTGTCGCACGCTGCTTACATATAAATCGAACCAAAGGCAAGATTCATAGTGGTGTTTATGCCACACGCTTGGCAAAGCTTCTTAATGTTGTTATACACCGTACTGATTACTTGTTGCCTCAGGTTTAACTCGACCACCAATCTATGTTAGAACATCAATTCACTACGGAAACTGAGCTACCGCAGGGCATCCACTATAACTTAGTATACATCAAGAACACTCGCGATATTTTTGTCTTGCATGCACCCTCTTTGTTTAGCTTTCATGTCAGGAACGGATGCACCATCATACCAGAAGACATAATTGCATACCGTGACGTGTTGGCTGCAGCAGAGGCCGCCGCAGAAACACTTTCCTGGACCAGACGACTATTACAAGTGCTAATTACCAAGCTAGGCAAAAGCCTAAGCTTGGGGGAGTACGTATTTCTCACCGACATTTCATTCATGTTCACACAGTTCATGCAGTTTGTTGGTGTTCATCCTGTTTCATTGTATATCCATGTTAGCTTTATTTTTCCGCATTCCTCTTGTGTGTTTGAAAAACTTTGAAAACCCAAAAATATTTCTTATTTCTTTTTTATTTTCATTTTTCCATTTAATTGGTTGTAGTATTAAAAAGAAAACCCAAAAAATTTCCTCTTGCATGTTGGGAGCTTTCCTGTGTAAATAGTTTTTCTCGTTCTTGTTTTCTCTTAGTTTATTTTGCTTGCTTAAGAAAAATAAAAACTTAAAAAATATTTCAGTGTGTTTCTCTGAATTTCTTTTCCTTTTTGTTGAGTTGTGAAAGGAGAAGACCACGATGAAACTGTTGAGTGGCTCCTCTATGCTTTATTGTCAATATAATAATGATCCAATATTACCTTGTCTTCTCCTTTGTATGAAATTGCCCTGCAGATTCCAGCTTAGTCCATGGTATTCTTGCACTATTATTATCACAATATTCGGCCGTGTAACTGAAAGGCAATAATGACGATATTTGACGAAGTGATCATGGCAAAGGAAGCTAGTATGAACTCTTCTTGTTTTCCATCTTTATAAATATGTTTAGCCAATTCGATCTTGATTTAGTATATCATGAGTAGACATGTTTATGATGACAATTAAAGATTATAGTTTCTCATGTCATGCTTAAATATCTAAAAGTGGATAATGATTTATCTTGTGTGTAAACATGCATTAAAATGGTTATGATGTGATATGGTAGTATGGTATTTCCCTGAGAGTAATTCGAGTGGTTTGACTTGGCCCATGTACAAACATGTAGTTGATTCAAAACCAATGCAGCCTTCATGACATTTAAATTCAGAGTGTTTATATCCTACTCATGCTATGTCAAAAGTTGACTATTTTCAATGCATGATTATGACCATTTTCGCTCTCTAGCTGATCGCCTCCCAATCCTTTGCTAGCCTTCACCACACCTACCTAATATCCTTAAAACTAAGTTATTCCACATGAGTCCACCACACATACCTATATGCGGTATTACACTGACATTACAAGTAAATTTGCATGGGCCACATCTAAATATTCAAATAAACACCCGATTTGTGCACTCGTCTCGCTCATGGAGCGACTAGGCGGTCGGTATATTCCATGCTAGCTGAATTATTCTCAAGACGGGCATGTATTCTCTGTCAATGCACGAGAGAGGCTAGTAAAAAGGATGCCCAGTCCTGCATAATCAAAATCAATTAAACATAACTCCTTGGTATAGTTGTATGTTGGCAGGCACCCGCAGATTTGGTTAGCCATGGTTTGTGTATGTATGGTGGAAAGGAGTACACTTTACAATTCCATTTGGGTACCGTTGTAGGATCCGAAGTATGTGTAGCGGGGGGGGGGGCTGATTAGACTACTTGACCAAATTAAAATTTAGCCTTTTCCCAATTTTAGTTGTGGGTTAGTTTTAGCAATTGTAACTAGTCAAGCACACCCTACACATGCAAGTATAAGAGTATTGCAGCGGAAAGTAATGGCATACAAATTTAAGTAGAGGATAGGGATGGGAAGATCAAACGCAAATGTTGAAACGATGATTTTTGGCATGGTTCGGACAGGTGGTGCTATCGTACGTCCATGTTTCTGGAGACTTCAACCCATGAAGGGTAATGGCTGCAAGAGTCCACGGAGGGCTCCACCCACAAGGGTTCCACGAAGAAGCGGCCTTGTCTATTCCACCATGGGTTACGTCCACACACGACTAGCCTCACTCGAGGTAGATCTTCACGAAGTAGGCAATCTCCTTGTCCTTACAAACTTCTTGGTTCAACTCCACAACATGAAGTAGGAGGTTCCCAAGCGACACCTAACCAATCTAGGAGGCACCACCCTCCAAAAGGTAATAGATGCGGTAGAACGATGAACTCCTTGCTTTTGTGCTTCAAAAGATAGTCTCCTCAACACTTAATCACTCTCTTACAGATTTGGCATGTGTAGAAGAGATTGATTGGGTGGAAAGCAACTTGGGGAGGCTAGAGACCAAGTTTCAAATGTATGGATTGGAATATCTTGATCTCAACACATGAGTAGGTGGCTCTCTCTGAGAAAAATGGTTATGGCAAGTCAGTGTGTATTTGATACGTCTCCATCGTATCTACTTTTCCAAACTCTTTTGCCCTTGTTTTGGACTCTAATTTGCATGATTTGAATGGAACTAACCCGGACTGACGTTGTCTTCAGCAGAATTGCCATGGTGTTGTTTTTGCGCAGAAATAAAAGTTCTCGGAATGACCTGGAAATTTACGAGGATTTTTTGTGGAATATACAAAATATACTAGCGCAAGAATCACCTCGAGACGTGGAGCCAGGAGCCCACAAGCCCAGGGGGCGAGGCCCCCTGGCCACGCTTGGCAAGCTTGTGAGGCCCTCGTGGCTCCGCATCCTCCAACTCCAACTCTATATATTCTCTTTCGCCCAAAAAAACTAAGAGAGAAGAGTTCATCATGTTTCACGACACGGAGCCGCCGCCACCACATGTTCTTCCTCTGGAGGGCAGATCTGGAGTCCGTTCTAGGCTTCGGAGAGGGGAAATCGACGCCGTCGTCATCACCAACCATCCTTCATCGCCAATTCCATGATGCTCTTCATCGTTCGTGAGTAATATCATCGTAGGCTTGCTGGACGGTGATGGGTTGGATGAGATCTGTCATGTAATTGAGTTAGTTTTGATGGGGTTTGATCCCTAGTATCCACTATGTTCTGAGATTGATGTTGCTACTACTTTGCTATGCTTAATGCTTGTCACTAGGGCCCGAGTGCCATGATTTCAGATCTGAACCTATTATGTTTTCATCAATATATGTGTGTTCTTGATCCTATCTTGCAAGTTGTAGTCACCTACTATGTGTTATGACCGTGCAGCCCGGAGTGACAATAGCTGGAACCACTCCCGGAGATGACCATAGTATGAGGAGTTCATGTATTCACTATGTGCTAATGCTTTTTTCTGGTTCTCTATTAAAAGGAGACCTTAATATCCCTTAGTTTCCATTAGGACCCCGCTGCCATGGGAGGGATGGACAATAGATGTCATGCAAGTTCTTTTCCATAAGCACGTATGACTAAATACAGAATACATGCCTACATTACATTGACGAACTGGAGCTTGTTACATATCACCCTATGTTATAACTGATACATGATGAATGTCATCCGACATAATTATCCATCACCGATCCAATGCCTACGAGTTTTTCCTACTGGTCCTTGCTAAGTTACTTTACCACTGCTGCTGTCACTACTACTACCGTTACTATCACACTACTTTGCTACTGAAACATTAGTGCAGATACTAAGTCTTTCAGGTGTGGTTGAATTGACAACTCAACTGCTAATACTCGAGAATATTCTTTGGCTTCCCCTTGTGTCGAATCAACAAATTTGGGTTGAATACTCTACCCTCGAAAACTGTTGCGATCCCCTATACTTGTGGGTTATCAAGACCTTTTTCTGGCGCTGTTGCCGGGGAAGCATAGCTCTATTCTCTAAGTCACTTGGGATTTACGTCTATTGATCACTATGAGGAATCCGAGAGATCCAAAAACTAAAGTCTTGCCCTCAACTACGAGGACAGGTAAGGAACTTCCATCTAGCTCTGCACTTGATTCACCTTCAATTATGAGTAAATTTGCGACACCACCACCTATTGGTAATTCTGATATGTCGCCTGTGCTTGATGATGCTACTTCTGCTATCCATGATGCTTATGATGATGCTTTGCTTGATAATGATTTGCCACTGGGTGCATTTCTTGATGCACAAATTGCTAGAGTTACTTCCGAATGTGATGATACTTCTGAAACTGATGAAATTATTGAAGTAGAACCTGCTGTTACACCTGTTAGACCTAGCTCTCCTAGATATGAATTGCCTGATATACCTAAGGGTTATGTTATGGAGGGAGAGGTAGCTGAAGACTTTCTTGCTTGTAAGGATAGCTATGATCTTGAGAATTTATTGCGCAAGTGGAAAGAAAAATCTCTGAATGTTAGAATGAAGTACGATCCTAAGTTTGCTACTTCGCATATCTTTGTTACTGATAAGGATTATGAATTCTCTGTCGATCCTGAGTTAATCACCTTGGTCGAATCTGATCCTTTTCATGGTTATGAGTCTGAAACGGTTGTAGCACATCTTAGCAAACTGCACGATATAGCCACCCTATTCACGAATGAGGAAAAGACCAGCCACTACTATATCCTTAAGTTGTTTCCTTTCTCACTAAAGGGTGATGCTAAGACTTGCTTCACTTCTCTTGCTCCTGGTTGTGTGCGTAGTCCCCAGGATATGATTTACTACTTCTCTGAGAAATATTTTCCTGCCCATAAGAAACAAGCTGCCTTGCAGGATATGTATAACTTTGTGCAAGTTGAAGAAGAGAGTCTCCCACAAGCTTGGGGGAGGCTTGTCCAGCTACTTAATGCTTTTCCTTATCACGCTCTTGAGAAAAAAAATGAAATACTTGATATCTTTTATAATGGACTAACCGATGCTTCTAGGGACCACCTAGATAGTTGTGCTGGTTGTGTTTTCAGGGAATGGACTGTTGAACAAGCTGAAATTCTATTGAATAATATCTTGAGCAATGATAATCCCGAACCACCTCCGAAGCCAACTCCGAAGAAAAGAGGCATTCTATTCCTCAGTCCTGAAGATATGCAAGAAGCCAAGAAAACTATGCAAGAGAAAGGCATTAAATCTGAAGATGTTAAGAATCTACCACCTATCGAAGAAATACATGGTCTTGATAACCCGACATAGGTAATTGAGGTAAATTCTCTTCGTAGATTCAATGAGAGTGATATTCCTTATGATAAACCTTCTAGCTTATGCTTAGATGAATTTGATAACTTCGTTGCCAAACAACAAAGTTTAAATGATTATGTTAGCAAACAATTGAGACAAAATGCTAGTATGATTGATTATATAAGTGCTTGTGTGGACAGAAATGTCAATGATCTTAATATTTTGAGTAAACATGCCTCTATGGTCACTACTCAAGTAGAACAAGTACTTAAGGCTCAAAATGACTTGCTCAATGAGTTGAATAACAAGTCTGTTAGAGTTGTCACTAGAGGTGGTAGAATGACCCAGGAACCTTTGTATCCTAAGGGTCATCCTAAGAGAATTGAACAAGATTCTCAAGGAGTTAACATTGATGCACGTAGTCATCCTGGTATTAGGAAGAAAAAGAAAATATGATAGGAACTTGCATGCTAGCAAACCTGCTGCTGTTACACCCGAGAATCCAAACGATGTCTCTGTTTCTGATGCCGAAACACAATCTGGTGATGAACATGAGCCTAGTGATAATATTCATAGTGGTGTTTATGTTGATGCTCAACCTAGCAATGATAAGGATGTGGAGATTGAACCTGTTGATCTTGATAACCCACAACCTAAGAATAGGAGATATGATAAGAACGACTTTATTGATAGGAAGCATGGTAAAGAAAGAGAACCATGGGTTCAGAAACCCATGCCCTTTCCTCCCAAACCATCCAAGAAAAAGGATGATGAGGATTTTGAGCGCTTTGTTGAAATGATTAGACCTGTCTTTTTGCAAATGCGCTTGAAAGATATGCTCAAAATGTCTCCTTATGCTAAGTACATGAAATATATTGTGACTAATAAAAGGAGGATACCTGAGGTTGAGATTTCCACCATGCTCGCTAACTACACCTTCAAGGGTGGAACTCCTAAGAAACTAGGTGATCCCGGAGTGCCCACTATACCTTGCACCATTAAAGGAAATTATGTTAGAACTGGTTTATGCGATCTTGGAGCCGGTGTTAGTGTTATGCCTCTCTCTTTATACCGTAGACTTGAATTGGATAAGTTGACACCTACTGAAATGTCTTTGCAAATGGCCGACAAATCAACTACTTTTCCTATCGGCATTTGCGAGGATGTGCCTGTTGTGGTTGCTAACGTTACTATCTTAACGGACTTTGTTATTCTGGATATTCCCGAGGATGATGCCATGGCGGTCGTCCTTGGAAGACCCTTTTTAAACACTGCAGGGGCTATTATTGATTGCAACAAAGGCAATGTCACTTTCCATGTTAATGGTAATGAGCATACGGTCCACTTTCCGAAGAAACAATATCGAGTTCATTGTATCAATGCTATTGAAAAAACTTCATCAATTCTTATTGGAAGCTTTGAATGCCATATACCTACTGTCAAGATGAAGTATGATTTACTTGTTGGGGATATGCACATCCCCATTGAGGTAACCTAGTGATTATTCGAAAATTCTCCGGTTTTATGTGATTCGAAAAAAGTTTGTCAAGGAGACTTGATCAACCTTATTGACGGATTTATTTTGATGACCATGAGATGGATGAATCTAGGAGTCACAACCTTCTGCTCCCAACTTTTACTTTCTATTGTTTAGAAGAAAAATGATAAATTGAGCTTTAGTTTTTCCTGTTTTCTGCTTTTTCCGTCCCTTAGAAAAGTGTCCCGAAAATAAAAGTTCTCCAAATGCCCTGAGATTCAAGTATGATTTTTTCTGGAATTTTTGAAAAATTATGAGATAGAGAGCTAGTCAGGGGGATGCACCAGTGGGCCACAAGCCCAGGAGGCGCGGGCACCCCCCTAGCCGTGCCTGGCAGGCTTGTGGGCCCCACGTGGCCCCCCTCCACTTATTCCAGCTCCCATCTCCTTCTCCCACCTCCAGAAAAAAAATCATTCCACAGCTCAAACCCGTGTTCTTGCTCTTCTTGCCGTGTTTTTCGATCTCCTTGTGCAAAGCCCCATTCACCAAACTGTTTTGGGAGATTGTTCCTTGGTATGTGACTCCTCCATTGGTCCAATTAGTTTTTGCTCTAGTGCTTTATTCGTTGCGTATTTTTGCTGTCTTGGTGACCATGTTCTTGAGCTTTGCATGTTAATTTTAGTTGGTCCCAAGTAGTTTTGATGCATGATATGGCCTCTAGGCACTTGTAGGAGTAGTTGATATGAGTTTTTGTTGAGCCTTGTTCACTTTTCTTTTGATTCACTAAAAATTTCAGAAATTTTCAGAGAAAGAAAAGGGAAAAGATGAGGAGGTTCCTAAGAGGCTCTTCAACCGTGACCCCAAGGAAGATGAAAATGAGAAGAAGAAACCCAAGTATCCGGTCCCCCGAGTTGCAGAAGTTCGAGTGTGCGAGTGGCCAAGCGATGTGTTCTTACTTGCCACCGGTCCTTATGAGGATTTTTATTACTTGGTGGAGAACGCAGGCCTTACCGCATTTGTTGAAGATAAGTGTCCACAATACCTCCTCCTCACTAATAGTTTCGTGCAAAGCTTTAATTTTTATCCAAGGAAGATGTTGGGGAACGTCGCATGGGAAACAAAAAATTTCCTACGCGCACGAAGACCTATCATGGTGATGTCCATCTACGAGAGGGGATGTGTGATCTACGTACCCTTGTAGACCGTACAGCAGAAGCGTTAGTGAACGCGGTTGATGTAGTGGAACGTCCTCACGTCCCTCGATCCGCCCCGTGAACCGTCCCGCGATCAGTCCCACGATCTAGTGCCGAACGGACGACACCTCCGCGTTCAGCACACGTACAGCTCGATGATGATCTCGGCCTTCTTGATCCAGCAAGAGAGACGGAGAGGTAGAAGAGTTCTCCGGCAGCGTGATGGTGCTCCGGAGGTTGGTGATGATCTCGTCTCAGTAGGGCTCCGCCCGAGCTCCGCAGAAACGCGATCTAGAGGTAAAACCGTGGAGATATGTGGTCGGGCTGCCGTGGCAAAGTTGTGTCAAATCAGCCATTAACCCCACTATATATAGAAGAGAGGGGGCATACTTGCCTTGGGGTCCAAGAACCCCCAAGGGGTCGGCCGAGCCAAGGGGGGAAGGATTCCCCTCCCAAACCGATTCCTACTTGGTTTGGAAGGTGGAGTCCTTCTTCCCTTTCCCACCTACTCTTTTTTTTCCTTTTCTCTTTGATTTTCTTCCCAATGCGCATAGGCCTCTTTTGGGCTGTCCCACCAGCCCACTAAGGGCTGGTGCGGCACCCCCAACACCTATGGGCTTCCCCGGGGTGGGTGGCCCCCCCGGTGAACTCCCGGAACCCATTCGTCATTCCCGGTACATTCCCGGTAACTCCGAAAACCTTCCGGTAATCAAATGAGGTCATCCTATATATCAATCTTCGTTTCCGGACCATTCCGGAAACCCTCGTGACGTCCGTGGTCTCATCCGGGACTCCGAACAACATTCGGTAACCAACCATATAACTCAAATACGCATAAAATAACGTCGAACCTTAAGTGTGCAGACCCTACTGGTTCGAGAACTATGTAGACATGACCCGAGAGACTCCTCGGTCAATATCCAATAGCGGGACCTGGATGCCCATATTGGATCCTACATATTCTACGAAGATCTTATCGTTTTAACCTAAGTGCCAAGGATTCATATAATCCTGTATGTCATTCCCTTTGTCCTTCGGTATGTTACTTGCCCGAGATTCGATCGTCAGTATCCGTATACCTATTTCAATCTCGTTTACCGGCAAGTCTCTTTACTCGTTCCTTAATAAAAGATCCCGCAACTTACATTAAGTCACATTGCTTGCAAGGCTTGTGTGTGATGTTGTATTACCGAGTGGGCCCCGAGATACCTCTCCGTCACACGGAGTGACAAATCCTAGTCTCGATCCATACTAACTTAACGAACACCTTCGGAGATACCTGTAGAGCATCTTTATAGTCACCCAGTTACGTTGCGATGTTTGATACACACAAAGTATTCCTCCAGTGTTAGTAAGTTATATGATCTCATGGTCATAGGAATAAATACTTGACACGCAGAAAACAGTAGCAATAAAATGACACGATCAACATGCTACGTCTATTAGTTTGGGTCTAGTCCATCATGTGATTCTCCTAATGACGTGATCCAGTTATCAAGAAACAACACCTTGTTCATAATCAGAAGACACTGACTATCGTTGATCAACTGGCTAGCCAACTAGAGGCTTGCTAGGGACATTGTTTTGTCTATGTATCCACACATGTAAATGAGTCTTCATTCAATACAATTATAGCATGGATAATAGACGATTATCTTGATACAGGATTTATAATAAACTATATTAATTATTGCCTCTAGGGCATAATTCCAACAGAAGAGTCCTCCTATGGTTGAGTTCAAGTTATATGATATCCCCCAGCACATGTCACTTCAGGATTTCTGCAATGTTTGCAATTTACCTTATGTTGGGGATATTCATGAACCTCGTCCACAGGACTTGGAGGCTTTCATTGATACTATTGATGTAGGAGAGGAGAGAGGAGTATCTTGCGCTAGAGTTGCTAGCGTACATTTTCCCGTGCTTCGGTATTTCTCATTATTCGTGGGAAAGTGTTTGATTGGCCGTGGGAAATCTGGTGCTCTTAGCTCCCCAGATCTTGCGGTTTTGCACGAAGCTCTTTATAATGATAAAACTTATAGCTTGGGCGCTATAGTGGCTCAACGGTTGAACACGAATCATACTAAAGGCGGTGTTTATGGAGGTATCTATGCTACCCGTCTTGCTAAACCTTTTGAGATACCTATTAGACTGCACGAGGAAGAAGAGATGCTTCTTCCTGAGAGATATTTAGATTACGATAGCATGGTTCGCCATGACTTTCTTGACAATGATATAAATAAGAGGATGATTTATAACTTGGTATTTAGCCAGGGTACTCGTGAGACTATTACTTTAACTGCTCCTTCTTTGTTCAATCTTCATCTAGGCAGGTAAATTATTATGCCCTCGGACATCTACGCATATTGGGGCATAGCGCCACTACAGGCGCCCGTGCCCGAGCCACCAGTCGAGTACCAGACGCTAGTTTATCAGTGGGAGACAGAGGAGCTCACCCAGCAGTGGCACCCTGAGTACACTCCAGAGTACCCTGGAGACGGTTACTTCCCTCCTTGGGAGTAGACTAACGTAGGCCATAAGCCTAAGATTGGGGGAGTACGTGTTTCTCTTTACTCGTTCCGTAATACAAGATCCCGCAACTTACATTAAGTCACATTGCTTGCAATGCTTGTGTGTGATGTTGTATTACCGAGTGGGCCCCGAGATACCTCTCCGTCACACGGAGTGACAAATCCCAGTCTCGATCCATACTAACTTAACGAACACCTTCGGAGATACCTGTAGAGCATCTTTATAGTCACCCAGTTACGTTGCGATGTTTGATACACACAAAGTATTCCTCCGGTGTTAGTAAGTTATATGATCTCATGGTCATAGGAATAAATACTTGACACGCAGAAAACAGTAGCAATAAAATGACACGATCAACATGCTACGTCTATTAGTTTGGGTCTAGTCCATCACGTGATTCTCCTAATGACGTGATCTAGTTATTAGTTTGATGTGTTTGGACTTCTTGTGAAACCGTGGTTCCTTTGCTAGGGCAATGGCACCCGTGTTGTCACAGAACAAGGTTATTGGATTCAGTGCGCTTGGCACCACTCCAAGATCCGTCATGAATTGCTTCATCCAAACACCCTCCTTAGCTGCCTCCGAGGCAGCCATGTACTCCGTTTCACATGTAGAATCTGCTACGACGCTCTGCTTGGAACTGCACCAGCTTACCGCACCCCCATTAAGAATAAATACGTATCCGGTTTGCGATTTAGAGTCGTCCGGATCTGTGTCAAAGCTTGCATCGACGTAACCTTTTACGGCGAGCTCTTCGTCACCTCCATACACGAGAAACATCTCCTTAGTCCTTTTCAGGTACTTCAGGATATTCTTGACCGCCGTCCAGTGATCCACTCCTGGATTACTCTGGAACCTACCTGCCATACTTATGGCCAGGCTAACATCTGGTCTAGTGCACAACATTGCATACATGATAGAACCTATGGCTGAAGCATAGGGGACGGAGCGCATATGCTCTCTATCTTCATCAGTTGCTGGGCACTGAGTCTTACTCAATCTCGTACCTTGTAAAACTGGCAAGAACCCTTTCTTGGACTGTTCCATTTTGAACCTCTTCAAAACTTTATCAAGGTATGTGCTTTGGGAAAGTCCTATCAGGCGTTTTGATCTATCCCTGTAGATCTTAATGCCTAGAATGTAAGCAGCTTCTCCTAGGTCCTTCATAGAGAAACTTTTATTCAAGTAATCCTTTATGCTCTCCAAAAACTCTACGTTGTTTCCAATCAGCAATATGTCATCCACATATAATATTAGAAACGCCACAGAGCTCCCACTCACTTTCTTGTAAATACAAGATTCTCCAACCACTTGTATAAACCCAAATGCTTTGATCACCTCATCAAAGCGTTTGTTCCAACTCCGAGATGCTTGCACCAGTCCATAAATGGATCGCTGGAGCTTGCACACCTTGTTAGCATTTTTAGGATCGACAAAACCTTCGGGTTGCATCATATACAACTCTTCCTTAAGGAAACCGTTAAGGAACGCCGTTTTGACATCCATCTGCCAAATTTCATAATCGAAAAATGCAGCTATTGCTAACATGATTCTGACGGACTTAAGCATCGCTACGGGTGAGAATGTCTCATCGTAGTCAACTCCTTGAACTTGTCAAAAACCCTTTGCCACAAGTCGAGCTTTATAAACGGTCACATTGCCGTCAGCGTCCGTCTTCCTCTTAAAGATCCATTTGTTCTGAATAGCCTTGCGGCCCTCAGGTAGTACCTCCAAAGTCCACACTTTGTTCTCATACATGGATCCTATCTCGGACTTCATGGCTTCTAGCCATTTGTTGGAATCTGGGCCCACCATTGCTTCTTCATAATTTGCAGGTTCATTGTTGTCTAACAACATGATTGATAAGACGGGATTACCGTACCACTCTGGAGCAGCACGTGGTCTCGTTGACCTGCGTGGTTCGACAAAAACTTGAACTGGAGTTTCATGATCATCATCATTAACTTCCTCCTCAACCGGCGTCGCAACGACAGAGGTTTCCCCTTGCCTTGCGCCACCATCCAGAGGGATGAGAGGTTCGACAACCTCGTCAAGTTCTATCTTCCTCCCACTCAATTCTCTCGAGAGAAACTCCTTCTCGAGAAAAGCTCCGTTTTTAGCAACACACACTTTGCCCTCGGATTTGAGATAGAAGGTGTACCCAACTGTCTCTTTTGGTAACCTATGAAGATGCACTTTTCCGCTTTGGGTTCCAGCTTTTCAGGCTGAAGCTTTTTGACATAAGCATCACATCCCCAAACTTTAAGAAACGACAACTTTGGCCTTTTGCCATACCACAGTTCGTATGGTGTCGTCTCAACGGATTTTGATGGTGCCCTATTTAAAGTGAATGCAGCTGTTTCTAATGCATAACCCCAAAATGATAATGCAAATCGGTAAGAGACACCATAGATCGCACCATCTCTAATAAAGTACGATTACGACGTTCGGACACACCATTACGCTGTGGTGTTCCAGGCGGTGTTAACTGTGAAACAATTCCACATTGTCTTAAGTGAGCACCAAACTCGAAACTCAGATATTCACCCCCACGATCAGACCGTAGGAACTTGATCTTCTTGTTACGATGATTTTCAACTTCACTCTGAAATTGCTTGAACTTTTCCAATGTTTCAGACTTATGCTTCATTAAGTAGACATAACCATATCTACTCAAATCGTCAGTGAAGGTGAGAAAATAACGATATCCGCCGCGTGCCTCTACGCTCATCGGACCACACACATCGGTATGTATGATTTCCAACAGTCACTTGCACGCTCCATTGTTCCGGAGAACGGAGTTTTAGTCATCTTGCCCATGAGGCATGGTTCGCATGTGTCAAGTGAATCAAAGTCAAGTGACTCCAAAAGTCCATCGGCATGGAGTTTCTTCATGCGCTTTACACCAATATGACCTAAGCGGCAGTGCCACAAAAATATGGCGCTATCATAGTTAACTCTAACTCTTTTGGTCTCAATGTTATGTACGTGTGTATCACTATCAAGATTCAATATGAACAATCCTCTCACATTGGGTGCATGACCATAAAAGATGTTACTCATAGAAATAGAACAACCATTATTCTCTGACTTAAAAGAGTAACCGTCTCGCAATAAACAAGATCCAGATATAATGTTCATGCTCAATGCAGGCACTAAATAACAATGATTTAAGTTCATAACTAATCCTGACGGTAACTGAAGTGAGACTGTGCCGACGGCGATTGCATCAACCTTGGAACCATTTCCCACGCGCATCGTCACTTCATCTTTCGCCAGCCTTCGTCTATTCCGCAGTTCCTGTTTCGAGTTGCAAATATGAGCAATAGAACCGGTATCGAATACCCAGGCACTACTACGAGAGCCGGTTATGTACACATAAATAACATGTATATCAAATATACCTGATTTTTCTTTGGCCGCCTTCTTATCAGCCAGATACTTGGGGCAATTGCGCTTCCAGTGACCCATACCCTTGCAATAGTAACACTCTGTTTCAGGCATAGGTCCAGCTTTGGGTTTCTTCGTCGGATTGGCAACAGGCTTACCGCTCTTCTTCAAATTACCCTTCTTGCCTTTGCCGTTTCTCTTGAAACTAGTGGTCTTATTCACCATCAACACTTGATGCTCTTTACGGAGTTCAGACTCTGCAACTTTCAGCATCGCAAACAACTCGTCGGGAGACTTGTTCATCCCTTGCATGTTGTAGTTCAACACAAAGCCTTTATAGCTTGGCGGCAGTGATTGAAGGATTATGTCAGTGATAGCTTCTTGCGGGAGTTCAATCCCCAGCTCAGCTAGACGGTTTGAGTACCCAGACATTTTGAGCACATGTTCACTGACAGACGAGTTCTCCTCCATCTTGCAAGCATAGAATTTGTCGGAGGTCTCATACCTCTCGATCCGGGCGTTCTTCTGAAAGATAAACTTCAACTCCTGGAACATCTCAAATGCTCCATGACGCTCAAAGCGACGTTGAAGTCCTGGTTCTAAGCCATACAAGACTGCACATTGAACTATTGAGTAGTCCTCCTTACGTGCTAACCAAGCGTTCTTAACATCCTAATCAGCCGTAGCGGGTGGTTCATCTCCTAGCGCAGCATTAAGGACATAATCCTTCTTCCCAGCTTGTAAGATTAGCTTAAGATTACGAGCCCAGTCTACAAAGTTGCTTCCATCATCTTTCAACTTAGCTTTCTCTAGGAACGTATTAAAATTCAGGATGACTGTCGCGTGAGCCATGATCTACAACACAAATATATTCAAAGTGGACTTAGACTATGTTCAAGATAATTAGAGTTTAACTTAATCAAATTATTCGCTAAACTCCCACTCAAAAAGTACATCTCTCTAGTCATTTGAGTGGTTCATGATCCACTTACACTTACTCAAGTCCGATCATCACGTGAGTTGAGTATAGTTTCAGTGGTAAGCATCCCAATGCTAATCATATCATCTATATGATTCATGATCGACCTTTCGGTCTCATGTGTTCCGAGGCCATGCCTGCACATGCTAGGCTCGTCAAGCTTAACCCGAGTGTTCCGCGTGCGCAACTGTTTTGCACCCGTTGTATGTGAACGTTGAGTCTATCACACCCGATCATCACGTGGTGTCTCGAAACGACGAACTGTAGCAACGGTGCACAGTCGGGGAGAACACAATTTCGTCTTGAAATTTTAGTGAGAGATCACCTCATAATGCTACCGTCGTTCTAAGCAAAATAAGGTGCATAAAAGGATTAACATCACATGCAATTCATAAGTGACATGATATGGCCATATCACGAGCTTCTTGATCTCCATCACCAAAGCATCGGCACGATCTTCTTGTCACCGGCGCCACACCATGATCTCCATCAACGTGTCGCCATCAGGGTTGTCGTGCTACTCATGCTATTACTACTAAAGCTACATCCTAGCAAAATAGTAAACGCATCTGCAAGCACAAACGTTAGTTATAAAGACAACCCTATGGCTCCTGCCGGTTGCCGTACCATCGACATGCAAGTCGATATTATCTATTACAACATGATCATCTCATACATCCAATATATTACATCACATCGTTGGCCATATCACATCACAAGCATACCCTGCAAAAACAAGTTAGACGTCCTCTAATTTTGTTGTTGCATGTTTTACGTGGTGACCATGGGTATCTAGTAGGATCGCATCTTACTTACGCAAACACCACAACGGAGATATATGAATTGCTATTTAACCTCATCCAAGGATCTCCTCGGTCAAATCCGATTCAACTAAAGTTGGAGAAACCGACACTCGCCGGTCATCTTTGAGCAACGGAGTTACTCGTAGCGATGAAACCAGTCTCTCGTAAGCGTACGAGTAATGTCGGTCCGAGCCGCTTCGATCCAACAATACCGCGGAATCAAGAAAAGACTAAGGAGGGCAGCAAAACGCACATCACCGCCCACAAAAACTTTTGTGTTCTACTCGAGAAGACATCTACGCATGAACCTAGCTCATGATGCCACTGTTGGGGAACGTCGCATGGGAAACAAAAAATTTCCTACGCGCACGAAGACCTATCATGGTGATGTCCATCTACGAGAGGGGATGTGTGATCTATGTACCCTTGTAGACCATACAGCAGAAGCGTTAGTGAACGCGGTTGATGTAGTGGAACGTCCTCACGTCCCTCGATCCGCCCCGTGAACCGTCCCGCGATCAGTCCCACGATCTAGTGCCGAACGAACGACACCTCCGCGTTCAGCACACGTACAGCTCGACGATGATCTCGGCCTTCTTGATCCAGCAAGAGAGACGGAGAGGTAGAAGAGTTCTCCGGCAGCGTGACGGTGCTCCGGAGGTTGGTGATGATCTCGTCTTAGCAGGGCTCCGCCCGAGCTCCGCAGAAACGCGATCTAGAGGTAAAACTGTGGAGATATGTGGTCGGACTGCCGTGGCAAAGTTGTGTCAAATCAGCCATTAACCCCACTATATATAGGAGAGAGAGGGGGCAGACTTGCCTTGGGGTCCAAGAACCCCCAAGGGGTCGGCCGAGCCAAGCGGGGAAGGATTCCCCTCCCAAACCGAGTCCTACTTGGTTTGGAAGGTGGAGTCCTTCTTCCCTTTCCCACCTCCTCTTTTTTTTCCTTTTCTCTTTGATTTTCTTCCCAATGCGCATAGGCCTCTTTTGGGCTGTCCCACCAGCCCACTAAGGGCTGGTGCGGCACCCCCAACACCTATGGGCTTCCCCGGGGTGGGTGGCCCCCCCGGTGAACTCCCGGAACCCATTCGTCATTCCCGGTACATTCCCGGTAACTCCGAAAACCTTCCGGTAATCAAATGAGGTCATCCTATATATCAATCTTCGTTTCCGGACCATTCCGGAAACCCTCGTGACGTCTGTGATCTCATCTGGGACTCCGAACAACATTCGGTAACCAACCATATAACTCAAATACGCATAAAATAATGTCGAACCTTAAGTGTGCAGACCCTACTGGTTCGAGAACTATGTAGACATGACCCGAGAGACTCCTCGGTCAATATCTAATAGCGGGACCTGGATGCCCATATTGGATCCTACATATTCTACGAAGATCTTATCGTTTGAACCTAAGTGCCAAGGATTCATATAATCCCGTATGTCATTCCCTTTGTCCTTCGGTATGTTACTTGCTCGAGATTCGATCGTCAGTATCCGTATACCTATTTCAATCTCGTTTACCGGCAAGTCTCTTTACTCGTTCCTTAATACAAGATCCTGCAACTTACATTAAGTCACATTGCTTGCAAGGCTTGTGTGTTAGTAAGTTATATGATCTCATGGTCATAGGAATAAATACTTGACACGCAGAAAACAGTAGCAATAAAATGACACGATCAACATGCTACGTCTATTAGTTTGGGTCTAGTCCATCACGTGATTCTCCTAATGACGTGATCCAGTTATCAAGCAACAACACCTTGTTCATAATCAGAAGACACTGACTATCGTTGTTCAACTGGCTAGCCAACTAGAGGCTTGCTAGGGACAGTGTTTTGTCTATGTATCCACACATGTAAATGAGTCTTCATTCAATACAATTATAGCATGGATAATAAACGATTATCTTGATACAGGAGTTATAATAATAACTATATTAATTATTGCCTCTAGGGCATAATTCCAACAGAAGAGTCCTCCTATGGTTGAGTTCAAGTTATATGATATCCCCCAGCACATGTCACTTCAGGATTTCTGCAATGTTTGCAATTTATCTTATGTTGGGGATATTCATGAACCTCGTCCATAGGACTTGGAGGCTTTCATTGATACTATTGATGTAGGAGTGGAGAGAGGAGTATCTTGCGCTAGAGTTGCTAGCGTACATTTTCCCGTGCTTCGGTATTTCTCATTATTCGTGGGCAAGTGTTTGATTGGCCGTGGGAAATCTGGTGCTCTTAACTCCCCAGATCTTGCGGTTTTGCATGAAGCTCTTTATAATGATAAAACTTATAGCTTGGGCGCTATAGTGGCTCAACGGTTGAACACGAATCGTACTAAAGGCGTTGTTTATGGAGGTATCTATGCTACCCGTCTTGCTAAACCTTTTGAGATACCTATTAGACTGCACGAGGAAGAAGAGATGCTTCTTCCTGAGAGATATTTAGATTACGATAGCATGGTTCGCCATGACTTTCTTGACAATGATATAAATAAGAGGATGATTTATAACTTGGTATTTAGCCAGGGTACTCGTGAGACTATTACTTTAACGGCTCCTTCTTTGTTCAATCTTCATCTAGGCAGGTAAATTATTATGCCCTCGGACATCTACGCATATTGGGGCATAGCGCCACCACAGGCGCTCGTGCCCGAGCCACCAGTCGAGTACCAGACGCCAGTTTATCAGTGGGAGCCAGAGGAGCTCACCCAGCAGTGGCACCCTGAGTACACTCCAGAGTACCCTGGAGACGGTTACTTCCCTCCTTGGGAGTAGACTAACGTAGGCCATAAGCCTAAGATTGGGGGAGTACGTGTTTTTCACCGACTTTATATTCATGCTCACACTTTCACTTTTATAGTCGGTGGTCACACCTTGCCATTGTATCATCCACGCTAGTTTATTTCTTTTTCTTGCTTTCTTCTTGTGTGTTTGTTTAAATTTGAGAAAAACAAAAAAAATTAGTTGTAAGTTTACTCTCCAGCTTGCTTAGTGGTTTAAAAAAAACCCAAAAAGATTTCTCGTTCTTATTTTGCTTGTTGGGAGCTTTCCCGTGTAAATAGTTTTCTTTTTATTTGGGTCAAGGTAGAATACCATGGTTACAATGTTTAGTGGCTCTCGTATGCATAATTGTTTATCTGTCAAAGATCCATATTACTTTTGTCTTCTCCTCTGAGTTTGCTTGCAGATTCCAGCTTAGTCCAATGCACGAACACTCTCATTATTATTCACATCATTCGGTTGTGCAAGTGAAAGGCAATAATGACGATATATGATGAATTGACTCAGCCTGTAAAAGCTGGTATGAACTCGACCTATTTTGTTTTTGTAAATATGACTAGCTCATCGTTCCTAATTCAGCATTGTTATGAAGAGAAACATGTTTGCAATGACAACTTAGAGATCATAGTTTCTGATGCCATGCTTAATTATCTAGCAGCTTATAATGGTTTGCCTTGGATGCCAACATGCATTTCAAGATGATTATGATGTAGTATGATAGGATGGTTTCTCCCTTTGAATGATTTAGGTGGCTTGACTTGGCACATGTTCATGCATGTAGTTGAAACAAAATCAACATAGCCTCTATGATATTCATGTTTATGGTGATTTATATCCTACTCATGCTTGCACTCAATGTTGGTTAATTTCAATGCATATTGATGACTGTTCTCGCTCTCTAGTTGGTCGCCTCCCAGTCTTTTGCTAGCCTTCATTTGTACTAAGCGGGAATACTGCTTGTGCATCCACTTCCATAAACCCAAAGTTGTTCCATATGCGTCCACCATACCTACCTATATGCGGTATCTACCTGCCGTTCCAAGTAAATTTGCATGTGCCACTCTCTAAATTTTCAAGTAATAATCTGTTTTGTATGCCTGAACCGCTCATGTGGTGACAAGGGGCGGTCAATATCTTCCATGCTATGCGTGTTATCCTCGATACGCGTTTATTCACTATCACTCACGAGAAAGGGGTCGGTAATTGGAATGCCCAGTTCCATGCTCAAATCGAAAATATAATTGCAAACAAAACTCCCCCTGGATTTTTGTTGGTATGGACGGCACCTGTGGATTCAGCTAGTCATGGAGTGTGATTGATCGGTGGTGGGGGAGTCAAAACTTCACTTTTCTGTTTGGGAACCACCTATAATTTGTGTAGCATGGAAGATTGTGAAAACTCTTGGTCATCGCGTTGACAATGAAAGCATACCACCCAATTTTTTTATCTCTGTTTTAAAAGCTTGAGCTCTGGCACCTCTGCAAATCAATGCTTCCCTCTGCGAAGGTCCTATCTATTTACGTTTCTGTTGAGTCATCCTCTTCTTATAAAAGGCACCAGTTAGAGAGCACCTCCGTCATTTTTATGCTTTGCTTTTAATTGATATTGAGTATGACTGTGACTGGATCTTCTTTGCCATGAATTACAATGTTCAGTCAGCCCATGGTCTTCGAAGGTGCTCTGCATTTATGTTTGCGGTCTCAGAAAGGGCTAGCGAGATACCATCTGTTCATATTGTCTTCATGTTTGTTTTGATTGAAGTGTTGACATTTTAAACTTACTATTATTGCTCGCTAGTTGATTATGCCATTGATATGAGTACACCATGAAACCTAAATGTTATTGCTTATGTGGCTAGCTTATGATCTTGCTGAAAATCTCAAGATCAAACAGAGTCCATAAAAGTTATTCTTTGTCTCTTTCAGTTTGTCAAGTGAATTGCTTGAGGACAAGCAAGGCTTTAAGCTTGGGGGAGTGATACGTCCATTTTGCATCATGCTTTTATGTTGATATTTATCGCTTTATGGGCTGTTATTACACTTCACGGTACAATACTTATGCCTTTTCTCTCTTATTTTATAAGGTTTACATGAAGAGGGAGAATGCCGGCAGCTGGAATTCTGGTCTGAAAAAGGAGCAAGTTTGAGATACCTATTCTGCGCAACTCCAAAAGCCGTGAAAATCAACGAGGAATTATTTTGGATTTTATAAAAAATACTGGGCGGAAGAAGTACCATAGGGGAGCCATGAGGAGGCCACAAGCCTGCCACGCGCGGCCTACCCCCTGGCCGCGCCTAGGTGGCTTGTGGGCCCCTCTTACCCCTCTGGTCCCATCATTTTCTATAAGGAGGGTTTCGTTCTACAAAAAATGAAGAGGAGGCTTTCAAGAGGAATCGCCAGCGCCACGAGGCGGAACTTGAGCAGAACCAATCTAGAGCTCCGGCAGGGCCGTCCTGCCGGGGAAACTTCCCTCCCGGAGGGGGAAATTGTCGCCATCGTCATCACCAACACTCCTATCGTCGGAGGGGACTCATCCCCATCAACATCTTCATCAGCACCATCTCATCTCCAAACCCTAGTTCATCTCTTGTAACCAATCTCCGTCTCGCGACTCCGATTGGTACTTGTAAGGTTGCTAGAAGTGTTAATTACTCTTTGTAGTTGATGCTAGTTGGATTACTCGGTGGAAGATCATATGTTCAGATCCTTGATGCTATTCAATATCTCTCTGGTCATGAACATAATTATGCTTTGTGAGTAGTCACTTTTGTTCCTGAGGACATGGGATAAGTCTTGCTATAAGTAGTCATGTGAATTTGGTATTCGTTCGATATTTTGATGTGATGTATGTTGTCTTTCCTCTAGTGGTGTAATGTGAACGTCGACTACATAAAACTTCACCATTATTTGGGCCTAGAGGAAGACATTGGGAAGTATTAAGTATATGATGGGTTGCTAGAGTGACAGAAGATTAAACCCTAGTTTATGCGTTGCTTCGTACGGGGCTGATTTGGGTCCACTCGTTTAATGCTATGGTTAGACTTTGTCTTAATTCTTCTTTCATAGTTGCTTATGCTTGCGAGAGGGGTTAATCATAAGTGGTATGTTTGTCCAATTAAGGGAAGCACCCAAGCACCGGTCCACCCACATATCAAACTATCAAAGTAGCGAACACGAATCATATGAACATGATGAAAACTAACTTGACAGAAATTCCCATGTGTCCTCGGGAGCGCTTTACCTCATATAAGAGTTCGTCCATGCTTCTCTCGTGCTACAAAAGGGATTGAGCCATCTTGCTGCACCTTTGTTACTATTGTTACTTGCTACTTGGTACGAATCATCTTATCACACAACTATCTGTTACCGATAATTTCAGTGCGTGCACAGAATACCTTGCTGAAAACCACTTGTCAGATCCTTTTGCTCCTTGTTGGGTTCGACACTCTTACTTATCGAAAGGACTACGATAGATCCCCTACACTTGTGGGTCATCAAGACTCTTTTCTGGCGCCGTTGCCGGGGAGTGAAGAGCCTTTTGTAAGTGGAATTTGGTAAGGAAACATTTATATAGTGTGCTGAAATTTATTGTCACTTGTCACTATGGAAACGAATCCTTTGAGGAGCTTGTTCAGGGTATCTTCACCTCGAACGATAGCACAAGGAGTTGCTCCTCAACCTGCTGCACCTACTGAAAATATTTGTTATGAAATTCCTTTGGGTATGCTAGAGAAACTGTTGGCTAATCCTTTTAGAGGAGATGGAACATCACATCCTGACTTGCATCTAATCTATGTAGATGAAGTTTGTGGTTTATTTAAGCTTGCAGGTTTGCCCGAGGATGAGGTCAAGAAGAAGGTCTTTCCCTTATCTTTGAGGGATAAAGCATTGACATGGTATAGGCTATGTGATGATACTGGGTCATGGAACTACAACCGATTGAAATTGGAATTTCATCAAAAGTTTTATCCTATGCATTTGGTACATCGTGATCGGAATTATATCTATAATTTTTGGCCTCGTGATAGAGAAAGTATCGCTCAAGCTTGGGGGAGGCTTAAGTCAATGTTATATTCATGCCCCAACCATGAGCTCTCGAGAGAAATTATTATTCAGAACTTTTATGCTTGGCTTTCTCATGATAATCGCACCATGCTTGACACTTCTTGAACCAGTTCTTTTATGAAGAGAGGTATTGACTTCAAATGGAATTTATTGGAAAGAATTAAACGCAACTCTGAAGATTGGGAGTTTGATGAAGGTAAGGAGTCAGGTATGAATCTCAAGTTTGATTGCGTTAAATCCTTTGTTGAAACAAATACTTTTTGTGATTTTAGCGTTAAACATGGACTTGACTCTGAGACAGTAGCTTCATTATGTGAATCATTTTCTGCTCATATTAATCTCCCCAAAGAGAAGTGGTTTAAATATCATCCTCCCTTAGAAGTCAATATAGTTAAACCCAACCCAATTGAAGAGAAAGTCATTGCTTATAATGATCCTATTGTTCCTAGTGCTTACATTGAGAAACCACCTTTCCCTGTTAGAATAAAGGATCATTCTAAAGCTTCAACTGTGATACGTAGGGGCTACATTAGAACACCTACACCCCCTGAGCAAATTAGAGTTGAACCTAGCATTGCTATTATCAAAGATCTCCTGTCCGGAAATGTTGATGGCCGTGATATTCACTTATGTGAAGATGCTGCTAGAATTGCTAAACCTCATGATAGAGACAAACATAGGCCTGTTGTTGGCACGCCTGTTGTTTCTGTTAAGATAGGGGATCATTGTTATCATGGTTTATGTGACGTGGGTGCTAGTGTTAGTGCAATACCTCAATCTTTATATGATGAAATTAAATACGAGATTGCACCTGTAACCTATTGATGTCACTATTCAGCTTGCCAATAGAGATACTATCTGCCCTTTGGGAACTGTTAGAGATGTTGAAGTCCTGTGTGGTAAAACTAAGTATCCTGCTGATTTTCTCGTTCTTGCTACCACATAAGATAGCTTTTGTCCCATCATATTTGGCAGACCTTTCCTCAATACTGTCAATGCTCACATTGACTGTGAGAAGCAAACTGTCACTATTGGCTTTGAAGGTGTGTCACATGAGTTCAATTTCTCCAAGTTTGGTAGACAACCTCATGAAAAAGAGTTGTCTAGTAAGGATGAAATTATTTCTCTAGCTTCTATTGTTGTGCCTCCTACTGATCCTTTAGAGCAATACTTTCTTGAGCATGAAAATGATATGCATATGGATGAAAGGAATGAGATAGATAGAGTTATCTTTGAACAACATCCTATCCTCAAGAATAATTTGCCTGTTGAACTTCTTGGAGATCCACCCCCACCAAAGGGTGATCCTGTGTTTGAGCTTAAACAGTTACCTGATACTCTTAAGTATGCTTATCTCGATGAAAAAGAGATATATCCTATTATTATTAGTGCTAGCCTTTCAGAGCATGAAGAAAAGAAGTTATTAAAATTTCTAAGGAAGCACCTTGCTGCTATTGGATATACTCTTGAAGATCTTAAGGGCATTAGTCCCACTCTATGCCAGCATAAAATTAAAACCAATCCTGATTCCAAACCAGTTGTCGATCATCAACGGAGATTGAATCCTAAGATGAAAGAGGTAGTAAGAAAAGAAATACTAAAGCTCCTGGAAAGCACGTATTATCTATCCTGTTGCTCATAGTGATTGGGTAAGTACGGTGCATTGCGTCCCTAAGAAGGGAGGTATTACCGTTGTCCCTAATGATAAAGATGAATTGATCCCACAGAGGATTATTACTGGCTATAGGATGGTGATTGATTTTAGGAAATTGAATAAGGCCACTAGGAAAGATCATTACCCTTTGCCTTTTATCGACCAAATGCTAGAAAGATTGTCTAAACACACACATTTCTGCTTTCTAGATGGTTATTCTGGTTTCTCCCAAATACCTCTTGCGCAATCTGATCAGGAGAAAACCACTTGTACCTGCCCTTTCGGTACCTTTGCTTACAGACGTATGCCTTTTGGCTTATGTAATGCACCTGCTACCTTTCAAAGATATATGATGGCTATATTCTCTGACTTTTGTGAAAAGATTGTTGAGGTTTTCATGGATGACTTCTCCGTTTATGGGTCTTCTTTTGATGATTGCCTCAGCAACCTTGATCGATTTTTGCAGAGATGTAAAGATACCGATCTTATCTTGAATTGGGAGAAGTGTCACTTTATGGTTAATGAAGGCATCGTCTTAGGACATAAAATTTGTGAAAGAGGTATTGAAGTCGATAAGGCTAAAGTTGATGCGATCGAGAAAATGCCATGCCCTACAGATATCAAAGGTATAAGAAGTTTCCTTGGTCATGCTGGTTTCTATAGAAGGTTCATTAAAGACTGATCTAAGATTTCTAGGCCTATTACCAATCTCTTGCAAAAGGATATTCCTTTTGCTTTTGACGATGATTGTGAGGAAGCATTCGAAATACTTAAGAAGGCCTTGATAACTGCACCTATTGTTCAACCACCTGATTGGAATCTACCTTTTGAAATCATGTGTGATGCTAGTGATTATGCTGTTAGTGCTGTTCTAGGACAAAGAGTTGATAAGAAGTTGAATGTTATTCATTATGCTAGTAAAACTCTAGACAGTGCCCAAAGAAACTATGCTACTACCAAAAAGGAATTTTTAGCAGTCGTGTTTGCATGTGAAAAGTTCAGATCTTATATTGTTGATTCCAAAGTTACTATTCACACTGATCATGCCGCTATTAAGTATCTCATGGAAAAGAAAGATGCTAAACCTAGACTTATCAGATGGGTTCTCCTGCTACAAGAATTTGATTTGCATGTTGTTGATAGGAAGGTTGCTGAGAACCCCGTAGCAGATAACTTGCCTAGGTTGGAGAATGTTCTTGATGACCCACAACCTATTGATGATAGCTTTCCTGATGAGCAATTGAATGTCATCAATGCTTTAGTACACAGTGGTATGCTGATTATGCAAATTATATCGTTGCCAAATATATACCACCTAGTTTCACATACCAGCAAAAGAAGAAATTCTTCTTTGATTTGAGACATTACTTCTGGGATGATCCTCACCTTTATAAGGAAGGAGTAGATGGTGTTATTAGACGTTGTGTACCTGAGCATGAACAGGGACAGATCCTACAGAAGTGTCACTCCGAGGCTTACGAAGGACACCATGCGGGAGATAGAACTGCACACAAGGTATTGCAATCCGGTTTCTATTGGCCTACCCTCTTCAAGGATGCCCGTAAGTTTGTCTTGTCTTGTGATGAATGTTAAAGAATAGGTAATATCAGTAAACGTTAGGAAATGCCTATGAATTATTCACTTGTCATTGAACCATTTCATGTTTGGGGTTTTGATTATATGTGACCTTTTCCAAAGTCCAACGGGTATACTCGTATCCTAGTTGTTGTTGATTACGTTACTAAGTGGGTAGAAGCTATCCCAACTAGTAGTGTTGATCACAACACCTCTATTAGGATGCTTAAAGAAGTTATTTCCCTAGATTTGGAGTCCCTAGATATCTAATGACTGATGGTGGTTCACATTTTATTCATGGTGATTTCCGTAAAACGCTTGCTAATTATGATGTCAACCATAGAATTGCATCTCCCTATCATCCTCAGTCGAGTGGTCAAGTAGAGCTAAGTAATAGAGAGATTAAACTAATTCTGCAAAAGACTGTTAATAGGTCTAGAAAGAATTGGACTAAGAAGCTTGATGATGCACTGTGGGCTTATAGAACTGCTTATAAGAATCCCATGGGCATGTCTCCGTACAAAATGGTTTACGGTAAAGCATGTCATTTACCTCTTGAGTGAGAGCATAACGCTTATTGGGCAATCAAAGAGCTCAACTTTGATTTCAAACTTGCTGGTGAGAAGAGGTTAATTGATATTAGCTCACTTGATGAATGGAGAACTCAGGCATATGAAAATGCCAAGTTATTTAAAGAAAAATTTAAGAGGTGGCATGATAAAAGGATACAAAAACGTGAGTTCAATGTAGGTGATTATGTCTTGCTATACAATTCTCGTTTAAGATTTTTTGCAGGAAAGCTTGTCTCTAAATGGGAAGGTCCTTACATTGTTGAGGAAGTATATCGTTTCGGTGCCATCAAGATCAACAACACGGAAGGTAATTTTCCGAGAGTAGTAAATGGGCAAAGAATCAAGCATTATATCTCAGATACTCCCATAAATGTTGAAAGCACTATTATTAATACCATAACTCCGGAGGAGTACATAAGGGATATTTATCAGGCTGTTTCAGACTCCAAAAACGTAGAGGTATGTGATTCGGTAAGTAAACCGACTCCAAAACTTTTCCAGTAGCAATTTTTCTTCGTTTTGGAATTTTTGGAAAATTAGAAAAATTTGAAGTAGTCCGGAAAGCGCACGAGGAGGCGACAAGCCTTCCAGGCGCGGCCTACCCCCTGGTCGCGCCTGAGGGGCTTGTGGGCACCTCGTGTGCCTCCCAGACTCCGTTTACTTGCGGAGTACTCCTTTTGGTCGGGAAAAATTCATTATATATTCTCCCGAAAGGTCTGACCCTCATATCGCGCAAATATCCTCTGTTTTCGTTTCGAGCTGTTGTGCAGGCAGATCTAGATCGCTATGGCATCCCCAAAATTTCATAAGGACAAGTTCTTCAAGAAGGTCATCAATCCCTACCTCATGGGGTGCTGCAGCACCCTCAATCTATCGAGATGTGTGAGGGGGTGCTGCACATCCGTGATGTTTAGGGGCCCAAGAAGACCGGAAGCATGGAGGCGAGGCTCGAAGCAATGGAGCAACAAGTCTTCAAGTGCCAAGGGATGGTGGAACACGGACTCAACACCAACCACATGATGATCACGGAGTTCACCAACAAGCACAAGGTCGATGCCAATGACATCGGGAAGCACCTCTCCAGGCTCTATGACATAACTGATCACCTCCAAGCCCAGATCTATGACCCGTAGAACCAAAACTGTGAGTATGAGTATAGATTTAAATCAATACAGTTGGCTGCAGATTTGAGGATTCCGGAGACTCGATCATCTTTCCATGATGGAGCACCTATGCCTTGGAAGACGCAGGATCAAACCCAGGTTGCAACAGCTCCACCACCATCACCTTCGAAGGAAGGCAATTAAGCACGAGTATGGGCAATCCCCCTGGCTTGTGCCAAGCTTGGGGGAGTTGCCCCGGTATCGTACACCATCACATCTTTTGCCTTTACCTTTTTCTTAGTTCGATCCTTTTTGGTTTTATCTTTTCTAGTAGAATAAAGTTCTTAGTGTTCTAGGCTTGAGTTTTGCTTTGTGTCACCCCCAATGTATTCGAGCTCGTGAGTCATATATTAAAGAGTGTTTTAGTTAAGGGCCTTGCCTCATGCCATGATCTAAAGAAAAGAATAATAAAAGAACAAAAGCAAGAAAGATCATGTAATGATCTTATGGGAAGTGATGACTTCACATATAAAAAGAATGTTGATTGAAACTTGTTGTGGGTGGACAAACGTAGACCTTGGTCATTGTTGCAATTGATAGGAAGTAATAAAGAAACAGAGGTTCACATATAAATATATCATCTTGGACACCGCCTATGATTGTGAACACTCATTAAACTATTACATGTTTAGAAGTAGATGTTGGACAAGGAAGACAACATAATGAATTATGTTTTCTTGGTTCCGAACAATGTTATATTACTAGAGATCCCTTAGCATGTGATGCTTGCTTCCACCTCATATCAGCCAAAACTTCCGTACTAAGTAGAGATACTACTTGTGCATCCATAAACCTTCAACCTAGTTTTGCCATGTCAGTCCAGCATACCTACCTATGGATTGAATAAGATCCCTCAAGTAAGTTGTCATTGGTGCAAGCAATAAAAATTTCTCCCTAAATATGTATGATCTATTAGTGTGTGGAAAATAAGCTTTGTATGAACCTGTGATGAGGAAGACATAAAAGTGACAGACTGCATAATAAAGTTCTTTATCACAGGAGGCAATATAAAGTGACGTTCCTTCACACTAAGAGGTCACACATCCAAACCTCAAAAGCACATGACAACCTCTGCTTCCCTCTGCGAAGGGCCTATTTTGTTCCTTTACTTTTTATCCTTAAAAGAGTCATGGTGATCAACACCAATTCCTTATTTCGCCATTATCTTGGCTAACGTCATGTGCTAGGGAAAGATCTATATTCATATGTCAACTTGGAAGTAAGTATCCATGAATTATTATTGTTGACATTACCCTTGAGGTAAGTAGTTGGGAGGCGAAACTATAATGCTTCAATGACTAAAGGTTATTGGTTGTTAATTCTCAATAAGGTTCTTGACCCATACTTTACTTTGTGAAGGAATTGTCACTTTAGCATAAGAGTTTATATGAAGCTATTGCTATTCTAATTACGATCATGATGCCTGCATGTCTGTATTTTGTTTTACCGACGCCTCTGACTCTAAACATGTGGACATATTTATTGATCTCGGCTTCCGCTTGAGAGGACAAGCGAGGTCTAAGCTTGGGGGAGTTGATACGTCCATTTTGCATCATGCTTTTATGTTGATATTTATCGCTTTATGGGCTGTTATTACACTTCACGGTACAATAGTTATGCCTTTTCTCTCTTATTTTATAAGGTTTACATGAAGAGGGAGAATGCCGGCAGCTGGAATTCTGGTCTGAAAAAGGAGCAAGTTTGAGATACCTATTCTACACAACTCCAAAAGCCGTGAAAATCAACGATGAATTATTTTGGATTTTATAAAAAATATTGGGAGGAAGAAGTACCAGAGGGGAGCCACGAGGAGGCCACAAGCCTGCGAGGCGCGGCCTACCCCCCTGGCGGCGCCTAGGTGGCTTGTGGGCCCCCTGTTACCCCTCTGGCTCCCATCTTTTGCTATAAGGATGATTTCGTTCCAGAAAAAATCAAGAGGAGGCTTTCGGGAGGAATCGCCGCCGCCACGGGGCGGAACTTGAGCAGAACCAATCTAGAGCTCCGGCAGGGCCGTCCTGCCGGGGAAACTTCCCTCCCGGAGGGGGAAATCGTCGCCATCATCATCACCAACACTCCTCTCATCAGAGGGGACTCATACCCATCAACATCTTCATCAGCACCATCTCATCTCCAAACCCTAGTTCATCTCTTGTAACCAATCTCCGTCTCGCGACTCCGATTGGTACTTGTAAGGTTGCTAGTAGTGTTAGTTACTCTTTGTAGTTGATGTTAGTTGGATTACTCGGTGGAAGATCATATGTGCAGATCCTTGATGCTATTCAATACCTCTCTGGTCATGAACATAATTATGCTTTGTGAGTAGTCGCTTTTGTTCCTGAGGACATTGGATAAGTCTTGCTATAAGTAGTCATGTGAATTTGGTATTCGTTCGATATTTTGATGCGATGTATTTCCTATAGTGGTGTTATGTGAATGTCGAGTACATAGCACTTCACCATTATTTGGGCCTAGAGGAAGGCATTGGGAAGTAGTAAGTAGATGATGGGTTGCTAGAGTGATATAAGCTTAAACCCTAGTTTATGCATTGCTTCGTAAGGGGCTGATTTGGATCCACTAGTTTAATGCTATGGTTAGACTTTGTCTTAATTCTTCTTTCATAGTTGCGGATGCTTGCGAGTGGGGTTAATCATAAGTGGGGTGTTTGTCCAAGTAAGGGCAGCACCCAAGCATCGGTCCACCCACATATCAAACTATCAAAGTAGCGAACGCGAATCATATGAACATGATGAAAACTAGCTTGACAGAAATACCCATGTGTCCTCGGGAGCGCTTTACCTCATATAAGAGTTCGTCCAGGCTTGTATCTAGCTACAAAAGGGATTGGGCCATCTTGCTGCACCTTTGTTACTATTGTTACTTGCTACTTGGTACGAATCATCTTATCACACAACTATTTGTTACCGATAATTTCAGTGCCTGCAGAGAATACCTTGCTGAAAACCACTTGTCAGATCCTTCTGCTCCTCGTTGGGTTCGACACTCTTACTTATCGAAAGGACTACGATAGATCCCCTACACTTGTGGGTCATCAGGTAGTTGATACGTCTCCATCGTATCTACTTTTCAAAACTCTTTTGCCCTTGTTTTGGACTCTAATTTGCATGATTTGAATGGAACTAACCCGGACTGACGCAGTTTTCACCAGAATTGCCATGGTGTTGTTTTTGCGCAGAAATAAAAGTTCTCGGAATGACCTGGAAATTTATGAGGATTTTTTGTGGAATACATAAAAAATATTGGCGCAAGAATCACCTGGACAGGTGGAGCCAGGAGCCCACAAGCCCAGGAGGCGCGGGTCCCCCTGGCCGCGCCTGGCAGGCTTGTGAGGCCCTCGTGGCTCCGCAGCCTCCAACTCCAGCTCTATATATTCTCTTTCGCCCAGACAAAATTAAGAGATAAGAGTTCATCGCGTTTCACAACACGGAGCCGCCGCCACCACCTGTTCTTCCTCTAGAGGGCAGATCTGGAGTCCGTTCTAGGCTCCAGAGAGGGGAAATCGATGCCGTCGTCATCACCAACAATCCTTCATCGCCAATTCCATGACACTCTTCATGTTCGTGAGTAATCTCATCGTAGGCTTGCTGGACGGTGATGGGTTGGATGAGATCTATCATGTAATAGAGTTAGTTTTGATGGGGTTTGATGCCTAGTATCCACTATGTTCTGAGATTGATGTTGCTACTACTTTGCTATGCTTAATGCTTGTCACTAGGGCCCGAGTGCCATGATTTCAGATCAGAACCTATTATGTTTTCATCAATATATGTGTGTTCTTGATCCTATCTTGCAAATTGTACTCACCTACTATGTGTTATGACCCGTCAACCCCGGAGTGACAATAGCCGGAACCACTCCCGGAGAGTATGAGGAGTTCATGTATTCACTATGTGCTAATGCTTTGTTCTGGTTCTCTATTAAAAGGAGACCTTAATATCCCTTATTTTCCATTAGGACCCCGCTGCCACGGGAGGGATGGACAATAGATGTCATGCAAGTTCTTTTTGTTGGAAATATGCCCTAGAGGCAAAAATAAATTAGTTATTATTATATTTTCTTGTTCATGATAATCGTTTATTATCCATGCTAGAATTGTATTGATTGGAAACTCAAAATACATGTGTGGATACAGCTACTGTGACAACAAACCTTCCCTGGCAATGGCGCCAGGAATCCTTATGTCACGGGCTATGCCTATAGGGACTTCCTTGGCAAATATGCAAAGGATTTCCCCGCGGCCTTGGAGCCTTGCGTTGGTGTTCCCTTGAAGAGGAAAGGGTGATGTAGCACAGAGGCGGTAAGTATTTCCCTGAGTTTGAGAACCAAGGTATCGATCCAGTGGGAGGTGCACGTCGAGTCACAAGTACCTGCACAAACACAAAGAGCTTGCACCCAACGCTGTGAAGGGGTTGTCAATCCCTTATAGATTGTTTGCAAAGTGAGAACTGAAAGCAAAAAGTAAACAAAGAAAAGTAAAAGTGAAAGTCGAGACGATAGTTGTGAATAGACCCGGGGGCCGTAGTTTTCACTAGTGGCTTCTCTCATGAAAGCAAGTAGACGGCGGGTGAACGAATTACTGTCGAGCAATTGATAGAACCGCGCAAAGTCATGACGTTATCTAAGCCAATGATTATATCTATAAGCATCACGTCCAAAACAAGTAGACCTATACTTTCTGCATCTACTACTATTACTCCACACATCGACCGCTATCCAGCATGCATCTAGCGTATTAAGTTCATAAGAATAGAGTAACGCCTTAAGCAAGATGACATGATGTAGATGGACAATCTCATATCTACGATAAAAGCCCATCTTGTTACCCTTGATGGCAACAACACGATGCATGCCTTGCTGCCCCTTCTGTCACTGGGAAAGGTCACCACACGGTATGAACCCAAAACCAAGCACTTCTCCCATTGCAAGAATCATAGATCTAGTTGGCCAAACAAAACCCAAGAGTCGGAGAAACTTACAAGGATATCAAATCATGCATATAAGAAATCAGCAAAGACTCAAATATAATTCATAGATAATCTGATCATAAATCCACAATCATCAGATCTCGACAAACACACCGCCAAAGAGGATTACATCGGATAGATCTCCATGAATATCATGGAGAACTTTGTATTGAAGATCCAAGAGAGAGAAGAAGCCATCTAGCTACTAACTACGGACCCGTAGGTCTGAAGTGGACTACTCACGAGTCATTGGAGAGGCGATGATGTTGATGTAGAAGCCCAACTCCAAAGTCCCCTCCGACAGGGCACCGGGAAGGGTCTCCAGATGAGATCTCGCGGAAACGGTAGCTTGCGGCGGTGGAAAAGTGCTTTCCTGGATGCCCTCATTTTTTTCTGGATTTTAGGGAATATATAGGCGCAAGAGCTAGGGCAGAGGAGCTCCAGGGGGGCCACAAGCCTGGTAGCCGCCGCCCCTTGGTGGCGGCTACAGGGCTTGTGGGCTCCCTGTAGCGCTCCTACCTTGGCCCTCAAGTCCCCCGATCTTCTTCTGTTCTGGAAAAAATTATTTCGGGGATTTTATTCCGTTTGGACTCTGTTCCAAAATTAGATCTGAAAAGAGTCAAAAACACAGAAAAAACAGGAACTGACACTGAATTAATAAGTTAGTCCCAAAAAAGATATAAAAGGTACATAAAACATTCAAAGTTGACAAGATAACAGCATGAAACCATAAAAAATTATAGATACGTTTGAGACGTATCAAGCATCCCCAAGCTTAACTCCTGCTCGTCCTCGAGTAGGGAAGTGATAAAGAATGAATTTTTGATGCTTTCATGCTACCTAGCATAGATGTCCTTTATAACTCCTCTTATGTGACGTGAATGTTCAGATCCATTAGATTCAAAACAATAGTTTGATATTGATGTGGAGACAATAACAATTCAAGAAAACTAGCAAGGTAATCATGAACTTTCAAAATAACAAAGCCAAAAGAAAGTTATCCCTACAAAACCATATAATCTGGCTATGCTCTATCATCCTTGCACAACGAATTTAAATCATGCACAACCCCGGTATTGGCCAAGTAATTTTTTCACACTTTTACTTTCTCAAACCTTTTCAACTCTCACGCAATACATGAGCGTGAGCCATGGTTTTAGCACTAAGTGGAATGGAGTGTGGTGGAGGTTACAAGACAAACAAGTAGAAGATGGTCACATTAACTAGGCATATCAATGAGCTATGGAGATGCTCATCAATAGATATCAATGTGAATGAGTAGGGATTTCCATACAAGTGATGCACTAGAGCTAAGAGTAAGTGATAGCTCTTAAAGAAAACTAGTGGGTGTGCATCCAACTTGCTTGCTCACGAAGACCTAAGGCAAATTTGAGGAAGCCTATCATTGGAATATACAAGCCAAGTTATATAATGAAAATTTCCCCCTAGCTATATGGTGGTGACAAAACGAGAGACTCTCAATCATGAAGATCATGGTGCTTAATAAGCACAAGTGTGGAAGGATAGTAGCATTGTCCCTTCTCTCTTTTTCTCTCATTTTTTTGTGGGCTCTTTGGCCTCTTTTTTATTTTTTTTTATTTTGGTGGGCATCTTTGGCCTCTTTTTGTATATGGGCTTCGCTGGCCTCTTTTATTTCCTCACATGGGACAATTCTCCATCAATGATGATAATCACACTTACAACTCAAAACTTAGAGCAATGATGACTCTATATGGAATGCCTTCGGTAGTGTACCGTGACAATGATCTAGCATGGCATGGACATCAATGGAAACATCATGCTAGCTATCTTACGATCATGCAATGACAATGTACGAATGGTGGCACATGTCATGGTGGTAGTTGGATGGCAATATATCTCGGAATAGCTTTGAAAAAGCCATAGTAGGTAGGTATGGTGGCTATTTTGAGGGAGGCTATATGGTGGGTTTTGTGCACCGGCGAAAGTTGCACGACACTAAAGAAGATAGTGATGGTGAAAGGTGAAAGTGCATCTAGACCATGGACTCAACATTAGTCATGAAGACCTCATATACTTGTTACAAAAGTTTTAGTAGTAATCGAAACAAAGCATTCAACGCATGCTCCTAGGGGAAGGGTTGGTAGGTATATACCGTCGCGCGATCCCGACCGCCACACAAAGGATGACAATCAATAGACTAATCATGCTCAGACTTCATCACATAGCGGTCAACCATACGTGCATGCTACGGGAATCAATAACTTCAACACAAGTATTTCTAGATCCACAACACCTTACTAAC
Source organism: Hordeum vulgare subsp. vulgare (assembly GCF_904849725.1). Taxonomy (NCBI): domain Eukaryota; kingdom Viridiplantae; phylum Streptophyta; class Magnoliopsida; order Poales; family Poaceae; genus Hordeum; species Hordeum vulgare. Next base: position 502,401,483 of record NC_058523.1, on the reverse strand, counting down.
ATAACTTCAATATTACGACAACCACATCTCAAAACTAATTGAGAGGAATCAAACTTCTCTAACTATTCAATGTACATGAAGGTGGAAGTTTTCATATCCCTTTGGATAATTACCCCTTTTGAGACTACTTTCATAGCATAGATCAACTACCAAGCCACGCGCTTCCGTGCTCTAAAAGATATAAGTGAAGCATATAGAGCAAAATCAACTAGCTCAAAAGATATAAGTGAAGCACATGTGAGCTGAATTGTCTAACCAAAGGATATAAGTGAAGCTCGACAAAATCATGGTGAGTGCATGTCTCTCTCTCTAGGTGTGCAGCAAGGAAGATTGTGACACAACAAAAATAAAAGACTCCTATGATACAAGACGCTCCAAGCAAAACACATAACATGTGGTGAATAAAAATATAGCCCCAAGTAACGTTACCGATGGGTTGAAGACGAAAGAGGGGATGCCTTCCCGGGGCATCCCCAAGCTTAGGCTTTTTCGGCATCTTTGAATCAACTTGGGGTGCCTTGGGCATCCCCAAGATTGAGCTCTTGCCACTCTTTATCTCTTGTCCATAAGAACTTCACCCAAAACTTGAAAACTTCACAACACGAAACTTAAACAGAAACTCGTGATATCATTAGTATAAGAAAGCAAACCACCACTTCCTTAGGTACTGTAGAAAACTTAAATTCTACTTATTTTGATGTTGGGTTACTGTACTTTGAATATTCCATGGCTAATACCCCGATACAATCCATAGTTTCATCAAAATATGCAACCAACTCAACAAAAAACAGAATCTGTTAATAGCAGACCAGTCTGTAGCAATCTGTATACTTCGTATACTTCTGTTACTTCAAAAATTCTGAAAAATTACGACAGTCTGAAGAATTTGCGTAGAAATCAGCAGCAAAAAGAATCAACTCAAAAGCTCTTACAGAAAAAATGAGAATTCTTTTCGTGAGCAGAAAGTTTCTGTCTTTTCCAGCATGACCAAACGATCATCCCCAAGACTAATCATAATGGTCTGACTTGGCACAAACGCAAAAGAAACACAAAAAACACAATCATAACAGAATTATGAAAGTGTGGAAAACATAAAACAGAAAGAAAAAGGATAGATTCGTTGGGTTGCCTCCCAACAAGCGCTATTGTTTAACGCCCTTAGCTAGGCAAAAGGTGATGGAATCAGGTATAGTCATCTTTGGTGCTCAAACTATAAGTAGCCCTCATCGTAGATTCATAAGGCAATCTTATTTTCTTTCTAGGAAAATGCTCCATGCCCTTCTTTAGAGGAAATTGAAATCTAATATTCCCTTCCTTCATATCGGTGATAGCACCAATAGTCCTTAGGAAAGGCCTACCAAGAATAATGGGACATGAAGGATTGCAATCTATGTCAAGTACAATGAAACCCACGGCTACATAGTTCTTATTTGCAACAATAAGAACATCATTGATCCTTCCCATGGGTTTCTTGACCGTAGAATCCGCAAGATGCAAATTAATAGAACACTCTTCAATCTCATGAAAACCAAGAATATCACATAAAGACTTTGGAATCGCGGAAACACTAGCACCCAAATCACACAAAGCATTGCATTCATAGTTTTTGATCTTGATTTTGATAATAGGTTCCCACTCATCATGAAGTTTTCTAGGTATAGAGAATTCTAATTCGAGTTTCTCTTCAAGAGATTTCATCATAGCATCTTCGATATGTGCGGTAAAGGCTTTGCTTTGGCTATAAGCATGTGGAGTGTTTGCAATGGATTGCATCAAAGAAATGCATTCAAACAAGGAGCAACTATCATAATTTAATTCTTTGAAATCCAAAGTGGGAGTTTCATTACTACCCAATATTTTGATTTCTTCTACTCCACTCTCCACACCTTTATCATCAAGATAGGTGGACTCCGAATCATTGGGGCGTTTTTCAACCAAAGTGGATTCATATCCAGCCCCTTCATTAATAGGTTTGACACGCGAAAACAAAAATTTAAGAGGAGTCACACCAAGCACTTTAAGATCTTCGTGATTTGCATCACTAGAACGCACAATTTTAAACCATTCATGCCTAGCGCGAATTTGGGCGGTTCTTTCTTTGCTCTCATTCATGGAGACACACATAGCTTTTAAAGTTTCATCCAAGTTGAACTTGGGAGGAGCACATCTAACTTTCAAAGCATCAATATCACAAGACATCCTATCAACGCTCTAAGCCAAATCGTCTATTTTGAGTAGTTTTTCCTCTATGGACGCATTGAAAATCTTTTGAGAGTTGATGAACTCTTTGATATTACTCTCTAAATCAGATGGTAATTTTTTGGCATTTCCATAAGTGTTGTTGTAGGAATTGCCATAATTTTTAGAGGAGTTACTAGGAAAATCCCAAGGAACATAGTTGCCTCTAAAAGCATTATTGTTGCCAAAATTGTTCCTACCAACAAAATTAACGTCCAAACTAGCGTTGCTACTCTCAATCAAGGAGGATAGTGGCATGTCATTAGGATCTAAAGGAGTATTTCTACTAGCAACCAAATTCATCAACTTGTCCATCTTAGCACTAAGCGAGTTAATTTCTTCTATAGCATGTACCTTTTTGCTAGCAGGTGACCTTTCAGTGTGCCACTGAGAGTAGTTGGTCATGATATTGTCTAGGAGTTTTGTAGTGTCTCCTAACGTGACTTCCATGAACGTTCCACCTGAGGCGGAGTCCAAGATATTGCGAGAAGCAAAATTCAAACCAGCGTAAAAGATTTGTATAATCATCCACAAACTCAAGCCATGAGCGGGACCATTTCTAATCATTAATTTCATCCTCTCCCAAGATTGTGCAACGTGTTCATGATCAAGTTTCTTGAAATTCATGATATCGTTGCGTAGGGAGATAATCTTAGCCGGCGTAAAATACTTGGATATGTAAGAATCTTTGCACTTATCCCAAGAATCGATACTATTTTTAGGCGAAGAAGAAAACCAAGTTTTTGCGCGATCTCGCAATGAGAAAGGAAAAAGCTTCAACTTAATCACGTCATTATCCACATCTCTTTTCTTTTGCATATCGCAAAGCTCAATGAAGGTATTGAGATGGGAAGCGGCATCTTCACTAGGAAGGCCAGAGAATTGCTCTTTCATAACAAGATTCAGCAAGGCAGCGTTGATTTCATACGATTCCGCACTAGTGGCGGGAGCAATCGGAGTACTAATAAAATCATTATTATTGGTACTCGAGAAGTCGCAAAGTTTGGTGTTTTCAGCCATGATAACTTCAACAAACCAACAAGAACACAAGCAAGCAAGAAAACCGGCAAAGGAAAATGGCAAAAGGCAAAAAAACGGCGAAGGAGAAAGGCAAATGAAAACGGCAAATGTGAAGTGGGGGAGAGGAAAACGAGAGGCAACTGGCAAAAAAGATAAATGCAAGAGATGAGTTTGTGACACCTACTTGGATAGAACTTGACTTGATCTTCCTTGGCAAGCGATCCTCCTCCTCGGCAACGGCGCCAGAAATCCTTCTGCTACTGCGACAACAGACCTTCCTTGGCAACGGCGCCATGAATCCTTCGATCACGGGCTACGCCTATAGGGACTTCCTTGGCAAATATGCAAAGGATTTACCCGCGGCCTTGGATCCTTGCGTTGGTGTTTCCTTGAAGAGGAAAGGGTGATGTAGCACAACGGCGGTAAGTATTTCCCTCAGTTTGAGAACCAAGGTATCGATCCAGTGGGAGGTGCACGTCGAGTCACAAGTACCTGCACAAACACAAAGAGCTTGCACCCAACGCTATGAAGGGGTTGTCAATCCCTTATAGATTGTTTGCAAAGTGAGAACTGAAAGCAAAAAGTAAACAAAGCAAAGTAAAAGTGAAAGTGGAGACGATAGTTGTGAATAGACCCGGGGGCCGTAGTGTTCACTAGTGGCTTCTCTCATGAAAGCAAGTAGACGGTGGGTGAACGAATTACTGTCGAGCAATTGATAGAACCGCGCAAAGTCATGACGTTATCTAAGGCAATGATTATATCTATAGGCATCACGTCCAAAACAAGTAGACCGATACTTTCTGCATCTACTACTATTACTCCACACGTCGACCGCTATCCAGCATGCATCTAGTGTATTAAGTTCATAAGAACAGAGTAACGCCTTAAGCAAGATGACATGATGTAGATGGACAATCTCATATCTACGATAAAAGCCCATCTTGTTACCCTTGATGGCAACAACATGATGTGTGCCTTGCTGCCCCTTCTGTCACTGGGAAAGGTCACCACACGGTATGAACCCAAACCCAAGCACTTCTCCCAATGCAAGAATCATAGATCTAGTTGGCCAAACAAGACCCAAGACTCGGAGAGACTTACAAGGATATCAAATCATGCATATAAGAAATCAGCAAAGACTCAAATATAATTCATAGATAATCTGATCATAAATCCACAATTCGTCGGATCTCGACAAACACACCGCCAAAGAGGATTACATCGGATAGATCTCCATGAAGATCATGGAGAACTTTGTATTGAAGATCCAAGAGAGAGAAGAAGCCATCTAGCTACTAACTACGGACCCGTAGGTATGAAGTGGACTACTCATGAGTCATTGGAGAGGTGATGATGTTGATGTAAAAGCCCTCCAACTCCAAAGTCCCCTCCGACAGGGCATCGGGAAGGGTCTCCAGATGAGATCTCGCGGAAACGGAAGCTTGCGGCGTTGGAAAAGTGTTTTCATGGATGCCCTGATTTTTTCTGGATTTTAGGCAATATATGGGCGCAAGAGCTAGGGCAGAGGAGCTCCAGGGGGGCCACAAGCCTGGTAGCCGCCACCCCCTGGTGGCGGCTACAGGGCTTGTGGGCTCCTTGTGGCGCTCCTGCCTTGGCCCTCAAGTCCCCCAATCTTCTTCTGTTCTGGAAAAATTTATTTCGGGGATTTTATTCCGTTTGGACTCCGTTCCAAAATCAGATATGAAAAGAGTGAAAAACACAGAAAAACAGGAACTAGCACTTGGCACTGTATTAATAAGTTAGTCCCAAAAAAGATATAAAAGGTACATAAAACATCCAAAGTTGACAAGATAACAACATGAAACCATCAAAAATTATAGATACGTTTGAGACGTATCAGATACATAGACAACACACTGTCCCTAGTGAGCCTCTAGTTGACTAGTTCGTTGATCAAAGATGGTCAAGGTTTCCTGACAATAGGCAAGTGTTGTCAGTTGATAACGGGATCACATCATTAGGAGAATCATGTGATGGACAAGACCCAAACTATGAACGTAGCATATTGATCGTGTCGTTTTATTGCTATTGTTTTCCGCGTGTCAAGTATTTGTTCCTATGACCATGAGATCCTATAACTCACTAGCACTGGAGGAATACCTTGTGTGCATAAAACGTCGCAACGTAACTGAGTGACTATAAAGGTGCTCTACAGGTATCTCCGAAGGTGTCCGTTGAGTTAGTATGGATCAAGACTGAGATTTGTCACTCCTTGTGATGGAGAGGTATCTTGGGTCCCACTCGGTAATACAACATCACACACAAGCCTTGCAAGCAATGTGACTAAGTGTAAGTCATGGGATCTTGTATTATGGAACGAGTAAAGAGACTTGCCGGTAACGAGATTGAAATAGGTATGCGGATACCGATGATCAAATCTCGGGCAAGTAACATACCGAAGGACAAAGGGAATGACATACATGATTATATGAATCCTTGACACTGAGGTTCAACCGATAAGATCTTTGGAGAATATGTAGGATCCAATATGGTCATCCAGGTCCCGATATTGCATATTGACCGAGGAGTGTCTCGGGTCATGTCTACATAGTCCTCGGACCCGCAGGGTCTGCACACTTAAGGTTCCGTGACGTTTCGGTATAGTTGAGTTATAGGTGTTGGTAACCGAATGTTGTTTGGAGTCCTAGATGAGATCCAGGATGTCACGAGGAGCTCCGGAATGGTCCAGAGGTAAAGATTGATATATAGGAAGTCATGTTTCGATCACCGGAAAAGTTTCGGGCTCATCGGTAGTGTACCGGGAGTGCCGGGAGGGGTGCCGGGGACCATCAGGAGGGGTGTCACGCCCCAAGGGGTCTCATGGGCTATGGGAAGAGATAAACCAGCCCCTAGTGGGCTGGAATAAGTTCCCACTAAGGCCTATAAGGTTTTAGAAGGAAAAAACACAAGGTGGAAAGAGTTTCCAAGTTGGAAGGTGGAATCCTACTCCAAGTAGGATTGGAGTAGGACTCATCCACCTCCAATTTCGGCCAAACCTTGAGGGTTTGAGGCTGCCTCCTCCCCTCCCTCCCTCCTATATATACTAGAGGTATTGAGGGTTTTTGAGACACAACTTTGCCACGGCAGCCCGACCACATACCTCCACGGTTTTTTCCTCTAGATCGTATTTCTGCGGAGCTCGGGCGGAGCCCTGCTAAGATAGATCACCACCAACCTCCAGAACGCCGTCACGCTGCTGGAAAACTCATCTACCTCTCCGTCTCTCTTGCTGGATCAAGAAGGCCGAGATCATCGTCGAGCTGTACGTGTGCTGAACGCGGAGGTGTCGTCCGTTTGGCACTAGATCGGAGCGGATCGTGGGACGGATCGCGGGACGGTTCGTGGGACGGTTCACGGGGCGGATCCAGGGACGTGAGGACGTTACACTACATCAACCGCGTTTCTTAACGCTTCCTGCTGTGCGATCTACAAGGGTACGTAGATCGGAAATCCCCTCTCGTAGTTGGACATCACCATGATAGGTCTTCGTGCGAGTAAGAAATTTTTTGTTTCCCATGCGATGTTCCCCAACAATGGCTTCATGAGCTAGGTTCATACGTAGATGTCATCTCGAGTAGAACACAAAAGTTTTCGTGGCCGGTGATGTGGGATTTGCTGCCCTCCTTAGTCTTTTCTTGATTCCGCGGTATTGTTGGATCGAAGCGGCTCAGACCGACATTACTCGTACGCTTACGAGAGACTGGTTTCATTGCTACGAGCAACCCCGTTGCTCAAAGATGACTGGCGAGTGTCGGTTTCTCCAACTTTAGTTGAATCGGATTTGACCGAGGAGGTCCTTGTAGAGAGGTTAAATAGCAATTCATACATCTCCGTTGTGGTGTTTGCGTAAGTAAGATGCGATCCTACTAGATACCCATGGCTACCACGTAAAACATGCAACAACAATTAGAGGACGTCTAACTTGTTTTTGCAGGGTATGCTTGTGATGTGATATGGCCAACGACGTGATGTGATATATTGGATGTATGAGATGATCATGTTGTAATAGTTAATATCGACTTGCACGTCGATGCTACGGCAACCGGCAGGAGCCATAGGGTTGTCTTTAAACTAACGTTTGTGTTTGCAGATGCGTTTACTATATTGCTAGGACGTAGCTTTAGTAGTAATACCATAGCTTACACGACAACCTCGATGGCGGCACGATGATGGAGATCATGATGATGGGGATCATGGTGTGGCACCGGTGACAAGAAGATCACACTGGTGCTTTGGTGATGGAGATCAAGGAGCACTTGATGATGGCCATATCATGTCACTTATGAATTGCATGTGATGTTAATCCTTTATGCACCTTATCTTGCTTAGAACGACGGTAGCATTATGAGGTGATCTCTCACTAAAGTTTCAAGACAAAATTGTGTTCTCCCGACTGTGCACCGTTGCGACAGTTCGTTGTTTCGAGACACCACGTGATGATCGGGTATGATAGACTCAACGTTCACATACAACGGGTGCAAAACAGTTGCACACGTGGAACACTCGGGTTAAGCTTGACGATCCTAGCATCTGCAGACATGGCCTCGGAACACATGAGACCGAAAGGTGGAGCATGAATCGTATAGTTGATATGATTAGCATAGAGATGCTTACCAGTGAAACTATTCTCGACTCACGTGATGATCGGACTTGATATAGTGGATTTGGATCATGCACCACTCAAATGACTAGAGAGATGTACTTTTTGAGTGGGAGTTCTTAAGTAATATGATTAATTGAACTAATTGTCATGAACATAGTCTAATGGTCTTTGCGAATTACGATGTAGCTTGCGCTATAGCTCTACTGTTTTTATATGTTCCTAGAGAAAATTTAGTTGAAAGTTGATAGTAGCAAACTTTGCAGACTGAGTCTGTAAAACTGAGGATTGTCCTCGTTGCTGCGCAGAAGGCTTATGTCCTTAATGCACCACTTGGTGTGCTGCACCTCGACCGTCGTCTGTGGATGTTGTGAACATCCGACATACACGTTTCTGATGACTACGCGATAGTTCAGTGCAAAATACTTAATGGCTTAGAAGCAAGGCGCCGAAGACGTTTTGAAACGTCACGGAACATAAGAGATGTTCTAAAGAGATGAAATTGTGATTTCATGCTTGTGCCCCTTGTTAAGAGGTATGAGACCTCCGACAAGATTCTTTGTCCACCAAGTAAAGGAGAAAAGCTCAATTGTTGAGCGTGTGCTCAGATTGTCGGAGTACGACAATCGCCTGAATCAAGTGGGAGTTAATCTTCCAGATGAGATAGTGATGGTTCTCCAAAGTCACTGCCACCAAGCTGTGAGAGCTTCGTGATGAACTATAACATATCAAGGATAGATACAATGATCCTTGAGCGATTCGCGATGTTTGACACTGCGAAAGTAGAAATCAAGGAGCTTCAATAGTTGATGGTTAGTAAAACCACTAAGTTTCAAGAAAGGCAAGGGTAGAAGGGATACTTCGTGAAACGGCAAAACAGTTGCTGCACTAATGAAGAGACCCAAGATTAAACCCAAACCCGAGACTAAGTGCTTCTGTTATGAGGGGAAGAGTCACTGAGGCGGAGCTACCCTAGATGCTTGGTAGATAAGAAGGCTGGCATAGTCGAAAGAAGTATATTTGATATACATGATGTTGATGTGTACTTTACTAGTACTCCTAGTAGCGCGTGGGTATTGGATGCCGGTTCGGTTGCTAAGTGATTAGTAACTCGAAATGAAAGCTACGGTATAAACGGAGACTAGCTAAAAGCAAGGTGACGATACGTATTGGAAGTGCTTCCAAGGTTGATGTGATCAAACTTCGCATGCTCCCTTTATCATCGAGATTGGTGGTAAAACCTAAATAATTTTTATTTGGTGTTTGCGTTGAGAATGAACATGATTGGATCGTGTTTATTACAATACGATTATTCATTTAAAGAGAATAATAGTTATTATATTTGCTTGAATAATTACCCTCAATGGTTTATTGAATCTCGATCGTAGTGTTACACATGTTCATAATATAGGTGCCAAAAGATACAAAGTAATAATGATAGTACCAATTAGTTGTGGCACTGCCACTTGAGTCATGTTGGTATAAAATGCATGAAGAAGCTCCATACCGATGGATCTTTGTACTCACTCATTTTTGAAAAGTTTGAGACATGCAAACCATACGTGATGGTATAGATGCATGAAGAAACTCCATAGAGATGGATCGTTTGGACTCACTTGATTTTGAATCACTTGAGACATGCAAAACATGCCACGTGAAACAAGTAGAGTAACTTGTTGGGAGTAATGCATTTTTGATGTGTGCAGACCAATAAGTGCTAAAGCACGCAGTGGATATCATTATGTTCTTACTTCACTGACGATTTGAGTAGATACAGGAGTATTTACTTGATGAATCACAAGTCTGTAATATTGAATAGTTCAAAGCAATTTCAGAGTGAAGATCGTCGTGACAAGAGGATAAACTGTCTACGATATGATCATAGAGATGAATATATGAGTTACGAGTTTTTGGTACGCAGTTAGGACAAAGTGAAAATTGTTTCGCAGTTCATGCCACCTGGAACACCATAGTGTGATGATGTGTCTGAACGTCATAGCCACGCCATATTTAATATGGTGCATACTATAATGTCTCTTATCGAATTACCACTATCGTTTATGAGTTCATGCCACCTGGAACACCATAGTGTGATGATGTGTCTGAACGTCATAGCCACGCCATATTTAATATGGTGCATACTATAATGTCTCTTATCGAATTACCACTATCGTTTATGGGTTATACAATAGAGACAACCGCATTCACTTTAAATAGGGCACCGCGTATTTCCGTTGAGATGACACAATATAGACTATGGTTTGGAGAAACCTAAGCTGTCGTTTCCTAAAAGTTTGGTGTTGCGATGCTTATATGAAAAAGTTTTAGTCTGGTAAGCTCGAACCCAAAGCGGATAAATGCATCTTCATAGGATATCCAAAACAGTTGGGTGCATCTCCTATCTCAGATCCGGAAGCAAAGTGTTTGTTTCTAGAAACGGGTCCTTTCTCGAGGAAAGGTTTCTCTCGAAAGAATTGAGTGGGAGGGTGGTAGAACTTGATGAGTTTAGTGAACCATCACTTCAACCAGTATGTAGCAGGGCGCAGGAAGATGTTCCGGTGGCACCTACACCAATTGAAGTAGAAACTAATGATGATGATCATTGAGCTTCAGATCAAGTTACTACAAACCTCGTAGGTCGACGAGGTCGCGTACTGCTGCAGAGTAGTACTGTAACCCTATCTTGGAGGTCATGTAGTTGAACAACAATGAACCTACGAGCTATGGAGAAGCGATGGTGGGCCTGGATTCCGACAAAAGGCTTGAGGCCATGAAATCCGAGAGAGAATCCATGTAGACTTTGGAAGGACTACTTGATGGTCGTAGGACTATTAAGTAAAGATGGATCTTTATAAGGAAGACAGACGATGATGGTGAATCGTCACCATTAAGAAAATCCTGACTTGTCGCAAAGATGTTTTCGATAAGATCAAAGAGTTGACTATGATGTGACTTTCTCACTCGTAGTGATGCTAAAAGTCTGTTGGAATTATGTTAGTAGTTGCTGCATTATTTGTGAAATATTGCACGTAGGAAGACAAAACATTGTTTCCTCGACGGTTTCCTTGAGGAAAGATTGTATGTAATACAATTATAAGGTTTTTTCGATCCTAAGGATACTAACAAGTATGCAAGCTCCGGTGATCCTTTATGGACTGGTGCAAGCATCTCGCAGTTGGAATATACACTTTGATGAGATGATCAAAACTTTTGGGTTCGTACAAGGTTTTATGAGAAACTTGTATTTGCAAAGAAGTGAGTGGGAGCACTATAGAATTTCTGATAAGTATATGTGGTTGACATATTGTGGATCAGAAGTAATGTATAATTTCTGTAAAGCATAAAAGGATGTTTGAAAGGAGTTGTTCAAAGGAATACCTGGATTGCGCTACTTGAACGTTGAGCATTAAGATCTATGGAGATAGATCGAAACGCTTAATAGAAGTTTCAACAAGATGCATGCCTTGAAAAGTTTTTGAAGGAGTTCAAAATAGATCAGCAAAGAAGGAGTTCTTGGTTGTGTTGTAAGGTGTGAATTTGAGTAAGACTCAAACCCGACCCCGAAAGAATAAAGAGAATAGGTGAAGGACGTCTTCTATACCTTAGCCGTAGACTCTAAAGTATGCCATGCTGAGTACTGCACCTGATGTGTGCCTTGCTACAAGTCTGTTAAGAGGTACACAGAGTGATCTAGGATTGAATCACTGATCAGCGGTCAAAGTTATCCTTAGTAACTAATGAACTAAGGAATTTTTCTCGATTATGGAGGTGGTTAAAGAGTTCTTCATAAAGGGTTACGTCGATGCAAGCTTTGACACTAATCCGAATAACTAAGAGGAGTGAAACGGATTCTTATGGTAGAGTAGATATTTGGAGTATTTCCGAATAGCACATAGTAGCAGCATCTATAAGATGACATAAAGATTTGTAAAGCATGCACAGATCTGAAGGATTCAGAGCCGTTGACTAAAACCTCTCTCACGAGCAAGACGTGATCAGACCCCAGAACTACATGGGTGTTGGATTCGTTGAAATCACATGGTGATGTGAACTAGATTATTGACTCTAGTGCAAGTGGGAGACTGTTGGAAATATGCCCTAGAGGCAATAATAAATTAGTTATTATTATATTTCCTTGTTCATGATAATCGTTTAATATCCATGCTAGAATTGTATTGATTGGAAACTCAAAATACATGTGTGGATACATAGACAATACACTGTCCCTAGTGAGCCTCTAGTTGACTAGTTCGTTGATCAAAGATGGTCAAGGTTTCTTGACCATAGGCAAGTGTTGTCACTTGATAATGGGATCACATCATTAGGAGAATCATGTGATGGACAAGACCCAAACTATGAACGTAGCATATTTATCGTGTCGTTTTATTGCTATTGTTTTCTGCGTGTCAAGTATTTTTTCCAATGACCATGAGATCATATAACTCACTGGCACTGGAGGAATACCTTGTGTGCATCAAACGTCGCAACGTAACTGGGTGACTATAAAGGTGCTCTACATGTATCTCCAAAGGTGTCCGTTGAGTTAGTATGGATCAAGACTGGGATTTGTCACTCCTTGTGACGGAGAGGTATCTCGGGTCCCACTCGGTAATACAACATCACACACAAGCCTTGCAAGCAATGTGACTGAGTGTAAGTCACGGGATCTTGTATTACGGAACGAGTAAAGCGACTTGCGGGTAACGAGATTGAAATAGATATGCGGATACCGACGATCAAATCTCGGGCAAGTAACATACCAAAGGACAAAGGGAATGACATACAGGATTGTATGAATCCTTGACACTGAGGTTCAACCAATAATATCTTCAGAGAATATGTAGGATCCAATATGGCCATCCAGGTCCCGCTATTGTATATTGACCGAGGAGTGTCTCGGGTCATGTCTACATAGTTCTCGAACCCGCAAGGTGTGCACACTTAAGGTTCGGTGACGTTTCGGTATAGTTGAGTTATAGGTGTTGGTAACCGAATGTTGTTCGGAGTCCCATACGATATCCAGGACATCATGAGGAGCTCCGGAATGGTCTGGAGGTAAAGATTGATATATAGGAAGTCATGTTTTGATCACCGGAAAAGTTTTGGGCTCATCGGTAGTGTACCGGGAGTGCCGGGAGGGGTGCCGAGGACCATCGGGAGGGGTGTCACGCCCCAAGGGGTCTCATGGGCTATGGGAAGAGATAAACCAGCCCCTAGTGGGCTGGAATAAGTTCCCACTAAGGCTCATAAGGTTTAAGAAGGAAAAAACACAAGGTGGAAAGAGTTTCCAAGTGGGAAGGTGGAATCCTACTACAAGTAGGATTGGAGTAGGACTCCTCCACCTCCAATTTCGGCCAAACCTTGAGGGTTTGAGGCTGCCTCCTCCCCTCCCTCCCTCCTATATATACTAGAGGTATTGAGGGTTTTTGAGACACAACTTTGCCACGGCAGCCCGGCCACATACCTCCACGGTTTTTCCTCTAGATCGTATTTCTGCGGAGCTCGAGCGGAGCCCTGCTGAGATAGATCACCACCAACCTCCGGAGCGCCGTCACGCTGCCGGAGAACTCATCTACCTCTCCGTCTCTCTTGCTGGATCAAGAAAGCCGAGATCATCGTCGAGCTGTACGTGTGCTGAACGCGGAGGTGCCGTTCGTTCGGCACTAGATCGGAGCGGATCGTGGGACGGATCGCGGGACGGTTCGTGGGACGGTTCGCGGGGCGGATCGAGGGACGTGAGGACGTTCCACTACATCCACCACGTTTCTTAACGCTTCGTGCTGTGCGATCTACAAGGGTACGTAGATCGGAAATCCCCTCTCGTAGATGGACATAACCATGATAGGTCTTCGTGCGCGTAAGAATTTTTTGTTTCCCATGCGATGTTCCCCAACACTTTTCCATAAGCACGTATGACTAAATACGGAATACATGCCTACATTACATTGATGAACTGGAGCTAGTTTCATATCACCCTATGTTATAACTGATACATGATGAATGTCATCCGGCATAATTATCCATCACCAATCCAATGCCTACGAGTTTTTCCTACTAGTCCTTGCGAAGTTACTTTACCGCTTCTGCTGTCAGTACTACTGCTGTCACTGTTGCTGCTGTCACTACTGCTACCGTTACTATCACACTACTTTTCTACTGAAACTTTGCTGCAGATACTAAGTTTTTCACGTGTGGTTGAATTGACAACTCAACTGCTAATACTCGAGAATATTCTTTGGCTTCCCCTTATGTCGAATCAACAAATTTGGGTTGAATACTCTACCCTCGGAAACTGTTGTGATCCCCTTTACTTGTCGGTTATCAAGAGTATTCTGAGTGCTTCCTCTACGAGTGGGAGGTGGTCGATACGTCTCAAACGTATCTGTAATTTTTGATGTTTTCATGCTGTTATCTTGTCATCTTTGGATGTTTTATGTACCTTTTATATCTTTTTGGGACTAACTTATTAATTCAGTGCGAAGTGCCAGTTCCTGTTTTTTCTGTGTTTTTGGCTCTTTTCAGATCTGATTTTGGAACGGAGTCCAAACGGAATAAAATCCCTGAAATAATTTTTTCCCGAACGGAAGAAGATCATGGGGCTTGTGGGCCAAGCCAGGAGGGCTACACGGAGCCCACAAGCCCCCTCTCCGCCACCAGTAGGCGGTGGTGGGCACGCTTGTGGCCTCCCTGGCGCCCCCTGACCTAGATCTTTCGCCTATATATTCCCTAAAAATCAGAAGAAAAATCAAGGGATCCAAGAAAATACTTTTCCGCCGCCGCAAGCTTCCGTTTCCGCGAGATCTCATCTGGAGACCCTTCCCGGTGCCCTGCCGGAGGGGACTTTGGAGTTGGAGGGCTTCTACATCAACATCATCGCCCCTCCAATGACTCGTGAGTAGTTCAGTTCAGACCTACGGGTCCGTAGTTAGTAGCTAGATGGCTTCTTCTCTCTCTTGGATCTTCAATACAAAGTTCTCCATGATCTTCTTGGAGATCTATCCGATGTAATCTTCTTTGGCAGTGTGTTTGTCGATATCCGATGAATTGTGGATTTGTGATCAGATTATCTATGATATATATTTGAGTCTTTGCTGATTTCTTATATGCATGATTTGATATCCTTGTAAGTCCCTCCGAGTCTTTGGTTTTGTTTGGCCAACTAGATCTATGATTCTTGCAATGGGAGAAGTGCTTGGTTTTGGGTTCTTACCGTGTGGTGACCTTTCCCAGTGACAGAAGGGGCAGCAAGGCACACATCGTGTAGTTGCCATCAAGGGTAACAAGGTGGGCTCTGTCGTAGATATGAGATTGTCCATCTACATCATGTCATCTTGCTTAAGGCGTTACTCTGTTCTTTTGGACTTAATACACTAGATGCATGCTGGATAGCGGTCGACGTGTGGAGTAATAGTAGTAGATGCAGAAAGTATCGGTCTACTTGTTTTGGACGTGATGCCTATAGATATAATCGTTGCCATAGATGACGTCACAACTTTGCGCGGTTCTATCAATTGGTCGACAGTAATTTGTTCACCCACCGTCTACTTGCTTTCATGAGAGAAGCCACTAGTAAACACTACGGCCCCCGGGTCTATTCACACCTATCGTTTCCACTTTCACTTTTACTTTGCTTTGTTACTTTGTTGCTTTCAGTTCTCACTTGGAGAATAATCTATAAGGTATTAACAACCCCTTCATAGCGTTGGGAGCAAGCTTTTTGTGTTTGTGCAGGCTCTTGTGATACTCCTTCACTGGATCGATACCTTGGTTCTCAAACTGAGGGAAATACTTACCACCGCTGCGCTACATCACCCTTTCCGCTTCGAGGGAACACCAACGCAAGGCTCCAAGGCCATGGGGGAAATCCTTTGCATATTTGCCTAGGAAGTCCCTTAAGGCGCAGCCGTAGCAGAAGGATTCTTGGTGCCGTCAACACACCTATTTCTGGCGCCGTTGGGAGGTATTTTGTTGCAGTAGCAGAAGTATTTCTGGCGCCATTGCCGGGGAAGGAGAGATCTATCCAAGTAGGTCTCACAAACTCATCTCTTGCATTTACTTTTTTGCGAGTTGCCTCTCGTTTTCCTCTCCCCCACTTCACATTTGCCGTTTTCATTTGCCTTTTTCCTTTGCCGTTTTCTTTTGCCTTTGCCGTTTTCCTTTGCTGGTTTTCTTGCTTGCTTGTGTGCTTGTTTGTTTTTTGAAGTCATCATGGCCGAAAACACCAAACTTTGCGACTTCTCGAGTACCAATAATAATAATTTTATTAGTACTCTGATTGCTCCCGCCACTAGTGCGGAATCGTATGAAATCAATGCAGCTTTGCTGAATCTTGTTATGAAAGAGCAATTCTCTTGCCTTCCTAGTGAAGATGCCGATCCCATCTCAATACCTTCATTGAGCTTTGTGATATGCAAAAGAAAAGAGATGTGGATAATGACGTGATTAAGTTGAAACTTTTTCCTTTCTCGTTGCGAGATCGCGCAAAAACTTGGTTTTCTTCTTTGCCTAAAAATAGTATAGATTCTTGGGATAAGTGCAAAGATGCTTACATATCCAAGTATTTTCTGTCGGCTAAGATCATCTCCTTACGTAACGATATCATGAATTTCAAGAAACTTGATCATGAACACGTTGCACAACCTTGGGAGAGGATGAAGCTTATGATTAGAAATTGTCCCGCTCATGGCTTGAGTTTGTGGATGATTATACAAATATTTTACGCTGGCTTGAATTTTGCTTCTCACAATATCTTGGACTCCGCCTCAGGTGGAACATTCATGGAAATCACGTTAGGAGACGCTATAAAACTCCTAGACAATATCATGACCAACTACTCTCAGTGGCACACTGAAAGGTCGCCTGCTAGCAACAAGGTACATGCTATAGAAGAGATTAACTCGCTTATTGCTAACATGGACGAGCTGATGAATTTGGTTGCTAGTAGAAACGCTACTGTAGATCCTAATGACATGCCACTATCTTCTTTGATTGAGAGTAGCAACGCTAGTTTGGACGTGAGTTTTGTTGGTAGGAACAATTTTGGCAACAGCAATGCTTTTAGAGGAAACTATGTTCCTAGGCCTTTTCCTAGTAACTCCTCTAACAACTATGGCAATTCCTACAACAACACTTATGGAAATCACAACAAATTACCCTCTGATTTAGAGAGTAATATCAAAGAGTTCATCAACTCTCAAAAGATTTTCAATGCGTCCATAGAGGAAAAATTACTCAAAATTGACGATTTGGCTAAGAGCGTTGATAGGATGTCTTGTGATATTGATGCTTTGAAAGTTAGATGCGCTACTCCCAAGGTCAACTTGGATGAAACTTTGAAAGCTATGCGTGTCTCCATGAATGAGAGCAAAGAAAGAACCGCCCAAATTCGCGCTAGGCATGAATGGTTTAAAAGGGTGCGTTCTAGTGATGCAAATCACGAAGATGTTAAATTTCTTGGTGTGTCTCCTCTTCAATCTTTGTTTTCGCGTGTCAAACCTATTTATGGAGGGGCTGGATATGAATCCACTTTGTTTGAAAAACGCCCCAATGATTCGGAGTCCACCCATCTTGATGATAAAGGTGTGGAGAGTGGAGTAGAAGAAATCAAAATTTTGGGTAGTAATGAAACTCCCACTTTGGATTTCAAGGTATTCAATTATGATAATTTCTCCTTGTTTGAATGCATTTCTTTGATGCAATCCATTGCAAACTCTCCACATGCTTATAGCCAAAGCAAAGCCTTTACCGGGCATATCATAGATGCTATGATGAAATCTCTTGAAGAGAAGCTCGGACTAGAAGTCTCTATACCTAGAAAACTTCATGATGAGTGGGAACCTACTATCAAAATCGAGATCAAAAAGTATGAGTGCAATGCTTTGTGTGATTTGGGTGCTAGTGTTTCCGCGATTCTAAAGCCTTTATGTGATATTCTTGGTTTTCATGAGATTGAAGAGTGTTCTCTTAATTTTCATCTTGCGGATTCTACTGTCAAGAAACCCATGGGAAGGATCGATGATGTTCTTGTCGTTGCAAATAAGAACTATGTACCCGTGGATTTCATTGTACTTGACATAGATTGCAATCCTTCATGTCCCATTATTCTTGGTAGACCTTTCCTAAGGACTATTGGTGCTATCATCGATATGAAGGAAGGGAATATTATATTTCAATTTACTTTAAAGAAGGGCATGGAGCACTTTCCTAGAAAGAAAATAAGATTGCCTTATGAATATATGATGAGGGCTACTTATGGTTTGAGCACCAAAGATGACTATACGTGATTCCATCACCTTTTGCCAAGCTAAGGGCGTTAAACAAAAGCGCTTGTTGGGAGGCAACCCAACGAATCTATCATTTTTCCTTATGCTTTGTGTTTTCCACACTTTCATAATTCTGTTATGATTGTGTTTTTTGTGTTTCTTTTTGCGTTTGTGCCAAGCAAAACTGTTATGATTAGTCTTGGGGATGATCGTTTGGGCATGCTGGAAAAGACACAAACTTTCTGCTCACAAAACGAATTTTTGTTTTTTTTCTGTAAGAGATTTTGAGTTGATTCTTTTTGCTGATGATTACTACGCAAATTCTTCAGACTTTCGTAATGTTTCAGAATTTTTGAAGTACTAGAAGTATACGAAATATACAGATTGCTAGAGACTGGTCTGCTGTTAACAGATTCTGATTTGTTGTGTTGGTTGCTTATTTTGATGAAACTATGGATAGTAATGGGGGGTATTAGCCATGGAATATTGAAAATACGGTAACCCAACATCAGCATAAGTAGAATTTAAGTTTTCTACAGTACCTAATGAAGTGGTGGTTTGCTTTCTCATACTAATGTTATCACGAGTTTCTGTTTAAGTTTCATGTTGTGAAGTTTTCAAGTTTTGGGTGAAGTTCTTATGGACAAAGAGATAAAGAGTGGCAAGAGCTCAAGCTTGGGGATGCCCAAGGCACCCCAAGATATTCAAGGATGCTGTAAAAGCCTAAGCTTGGGGATGCCCCGGGAAGGCATCCCCTCTCTCGTCTTCAATCCATCGATAACGTTACTTGGGGCTATATTTTTATTCACCACATGCTATGTGTTTTTGCTTGGAGCGTCTTGTATCGTAGGAGTCTTTTATTTTTGTTGTGTCACAATCATCCTTGCTGCACACCTAGAGAGAGAGACATGCACTCACCGTGATTTTGTCGAGCTTCACTTATATCTTTTGGTAGACAATTCAGCTCACATGTGCTTCACTTATTTCTTTTGAGCTAGATACTTTTGCTCTTTGTGCTTCACTTATATCTTTTAGAGCACAGCGGTGCGTGGCTTGGTAGTTGATCTATGCTTTGAAAGTAGTCTCAAAAGGGGTAGTTATCCAAAGGGATACGAAAACTTCCACCTTCATGTGCATTGAATAGTTAGAGAAGTTTGATTCATCTCAATTAGTTTTGAGTTGTGGTTTTGGTAATATTGAAGTCATGCTAGTAAGGTGTTGCGGATCTAGATATACTTGTGTTGAAGTTAGTGATTCCCATAGCATGCACGTATGGTGAACCGCTATGTGATGAAATCTGAGCATGATTAGTCTATTGATTGTCAACCTTTGCGTGCCGGTCGGGATCACGCGATGGTTTATACCTACCAACCCTTCCCCTAGGAGTATGCGTTGAATGCTTTGTTTCGATTACTAATAAAACTTGTGCAACAAGTATATGAGTTCTTCATGACTAATGTTGAGTCTATGGTTTAGATGCACTTTCACCTTCCACAATCACTATCTTCTTAGTGCCGTGCAACTTTCGCCGGTGCACAAAACCCACCATTAGCCTCCCTCAAAACAGCCACCATACCTACCTACTATGGATTTTTCAAAGTCATTCCGAGATATATTGCCATGCAACTACCACCATGACATGTGCCATCACGTCTACATTGCTATTGCATGATCATAAGATAGCTAGCATGATGTTTCCATTAATGTCTATGTCATGCTAGATCATTGTCACGGTACACTACCGAAGGCATTCCATATAGAGTCATCGTTGCTCTAAGTTTTGAGTTGAAAGTGTGATGATCATCATTGATGGAGAATTGTCCCATGTGAGGAAATAAAAGAGGCCAAATAAGCCCACCAAAAAAAAGAGGCCAAAGAGCCCACCAAAAAAATAAGAAATAAATGAGAGAAACACAGAGAAGGGACAATGTTACCACTTTTCCACACTTGTGCGTATTAAGCACCATGATCTTCATGATTGAGAGTCTCTCGTTTTGTCACCACCATATATCTAGTGGGAAATTTTCATTTTATAACTTGGCTTGTATATTCCAATGATAGGCTTCCTCAAAATTGCCTTAGGTCTTCGTGAGCAAGCAAGTTGGATGCACACCCACTACTTTTCTTTAAGAGCTTTCACATACTCTTAGCTCTAGTGCATCATTTGTATGGCAATCCCTACTCATTCACATTGATATCTATTGATGAGCATCTCCACAGCTCATTGATAAGCCTAGTTAATGTGACCATCTTCTCCTTGTTTTGTCTTGCAACCTCCACCACACTCCACACCATCTATAGTGCTAAAACCATGTCTCACGCTCATGTATTGCGTGAGACTTAAAAAGGTTTGAGAAAGTAAAGGTGTGAAACAATTACTTGGCCAATACCGGGGTTGTGCATGATTTAAATTCGTTTTGCAATGATGATAGAGCATAGCGACACTATATGCCTTTGTAGGGATAACTTTCTTTTGGCCTTGTTATTTTGAAAGTTCATGATTACCTTGCTAGTTTGCTTGAATTATTATTGTTTCTACGTCAATAGCAAACTATTGTTTTGAATCTAGTGGATCTGAACATTCACGTCACATAAGAGGAGTTACAAAGGACATCTATGCTAGGTAGCATGAAAGCATAAAAAAATCATTCTTTATCACTTCCCTACTCGAGGACGAGCAGGAGTTAAGCTTGGGGATGCTTGATATGTCTCAAACGTATCTATAATTTTTGATGGTTTCATGCTGTTATCTTGTCATCTTTGGATGTTTTATGTACCTTTTATATCTTTTTGGGACTAACTTATTAATTCAGTGCCAAGTGCCAGTTCCTGTTTTTTCTTTGTTTTTGGCTCTTTTCAGATCTGATTTTGGAACGGAGTCCAAACGGAATAAAATCCCTGAAATTATTTTTTCCCGAACGGAAGAAGATCAGGGGGCTTGTGGGCCAATCCAGGAGGGCTACAGGGAGCCAACAAGCCCCCTCTGCGCCACTAGGGGGCGGCGATGGGCAGGCTTGTGGCCTCCCTGGTGCCCCCTGACCTAGATCTTTCGCCTATATATTCCCTAAAAATCAGAAAACAATCAAGGGATCCACGAAAATACTTTTCTGCCGCCGCAAGCTTCCGTTTCCGCGAGATCTCATTTGGAGACCCTTCTCGGTGCCCTGTCGGAGGGGACTTTGGAGTTGGAGGGCTTCTACATCAACATCATCGCCCCTCCAATGACTCGTGAGTAGTTCACTTCAGACCTACGGGTTCGTAGTTAGTAGCTAGATGGCTTCTTCTCTCTCTCTTGGATCTTCAATACAAAGTTCTCCATGATCTTCATGGAGATCTATCCGATGTAATCTTCTTTGGCAGTGTGTTTGTCGAGATCCGATGAATTGTGGATTTGTGATCAGATTATCTATGATATATATTTGAGTATTTGCTGATTTCTTATATGCATGATTTGATATCCTTGTAAGTCTCTCCGAGTATTGGGTTTTGTTTGGCCAACTAGATCTATGATTCTTGCAACGGGAGAAGTGTTTGGTTTTGGGTTCTTACCATGTGGTGACCTTTCCCAGTGACAGTAGGGGCAGCAAGGCACACATCGTGTAGTTGCCATCAAGGGTAACAAGGTGGGCTCTGTCGTAGATATGAGATTGTCCATCTACATCATGTCATCTTGCTTAAGGCGTTACTCTGTTATTTTGGACTTAATACACTAGATGCATGTTGGATAGCGGTCGGCGTGTGGAGTAATAGTAGTAGATGCAGAAAGTATCGGTCTACTTGTTTTGGACATGATGCCTATAGATATAATCATTGCCATAGATGACGTCACGACTTTGCGCGGTCTATCAATTGCTCGACAGTAATTTGTTCACCCACCGTCCACTTGCTTTCATGAGAGAAGCCACTAGTAAACACTACGCCCCCCGGGTCTATTCACACCTATCGTTTCCACTTTCTCTTTTACTTTGCTTTGTTACTTTGTTGCTTTCAGTTCTCACTTGGGGAACAATCTATAAGGGATTGACAACCCCTTCATAGCGTTGGGAGCAAGCTTTTTGTGTTTGTGCAGGCTCTTGTGATACTCCTTCACTGGATCGATACCTTGGTTCTCAAACTGAGGGAAATACTTACCACCGTTGCGCTACATCACCCTTTCCGCTTCGAGGGAACATCAACACAAGGTTCCAAGGCCACGGGGGAAATCCTTTGCATATTTGCCTAGGAAGTCCCTTAAGGCGTAGCCGTAGCAGAAGGATTCCTGGTGCCGTCAACACACCTATTTATGGCACCGTTGGAAGGTCTTTTGTTGCAGTACCAGTGGTCGATGGGTATATATAGGCATCTCAAAAATATCCAAACGTTACAACATTATTGCCCAACTCGGTGAAACTGAAGTGAATCTCGGTGGCACTGATTTGCACAAAATGTGGCAACTTTCGAATTCTTGGTGCGACTGATATAGGAATCTCGATGGTACCAATATGGTGACCTAGGGCAGTTTCCAAATCTCAGTGAGACCGATTCCAAGACTCGAAAATTCTGATTATTAAAAACGACAACCCAAAAAGTTGGTCACTGAATTTCGGTGGCACCAAAGTGGAAGTTGGTGGTATCGAGATTCTAGGATTTGGCAAAGGTTCTATCTCTGGAAAAATTGGTAGGATCGAGTGGAAAATATTGGTGGCACCGATTTTTATGTTTAGGCTTTGGACAGAGAATTTTGTGGGAGAATGGCTAGGTATTTTTGGTGGCTATCTCTAACTACTTGAGCAACCAATTCATCATACATACTCATGTCTGCTAGAACTACGTCGGTATTTCCCCAAAGAGGAAGGGATGATGTAGTATAGCGACGGTAGGTATTTCCCTCAGTGATGAGACCAAGGTTATCGAACCAGTAGGAGAAACTCATCACACCATGTAAACAACACCTGCACACAAATAACAAATACTCGCAACCCGACATGTTAAAGGGGTTGTCAATCCCTTTCGGGTACGACACCTCAAGATAGGCAAATAACGTGAGGTAAAAGTAGTAGATATGATAAATAGATTGCGGAACAAATAAATTGCAGCAAGGTATTTTTGTATTTTTGGTTTAATAGATCTGAAAATTAAAGCAAAGTAAAATAGATCGCAAAGGCAAATATGATGAAAAGAGACCCGAGGGCCGTAAGTTTCACTAGTGGCTTCTCTTGAGAAAAATAGAAAACGATGGGAAAACAATTACTATTGGGCAATTGATAGAACTTCAAATAATCAAGACGATATCCAGGCAATGATCATTATATAGGCATCACGTCCAAGATTAGTAGACCGACTCCTGCTTGCATCTACTACTATTACTCCACACATCGACCGCTATCCAGCATGCATCTAGTATATTAAGTTCATGAAAAATTAGAGTAATGCAATAAGAACGATGGCATGATGTAGACAAGATGTACTTATGTAGAAATAGACCCCATCTTGTGATCCTTAATGGCAACGATACATACGTGTCGTTTCCCTTTCTGTCACTTGGATAAAGCACCGTAAGATCGAACCCATCACAAAGCACCTCTTCCCATTGCAAGATAAATAGATCAAGTTGGCCAAACAAAACCCAAATATCAGAGAAGAAATATGAGGCTATAATCAATCACGCATATAAGAGATCAAAGAAGACTCAAATAACTTTCATGGATAAAAACATAGATCTGATCATAAACTCAAAGTTCATCGGATCCCAACAAACACACCGCAAAAATACTTACATCATATGGATCTCCAAGAGACCATTGTATTGATAATCAAGAGAGAGAGAGAAGCCATCTAGCTACTAACTACGGACCCGTATGTCTACAAAGAACTACTCACGCATCATCGGAGAGGCACCAATGGACATGATGAACCCCTCCGTGATGGTGTCTAGATTGGATCTGGTGTTTCTGGACTCTATGATGGCTGGAATTGATTTTCATCCCCCTCCTTAGGGTTTCTGGAATATTGGGGTATTTATAGAGTAAAGAGGCGGTGCGGGAGGCCAACGAGGAGGGAACAACCCACTGGGGTACGCCTGGGCCCCCAGGCGTGCCCTGGTGGGTTGTGCTCCCATCGGAGCTCCCCTCAGCTGCGTTCCTGGCCCACTGGATGTCTTCTGGCCCAAAAAAAGTCCACAAAAAGTTTCGCTGCGTTTGGACTCCGTTTGGTATTGGTTTCCTGTGATGTAAAAAACATGCAGAAAACAACAACTGGTAGTGGGCACTATGTCAATAGGTTAGTACCTAAAAATGATATAAGATGACTTTGAGATGATTGTAAAACATCCAAGAAGGATAATATAACAGCATGGAACAATAAAAAATTATAGATACGTTGGAGACGTATCAGTATCCCCAAGCTTAATTCCTGCTCGTCCTCGACTAGGTAAATGATAAAAACAGAACTTTTGATGTGGAATGTTGCCTAACATGTTCATCACATTTCTTTTCTTTATAGCATTGACATTTGGACTTTTATATGGTTCAAAGCAATAGTCTAGTTTTGACATGAAGACTTTAATACTCAAGAATACCAACAAGCAACCATGTCTTTCAAAATATCAACACTAAAGCAAGTTATCCCTAGCCCATTATGCTTAATCATTGATCCATTCATGAAACACACTCGAATATTAGCTACACCCAATGCTCAAATACGATCATAGTGCCCCTTAGTTGGCGCTTTATAAGAGAAGTTGGAGACTCAAATTCAAAATAAAAAAAACATGACTAAAAGAAAGGCCCTTCGCAGAGGGAAGTAGTGTTTTGTAGAGGTGCCAGAGCTGAAAGCAAAAATTGAGAGATAAAAACATTTTGGGAGGCATACTTTTCCCACCAACGAAAACTACTTAGAGCTCCCAACACTTTCCACGCTAGATACATCATAGGCGGTTCCAAAACAGAAAATAAAGTTTATTCCTTTTTCCACCATTACTTTCACTTTCCATAGCTTGTCTGTATCCACGGGTGCCCTCCATACCAACACTTTGCAAGGAATTTATTATTTGACAACAAAAAGTAAATTCATTTTTTTTTCATTTCGGGACTGGGCATCCCTAATACCTTTGTCGTACTCTCGTGGAATGACAAGTGAATAAACACTCATCGTGAGAATAACACATATAGCATGGAAAATATTGGCCACCCCTCACCACCTCACGAGCAGTAGAGCACACAAAAGAGAAATTTATTTTGAAAATTAGAGATGGCACATGCAAATTTGCTTAGAATGACATGGAAATACCGCATATAGGTAGGTATAGTGGACTCATATGGCAAAACTAGTTTAGAGGGTTTTGGATGCACAAGTAGTGATCATACTAAGTGCAAAACGAAGGCTAGCAAAAAGATTGAGAAGATACCAACCAAGAAACGAAAAATCTCGTACCCAAGCATTAAGCATAAGTAACACCGAATAATGCACCACAAGTAGGATATAAATTTCATTGCATAACTATTGAATTTTCTTGCTTGCATAGGGAATCACAAACCTTAACATCAATATTCTTACTAAAGCACAATTACTCATCAACATGAATCACATATCATATCGTCATATCTCAAAACCATTATTAAGAATCAAGTTTATTTTGTCCAATGATCTTCATGAAAGTTTTTATTATATCCTCCTTGGATATCTATCACTTTTTGACTATTTTCATATGTTGCTTTTGACAAGCTCAAACAAATTTAAGTGAAGAAAATGCGCATAATTTTTTTCTCTCAAAATAATCTAAGTTAAGCAAGAGAGAATTTCTTCAAAAATAACAAAGCACACCGTGCTCAAAAAGATATAAGTGAAGTACTAGATCAAATCCATGGCTCTAAAAATTTAAATGAAGCATAGGAGCAAGCATAGCATAATTTTTGGCTCTCTCAAAAAGGTGTGTCCAGCAAGGATTCAAGACTTAAAACACAAAGAAAAACAAGCAAAGATTCATATCATACAAGACGCTCCAAGCAAAACTCATAATATGTGACGAATAAAAATATAGTTTCAAGTAAAATACCGATGGTTGTTAGAAGAAAGAGGGGATGCCACTCGGGGGCATCCCCAAGCTTAGTTGCTTGCTTCTTATTGAATATTAACTTGGGGTGCCTCGGGCATTCCCAAGCTTAGACTTTTTCTAATTTTTATTCCTTCATCCATCGTAAGATCACCCAAAACTTGAAAACTTCAATCACACAAAACTCAACAAAACCTTTGTGAGATCCGTTAGTATAAGAAAGCAAACCACTACTATAAGTGTTGTTGAAAACCTATTCATATTTTATTTTTGCATTATATATACTGTATTACAACTTTTTTTATGGCAAAAAATCATCAAATAAAACCATATAATCATCAAAACAAGCACACAACGCAAAGAAAACAGAATCTGTCAAAAACAGAACAGTCTGTAGCAATCTGACTACTTCGAATACTTCCGTAACTCCAAAAATTCTGATCAATTAGGAATATGTTAATAATTCGTTTATTAATCTTCTGTAGAAATAATCAACTCAAAATCACTCTTTTGTTAAAAATGAAAAATAATTTCGTGAGCACAAAAGTTTCTGTTTTTCAGCAAGATCAAATCAACTTTCACCCAAATCATTCCAAAGGCCTTGCTTGGCACAAACACTAATTTAAACCACAAAAACACATCTAACCATAGGTATAATTGTGTATTTTATTTAAAACAGCAAGAGAACCAAAAAAGCAAAAATTTACAAGTTGGGTTGCCTCCCAACAAGCGCTATCATTTTACGCCCCTAGCGAGGCGTAACGCGTAGGATCTAAGTGTTGTCATCTTTGTTTCTAGATCTGTATGATGCCCTCATGATTGATTCATATGGTGGCATAATTCTTGCTCTAGGGAATTGTTCTATTCCCTTCCTTAGTGGAAATTGAAATTTAATATTGCCTTCTTTCATATCAATCATGACACCAATAGTACGTAAAAACGGTCTACCAAATATAATTGGACAAGATGGATTGCAATCAATATCAAGAACAATAAAATCTATGGGCACATAATTCCTATTTGCCAGAATAAGAACATCATTAATTCTTCACATAGTATTTTTAATAGTAGAATCCTCCAAGTACAAATTTGAAGAGCATTCTTCAATATTGGTAATACCAAGCACATCACATAAAGATTTCGGAATTGTAGAAACACTAGCACCCAAGTCACATAAAGAAAAACACTCATAATTTGTAATCTTGACTTTGGTAGTAGGTTCCCACTCATCACGAAATTTTCTAGGAATCAAAACTTCTAATTCCATTTTTCTTCAAAAGCTTTCATCATAGCATCAATAATATGTTCAATAAAATCTTTATTTTGTTCATAAGAATAGGGTGAATTTATCATGGATTGCAAAAAAGAAATACAATCAACCAAAGTGGAACTATCATAATTAAAGTCTTTGTAATCCAAAATAGTGGGCACATGAGTAGTTAAAATCTTGACCTCTTCAAACCCTTTTTCATCAATCTTAATTTTACTAAACAAAGAATCAATAGAAGAAACACCAATCATTTTAAGATCTTCAGTTTTATTTTCTAACGAGATTGGTTTGCCAGCCATTTGATTCACTAAAGTAGCTTGTGCATCGGATATTTTTGCCAACAAACTTTCAACAAAAGCATACTTAGATTGGAGATTCCAAACTTCTCTACTAATATCATCAAGTTGTTTCGTTATAGCCTCTAACCCAACACAGTGTTCCTTAAGTTCTTCAGTAAAATACTTATTATGCTCAAATTGTGTAGTAATATATTCCTTAGTGCTTTGCTCAATTTCAAGCAAAATATTTGGGTAAAGAACTTCATAATATTTTCTTTGAGGCATCCTGACTACGAAAGCAAGATTGCACACAAAAACAGATCTGACGAAAAAATGGTGAACAAAAAAGGGAGTGAATAAACCGGCAATTTTTTGTGAAGTGGGGGAGAGGAAAATGATAGGCAAATGGCAAACAATGTAAATTGCGAGGAGAGGAGATTTGTGATTAGGAACCTGGTTGATGTTGAAGATCCTCCCCGACAACGGCGCCAAAATTCCTTTTGATGTGTGCTAGAACTACGTTGGTATTTGCCCAAAGAGGAAGGAATGATGTAGTATAGCGACGATAGGTATTTCCCTGAGTGATGAGACCAAGGTTATCGAACGAGTAGGATAACCTCCTCACACCAGGTAAACAGCACCTGCACACAAATAACAAATACTCGCAACCTGACGTGTTAAAGGGGTTGTCAATCCCTGTCGGGTACGACGCCTCAAGATAGGCAAATAATGTGAGGTAAAAGTGGTAGATAGGATAAATAGATTGCGAAACAAATAAATTGCAGCAAGGTATTATTGTATCTTTGGTTTAACAGATCTGAAAATAAAAGAAAAGGAAAATATATCGCAAAGGCAAATCTGATGAAAAGAGACCCGGGGGCCGTAGGTTTCACTAGTGGCTTCTCTTGAGAAAAATTGCAAACGGTGGGGAAACAATTATTGTTGGGCAATTGATAGAACTTCAAATAATCATGACGATATCCAGGCAATGATCATTATATAGGCATCACGTCCAAGATTAGTAGACCGACTCCTGCCTGCATCTACTACTATTACTCCACACATCGACCGCTATCGAGCATGCATCTAGTGTATTAAGTTCATGAAAAAACAGAGTAATGCAATAAGAATGATGACATGATGTAGAAAAGGTCTATTTATGTAGAAATAGACCCCATCTTGTTATCCTTAATAGCAACGATACATATGTGTCGTTTCCCTTTATGTCACTGGGATCAAGCACCGTAAGATCAAACCCATCACAAAGCACCTCTTCCCATTGCAAGATAAATAGATCAAGTTGGCCAAACAAAACCCAAATATCGGAGCAAAAATACGAGGCTATAATCAATCATGCATATAAGAGATCAAAGAAGACTCAAATAACTTTCATGGATAAAAACATAGATCTGATCATAAACTCAAAGTTTATCAGATCCCAACAAACACACCGCAAAAAGACTTACATCAGATGGATCTCCGAGAGACCATTGTATTGATAATCAAGAGAGAGAGAGAGAGAGAGAAAGCCATCTAGCTACTAACTATGGACCCGTAGGTCTACAAAGAACTACTCACGCAACATCGGAGAGGAACCAATGGACATGATGAACCCCTCTGTGATGGTGTCTAGATTGGATCTGGTGTTTCTGGACTCTGCGGCGGCTGGAATTGATTTTCGTCCCCCTCCTTAGGGTTTCTGAATTATTGGGGTATTTATAGAGCAAAGAAGCGGTGTGGGAGGCCAACGAGGAGGGCACAACCCACCGGGGCGCGCCCTGGTGGGTTGTGCTCCCATCGGAGCTCCCATCAGGTGCTTCCTGGCCCACTGGATGTCTTCTGGCCCAAAAAAAATCACAAAAAGTTTCGCTGCGTTTGGACTCTGTTTGGTATTAATTCCGTGCGATGTAAAAAAACATGCAGAAAACAGCAAGTGACACTAGGCACTATGTCAACAGTTTCGTACCAAAAAAGATATAAAATGACTATAAAATGATTGTAAAACATCCAAGAATGATAATATAACAACATGGAACAATCAAAAATTATAGATACGTTGGAGACGTATCACATACCTCACACCCTTTTAATAGTATTGAATTTCTTATGGACTCAAATGTGATTTCTCAGAAATATAAAATGTAGAGTCTTTTAGATTGAAGCTTGGCCAATCCTATTCCTTTCCTTGCATCAAGGGGTCTCTCCTCACAATCCTGTAGCCAATGCATCTTTGAAATTTTCTGAAATATACTTAGATAAGCTCATTAGTTCAATGACACATATGTTGTTATTAATTACCAAAACCACCTTAGGGAGCAATTGTGCTTTCAATCTCCCCCTTTTTAGTAATTGATGACAACATATAGATCAAAGCTTCGACAAAAGATATAACCAGTGATTAGCATCGTCGCTTTCATAAGTATGTGAAAAGGAAGAGATCCCCCTAAATTTGTGCATTATTTTAAATTTGCGTTTCAATGCAAATGCACAATCAATTAGGATCATGGGTCACTCTTCGATGTCACATACATCTTGGTGGTGCGCATAAATGATATGAATGAATATTAATGCACATAACACCAAACAAATGAGTGGATAATCATCATGTAGGTAGCTCAAAGATATAACTGTTTGAAATATGCCTTAGAGGCCATAATAAATTAGTTATTATTGTATTTTCTTGTTTATGATAATTGTTTATTATCCATGCTAGAATTTTATTGATTGGAAAATCAAATACATGTGTGGGTACATAGACAACACACTGTCCCTTGTGAGCCTCTAAGGACTAGCTCGTTGATCAAAGATGGTCAAGGTTTCGTAACCATAGACATGAGATGTCATTTAATAACGGGATCACATCATTAGGAGAATGATGTGATGGACAAGAACCGAACTATGAATGTAGCATATGATCGTGTCAGTTTATTGCTACTGTTTTATGCATATCAATTATCTATTACTATGACCATGAGATCATGAAACTCCCGGGCACCGAAGGAATTCCTTGCATGTATCAAACGTCACAACCTAACTGGGTGACTATAAAGGTGCTCTACGGGTATCTCCGAAGGTGTCTGTTGGGTTGGCGTGAATCGAGAATGGAATTTGTCACTCTGTATGGTGGAGAGGTATCTCTAGGACACACTCGGTAATACAACATCACAACAAGCCTTGCACGCAACGTGAATAAGGAGTTAGTCATGTGATTTTGTATTACAGAACGAGTAAAGAGACTTATCGGTAACGAGATTGAACTAGGTATTAATGGTACCGACGATCTTGAGCAACTAACATACCGATGGACAAAGGGAATAGTATAAGGGAATAGAATAAGGGAATATGGGCATCCAGGTCCCGCTATTGGTTACTGACCGGAGAGTGTCTAGGTCATGTCTGCATAGTTCTGGAATCCGCAGGGTGTGCACACTTAAGGATCAATGACATTTCAGTATAGTTTAGTTATGTATGTTGGTGACTGAAAGTTGTTCGGAGTCCCGCATGAGATCTCGGACGTCACGAGGAGCTTCGGAATGGTCCAAAGGTAAAGATTGATATGTAGGAAAGTTGTATTTGGCTTCTAGAAAAATTTCGGACATTACCGGTGAAGTACCGGGAGTGACGAATGGGTTCCGGGATTTCATCAGGAGGGGCCACCCACCTGGAGGGGGACCAAGTAGGCCTAAAGGTGGTGCACCAGTCCCTGGTGGGCTGGTGCAGCCAACTCAATAAGGCCTATTTCAGCCAAGTGCAAAAGAAAGGGAAGGACGAGACCAACTAGGAAGAGGACTCCTCCTCCACCAAACCGAATTGGAGGAGGACTCTCCCCCTAGCTTTGGCCGAACCTCTTCTCCTTGGAGGAGGGGACAAGGAAGCCCACCTCCCTCTTCTTCCTATATATAATGGAGGTTTTGAGGGCAACACAAACCTGAAAAGCCATGTGCTGCCCTCTCCTCCATAGACTGTCTCCCTCGTCTAGAGGTTCGGCAGTGCATGATGAAGCCCTGTCGGATCAACTCCACCACCACCCCCACCAAGCCGTTAGGCTGTCAGAGAACTCAGCTACCTCTCTGCCCCCTCTTGCTGGATCAAGAAGGCGGAGATCGTCATCGAGCTATATGTGTGCTGAACGAGGAGGTGCCGTCCGTTCAGCACTAGATCGGGATGGATCGTGATGGTATCGCGGGGCCGATCGTGATGAGATCGCGTAACGGACTGCGATTTGGATCACGAAGATGTTCGACTACATCAACTGCATTATATATGCTTCCTCTTAGTGATAACCCACAAGTATAGGGGATCAATTGTAGCCTTTCTCGATCAGTAAGAGTGTCGAACCCAACGAGGAGCTAAGGGTAGGACATCCCTCAAGTTCTATCGACCACCGATACAACTCTACGCACACTTCACGTTCGCTTTAACTAGAACAAGTATGAAACTAGAAGTACTTTGTAGGGGTGATAGGATAGGTTTGCAAGAAAAGAAAGAACACGTAAATAAAAACTAGGGGCTGGTTAGATAAAAAACAATTACGTTAGTCTAACAAGTGTGGAAAAGTGGTAGTAGGAGTTGCGGATTTGTCCCTAAGCAATTGACTACGTTACTAGACTGATAGCAAGTTTTATGTGGGAGAGGCCACTGCTAGCATGTCATCCCTTACTTGGAATTCTATGCACTTATGATTGGAACTATTAGCAAGCATCCGCAACTACTAACGTTCATTAAGGTAAAACCCAACCATAGCAGTAAGATATATTGGTCCCCCTTCAATCCCGTATGCATCAATTTCTTGTTGGAATTATGCCCTAGAGGCAATAATAAATGTATAGTTATTATTATAATTCCTGTATCAAGATAATAGTTTATTACCCATGCTATAATTGTATTGAATGAAGACTCATTTACATGTGTGGATACATAGACAAAAACACCGTCCCTAGCATGCCTCTAGTTGGCTAGCCAGTTGATCGATGATAGTCAGTGTCTTCTGATTATGAACAAGGTGTTGTTGCTTGATAACTGGATCACGTCATTGGGAGAATCACGTGATGGACTAGACCCAAACTAATAGACATAGCATGTTGATCGTGTCATTTTGTTGCTACTGTTTTCTGCGTGTCAAGTATTTATTCCTATGACCATGAGATCATATAACTCACTGACACCAGAGGAATGCTTTGTGTGTATCAAACGTCGCAACGTAACTGGGTGACTATAAAGATGCTCTACAGGTATCTCCGAAGGTGTTAGTTGAGTTAGTATGGATCAAGACTGGGATTTGTCACTCCGTGTGACGGAGAGGTATCTCGGGGGCCCACTCGGTAATAAAACATCACACACAAGCCTTGCAAGCAATGTAACTTAGTGTAAGTTGCGGGATCTTGTATTACGGAACGAGTAAAGAGACTTGCCGGTAAACGAGATTGAAATAGGTATGCGGATACTGACGATCGAATCTCGGGCAAGTAACATACCGAAGGACAAAGGGAATGACATACGGGATTATACGAATCCTTGGCACTGAGGTTCAAACGATAAGATCTTCGTAGAATATGTAGGATCCAATATGGGCATCCAGGTCCCGCTATTGGATATTGGCCGAGGAGTCTCTCGGGCCATGTCTACATAGTTCTCGAACCCGCAGGGTCTGTACACTTAAGGTTCGACGTTGTTTTATGCGTATTTGAGTTATATGGTTGGTTACCGAATGTTGTTCGGAGTCCCGGATGAGATCACGGACGTCACGAGGGTTTCCGGAATGGTCCGGAAATGAAGATTGATATATAGGATGACCTCATTTGATTACCGGAAGGTTTTCGGAGTTACCGGGAATGTACCGGGAATGACGAATGGGTTCCGGGAGTTCACCGGGGGGGGCAACCCACCCCGGGGAAGCCCATAGGCTTTGGGGAGACACACCAGCCCTTAGTGGGCTGGTGGGACAGACCCAAAAGGGCCTATGCGCCAAGAGAAGGAAATCAAAGGAAAAGAAAAAAAAAGAGGGAAGAAGTGGGAAGGGAGGGGGACTCCTCCCACCAAACCAAGTCCAACTCGGTTTGGGGGGGAGTCCTCCCCCCCTTGGCTCGGCCGACCCCTTGAGGGTCCCTTGGACCCCAAGGCAAGGTCCCCCTCCCTCCTCCTATATATATGGAGCTTTTAGGGCAGATTTGAGACGACTTTCTCACGGTTGCCCGACCACATATCTCCATAGTTTTTCCTCTAGATCGCGTTTCTGCGGAGCTCGGGCGGAGCCCAGCTGAGACAAGATCATCACCAACCTCCGGAGCGCGGTCACGCTGCCGGAGAACTCTTCTACCTCTCCGTCTCTCTTGCTGGATCAAGAAGGTTGAGATCATCGTCGAGCTGTACGTGTGCTGAACGCGGAGGTGTCGTCCGTTCGGTACTAGATCGTGGGACTGATCGCGGGATTGTTCGCGGGGCGGATCGAGGGACGTGAGGACGTTCCACTACATCAACCGCGTTCTCTAACGCTTCTGCTGTACGATCTACAAGGGTATGTAGATCACTCATCCCCTCTCGTAGATGGACATCACCATGATAGGTCTTCGTGCGCGTAGGAAAATTTTTGTTTCCCATGCGACGTTCCCCAATAGTGGCATCATGAGCTAGGTTCATGCGTAGATGTCTTCTCGAGTATAACACAAAAGGCTTTGTGGGCGGTGATGTGCGTTTTGCTGCCGTCCTTAGTCTTTTCTTGATTCCGCGGTATTGTTGGATTGAAGCGGCTTGGACCGACATTACTCGTACGCTTACGAGAGACTGGTTTCATCGTTACGAGTAACCCCCTTTGCTCAAAGATGACTGGCAAGTGACGGTTTCTCCAACTTTAGTTGAATCGGATTTGACCGAGGAGGTCCTTGGATGAGGTTAAATAGCAACTCATATATCTCCGTTGTGGTGTTTGCGTAAGTAAGATGCGATCCTACTAGATACCCTTGGTCACCACGTAAAACATGCAACAACAAAATTAGAGGACGTCTAACTTGTTTTTGCAGGGTATGATTGTGATGTGATATGGCCAACGATGTGATGTGATATATTGGATGTATGAGATGATCATGTTGTAATAGAAATATCGACTTGCACGTCGATGGTACGGCAACCGGCAGGAGCCATAGGGTTGTCTTTATACTAACATATGTGCTTGCAGATGTGTTTACTATTTTGCTAGGATGTAGCTTTAGTAGTAATAGCATAAGTAGCACGACAACCCCGATGTCAACACGTTGATGGATGATCATGGTGTGGCGCCGATGACAAGAAGATCGTGCCGGTGCTTTGGTGATGGAGATCAAGAAGCACGTGATGATGGCCATATCATGTCACTTATGAATTGCATGTGATGTTAATCCTTTTATGCACCTTATTTTTCTTAGAACGACGGTAGCATTATGAGGTGATCTCTCACTAAAATTTCAAGACGAAATTGTGTTCTCCCCGACTGTGCACCGTTGCTACAGTTCGTCGTTTCGAGACACCACGTGATGATCGGGTGTGATAGACTCAACGTTCACATACAACGGGTGCAAAACAGTTGCGCACGCGGAACACTCGGGTTAAGCTTGACGAGCCTAGCATGTGCAGACATGGCCTCGGAACACATGAGACCGAAAGGTCGATCATGAATCATATAGTTGATATGATTAGCATAGGGATGCTTACCACTGAAACTATACTCAACTCACGTGATGATCGGACTTGGGATAGTGTAAGTGGATCATGAACCACTCAAATGACTAGAGAGATGTACTTTTTGAGTGGGAGTTTAGCATATAATTTGATTAAGTTGAACTCTAATTATCTTGAACATAGTCTAAGTCCACTTTGAATATATTTGTGTTGTAGATCATGGCTCACGCAAGTGTCATCCTGAATTTTAATACGTTCCTAGAGAAAGCTAAGTTGAAAGATGATGGAAGCAACTTTGTAGACTGGGCTCGTAATCTTAAGCTCATCTTACAAGCTGGAAAGAAGGATTATGTCCTTAATGCTGCGCTAGGAGATGAACCACCCGCTACGGCTGATCCGGATGTTAAGAACGCTTGGTTAGCGCGTAAGGAGGACTACTCAATAGTTCAATGTGCAGTCTTGTATGGCTTAGAACCGGGACTTCAACGTCGCTTTGAGCGTCATGGAGCATTTGAGATGTTCCAGGAGTTGAAGTTTATCTTTCAGAAGAACGCCCGGATCGAGAGGTATGAGACCTCCGATAAATTCTATGCTTGCAAGATGGAGGAAAACTCGTCTGTCAGTGAACATGTGCTCAAAATGTCTGGGTACTCAAGCCGTCTAGCTGAACTGGGGATTGAACTGCCGCAAGAAGCTATCACTGACAGAATCCTTCAATCACTGCCGCCAAGCTATAAAGGCTTTGTGTTGAACTACAACATGCAAGGGATGAACAAGTCTCCCGGCGAGTTGTTTGCGATGCTGAAAGTCGCAGAGTCTGAACTCCGTAAAGAGCATCAAGTGTTGATGGTAAGCAAGACCACTAGTTTCAAGAGAAATGGCAAAGGAAAGAAGGGCAATTCGAAGAAGAGCGGCAAGCCTGTTGCCAATCTGCCGAAGAAGCCCAAAGCTGGACCTAAGCCTGAAACAGAGTGCTTCTACTGCAAGGGTATGGGTCACTGGAAGCGCAATTGCCCCAAGTATCTGGCAGATAAGAAGGCGGGCAAAGAAAAATCAGGTATATTTGATATACATGTTATTGATGTGTACTTAACTGGCTCTCGTAGTAGTGCCTGGGTATTCGATACCGGTTCTGTTGCTCACATTTGCAACTCGAAGCAGGAACTGCGGAATAGACGAAGGCTGGCGAAAGACGAAGTGACGATGCGCGTAGGAAACGGTTCCAAGGTTGATGCAATCGCCGTCGGCACAGTGTCACTTCAACTACCATCGGGATTAGTGATGAACTTAAATCATTGTTATTTAGTGCCTGCGTTGAGCATGAACATTATATCTGGATCTTGTTTATTGCGAGACGGTTACTCTTTTAAGTCTGAGAATAATGGTTGTTCTATTTCTATGAGTAACATCTTTTATGGTCATGCACCGAATGTGAGAGGATTGTTCATATTGAATCTTGATAGCAATACACATATACATAACATTAGGACCAAAAGAGTTAGAGTAAACAATGATAGCGCCATATTTTTGTGGCACTGCCGCTTGGGTCATATTGGTGTAAAGCGCATGAAGAAACTCCATGCTGATGGACTTTTGGAGTCACTTGACTTTGATTCACTTGACACGTGCGAACCATGCCTCATGGGCAAGATGACTAAGACTCCGTTCTCCGGAACAATGGAGCGTGCAAGTGACTTGTTGGAAATCATACATACCGATGTGTGTGGTCCAATGAGCGTGGAGGCACGCGGCGGATATCGTTATTTTCTCACCTTCACTGACGATTTAAGTAGATATGGTTATGTCTACTTGATGAAGCACAAGTCTGAAACATTTGAAAAGTTCAAGCAATTTCAGAGTGAAGTGGAAAATCATCGTAACAAGAAGATCAAGTTCCTGCGGTCTGATCGTGGGGGTGAATATCTGAGTTTCGAGTTTGGTGCTCACTTAAGACAATGTGGAATTGTTTCGCAGTTAACACCGCTTGGAACACCACAGCGTAATGGTGTGTCCGAACGTCGTAATCGTACTTTGTTAGAGATGGTGCGATCTATGATGTCTCTTACTGATTTGCCGTTATCATTTTGGGGTTATGCATTAGAAACAGCTGCATTCACTTTAAATAGGGCACCATCAAAATCCGTTGAGACGACACCATACGAACTGTGGTATGGCAAAAGACCAAAGTTGTCGTTTCTTAATGTTTGGGGATGTGATGCTTATGTCAAAAAGCTTCAGCCTGAAAAGCTGGAACCCAAAGCGGAAAAATGCGTCTTCATAGGTTACCCAAAAGAGACAGTTGGGTACACCTTCTATCTCAAATCCGAGGGCAAAGTGTTTGTTGCTAAGAACGGAACTTTTCTCGAGAAGGAGTTTCTCTCGAGAGAATTGAGTGGGAGGAAGATAGAACTTGACGAGGTTGTCGAACCTCTCATCCCTCTGGATGGTGGCGCAGGGCAAGGGGAATCCTCTGTCATTGCGACGCCGGTTGAGGAGGAAGTTAATGATGATGATCATGAAACTCCAGTTCAAGTTTCTGTTGAACCACGCAGGTCGACGAGATCACGCGCTGCTCCAGAGTGGTACGGTAATCCCGTCTTATCAATCATGTTGTTAGACAACAATGAACCTGCAAATTATGAAGAAGCAATGGTGGGCCCAGATTCCAACAAATGGCTAGAAGCCATGAAATCCGAGATAGGATCCATGTATGAGAACGAAGTGTGGACTTTGGAGATCCTACCTGAGGGCCGCAAGGCTATTCAGAACAAATGGATCTTTAAGAAGAAGACGGACGCTGACGGTAATGTGACCGTTTATAAAGCTCGACTTGTGGCAAAGGGTTTTTCACAAGTTCCAGGAGTTGACTACGATGAGACCTTCTCACCCGTAGCGATGCTTAAGTCCGTCAGAATCATGTTAGCAATAGCTGCATTTTTCGATTATGAAATCTGGCAGATGGATGTCAAAACGGCGTTCCTTAACGGTTTCCTTAAGGAAGAGTTGTATATGATGCAACCCGAAGGTTTTGTCGATCCTAAAAATGCTGACAAGGTGTGCAAGCTCCAGCGATCCATTTATGGACTGGTGCAAGCATCTCGGAGTTGGAACAAACGCTTTGATGAGGTGATCAAAGCATTTGGGTTTATACAAGTGGTTGGAGAATCTTGTATTTACAAGAAAGTGAGTGGGAGCTCTGTGACGTTTCTAATATTATATGTGGATGACATATTACTGATTGGAAACAACGTGGAGCTTTTGGAGAGCATAAAAGGTTACTTGAATAAAAGTTTCTCTATGAAGGACCTAGGAGAAGCTGCTTACATTCTAGGCATTAAGATCTATAGGGATAGATCGAAACGCTTGATAGGACTTTCACAAAGCACATACCTTGATAAAGTTTTGAAGAGGTTCAAAATGGAACAGTCCAAGAAAGGGTTCTTGCCAGTTTTACAAGGTACGAGATTGAGTAAGACTCGGTGCCCAGCAACTGATGAAGATAGAGAGCATATGCGCTCCGTCCCCTATGCTTCAGCCATAGGTTCTATCATGTATGCGATGCTGTGCACTAGACCAGATGTTAGCCTGGCCATAAGTATGGCAGGTAGGTTCCAGAGTAATCCAAGAGTGGATCACTGGACAGCGGTCAAGAATATCCTGAAGTACCTGAAAAGGACTAAGGAGATGTTTCTCGTGTATGGAGGTGACGAAGAGCTCGCCGTAAAAGGTTACGTCGATGCAAGCTTTGACACAGATCCGGACGACTCTAAGTCGCAAAACGGATACGTATTTATTATTAATGGGGGTGCAGTAAGCTGGTGCAGTTCCAAGCAAAGCGTCGTAGCAGATTCTACATGTGAAGCGGAGTACATGGCTGCCTCGGAGGCGGCTAAGGAGGGTGTCTGGATGAAGCAGTTCATGACGGATCTTGGAGTGGTGCCAAGTGCACTGGATCCGATAACCTTGTTCTGTGACAACACTGGTGCCATTGCCTTAGCAAAGGAACCAAGGTTTCACAAGAAGACCAGACACATCAAACGACACTTCAACCTCATCCGCGACTACGTCGAGGAGGAGGACGTAAATATATGCAAAGTGCACACGGATCTGAATGTAGCAGACCCGCTGACTAAACCTCTTCCACGGCCAAAACATGATCGACACCAGAACTGTATCAAGATAATAGTTTATTATCCATGCTATAATTGTATTGAATGAAGACTCATTTACATGTGTGGATACATAGACAAAAACACCGTCCCTAGCATGCCTCTAGTTGGCTAGCCAGCTGATCGATGATAGTCAGTGTCTTCTGATTATGAACAAGGTGTTGTTGCTTGATAACTGGATCACGTCATTGGGAGAATCACATGATGGACTAGACCCAAACTAATAGACGTAGCATGTTGATCGTGTCATTTTGTTGCTACTGTTTTCTGCGTGTCAAGAATTTATTCCTATGACCATGAGATCATATAACTCACTGACACCGGAGGAATGCTTTGTGTGTATCAAACGTCGCAACGTAACTGGGTGACTATAAAGATGCTCTACAGGTATCTCCGAAGGTGTTAGTTGAGTTAGTATTGATCAAGACTGGGATTTGTCACTCCGTGTGACGGAGAGGTATCTCGGGGGCCCACTCGGTAATAAAACATCACACACAAGCCTTGCAAGCAATGTAACTTAGTGTAAGTTGCGGGATCTTGTATTACGGAACGAGTAAAGAGACTTGCCGGTAAACGAGATTGAAATAGGTATGCGGATACTGACGATCGAATCTCGGGCAAGTAACATACCGAAGGACAAAGGGAATGACATACGGGATTATACGAATCCTTGGCACTGAGGTTCAAACGATAAGATCTTCGTAGAATATGTAGGATCCAATATGGGCATCCAGGTCCCGCTATTGGATATTGGCCGAGGAGTCTCTCGGGTCATGTCTACATAGTTCTCGAACCCGCAGGGTCTGCACACTTAAGGTTCGACGTTGTTTTATGCGTATTTGAGTTATATGGTTGGTTACCGAATGTTGTTCGGAGTCCCGGATGAGATCACGGACGTCACGAGGGTTTCCGGAATGGTCCCTCAAGTGTAGCCTTTCTCGATCAGTAAGGGATCAATTGTAGCCTTTCTCGATCAGTAAGAGTGTCGAACCCAACGAGGAGCTAAGGGTAGGACATCCCTCAAGTTCTATCGACCACCGATACAACTCGACGCACACTTCACGTTCGCTTTACCTAGAACAAGTATGGAACCAGAAGTACTTTGTAGGGGTGATAGGATAGGTCTGCAAGAAAAGAAAGAACACGTAAATAAAAACTAGGGGCTGGTTAGATAAAAAACAATTACGTTAGTCTAACAAGTGTGGAAAAGTGGTAGTAGGAGTTGCGGATTTGTCCCTAAGCAATTGACTACGTTACTAGACTGATAGCAAGTTTTATGTGGGAGAGGCCACTGCTAGGATGTCATCCCTTACTTGGAATTCTATGCACTTATGATTGGATCTATTAGCAAGCATCCGCAACTACTAACGTTCATTACGGTAAAACCCAACCATAGCAATAAGATATATTAGTCCCCCTTCCATCCTGTATGCATCAATTTATATGCTAGGCTGAAGCTTCTGTTACCCTTGCCCTCCAATACATAGTCCTATCAACATACTACTAACCCTATGGTGTGATCCACGTGCGCGCTCATATGATGGGCACCAAAGGACAGCAACATAACCACAAGCAATTAAACCAATCATAGCAATTCATCAATCACCGATAGGACAACGAAAATCTACTCAGACATGATAGGATGGCAACACATCATCGGATAATAATATGAAGCATAAAGCACCATGTTCAAGTAGAGGGTATAGAGGGTTGCGGGAGAGTGTACTGCTGAATATAGACGGGGGAAGGTGTTGGTGAAGATGACGGAGGTGTTGGTGTAGATCGCCGTCACACAATGATGTCCCGGGCGGCGTTCTGGCGCTGCCGGGAGAGAGGGGGAGAGAGCCCCCCTTCTTCTTCATCTTCCTTGACGTCCTCCCTAGATGGGAGAAGGGTTTCCCCTCTGGTCCATGGTCTCCATGGCGGTGGAGGGGCGAGAGTCCTTCCGAGATTGGATCTCTCTCTCTTTGTCCTTCTGTTTCTGCGCTCCCAGATTCTGCCTTTCACCGTTTCTTAAATTCCCGGAGATCCATAATTCCGATTGGGCTGAAATTCTAACACGACTTTCTTTCGGATATTATCTTTCTTGCGGCGAAAGAAGGGGCCCAACCGACTTAGGGATTGGTCACAAGCCTGCCAGGCGCGGCCCGACCCCCAGGCCGTGGCTAGGGGGCTTGTGACCCCCTCGGGCATCGTTTCGCGTTGATTCTTCTTCCCAAAAATCGTAAATATTCCAAAAAAATCCCCGTAGGTTTTTTTACTGCGTTTGGACTTTGTTTGGTATGGATAATATGCGAAACAAGAAACATGCAACAAATAAGAACTGACACTTGGCACTGGATCAATATGTTAGTCTCAAAAATAGTATAAAAAGTTGCCAAAAGTATATGAAAGTTGTAGAATATTTGCATGAAACAATCAAAAATTATAGATATGATGGAGACATATCAGCATCCCCAAGCTTAAATTCCTTCTCGTCCTCGAGTAGGTAAATGATAAAAAAGATAATTTTTGATGTGGAATGCTACCTAGCATAATCTTGATCATATAATCTAATCATGGCATGAATACTAAAACACGAGTGATTCGAAGCAATAGTCTATGATTTGACATAAAGACAATAATATTTCAAGCTTACTAACAAAGTAATCATGTCTTCTCAAAATATCATGGCCAAAGAAAGTTATCCCTACAAAATCATATAGTCTGGCTATGCTCCATCTTCCCCGCACAACGTATTTAAATCATGCACAACCCCGGTTTTAGCCAAGCAATAGTTACTTTGATATCTAGGTCACGGAATTTAGGGCAGGAGCTGCTCAATAGTTGTAGCCAACTCCGTTACTTTGATATCTAGGTCATGGAATTTAGACTCGACAATCCTCTCAAGGCTCTTCTCTTTCAACAAAATTTCAGAGATATTCTTCTCCATCCCCTGGATGGTGCTGAAAAGAAATGACATTTGCTCCTCCCTGGTTCTTAGTTGTGGTGCTAGAACTGCTCTGGCTGCCTCTGCCACTACTGCTGCCTCTACTTTTTGACAAGTTGTAGCTGAGCTGGGATGGCCGGGTCCGTCACTACCTCGTTATCTTTGAATTTTGGCTGAAGTGGCAGGTGTGGACAATCAAGTTGATGTGCATGCTTCCCCATCTTGGCATTGATGAGCATCTGAATGTACGAGGCATATCCACATGATCTCTTCTGATCACCAGTTGTCCTTCTGACTGTCTCAACTATCAGATCCATCACTCTAATCCATGTGTGGGTATCAACGTGGTGCACCATGTTGATGGAATACCGTTTGATCATCTTATCATCTCCTTATTTGCATCTGGGTGTACCTAGTAATGGTGTTTGTAGTGGGAATCCTAGCTTGTAGAAAATAGACGAAGCCAAGCTTGTGTGTCTTCAAGTACTGGTGGGGC
The DNA here is from genome assembly GCF_904849725.1 of Hordeum vulgare subsp. vulgare. Taxonomy (NCBI): domain Eukaryota; kingdom Viridiplantae; phylum Streptophyta; class Magnoliopsida; order Poales; family Poaceae; genus Hordeum; species Hordeum vulgare. The sequence continues at coordinate 502,358,521 of NC_058523.1, read as the reverse complement.
ACTAGATTGTACATATTAGCCATAGTGTTGTTATTCATTTTTTGGGTGAGAGTACACATCCAAGTCACCCTCGTGGACCTTTAGGGAACCAATGATTGCAGCCCGCTTCTCCATAGTTGCCTCATATGTGTGACCTTCAGTCATCCACACAATTCTACCATCTGGATAAAAGTGTGCACTGGAGTAGAATTTCATGATCAATTCATCATTACACGCAGTCATCTCTCTACCCACAAAATATTCAATATCAATTGCCTTGCAATTTTCTCTCACATGAGGGAAGAAGTCCTCATGTTCCTTGATGTAGTCCCAGTCTACATATCCCATATCACTCACTGTGGGACTCTTGTACATTAACACTGTCTCAGAGAAATCTTGCTTCTCTCTGGTATGAAAGCAAGGATCAACACTTGTCCTCCTCCTAACAACATAGGGATATGCTACTCTCCACAATCTTAGTACTTGATCCCTTCTCTTCTTCATGTCCTCAGCAACTGGATGAGCATTATTGTGCAATGGCAGGTGAGCTCTCAATTTCCTCAGCACAGAAAGATCTTCTTCCTCTTCTACAGCAATATCTCGGGATGAAGAACCCCTGTTTTTCTCTGTTGTAGGTATATCCCTAGTAATCCTCTTGGATGTAGGAGCTACTCGCTTCTTGGACTTGGGAGCATTAGATTTTTTCTTCGGTGCAGACATGCTTGGCATAACATTTGCCATTAGCTTCTCCTTCTTGGAAGGAGGTAGATTAGTAGTTTCCTCTTCCTCTTCTTCCTCGGCAGCTTCTGCTCGATCTTCATACATGGAGGTTGGGATCCCAACGACATGCATTGTCCTCTTCCTGATCTTCTCCTGCCCTGGCTTCTTGGCTTTCTGAGTAGTCTTTGGAGATCTCATAGAATCAGTCCTGGCATACTTCTTTCTCACACTTTTCTTGACTATGACCCTCTTCTTTTGCTTTTGGGGAATGCTTTCTTCTGGAATGAAGTCAGCATCCTCCTCATCTGAATTCCGCTTCTTTCTGGACCTGGTAGCTTCCTTGGGCATATCATGGCAACTTGGAGTACATGGGTCAGAAGCAGTCCTCTCAAGACTAGTGCCTGAGTCCATTTCCCAGTAGGCTCTATCGAATCATTCTAGCTATCCTCAGAACCTGACATACTAACAAGCTGACAAGCAACCAAGCAAACAAGTTGTCCCTATGAAAAGTAGTAGAAGAGCAGGAGTGGATAAGCATCATAAAACACACACATTTTCAAAATTCTGAACTCAAAATCTTGAATTTAACATTCAGATAAGTGGGTTTTGGTTTCGCCGACTTAGAAATTTTGGAGTCACCGAGACATACATTCTCATTTACAAAAAGGCCACCCACTTCGGTTTCAATGAAATGAGCAACTTGGTCTCACCAAGAATGTTCTTAGTAACCCTAAAAGTGAAATTGGTTGGACCAATTTTTCTGCTTCAGTGACATCGAGACACTTATGGCAGAAAATTAAACCTGAAAGGTTTTGTTCCCCTAATGTAATCGGATTTTTCTATGGATAGATGCTTTGCAAACTCTGGCTAGATGATGAAGAAATCCTAGTACGCATTAATCATATAGGGAGCGCAAAGGGGCGAGGTATTTACCCTAATCTTGTTGAAGATCTCCTACAACAGCGACGAGAGGACTAATTTCTATCGACGAAGAGGACCCCTGTGGCAAGGGCGCACGGGAGACGAAGGGCAATGTCCTAGAGACGAGAGCATGACAGCAGGGGAGTTATGGGAGTTGACGTTTGAGATTGAATTTCAAAGGTCGGGTACGCATATATATATATATATATATATATATATATATATATATATATATATATATATATATATATATATATATAGGGATTGACTATTTGTCACCGTGGGTGAGGAATGGTTATTCTTCACCCCGCTCTATTTTCATATCAATGCACCATAATTTTACGTTACACAAATTTTATCTTATTTCATACATAAAAATAGACTATAAGAAAATATATAGTCACCATAAAAAATATTTTTTGTCATTTAAATTACAAAAAAAAATAGTGTAAATTATACATAAGATGCGATTTTTCTAGTCTTATAACCTATATTTTTTTCTTATGTCAAACTTTACGTAGTGAATCATTATAAATGTAACTATTTGCATTTCTAACGTAATTTATTTATGAAACGATCGTAAGATTACCTCGGGTGAAGAGTAACTTATTCTGCACCTTGGGTGATGAATAGACTTTCTCTCTCTCTCTCTCTCTCTCTCTCTATATATATATATATATATATATATATATATATATATATATATTGGAAATATCGGTGGCACCGAGTTCCATAACTATTAGGTGACACTGAAACTCGATGAGGCCAAGATTTACCTAACGACGACACTGAAATAATAAAACCAGATCAACACTAGTGCTTCGATGGGACCGAGATTTTGGGGTTGGTCACACCGAGTGGCACATGGGAGGTTTTGGAAGTCAGCACTTGTCGAGACGGATCTCCGAGTGCTCCTCACATAGAGTGTCCCTAAAGTGTTTGCTCAAATTTTGTGATGTTGCATGAATAGAATTTGAGACGAGAAAAAATAGATAGCTAGAGAGGGGTACTTAGGCATTCTTGTATATCCAACTGGCGAACTAAAAGGAAAAATCAAATAACAACAATTGGATATGCTCGAATGAGCAAAAATATGCATACCAACATGCTTAGTTGCTCACACAATAAGATGTCAAATAAAACATGGCAAACAACACAACCACTCTAGTATCTACAAGGCACTTTGGCGATGACAAGGTCATCTATATATGAGTATATTGACTTAGGAGCCAAGCAAGAATATTGATTATAGGTCATACTCATTGTTTAAGCACAAGTGGGGTTGCAAATTTGACATAAACTTTCAATATGTGCACACCTTAAGAGATGCTTATACTCAAGTCTTAGAGTAAAGCTCCCCCTTGATGTGGCATCCCCCCTGGTACGTCTCCAACATATCTACTTTTCCAAACACTTTTTCTCTTGTTTTGGACTCCAATTTGCATGATTTGAATGAAACTAACCTCGACTGACGCTTTTTTCAACAGAACTGCTTTGGTGTTATTTTTGTGCACAAATAAAAGTTCTCGGAATTGGACGAAACTTTTTGTGAAATTTTTTCTGGGAATTATAATGAATTATGGAGAGAAGACATGCTGGAGGAGGTGTGCCAGGGGGGCACAAGCCAACAGGGCGCGACCCAGGCCCTGGCAGCGCCCTCATGGCTTGTGGGGCCCCGTGGCTCCTCCAACCCTATTTTGGTCCTATAAATTCATATTCACGAAGGAAAAAATAGGAGAGAAGATTTCATTGCGTTTCACAAGACGGGGCCGCCGCCACCTCATGTTCTTCCTCCGGAGGGCTGATCTGGAGTCTGTTTTGGGCTCCCAAGAGGGGGATTCGTCACCGTCGTCATCACCAACCCTTTTCCATCAAACCCACCATGAAGCTCACCATCGGGAGTGAGTAATTCCTCTGCAGGCTTGCTGGACAGTGGTGAGATTAGATGAGATTGATCATGTAATCAAGTTAAGTTTGATAGGGCTTGATCCCTAGTGTCCACTATGTTCGAAGATTGATGTTGCTATGACTTTGCTATGCTTATTGCTTGTCACTAGGGCCCGAGTGCCATGATTTCAGATCTAAACCTATTATGTTTTCATGAATATACGAGTGTTTTGGATCCTATCTTGCAAGTCATAGTCACCTATTATGTGTCATGATCCGCATCCCCCAAGGTGACAGAAATTGGGATTCTTTCCGGTGATTGCCGTAGTTTGAGGAGTTCATGTATTCACCATGTGTTAATGATTTGTTCCGGCTCTCTATTAAAAGGAGGCCTTAATATCCCTTAATTTCCAATAGGACCCCACTGCCATGGGAGGGTAGGACAAAAGATGTCATGCAAGTTCTTATCGCAAGCACGTATGACTATATCCGGAATACATGCCTACATTATATTGATGAACTGGAGTAGTTCTGTGTCGCCCTAGTGTGTAACTGTTACATGGTCAATGTCATCTAAATAATTATCCATCACCAATCCACGTGCCTACGCTTTTCATATACTGAATCTTCCTAAGTTACTACCTGCTGCTGCTACTATCACACTTGCTACTAAATTGCTACTGTTACTTTTGCTACTAAAACTTCTACTGTCACTACTACTATTTCCCGTGCTACTAAATCCTTGCTACAGAGAGATATCCCATGTGTGGTTGAATTGACAACTCAACTATCAAGGCAAATAAATACTCTTTGGCTCCCCTTGTGTCGAACCAATAAATTAGGGTAAAATACTACCCATGAAGACTGTCGCGATCCCCTACACTTGTGTGTTATCAAGACCTTTTTCTAGCGCCGTTGCGAGGGAGTATAGCAATATTTATTGTGTTAACTTGAGGATATCCAATTGCCACTATGAAGAATCTGAAAGATACTCGAACTAAGATTGTCCCCTCTCGCACGAGAGGAGGTAAGGAACTGTCATCTAGGTCTGCTTTTGATTTACCTACTGTTTTGAAACAGCTTGTTACACCACCACCTATTGATTGTCCTGATATGTCACATGAACTTGATGATGCTACCTCTGAAATTAATGATGCTACTACTGCTACATTTGATGAAACTGAAGCTGTGCCACTAAGTGAATTACTTGATGCTCATATTGCTAAATCTAGAGAACTTGAAAATGTTGAAACTAATGAAGATGTTGAATCACCTACTAGACCTAGATCTCCTATCGATTATGAATTGCCTTATGTACCTGAAGGTTATCTAGTGGATGAGGAAATATCTAGGGAACTTCTTGCTTGTGAGAATAGAGATGACCTGAGGAAACTAGTGTACAAACTGAAAGAAAAATCTATGTTGCAAAAAATGAAACGTGATCCTAAATTTGCTACTTCTCTTATATTTTTTACTAATAAGGATTATGAATTCTCTGTAGACCCTGAGTTAATCCCTATAGTTGAATCTGATCCCTTCCATGGTTATGAAAATGAAACTGTTATTGGACACCTCATCATATTGAATGATATTGCTACTTTGTTTACTAATGAGGAAAAGATACGCTACTACTATATACTTCAAAAAAATTCCTTTCTCGCTAAAAGGCGAGGCTAAAGATTGGTTTTTTTCTCTTGCTCCTGCTTGTGTGCGTAGCCCCCAGGATATGCTTCATTACTTCTGTGAAAAATATTTTTTTGCTCATAAAAAACAAGCTGCTCTAGAGGAAATATTTAACTTTGTGCAAACTAAAGAAGAGAATCTCCCTCAAGCTTGGGGGAAGCTTCTCCAATTACTTAGAGATTTTCTTGATCATCATCTTAAGAAAAATGAAATACTAGAAATATTTTATAATGGACTAACCGATGCTTCTAGGGATTTCCTAGATAGTTGTGTTGGTTGTGTTTTCAGGGAAATAATTGTTGAGCAAGCTGAAGAATTACTGAATAACATATTGCAAAATGCTAATAATTGGACACTTTTTGAACCACCGTCGGAACCCATTCCAAAAAAGAGAGGTATTCTATTCCTCGGCCCTGAAGATATGCAAGAAGCTAAGAAATCCATGAAGGAGAAAGGTATTAAAACTAAAGATGTCAAGAAATTACCACCTATTGAAGAAATACATGGACTTGACACCCCGACATAGGTAGTAAAGGTAAACTCTCTCTGTACCTTTAATAAAAGTGAGATATCTTATACTAATACTCCTAGTCAATGCATGGATGAATTTGATAATTATGTTGTTAAGCAAGAGCATTTCAATAATTATGTCAAAGATGATTTAAGACGTGATGCTATGATGATAGATCGCTTGAGTGACTTGATGTTTAGAATTTCTAATGATGTTAAAGATCTAGGTAAACATGCTTCTATGGTTCACACACAACTAGACCAGGTTGCTAAGTCATAAAATGATTTGCTTGCTGAAATAAATAATAATATGAATGATCATGTTGTTAGAGTAATGACTAGGGGAGGTCGAATGACTCAGGAACCTCTCTTTCCTGAAGGTCATCCTCGGAGAATTGAACAAGAGTCTCAAATAATTAGTAACAATGCACCTAGTCCACCTAATAAGAAAAACAAGAAAAAGGATAGGACTTTGCATGATTTCGATGTACCTATTATTGAAAAACTGCTGAAAAACAAAATGATGTTTCTATTTATGATGCTGAGACACAACCTGGTTGTGATCATGAACCTACTAATAATGAAAATGATGATAATAATAAGGAGGATACTCACGTAGATGCTCAACTAGACAATAAAGAGCAAGATAACGACGTGGAAATAGAATCCGTTGATGATCTTGATAACCCACATCCTAGAAATAAGCGTTATGAAAAGAAAGGCTTTGTTGCTAGGAAACATGGCAAGGAAAGAGAACCATGGGTTCAGAAACCCACGACATTCCCTCATAAGCCTTCCAAGAGTAAGGTCGAGGAGGATTTTGAGCACTTTGCTGATATGATTAGGCATGTCACTTTGCGCACTCGCTTGATTGATATTTTGAAAATTCCTCCATATGCTAAGTATATGAAGGATATTATTACCAAAAAAATAAAAATACCTAAAACTGAAATTGCTACTATGCTTGCTAGTTATTCTGTTGATGGAGGAGTGCCTAAGAAATTAGGAGATCCCAATATACCCACAACACCTTGCTCCATTAAACGAAACTATGTTAAACTGCTTTATGTGATTTAGGAGCTGGTGTTAGTGTTATGCCTTTCTCCCTATATAAAAGACTTGAATTGAATAAGCTTACACCTACTGAGATATATTTGCAAATGGCTGATAAATCCACTGCTTTACCTATTGGAATTTGTGAGGACGTTCCTGTTGTTGTTGCAAATGTTACAATCCTAACAGACTTTGTTATTCTTGATATGCCTGAGGATGACAACATGCCAATTATCCTTGGTAGACCCATTTTAAACACTACATGGCTGTTATTGATTGTAACAAAAGCAAGGCCACATTTCTTGTCAATGGCAAACAACATATCGCGCATTTCCCGAGGAAGCAAATTAAGGTTAATAATGTTAATGTCATTGAGCCTAGTGCTATGGTTATCATTGGAAGCTTTGCATTACCTCTTCCTATTGTCAACCAAAATTATTATAATCTTATTGTTGGGGAGATGCAAATCCCCATTGAGGTAACTTAGTGTGATACGTGAATTCTTTGTTTTCATGTCAATCGGAAACGATTATTAATAAGACTTGATCAACCTTATTAACAAATCCTTTTTGAAAGACATGAGGATGATGAATTTAGTAAGCACCTTTTTTTGTATCATTAGTTTACTTTCTGTTTTTCTTAGTAGAATAAAATAAAATACCATGATTATCCTCTTTTCTGATTTTACCGTGCATTAGAAAATAGCCCAAAAATAAAAAGTCTCGGAATGCCACAAAATTTTAACATTAATTTTTCTGGAATATTTAAGAATTTTTGGCATAAAAATTATAGCAGGGAGGTGCACGTGTGGGCCACAAGCCAACAGGGCGTAGCCTAGGCCCTAGTCATGCCGTGATGGCTTGTGGGGCCCTATGGGCCCCCTGTCTTATCTCTTTAGCCCACTTCGTCTCTTACCTCCAGCAAAAATTCCCTAGCTCTCTCTTTCCCGTGTTCTTCCTTGAAAAACTAAAAAAATTGATCTCTTTGCTCGAAACTCTGTTTTTGAAACTATTTTGAGAAATTGTTCCTTGGTATGTAACTCCTCCACTCCTCCAATTAGTTTTTGTTTTAGTGGTTTATATTATGCATATTTTTCTGCAGTTGGTGCTACAGAAAATGAGCTTGCATGTTGAATTCTTTGAGTTCCAAGTAGTATGAATGCTTGATTTGCACTCTAGGCATCCCTAACAGTAGTTGTTATCAATCTTACAAAGTTTCATTGAAATAAATTTGTGGCTCCAATTTTTTTTCAGAAATTCGTTCTTGGAAAGATGAATTTCTTTAGGAGGAATCCTTCGCGAAGGCACTCTTCGGGAGAATCATTGAGCGAGGGCTCAACACGACAAGCCTATGTTGAACCTCGGTCAAGTTTAATAGTCATGGCTTATGCCAAATCATGCTTTTAGCCATGCAAAGAATTCATGAGAGGTGCAGGCGGCAAGGAAGAGTTTGATTGATACATTTATAATACTGATCTCGTTGACTTCCTCACAGATAAGTGTGCCCAGCGTTACAATCTTACTCGTACATTCACACAAGGATTTCAATATCACCCTCATAATTCTAGAGTAATGTTCAACCTCTATGATAAAGCCTATAGTTTATCTCTAGAAGAATTCAACAAGTCTTGCAAACTTGGAAAACTGAGTATAATATGTTTCTTAGTAGCCTGTGCGTTGGAGGGGATAGAGGAGTAACCCAAGCTAGAATAAAAAGTATTCAATTTCCCCCATCCACTATTTTTCTTTATTCAATGGGAAGTGTGTAGTGGGTAAGCAGGACTGTAGAGCATTATGCACACCTAACTTGAGCCTCATTCATATAGCATTAACAGGCGAGAGACATTATAATCTCGGTGCAATAGTTGCTCGAAGGCTGCATAGCAATTCGCATGTTGGTGACTTGTATGGAAGGATTTATGCCTCCCGAGTAGATGAAAAAAATAAGAGTTTCACATCAACCTAATGACCCCGTGTTGTCTGATAAATAATTAGATTTTGACGCGATGCGTAGACATGAGTTTCTTACAAGTAATGCCAAGGATTATAATTACAACTTAATATTTGATAGATATAGATTTGTCCCTGTCACTTTGCCTGCACCTGTTCTCTTTGATTTTGAGAGGAAACACAGATATTTTATCCTAGAAAACGAGGTGTAAAAATATAAGGATGTCCTGCAGGCCCATCGGTTGGCCGAAGAAGCAGCGTGATATGGTACCACAAGCTACAATTCCCACTATTATCCAATCCACGAGTGGTGATTACGAAGCTAGGCAAAAGCCTAATCTTGCGGGAGTACGTATTTCTCACCCACATTACATTCATGTTCGCACATTTCACATCAATTGTCGGTGGTCATCCTCTTTCATTGTATATCCATGTTAATTTTATTTTTCTACTTTCTTCTTGCGTGTTTGAAAAACTTTGAAAAATCCAAAAATATTTCTCACTTCTTTTCAGTTTTTCTTCCCCGTTTGATTAACTACAATATTAATAGAAAAGCCAAAAAGATTTCCTTTGCATGTTGGGAGCTTTCCTGTGTAAATTGTTTTTCTTGTTTTTGTTTTTCCTTTGTTTCTTTATTCCCTTCTGGAAAAATCGAAAACTCCAAAAATATTTTAGTGTGTTTCTTTGAACTTCTTTTTCTTTTCCTTGAGTCGTTGAAGGAAGAAGACTAATGAAAATGTTGAGTGGTTGTCTTATGCATAAATGTGAATCTAACAAAAAGAGCCATAATTACCTTGTCTTCTCCTATGTTTAAATTGTCTCGCAGATTCCAGCTTAGTCCACGATGCACTCGCACTATTATTATTATCATATCATTCGATCGTGCAAGTGAAAGGCAATAATGACGATATTTGATGAAGTGATCGTGGCAAAGGAAGCTGGTATGGACTCTTTTTGTTTACCATTTTTGTAAATATGTTTAGCTCGTTTGATCTTGATTCAGTATATTATGAGTGAACATGTTTATGATGACAATTAGATATTATAGTTTCTCATGCCATGCTTAAATATCTAGGAGTGGATAATGATTTGTCTTATGAGTCAACATGCATTAAAATGGTTATGATGTGGTATGGTAATATGGTATTTCCCTATGAGTAATTCGAGCAACTTGACTTGGCCCATGTGCAAACATGTACTTGATTCAAAACCAATACAACCTTCATGATGTTTAAATTCAGAGTGTTCATATATTACCCATGCTAATGTCCAATGTTAATTATTCACAATGTAAGACTATGACCGTTTTCGGTCTCTAGCTGGTCGCTTCTCAATTTATTTCTAGCCTTCACGTGTACCAAGCGGAAATGCTGCTTGTGCATCCAAACTCCTAAAATCAAGTTGTTCCACATGAGTCCACCATACCTAGCCATATGCGGTATTACCCTGCCGTTCCAAGTAAATTTATATGTGCCATCTCTAATATTCAAATAAATATTTGTTTTGTGTGCTCGTACCGCTCATGGAGCGATGGGGCGGTCATTATCTTCCATGCTAAGCGGGTTATTCTCAAAGATGAGTGCTTATTCACTTGTCATTACACGAGAGAGGCTGGTAAAAGGATGCCAGTCATGCATAGTACAAAAATAAATAAACAAGAACTCCCCCTAGAAAGTCGACAATTTGGATGGTACCCGTGGATTCGGCTAGCCATGAAGTGTGTTTGAATGGTGGAGGGGGAGTAAAATTTCAATTCTGTTTGGGAACTGGCAATAATGTGATTAGCATGGAAGATATTGAAAAATCCATCGTAACGTTGACAAGAAAAGCACACCACCCCAAAAATACAATTTCGTCCCTGTTTTGAACCTTGAGCTCTGGCACCTCTGCAAATCAATTCTTCCCTCTGCGAAGGGCCTATCCATTTATTTTTATGCTGAGTCATCACCTTCTTACTTACCAAACGAGATTGGAGAGAACTATTGTCATTCTTATGCATTGAGTCTAGTTAATGTTGGATTTGAGCATGACCAGATCTTTCCTACTCTAAATTATAATGTTTGGTCGCTGCTTGAACCTTGGGGGTGCTCTGCATTTATGTTTTGTGGTCTCACAAAGGGATAGTGAAATACCATATCACCATATTATATCATGATTGTTTTGATAAACTGTTGGCATATGAGATATCTTATTATTGCTCAATAGTTGATTATGTATTTCCATGGGCGCATACGCTGTTTAATTGTTATCATGAATATGGCTACTTATGATTTATGCTGAAAACCTGAACACTAGCTAAGCATATATACATCAACAAGAACAAAAGAGTTTGTAAAAGTTTTCTTTATCACTTTCAGAACAAAAGAGTTTGTAAAAGATTTCATCACGTTTCACGAGATGGAGCCGCCGCCACCTCGTGTTTCTCCTCCGGAGGGCTGATATGGAGTCCGTTTTGGGCTCTGGAGAGGGGGATTCGTCGCCGTCATCATCACCAACCCTTCTCCATCAATACCACCATGATTCTCACCACCGGTAGTGTGTAATTCCTCTGTAGGCTTGCTGCACGGTGGTGAGATTAGATGAGATTGATCATGTAATGGAGTTAAGTTTGATATGGCTTGATCCCTAGTGTCCACTATGTTCGGAGATTGATGTTCCTAGGAATTGGCTATGCTTAATGCTTGTAACTAGGGCCCGAGTGCCATGATTTCAGATCTGAACCTATTATGTTTTCATGAATATAAGAGTGTTTTGGATCCTATCTTGCAAGTCGTAGTCACCTATTAGGCTATTACGTGTCATGATCGGTATCCCCCAAGGTGACAGAAATAGGGATTCTTTCCGGTGATTGTCGTAGTTTGAGGGGTTCATGTATTTACCATGTGTTAATTCTTTGTTCTGGTTCTCTATTAAAAGGAGGCCTTAATATCCCTTAGTTCCAATAGGACCCCGCTACCACGGGAGGGTAGGAGAAAATATATCATGCAAGTTCTTATCGCAAGCACCTATGACTATATACGGAATACATGCCTACATTATATTGATGAACTCGAGCTAGTTCTGTGTCGCCCTGGTGTGTAACTGTTACATGGTCAATGTCATCTAAATCATTATCCATCACCGATCCACGTGCCTATGCTTTTCATATACTTAATCTTGCTAAGTTACTACTGTTGTTGCTACTGTCACACTTGCTACTAAATTGCTACTCTTACTTTTGTTACTAAAACTGCTACTGTCACTACTACTACTTGTCGTGCAACTAAATCCTTGGTGCAGAGAGATATCCCAGGTGCGGTTGAATTGACAACTCAACTGTCAAGGCCAATAAATACTCTTTGGCTCCCCTTGTGTCGAACCAATAAATTAGGGTAAAATACTACCCGTGAAGACTATCGCGATCCACTACACTTGTGGGTTATCACCCCCTAAGAGGGATAACTAACCTTGGGTTTTGTCGTAGAAGACTTTATGTGGGTGTAGTAGTGGTGGATGCTCATTGTTGATGAAGATCATCTTGAATTGGGAGCAATCCTTCTTAGTTTTTACTTTTCTCACCTACATGGGTTTGTCCCAAACACAAGGAACAAATACAAGGATATTTATGGACGTGGAGTGAAGTACATGTGGGATGATGTCCATTGATACATTAATTACCTTGTCCCTTACTTACCTTTGAGGGAATGTGTGACTCCTTGAACTAATGCATATGGTTGGAGTTGATTGCATATAGTTCTTGCCAAGATGAATAAGAGTGAATCTCATTAACAAAGTCACCCCTCAAGAACTTCTCTAGTTCTTCTTCTTAGGGACCCACATCAACTTGATGGGGATCCTAGGAGTTGTGGTAGCACTTGTTGAAGTACAGCTAGTAGTGGCTTTCGGAATCCACTTGACCATGGCTTGGGGTGTTTCCTCAAATGAGTCAGTCTCCTCTTGAAGCTTGTCCTTGCCCTTGTGGTCTTGTCATGGAAGGTCATCTTGAGAGATTGTTCCTTTGGGGAGAGTAGGATCATACCTTTCCTTTTGGGGAACAAACTTCTGGATGGGGTATAGACCTTCTTCCCATTCAACTCCATTCGCATTGAAGTAGCCAACACCTTGCTTCTTCCAGTGTCCTCCTTGCTTGCGCACAATCTCCTAGAATTTCTTACTTTCGGCAAGACTCTTGAAGACGCCTCTCTCTATAATTCCTTTCAATAAATTATTTTCTTGCTCAAGTGTTACTTGGCTAAGTGAATCATTAGTGGAATTAAGAGAGCTACTAGCAACAACACCATTTGATTTCACATTAGGATTGTTGTTACTAGATGAAGAAACTTTCGTGCCTTTGTTACTAGTGTGCTTAGGTTTAACTTGTGGAACAAAGGTAGACAAGAGTTATCGTTTGACTAGATAATAAGAACTCTTCTTTTGAAGATCATCATTGATTGCTTTTAGAAACTCATGCTCTTGCTCTAAATTTAGCTTCTTGAAGCGTAGCTTCTCATGAGTTCTTGCAAGCTCTTTATGATCTTCTAGAGTAGATTCATGCACTAACTTAAGAGTGTTTAATTCTTTAGTTAGATGCTCAATCTCCTTCTTATCATCATCAAACACATTATCTTGACTAGTGTGATTATCATCAAGTTCATTTTCATGATTATCATTAGTTTTATCAAAGAGCAAGTCATCTTCTCCTAGCAAGTCATCCTCATCACTATTGAAGTCAAAGTACTTGGGGTGTGATACCTCGGGGCCTTTAACCATGAAGCAGTTTCCAATCCCTTCATTGAAACATTTTTGGGTCTTGTCCCGACAAACCTCTTCATTCTGACTGCCAACCCACTTCTACTCATCCATGCGCTTGAGCCACACCAGAGCATCATGTCCCTTGTGATGGAAATACTCCCAAGATCTTTCCCATGTGAGTCACTTTCCAGATGCTTCGGTCGTGGTGTCAACCCCCTATAGTGGATTCAAATACGCATGCCCCACCTGCTTCAAGGGGAAAGCTCCCGAGTCCTGTCTTGTTCGAGCAAATTTTCCCCAAGCCATCAAAGCCTCTCCTCCTTCCCCCGTGCGACGAAGTTGCTGCAGTGTGATGCGCCTACCACTAAGGAAAAGTTGCCACGATCTCTCCCGTGTGAACCCTTTCCTAGGTTGTTGGGTTTTGTTGTCTTTTCCCTGACTAGTTTAACCGTGGTGGCACACCTTCGCTTACTACATCTATATGGTATGGCGAGAATGACCAAGCAAAGACAGATGCTCCAAGAACATAGAGCTTAACTTAAGGGGTGAATGGGCCGATGCACATATCGGCCTACACCGCACTGCCAGCCCTACAACATGGCAGCCTAGTTTGCTTACAAAAAATCAACAAAAAGAAGAAAAATGACGAGTGCCACGAATTAACCATGTGATCTCATGATCTCTAGCACCGGAGACCCTGAGGACGCAGGAGCTTCAGGCGCCTCCGGAGTTGGCATCCTTCTCCTACTAGACCACCACTGCAACGACACCCTCCACCGCATGTTGAGCCGCCTGCTGTTCCTCGACCATCTGCTCCCCCAGCACAATCCTCGGCAGGAAGTTGGGGAGATAAGGCGGACATTGACAAGGACAAGCGTGGCCGCCGCACGCATGGCCTCCTCCATCGCTGACTCCCGCGCCACCTCCCTTAGTTGACAAAGCTCCCTGAATCTGGTGGCAAGATGCTGGAAGAGGAATGTCAGGTGGTTCAGCTTTCCCTCATCAAAGACACAATATAGGACAATTAAACGGGTGAAGATCGAGGAGTTGCATGTCCTTGTTTAGCCGTCAGTGCACATCACGCACTGCCCCACGCTCCCATAATGCTCAGCATGGAGGTGCGTGAAGAGCCGCTCCTCCTTGCAATGGTGGATCTTCTCCATGTCTAGTACCCCGCGCAACTCGATGGTATCAACCTCCACGCGAAGGGGGGTTCTGCAGAGGGTTGCGCATAGCTCCTGGAGCTCGATGTCCTTTGAGGCAAGGATGACTGTCATCTTATGTTTCTCGTAGTTGTTGTCTCCATGTGCCATCGCAAGAGAAGAAGAGCAAGGTAGGGGGAAAGAAGGTGAAGGAAACGACAAAGGCTCAGGGGCTGTGGAGACGGGTTGCAAGAGGCATTTGAGGCAATATGTCTTATAGGCATAAGGGGTAGGCGATGGCCACTATCATCCCCACAACACATAGCCCTTGCCTCCTTCTCTCCCCAATGCTCCATTTCACAAGCACCATGACACAGGAACCAAGGCGCCGCCTGCCTTAGAGGCACTCTTATACCCGACAACCTGATTTGACCGGGCGGCAAAAGAACATGATGACAGGGGTGTGTTTTCCCAACACTGGGTAAACCATACCACGTGTCTGGACCTCACCTTGTCTAGGCCCCATCCTACCCCTACGTTTGTACACTATCTTCGCGGGCCCGATGGCCTTGGGGATGCTATACACACAACATGCCCGACGTGGCCTAAAATCTGAAGACGAACCCATTTGTCATAATGAGTCGGGAGCTCATGGAACAAAAAGATGTTTAAAAAGAAGAAACTCCGATGAGTTGATGTGAAATTAGCGTACCTTACAATAAACACATCAAAAAACCAAGATAAGCAGCGATGGACATTGAATGCAGTTACAAGAAAGCGGCATATGGAGGTTCTAGTCCTCAGAATCGACGTACTATACGAGAGAGCCCTCGACGAGCATGGAATCTTCTCATGCTTCTTCATGATTATCGGGTGCAAACGGACCAACGAGTTCCTCAACGAAGCTAGTGGTTGTGGCCATCTAATTTTCAGCCTATGCACTCGTCCTAAGAGGCTTCACTATCTCCGTGAATGGGGAGGCGGGGTCTATGAGATGAAGATTCATAGGACAGACTCCCGGGATAGTATCACCACCTCTCGAGCTTTGGCCTCAATGGTCCCTAGGAATTCCCCCTAAAACGCCTGCAGCTTGACGGCGAATTCCTTGAAGAATAAGGCGTAGCTCATACGTCATCGTCTTGAAAGTTAATATACCCCAAGAGGGCCATCCGTAGCTTCTCGGCGAGTGTAAAGATACGGCCACAAACCTCCTTGAAGACACCGCACTGCATCTTGTGCCGACCCCGAAGCGGAACCATTTCTTCACCCCGTTTCATGAAATCCCTCACCAAGTGAGCATTTTGCATTTCAAGGTGGGACAACTCCACCTGGCAATCCGAGAGATTATGCAAGGCCTAATCCCGAGCTCTCTCGCTTGCGCCCGCCAAAGACCTCATTTCACTAACGAAGCTCTTCAAGGAACACAATTGTTTCTCCATGCCCAAGCATTTGGCCTCTAGGGCTTTACTCTTCTTCGTGAAGCGTGTATCCTAGAGGGTCAACTTTCACTGGTATTCAGAGCTAGGGTCTTACTTATAGTTAAGAAGAGTACTCTTGCTTGTCATGACGATCCATCAGTCGGGCATCAGCACCCTCAACGTTGGCCTAATGAGTGGACTCCTCGTGCAAGATGGTAGCTTCACGGTCTTCAAGCTTGGCCTCACGGGAATGCAGCACCTCCTCAAGCAGCTCCAACTATTCCTTCTCAGCCTCCACCTCATGCACTACGATATCTAGCTCTTGGTCGGTCACGGATGCTTCACAAGCAACCAAGACATCCTTCGACTATAAACAAGCAAGACTTGAAGTTGGATGGGGTCCTCCAATGAACTTCCCCAAGGGGCCCGTGGTGTCTGCCAAAACCTAGGTTGCACGCACGTGGATGGCCTCATTCTAGCACACTCAAAGCAAAGGGAATAAGTCTTCGAGGCTTCATGAAGGAGGCGCTAGCCTCGGATTAAAACAACCTTCTCATCCGCCAGGCCGATACCAAAGCGACCGATCGCCAAATGTGTCGCTTTGAAGGGGTTGTCGGGGGACATGCCAGTATATCCACCACTACAACCACTCAAGGTTAATGATGCGCCTTGAACCTAGCCAGCCCTAGAGGCCAAAGGCCACAAAAACTATTCCCAAATAGACCTCCAGGCCTTGTTGGACAAACCCGAGGGAACCAATGCATCTAGGGACGCCCCAGCAAATTTACGGAGTAGACCAGGCCTGTTGGGACCTTTGGCAGGACGGCTATGCCGACTCACATCGCTTCTGGAACCCTCGAAGCTAGGACGCTCCTTTTGACGGTGCCACGAGATGTGTCTCGCGAGGGAGCTTCGTCAGTCGCCCATTAATCGGCCACCGGCCTCAGAGCATCTTCATCTAACAAGCCTCCCCCATGAGCCTTCGTCAAGGTCTTAACAAACAAGGGGCCAAGAATGACAGGGCTCTAGATTCTCACAAGCGTGGGTAAGATTGCCTAGAAAAGGGAAAGAAGATCTTATAAGAAGACTCAGACAAGCGAAATGTACGAAGGTCAAGTTAGGGCAAGCGGGCTAACCTGTTCTCTCGGGTCCTTGGCCCAAGGTCCAAACGGAAAAAAAAATCTCCGAAATGATTTTTCTTGGACCAAAAGAAACGCAAAGACTTGGAGTAGGGGGCAGGGCATCTGCCAGGAGGCCACAAGACTGCAGGGCTGATGACGAGTTGATGGATATACTTCTCGCCCCTCGTTGGTTTCCCCAAGTGGATGGTGGAGATGTAGTCAGCGGCAGATTTCCCTTACACGAAGACTGTAAGGTTTATCGAACCAGCAGGACTCCTAGTCTCAACAAGTAGGTGTCTTCCACCCTAGCGCTAGCATATGACGTGGACCTGCACACACGACAAATAAATTTTCTCCCAACGAGTACATAGAGGTTGTCAATCTCTCCGGCCTTGTAGTTTGCAAAGGATCAAAACACAAGCGGGAAGGTAATTGTGGTTGCAACGGAAAAGTAAATGAAAGCGGTAAATGATGGAGGTGTAAACAATGATGGTGATATGGACCGGAGTTACATGATGTTCACTAGTGATGTATCTCGCCCAAAAGACGATAAAGAACTATGCTTGGGTAAACAAATCACAGTTGGGCAATTGACAAAATTATGATCGCACCGCAATGCTAATTATGCTACTTGACAGTTAGAGGTTCAATAGTAATGGGCAGTATGCCGACAAGTAGACCATTTATTCATCTGTACTTACTAATCATCCACCTTGAGATATCTATCCAGAACATCTCTCCGGTATTAAGTTGCGAGCCCCACCCGAAGTGTAAACTCAAAGCAACAGACAACTTCATTAATGAACTATGCTTAAGGTAAACAATCCTTGCAACCGTGGTCACAAGCACCGTTGTTTTCTCCCTGGTGGCAACAAGCACATCCCCTAGTCTCATGTTTCTATCACTCAAGCTAGACATCAAGGGGCATGAACCCACAATCATGCATAACGCTCCCTCTTGGAGTTACAATCTAATACTCGGCCAAAGCAATAAATAGCAACGGAGAGCATGCATGAATCACTAAGGAACATAATATAAAAGGATAATCAAATATATAACTCATAACAATCTGAACATAATCTCATAATCCATCGGATCCCAACAAACCGAGCATAGCAATAGAAAGAGAATTACATAGATGCCTTGATCATGTAGGGCAGCTCACAAGGACTAACCATTGAAGCACAAGATTGGAGAGAAGACATCACATCGCTACTAGTCATGAACTCATGGTCTAAGGAGGACTACTCATGGCACGTCCGGGAAATGTCCATGGCGGTGGAGAAGCTCCCGGAGGTCAATCCTCCCTCCGGCAGGGTGCCGGGAAGAGGTCTCCTGACGCTCTCGATCTTGGAAGCGCTGTGGCGGCGGAACGATGGAGAAATTCGTGATTTCAGAAGTTGTGGAAGGGTTTCCTCTCAGGACTCTAAATATAGGCCAAAGGAGGGCACCGGAGGAGGTGGGACCCACCCAGGCGGCATCCTGGCGCGACCTAGGGCCTCGTCGCGCCAACAGGTCGCCTAGGAGGCCCCTGGCCCCCTTGTGGCCCATCTTCGGTGATCCAGAAGCTTCTGTTTCGCTGATTTTTTTATATTTTTTGTGGAATTTTTCAGGCTTCGGAAAATTGGGTAAAAGCCCCTGCAAAATAGACATCAACACACAGAAACTGGCACTGGGTGCACTGAGTTAGTAGGTTAGTCCAAATATGTGTAAAATGATATAGAAGTGTAGCAAAACATACAACAATGTCACCCGAAAGATCATGGAACATGCAGAAATTATAGATACGTTTGGGACGTATCAACATCCCCAAGCTTAATTTGTGCTCGTCCTCGAGTAGATAAACGATAACACAATAATTTCTATGGTGACATGTTAACACACATATAAGAACTTCAAAGTAAAGCAAGTGAGATATGCAATTCAAGTCAAGACAATAACAAGCAAGATTCTATATCTAGTATTGAATTTAGGAGAGTAAGAACAGAAAGGTGCCAGAGCTCTCGCTGTCCGTGACTCGAATGTATCCAAATGGTGTTTGCGTGCAGGAAGTGGGATATGGGTTGAGATCATAAAATATATTTTTAATTGAGAACTCAATCTACTAAAATTTCACACTTAGTCTCCTTCGGAATCTTATTTTGACTCATCCCCAGACCACTAGTCAGGCACAAGTCAAAATGATCCTCTCCCTTTCAACTTTGAGCACTCATGCAATGGATGAGCATAAGCAAGATATGTTGGCACTTAGGATGGAAAATAGAATAATGATGGGGAAGTAAGAAAAAAGGTGTGATAGGCTCACATCATTGAGGACAATCACAGGTGAGAGAAAGCCAAATGATAGATATGATGTGAGGAGTAGGGATTGCCATGTAACGGATGCACATATGAGCTAAGGTAAGATCTCCAATGGAACTAGTGGGGGTGCATCCAACTTGTTTGCTCATGAAGACTTAGAGCTCATTTGAGGAGGATCATCACTGGAATATGCAAACCAAGTTCTATAGTGTAAGGGTCCCCACATAATTATGCATGAATGATAATATCTATGTAGTACCAATATAGCAATGGAGTACAAGTGTGGATCTTTCAAAAGGAATAGTAGTGTTGCCCCTTCTCTCTTTTGATTTCTTTTTTTGTGTGTGGCCTCTTTGGCTCTTTATTTTTATCTCTCATTTGTCCTCTTTGGGATCTTTTGGTTGTCCTCTTTGGGATCTTTTCCTCACTTAAGGGCAACACTCTATGTTTTACATGAATAATAAGAAAAATCATCACACTTTATAAGAAGTACTCAACATAAAGACAAGTGAAAACTATCATGATGTATGCAAATGTATGCCTCTGCCAGTGTAGCAGGATATGCAATGATACTAGCGTGTCATGTAGAAATAATTGGGGCAATGCCCAACTTTCATGCGGCTCCTCGATCAAGCAAAAACATGTATGACATGAAGATCAAGTCATGATATGGTGGATGTTGCATGGCAATGTATCTCGGAAAGGCTATGGAAATGCCTTAGTAGGTAGGTATGGTGGCTGTTTCGAGGAAAGATATAATGAGGCTTATGTATGACAGAGTGTATCATGTCAATGTGAGAAAGGGCAATGCACGGTACCGAAGAGGCTAGCAAAATATGGATGGTGGAAGTGCCAACAATCGAATACTCACATTAGTTCAAAGAACTCATACACTTATTATCGGTAACTCTCTATCTAGTTAGGAAATTCACAAAGAGACAAGTACCCCGAGGAGGAGTGTTTGGGGGTTTGGTTATCCTTGCGCATCCTCGACTCATGGTAACGTGAGGGTACTCTATATATTCCAACCCCTCCAGAGGTTAGCGATCAATTTAGTAGCTAGAGTTCTCAACGAATTATTAGTTTTTGAAAAACACACGGATTTTCCAAAATACGACACCTATAACTAATAGGATCAAGCTCTTGGCACCAATAGTCCAAACATTACTCAAATCAATACGTCAAAACTATTGCAAGTTACTACTATATTGAAATAGCAACCTCAATTACCTACTCATGCAAGACACACATCTCAGTGCAACGAGCCAACTCTCTAAACAAGATAAGCATGATACCTCAAGAGAATTCCAAAAGAAATGTAAATAAAAGCTCTTAAAAAAGATAGGCATGAAAACTAAGAGCTAAACATGACAGTAGCTACGAAAAGATGAAGAACACATAAAAGGGATAAGCATCAAAACCTATGTTGTGTTCTAGAGTGGAATGGAGCGTGTCTCTCTCCCAAACAAGGTAGGCTAGGTTCCAACTTGTTATGAACATCAAGCAAAACTAAAATAAACTAAAAAGGAAAGAGCGAGACGCTCCAAGCATAGCACATATCATATGAAATGATAAAAATATAGCATGGAGATGGACGAATTGATGATTGTTGATAGAGAAGGGGATGCACGAGAGCATCCCCAAGCTTAGACGCTTGAGTCTCCTTTTAATATTTATTGGGGTGCATGGGGTCATCCCCAAGCTTGAGCTCTTGACACTCATGTATCTTCTTTCATCATCTCCCATCGCATACTTGAAAACTCCCTTCATACGAAACTCATCATAAGCTGATTAGAGTGGTTAGTACCTTTAACAAAATAATTCATTACCTGCTGGAAATAAATATTTTCATGAAAATCTACTGCTTAATGCCAAAAGCTTTTTGCAAATAAAAAGTAATCTTAGTATTTGCAAAACAATGAAAACGCAAAACATGGCAGAATCTATGAAAAACAGAACAACACGTAGTAAATAATTTATTCGGGGCACTTCTGCAACTCAAATCAAAAAAATCAGAACAACTGCCAGAAAGTCAATTATATATAGCATGTTGTCAAAACAATTCAGATCAAAAAGATGATCTCGTGACTTTTGACGAATTTTTCCGTCAAGCAGACATAATCTGTTTCTGGACATAATGTCACAACTTTTGAACTTTCTTGCAATCGGAGACTATAACTTGGCACAAAGCTTAAAAATAAAGATACAATGATGTTTCTACAGTAGTAACAAGCATCAAGACCACTAAAACAGAAAGTAAAAACAAATTGGGTTGCCTCCCAACAAGCGCTTTGTTTTATGCCTTTGAGCTAGGCATAATGCAAGAAGATCAAGTGTTATCAACTCCAAAAGAATAACTTGCCCGAGTAACGGACTCATAAGGTAACTTAATCTTCTTTCTAGGGAAGTGTTGCATTCCCTTTTTAAGAGGAAATTGGAATTTAATAATTCCCTCTTTCATGTCAATGATAGCACCAACGGTGCGGAGAAAAGGACGTCCCAAAATAATTGGACATGAAGGATCACATTCAATGTCCATAATAAGAACATCAACGGGCACATAATTTTCATTGGCAATAATAAGCACATCATCAATTCTCCCTAAAGGTTTCTTTATGGAAGAATCAACAAGACGAACACCAAAATAACATGGATCATAAGGTTTCCAATCAAACATATCATACATTCTTTTGGGCATAACAGAGGCACTAGCTTCAACATCACACAATGCAAAGCAAGAGATGTTATTCAATTTAATTTTGACCATAGGATCCCAACCATCTTCTAGTTTTCTAGGAATATAAGTCTCTAGCTTGAGCTTCTCCTCCCTAGCTTTGATAATATCATTGGTAATATGCTCGGTGAAGGCAATATTGAGTGTACTAGTCTGGGGGTCTTTAGGCATTCTTTGCAAAAAGGTGATAACTTCGGAGAGACTACAATAATCAAAATCAAGGTTACTACCATTAATTAAAGTGGTAGTAATGTCATCTAAGCTCATTATTTTGGTACTCTCTAAATTCAAAGGACCTTCTTTTCCAATAGTTGAGGTATTAGCATCACCATTAATAGGTCCATTGGGACTAGGAATGCGATGGGTGCTAAAAGTTTTGAGATCCTCAACAACTTGTATAGTAGCAATGGTAGTGTGTAGGAAGGCTCTTAATTCTCTTTTCCTCTTCCTTTTCTCTAGCCCATCTATCTTTAAGTTTGGCTAGCATTCTTATGTTCTCATTAATTTGGACTTGGATAGCATTCATGGGTGTGGTGTTCCTTTCCTCAAGTGGGGAAGTTCTAATTTTAAGCATCTCTACATCATGAGCTATGTTGTCCACCTTCAAAGAGAGACTACCTAATTTTTCTAGTTTCTCTTCTACACTCTTGTTGAAGGCTTTTTGAGAAGTGATAAAATCCTTAAGCATGCTTTATAATTCAGAAGTGGAGTTTTTGGTGCTAGGATAATTGTTATTGTTCCCATAGTTGTTGGATGGGAACGGTCTAGGATTGCTACCAAAATTACTCCTATAAGCATTGTTATTGAAGTTGTTCCTAGAAATAAAATTAACATCCACTTCCTCTCTTTCTTGAGCAAACAAAGAATTTAAAGTAACATCATGAGGATCAATAAGAGCTTGCTTAGTAAGTAGAGTCATGATCATGTCAACCTTATCATTAAGGGAGGAAATCTCCTCAACAGAGTTTACCTTCCTAGCTGTCGGAGCTCTCTCGATGTGCCATTGAGAATAATTAGTCATCATCTCATCCAATAGTTTTGTGGCACCGCCAAGTGTAGTTGACACAAAGGTTCCTCCCGCGGCCGAGTCTAACACATTCTGCGAGGTAAAGTTCAATCATGCATAGAAAGTTTGGATAACCATCCAAGTAGTCAAACCATGTGTAGGGCAATTCTCAACAAGAGATTTCATACGTTCCCAAGCCTGAGCAACATGTTCATTATCCAATTGCCTAAAATTCATAATGTTACTCCTCAACTGGATAATCTTAGCATGCGGGTAATACTCCCAATAAAAGCATCTTTGCACTTATCCCAAGAATCTATGTTATTCCTAGGCCAAGATTGAAGCCACACTTTAGCTCCTCCTCTCAAGGAGAAAGGAAAAAGCTTAAGTTTAACAATATCACCATCTACTTCTTTATATTTTTGCATATCACAGAGCTCAACAAAATTGTTCAAGTGAAAAGTAGCATCATCTCTAGCACCGGAGAATTGATCTTTCATAACAAGGTTCACTAAACCAAGATTAATATCATAGGACGTGGCTCCAGTGGCGGGAGCAGCAATAGGAGTGCAGATAAAGTCATTGTTGTTGTGACTAGTGAAGTCACACAACTTGGTGTTCTGAGTGGAACCCATAGGAGCTAAAGCAAAGACAACTAAATTTTTTGTGGTTTTTCGTATAAGACTCTAAAGAAAAGACTAAAAAGCAAACTAACAAGACTAAAAACCAAAGATAAAAGATAGCGTGCAACTCCCCTATCTTGAAGACTGGAGTCCCTGGCAACGGCGCCAGAAATTTGCTTGATGACGAGTTGATGGATATACTTCTTGCCCCTTGTTGGTTACCCCAAGTGGAAGGTGGAGATGTAGTTAGCAGCAGATTTCCCTTACATGAAGACTGTAAGGTTTATCGAACCAGGAGGACTCCTAGGCTCAACAAGAAGGTGTCTTCCACCCTGGTGCTAGAAGAAGACGTGGACCTGCACACACAACAAATAACTTTGCTCCCAACGAGTAGAGAGAGGTTGTCAATCTCTCCGGCCTTGTAGTTTGCAAAGGATCAAAACACAAGCTGGAAGGTAATAGTGATTGCAACGGAAAAGTAAATAAAAGCGGTAAATGATGGAGGTGTAAACAATGATGGTGATATGGACCAGAGTCACATGATGTTCACTAGTGATGTCTCTCTCCTAAAATATGATAAACAACTATGCTTGGGTAAACAAATGACAGTTGGGCAATTGACAAAATTATGATCGCACCGCAATGCTAATAATGCTACTTGATAGTTAGAGGTTCAATAGTAATGGGCAGTACGCCAAGACAAGTAGACCGTTTATTCATTAGCATCTACATACTAATCATCCACCTTGAGATATGTATCCAGAACATCTCTTTGTTTCTTAAGTTGCGAGCCCCACCCAATGTGTAAACTCAAAGCAACGGACAACTGCATTAACGAACTATGCGTAAGGTAAACAATCCTTGCAACCGTGGTCACAAGCACTATTGTTTTCTCACTCATGTCAACAAGCACATCCCCTAGTCTCATGTTTCTGTCACTCAAGCTAGACATCGAGGGGCATGAACCCACAATCATGCATAACGCTCCCTCTTGGAGTTACAATCTACTACTCGGCCAAAGCAATAAATAGCAATGGAGAGCATGCATGAATCACTAAGGAACATAATATAAAAGGATAATCTAATATATAACTCATAACAATCTAAACATAATCTCATAATCCATCGGATCCCAACAAACCGAGCATAGCAATAGCAAGATATTTACATAGATGCCTTGATCATGTAGGGCAGCTCACAAGGACTAACCATTGAAGCACAAGATTGGAGAGAAGACATCACATAGCTACTGGTCATGGACTCATGGTCCAAGGAGGACTACTTACGGCACCGGAGGAGGTGGGACCCACCCAGGTGGCCTCCTGGTGCGACCTAGGGCCTGGACGCGCCAGCAGGTCGCCTGGGAGGCCCCTGGCCCCCCCTCTGGCCCATCTTTGGTGATCCGGAAGCTTCTGTTTCGCTGATTTTTTATATATTTTTCTCGAACTTTCGGGCTTCGGAAAATTGGGCAAAAGCTCGTGAAAAATAGATATCAGCAGACAGAAATCGGCACTAGTTGCACTGAGTTAGTAGGTTAGTCCAAATATGTGTAAAATGATATCAAAGTGTAGCAAAACATATAACAATGTCACCCAAAAGATCATGGAACAAGCAGAAATTATATATACATTTGGGACGTATCAAGGGCGCGCCCTAGGGGGTGGCCATGCCCCTGGCTGGTGGCTCCCCTGCAGGTCTACTAACCCTATTCTTTGGCCTATAAATTCCCAAATATCCCGTATCGCCCAAGGGAGCCACGAAAATACTTGAATGCTGCCGGGAGCCTCTGTTCCCATGAGATCTGATCTGGGAGCCTTTTCCGGTAATCTGTCGGAGAGGGAATTGATCACGGAGGCAT
The DNA here is from genome assembly GCF_904849725.1 of Hordeum vulgare subsp. vulgare. Lineage (NCBI taxonomy): Eukaryota > Viridiplantae > Streptophyta > Magnoliopsida > Poales > Poaceae > Hordeum > Hordeum vulgare. Next base: position 502,332,885 of record NC_058523.1, on the reverse strand, counting down.
CTACATCAACTCCATTGCCCCTCTGATGATGCGTGAGTAGTTCATGAGAGACCTACGGGTCAATAGCTAGTAGCTAGATGGCTTCTTCTCTCTCTTTGATCTTCAATAACATGTTCTTCATAATCTTCATGGAGATCTATTCGATGTGATACTCTTTTGCGGTGTGTTTGTCGAGATCTGATAAATTGTGAGTTTATGTTCATATTATCCATGAATATTATTTGAGTCTCTTCTAAATTCTTATATGCATGATTTCATATATTTGCAAGTCTCTTCAAATTATTTGTTTGGTTTGGCCAACTAGATTGGTAATTCTTGCAATGGGAAAAGTGCTTGGTGTTGGGTTCAATCTTGCGGTGTCCTCACCCAGTGACATAGTAGGGGTAGCGAGGCACGTATTGTATTGTTTCCATCGAGGATAAAAAGATGGGGGTTTCATCATATTGCTTGAGTTTATCCCTCTACATCATGTCATCTTACTTAATGTGTACTCTGTTCTTCATGAACTTAATACTCTAGATGCAGGTAGGAGTCGGTCGATGTGTGGAGTAATAGTAGTAGATGCAGAATTGTTTCGGTCTACTTGGCACGGGTGTGATGCCTATATGCATAAGCATTTCCTTGGATATCTTCATAATTATTCGCTTTTCTATCAATTGCTCGACAGTAATTTGTTCACCCACCATATTATTTTCCTTGATGAGAGAAGCCTCTAGTGAAACCTATGGCCCCCGGGTCTATTTTCCATATTATACTTTCAAATCCATAAACCAAAAATACCAAAAATATATTGCTGCAATTTATTTACTTTTGTTTCCGCAATCTTTTATATCTATCTCTATCAGATCTCATCCTTGCAAGTAACTCTAAAGGGATTAACAATCCCTTTATAGCATTGGGTTCAAGTGTTTGATTGTTTGTGTAGGTACTACAATTGGGGGCTTGCTTGTTCCTCCTACTGGATTGATACCTTGGTTCTCAAAAAACTGAGGGAAATACTTATCTACTTTGCTGCATCACCCTTTCCTCTTCAAGGGAAAACCAACGCAAGCTCAAGAGGTTGCAATCATCCAGAATTGTATGTTTGCACTTATGTACTTTGCAAATGGGAGAATTTGTCTCAAAAGTGTTGATTTGCGATTTTTTATGATCCTGCTTTTTTATGCTTCGGTCTAGGATAATGGTTGCATGATCATCTAACTTGCACAAACTAAGCAACTATTCCACATATGTCATTTGCAAACAGGTGATGCTGCCTAATTTTAGTTGCGATTGTTTGGGAGATATAACAATAATTAGTTTCTTAGGCAAGGGAACTTCTGTGGGTGAATGGAAGGAACTTTGTTGCATGCAAATTCCTACCCTTCATATTTTATTTTCCTCCAGTTTGCTTGTCATGGTAATGTTGACTCCCGTGTCCTTAATTTTTATTGAAACTATTGATGTATTTGGAATCCTATTGTAATATTTCTTGTCATTATTTCCTAATCCATGAAGGAACTGAACGACATGGAAAACAAGTGATCCGTTCATTTACAGTTTCGGGAGGAGATGTCAAAGCTGAAAGGCAACAATATATATGGTATGATATGCTATTTGGAGTGTGACCAAAAACTAGTGACTTTGCAGAATGATCAGCATGACATCGACCGTCACAATATAGAAGTGGCGGACCTAGCCCACCGGGTGAGGGTGGGCCAATAGTGCAATATACATATACATCTATTTTTCTTCTATGTTTTGTCCTTTGTGCTACAATATTATAGATGCTATATACATAATTAAGGGATGCCTTTTAGGTTTATCGAAGTAAGGGATGCCTTTTGGTGGCAACTAACAGACACGACATCGGCCTTCATGCCATTTGTTGCCACCCACATGTTCCGAAGGCCAAGGAGTTGCTCAAGAGTCGTTGATGAGTGTGTTCCAGGGCTTGCTGGTTCTTATGCTATTGCTTGTGCAGGGGGATGCTTCTTGGGGTTGAATGATGAGCTATTGTAAAATGCTTACTGATACGTCTCAAACGTATCTATATTTTTTGATGGTTTCATGCTGTTATCTTGTCAACTTTGGATGTTTTATATACCTTTTATATCTTTTTTGGGACTAACTAATCAATTCAGTGCCAAGTGCCAGTCCCTGTTTCTTCTGTGTTTTTGACTCTTTTCAGATCTGATTTTTGGAACGGAGTCCAAACGGAATAAAATCCCCGAAATAAATTTTCCCAGAAGAGAAGAAGATCGGGGGACTTGAGGGCCAAGGCAGGAGGCCCACAAGGATCCCACAAGCCCTGACGCCACGGCCAGGGGGCGCGGCCACCAGGATTGTGGCCTCCCTCGCGCTCCCCTGCCCTAGATCTTTCGCCTATAAATTCCCTAAAATCCCAGAAAAAATCACGGCGTCCACGAAACCACTTTTCCGCCGCCGCAAGCTTCCGTTTCCGCGAGATCTCATCTGGAGACCCTTCCCGGTGCCCTGTCGGAGGGGACTTTGGAGTTGGAGGGCTTCTACATCAACATCATCGCCTCTCCAATGACTCGTGAGTAGTCTACTTCAGACCTACGGGTCCGTAGTTAGTAGCTAGATGGCTTCTTCTCTCTCTTGGATCTTCAATACAAAGTTCTCCATGATCTTCATGGAGATCTATCCGATGTAATCCTCTTTGGCGGTGTGTTTGTCGAGGTCCATTGAATTGTGGATTTGTGGTCAGATTATCTATGAATTATATTTGAGTCTTTGCTGATTTCTTATATGCATGATTTGATATCGTTGTAAGTCTCTCCGAGTCTTGGGTTTTGTTTGGCCAACTAGATCTATGATTCTTGCAATGGGAGAAGTGCTTGGTTTTGGGTTCATACCGTGCGGTTACCTTTCTCAGTGACAGAAGGGGCAGCAAGGCACGCATCGTGTTGTTGCCATCAAGGGTAACAAGATGGGCTTTCATCATAGATTTGAGATTGTCCATCTACATCATGTCATCTTGCTTAAGGCATTACTCTGTTCTTATGAACTCAATACACTAGATGCATGCTGGATAGCGGTCGACGTGTGGAGTAATAGTAGTAGATGCAGAAAGTATCAGTCTACTTGTTTTGGACGTGATGCCTATAGTTATGATCACTGCCATAGATAACGTCATGACTTTGCGCAGTTCTATCAATTGCTCGACAGTAATTCGTTCACCCACCGTCTACTTGCTTTCATGAGAGAAGCCACTAGTGAACACTACGACCCCCGGGTCTATTCACAACTATCGTCTCCACTTTTACTTTTACTTTGCTTTGTTTACTTTTTGCTTTCAGTTCTCACTTTGCAAAGAATCTATAAGGGATTGACAACCCCTTCATAGCGTTGGGTGCAAGCTCTTTGTGTTTGTGCAGGTACATGTGACTTGACGCGATCCTCCTACTGGATTGATACCTTGGTTCTCAAACTGAGGGAAATACTTACCGCCGTAGTGCTACATCACCCTTTCCTCTTCAAGGGAACACCAACGCATGGCTCCAAGGCCACGGGGGAATCCTGTGCATATTTGCCAAGGAAGTCCCTATAGGCGTAGCGAGTAGCAGAAGGATTTCTGGTGTCGTTGCCAGAAAAGGTCTGTTGTCGCCGTAGCAGAAGGATTTCTGGCACCGTTGCCGGGGATAGATCAAGTCAAGATCCATCCAAGTAAGTGTCACAAACTCATCTCTTGCATTTACCTTTTTTGCCAGTTGCCTCTCGTTTTCCTCTCCCCCACTTCACATTTGCCGTTTTCATTTGCCTTTCTCCTTTGTCGTTTTCTTTCGTCTTTTGCGTTCTTTTTCCGCCCGTTTTCCTCGCTTGCTCTTGGGCTTGTTCGTGAGAGACCTTTCCTCATGGCCAAACCAAACTATTTCAAAAGGTTGGAAGATATTGAAACTAGTGTCAAAGGTTTCATGTCTTCTCAGTTTGATCAAAATAGTTACTTCCGTAGGGAATTAAAAGAGCAAAATTCTTTTATGGCCTGTTTGAATAAAGAAGTTGATGATATGGCCAAAGAATTCCTTGCACTAAATTCTCAGCTTGCTCACCTTGAACAATTGGTGGGCCAAATTTCTGACAAGCAGGCTACCTTAGTCAATAAGATGGCACCTAAACCTGAAATTTGTGATGCAAATCACGAAGATCTTAAAGTGCTTGGTGTAAATCCTCTTGAATCTTTGTTTTCGCGTGTCAAACCTATTGATGAAGGGGCTAGATATGAATCCACTTTGGTTGAAAAACGCCCCAATGATTCGGAGTCCACCTATATTGATGATAAAGGTGTGGAGAGTGGAGTAGAAGAAATCAAAATTTTGGGTAGTAATGAAACTCCCACTTTGGATTTCAAGGAATTCAATTATGATAGTTTCTCCTTGTTTGAATGCATTTCCTTGATGCAATCCATTGCAAACTCTCCACATCCTTATAGCCAAAGCAAAGCCTTTACCGCACATATCATAGATGCTATGATGAAATCTCTTGAAGAGAAACTCGAATTAGAAGTCTCTATACCTAGAAAACTTCATTATGAGTGGGAACCTACTATCAAAATCAAAATCAAAAACTATGAATGCAATGCTTTGTGTGATTTGGGTGCTAGTGTTTCCGCGATTCCAAAGTCTTTATGTGATATTCTTGGTTTTCATGAGATTGAAGAGTGTTCCCTTAATTTGCATCTTGCGAATTCTACTGTCAAGAAACCCATGGGAAGGATCAATGATGTTCTTATTGTTGCAAATAAGAACTATGTACCCATGGATTTCATTGTACTTGACATAGATTGCAATCCTTCATGTCCCATTATTCTTGGTAGACCTTTCCTAACGACTATTGGTGCTATCATCGATATGAAGGAAGGGAATATTAGATTTCAATTTCCTCTAAAGAAGGGCATGGAGCATTTTCCTAGAAAGAAAATAAGATTGCCTTATGAATCTATGATGAGGGCTACTTATGGTTTGAGCACCAAAGATGACTATACGTGATTCCATCACCTTATGCCTAGCTAAGGGCGTTAAACAATAGCGCTTGTTGGGAGGCAACCCAACAAATCTATCCTTATTCTTTCTGTTTTGTGTTTTGCACACTTTCATAATTCTGTTATGATTGTGTTTTTTATGTTTCTTTTGCGTTTGTGCCAAGTGAAACCGTTATGATTAGTCTTGGGGATGATCGTTTGGTCATGCTGGAAAAGACAGAAACTTTCTGCTCACGAAAAGAGTTTCATTTTTTTTCTGTAAGTGTTTTTGAGTTGATTCTTTTTCCTGATGATTGCTATGCAAATTCTTCAGACTGTCGTAATTTTTCAGAATTTTTGAAGTAACAGAAGTATACGAAGTATACAGATTGCTGCAGACTGGTCTGCTGTTAATAGATTCTATTTTTGTTGAGTTGGTTACTTTTTTTGATGAAACTATGGATAGTATAGGGGGGTATTAGCCATGGAAGATTGAAAATATAGTAACCCAACATCAACGTAAGTAGAATTTAAGTTTTCTACAGTACCTAAGGAAGTGGTGGTTTGCTTTCTTATACTAATGTTCTCACGAGTTTCTGTTTAAGTTTCGTGTTGTGAAGTTTTCAAGTTTTGGGTGAAGTTATTATGGACAAAGAGATAAAGAGTGTCAAGAGCTCAAGCTTGGGGATGCCCAAGGCACCCCAAGTTGATTCAAAGATGCCGAAAAAGCCTAAGCTTGGGGATGCCCCGGGAAGGCATCCCCTCTTTCGTCTTCAATCCATCGGTAACGTTACTTGGGGCTATATTTTTATTCACCACATGTTATGTGTTTTGCTTGGAGCGTCTTGTATCATAGGAGTCTTTTATTTTTGCTGTGTCACAATCTTCCTTGCTGCACACCTAGAGAGAGAGACATGCACTCACCGTGATTTTGTCGAGCTTCACTTATATCCTTTGATTAGGCAATTCAGCTCACATATGTTTCACTTATATCTTTTGAGCTAGTTGATTTTGCTCTGTGTGTTTCACTTCTATCTTTTAGAGCACGGAAGTGTGTGGCGTGGTAGTTGATCTATGCTATGAAAGTAGTCTCAAAAGGGGTAGTTATCCAAAGGGATATGAAAACTTCCACCTTCATGTGCATTGGATAGTTAGAGAAGTTTGATTCATCTCAATTAGTCTTGAGTTGTGGTTGTGGTAATATTGAAGTTATACTAGTAAGGTGTTGTGGATCTAGAAATACTTGTGTTGAAGTTAGTGATTCCCGTAGCATGCACGTATGGTGAACCGCTATGTGATGAAGTCTGAGCTTGATTAGTTTATTGATTGTCATCCTTTGTTTGGCGGTCGGGATCGCACGATGGTTTATACCTACCAACCCTTCCCCTAGGAATATGCGTTGAATGCTTTGTTTCGATTACTACTAAAACTTTTGCAACAAGTATATGAGTTCTTCATGACTAATGTTGAGTCCATGGTTTATATTCACTTTCACCTTCCACCATGACTATCTTCTTTAGTGCCGTGCAACTTTCGCCGGTGCACAAAACCCACCATTAGCCTCCCTCAAAACAACCACCATACCTACCTACTATGGCTTTTTCAAAGCCATTCCGAGATATATTGCCATGCAACTACCACCATGACATGTGCCACCACTTCTACATTGCCATTGCATGATCATAAGATAGCTAGCATGATGTTTCCATTGATGTCTATGCCATGCTAGATCATTGTCACGGTACTCGACTGAAGGCATTCCATATAGAGTCATCATTGCTCTAAGTTTTGAGTTGTAAGTGTGATGATCATAATTGATGGAGCATTGTCCCATGTGAGTAAATAAAAGAGGCCAGCGAAGCCCATTTACAAAAAGAGGCCAAAGATGCCCACCAAAATATATATATATAAAAAAAAGAGGACAAAGAGCCCACCAAAAAAATGAGAGAAAAAGAGAGAAGGGATAATGCTACTATCTTTCCACACTTGTGCTTATTAAGCACCATGATCTTCATGATTCAGAGTCTCTCATTTTGTCACCACCATATAGCTAGTGGGAAATTTTCATTATATAACTTGGCTTGTAGATTCCAATGATAGGCTTCCTCAAAATTGCCTTAGGTCTTCGTGAGCAAGCAAGTTGGATGCACACCCACTAGTTTTCTTTAAGAGCTTTCGCATACTCTTAACTCTAGTGCATCATTTGTATGGCAATCCCTACTCATTCACGTTGATATCTATTGATGAGCATCTCCATAGCTCGTTGATATGCCTAGTCAATGTGACCATCTTCTCCTTGTTTGCCTTGCAACCTCCACCACACTCCATTCCACTTATAGTGCTAAAACCATGGCTCACGCTCATGTATTGCGTGAGAGTTGAAAATGTTTGAGAAAGTAAAGGTGTGAAAACAATTACTTGGCCAATACCGAGGTTGTGCATGATTTAAATTCGTTGTGCAAGGATGATAGAGCATAGCCAGACTATATGATTTTGTAGGGATAAATTTCTTTTGGCCTTGTTATTTTGAAAGTTCATGATTACCTTGCTAGTTTGCTTGAAGTATTATTGTCTCCACGTCGATAGCAAACTATTGATTTGAATCTAATGGATCTGAACATTCACGTCACATAAGAGGAGTTACAAAGGACATCTATGCTAGGTAGCATGAAAGCATCAAAAATTCATTCTTTATCACTTCCCTACTCGAGGACGAGCATGAGTTAAGCTTGGGGATGCTTGATACGTCTCACACGTATCTATAATTTTTTATGGTTTCATGTTGTTATCTTGTCAACTTTGGATGTTTTATATACCTTTTATATCTTTTTTGGGACTAACTTATTAATTCAGTGACAAGTGCCAGTCCCTGTTTTTCTGTGTTTTTGACTCTTTTCAGATTTGATTTTTGGAACGGAGTCCAAACGGAATAAAATCCCCTAAATAAATTTTTCCAGAACAGAAGAAGATCGGGGGACTTGAGGGCCAAGACAGTAGGCCCACAGGGAGCCCACAAGCCCTGACGCCGCGGCCACGGGGGCGCGGCCACCAGGCTTGTGGCCTCCCTGGCGCTCCCCTGCCCTAGCTCTTTTTCCTATAAATTCCCTAAAATCCCAGAAAAAATCAGGGTGTCCACGAAACCACTTTTCCGCCACCGCAAGCTTCCGTTTCCGCGAGATCTCATCTAGAGACCCTTCCCGGTGCCCTGTCGAAGGGGACTTTGGAGTTGGAGGGCTTCTACATCAACATCATCGCCTCTCCAATGACTCGTGAGTAGTCTACTTCAGACCTACGGGTCCGTAGTTAGTAGCTAGATGGCTTCTTCTCTCTCTTGGATCTTCAATACAAAGTTCTCCATGATCTTCATGGAGATCTATCCAATGTAATCCTCTTTGGCGGTGTGTTTGTCGAGATCCGATGAAATGTGAATTTGTGATCAGATTATCTATGAATTATATTTGAGTCTTTGTTGATTTCTTATATGCATGATTTGATATCCTTGTAAGTCTCTCCGAGTCTTGGGTTTTGTTTGGCCAACTAGATCTATGATTCTTGCAATGGGAGAAGTGCTTGGTTTTGGGTTCATACCGTGCGGTGACCTTTCCCGGTGACAGAAGGGGCAACAAGGCACGCATCATGTTGTTGCCATCAAGGGTAACAAGATGGGCTTTCATCATAGATTTGAGATTGTCCATCTACATCATGTCATCTTGCTTAAGGTGTTACTCTGTTCTTATGAACTCAATACACTAGATGCATGTTGGATAGCGGTCGACGTGTGGAGTAATAGTAGTAGATGCAGAAAGTATCGGTCTACTTGTTTTGGACGTGATGCCTATAGATATGATCATTGCCATAGATAACGTCATGACTTTGCGCGGTTCTATCAATTGCTCGACGGTAATTCGTTCACCCACCGTCTACTTCCTTTCATGAGAGAAGCCACTAGTGAACACTACGGCCCCCGGGTCTATTCACAACTATGGTCTCCACTTTTACTTTTACTTTGCTTTGTTTACTTTTTTCTTTTAGTTCTCACTTTGCAAACAATCTATAAGGGATTGACAACCCCTTCATAGCGTTGGGTGCAAGCTCTTTGTGTTTGTGCAGGTACTTGTGACTTGACGCGATCCTCCTACTGGATTGATACCTTGGTTCTCAAACTGAGGGAAATACTTACCGCCGCAGTGCTACATCACCCTTTCCTCTTCAAGGGAACTCCAACGCAAGGCTCCAAGGCCGCGGGGGAATCCTTTGCATATTTGCCAAGGAAGTCCCTATAGGCGTAGCCAGCAGGAGAAGGATTTCTGGCGTCGTTGCCAGGAAAGGTCTGTTGTCGCCGTAGCACTTACCAAGTAGGCATGAGTCCATGCATTAACATCTAACATTGTGCTAAGTTCAGACTGCATGTAGTGAGTTGGTTACTCTTGCATGGTGATTTAGCTTATATGTTGTTACTTTGTGTGGATAATCTAGTTTGGTTGGTTTATTGTTCTTTTCCTGTTGTATAGACCTTGTTGAATGAGGTCTGGTCCTTTATAGGTTTGCTTGTTAATGTTGCGGATTTGGTAATCTATCCAGCTTTTTATAAGGGTACCAATAGGCAAAAATATATCCTCCTTTGGTAAGCGTACTGGGTCTTGAAGTTATTTCACAATTCTGTGTCGAAATTGTTGCAAGAGAAGAGAATGATATGGTTGCATTGTTGCACTTGCACCGGCTATGATATGAGTTTGTCTTTTTCAATTGTAAATTTGCATAAATTAACTTTTGATAAATTATGGGAGCTCCCGAGCTCAATTCATGAGTTTCACAATCAGAAGGATTTGGAGGATAATTATTGAACTTGTGGTTTTGTTGGGTAGAGGAGTAGAAAAGGTGTGATCTGAAAGATGGCAGGAAAATAGTTAGGAAGAGTAGCTCTATTTGGTTTTATCTTATTGAGTTTAATTAGGTGTTTATATACATGTACACCATTTCCAAGACTCTCTATTTTAGTTTGTGGTGATAAATCTGTTTTCTTCACGAGCTGGTGACATTTTTAGTCTATGTGGTAGTTTGAAACCTTTTCCGCTAAATTGTGTCGATGCTTATTTTCTATGTACTGTTGTTGAACCTTGTTTTGGTGGGGACTTTATGTTGTGAGTGACCCTCCTTATTATTGGCATTGCTGTGAGTGAGCCTTTTCCACGGTAGTCAGATCTGCAGTAGGACGGTCACAGTGATCTATAAAGTTGATTGTTCTTGCTCGCATGTTCTTCCCAGCGATGTTGTGTGGAGGTTGATTGGTAAATGACTTTGTGTATCGAGCTTTGGGTAATTTTTGTTTTTCTTAAGTGCATCTACATGTTTTCTAAAAAAATCACGCGTGTGGGATTGTGTTAGGAATTAGCACACAAATGCACTTGTGGTTAACTGAAAACTGCAGCGGAAACAAAATAATCTCAGCACCACATTACGTACTAACTCAAGGATCGTTGCTTAGCACAGAAGGAAACATATGAAGCAGCATATATGGAGGAAAAATGTTACTCAACAGACAAGACGCTCCTCATACAAGTGTCTTGTGGCAGGAGTGACTTTATGGACAGCACCAAGCATCAACAAAAGAGACACCAGGTTTTTACGTATAAAACCCCTCAACTTGAGGGGCGAAACCATGGGCCGAAGCCACCCAAATCCTCTTCCACTATTATCAAATGTGGGATACAATAAGTTTCTTCTCTAGATAGCACTAGAGAATCTCATACATCAAGATCTCTGAATCTTAAATTAACACAACAGGATTTAGGGCTCAAGAGCTAGGGATTGGAACAATCTCACCAAAGATTGTGGAACCGCAACTTGAAGGAGACAAGGTAGTGGATCTGGATCGTCACAACCTTGGGGACGAGCTCCCTTTGCTTCTGCCTTAAATCTTTCTCTTCTTCCCTTCCTGACTTGGGTTTCTCTCTTCTTCTCGAGTGGACGCTGAACTGATTTTCGCCACCCTTGGTTGTGGCTGGTGGATAGAGGGTAAAGCGTCCTCATTGACTCACGTGCAAAGATCAAAATGACCCTAGGTCATAACCCTAATGGATAGTGGGCTTATGGACCTCTTTTGGGCTACCTAAAAGGCCTCAAATAGTCATCTCCTCACGGCCCACATGAGGAGGATATCCCAACAAATCTCCCCCTTCGACTCATGAGGGGGGCACCGCCATGCCCGCTACCTTGCAACATGCTTGTAGCTTATCATTTGGCAATATCTTGGTCATCATATCCAAACCATTGTCGTCGGTATGGATCTTCTCAAGTTTCAGCAACTTGGAACTCACAACATCTCGAATCCAATGATACCTTACATCAATGTGCTTGGTTCGAGAGTGATAGCTTGAATTCTCAGCAAGGTGGATAGCACTTAGACTATCGCAAAACAGAACATACTTCTCTTGCTTCATACCGAGCTCTTGTAAGAAGTTCTTCATACACAAAACTTCCTTGCCAGCATCAAGTGTTTCTATGTACTCAGCTTCAGTAGTTGATGTAGAAACACATTTCTGCAATCTTGATTGCCATGACAGTGCTCCCCCTGCATAGGTCATCGGGTATCCATATGTGGATTTCCTACGACTCTTGTCACCTACATAATCTGCATCTGTATAGCCCTGCAATACAGGATCACCACTTACAAAGCATAAACAAGATGTAGAAGTTCCCTTGAGATACGTGAGAATCCAGTTCACTGCTTCCGAGTGAGCTTTACCTGGATTTCTCATGAACCAGCTAACAACTCCAACTGCATAGGCAATATGAGGGTTAGTGCATACCTTTGCATACATCAAACTACCCACATCAGATTGGTAAGGCACTTTCCTCATTTCTTCTTTCTCCTTACTTGTAGGACATTGTTTTGAATTCACTTTGTGATGCGTGCAAGCGGAGAGGTAACATAATTTGCATCTTTCATATTGAACCATTCAAGTACCTTCACAATGTATCTTTCCTATGAGAGCCAAAGCAGCTTCTTTGATATATCACAGGAGATCTCATGCCAAGTATTTGCTTAGTTGGTCCTAAATCCTTCATGGCAAATGATTTACGCACTGCCTTCTTGAGGAGAGCGATCATCTTTGTGCCGTTTCCAACAATCAACATATCATCAACATACAACAAGAGAATAATGAAGTCACCCTCGGCCTACCTATTCATAAAGACACAATGACCAGGTTGTGCTTTATGGTTACTAAGCCCAGTCATAAAAGACTCAAAATTTCTGTACCACTATTGAGGAGCTTGCTTCAAGCCATACAAGCTCTTCTTCAATTTGCAAACTAAGTGCTCCTTGCCTGCAACCATGAATCCTTCTGGCTGCCCCATGTCTATCTCCTCCTCTAGGTCACCATGCAAGAATGCAGTCTTCACATCAAGTTGTTCAATTTCCAAGTCCATGGTGGCTGCCATGCCAAGCACAACTCGGATTGAAGACATCTTGACCACTCGAGAGAATATATCATCATTATCAATGCCCTTTTTGTGACTAAAACCTTTCACAACCAATCTGGCCTTGCACCTTGGGTGTGAGGTGTTTTCTTCAGTCTTCCCTCTATACACCACTTGTTCTTGAGTGCTTTCTTGCCCTTTGGCAGATTCACCAAGTCAAAAATATCATTCTCATACAAGGATTTCATCTCATCCTGCATGGCTTGTGACCATTCTTCCTTATTCTCATCAGACATTGCCTCCTCATAGCATGAGGTCTCACCAACATCAGTCATCAACACACACACATATATATATATATGTGTGTTGGATACTTAGAAGAAGGAATGGACCTCTATCACTTCTTCTTTGTTGCTGCACTGGTGGTGAATCATGTGGATTTTCGTTGGCATCATTATTACCAACTTCTTCATCATCCTCACTTGATGGCTGCTTGTCACTTTGACTTGTACTGCCTTGGTCACTTACATCTCCACTGTCTTCAATGTAATCATCTCCCCCGTGATTGTCATGCATGAGAGGACGACGAATTGGATCCATGTCAACCTAAGGTGTGTTGGTCATTAACTTCCACTACTGGAATCAGAGAATTTGCCATCTGTTGCTTCTTTGCCGTCTGCTGGCTGATGGCAAAGACACTCTTTGCCATCAACTACCCAAAACCAGACGGCAAAGAGCAGGCTGATGGAAAACATCCTCTTTGCCATAAGTGTACTCTTTGCCGTCTGCCAGCTGATAGCAAAGCACATGCACGCAGACGGCAAAGAACCCACCCCACACCGACCTCTAACCCATAACGGTCCAACACTTTGCCGTCAGCCTATTACCACTTTGCCGTCGAGGGCAGACAGCAAAGAGGCAACTAGACCTAATGTCGTCAACCCCCACCCCACCCCCTCTCTCTCCCCCATAACGGTTCACCACAGCCCCCTTCTCTCTCCCCGCACCACCGCTAGAGCTCGCCCCTTCCTCCTCCCCGTGACCCACCACCGGAGCTCGCCCTTCTCCCGTGACCCGCCGCTGGAGCTCGCCCCTCCTCCTCCTTGTGACCCCCTCCTCCACCACCGTGCCCCTGCTCCACCACCGCCCCTCCTCTCCGTGCGCCTGCTCCACCACCGCCCTGGTGCCCTCCTCCCCGCGACCCCCTCTCATCCACCATTGCGCCACCCCTCGCCCTGGTGCCCTCTCCTCCCCGCGACCCCCTCCTCCACCAGCTCTGGACAGGTCACCCACCGCCCCAACCGTCACTGCCCCGGCTGCCCACTACTAACCAAGGTGATTTTTTTTCTTTCTTTGCTAATTAATAGATTTAGTGGTATATATAGTTTAGTTGATAGGTTAGTTAATTAGTAGATTTAGTGGTAGTTTAGTTAGTTGGTAGATTATCTTTAGTTAGTTGGTAGTTTAGTTAGTTGGTAGATTTAGTTAGTTAATTAGTAGATTTGGTAGGTAGTTTATGTTGGAAATATGCCCTAGAGGCACTAATAAAATGGTTATTATCATATTTCCTTGTTCATGATAATAGTCTATTGTTCATGCTATAATTGTATTAACAGGAAACAGTAATACATGTGTGAATAAATAGATAACAATGTGTCCCTAGCAAGCCTCTAGTTGACTAGCTCGTTAGTCAATAGATGATCATGGTTTCCTGGTCATGTCCATTAGATGTCATTGATAACGGGATCACATCATTGGGAGAATGATGTGATGGACAAGACCCAATCCTAAGCATAGCACTAGATCGTATTGTTCGTATGCTAAAGCTTTTCTAATGTCAAGTGTCTTTTCCTTCTACCGTGAGATTGTGCAACTCCCGGATACCGTCGGAGTGCTTTGGGTGTATCAAACGTCACAACGTAACTGGGTGACTATAAAGGTGCACTACGGGTACCTTCGAAAGTGTCTGTTGGGTTGGTACGAATCGAGATCGGGATTTGTCACTCCGTGTGACGCAGAGGTATCTCTGGGCCCACTCGATAGAACATCATCATGAGCTCAATGTGATTAAGGAGGTAGTAACACGATAACGTGCTACGAAACGAGTAAAGAGACTTACCGATAACGAGATTGAACAAGGTATAGGTATACCGACGATCGAATCTCGGGCAAGTTCTATACCGACAGACAAAGGGAATTGTATACGGGATTGATTGAATCCTTAACATCGTGGTTCATCCGATGAGATCATCGTGGAGCAAGTGGGAGCCACCATGGGTATCCAGACCCCGCTGATGGTTATTGACCGGAGAGGTGTCTCGGTCATGTGTGCCTGTCTCCCGAACCCGTAGGGTCTACACACTTAAGGTTAGATGACGCTAGGGTTATATGGAATTGTTATACGAGGTTATCGAAAGTTGTTCGGAGTCCCAGATGAGATCCCGGATGTCACGAGGAGCTCCGGAATGGTCCGGAGGTAAAGATTGATATATAGGACGGATGGTTTCGGACACCGGAAGTGTTTCGGGCATCACCGGTAACGTACCGGGACCACCGGAGGTGGCCCCGGGGGTCCACCGAAGGGGGGAAACGACCCCGGGAGGCTAGATGGGCCAAGTGGGGGAGGGAACCAGCCCCTAGGTGGGCTGGTGCGCCCCCCCACTCAGCCCATGGCGCAGGAAGAAGGGAGAGGGGGGGAAACCCTGGCGCAGGTGGGCCTAAGGCCCACCAGAGGGGTGCGCCACCCCTCCTCCCCCCTTGGCCGCCGCACCAGCCCATCTAGGGCTGCCCCCCCCCAGGAGAGGGAAACCCTCAAGGGGGCGCAGCCCCTCCCTCCCCCTATATATAGTGGGCACTTTTGGCCATTCGAAAACAGACTTTTCCCTCTCCCTCGGCGCAGCCCTGCCCTTCTTTCTCCTCCTCTCTGCCGGTGCTTGGCGAAGCCCTACCGGGAGACCTCGTCTCTCCATCGACACCATGTCGTCGTGTTGTTGGAGTTCTTCCCCAACCTCTCCCTCCTCCTTGTTGGATCAAGGTGCGGGAGACGTCACCGGGCTGCACGTGTGTTGAACGCGGAGGTGCCGTAGTTCGGCACTAGATCGGAATCACACCGCGATCTGAATCGCCGCGAGTACGACTCCATCAACCGCGTCCTAGTAACGCTTCCGCTTAGCGATCTTCAAAGGTATGAAGATGATCTTACCCCTCTCTCGTTGCTGGTCTCTCCATAGGAAGATCTGATTATGCATAGGAAAGTTTTTGAATTTATGCTACGTTACCCAACAGTGGCATCCGAGCCAGGTTTTCTATGCGTAGATTCTATGCACGAGTAGAACACAAAAGGTTGTGGGCGATGATTTGTCAATTTCTTGCCGCTACTAGTCTTATTCTTTTCCGGCGGTATTGTGGGATGAAGCGGCCCGGACCGACTTTACACGTACGCTTACGTGAGACTGGTTCCACCGACACACATGCACACCGTGCATAAAGGTGGCTAGCGGGTGTGTGTCTCTCCTACTCTAGTCGGGTTGGATTTGATGAAAAGGGTCCCGATGAAGGGTAACTAGCTTTGGCATATCATCGGTGTGGCTGTCACGTAGGTAAGAAAGCGTTCTTGCTAGAAACCCAAAACAGCCACGTAAAACTTGCAACAACAATTAGAGGACGTCTAACTTATTTTTGCAGGGTTTGACATGTGATGTGATATGGCCAAAGTTGTGATGTTGCATGTATGATGTATGAGATGATCATGTTATTGTAATAGGTTTCACGACTTTCATGTCGATGAGTATGACAACCGGTAGGAGCCATAGGAGTTGTCTTAATTTATTGTATGAGATGCAACGCCATGTGCTTACTACTTTTACTTCATTGCTAACGGTTAGCTATAGTAGTAGTGATACTAGTAGTTGGCGTGACGACTTCACGGAGACACGATGATGGAGATCATGGTGTCACGCGGGTGACGATGATGATCATGCGATGCCTGAAGGTGGAGATCGAAAGAGCAAAGATGATAATGGCCATATCATGTCACTATATGATTGCATTGTGATGTTTATCATGTTTTTCATCTTATTGCTTAGAACGACGGTAGCATAATAAGATGATCCCTCTTAAAAAAATCGAGAACGTATTCCCCTAAGTGTGCACCATTGCGAAGGATCGTTGTCTCGAAGCACCACGTGATGATCGGGTGTGATAGATTCTAACGTTCGCATACAACAGGTGTAAGCCAGATTTACACACGCGAAACACCTAGGTTGACTCGACGAGCTTAGCACGTACAGACATGACCTCGAATACAAGAAACCGAAAGGTCGAACATGAGTCGTATGGTTGAATACGATCAGCATGAAGTTGCTCACCATGATGACTAGTCCGTCTCACGTGATGATCGGACACGGGTTATTCAACATGGATCATGTATCACTTAGATGACTAGAGGGATGTCGATTTAAGTGGGAGTTCATATTTAATTTGATTAAATGAACTTAATTGTCATGAACTTAGTCTAAAAGTTGTCTTTATAAATATTGTAGATGGCCAACGTCAACCTCAATTTCAACGCATTCCTAGAGAAAAACAAGCTGAAAGATGATGGTAGCAACTATGTGGACTTGGTTCGCAACTTGAAGCTCATCCTTGAAGCAGCTAAAAAGTCTTATGTCCTTGATGCGCCTCTAGGTGACCCTCCCGCTCCCGCAACAGCCCAGGACATTCTGAATGTCTGGAAAACGCGGAGTGATGACTACTCTCTGGTTAGGTGTGGCATGTTATATAGTTTAGAAACGGGGATCCAAAGGCGTTTTGAGCAACACGGTGCATATGAGATGTTCCAAGAGTTGAAGCTAGTTTTTCAAGCTCATGCCCCATGTCGAGAGATATGAAGTCTCCGACAAGTTCTTTAGCTATAAGATGGAGGAGAACAGTTCTGTCAGTGAGCACATACTCAAAATGTCTGGGTCACACGATCGTCTGACTTCACTTGGAGTCGAACTTCCGGATGATGCTATAATTGACGGAATCCTCCAGTCTCTCCCACCAAGCTACAAAGGCTTTGTGCTTAACTACAACATGCAAGGGATGGAGAAGACCATTCCCGAGTTGTACTCGATGCTCAAGTCTGCAGAAGTAGAAATCAAGAAAGAGCATCAAGTGTTGATGGTCAACAAGACCACTAGTTTCAAGAAGGGCAAGGGTAAGAAGAACTTCAAGAAAGACGGCAAAGCCGTTGCCGCGCTCGGTAAGCCAGATGCCGGGAAGAAGAAAAAGAATGGACCCAAGCCTGAGACTGAGTGCTTCTATTGCAAGGGAAAGGGTCACTGGAAGCGGAACTGCCCCAAATACTTAGCGGACAAGAAGGCCGGCAACGTTAAAGGTATATGTGATATACATGTTATTGATGTGTACCTTACCAGTGCTCGTCGTAGCTCCTGGGTATTTGATACCGGTGCTGTTGCTCACATTTGCAACTCAAAGCAGGAACAGCGGAATAAGCGGAGACTGGCCAAGGACGAGGTGACGATGCACGTCAGGAATGGTTCCAAGGTCGATGTGATCGCCGTCGGCACGCTACCTCTACATCTACCGTCGGGATTAGTTTTAAACCTTAATAATTTTTATTTAGTACCAGCTTTAAGCATGAACATCGTATCAAGGTCTTGCTTAATGCGAGATGGCTACTCATTTAAGTCAGAGAATAATGGTTGTTCTATTTATATGAGTGATATGTTTTATGGTCATGCTCCGCTGGTGAATGGTTTATTCTTGACGCATCTCAATCGTGATGTTACGCATATTCATAGTGTGAGTACCAAAAGATGTAAAGTTGATAATGATAGTCCCACGTACTTGTGGCATTGCCGCCTTGGTCATATCGGCGTTAAGCGCATGAAGAAGCTCCATACTGATGGACTATTAGAGTCTCTTGACTTTGAATCATTTGACACATGCGAACCGTGCCTCATGGGCAAGATGACTAAGACTCCATTCTCAGGAATAATGTAGAGAGCAACCGACTTATTGGAAATAATACATACTGATGTGTGTGGTCCAATGAACGTTGAAGCTCGCGGTGGCTATCATTATGTTCTCACTCTCACTGATGATTTGAGCAGGTATGGGTATATCTACTTGATGAAGCACAAATCTGAGACATTTGAAAAGTTCAAGGAATTTCAGAGTGAGGTCGAGAATCAATGTGACAGAAAAATTAAGTGTCTACGATCTGATCGTGGAGGAGAATATTTGAGTCACGAGTTCGGCACACACCTAAGGATGTGTGGAATCGTTTCACAACTGACGCCGCCTGGCACACCGCAACGCAACGGAGTGCCTGAACATCGTAATCGCACTTTATTAGATATGGTACGATCTATGATGCCTCTTACCGACTTACCGCTATCATTTTGGGGATACGCATTAGAAACTGTAGCATTCACTTTAAATAGGGCACCGTCTAAATCCGTTGAGACGACACCGTATGAACTATGGTTTGGCAAGAAACCTAAGTTGTCGTTTCTTAAAGTTTGGGGCTGCGATGCTTATGTGAAGAAACTTCAACCAGAAAAGCTCGAACCCAAAGCGGAGAAATGCGTATTCATAGGATACCCTAAGGAAACTATTGGGTATACCTTCTATCTTAGATCCGAAGGTAAAACCTTTGTTGCCAAGAACAGATCCTTTCTAGAGAAAGAGTTTCTCTCGAAAGAAGTAAGTGGGAGGAAGGTAGAACTTGATGAGGTAATTACACCCCCTCTCGAACAGGATAGTAGCGCAACGCGGGAAGTTGTTCATGTGGCACCTACACCAACTGAAGAGGAAGTTAATGATAATGATCATGAAGCTTCGGATCAAGTTACTACTGAACCGCAAAGGTCCACGAGGGCACGCTCCGCACCACAGTGGTACAGCAACCTTGTGATGGAAATCATGTTGTTAGACAACGGTGAACCTTCGAACTATGAAGAAGCGATGGCGGGCCCGGATTCCAACAAATGGCTTGAAGCTATGAAATCCGAGATAGGATCCATGTATGAGAACAAAGTATGGACTTTGGTGGACTTGCCCGATGACCGGCGAGCCATAGAAAATAAATGGATTTTCAAGAAGAAGACTGATGCAAACGGTAATGTAACCGTTTACAAAGCTCGACTTGTCGCAAAGGGTTTTCGACAAATTGAAGGAGTTGACTACAAAGAGACTTTCTCTCCTGTAGCGAAGTTGAAATCAGTCCGAATCATGTTAGCGATTGCCGCCTTTTATGATTATGAAATTTGGCAAATGGACGTCAAAACAGCGTTCCTTAACGGGAACCTTAAGGAAGAGTTGTATATGATGCAACTAGAAGGTTTTGTCGACCCTAAGGGTGCTAACAAAGTGTGCAAGCTCCAGCGCTCCATCTATGGGCTGGTGCAAGCATCTCGGAGTTGGAGCATTCGCTTTAATGAGGTGATTAAAGCGTTTGGGTTCATACAGGTTGACGGAGAAGCCTGTCTGTACAAGAAAGTGAGTGGGAGCTCTGTAGCTTTCCTCATACTGTATGTGGATGACATATTATTGATGGGGAATAATATAGAGATGCTGGAGAGCATAAAGGCCTATTTGAACAAGAGTTTTTCAATGAAGGACCTTGGAGAAGCTGCATACATATTAGGCATCAAGATCTATAGAGATAGATCGAGACGCCTCATAGGTCTTTCACAAAGTACATACCTTGACAAGATATTGAAGAAGTTCAATATGGAAAACTCAAAGAAGGGTTCTTGCCAGTTTTGCAAGGTATGAGATTGAGTAAGACTCAGTCGCCGACCACGGCAGCAGATAGAGAGAAGATGAGTTATGTCCCCTACGCTTCAGTCGTAGGCTCTCTTATGTATGCCATGTTGTGTACCAAACCTGATATAAACCTTGCCATAAGTTTGGTAGGGAGGTACCAAAGTGATCCCGGTATGGAACACTGGACAGCGGTCAATAATATCCTTAAGTACCTGAAAAGGACTAAGGAAATGTTTCTCGTTTATGGAGGTGACGAAGAGCTCGTCGTAAAGGGTTACGCCGACGCCAGCTTCGGCACAGATCTGGATGACTCTAAGTCACAAACCGGATACGTATATGTTTTGAATGGTGGGACAGTGAGCTGGTGCAGCAGCAAGCAAGAAGTTGCGGCAGCATCTACATGTGAAGCGGAGTACATAGCTACTTCAGAAGCGGCTCATGAAGGAATTTGGATGAAGGAGCTCATCACCGACCTTGGAGTGGTTCCAAGCGCGTCGGGTCCAATGACACTCTTCTGAGATAACACTGGGGCCATTGCCATTGCCAAGGAGCCCAGGTTTCACCGAAAGACCAAGCACATCAAACGCCACTACAACTCCATCCAGGACCATGTCCAGAGTGGAGTAATATATATTTGTAAAGTACACACGGATCTGAATATTGCAGACCCGTTGACTAAATCTCTTCCACGAGCAAAACATGATCAACACCATAATGCTATGGGTGTTCGATACATCACAATGTAACTAGATTATTGACTCTTGTGCAAGTGGGAGACTGTTGGAAATATGCCCTAGAGGCAATAATAAAATGGTTATTATCATATTTCCTTGTTCGTGATAATCGTCTATTGTTCATGCTATAATTGTATTAACAGGAAACAGTAGTCATGTGTGAATAAATAGATCACAATGTGTCCCTAGCAAGCCTCTAGTTGGCTAGCTCGTTAGTCAATAGATGATCATGGTTTCCTGGTCATGGGCATTAGATGTCATTGATAACGGGATCACATCATTGGGAGAATGATGTGATGGACAAGACCCAATCCTAAGCATAGCACTAGATCGTATTGTTCGTATGCTAAAGCTTTTCTAATGTCAAGTGTCTTTTCCTTCGACCGTGAGATTGTGCAACTCCCGGATACTGTAGGAGTGCTTTGGTTGTATCAAACGTCACAACGTAACTGGGTGACTATAAAGGTGCACTACGGGTACCTCCAAAAGTGTCTGTTGGGTTGGTACGAATCGAGATCGGGATTTGTCACTCCGTGTGACGGATAGGTATCTCTGGGCCCACTCGGTAGAACATCATCATGAGCTCAATGTGACTAAGGAGTTAGTCACACGATGACGTGCTACGGAACGAGTAAAGAGACTTACCGGTAACGAGATTGAACAAGGTATAGGTATACCGATGATCGAATCTCGGGCAAGTTCTATACCGACAGACAAAGGGAATTGTATACGGGATTGATTGAATCCTTAACATCGTGGTTCATCCGATGAGATCATCGTGGAGCAAGTGGGAGCCACCATGGGTATCCAGACCCCGCTGATGGTTATTGACCGGAGAGGTGTCTCGGTCATGTGTGCCTGTCTCCCGAACCCGTAGGGTCTACACACTTAAGGTTAGATGACGCTAGGGTTATATGGAATTGTTATACGAGGTTATCGAAAGTTGTTCGGAGTCCCAGATGAGATCCCGGATGTCACGAGGAGCTCCGGAATGGTCCGGAGGTAAAGATTGATATATAGGACGGATGGTTTCGGACACCGGAAGTGTTTCGGGCATCACCGGTAACGTACCGGGACCACCGGAGGTGGCCCCGGGGGTCCACCGAAGGGGGGAAACGACCCCGGGAGGCTAGATGGGCCAAGTGGGGGAGGGAACCAGCCCCTAGGTGGGCTGGTGCGCCCCCCACTCAGCCCATGGCGCAGGAAGAAGGGAGAGGGGGGGAAACCCTGGCGCAGGTGGGCCTAAGGCCCACCAGAGGGGTGCGCCACCCCTCCTCCCCCCTTGGCCGCCGCACCAGCCCATCTAGGGCTGCCCCCCCCCCCCCAGGAGAGGGAAACCCTCAAGGGGGCACAGCCCCTCCCTCCCCCTATATATAGTGGGCACTTTTGGCCATTGGAAAACAGACTTTTCCCTCTCCCTCGGCGCAGCCCTGCCCTTCTTTCTCCTCCTCTGTGCCGGTGCTTGGCGAAGCCCTGCCGGGAGACCTCGTCTCTCCATCGACACCACGCCGTCGTGCTGCTGGATTTCTTCCCCAACCTCTCCCTCCTCCTTGCTGGATCAAGGTGCGGGAGACGTCACCGGGCTGCACGTGTATTGAACGCGGAGGTGTCGTAGTTCGTCACTAGATCGGAATCACACCGCGATCTGAATCACCGCGAGTACGACTCCATCAACCATGTTCTAGTAATGCTTCCGCTTAGCGATCTTCAAAGGTATGAAGATGCTCTTACCCCTCTCTTGTTGCTGGTCTCTCCATAGGAAGATCTGATTATGCGTAGGATTTTTTTTTTTGAATTTATGCTACGTTACCCAACAGTTTAGTGGTAGATTCTGTTTTGTTAATTAGTGGTAGCTAGATTCTTTTTTAGTTACTTAGTGGTAGATTATTTTTTTGCTGTTTAGTGTTGTATAGGTTTAGCGATAGGTTTAGTTAGCTTGGTTAGTTAGGTTAGTTAGTTAGTTAGCTTAATAGAAAGAAGAGGAAGAAGTATAAGAAGAGGAGGAGGAGAAGAGGAGAGGAGGAGGAGGAGGAGGAGGAGAAGAAGAAGAAGAAGAAGAAGAAGAAGAGGAGAAGAAAATACAAGAAGGAGAAGAAGAGAAGAAGAAGAGAAGAAGAGAAGAAGACATAATTAGCCCATTTAGCTCCAAAATGCCATAATAAGTCCAAAGTGGCATAAGAACCTTGGTTAGCTCATGAATATTGTATTCTTAGCTTGTTTTCCTCTAAAATGACATAATTAGCCCATATAGCTCCAAAAAGACATAACTAGATAATTTAGCTCCAACAAGAGGAGAAGAGGAGAAGAAATAGGAAAAATGAAAAGAAAGAAGAAGAAGAAGAAGAAGAGAAGAAAAATACCTTCTCCTTCTTCTCCTCCTTCTTCTCCTCCTCCTCCTTCTCCTTCTTCTTGATTTCTTCTTCTTCTCCTCCTCCTCCTCTTTCTTCTCCTCTTTATTATTCTCCTTACCTTATTTTCCCCAACAATGAGATAATTAGCCCATTTAGCTACAAAATGGCAAAAAAACCTTGGTTAGCTCATGAATATTATATTCTTAACTTGTTTTCCTCTAAAATGACATAATTAGCATATTTGTGTTGATCGGGTAGATTTACATGTGATAGTTGTCTCGTTGCTGTGAGGTCTGCTATGCGAAGACCTCCCCGTGCGTTGTACGAGCTGTGCCCCTGCATTCGTGGGTCAGTACAAATTTCATCTCCTCCTCGCCCCTTCATTTACCGTGACTCTGTTTCCGGATGAAACTTTCTAGATTTAGGTAATTAAATTAATTTATCAGTATGCGTGACCAGTATGCGTCTCCCGTTTGGAAGGGCGACATCTATAAATATGCATGTCTTTGCATATTTATAACCGCCATCCTTTCGAATTGTCCAACATTATCCATGGACAGCCCGAGTGCGTGTAGATTGGGTTCGTTTTCCCGTATGTTGTGCTCTGGATTCGATGCGGAATTCCGTCAGTGCCTCCCTATTGTTCTGTGGATGCACATCCTCTCTGTGGGGAGGTGCTGCCGAAATTTTGCGTTGGATCCGGAGCAGAGCATGGGAAAACGAACCCAATCTACACATACTCGGGTGGGATTAGGACCTATCTTTACCTATTAGCGTGTAGGTTGCCTGGACGTAATAAAAATGGCGAACCTGATTAACCGATGAATATAAATGCTAAATTATATATAAATATATTTCTTCTGTCTTTAGTAGCTAGGCAAGATGAGTGATCGTGCGTGGATGTATACCGGTCACCCTAGTCAGAAAGAGATGACGAAAGAATGGTTTGTAAAAACAAAGGAATTTGTGAAAGCCGCATTCGCAAATGGCCAGGAAATAAACTATTGCTCCTGTCCTGGATGCGACAACTATAAAAAGACGACAAAGGCTGTAATGATTAAACACCTGTAGAGGAGGGGTTTTAAGCCTAATTATACGGTGTGGACATTTCATGGTGAGTCTATACAACGCACAAGAGCTGAGGTGGTCCGTCGTGGCACCGACGAGCATGGTACCGGGATCGAAGACATGGTGCAAGACTTTGATGATGCTCGGGATTCGGAAGATGAGATGGAGGAATCTGCAAAGGTCTTTTATGAAATGTTGGAGTCTTCAAAACGTCCTCTCCGTGAGCACACTGAGCTCTGTCAGCTGGATGCAATTGCAGAAGTAATGGCTCTGAAGGCTCAGTTCAACTTGGGAAGAGAATGCTACGACGTGATGATGACACTATTTCGACGCTTCCTACCCAAAGGTCATGTCATGCCTGCAAACCTGTACCAGTCGGACAAAATAGTTCATGTACTTAAGATGCCCTATGAGAAGATAGATGCATGTGAGAAAGGATGTGTCTTATTTAGGAAGGAGTATGCACACTTGGACTATTGTCCCAATTGCGAGTCTTGCAGGTATCTTGTGGTAGACAATGGTATGGGTGAGAAGAGACAGACCAAAATCGCAGTTAGTGTTCTTCGGTATATGCCAATCGTACCAAGACTTCAATGTCTTTTCATGGTCGAAGAGACAGCCAGACAGATGACATGGCACAAATTGGGCAAAAGAACCGAACTAGATGCGGATGGGAATAAGATTGTGGTACACACATCGGATGGGGAAGCGTGGAAACATTTCGATGGATTGCATCAGGATAAAGCGGCGGATCCAAGGAATCCTCAAGTCTGCATCGCCACAGATGGTTTTAATCCCTTCGGCATGACAGCAACCAAATATAGTTGTTGGCCTGTATTTGTCATTCCACTCAATCTCCCCCCCCCCCGGACAGATTATGCAAAGAAAGAACATATTTCTAATGTTGATAATTCCAGGGCCCAATTATCCGGGGAAGAATATGAATGTGTACCTGCAGCCGCTTAAGGATGAATTGGAAGAAGCTTGGGATAATGGGGTCAAGACATACGATGCCGCTAGAAAACAAAACTTCAAAATGCATGTGTGGTACATGTACTCTATGCATGACTTGCTGGCGTATGCACTATTCTCTCGATGGTGTGTGCATGGAAGGTTCCCGTGCCCCCAATGCAAGGCAGCTCTTCAGTTTCATTGGTTGCAGGAGGGTCGGAAGTATTCTTTCTTTGACTTGCATAGACAGTTCCTGGATCCTGACCATCAGTTCAGAAAAGACAAGAAGAACTTTACCAAAGGTAAAGTTGTCAAAAACTTGGCACCACCTGCGTTGATAGGCCAACACATCCTGGATCAGTTAAACGCCCTCGAGCCTGATCCAGAGCGTCCAGGGTATTTCAAGGGGTATAATTCAAAACACGCCTCGACTCACAAGCCATACTTCTGGGATCTGCCTTACTTCAAAGGCCTCCTTCTTCCACACAATATTGACATGATGCACACTGAAAATAATACCGGAGAGGCTATTTTTGGTACATTGTTCGACATAGATGGGAAGACAAAGCTTGTTTAGCTCATTAATATTATATACTTAGCTTGTTTTCCTCTATAATGACATAATTAGCCTATTTAGCTCCAAAAAGACATAGATAGCTAATTGAGCTCCAAGAAGAGGAGAAGAGGAGAAATGAAAAGGAAGAACAAAAAGAAGAAGAGAAGGAGAAGAGAAGGAGAAGGAGAAGAAGGAGGAGGAGAATAAGAAGAGAAGAAGGAGAAGGAGGAGGAGGAGGAGGAGGAGAAGGCCAAGGACCTTCTAGTCCTTCTCCTCCTCCTCCTCCTTCTCCTCCTTCTTTATTTCTTCTTCTTCTCCTCCTCCTCCTCTTTATTCTCCTCTTTCATATTCTCCTTGCCTTAATATCCCCAACAATGACATAATTAGCCCATTTAGCTCCAAAAAGACATTATAAGCTCAAAATGGCATAAGAACCTTGGTTAGCTCATTAATATTATGTACTTAGCTTGTTTTACTCTAAAATGGGATAATTAGACCATTTAGCTCCAAAAAGACATGGTTAGCTAATTGAGCTCCAAGAAGAGGAGAAGAGGAGAAATGAAAAGGAAGAACAAAAAGAAGAAGAGAAAGAGAAGAGAAGGAGAACGAGAAGAAGGAGGAGGAGAAGAAGAAGAGAAGAACGAGAAGGAGGAGGAGGAGGAGGAGAAGGAAGAGAATGCCAAGGACCTTCTAGTACTTCTTCTCCTCCTCCTACTTCTCCTCCTTCTTCTTTATTTCTTCTTCTTCTCCTCCTCCTCCTCTTTATTCTCCTCTTGCCTCAATTTCCCCAAAAATGACATAATTAGCCCATTTAGCTCCAAAAAGACATTATAAGCTCAAAATGGAATAAGAACCTTGGTTAGCTCATTAATATTATATACTTAGCTTGTTTTCCTCTATAATGACATAATTAGACCATTTAGCTCCAAAAATACATAGTTAGCTAATTTAGCTCCAAGAAGAGGAGAATAGGAGAAATGAAAAAGAAGAACAAAAAGAAGAAGAGAAAGAGAAGAGAAGGAGAAGGAGAAGAAGGAGGAGGAGAAGAAGAAGAGAAGAAGGAGAAGGAGGAGAAGGCCAAGGACCTTCTAGTCCTTCTCCTCCTCCTCCTCCTTATCCTCCTTCTTCTTTATTTCTTCTTCTTCTCCTCCTCCTCCTCTTTCTTCTCCTCTTTCATATTCTCCTTGCCTTAATTTCCCCAACAATGACATAATTAGCCCATTTAGCTACAAAATGCCATAATAACCTCAAAATGGCATAAGAACCTTGGTTAGCTCATTAATATTATATACTTAGCTTGTTTTCCTCTATAATGACATAATTAGCCCATTTAGCTCCAAAAAGACATAGTTAGCTAATTGAGCTCCAAGAAGAGGAGAAGAGGAGAAATGAAAAGGAAGAACAAAAAGAAGAAGAGAAAGAGAAGAGAAGGAGAAGGAGAAGAAGGAGGAGAAGAAGAAGAAGAGAAGAAGGAGAAGGAGGAGGAGGAGGAGAAGGCCAAGGACCTTCTAGTCCTTCTCCTCCTTCTTCTTTATTTCTTCTTCTTCTCCTCCTCCTCTTTCTTCTCCTCTTTCATATTCTCCTTGCCTTAATTTCCCCAACAATGACATAATTAGCCCATTTAGCTCCAAAAAGACATAATAACCTCAAAATGGCATAAGAACCTTGGTTAGCTCATTAATATTATACACTTAGCTTGTTTTCCTCTAAAATGGGATAATTAGCCCATTTAGCTCCAAAAAGACATGGTTAGCTAATTGAGATCCAAGAAGAGGAGAAGAGGAGAAATGAAAAGGAACAACAAAAATAAGAAGAGAAAGAGAAGAGAAGGAGAAGGAGAAGAAGGAGGAGGAGAAGAAGAAGAGAAGAAGGAGGAGGAGGAGGAGGAAGAGGAGAAGGCCAAGGACCTTCTAGTCCTTCTCCTCCTCCTCCTCCTCCTTCTCCTCCTTCTTCTTTATTTCTTCTTCTTCTTCTTCTCCTCCTCTTTCTTCTCCTCTTTCATATTCTCCTTGCCTTAATTTTCCCAAAAATGACATAATTAGCCCATTTAGCTCCAAAAAGACATTATAAGCTCAAAATGGCATAAGAACCTTGGTTAGCTCATTAATATTATATACTTAGCTTCTTTTCCTCTGTAATGACATAATTAGCCCATTTAGCTCCAAAAAGACATAGTTAGCTAATTTAGCTCCTAGAAGAGGAGAAGAGGAGAAATGAAAAGGAAGAAGAAAAAGAAGAAGAGAAAGAGAAGAGAAGGAGAAGGAGAATGAGGAGAAGAAGAAGAGAAGAAGGAGAAGGAGGAGAAGGATCCCTCCTTATTCTCCTTATTATTCCCTCCTTCTTCTCCTCTTCTTCTCCTTCTTCTTCTCCTATTCTCCTCCTCCTTCTCCTTCTCCTCATCCTCCTCCTCCTCGTCCTCCTTATTCTTGTTTTTTCTTCTCCTTCTTCTCTTCTTGCTTCTTCTCTTTTTTCTTCAATTTAGCTTATTTGTCATATATATATATTGTTGTTCTTCTTCTTTTGACTTTCTTATTCCCATTTTGCAGATTGGATGTACTACATGCATGGAAGGTGGCATTGGAGTGCTTTAGTTCCCGTTTTTATTTGAGTTGATGAACAATGTGGAACTATATGTATATGTATATATGGATGAACAATATATGTGCAACTATATGTATGTATATATGGATGAAACTTTGTATGTGTTGGTTCTTTTGATATATTGGATGTACGTTGATGAACAAATGGCATTGATGAGCTTTATATGTATATCATATATGTGTCGTGACCTATTTATCATATATGTGCTATGAATTATATATATATGTGATGTGAAATAGAAAAAATAAACAAAAATGTGACAATATAGGCTCTTTGCCGTCTGTCAGCTGATGGCAAAGGCCTTTGCCATCAGCTGACCGACGGCAGAGGTGCCATTTGGCACCCAGCTGTGCTCCCTGGGTGTCCATATAGTCTCTTTGTCGTCTGCTTCCTGGGGGGGCAGACGGCAAAGAAGAGGGCACAGAGGAGGGGGGGAAGAGGGGTATGTTGGGGAACGTCGCATGGGAAACAAAAAATTTCCTACGCGCACGAAGACCTATCATGGTGATGTCCATCTACGAGAGGGGATGAGTGATCTACGTACCCTTGTAGATCGTACAACATAAGCGTTAGTGAACGCGGTTGATGTAGTGGAACGTCCTCACGTCCCTCGATCCGCCCCGCGAACAATCCCGCGATCAGTCCCACGATCCAGTACCGAAAGGACGGCACCTCCGCGTTCAGCACACGTACAGCTCGACGATGATCTCGGCCTTCTTGATCCAGCAAGAGAGACGGAGAGGTAGAAGAGTTCTCCGGCAGTGTGACGGCGCTCCGGAGGTTGGTGATAACCTTGTCTCAGCAAGGCTCCGCCTGAGCTCTGCAGAAACGTGATCTAGAGGAAAAACCGTGGAGGTATGTGGTCGGGCTGCCGTGGAAAAGTCGTCTCAAATCAGCCCTAAAACCTCCGTATATATAGGTGGGAGGGAGGGGACCTTGCCTTGGGGCTCAAGGAGCCCCAAGGGGGTCGGCCGAGTCCAAGGGGGGAGGACTCCCGCACCCCCAAACCGAGTTGGACTTGGTTTGGTGGGAGGGAGTCCCCCTTCCTTCCCACCTCCTCCTTTTTTTTTTCTTTTTCTCTTGATTTTTTCTTCTTGGCGCATAGGGCCCTTTTGGGCTGTCCCACCAGCCCACTAAGGGCTGGTGTGCCACCCTCAAGGCCTATGGGCTTCCGCGGGGTGGGTTGCCCCCCCCCCCCCCGGTGAACTCCCGGAACCCATTCGTCATTCCCGGTACATTCCCGGTAACTCCGAAAATCTTCCGATAATCAAATGAGGTCATCCTATATATCAATCTTCGTTTCCGGACCATTCCGGAAACCCTCGTGACGTCCGTGATCTCATCCGGGACTCCGAACAACATTCGGTAACCAACCATATAACTCAAATACGCATAAAACAACGTCGAACCTTAAGTGTGCAGACCCTGCGGGTTCGAGAACTATGTAGACATGACCCGAGAGACTCCTCGGTCAATATCCAATAGCGGGACCTGGATGCCCATATTGGATCCTACATATTCTACGAAGATCTTATCGTTTGAACCTCAGTGCCAAGGATTCATATAATCCCGTATGTCATTCCCTTTGTCCTTCGGTATGTTACTTGCCCGAGATTCGATCGTCGGTATCCGTATACCTATTTCAATCTCGTTTATCGGCAAGTCTCTTTACTCGTTCCGTAATACAAGATCCCACAACTTACACTAAGTTACATTGCTTGCAAGGCTTGTGTGTGATGTTGTATTACCGAGTGGGCCCCGAGATACCTCTCCGTCACACGGAGTGACAAATCCCAGTCTCGATCCATACTAACTCAACTAACACCTTCGGAGATACCTGTAGAGCATCTTTATAGTCACCCAGTTACGTTGCGACGTTTGATACACACAAAGCATTCCTCCGGTGTCAGTGAGTTATATGATCTCATGGTCATAGGAATAAATACTTGACACGCAGAAAACAGTAGCAACAAAATGACACGATCAACATGCTACGTCTATTAGTTTGGGTCTAGTCCATCACGTGATTCTCCTAATGACGTGATCCAGTTATCAAGCAACAACACCTTGTTCATATTCAGAAGACACTGACTATCTTTGATCAACTGGCTAGCCAACTAGAGGCTTGCTAGGGACGGTGTTTTGTCTATGTATCCACACATGTAAATGAGTCTTCATTCAATACAATTATAGCATGGATAATAAACGATTATCTTGATACAGGAATTATAATAATAACTATATTTATTATTGCCTCTAGGGCATAATTCCAACAGTCTCCCACTTGCACTAGAGTCAATAATCTAGCCCTCACATCACCATGTGAAGTACATTGTAATAAATCTAACACCCATACAGTTCTGGTGTTGATCATGTTTTGGCCGTGGAAGAGGTTTAGTCAGCGGGTCTGCTACATTCAGATCCGTGTGCACTTTGCATATATTCACGTCCTCTCCCTCGACGTAGTCGCGGATGAGGTTGAAGCGTCGTTTGATGTGTCTGGTCTTCTTGTGAAACCGCGGTTCCTTTGCTAAGGCAATGGCACCAGTGTTGTCACAGAACAAGGTTATTGGATTCAGTGCGCTTGGCACCACTCCAAGATCCGTCATGAACTGCTTCATCCAGACACCCTCCTTAGCCGCCTCCGAGGCAGCCATGTACTCTGCTTCACATGTAGAAACTGCTACGACGCTTTGCTTGGAACTGCACCAGCTTACTGCACCCCCATTAAGAATAAATACGTATCCGGTTTGCGACTTAGAGTCGTCCGGATCTGTGTCAAATCTTGCATCAATGTAACCTTTTACGGCGAGCTCTTCGTCACCTCCATACACGAGAAACATCTCCTTAGTCCTTTTCAGGTACTTCAGGATATTCTTGACCGCTGTCCAGTGATCCACTCCTAGATTACTCTGGAACCTACCTGCCATACTTATGGCCAGGCTAACATCCGGTCTAGTGCACAGCATCGCATACATGATAGAACCTATGGTTGAAGCATAGGGGACGGAGCGCATATGCTCTCTATCTTCATCAGTTGCTGGGCACTGAGTCTTACTCAATCTCGTACCTTGTAGAACTGGCAAGAACCCTTTCTTGGACTGTTCCATTTTGAACCTCTTCAAAACTTTATCAAGGTATGTGCTTTGTGAAAGTCCTATCAGGCGTTTTGATCTATCCCTATAGATCTTAATGCCTAGAATGTAAGCAGCTTCTCCTAGGTCCTTCATAGAGAAACTTTTATTCAAGTAATCCTTTATGCTCTCTAAAAACTCTACGTTGTTTCCAATCACTAATATGTCATCCACATATAATATTAGAAACGCCACAGAGCTCCCACTCACTTTCTTGTAAATACAAGATTCTCCAACCACTTGTATAAACCCAAATGCTTTGATCACCTCATCAAAGCGTTTGTTCCAACTCCGAGATGCTTGCACCAGTCCATAAATGGATCGCTGGAGCTTGCACACCTTGTTAGCATTCTTAGGATCGACAAAACCTTCGGGTTGTATCATATACAACTCTTCCTTAAGGAAACCGTTAAGGAACGCCGTTTGACATCCATCTGCCAGATTTCATAATCGAAAAATGCAGCTATTGCTAACATGATTCTGACGGACTTAAGCATCGCTACGGGTGAGAAAGTCTCATCGTAGTCAACTCCTTGAACTTGTGAAAAACCCTTTGCCACAAGTCGAGCTTTATAAACGGTCACATTACCGTCAGCGTCCGTCTTCCTCTTAAAGATCCATTTGTTCTGAATGGCCTTGCGGCCCTCAGGCAATACCTCCAAAGTCCACACTTTGTTCTCATACATGGATCCTATCTCGGACTTCATGGCTTCCAGCCATTTGTTGGAATCTGGGCCCACCATTGCTTCTTCATAATTCGCACGTTCATTGTTGTCTAACAACATGATTGATAAGACGGGATTACCGTACCACTCTGGAGCAGCACGTGGTCTCGTCGACCTGCGTGGTTCGACAGAAACTTGAACTGAAGTTTCATGATCATCATCATTAACTTCCTCCTCAACCGGCGTTGCAATGACAGAGGTTTCCCCTTGCCCTGCGCCACCATCCAGAGGGATGAGAAGTTCGACAACCTCGTCAAGTTCTATCTTCCTCCCACTCAATTCTCTCGAGAGAAACTCCTTCTCGAGAAAAGCTCCGTTTTTAGCAACAAACACTTTGCCCTCGGATTTGAGATAGAAGGTGTACCCAACTGTCTCTTTTGGGTAACCTATGAAGACGCACTTTTCCGCTTTGGGTTCCAGCTTTTCAGGCTGAAGCTTTTTGACATAAGCATCACATCCCCAAACTTTAAGAAACGACAACTTTGGTCTTTTGCCATACCACAGTTCGTATGGTGTCGTCTCAACGGATTTTGATGGTGCCCTATTTAAAGTGAATGCAGTTGTTTCTAATGCATAGCCCCAAAATGATAACGGCAAATCAGTAAGAGACATCATAGATCGCACCATCTCTAATAGAGTACGATTACGACGTTCGGACACACCATTACGCTGTGGTGTTCCAGGCGGTGTTAACTGTGAAACAATTCCACATTGTCTTAAGTGAGCACCAAACTCGAAACTCAGATATTCACCCCCACGATCAGACCGCAGGAACTTGATCTTCTTATTACGATGATTTTCCACTTCACTCTGAAATTGCTTGAACTTTTCAAATGTTTCAGACTTGTGCTTCATCAAGTAGACATAACCATATCTACTTAAATCGTCAGTGAAGGTGAGAAAATAACGATATCCGCCGCGTGCCTCCACGCTCATCGGACCACACACATCGGTATGTATGATTTCCAACAAGTCACTTGCACGCTCCATTGTTCCTGAGAACGGAGTCTTAGTCATCTTGCCCATGAGGCATGGTTCGCACGTGTCAAGTGAATCCAAAAGTCCATCAGCATGGAGTTTCTTCATGCGCTTTACACCAATATGACCTAAGCGGCAGTGCCACAAAAATATGGCGCTATCATTGTTAACTCTAACTCTTTTGGTCTCAATGTTATGTATATGCGTATCGCTATCAAGATTCAATATGAAAAATCCTCTCACATTCGGTGCATGACCATAAAAGATGTTACTCATAGAAATAGAACAACCATTATTCTCTGACTTAAAAGAGTAACCGTCTCGCAATAAACAAGATCCAGATATAATGTTCATGCTCAACGCAGGCACTAAATAACAATGATTTAAGTTCATCACTAATCCTGACGGTAACTGAAGTGACACTGTGCCGACGGCGATTGCATCAACCTTGGAACCATTTCCTACGCGCATCGTCACTTCATCTTTCGCCAGCCTTCGCCTATTCCGCAGTTCCTGTTTCGAGTTGCAAATATGAGCAATAGAACCGGTATCGAATACCCAGGCACTACTACGAGAGCCGGTTAAGTACACATCAATAACATGTATATACCTGATTTTTCTTTGCGCGCCTTCTTACCTGCCAGATACTTGGGGCAATTGCGCTTCCAGTGACCCATACCCTTGCAACAGTAACACTCCGTTTCCGGCTTAGGTCCAGCTTTGGGTTTCTTCGTCGGATTGGCAACAGGCTTGCCGCTCTTCTTCGAATTGCCCTTCTTGCCTTTGCCGTTTCTCTTGAAACTAGTGGTCTTATTCACCATCAACACTTGATGCTCTTTACGGAGTTCAGACTCTGCGACTTTCAGCATCGCAAACAACTCGCCGGGAGACTTGTTCATCCCTTGCATGTTGTAGTTCAACACAAAGCCTTTATAGCTTGGCGGCAGTGATTGAAGGATTCTGTCAGTGATAGCTTCTTGCGGGAGTTCAATCCCCAGCTCAGCTAGACGGTTTGAGTACCCAGACATTTTGAGCACATGTTCACTGACAGTTGAGTTTTCCTCCATCTTGCAAGCATAGAATTTATCGGAGGTCTCATACCTCTCGATCCGGGCGTTCTTCTGAAAGATAAACTCCAACTCCTGGAACATCTCAAATGCTCCATGACGCTCAAAGCGACGTTGAAGTCCCGGTTCTAAGCCATACAAGACTGCACATTGAACTATTGAGTAGTCCTCCTTACGTGCTAACCAAGCGTTCTTAACATCCTGATCAGCCGTAGCGGGTGGTTCATCTCCTAATGCAGCATTAAGGACATAATCCTTCTTCCCAGCTTGTAAGATTAGCTTAAGATTACGAGCCCAGTCTACAAAGTTGTTTCCATCATCTTTCAACTTAGCTTTCTCTAGGAACGTATTAAAATTCAGGATGACTGTCGCGTGAGCCATGATCTACAATACAAATATATTCAAAGTGGACTTAGACTATGTTCAAGATAATTAGAGTTTAACTTAATCAAATTATTCGCTAAACTCCCACTCAAAAAGTACATCTCTCTAGTCATTTGAGTGGTTCATGATCCACTTACACTAGCTCAAGTCCGATCATCACGTGAATTGAGTATAGTTTCAGTGGTAAGCATCCCTATGCTAATCATATCATCTATATGATTCATGATCGACCTTTCGGTCTCATGTGTTCCGAGGCCATGTCTGCACATGCTAGGCTCGTCAAGCTTAACCCGAGTGTTCCGTGTGCGCAACTGTTTTGCACCCGTTGTATGTGAACGTTGAGTCTATCACACCCGATCATCACGTGGTGTCTCAAAACGACGAACTGTAGCAACGGTGCACAGTCGGGGAGAACACAATTTCATCTTGAAATTTTAGTGAGAGATCACCTCATAATGCTACCGTCGTTCTAAGCAAAATAAGGTGCATAAAAGGATTAACATCACATGTTCATAAGTGACATGATATGGCCATCATCACGTGCTTCTTGATCTCCATCACCAAAGCACCGGCACGATCTTCTTGTCACCGGTGCAACACCATGATCTCCATCAACGTGTTGCCATCGGGGATGTCGTGCTACTCATGCTATTACTACTAAAGCTACATCCTAGCAAAATAGTAAACGCATCTGCAAGCACACACGTTAGTATAAAGACAACCCTATGGCTCCTGCCGGTTGCCGTACCATCGACGTGCAAGTCGATATTTCTATTACAACATGATCATCTCATACATCCAATATATACCATCACATCATTGGCCATATCACATCACAAGCATACCCCGCAAAAACAAGTTAGACGTCCTCTAATTTTGTTGTTGCATGTTTTACGTGGTGACCATGGATATCTAGTAGGATCGCATCTTACTTACGCAAACACCACAACGGAGATATATGAGTTTCTATTTAACCTCATCCAAGGACCTCCTCGGTCAAATCCGATTCAACTAAAGTTGGAGAAATCGACACTTGCCAGTCATCTTTGAGCAACGGAGTTACTCGTAACGATGAAACCAGTCTCTCGTAAGCGTACGAGTAATGTCGGTCCAAGCCGCTTCAATCCAACAATACCGCGGAATCAAGAAAAGACTAAGGAGGGCAGCAAAACGCACATCACCGCCCACAAAAACTTTTGTGTTCTACTCGAGAAGACATCTACGCATGAACCTAGCTCATGATGCCACTGTTGGGGAACGTCGCATGGGAAACAAAAAATTTCCTACGCGCACGAAGACCTATCATGGTGATGTCCATCTACGAGAGGGGATGAGTGATCTACGTACCCTTGTAGATCGTACAGCAGAAGCGTTAGTGAACGCGGTTGATGTAGTGGAACGTCCTCACGTCCCTCGATCCGCCCCGCGAACAATCCCGCGATCAGTCCCACGATCTAGTACCGAACGGACGGCACCTCCGCGTTCAGCACACGTACAGCTCGATGATGATCTCGGCCTTCTTGATCCAGCAAGAGAGACGGATAGGTAGAAGAGTTCTCCGGCAGCGTGACGGCGCTCCGGAGGTTGGTGATGACCTTGTCTCAGCAGGGCTTCGCCCGAGCTCCGCAGAAACGCGATCTAGAGGAAAAACCGTGGAGGTATGTGGTCGGGCTGCCGTGGAAAAGTCGTCTCAAATCAGCCCTAAAACCTCCGTATATATAGGTGGGAGGGAGGGGACCTTGCCTTGGGGCTCAAGGAGCCCAAGGGGGTCGGCCGAGTCCAAGGGGGGAGGAGTCCCCCCCCCAAACCGAGTTGGACTTGGTTTGGTGGGAGGGAGTCCCCCTTCCTTCCCAGCTCCTCCTTTTTTTTTTCTTTTTCTCTTGATTTTTCTTCTTGGTGCATAGGGCCCTTTTGGGCTGTCCCACCAGCCCACTAAGGGCTGGTGTGCCACCCTCAAGGCCTATGGGCTTCCCCAGGGTGGGTTGCCCCCCCCCCCCGGTGAACTCCCGGAACCCATTCGTCATTCCCGGTACATTCCCGGTAACTCCGAAAATCTTCCGGTAATCAAATGAGGTCATCCTATATATCAATCTTCGTTTCCGGACCATTCCGGAAACCCTCGTGATGCCCGTGATCTCATCCAGGACTCCGAACAACATTCGGTAACCAACCATATAACTCAAATACGCATAAAACAACGTCGAACCTTAAGTGTGCAGACCCTGCGGGTTCGAGAACTATGTAGACATGACCCGAGAGACTCCTCGGTCAATATCCAATAGCGGGACCTGGATGCCCATATTGGATCCTACATATTCTACGAAGATCTTATCGTTTGAACCTCAGTGCCAAGGATTCATATAATCCCGTATGTCATTCCCTTTGTCCTTCGGTATGTTACTTGCCCGAGATTCGATCGTCGGTATCCGTATACCTATTTCAATCTCTTTTATCGGCAAGTCTCTTTACTCGTTCCGTAATACAAGATCCCGCAACTTACACTAAGTTACATTGCTTGCAAGGCTTGTGTGTGATGTTGTATTACCGAGTGGGCCCCGAGATACCTCTCCGTCAGACGGAGTGACAAATCCCAGTCTCGATCCATACTAACTCAACTAACACCTTCGGAGATACCTGTAGAGCATCTTTATAGTCACCCAGTTACGTTGCGACGTTTGATACACACAAAGCATTCCTCCGGTGTCAGTGAGTTATATGATCTCATGGTCATAGGAATAAATACTTGACACGCAGAAAACAGTAGCAACAAAATGACACGATCAACATGCTACGTCTATTAGTTTGGGTCTAGTCCATCACGTGATTCTCCTAATGACGTGATCCAGTTATCAAGCAACAACACCTTGTTCATATTCAGAAGACACTGACTATCTTTGATCAACTGGCTAGCCAACTAGAGGCTTGCTAGGGACGGTGTTTTGTCTATGTATCCACACATGTAAATGAGTCTTCATTCAATACAATTATAGCATGGATAATAAACGATTATCTTGATACAGGAATTATAATAATAACTATATTTATTATTGCCTCTAGGGCATAATTCCAACAGGGTAGGCAGACGACAAAGAGTGGAGGTGGGGAGGAGGTGGAGGCAGACGGCCAAGAGTGGAGGTGGAGGCAGACGGGAAAGAGTGGAGGGGGGAGGAGGTGGAGGCAGACGGCAAAGAAGAGGGTGAGGCAGACAGCAAAGCCTCCGTTAGCCCCTAACGGAGGCAACGCATGTCGGCTGCCGTCTCGACATCTTTGCCGACTGCTCTTATGAAAAGCTGACGGCAAAGCTCTTTGCCGTCCGCTTCGTTGAGGCTGACGGCAAAGAAGCTACAATGCCGTCGTAGGCTGACGCAGAATTTTTGCCGACAGGAGTTTTCTTTGCCGTCTGTGATGGCAGACGGCAAAGAAGCTAATTCCTGTAGTGTTCTCTGGTTTGCCGATATCTTTTATTGTCTCATCCTCAATGAACATCAAATCCCAGCTTGTCACAATTTTTCTGTTGGCTGGATCCCACAACCTGTAGCCGAAGTCTTCACTCGGTTGGCTGAGGTAGATGCACTGCTTTGTCTTGCTATCAAGCTTGGATCTTTCGTCCCTTGGGACATGTACAAATGCCCTGCAACCAAAGACCTTCAGGTGCTTGTATGATACCTCCTTCCTTGACCAAACTCTTCGAGGAATATCACCTGCAAGAGGAACTGAGGGAGATAGGTTAACCACATACATATCATTCACCAATGCTTCAACCCTTGTGAGCAGCACTTCCAACAACAATCAAGCAACTGAGATTAGCAACCTTCTAAGCAGGCAAGGCTCCGATGCCACTTTGTTGGGAATTAACACACAAATGCACTTGTGGTTAACCGAAAACTGCGTCAGAAACAAAATAATCTGTACATCACATCATGTACTAACTCAAGGATCGTTGCTTAGCATAGAAGGAAACATATGTGGCAGCATATATGGAGGAAAAATGTTACTCATCACACAAGACGCTCCTCGGACAATTGTCTTGTGGCAGGAGTGACTTTCTGGACAGCAACAAACATCAAAAAAAGAGACACCGGATTTTTACGTAGAAAACCCCTCAGCTTGAGGGGGAAAACCATGGGCCGAAGCCACCCAAATCCTCTTCCACTATTATCAAATGTGGGATACACCAAGTTTCTTCTCTAGATAGCACTCGATGATCTCATACATCAAGATCACTGAATCTTGAATGAACACAACATGATTTGGGGTTCAGGAGCTAGGGATTGGAACAATCTCACCAAAGATGGTGGAACCGCACCTTGAAGGAGACAAGATAGTGGATCTGAATCATCACAACCTTGGGGAGGAGCTCCCTTTGCTTCTTCCTTCAATCTTTCTCGTCTTCCCTTTCTCACTTGGTTTCTCTATTCTTCTCCAATGGAGGTTGAACTGATTTTTGTCATCCTTGATGGTGGCTGCTGGATGGAGGGTAAAGCATCCCCATCCACTCACATGCAAAGACCAAAATGATCCTAGGTCATAACCCTAATGGATAGTGGGCTTCTGCACCTCTTTTGAGCTGCTTAAAAGGCCTCAAACGATCATCTGCTTACAACCCACATAAGTAGGATCTCCCAAGAGATTGCAACCTGAACAAAAAGAAAAGAAAAAGGCCTTATGTTTCTTCTGGACGGTGATGTAAACAAGACTTGGTGGTTTCATTTTAGTGAAACCCCTTCACCGTTCTTTTATAAAAGCAACACAGAAAATATATAATGATCCATAGGACCAAATAGTGCTGGCGCAATCTTCTCATTTTAGATCATACGGTTATTTGTGCTGCTTTGTTCAGCCCAGGACTGAGTTGCCTCCTCCTATATCCTGCACAGATTCCTAGCAAGTGAACAGCAAACTAGCTGCACATCAGGTTTAAGTGCAACATATTTTATTGCTTTAAAAAAATAGTGTACCAAAATAAATCACATATAATGTACTCCCTCCGTTCCTAAATATAAGTCTTTAAAGAGGTTTCATTAGTGAACTACATACGGATGTATATAGACATACTTTAGAGTGTAGATTCACTCATTTTGCTCCGTATGTAGACCCCTAATGAAATATCTTAAAAGACTTATATTTAGGAACGGAGGGAGTATGTGTGTAGGATTGCGCTCTGGAAAAAAAGGAAAGGAAGAAAAGGCTGTTGGGGCTTCATGTTTCTGCTAGACTTTGATGTAAAATGACTTGGTGGTTTCATTTCAATGTAACGGAACTGGGGAGCTCCCTACCTTTTTTTGTGTGTTTGAGAGAGAGAAGCTCCCTCCTTTGTTCTTCCTATAAACCAAGAAGAACAAATATACGATGATCCACAACACCAGATAGCGTTGCTGCAATTTTCTCATTTTAGATCACAATTATTTGTGTTGTTTGCTCAGCCCGTGACTGAATTTCGTCCTTCTATATTTTGCGCAAATTTCCGCAAAGCCGGGATTTCTTCAGGCAAGTCCATGGTCCAATTTGTTTGAATTTTCCTTTTCGAAACCTATGAATACACATCTGAATTATTCGAATAAACAGGTGACTGAAAACCCCGCTGTCTGAAGCCTGATGATCTCCAGGTGCCGCCTCTATCCTGTCATCGTTGCACACGGTCATCCATTTCTTATCCACCTCATCCCACCGCAGGCCACACATCTCCGGCCACGCGGGACGCCGACGGCCCCCCTCCGCCGTCCGATCTCGCAGCCACCGGATCCCGCCCGTCCATTCCCCACCCAAACCCCTCTCCCTCTCTCCTCTTCCCACCAGAGAGCAGACCAAACTACCAAAGGCAGCCAAGCCAGCTCCGCACCACTCCCCACCCCACGCTCCACGACGCGCGCGCGCGAGCGAGCCATGGCCGCCCTCCGCCTCGCCTCCTCCGTCACGCTCTGCCCCGCGGCCGCGGCCGCGTCGCCCTCGTCCGCCGCCGCGCCCCGCGCCGCCTCCTTCGCCTGCGCGGTCGCGCGCGGGCTCCCGTCCCTCCGCCTGGCCGCGCCCCGCCGCCGCCGCGGCGACCTCGGCAGGCCCAGGGCCGCCGGCGCCGAGGCCGCGGCCGAGAACTACGCGACCGCGCTCACGGAGGTGGCCGCCGAGAGCGACCTCCTCGACGCGACCGTCGCGGACATGGAGAAGCTGGAGAAGATCTTCGCCGAGGAGGCCATCGCCGAGTTCTTCGACAACCCCACCGTGCCGCGCGAGGAGAAGACGGCGCTCATCGACGAGATCGCCAAGTCGTCGGAGCTGCAGCCGCACACCGTCAACTTCCTCAACGTCGTCATCGACAACACCCGCGCGGGCCTGATGCCGCAGATCGTGCGCGAGTTCGAGACCGCCTACAACGCGCTCACCGGCACCGAGGAGGCCGTCGTCACCTCCGTCGTGCAGCTCGAGTCGCAGGACCTCGCGCAGATCGCCACGCACGTGCAGAACATCACCGGCGCCGCCAACGTCCGGATCAAGACCCGCCTCGACCCGGAGCTCATCGCCGGATTCACCGTGCAGTACGGCCGCGACAGCTCCAACTTCATCGACATGAGCGTCCGCAAGCAGATCGCGGAGATCACCTCCGAGTTGGAGATGCCCTCCGTTAACCTCGAAGTCTGATGCTTAGGTCCTCTTTTTTCTGCCGTCTCTATACATCTTCTTCTGTATCATTATTATCCGGTGAAATGTTAAAATACATAACTTGGTTCCAGCATCTGTAGTTGTGTCAACTCCTTTTGAATTTCACAGGAGAAATTTCTGTACTGTGTGCTGTGCACAAGAGGGAAACCAACCTGCAAATCAGATTGGAACTACTACAACCAAAGGGGAAACGGAGACACAATTTTTTGTTAGATTGTTGTCAGTAGAGTCAAAAGGTCCATGTACACATATGCACTGCATAACCTCGACAACAAGTGTTTGTTTATACGGAGTACATTGTAACTTGGAGAGCGTTATCTCTTTACAATTCAGATAAATTCAGTCCACATCAACACCAATGTCACTAGTTTGAGCGTTTGCAGCTGCAAACGTTTGCTGCATTAGGAATGTGCATTCGTAGAAGAATGTTCTTAAGCCTGAAGTTCCAGTCTTTCAGTTTAAATTAGGTGAACTGCCGGCTTATCTTTTGAGAACTATCCATTTAACATTTTAACCTGTGATGGTTTTCCATTCTTTTGCAGTAATTGCTGTCACAAGGATTTGCAACACCCGATAAGAGCGTTGATCTTCTTCAGACCTGGAGATGTGACGGAGGGAGGAGGGCATTCTTTTCTGCAAAAAATAGTAATGACATAAATCATTTTTTTGGCAGGAGCCAGCCATTGTAATT
Organism: Hordeum vulgare subsp. vulgare; assembly: GCF_904849725.1. Taxonomy (NCBI): domain Eukaryota; kingdom Viridiplantae; phylum Streptophyta; class Magnoliopsida; order Poales; family Poaceae; genus Hordeum; species Hordeum vulgare. The sequence goes on along the minus strand of NC_058523.1, from coordinate 502,290,830 downwards.
TCTTTTTTGCCTTTGTGCTGTTGAGATCTTGTAATAACAATATGCCCCAAAATACTCAACTATAGCAGAGTTCGCTCCTCCAAGTTCAGGCAATGAAGTTTAACAACATGTATAGCTATGTATCCGCCGATGAAGTTGTTTGTAGACGTGTATAGGATCCGGCATTGCTATCAAGTGGCAGCCAAGATCATGTTGCGTTCTGTATTTCCGTTTCATCGTGTTCATCCATGGCTTACACTCAAAAAGGCGTCAGGTGTAGCTGTTCAGTTGTTTTGCTTCTGCTGCTCCTACAAGTACGCAGTTCTGTGTCTTTGCCACTCTGCTGTGTAATTGTTCTGAAGTCCCATCCCCAATCAGTATTGTGTCTTCCTGCATTGCTTTAGTCATGGCCACACCCTTCAAAGGAGTTCTGTGAATTGTATTCATGCACTTATCTACTCCCTCCGTTCCAAAATAATTGAGTTCTAGGTTTCTCTTAAGTCAAACTTGTTTAAGTTTGACCTGCTTCTACAGAAAAATGCGGTAAGATCAACGGTCTTATAAAAGTTTACAGAGAGGAGTATTTCATAAATAATCTTATGAGACTAATTTAGTGCTCTAGATATTAATATGTTTTTCTATAGACGTGATCAAGGCGGTCATCATCATAAGTAAGGCATGTGGCTTCTCGGACATCTGGGAGATGTTTAAGCCCACTATATGACAAGACGTTGGCTCCTTAACCATGTGCGAAACCTGCAAAGGATATGCAAAAATAACACGTCCAGGCTGAGTGTAATTAGCATGATATATAGCTTAATTAATGACCATCAGCACACCGGATCCGTGGCGCAATGGTAGCGCGTCTGACTCCAGATCAGAAGGTTGCGTGTTCGATTCACGTCGGGTTCAATACCCCCGATTCTAAACTGGTTCCTTTTTGGAAAAAGTCCAAAAAAAACCTTGAACTGGTAGACGATGATGAGATCGAACCCTGAAGTGGTAATCCCGGAGGGCAGTCAGTGAGGGAGAGCACGGTGACGGCGGCGTGCGATGTCTTGGTCTTCGTGGGCATCTTCTGCTCCGGGATTCCGTCGAGCAAGTGGACGGAGGGGCATGGAGTCGAGGTCCCCTGTGCCCTACAGGGAGGACGCAATGGCTTACGAGCCGGAGAAGAAGTGCCGCTGCAATCCTCCCCGGAAGGCCCCCCGATGGATCTCGTGGAGCAAGCACAATCCCGGGAGGAGATACTATGCCTGCGTGGATGCCATGGTAAGCTTACGAGCCGGAGAAGAAGTGTCGCTGCAATCCTCCCCGGAAGGCCCCCCGATGGATCTCGTGGAGCAAGCACAATCCCGGGAGGAGATACTATGCCTGCGTGGATGCCATGGTAAGCTTACGAGCCGGAGAAGAAGTGCCGCTGCAATCCTCCCTGGAAGGCCCCCCGATAGATCTCGTGGAGCAAGCACAATCCCGGGAGGAGATACTATGCCTGCGTGGATGCCATGGTAAGTTGTTGCTGTTCATGTCTGTTCTTCCTCTGCTCCTATCCGTTTCTAATTGCTGTGATTGATTTTGTTTGAATGGATAGCATGGTGGGTGTGGCTATGTTGAATGGCATGATCCGGAGCTTCCAAAAAAATTTAGTGATCTCATTGGAAATTTGAAGGATGAGGTTTGGAGGCTCAGGGGAATAGGTTCTGCTGCTGGAGTTGATGATGAATGTCCAATGCTGGGTGTTGTACATGAAGAAGCAAAATCAAATGCAATTGAGGCAGTGCAAGTTCAGTTGAAGGAGAAGGATGCAGAAATTGAAGCTCTGCAACTTCAGTTGAAGGAAAAGGATGCAGAAATTGAAGCTCTGAAGGGAAAATATATGAATGTTGTGATGGTTTGCATTGTGTTTGTGTTAGGTCTAGTTCTAGGTAAAATGGCAGTGTAGTGAAGTGATGTTCAGTGATGTGAGTTTGAGTGTGATGTGTATGAACATGTATGCACTGGGTTATGTAAGGAATTATTGTCAGTTTCAATTCTATCAAGTGCATTATGCTATCACTTTCAGTCCTATGAATTTGCTATCACTTTCAGTCCTATGAATTATTGTCAGCTGCAACATTTCTGGCACAACATTTCTGGCTAAATATTTCTGGCACATCAGACTAAACATTTCTGGCACATCAGACTAAACATTTCTGGCAAACATAGCATATATATGTCTGATAAATGTTTTACCAGCAAACATAGCAAATATATGTCTGATAAATATTTCTACCAGCTGCAACATCAGATAAATGTTTGCAAACATTCCAAAAGCTGCTTCACTACCAGGTTTGCAACATTACATAACACTTGCTTCAAAGAAGATTACACATTGCCACTGCAATCGAAGTACTTATAGCTAGGAAGAGATGATGCAGGAACTCTCTTTCTCTTCTTTGTTGCACCAGAAGTAGATGTTCCAGCATGTGCATCTGAAGAGGTCTTTCTTGGAGGCTTAAATGTAGAAGATCTTGGTCCCCTTCCTGTAGGTGCAGCAGCAGTTCTAGCTTGGGCACTTGGTGCATTTCCTGTAGGTGCAGCAACAGTTCTAGCTTGGGTACTTGGTCCACTTCCTGCAGGTGCAGCAGCAGTTCTAGCTTGGGCACTTGGTCCACTTCCTGTAGGTGCAACAGCAGTTCTAGCTTGGGCACTTGGTCCACTATGTGCTGGTGCATTAGATGATTGCCCATGTACCTAAAATATACAGGACACATATACAGCAAGTTACAACAAGTTAAATATACAGGACACATATACAGCAAGTTACAGCAAGTTAAATTCAAACTAAATTACCTCTGATGCCTTGTTCTTTTTGGTAGTCTTAAGAAGGTGAGCATTCTTCTTGTTGGCTCTCTCTGGGTTCTTTTTGCAGCCTCCTTTATTGTGCCCAGCTGTGTGACAGAGTGAGCAAGTAATTACAGTGCCATGCTTGCTCATTTTGTTTGTAGGCTTAGGTTTCTCATTGTCTTCCCTCTTCCTAGCATTTTTCTTTGGCCTACCTGTCATCCTCACATAACCTGGAGCTTCAGGCCTAGGTTTGGGAGAAATGGGCCACATTTCCTCACCTTCCACAGGTTGCAGACAGTGCTCATATATGCTGTTGAAGGTATCAACTGAGTAGCATGGAGCAATGTAATCTTCCAAAGTCTTCTTGCTCTTGTAGATAGCACAGATTGCATGAGAGCAAGGTAGACCAGCTAATTGAAAGTACCCACAAGAGCAAGTCCTATTTACAAGACTGACTGTGTACTTCCTCTTTCTGCCAGTTAGTATTTGCACTTCAAATGAATCTTTCCCACCCCACAACACCTCCATGAACTGGGTCCTTGCTATACTGGCCTTCAACTTCTTAAATATGCTTGGGCATATTTTTCCATGAAACTTTGCACCTTTCTCCCTTTGTTCTTGGATTCTAACAAATATTTTCTTTCTGATCTTCTCTTGCATTGAAATCCTTTCTCCCTGTCTTGATGCATGAGCTGAAGGATTTAACACCTGAGAAATTGCAAACTGAGATCCATCCACAGCATCTTGCTGTGCAGGCACCTGCTCTTCTCCAACTCTCCTTGCTCTAGCATCTACATGAATGTGCTTCACAGGACTAGAAATAATCTGAGTGATCACACCACTATCATCTCGAACCAACACTTCCTGCACAAACTGCAAATCATCATCAGAACAGGCACCTGTATCAGCACTTATCACCATGGCAGGTTCATCAGCATCACTCAAATTGACCATCTCATCCATCTCAAAATCACTACGACTGCTGCTATTCTCATTGTCTTCTTCTCCATGGTACTCAACATAAATGTCAGCAACTCCACCAACATCTGTGTACTCTGCCATCTGCAAGCATGCTCTGTCATCATGAAGAAACATCAAGCCATCTGCCATTGATTTCCCTGGCACCTGAAAATATAATTTCATCGACTCCTTCAATGGCATATGATCATTCAGAAAGCCCTTCACCTCCTGCAGTGAGAGCTTATCTCTCTCGATCTCTGACATCTCTTCATCCCCACCAACATACTGAAAATTGGGACCAATGCGAACAAAGTCGCCACCGATGTGGAATCGGACGTTCAGAATCTCCGTTGGATCCATAATTAAACTGAAAAAACAAAGAAGTATCACTAAAAATCGCAGCTTTTACTGTCAAAAAAGAGCCCCAAATACCCTAACCCCTAACCCTAATGTTCTGCAGACATATGAAAAAGAATGGTGCCCAGCGGAGGTGGACGACGGGGACATACCTTTGCCGGTCGCTCGCCGTCGAACGCCGCCCCGATCGTTGCCGCTTCCGACGATCACCAGGCCGTCGCCATTGCCGTCACCCAAAGCACAGCAGCAGGCAAGGAGACTCCCTCGACTGAATCCTGTTCGGGCTGGGCGACTGACCATCCTGGACTAAGTGAGTGAATGGGCTGTTAAGCTGGGCCGGCCCACCCTATATGCAGCAACAAGGCCTTCTCCTTCTGTCTGAAAAAAGGAAAAAAAACAATCCCGACCCTCACTTGCCACGCATGCAATCCCTGTTTGGGTATGCTGTTAAGGTTTTTTTTAGACCGGGATTACTGACTTGAGAGTGCAAACTTCAGGGATTACCACTTCAGGGTTCGATTTCGTCATCGTCTACCGGTTCAAGGTTCTTTTTTGAACTATTATTATCTGTATACATCCTTTTTGAACTTCTATTGTTCATATGCATTCCACTTAAATGGACGCTCGTTTTGGACAGCATAGCGTCTGAATATAGTTATGTATACAAAATGTGTGCGTAAGTGGTGGGGGGCGAGGGCTTAGAATGTGTTTGTGGGTGGTGGGGCGAGGGCTTGGGGCTTGGAGAACGAGAAACCTAATATCGTATTATGTAAGATCTACTCCTTCCGTTTTTTTATTTTTTTAATATAAACTGTTTTCTTTGTCCGGAATAATTTGTTGTGAAATGAATTTTATTATAAAAATATTTATTTTTATTTGTTTTCATGACAAGTAATTTAGAACTGAGGGAGTACATACATAGCAAATGAACGAATATACAATCTAATACGTCATATACAAATATATGTAGTCTATATTTGAAATTCCAAAAATAATTTTACTTCGAAACAGAGGGAGTATTTTGTTGCTCCCAAAAATACACAGTTTTGCGTTGTGTTAGTCTGCGCTATCGCATTTTTGATATTTTATCCCTTCTTTTCTACATTCCTGCTCGACTAACCATGAGACCAGGACCACATCCACCGGCGGATGCAGCGTATAGGCACGGTGGGCCGTGGCTCGTCCGGAATTTAGGAAATAAAAAGCATGTAGTACTAATTTAGCCCAAAAACTGTCCAAGCCGAGCCAACAGTGCCCATCTAGGGTCCTCGTCTCTGCCTCGTCTTGTCTCTACCTCCCGTGGTCTCGCCCCAGCAGCATTCGCCAGCTACCATGGCTCCAGGCTCCGGCGACTCTCGGCGCTCCTCCCCCCTCTCCCCTCTCCCCTCTATTGGTCTCCTCCTCGCGCTGCTCCCGCTACTCCCCTCCTCTCGTTGGTCGCTGCTCCCCTCCTCTCACCGCTCGCCCCGCTCAGCCGCCGTCACTCCCGCCAGGCGCCAGTGGTCGTCTCCCCTGCTGCGGTTTTCGGTCCTCATCGCCGGACGGCCTCAAGCCAGTGACCACCATAGTGCAGGCGACAGCCCTTCGCTTGAACAAATCAGCAAGGTGAAATTCAAAGCCTCCCCAAAAATTGATGCTTTCCTGTTTAGTAAATTGATGCCCAGTCGAGGTGTAGAACTGATTTGGTATGTTGCTACTGGGGTGGCAGTGATGTTTTAATTTTGATATAATTGCAAAGCAAAACATGAAGAGGAATGGTCCCATTCTAGACCTTTTTCGTAAACATGAAGAGAAAACGAGGAAGATTGCTATTGAACATCACATCAAAGATATTGGAAATGCGGGGTGTCCTAATTCCCCACCTCCAATCAGTTCTGATACGGACATTGATACTGAGATCGATATTGAAATTGAAGAGGCAACGCCAAGTCTTCCACCACCCCAACAGCCAAGTGCACATGTCTTTTCAGGTGATCCGGCAAAAAGAACTCCTATTTTAGAGTATGATTTTAATGATCAAGATAGTGGTCAAAGAAGATATATTGCAAAAATAGCATGTCGTCCATAGGCACATACTTTTGAAGTCAGGAAAACCTATGATAAAAATTGACACTTTAGTTTTGTTTGGTTTGAAAAGGACAGTTGGCTAGAATACAATGTCTCAAAGGAAGCAGCGTATTGCTTTGTGTGTTATTTGTTCAAAGGGAAAGCTAATGGGGGGCCTATGTGTATCTTTCATGTAAGAATATTTGTATTTACAATGTTGTAAATTTGGAATATTTGAGAACTATAATGTTGTCTGACTTGATTGGGCTATTTGTATCGTATTTTTGCCAACTATTGTATGACACTTGGATTAGATAGAAAAAAATTAGATATGCACACCCTCCGTTTCTTTTCTGACTCCGCCACTGACCATATCCCGGTAGTTGAAATTCAATGTATTATCTGGTCATTAGCATAAAAGTTCAAAACGATTGTAAATTATTGGTTGGTTTGAAATTCCGTTATCACGTGAGCCCCATGATGAAGGAACAGTAAAATGTCCTTCATGGAAGGCCAGTGCTAGATGCCGGTCGGCTGACCCAAATTTAAACGGGTCATCGCATGGCTGTACGATTTCCTTGCTAATAGCCGTTTAATTAACGGTTTAGCTAGAATCGATCTAGCAGAGTTTTAGTTATGTCTCATTTATTTTTATAATTATTGAATATGATATTTTAAAATGCATGTGCTAACGTGGATGTAGCATTATTATATGTTTGTTTTTGTTTTTCAAGTGAATAAGACCAAATTATATCTCATCTAAATGAATTCTAAGCAGTCTTTTTGATTAAAGTATTATCTTCATCCCCATCCACCCCTCTTACGCAAAGAAACAAAAAAGATAAGGGAAATAAGTCAACCAAGCTCCCCCACGGCCTGCCATATCTCGAGTGAGGAAAACAAAGTCCACCACGTCCACGGCCGGTGACATTTCCCAACAACGAGCCCCCTTGGTCTTTGAGCTCCGATTAACGTTTTCAAACCAGTGTTTTTCTTTTCAAAATTCATGATTTTTTTTGTCAAAATCAACGAACTTCAAATCCAAGATTTGTGCTAGAAAACCCACGGACTATTTCCAAAATTGATGATTTTTTTTCAAATCCATGAACTTTTTTCGAAATAGATGAAGTGATAGGTTTATTTTCAATTTCTTATACGTTTTCCAAATTCGTGAATAAATCTTGAACATTTCTCAAACTCATGAACTTTTTCAAATTAGTGAACTATTTTTAAATTCATGAACCTTTTCAAATTTGGAGACATATTTCGAATTCATGCACTTTTTCACAGCAGGTGCTTACAAGAGAAACAAAAATCACTAACTTTTCTCTTGAAAAACAATCGATAGATGGATCCAGACAGTTAATTCGCAATGTCAAGCAAGAGCAGCAGTCGAGCGAGCTATATGGGACACGTCCCACTTGGGAGCCCATGAGCGCCACCTAGTCCTCGCGGCCCTTAAGTGCAACTATAGCAGACCCTGCAAAACGTCCGGTTCGTAAAAAATCCAGCGAATATACGGGTTTGGGCTGTTTTTTTTGTCAAAGCGGATACTGTAAACGCAGCCCGACCCGTAAAACTTTTGCGGTGGTCCGTAAACGCAAGCGCTCGACCGGTATATCTGCGGGTTCGACCGCTGGATGCGGTCAAAACCCTATCCCTCTGCCGCCGCGAAAAGTCCCCCCACCTCACCGCCGGCACCTCCAATCCGCCGCCGCGCACCTCCATTCCGCCGCTTAGCCGCTCCATTCCACCGTCTGTGATGGCCAACTCCGGTAGCCGTAGGAACGACGACCCCGAGAGGGCTCGTTGCGCCAGATCCGACGCCGCCCGTAAGCGCGCCGCCCGCCGGTACACGCAGTGGGGCCAGACGCCGCCATCGTCGCTCCTCCGTCGCGAGACAGAGGAGTACGACCGCGCGCGCGACCGCCTTTTCTACGGCAACTCCTTTGAGGCGTCAAGCTCGCGCTCGTGCTCCTCCCTCCCCCCGGTGAAGAGGGAGCTCAAAGAGCTCCCGTCGGTGAAGATGGGGCCGGAGGCCGAGGCGGTGCCGGAGCGACGTGCCGGGGCCGTCGTCGGACCGGAGGATTTCCTCCCTCCAGCGGAGGCGGATAGCCTTTTGCCCGTGCTGCTGGCGCGGAGTGCTCGAGAGGCGGAAGAGGACCAGCAGCGCCGTCGGAGGGAGTTGGAGATCAACACCATGCTCTACGAGCAGGGTGTCGCGTTGGCCCTCGCCTTCGGCCACAAGGTGGAGGAGTGGCGCCGCGAAGCGACTACGCAGGAGCGCATCTACATCGAGCTCTCCTCCTCCGACGACGACGACTGAGCGCACTCACTGCGCATCTACTACCGCACGAGCTCGACTCCGGTGAGCTCAATTTTGCGTAGTGCGGTAGGATAGCTAGTAGCTCTAGTGAGCTCCGATGAGCTCCAGTAGGTATGCTCCCCCCTCTAGTAAGTGATGCAGGCTGTGAATGTAGCTTGTATGATCATGTTCTATGTAGATTGTTGTTCCAATTTCGCCCGCAAATGTTTTAATTCAAATTATGCAGTTTGGTTATACGGGTTCTGTTCTGCAGCGCAACATTTCGTTCCGCAAAACCCCACTTCATCAAACTGTAAAACGCGTTTGCAGGTCGCAATTATACAGGGTCTGCTAGAGTTGCTCTAAGGCGGCAACGAGGAGTTCTCTGATTCTTATTATGTGGTATTTTTTGGATCTTGGTCCAAAGCATTGTACATGCTAGAACATACATTTCTTATATCCTCCTCAAACAATGCAAACGTCATTTTCGGTTTGTGTCTGGATTTTTTTTTTATTTAATCGGACTTTTTACTTTTTCTTAAACGTTTGAACTGACGGACATCCTTTATATTCATTTAAAATATAAAAAGCATATGAGCAGCGGTGAAGCTACAATCAAAAGTTTGGACGGGCCGGTCTGAAGAGAAGCCTAACTTTTTGATAATTATGCCCTGGATTTACCCTTAGGCCCAGCTTGTTGCAATAAAACTGGGCGGGCCATCACCCTTTTCCCTGCAACATAGCCTCATCGGTGGATACGAGGGTTCGCGGACATGAGCGAACATGACCGGTCAGTCCATCACGTAAGACGCGATCCCGCTCCGGACTATCTTTTTTCTTTTCTAATTCATTATTTTCTTTTTTTTCTTTTTTTCTTCATCAATTACATGCAAGTAACCGAACATATGAGGAAAAAAAAGGAAAATATGATTGCGCGAACGAAAAAATAAAAGCTCAAAACGAACACGTCAAGTCACCGATTGCACGACGCGTTCGTGAATGTTTAGGAGGTTATATTTGCTAAGTCCGGCTGTAAATGCTTTTAATTGTAATGGTTATGTGTATGAGTAAAATTATAGGTGTTTTCTGGAAAAAAGAACACGCATCCACACGAGCATTATCATTTTATTCGTCCTTGGTATATATTACATATGAAACGGAATAGAACGACGACATGAACCCGCACAGCCACACTCACACAGATAGATCAAGGGCAGCACCATGCATGAAGATTCTTGTGTAGCCGCATACTTTGCTATTCCATGCCATATAAGTATATATCATCTTACGTACGCTTTCCGGACGGTGGTTCCGTGGGGAGGCGGTGGCGAGGAGCAGGGGCGGACCTAGAAACTTTATTGAGTGGGGGCAAAATACTTGAGTGGGGGTAAATTTTAACACATTTTGTATAAATTTAAAGAGTTTTAGTATATATTTTCTAAATATACAATCAAATTCTACAGGGTTTTCAAAACTGGCCCCACTCACATCAACGTGGGTCCGCCCCTGGCTCACCGTCTTCCACGACGACGATGAAGAAGGGGGCTTTGGCACCGGGAAGGGCTCTGTAGGGAGCGTCGGAGGGAGCCGCCGCGCCTTGGCCGGTGCCGTCGTTGCCACTAGTGGAGAAAGGGGTATTAGAACCGGTTGGTAAGGGCCTTTGGACCCGGATACACATCCGGTGCTACGTATCCGGGACTAAAGGCCCCCCACTTTAGCACCGGTCTCTTACAAACCGGTGCTAAAGGCCTCCACGTGGGCGCCGAAAAGTGCGCGCAGGCGGAGGACCTTTAGGACCGGTTGGTAACACCAACCGGTCCTAATGCTTTTTTTTTCTTTTTTTTTTCCTTTTCTTTTCAGGGTTTCCGATTCCGTATTTTGGTGTTTCCGTGTTCCGTATTTTCAGGGTTTTCGTTTACGTGTTTCCGGTTCCGTATTTCCGTTTACGTCTTTTCGATTCCGTGTTTCCGATTCCGTGTGTCCGTGTTCCGTTTTTTACGAACACGTAATCGGAAACACGTATCCGGAAACACCGATTCCGTGTTTGCGGTTAAGTGTTTCTCCGATTCCGTGTTTGCGGTTAAATGTTGATGCACCAAATAAAAATACATATATACATGTAACACGAAGTACTGGACCGATTATCATTACATAATTTGAAGTTCGTTTCCTATATATAGCTCTATACTTGCATAGAGAAGGGAGCTGGCTATTGGTTCATAGGATGGAAAAATTCTCCGCCTTCATCTATGACTTGCGTGAGGAGAAATCCTGCCAATTCCTCTGCAACTGCCTTGCAACGTTGGATTGGTCTTAGCATCGCCCGCTTTCGTTGCAGCTTTAAAAGAAGTAGATGAAAACAATTAAGTTATGAACAAAACTAACATAATTGATGGCAACATAAATAAAGTTATGAAGATCCGGTTACGTACCTCTAGATTTCTGAAAGTACGGGATTTCTCATTGATAATCCTGTGAATGTACTCGCAAACGTAGTATCCACAATAATCAGTGCCCTGTGGTTGTTGCGGGACGCCCTATATACGAGAACATAATTCAGTCAAATTAATAATAATCAAGAGAATGGTAATGGTATTGAAACCAGGGTACGTAGTACTACTTACTTTGTTAATCTGAAAGTGGAGCTTGTCTGCCCATGTACGGGGTTCTTCCTTGATGAACATTTGCCAAACCCTGGCCGACAAAGAAAAATGAATACAAGAGTTAATTATTACTTACTTGATATCAGGAAATGAACGAAAAAGAGGCCGATGAACGAAAGAGGCCGATATATATATACCTTTGAAGCATCTGACGCGCGCTCTTCCATTTGTCAGCGTCCCAGGTTAACGGGTCCCAGACTTCAACCACTCCTTGATCGATTCTAATGATGAACAATATGAAGTGGGACCTGCGCACGTGTACAAACGCAGTCATGCATACTCATCAATTACACTTAACATCAGGTAAGCAAAATGGAATGTGTACAAGACAGTAACACTCACTTGAATGCGTAGGGCCAAAGTATTTCTTTTTTGGTACTTTGTCGCTTCAAAAACCTTAGCAAATCATCCGGTGTATCCTTGTTGAACTTTTCTATTGTCTCTTGATGAAACGAATACGGGTCAATGAACCAAAAGTCCCAGATTCCTGCCAGCCTGCATTCACGAATCTTCATTCTGCATAGTAGCGTACAAAAAGAATGTCTCGTGAGTGATAATTATACGGGCAATGAACGCGAGCTTAACTAAATAATTAAATTACACAAATAAATCACTTACAAACAGTAGCAGCTGACGATAGCTTTGTCGAGGGCACGTTGATTGTACATCTGGAAAAAATCATCGAACCCAACCTCCACACCGTACTCTCCGAAGTAGTGTTGATCCTGAACTGCCGCCATGATACAGTCTCTCTTTTGCCTTGCGGCCTCCAAGTACCAACCATGTAAATTCCATAGTTGGGTTGTTAGAGCACTAGGATTTTCGACCAGAGGCTGCTCGGGCTTATATTTATATACCACATCAGCAATAGCGTAACCTACGTCGCCCATGCGTGGACCGGACACTGAAGCCTGGTCAGATAACACCTTGAGCGGGGCAATTGACTGTGCTTCTTGTTGTCCGAGCTGGGGAACTTGTTTCCCGCATTTCGTCTGCTCCGCCTGCTTCATCTGCTCCGCCTGCTTCATCTGTGCGGTGTGCATCTTTTCAATGAACCGTTCATAGTCTGAAAGGGGCGGCGGTGGCGGCAGTTCAGGATATTATAAGTTGTCGATGGTGCGCTCAATTTTCCACTTTGGTACGTTCTTCAGAGTTTCCTTCCAGATGTCTGGAGGGGGCTTCAGGGAAAACCGTGCGAACCATGCTTTGTTTTTGGCTTTCACGGCCTCGTCTAGTTCCTCCGGAGTCATCAGGCCTGGTAACTTCGGGGGAGTCTTGATTTTATTGGGTTTCCTTTCTCTCTTCTTGGGAGGACTCCCGTTTCTTCTGAACTGCAGCTTCCGCTTTGCCGTACCCGTAGTGCGCGCATCCGTCGGCTCACTGGAGTGCACGGGCGATGGACACTCGGCCTCGGGCTCCCTATCTTCGTTGTGGGGTGGACTTGGAGGTGCGTTGGGGGGTGGACTTGGAGGTCGTGCATTCTCTGTACGAAAGTGAAAAAACTATTAAAAATAGGCTTACATGTGGTGCAACATTCAGTAATTGTTGGAGGTGGTGCATAATTGTACCTGGAGGAGTCGGTGGCCTTGGCGCCGCGTTAGGAAACACGATGTGTTTCTTCTTCCACAAGATGATACCAAGCTCCATTTCTCCCAGTGTCTTCTCACCTTCACCTCCAGGAATATCAAGCTCAATTGACTGGCATCCCGACGTAATTGTTGACAACCCGACACGAGCATGGGATGCTGGAATCTGACCACCATGGTAGGTTGCTCCAGGTTGATTCGGTAAAGCATAGCCTGAAGCCACCATGAAGGATATGTTCCCCATTGGCATATGTATCTCACAGTTTGTCTTCTCCGTGACATCATCCACGGGGTAGTGAGGCGCCGACGGTTCGACTGCAGGACCGTCTTCTAGCTGCAGCTGCGTGGAACCCACGCTGCTTTTATGCTGAGATGGGATGGCATCTGCTACAGGATCGTCTTCTAATTGTTGCCTATCAGCATCAGGTGCAGGATCTTCTTCCTCCTCTTCAGTGTCAGGTACAGGGTGTCCCCCTTTCTTCAAGAGAAACGACACCTTTTCTTCTAATGTCGCTATCCGTTCCAGCGCCTTCCTCTTGCTTCTACCACGGCTTTTGTAAGTGCCAAGGTCCGCCGGAAACCCTTGGTTCCACGGGGTAGTGGCTCCAAAGCCTCGTGTTCGTCCCCACTTTTCGGGGTTCCCGAGTGCCTTCGTCAACTCGTCGTTCTCTCTATCGGGAACAAAAGTTCCTTTTCGAACAACTTCTATTGCCTTCTCTAGATGTGATACGACTTGTCTTATTTTTTCCGACCATGGTCCCTCCGCAACAATCATCCCAGTCTCAGCGTCCAACGTTGCCCCATGCGCGAACAACCAGAACTTGGACCTATCGGGCCAGTCATGTGTCTGTGGAATGATATTTCTTTTCAGAAGCGCATCTTCATAGCGTCGCCACCTAGGCAGGGCAGTCATGTAGCCACCTGACCCCAAAATATGGTGATATTTCTTCTTCTTCGCATTCTCCGTATTTGTGGCTGATCGGGATGTAAAGACACCCGATTTCTTGTACGCCTTAAAATCAGGCCAAGCGTCTCTTATCTTCACTAGGTGCCCAGTGAAAACTGGATCTTCGTCCTTATATTTCTTCCACAAGTCTTTCTTCCACCTCTGAAATTGTGTGGCCATCTTCTTCAAAGCCCACTCCTCGACTTTCTTCTTCTTATCTTCCGCTACGCTGAAATTTAGCCAGACCGTGTCGCAAAGCACTCTTTTCAATCTGTCATCGACATAAGTAGCTCCAACATTGGCGCCGGTCTTCGGCTTATTCCATTCTATTAAGTTGATCGGGACCAGGTCTCTTACAACAACTCCACACTGATTTACAAATTTGCGATAAGTTTCTGGGGGTTCCAGTGGTTTGCCATCAGCAGCAACTTTATCGATCGAGTACCTTGCAGTATCTTTCAACCTTGCGGCCGGGCCTCGTTTTGACTTTGTCTCAGTACTTGCGCTAGGTGTTCCGGAGGGCACCTAAACGGGAAAATAATGATTCGTTAGTAAGTGCAATACAAATTAATTGTTGCGTCAACAGTGACTTGAGATATACATTGGCAGAGTTTGTTCCGGAGGGCACTTCTTCATCTACTACATCTTCTATATTCTCAGCTCCGTCACTGGAGTCGTTCAAAAATTGATTGCTAAACGCATGCCCACCGTCGTCATCATGATATATGGCCGTTGCATCTTCAAAAATCATCTGGCACATGTATCTTTCCTTCTCCGCCTCACCCATTTCCGCGAGCTGATCGGCGTGCTGATCATGTGGTTCTTGGGGATCCATAGCTCAACACCTGCTAGTAACAAGAATTTAACTTAGCAAAATTATTTACGGAAAAGTTTTACGGAACCGGAAATTTTACGGAAAAGTTTTACGGAATCGTCGGAGTCGTAATCATCGCAAAGTTTTACGGAATCGTCGGAAAGTTTTACGGAATCGTCGAAAACTTTCCCCGCAGTTATGGAATTAATCGTCGGAATCGTAGGAAAGTTTTACAGAATTGTAATCGTCGGAATCGTCGGAAACTTTCCCCGCAGTTATGGAATCGTCGGAATCGTAGGAAAGTTTTACGGAATTGTAATCGCCGGAAAGTTTTACGAAATCGTCGGAATCGTCGGTTTAGGGTTTTACGGAATCGTCGGTTTAGGGTAAACTATGAATCGTCGGAATCGTCGGAATCGTCGGTTTAGGGTTTTACGGAATCGTCGGAATCGTCGGTTTAGGGTAAACTATGAATCGTCGGAATCGTCGGAATCGTCGGTTTAGGGTTTTACGGAATCGTCGGAATCGTCGGTTTAGGGTAAACTATGAATCGTCGGAATCATCGGAATCGTCGGTTTAGGGTTTTACGGAATCGTCGGTTTAGGGTAAACTATGAATCGTCGGAATCGTCGGTTTAGGGTTTTACGGAATCGTCGGAATATGATGAAGGCGGCTTCACGTAACTTTTTTTTATAGGATGTCCTTACGTGAATATACGAAAATATGGATATACGAAAATATGGATATACCTTTGACGACGGCGCGGCGAAGAGGCGGCGAGGAGGCGACGTTGCGGCGAGGAGGCGGCGCGAGGATCGGCGAGGAGGTGGCGCGAGGAGGCCGCGCGCAAGGAGGCGGCGAGGATCGGCGAGGAGGCGGCGGCCGGCGCGGCGAGGAGGCGACGGCGCGGCGAGGAGGCGGCGAGGATCGTCGGCCGGCGAGGCGGCGCGAGGAGGCGGCGGCGCGGCGAGGAGGCGGCGGCGGCGCGGGCGAGGAGGCGGCGGCGGCGCGAGGAGGCGACGGCGCGGCGAGGCGGCGAGGAGAGATCGAGGCGGCGAGGAGGCGAGAGAAGGAGAGAAGGCACGCGCGGGAAGGCGAGAAGTTGGCGACCCCGGAGAGGTATAGGGCCTTTAGCACCGGTCCGTGTTAACAACCGGTGCTAAAGACCATTTAGCACCGGTTGCTAACACAGACCGGTGCTAAAGGGACCAAATTCGGGCGCGAACCGAACCCACCTTTAGGACCGGTTGTTGTTACAGACCGGTCCTAAAGGTTTTTTTCCTTTTTCTTTTTTCCTTTTTTCTGTTTCCTGTTTTCTTTTTCTTTTTGTTTCCTTTTTCTTTTTCCTGTTTCTTCTTTTATTTTTCTTTTTTCCTTTTTTATGTTTCCTGTTTTCTTTTTATTTTTGTTTCCTTTTTCTTTTTTCTGTTTCTTCTTTTATTTTTATTTTTTCCTTTTTTCTGTTTCCTGTTTTCTTTTTCTTTTTGTTTCCTTTTTCTTTTTTCTGTTTCTTCTTTTATTTTATTTTTTTGTTTTCCTTTTCTGTTTTTTTTACATTTTTTACAAATTGTCAAAATGTCATTTTTACACTTAAAAAATAAAAAATGATATTTATGAAAATGATCAAATTTAGTGGAAACTGGTCAAATTTTTAATATTTATCAAAATGGTCAACACAATTACATAAAAGGTTTAATACATTATTACACATCACCAACAACACCCCCTATCTATTTTTCTTCTTGCCTGTCTTCTGATTGCGCCGTAACCATGGACTATCTTCATCATTTAACGGGATGCTTGGATCATCTTTGACTTTGAAGGAAGGAATTTCATCAAATTTATTGTAATCTTCTGACATGTCTGTCTTGTCCTCGACTCCCACGATGTTTCTTTTCCCTGAAAGAACTATGTGGCGCCTTGGCTCATCGTCTGATGTATTCGCTTCCTTATCTTTTCTTTTTCTCGGTCTGCTAGACATGTCCTTCACATAGAAAACCTGAGCTACATCATTGGCTAGGACGAATTGATCATTGCCGTACCCAAGATTCTTCTGATCCACTGTTGTCATTCCGTACTTCGGGTCTACCTTCACGCCTGACAGGTTGAACCATTTGCACCAGAACAAAGGGACCTTAAAGGAAGGTCCGTAGTCAAGTTCCCATATCTGCTCTATGTAACCATAGTATGTGACCCTTTGCCCGTTGTCGTCTTTTGCATCAAACCGGACGCCACTGTTTTGGTTGGTGCTCTTTTTATCTTGGTCTGCCGTGTAAAATGTGTTACCATTTATCTCGTACCCTTTAAAGGTCAATACAGTCGAAGATGGTTGCTTGGCCAACAAGTATAGCTCATCTTCAACAATGCTGTCATTAATGAGACGTCTTTGCAACCAACCGCCGAAAGTCTTCGCGTGTTCTTTAGCAATGAAATCTTCAGGTTGCTCCGGGTATTCCGAGCGTAAAATATCCTTGTGTTCCTGGATATATGGAGCCGCCAAGCTGGAATTAACTAGAACTGTGTAGTGTGCTTGAGTGAAAGATTGCTCGTCCATACATGTTGTTGATTTCTTTCCTAGCATGCCTTTTCCACGCAGTCTCCCCTCATGGCGCGACTGAGGAACACCGATCGGGTTCAGGTCAGGAATAAAGTCAACACAAAACTCAATGACCTCCTCTGTTCCATAGCCCTTGACCATGCTTCCTTCTGGCCTAGCACGGTTTTTAACATAATTCTTCAAGACTCCCATGAACCTCTCAAAGGGGAACATATTGTGTAAGAATACAGGACCGAGAACGGAAATCTCTTGGACTAGGTGAACTATGAGGTGCGTCATAATATTGAAGAAGGTTGGTGGGAACACCAACTCGAAGCTGACAAGACATTGGACCACGTCCTTCTGTAAACTTGGTAGAGTTGCTGGATCGATTGCCTTCTGAGAAATTGCGTTGAGGAATGCACATAGCTTCACAATGGGTACTCGCACGTTTTCTGGCAGAAGCCCCCTCAATGCAATCGGAAGTAACTGGGTCATGATCACGTGGCAGTCATGAGACTTTAGGTTTTGGAACTTTTTCTCTTCCAGGTTTAGTATTCCTTTTATGTTCGACGAGTAGCCAGACGGGACCTTGATACTGCTCAGGACTTGGAAAAAGATCTCCTTCTCTTCCTTGGTAAGAGCGTAGCTGGCAGGACCTTTGAAATTCTCTCGATTCATCAGGTCGTCTCGTTCGTGCATACGTTGGTGGTGCAGCCGTGCTTTTGGTGTATCTCTCGACTTTTTCCCATGCACACCCAATAAGTTTAGCAGGTTCACGCAAATATTTTTCGTCATGTGCATCACGTCGATCGCAGAGCGAACCTCTAGGAATTTCCAATAGGGTAGTTCCCAGAATATAGATTTCTTCTTTCACATGGCTACGTGGTTGTCGGCGTCATTCGGAACAGATTGTGCGCCAGGACCCTTACCAAAGATTACTTTTATATTGACCATGTCATATATATCAGTACCTTTAGGGAGGGTTGGCTTCCTCCGTGTATCTGCCTCGCCTTTGAAATGCTTTCCTTTCTTTCTTACGGGATGCCTGTCTGGAAGAAATCGACGATGCCCCGGGTACACATTCTTGCCTATATGTATACTTTCAGTCTCGCCTAAACAGTGTGTGCATGCGCTGTATCCCTTGTTTGACTGTCCTGAGATGTTACTAAGAGCGGGCCAATCATTGATGGTTACAAAAAGCAACCCTCGTAGGTCAAATTCCTCCTGTTTGTACTCGTCCCACACACGTACACCTTCGTCAGCCCATAACTCTAAAAGTTCATCAACCAGTGGCCTCAGGTACACATCAATGTTGTTGCCGGGTTGCGACGGGCCTGGGATAAGCACTGGCATCATAATGAACTTACGCTTCATGCATAACCAAGGAGGAAGGTTATAGATACATAGAGTCACGGGCCAGGTGCTATGACTGCTACTCTGCTCCCCAAACGGATTCATGCCATCTGTACTTAGACCAAACCTTAAGTTTCTTGGGTCACGTGCAAAGTCCTCGTACTTATCGTCGATGTTTCTCCACTGCGACCCATCAACGGGTTGTCTCAGCATATCGTCTTCCTTACGGTCTTCTTTGTGCCATCGCAGCAACTTGGCATGCTCTTTGTTTCGGAACAAACGTTTCAACCGTGGTATTATAGGAGCATGCCACATCAACTTGGCAGGAACCCTCTTCCTGGGGCGGTCGTCGCCCTCAACATCACCAGGGTCATCTCGCCTGATCTTATACCGAAATGCACCGCATACCGGGCAGGCATTTAAATTCTCGTGCTGACCGCGGTAGAGGATGCAGTCATTGATGCATGCATGTATCTTATGCACTTCCAATCCTAGAGGGCAGACAACCTTCTTTGCTTCGTACGTACTGCAGGGCAGCACGTTATCTCTTGGAAGCATCTTCTTCATTATTTTCAGCAGCTTTTCAAATCCCTTGTCAGATATTCCATTCTCTGCCTTCCATTGCAGCAATTCCAGGGTGGTGCCCAGCTTTTTCTGGCCATCTTCGCAATTTGGGTACAACAATTTTTTGTGATCTTCTAACATGCGCTCCAACTTCAACCTCTCGTTTTCACTTCCGCAGTTTATCTGTTCTTCACGAATGACCTGACGAAGATCATCATCAGACTCATCAACAACGTCCTCAAGTTCAGGCTCGCCTTCCCCCATTTCAGTATCATCGTGTTCACCGAACATAGGATAGTTATCATTATCCTCTTCTTCTTCATTGTCTTCCATTACAACCCCTCTTTCTCCGTGCTTGGTCCAACAAAAATAACTGGGCATGAAGCCTTCTTGCAACAGGTGGGTGTGTATGGTTCTTGAGTTAGGGAAATTCCTCTTATTCTGGCATTTTTTACATGGACAAAAAATAAATCCATTCTGCCTGTTTTTCTCAGCCACATTGAGAAAACTATGCATGCCATTAAGGAATTCGGGACGACGTCGATCACTGTACATCCATTGCCGGTTCATCTGCATTATATAAATTTATCAAAAACCATTATGCTAAATCATCATGACTAAATTAATTAATTAATTAATACAAAAAGTTCATCACACGTTAAAACCAAAGTAGCGTAGTGACCATACATATATAGTTCTCATAAAAACACACACTGAAACCAACCATAAAAACTCTCTCTAATTAATGCATTTAAAAACAACAACAAATGCGATCAAAATCGCAACAAAGGTAACAATTGACCCGACGGCATAATGATACCAAGCCTCTTTACTAATTGCATATTTTCTAATCTTTCTAATCTTCAGACGCATTGCGTCCATCTCGCTCTTGTGACCATCGACGACACCGGCAAGAACCTTTTCCAAGGTCATCTTCTCTCTTTCAGTTTTATCCAACCTTTCTTCAGTTTTTTTCAATCTTTCTTTCAGGCCAACATTTTCTTGTTCAACTAAGTGTAACTTCTCACCAAAAGGGTCGATTGGCATTTCCGGTTCCACTACCTCCTAGATAAAAATATCTATGTCAAGTTGGTCGGCGTAATTAATTGTCATATAATCAGGAAATAAAAATATGTAGTTATAAAAGATAATATACCACATCCGAATCATAGACTGGACGAGGGCCAATGGGGACGGATATCAAAACCATGGCGCTATACATATAAAAAAATCTTACACAATAAGAAAATTATATACAAGTAAATATGTAAATTATACAAATCAAAATTTGTTTTGGTAAATAAAAACAATAGGCTCACCAAGGTTGTGTCGGTGACGGGGCGATCGACGGCGGTGAGGAAGGGGACAAGGCGCGCGACACTAAAAAAAACCACAAATCATAATTAAATTTGAGCTCAAATTGCATATGTATACATAACAAATGATGAACTCTCTCTAGCTTAGGCATTTCATCAAACACCTAGCCAGCACAACAAAAATGAAATGAGCAAGAAAACGAGCAAAACTTGCAATGCCGGAAGAGGGAATGTTGATGCTAACCATAGGACCGATGGGTGCCAACAATCTTGACAAATGGTGGAGAAAAATGGGGATGGATTAGAGCTCCCAAGAGGAAGGAGAGAGCAAAAATGGAGTTGAGCTCGAGCTAGAAAAAATGGGGTGGAATATAGGGTGCTCAGGGAGGAAGGAGAGGAGGGCTTTAGAACCGGTTTGTGTCAAAAACCGGTGCTAAAGGGTCTGACAGCGGGGCCCTGCAGTTGCTGGAAAAATGAGAAAACATTTAGAACCGGTTTGTGATACAAACCGGTCCTAAAGGGTCTGTCCACTGGGTCCCTCTCCCTGCAGCAAACGGTCCAAAAACCTTTAGGACCGGTTTGTGTTACAAACCGGTCCTAAAGGCCTTCCGGCCATTTGCTGCAGGGAGGGGGCCCAGCGGACAGACCCTTTAAAACCGGTTTATATCCAATCCAGGTCAAATGTTGTTGGCTCAATGCCCTGTTTTCTACTAGTGTGCTGAATCAACCCTGCTGCTGCTGATGCTGATGACACCGTGGTCAGCAGCAGCACCACTATCACCGCCGCAACGACCCGCCGACCACCAGACCTCGCCATGGTCGATCGGTCGGCTCTCTCGATCTGGATCGATGTCTGCGTCAGGGAATGGATCGACTCCGCAGAAGCTCACATGTGATGCTCTTGGTTTATAGACGACTGGTGACGTGAGATCCAAGTGCAGTAGTAAATGGCGAGTCGTATAGGCATGTGCCTCCTGTTTGGCAATTGGCCAATGGCAAGCAAGATTTGCCAGCTAATTAGAATACGCATTCATCGAGAGGCGGTGCATGCATGCCCGGCCGTATCCATGCAACCTGCTGTCCAATTATATACTCCCTCCGTCACTAAATATAAGTCTTTGTAGAGATTTCACTAATGAACTACATACGGATATATATAGACATATTTTAGAGTATAGATTCAATCATTTTGCTTCGTATGTAGACCCTTAGTGAAATCGTTTAAAATACTTCTATTTAGAAACAGAGGGAGTATATAGAACAGAACATCAGGTAGTAAATAATTTATTCAAGGCATTTCTACAGTTTAAATTAAAAAAACAGAACAGATGTCAGAAGGGTAATTATACAGAGCGTGCTGTCAAAAAAATTCAGATCAAAAAGATGATCTGATGATTTTTGACGAATTTTTCTGTCAGGCAGACATAATCTGTTTCTATACAGCATGTCATAATTTTTAAACTTTGTTGCAATCGGAGGCTATAACTTGGCACAAAGATTAAAAATAAAGATACAATGATGTTGCTAGAGTAGTTCCAATCATCAAGACCACTAAAACTGAAAGTAAAAACAAATTGGGTTGCCTCCCAAGAGCTCTTTCTTTATAGCCATAAAGATAGGCTTAAGATTTTAATGATGCTCTCGTAGGAATAAGAGTTGTAGAACAAAAGAGAGCATCAAGAAGCAAGTACCAAGCACATTTAAGTCGAACATGCTTCCTATGCATAGAAATATTGCAATAGAATAATTCATTGAACCACAAAGCAATAAGCATAGGAAGACAAAACAAGTGCAGCTTCAAAACCTTCAACATAAAGAGAGGGAACTTGATATTATTGAAATATCTATAAGCATATGTTCCCTTCTCATAATAATTTTCAGTGGGGTCATGAATAAACTCAACAATATAAGTATCACATAAAACATTGCTACCATGATCCACATGCAAAAAGGTACTCTTACTCTCCACGTAAGCATAATCTTTGGGTAGCCCATGGTTAGGACATTTTAGCATTAAAGTTTCCAGTCTCCCCCAAGCTTGAGCTATGCTCTCTCCGTCATGAGGATAAAAATTATAAACATAATTCCTATTCTCATGGACTTCATGAAGAAGATAAAACTTGGAGTAAAAGAGAGACTGAATCTCTTCCCAATCCCGTAGGTGAGAATCATCTAGTAGCCTATACCATTCCAATGCTTTTCCTTTGAGTGACAAGGCAAATAATTTCCTCATGACTCCATCTCTTGTCAAACCTGAAATCTTAAACAACTCACAAAGTTTTGTAAGTTTCAACAAATGAATACTAGGATCGACTATTCCATCTCCTGCATAACAATCATGCCTAATTATTTCAATTATCCCAAGTGGTATTTTGAATGGGATACAATCAGTAGGTGGAGGAGACTTCTCTACCACGGATGTGGTAAAGTGGCCTTCCCCAAGCAGCGAACTAAGAGTGCAGTTTTCCATAAGCCTAGCTAATCATGCCAATCATGAAAAGCAAACTAACAAGACTAAAAAGCAAAGGTAAAAGATAGTGTGCAACTCCCCTATCTTGAAGACTGGAATCCCTCGCAACGGCGCCAGAAATTTTCTTGATGACGAGTTGATGGATATGTTAGGTAACGTAGCATAAATTCAAAATTTTCCTATGCCATATTCAGATCTTCCTATGGAGAGACCAGCAACGAGAGAGGGGTGAGTGTATCTTCATACCTTTGAAGATCGCTAAGCAGAAGCGTTGCTAGAACGCGGTTGATGGAGTCGTACTCGCGGCGATTCAGATCGCGGTGTGATTTCGATCTAGTGCCGAACCACGACACCTCCGCGCGTTCAACACACGTGGAGCCCGGTGACGTCTCCCGCACCTTGATCCAGCAAGGAGGAGGGAGAGGTTGGGGAAGATCTCCGGCAGCACAACGGCGTGGTGTCGATGGAGAGACGAGGTCTCTCGGCAGGGCTTCGCCAAGCACCGTGGGAGAGGAGGAAGGAGGGAAGCAGGGCTGCGCCGAGAGAGATGGAAAACTATGTGTCAAACAGCCCCAAAACCCTCTCTATATATAGGAGGAGGGGAGGGGGGTGCGCCACCCCTAGCGTTCCCACCCTAGGTGGTGCGGCAGCCCAGATGGGAGAGGGGGGCACACCCCTAGGTGGGCCTTAGGCCCACCAGCGCCTAGGGTTTCCCCTCCCTCCCTCTTTGGTGCGCATGGGCTGGGTGTGGGGGGCACACCAGCCCTCCTAGGGGCTGGTTCCCTCCCTCACTTGGCTCACGTAGTCCTCCGGGGCTTGTGACCCCTCCCGGTGGGCCTCCGGAACCATTCCGGTGGTCCCGGCACTTTGCCGGTGGTGCCCGAAACATTTTCGGCATCCAAACCCATCCATCCTATATATCAATCTTTACCTCCGGAGCTCCTCGTGACGTCCGGGATCTCATCCTGGACTCCGAACATCCTTCAGTAACCTCGTATAACAATTCCTATAACCCTAGCGTCATCGAACCTTAAGTGTGTAGACCCTACGGGTTCGGGAGGCATGCAGACATGACCGATACACTCTGCGGCCAATAACCATCAGCGGGATCTGGATACCCATGGTGGCTCCTGATGACCCACAAGTATAGGGGATCAATCGTAGTCCTTTCGATAAGTAAGAGTGTCAAACCCAACGAGGAGGAGAAGGCTCTGATAAACAGTTTTCAGGAAGGTAATAACTGCAAGCACTGAAAGTAGCGGTAACAAGTGATGGTGTAGTGCAGTGAAACGTAACAAGCGAAAAGTAACAAGTAACAAGTAGTAGAAACGGTGCAGCAAGTGGCCCAATCCCTTTTGTAGGAAGGGACAAGCCTGAGCAAAGTCTTATAAGAGGAAAAACGCTCCCGAGGACACACGGGAATTTCTGTCATGCTATTTTCATCATGTTCATATGATTCGCGTTCGTTACTTTGATAGTTTGATATATGGGTGGACCGGCGCTTGGGTACTGCCCTTACTTGGACAAGCATCCCACTTATGATTAACCCCTCTCGCAAGCATCCGCAACTACGAAAGAAGAATTAAGACAACGTCAAACCATAGCATTAAACTAGTGGATCCAAATTAGCCCCTTACGAAGCAACGCATAGACTGGGGTTTAAGCTTCTGTCACTCCAGCAACCCATCATCTACTTACTACTACCCAATGCCTTCCTCTAGGCCCAAATATGGTGAAGTGTTATGTAGTCGACGTTCACATAACACCATTAGAGGAAAAGACAACATACAACATATCAAAATACCGAACGAATACCAAACTCACATGACTATTATTAGCATGACTTATCCCATGTCCTCAGGAACAAAAGTAACTACTCACAAAGCCTAATCATAATCATGATCAGAGGTGTAATGAATAGCATCAAGGATCTGAACATAAACTCTTCCACCAAGTAATCCAACTAGCATCAACTACAAAGAGTAATCAAAACTACTAGCAACCTTACAAGTACCAATCGGAGTCGCGAGACGGAGATTGGTTACAAGAGATGAACTAGGGGTTGAAGAGGAGATGGTGCTGATGAAGATGTTGATGAAGATGCCTCCCCTCCGACGAGAGGAGTGTTGGTGATGACGAAGGCGACGATTTCCCCCTCCAAGAGGGAAGTTTCCCCGGCAGGATCGTCCTCCCGGAGCTCTAGATTGGATCTGCTGAAGTTCCGCCTCGTGGCGGCGGCAAAACCACGAAAAAGCTCCCGATTGATTTTTTCTAGAACGAAACCCTTCATATAGCAAAAGAGGGGGGCCAGTGGGCCGCCAGGGTGCCCACAAGCCCTGTTCCCGCGGCCAGGGGGGGTAGGCCGCGGCAACCAGGCTTGTGGGCCCCTCGTTGCTCCCCTCTGACACTTCTTTCGCCCAGTATTTTTTATAAAATCCAAAAAAATCCACGTTGATTTTCAGGGCATTTGGAGTTGCGTAGAATAGAGGACTCAGACTTGCTCCTTTTCCAATCCAAAATTCGAGCTGCCGGTATTCTCCCTCTTTAAATAAACCTTGCAAAATAAGAGAGAAAAGGCATAAGTAAGGTTCCACAAAGTATAATAACAGTCCATAAAGCGATAAATATGAACATGAAAGCATGATGCAAAATGGACGTATCAGCTCCCACATGTTCCACGATGATCTCATCGGATGAACCACGATGTCAAGGATTCAATCAATCCCGTATACAATTCCCTTTGTCTGTTCGTATAGAACTTGCCCGAGATTCGATCGTCGATATGCCTATACCTTGTTCAATCTCGTTACCGGTAAGTCTCTTTACTCGTTCCATAGCACGTCATCCTGTGACTAACTTCTTAGTCACATTGAGCTCATGATTATGTTCAACCGAGTGGGCCCAGAGATACCTATCCGTCACACGGAGTGACAAATCCCGATCTCGATTCGTACAACCCCAACAGACACTTTCGGAGGTACCCGTAGTGCACCTTTATAGTCACCCAGTTACATTGTGACGTTTGATACACCCAAAGCACTCCTACGGTATCCGGGAGTTGCACAATCTCACGGTCGAAGGAAAAGACACTTGACATTAGAAAAGCTTTAGCATACGAACAATACGATCTAGTGCTATGCTTAGGATTGGGTCTTGTCCATCACATAATTCTCCCAATGATGTGATCCCGTTATCAATGACGTCTAATGTCCATGATCATCTATTGATTAGCGAGCTAGCCAACTAGAGGCTTGCTAGGGACACATTGTGATCTATTTATTCACACATCTATTACTGTTTCCTGTTAATACAATTATAGTATGAACAATAGACGATTATCATGAAAAAGGAAATATGATAATAACCATTTTATTATTGCCTCTAGGGCATATTTCCAACAGTCTCCCACTTGCACTAGAGTCAATAATCTAGTTACATTGTGATGTATCGAACACCCATAGCATTATGGTGCTGATCATGTTTTGCTCGAGGAAAAGGTTTAGTCAACGGGTCTGCAACATTCAGATCCGTGTGTACTTTACAAATATCTATTACTCCACTCTGGACATGGTCCTTGATGGAGTTGTAGTGGCGTTTGATGTGCTTGGTCTTCGGGTGAAACCTGGGCTCCTTGGCTATGACAATGGCCCGAGTGTTATCACAGAAGAGTGTCATTGGACCCGGCGCTCTTGGAACCACTCCAAGGTCGGTGATGAGCTCCTTCATCCAAATTCCTTCATGAGCCGCTTCTGAAGCAGTTATGTACTCCGCTTCACATGTAGATGCCGCCACGACTTCGTGCTTGCTGCTGCACCAGCTCACTGCCCCACCATTCAAAACATATACGTATCCGGTCTGTGACTTAGAGTCATCCAGATCTGTGTCGAAGCTAGCATCAACGTAACCCTTTACGACGAGCTCTTCGTCACCTCCATAAACGAGAAGCATCTCCTTAGTCCTCTTCAGGTACTTAAGGATATTCTTGACCGCTGTCCAGTGTTCCATACCGGGATCACTTTGGTACCTCCCTACCAAACTTATGGCAAGGTTTATATCAGGTCTGGTACACAGCATGGCATACATTAGAGAGCCTACGGCTAAAGCGTAGGGGACAGTACTCATCTTCTCTCTATCTGCTGCCGTGGTCGGTGACTGAGTCTTACTCAATCTCATACCTTGCAAAACTGGCAAGAACCCCTTCTTTGAGTTTTCCATATTGAACTTCTTCAATATCTTGGTAAGGTATGTACTTTGCGAAAGAACTATGAGGCGTCTCGATCTATCTCTATAGATCTTGATGCCTAATATGTATGCAGCTTCTCCAAGGTCCTTCATCGAAAAACTCTTGTTCAAATAGGCCTTTATGCTCTCCAACATCTCTATATTATTCCCCATCAATAATATGTCATCCACATATAGTATGAGGAAAGCTATAGAGCTCCCACTCACTTTCTTGTACAGACAGGCTTCTCCATAAACCTGTATGAACCCAAACGCTTTAATCACCTCATTAAAGCGAATGTTCCAACTCCGAGATGCTTGCACCAGCCCATAGATGGAGCGCTGGAGCTTGCACACTTTGTTAGCACCCTTAGGGTCGACAAAACCTTCTGGTTGCATCATATACAACTCTTCCTTAAGATTCCCGTTAAGGGACGCTGTTTTGACGTCCATTTGCCAAATTTCATAAGCATCAAAAGCGGCAATTGCTAACATGATTCGGACTGACTTCAGCTTCGCTACGGGAGAGAAAGTCTCTTCGTAGTCAACTCCTTGAATTTGTCGAAAACCCTTTGCGACAAGTCGAGCTTTATAAACGGTCACATTACCATTTGCATCAGTCTTCTTACTGAAGATCCATTTATTTTCTATGGCTCGCCGATCATCGGGGAAGTCCACCAAAGTCCATACTTTGTTCTCATACATGGATCCTATCTCGGATTTTATAGCCTCAAGACATTTGTTGGAATCCGGGCCCACCATTGCTTCTTCATAGTTCAAAGGTTCACCGTTGTCTAACAACATGATTTCCATCACAGGGTTGCCTCACCACTCTGGTGCGGAGCGTACCCTTGTGGACCTTCGCGGCTCCGTAGCAACTTGATCCGAAGCTTCATGATAATCATCATTAACTTCCTCTTCAGTTGGCGTAGGCGCCACATGAACAATTTCCCGCGCTGCGCTACTCTCCGGTTCGAGAGGGGGTGTAATTACCTCATCAAGTTCTACTCCCCCCCACTTACTTCTTTCGAGAGAAACTCTTTCTCTAGAAAGGATCCGTTCTTGGCAACAAAGGTTTTACCTTCGGATCTAAGATAGAAGGTATACCCAATAGTTTCCTTAGGTTATCCTATGAATACGCATTTCTCCGCTTTGGGTTCGAGCTTCTCTGGTTGAAGTTTCTTCACATAAGCATCGCAGCCCCAAACTTTAAGAAACGACAGCTTAGGTTTCTTGCCAAACCATAGTTCATATGGTGTCGTCTCAACAGATTTAGACGGTGCCCTATTTAAAGTGAATGCTGCAGTTTGTAATGCATATCCCCAAAATAATAGCGGTAAGTCGGTTAGAGACATCATAGATCATACCATATCTAATAAAGTGCGATTACGACATTCAGACACTCCGTTGCGTTGCGGTGTGCCAGGGGGCGTCAGTTGTGAAACAATTCCACACTTCCTTAGGTGTGTGCCAAACTCGTGACTCAAGTATTCTCCTCCACGATCAGATCGTAGACACTTAATTTTTCTGTCACATTGATTCTCAACCACACTCTGAAATTCCTTGAAGTTTTCAAACGTCTCAGATTTGTGCTTCATCAAGTAGATATACCCATACCTACTCAAATCATCGGTGAGAGTGAGAACATAACGGTAGCCACCGCGAGCTTCAACGTTCATTGGACCACACACATTAGTATGTATTATTTCCAATAAGTCGGTCGCTCTCTCCATTATTCCTGAGAATGGAATCTTAGTCATCTTGCCCATGAGGCATGGTTCGCATGTGTCAAATGATTCAAAATCAAGAGACTCTAATAGTCCATCAGTATGGAGATTCTTCATGCGCTTAACACCGATATGACCAAGGCGGCAGTGCCACAAGTATGTGGGACTATCATTATCAACTTTACATCTTTTGGTACTCACACTATGAATATGTCTAACATCACGATCGAGATTCATCAAGAATAAACCATTCACCAGCGGAGCATGACCATAAAACATATCACCCATATAAATAGAACAACCATTATTCTCTCACTTAAATGAGTAGCCGTCTCGCATTAAGCAAGACCCTGATACAATATTCATGCTCAAAGCTGGTACTAAATAAAAATTATTAAGGTTATAACTAATCCCGAAGGTAGATGTACAGGCAGCGTGCCGACGGCGATCACATCGATCTGGAGCCATTCCCGACGTGCATCGTCACCTCGTCCTTGGCCAGTCTCCGCTTATTACGCAGTTCCTGCTTTGAGTTGCAAATGTGAGAAACAACACCGATATCAAATACCCAAGAGCTACTACGAGTGCTGGTAAGGTACACATCAATAACATGTATATCACATATACCTTTAACGTTGCCGGCCTTCTTGTCCGCTAAGTACTTGGGGCAGCTCCGCTTCCAGTGACCTTTTCCCTTGCAATAGAAGCACTCAGTCTCAGGCTTGGGTCCATTCTTTTTCTTCTTCCCGGCATCTTGCTTACCAGGCGCGGCAACGGCTTTGCCGTCTTTCTTGAAGTTCTTCTTACCCTTGCCTTTCTTGAAACTGGTGGTCTTATTGACCATCAACACTTGATGCTCTTTCTTGATTTCTACTTTTGCAGACTTGAGCATCGAGTACAACTTGGGAATGGTCTTTTCCATCCCTTGCATGTTGTAGTTCAGCACAAACCTTTGTAGCTTGGTGGGAGAGACTGGAGGATTCTGTCAATTATAGCGTCATCCGGAAGTTCGACTCCAAGTGAAGTCATACGACCGTGTAACCCAAACATTTTGAGTATGTGCTCACTGACTGAACTGTTCTCCTCCATCTTACAGCTAAAGAAGTTGTCGAAGACTTCATATCTCTCGACACGGGCATGAGCTTGAAAAGCTAGCTTCAGCTCTTAGAACATCTCATATGCACCGTGTTGCTCAAAACGCCTTTGGAGCCCCGTTTCCAAACTGTATAACATGCCACACCTAACCAGAGAGTAGTCATGACTCCGCGTTTTCCAGACGTTCAGAATGTCCTAGGCTGCTGCAGGAGCAGGAGGGTGTTGGAATTATGCCCTAGAGGCAATAATAAATATGGTTATTATTATAATTCCTGTATCAAGATAATAGTTTATTATCCATGCTATAATTGTATTGAATGAAGACTCATTTACATGTGTGGATACATAGACAAAACACCGTCCCTAGCATGCCTCTAGTTGGCTAGCCAGTTAGTCAATGATAGTCAGTGTCTTCTGATTATGAACAAGGTGTTGTTGCTTGATAACTGGATCACGTCATTGGGAGAATCACGTGATGGACTAGACCCAAACTAATAGACGTAGCATGTTGATCGTGTCATTTTGTTGCTACTGTTTTCTGCGTGTCAAGTATTTATTCCTATGACCATGAGATCATATAACTCACTGACACCGGAGGAATGCTTTGTGTGTATCAAACGTCGCAACGTAACTGGGTGACTATAAAGATGCTCTACAGGTATCTCCGAAGGTGTTAGTTGAGTTAGTATGGATCAAGACTGGGATTTGTCACTCCGTGTGACGGAGAGGTATCTCGGGGCCCACTCGGTAATACAACATCACACACAAGCCTTGCAAGCAATGTAACTTAGTGTAAGTTGCGGGATCTTGTATTACGGAACGAGTAAAGAGACTTGCCGGTAAACGAGATTGAAATAGGTATGCGGATACTGACGATCGAATCTCGGGCAAGTAACATACCGAAGGACAAAGGGAATGACATACGGGATTATACGAATCCTTGGCACTGAGGTTCAAACGATAAGATCTTCGTAGAATATGTAGGATCCAATATGGGCATCCAGGTCCCGCTATTGGATATTGACCGAGGAGTCTCTCGGGTCATGTCTACATAGTTCTCGAACCCGCAGGGTCTGCACACTTAAGGTTCGACGTTGTTTTATGCGTATTTGAGTTATATGGTTGGTTACCGAATGTTGTTCGGTGTCCCGGATGAGATCATGGACGTCACGAGGGTTTCCGGAATAGTCCGGAAACGAAGATTGATATATAGGATGACCTCATTTGATTACCGGAAGGTTTTCGGAGTTACCGGGAATGTACCGGAATGACGAATGGGTTCCGGGAGTTCACCGGGGGGGGGGGGGGGGGCAACCCACCCCGGGGAAGCCCATAGGCCTTGGGGGAGACACACAAGCCCTTAGTGGGCTGGTGGGACAGCCCACAAGTGCCCTATGCGCCAAGGAGAAGAAAATCAAGAGAGAAAGAAAAAAAAGGAGGAGGTGGGAAGGAAGGGGGACTCCCTCCCACCAAACCTAGTCCAACTCGGTTTGGTGGGGGAGAGTTCTCCCCCTTGGACTCGGCCGACCCCCTTGGGGCTCCTTGAGCCCCAAGGCAAGGCCCCCTCCCTCCCACCTATATATACGGAGGTTTTAGGGCTGATTTGAGACAACTTTTCCACGGCAGCCCGACCACATACCTCCACGGTTTTTCCTCTAGATCGCGTTTCTGCGGAGCTCGGGCGGAGCCCTGCTGAGACAAGGTCATCACCAACCTCCGGAGCGCCGTCATGCTGCCGGAGAACTCTTCTACCTCTCCGTCTCTCTTGCTGGATCAAGAAGGCCGAGATCATCGTCGAGCTGTACGTGTGCTGAACGCGGAGGTGCCGTCCGTTCGGTACTAGATCGTGGGACTGATCGCGGGATTGTTCACGGGGCGGATTGAGGGACGTGAGGACGTTCCACTACATCAACCGTGTTCTCTAACGCTTCTGCTGTACGGTATACAAGGGTACGTAGATCACTCATCCCCTCTCGTAGATGGACATCACCATGATAGGTCTTCGTGCGCGTAGGAAAATTTTTGTTTCCCATGCGACGTTCCCCAACAGTGGCATCATGAGCTAGGTTCATGCGTAGATGTCTTCTCGAGTAGAACACAAAAGTTTTTGTGGGCGGTGATGTGCGTTTTGCTGCCCTCCTTAGTCTTTTCTTGATTCCGCGGTATTGTTGGATTGAAGCGGCTTGGACCGACATTACTCGTACGCTTACGAGAGACTGGTTTCATCGTTACGAGTAACCCCCTTTGCTCAAAGATGACTGGGAAGTGTCGGTTTCTCCAACTTTAGTTGAATCGGATTTGACCGAGGAGGTCCTTGGATGAGGTTAAATAGCAACTCATATATCTCCGTTGTGGTGTTTGCGTAAGTAAGATGCGATCCTACTAGATACCCTTGGTCACCACGTAAAACATGCAACAACAAAATTAGAGGACGTCTAACTTGTTTTTGCAGGGTATGATTGTGATGTGATATGGCCAACAATGTGATGTGATATATTGGATGTATGAGATGATGATGTTGTAATAGAAATATCGACTTGCACGTCGATGGTACGGCAACCGGCAGGAGCCATAGGGTTGTCTTTATACTAACGTTTGTGCTTGCAGATGCGTTTACTATTTTGCTAGGATGTAGCTTTAGTAGTAATAGCATAAGTAGCACGACAACCCCGATGGCAACACGTTGATGGATGATCATGGTGTGGCGCCGGTGACAAGAAGATCGTGCCGGTGCTTTGGTGATGGAGATCAAGAAGCACGTGATGATGGCCATATCATGTCACTTATGAATTGCATGTGATGTTAATCCTTTTATGCACCTTATTTTGCTTAGAACGACGGTAGCATTATGAGGTGATCTCTCACTAAAATTTCAAGACGAAATTGTGTTCTCCCCGACTGTGCACCGTTGCTACAGTTCGTCGTTTCGAGACACCACGTGATGATCGGGTGTGATAGACTCAACGTTCACATACAACGGGTGCAAAACAGTTGCACACGCGGAACACTCGGGTTAAGCTTGACGAGCCTAGCATGTGCAGACATGGCCTCGGAACACATGAGACCGAAAGGTCGATCATGAATCATATAGATGATATGATTAGCATAGGGATGCTTACCACTGAAACTATACTCAACTCACGTGATGATCGGACTTGGGATAGTGTAAGTGGATCATGCACCACTCAAATGACTAGAGAGATGTACTTTTTGAGTGGGAGTTTAGCATATAATTTGATTAAGTTAAACTCTAATTATCTTGAACATAGTCTAAGTCCACTTTGGATATATTTGTGTTGTAGATCATGGCTCACGCGACAGTCATCCTGAATTTTAATACGTTCCTAGAGAAAGCTAAGTTGAAAGATGATGGAAGCAACTTTGTAGACTGGGCTCGTAATCTTAAGCTAATCATACAAGCTGGGAAGAAGGATTATGTCCTTAATGCTGCGCTAGGAGATGAACCACCCGCTACGGCTGATCAGGATGTGAAGAACGCTTGGTTAGCACGTAAGGAGGACTACTCAATAGTTCAATGTGCAGTCTTGTATGGCTTAGAACCGGGACTTCAACGTCGCTTTGAGCGTCATGGAGCATTTGAGATGTTCCAGGAGTTGGAGTTTACCTTTCAGAAGAACGCCCGGATCGAGAGGTATGAGACCTCCGATAAATTCTATGCTTGCAAGATGGAGGAAAACTCGTCTGTCAGTGAACATGTGCTCAAAATGTCTGGGTACTCAAACCGTCTAGCTGAACTGGGGATTGAACTCCCGCAAGAAGCTATCACTGACAGAATCCTTCAATCACTGCCGCCGAGCTACAAAGGCTTTGTGTTGAACTACAACATGCAAGGGATGAACAAGTCTCCCGGCGAGTTGTTTGCGATGTTGAAGGTCGTAGAGTCTGAACTCCGTAAAGAGCATCAAGTGTTGATGGTAAATAAGACCACTAGTTTCAAGAGAAACGGCAAAGGCAAGAAGGGCAATTCGAAGAAGAGCGGCAAGCCAGTTGCCAATCCGCCGAAGAAACCCAAAGCTGGACCTAAGCCTGAAACGGAGTGTTTCTATTGCAAGGGTATGGGTCACTGGAAGCGCAATTGCCCCAAGTATCTCGCAGATAAGAAGGCGGGCAAAGAAAAATCAGGTATATTTGATATACATGTTATTGATGTGTACTTAACCGGCTCTCGTAGTAGTGCCTGGGTATTCGATACCGGTTCTGTTGCTCATATTTGCAACTCGAAGCAGGAACTGCGGAATAGACGAAGGCTGGCGAAAGACGAAGTGACGATGCGTGTAGGAAATGGTTCCAAGGTTGATGCATTCGCCGTCGGCACAGTGTCACTTCAGCTACCATCGGGATTAGTGATGAACTTAAATCATTGTTATTTAGTGCCTGCGTTGAGCATGAACATTATATCTGGATCTTGTTTATTGCGAGACGGTTACTCTTTTA
Source organism: Hordeum vulgare subsp. vulgare (assembly GCF_904849725.1). Lineage (NCBI taxonomy): Eukaryota > Viridiplantae > Streptophyta > Magnoliopsida > Poales > Poaceae > Hordeum > Hordeum vulgare. Next base: position 502,256,608 of record NC_058523.1, on the reverse strand, counting down.
AGTCAGAGAATAATGGTTGTTCTATTTCTATGAGTAACATCTTTTATGGTCATGCACCGAATGTGAGAGGATTGTTCATATTGAATCTTGATAGCGATACGCATATACATAACATTGAGACCAAAAGAGTTAGAGTAAACAATGATAGCGCCATATTTTTGTGGCACTGCCGCTTGGGTCATATTGGTGTAAAGCGCATGAAGAAACTCCATGCTGATGGACTTTTGGAGTCACTTGACTTTGATTCACTTGACACGTGCGAACCATGCCTCATGGGCAAGATGACTAAGACTCCGTTCTCCGGAACAATGGAGCGTGCAAGTGACTTATTGGAAATCATACATACCGATGTGTGTGGTCCAATGAGCGTGGAGGCACGCGGCGGATATCGTTATTTTCTCACCTTCACTGACGATTTAAGTAGATATGGTTATGTCTACTTGATGAAGCACAAGTCTGAAACATTTGAAAAGTTCAAGCAATTTCAGAGTGAAGTGGAAAATCATCGTGACAAGAAGATCAAGTTCCTACGGTCTGATCGTGGGGGTGAATATCTGAGTTTCGAGTTTGGTGCTCACTTAAGACAATGTGGAATTGTTTCACAGTTAACACCGCCTGGAACACCACAACGTAATGGTGTGTCCGAACGTCCTAATCGTACTTTGTTAGAGATGGTGCGATCTATGATGTCTCTTACTGATTTGCCGTTATCATTTTGGGGTTATGCATTAGAAACAGCTGCATTCACTTTAAGTAGGACACCATCTTAATCCGTTGAGACGACACCATACGAACTGTGGTATAGCAAGAGGCCAAAGTTGTCGTTTCTTAAAGTTTGGGGATGTGATGCTTATGTCAAAAAGCTTCAGCCTGAAAAGCTGGAACCCAAAGCGGAAAGGTGCATCTTCATAGGTTACCCAAAAGAGACAGTTGGGTACACCTTCTATCTCAAATCCGAGGGCAAAGTGTTTGTTGCTAAGAACGGAGCTTTTCTCGAGAAGGAGTTTATCTCGAGAGAATTGAGTGGGAGGAAGATAGAACTTGACGAGGTTGTCGAACCTCTCATCCCTCTGGATGGTGGCGCAGGGCAAGGGGAAACCTCTGTCGTTGCGACGCCAGTTGAGGAGGAAGTTAATGATGATGATCATGAAACTCCAGTTCAAGTTTCTGTTGAACCACGCAGGTCGACGAGATCACGCGCTGCTCCAGAGTGGTACGGTAATCCCGTCTTATCAATCATGTTGTTGGACAACAATGAACCTGCAAATTATGAAGAAGCAATGGTGGGCCCAGATTCCAACAAATGGCTAGAAGCCATGAAATCCGAGATAGGATCCATGTATGAGAACAAAGTGTGGACTTTGGAGATACTACCTGAGGGCCGCAAGGCTATTCAGAATAAATGGATCTTTAAGAAGAAGACGGACGCTGACGGTAATGTGACCGTTTATAAAGCTCGACTTGTGGCAAATGGTTTTTCACAAGTTCCAGGAGTTGACTACGATGAGACTTTCTCACCCGTAGCGATGCTTAAGTCCGTCAGAATCATGTTAGCAATAGCTGCATTTTTCGATTATGAAATCTGGCAGATGGATGTCAAAACGGCGTTCCTTAACGGTTTCCTTAAGGAAGAGTTGTATAAGATGCAACCTGAAGGTTTTGTCGATCCTAAGAATGCTAACAAGGTGTGCAAGCTCCAGCGATCCATTTATGGACTGGTGCAAGCATCTCGGAGTTGGAACAAACGCTTTGATGAGGTGATCAAAGCATTTGGGTTTATACAAGTGGTTGGAGAATCTTGTATTTACAAGAAAGTGAGTGGGAGCTCTGTGGCGTTTCTAATATTATATGTGGATGACATATTACTGATTGGAAACAACGTGGAGTTTTTGGAGAGCATAAAAGGTTACTTGAATAAAAGTTTCTCTATGAAGGACCTAGGAGAAGCTGCTTACATTCTAGGCATTAAGATCTATAGGGATAGATCAAAACGCCTGATAGGACTTTCACAAAGCATATACCTTGATAAAGTTTTGAAGAGGTTCAAAATGGAACAGTCCAAGAAAGGGTTCTTGCTAGTTTTACAAGGTACGAGATTGAGTAAGACTCAGTGCCCAGCAATTGATGAAGATAGAGAGCATATGCGCTCCGTCCCCTATGCTTCAGCCATAGGTTCTATCATGTATGCGATGCTGTGCACTAGACCGGATGTTAGTCTGGCAATAAGTATGGCAGGTAGGTTCCAGAGTAATCCAGGAGTGGATCACTGGACAGCGGTCAAGAATATCCTGAAGTACCTGAAAAGGACTAAGGAGATGTTTCTCGTGTATGGAGGTTACGAGGAGCTCGCCGTAAAAGGTTACGTCGATGCAAGCTTTGACACAGATCCGGACGACTCTAAGTCGCAAACCGGATACGTATTTATTCTTAATGGGGGTGCAGTAAGATGGTGCAGTTCCAAGCAAAGCGTCGTAGCAGATTCTACATGTGAAGCGGAGTACATGGCTGCCTCGGAGGCGGCTAAGGAGGGTGTCTGGATGAAGCAGTTCATGACGGATCTTGGAGTGGTGCCAAGTGCACTGGATCCAATAACCTTGTTCTGTGACAACACGGGTGCCATTGCCTTAGCAAAGGAACCACGGTTTCACAAGAAGACCAGACACATCAAACGACGCTTCAACCTCATCCGCGACTACGTCGAGGAAGAGGACGTAAATATATGCAAAGTGCACACGGATCTGAATGTAGCAGACCCGCTGACTAAACCTCTTCCACGGCCAAAACATGATCGACACCAGAACTGTATGGGTGTTAGATTTATTACAATGTAATTCACATGGTGATGTGAGGGCTGGATTATTGACTCTAGTGCAAGTGGGAGACTGTTGGAATTATGCCCTAGAGGCAATAATAAATATGGTTATTATTATAATTCCTGTATCAAGACAATAGTTTATTATCCATGCTATAATTGTATTGAATGAAGACTCATTTACATGTGTGGATACATAGACAAAACACCGTCCCTAGCATGCCTCTAGTTGGCTAGCCAGTTAGTCAATGATAGTCAGTGTCTTCTGATTATGAACAAGGTGTTGTTGCTTGATAACTGGATCACGTCATTGGGAGAATCACGTGATGGACTAGACCCAAACTAATAGACGTAGCATGTTGCATGTGTCATTTTGTTGCTACTGTTTTCTGCGTGTCAAGTATTTATTCCTATGACCATGAGATCATATAACTCACTGACACCGGAGGAATGCTTTGTGTGTATCAAACGTCGCAACGTAACTGGGTGACTATAAAGATGCTCTACAGGTATCTCCGAAGGTGTTAGTTGAGTTAGTATGGATCAAGACTGGGATTTGTCACTCCGTGTGACGGAGAGGTATCTCGGGGCCCACTCGGTAATACAACATCACACACAAGCTTTGCAAGCAATGTAACTTAGTGTAAGTTGCGGGATCTTGTATTACGGAACGAGTAAAGAGACTTGCCGGTAAACGAGATTGAATTAGGTATGCGGATACTGACGATCGAATCCCGGGCAAGTAACATACCGAAGGACAAAGGGAATGACATACGGGATTATACGAATCCTTGGCACCGAGGTTCAAACGATAAGATCTTCGTAGAATATGTAGGATCCAATATGGGCATCCAGGTCCCGCTATTGGATATTGACCGAGGAGTCTCTCGGGTCATGTCTACATAGTTCTCGAACCCGCAGGGTCTGCACACTTAAGGTTCGACGTTGTTTTATGCGTATTTGAGTTATATGGTTGGTTACCGAATGTTGTTCGGAGTCCCGGATGAGATCACGGACGTCACGAGGGTTTCCGGAATAGTCCGGAAATGAAGATTGATATATAGTATGACCTCATTTGATTACCGGAAGGTTTTCGGAGTTACCGGGAATGTACCGGGAATGACGAATGGGTTCCGGGAGTTCACCGGGGGGGGGGGGCAACCCACCCCGGGGAAGCCCATAGGCCTTGGGGGAGACACACCAGCCCTTAGTGGGCTGGTGGGACAGCCCACAAGTGCCCTATGCGCCAAGGAGAAGAAAATCAAGAGAGAAAGAAAAAAAAGGAGGAGGTGGGAAGGAAGGGGGACTCCCTCCCACCAAACCTAGTCCAACTCGGTTTGGGGGGGGGAGAGTCCTCCCCCTTGGACTCGGCCGACCCCCTTGGGGCTCCTTGAGCCCCAAGGCAAGGCCCCCTCCCTCCCACCTATATATACGGAGGTTTTAGGGCTGATTTGAGACGACTTTTCCACGGCAACCCGACCACATACCTCCACGGTTTTTCCTCTAGATCGCGTTTCTGCGGAGCTCGGGCGGAGCCCTGCTGAGACAAGGTCATCACCAACCTCCGGAGCACCGTCACGCTGCCGGAGAACTCTTCTACCTCTCCGTCTCTCTTGCTGGATCAAGAAGGCCGAGATCATCGTCGAGCTGTACGTGTGCTGAACGCGGAGGTGCCGTCCGTTCGGTACTAGATCGTGGGACTGATCTCGGGATTGTTCGCGGGGCGGATCGAGGGACGTGAGGACGTTCCACTACATCAACCACGTTCTCTAACGCTTCTGCTGTACGGTCTACAAGGGTACGTAGATCACTCATCCCCTCTCGTAGATGGACATCACCATGATAGGTCTTCGTGCGCGTAGGAAATTTTTTGTTTCCCATGCGACGTTCCCCAACAGAGGGTCACCTAGCGGCGCATCAAGGACATAAGCCTTTTTAGCTGCTTCGAGGATGAGCTTCAAGTTGCGGACCCAGTCCACATAGTTGCTACCATCATCTTTCAGATTGTTTTTCTCTAGGAATGCGTTGAAATTGAGGTTGACGTTGGCCATCTACAATATTTATAAAGACAACTTTTAGACTAAGTTCATGACAATTAAGTTCATTTAATCAAATTAAGTATGAACTCCCACTTAAATCGACATCCCTCTAGTCATCTAAGTGATACATGATCCATGTTGACTAACCCGTGTCCAATCGTCACGTGAGACGGACTAGTCGTCATGGTGAGCAACTTCATGCTGATCGTATTCAACCATACGACTCATGTCCGACCTTTCGGTCTCTTGTATTCGAGGTCATGTCTGTACATGCTAAGCTCGTTGAGTCAACCTAAGTGTTTCGCGTGTGTAAATCTGGCTTACACCCGTTGTATGCGAACGCCAGAATCTATCACACCCGATCATCACGTGGTGCTTCGAGACAACGATCCTTCGCAACGGTGCACACTTAGGGGAATACGTTCTCATTTGTTTTAAGAGGGATCATCTCATTATGCTACCGTCGTTCTAAGCAATAAGATGAAAAACATGATAAACATCACATGCAATCATATAGTGACATGATATGGCCATTATCATCTTTGCTCTTTCGATCTCCCTCTTCAGGCATCGCATGATCATCATTGTCACCAGCGGACACCATGATCTCCATCATCGTGTCTCCGTGAAGTCGTCATGCCAACTACTACTACCACTACTACTATAGCTAACCGTTAGCAATGAAGTAAAAGTAGTAAACACATGGCGTTGCATCTCATACAATAAATTAAGACAGATCCTATGGCTCCTGCCGGTTGTCATACTCATTGACATGCAAGTCGTGAATCCTATTACAATAACATGATCATCTCATACATCACACATGCAACATCACAACTTTGGCCATATCACATCACATGTCAAACCCTGCAAAAACAAGTTAGACGTCCTCTAATTGTTGTTGCAAGTTTTACGTGGATGATTTGGGTTTGTAGCAAGAACGCCTTCTTACCTACGTGACAGCCACAACGATGATATGCCAAAGCTATTTACCCTTCATAAGGACCCTTTTCATCAAATCCAATCCGACTAGAGTGGGAGAGACAGACACCCTCTAGCCACCTTTATGCACGGTGTGCATGTCTGTCGGTGGAACCTATCTCACGTAAGCGTACGTGTAAGGTCGGTCCGGGCCGCTTCATCCCACAATATCGCCAGAAAATAATAAGACTATTAGCGGCAAGCAATTGACAAATCATCGCCCACAACCTTTTGTGTTCTACTCGTGCATAGAATCTACGCATAGAAAACCTGGCTCGGATGCCACTCTTGGGTAACATAGCATAAATTCAAAATTTTCCTACGCCATATTCAGATCTTCCTATCGAGAGACCAGCAACGAGAGAGGGGTAAGTGCATCTTCATACCTTTGAAGATTGCTAAGCGGAAGCATTGCTAGAACGAGGTTGATGGAGTCGTACTCATGGCGATTCAGATCACGGTGTGATTCTGATCTAGTGCCGAACCATGGCACCTCCGCATTCAACACACGTGCAGCCCAGTGACGTCTCCCGCACCTTGATCTAGCAAGGAGGAGGGAGAGGTTGGGGAAGATCTCCGGCAGCACGATGGCGTGGTGTCGATGGAGAGATGAGGTCTCCCGGCAGGGCTTCACCAAGCACCATGGGAGAGGAGGAAGGAGGGAAGCAGGGTTGCGCCGAGAGAGATGGGAAACCATGTGTCAAACAGCCCCAAAACCATCTCTATATATAGGAGGAGGGGAGGGGGGGTGCGCCACCCCTAGGGTGCGGCAGCCCAGATGGGAGAGGGGGGCGGCGGCCACGGCAGGGAGAGGGGGGCGCACCCCTAGGTGGGCCTTAGGCCCACCAACGCCTAGGGTTTCCCCTCCCTCCCTCTTTGGTGCGCATGGGCTTGGTGTGGGGGGCACACCAGCCCACCTAGGGGCTGGTTCCCTCCCGCACTTGGCCCACATAGCCCTCCGGGGCTTGTGGCCCCTCCCGGTGGGCCTCTAGAACCCTTCCGATGGTCCCGACACTTTGCCGGTGGTGCCCGAAACATTTCCGGCGTCCAAACCCATCCATCCTATATATCAATCTTTACCTTCGGACCATTACGGAGCTCCTCGTGATGTCCGGGATCTCATCCGGGACTCTGAACATCCTTCTGTAACCTCGTATAACAATTCCCTATAACCCTAGCATCATCGAACCTTAAGTGTGTAGACCCTACGGGTTCGGGAGGCATGCATACATGACCGAGACACTCTCCGGTCAATAACCATCAGCGGGATCTGGATACCCATGGTGGCTCCCACATGTTCCATGATGATCTATCGGATGAACCACGATGTCAAGGATTCAATCAATCCCGTATACAATTCCCTTTGTGTGTTGGTATAGAACTTGCCCGAGATTCGATCGTCGGTATGCCTATACCTTGTTCAATCTCGTTACCGGTAAGTCTCTTTACTCGTTCCGTAGCACGTCATCATGTGACTAACTTCTTATTCACACTGAGCTCATGATGATGTTCTACCAAGTGGGCCCAGAGATACCTCTCCGTCACACGGAGTAACAAATCCCGATCTCGATTCGTACCAACCCAACAGACACTTTCGGAGGTACCCGTAGTGCACCTTTATAGTCACCCAGTTACGTTGTGACGTTTGAGACACCCAAAGCACTCCTACGGTATCTGGGAGTTGCACAATCTCATGGTCGAAGGAAAAGACACTTGACATTAGAAAAGCTTTAGCATACGAACAATACGATCTAGTGCTATGCTTAGGATTGGGTCTTGTCCATCACATCATTCTCCCAATGATGTGATCCCGTTATCAATGACATCTAATGTCCATGATCAGGAAACCATGATCATCTATTGATTAGCGAGCTAGCCAACTAGAGGCTTGCTAGGGACACATTGTGATATATTTATTGACACATGTATTATTGTTTCTTGTTAATACAATTATAGCATGAACAATAGACGATTATCATGAAAAAGGAAATATGATAATAACCATTTTATTATTGCCTCTAGGGCATATTTCCAACATGATATACTCCTTGCCCCTCGTTGGTTACCCCAAGTGGGAGGTGGAGATGTAGTCAGCAACAGATTTCCCTTACACGAAGACTGTAAGGTTTATCAAACCAGGAGGACTCCTAGGCTAAACAAGTAGGTGTCTTCCACCCTGGCAATAGCAGAAGACATGGACCTGCACACATAACAAATAACTTTGCTTCCAACGAGTACAGAGAGGTTATGAATCTCTCCGGCCTTGTAGTTTGCAAAGGATAAAAACACAAGCGGGAAAGTAATAGTGACTGCAATGAAAAAGTAAATGAAAGCAGTAAATGATGGAGGTGTAAACAATGATGGTGATATGGACCTGAGTCACATGATGTTCACTAGTGATGTCTCTCTCCCAAAAGACGATAAACAACTATGCTTGGGTAAACAAATCACAGTTGGGCAATTGACAGAATTATGATCGCACCGCAATGCTAATTATGCTACTTGATAGTTAGAAGTTCAATAGTAATGGGCAGTACGCCAAGACAAGTAGACCGTTTATTCGTCAGCATCTACTTACTAATCATCCACCTTGAGATATCTATCTAGAACATGTCGCCGGTATTAAGTTGCGACCCCACCCAAAGTGTCGGGGGGATAACCCCGGGATAGGCTCATCAAGCCTGCTCCTTCATTTCCAGCTCAAAGGATTTGAAAAAATACAGTTTCCTAAGGCCCAAGTCTTCTGGTCGGCTAGGCCGCACCTACCGGCTTGAGGACGAGGCGGTTATCTCTCTGGCCGGTCAGGCAACCCCTGCCGGCTAGAGTCGAGGCGATTACCTCTTCCAGGCTGGCCTGGTCGAACCAGCCGGCTAGGAACGAGGCGGCCGTACCCAAGCCGACTGACCAAGCAGGCCAGCCGGCCGAGGATCACAAGTCACATCAGATCGTAGGTCAGGATGAGACCTTATGATTAAAGGTAGCTACGCGTCAGCAAAGGTACAGGATCGGAGCGCCCGGCAGGTATGAGCGTCGGCGGCCACGCCGCTGACCTACCCCGGCTGTGATCCATCACCTAGCATAGTGTCGGACCGTCACACTCCGAGTCCATTACTGCACTCGGCATGGGGAACAGTGGAGGCGGTCGTACTACGTGCCCATGACGAATCTTGCTGGATGACGCTCGACGTACAGCGCGTGCTTGGCGTCAACCTTACACAAGAGATCCATTGGCCAGCCGGTGGGTCCCATGGCCAATCGAGACCATGCAGCCGGCGGGCCCCTCAAGCGACAAGACAAGACCCTCGTGGGCCCCTGGTTAGCCGGCGAGGCTGCCAACCGGGTGATACGTCCATTTTGCATCATACTTTCATGTTGATATTTATCGCTTTATGGACTGTTATTATACTTTGTGGTACTATACTTATGCCTTTTCTCTCTTATTTTGCAAGGTTTATTTGAAGAGGGAGAATACCGGCAGCGGGAATTCTGGACTGGAAAAGGAGCAAGTCTGAGTCCTCTATTCTGCGCAACTCCAAATGCCCTGAAAATCAACATGGAATTTTTTGAGAATATATAAAAAATATTGGGCGAAAGAAGTGCCACAGGGGAGCTGCCAGGGGCCCACAAGCCTGGTGGCCGTGGCTACAGGGCTTGTGGGCACCCTGGTGGCCCACTGGCCCCCCTCTTTTGCTATATGAAGGGTTTCGTCTGGGAAAAATCAGGGCGGAGCTTTTTCGAGGAGGCGCCGCCACCACGAGGCGGAACTTGAGCAGAACCAATCTAGACCTCCGGTGGGACGATCCTGCCGAGGAAACTTCCCTCCCGTAGGGGGAAATCGTCGCCATCGCATTACCAGCACTCCTCTCATCGGAGGGGACTCATCACCATCAACATCTTCATCAGCACCATCTCATCTCCAAACCCTAGTTCATATCTTGTAACCAATCTGTGTCTCGCGACTTTGATTGGTACTTTAAGGTTGCTAGTAGTGTCGATTACTCTTTGTAGTTGATGCTAGTTGGATTACTTGGTGGAAGAGTTTATGTTCAGATCCTTGATGCTACTCATTACACCTCTGATCATGATTATGATTATGCCTTGTGAGTAGTTACTTTTGTTCCTGAGGACATGCGATAAGTCATGTTAATAATAGTCATGTTGAATTTGGTATTCGTTCGATATTTTGATATGTTGTATGTTGTTTTTCCTCATGTCAATCGTAGTATTTTGATATGTTGTATGTGAACGTCGACTACATAACACTTCACCATTATTTGGGCCTAGAGGAAGGCATTGGGGAGTAGTAAGTAGATGATGGGTTGCTAGAGTGACAGAAGCTTAAATCCCAGTCTATGTGTTGCTTCGTAAGGGGCTGATTTGGATCCACTAGTTTAATGGTATGGTTAGACGTTGTCTTAATTCTCCTTTCGTAGTTGCAGATGCTTGCGAGAGGGGTTAATCATAAGTGGGATGCTTGTCCAAGTAAGGGCAGTACCCAAGCGCCGGTCCACCGACATATCAAACTATCAAAGTAATGAACGCGAATCATATGAACATGATAAAACTAGCATGACAAAAATTCCCGTCTGTCCTCGGGAGCGTTTTTCCTCCTATAAGACTTTTTTCAGGCTTGTCCCTTGCTACAAAAGGGATTGGGCCACTTTGCTGCACCGTTGCTATTACTTGTTACTTGTTACTTTTTACCTGCTACGTTTCACCTCACTACACCATCACTTGTTACCGCTACTTTCAGTTCTTGCAGTTATTACCTTGCTGAAAACCGTTTATCAGAGCCTTCTGCTCCTCGTTGGGTTCGATACTCTTACTTATCGAAAGGACTACGATTGATCCCCTATACTTGTGGGTCATCAAGACTCTTTTCTGGCGCCATTGCCGGGGATGTGAAGCGCCTTTGGTAAGTGGAATTTTGTAAGGAAACATTTATATACTGTGCTGAAATTTATCGTCACTTGTCACTATGGAAACTGTTCCTGATGGGGTTATACTCCTAGGGTAGGGTCATAGGCCTGCCCTATAGGTCCTACCCAAGGACTACCCTTCATAAGGGACAAGGCCCTTAGTCAGTTCTGACTGAATTAAAGACTTCCCATCATCCAGTCGGTGACGATTCCTCCATCATCCAATCGGAGATGAGCATTCGGAGCGTATCAAACCGACTGGATTCCACTCTGTACATCGTAACCCCCCTGGAGGGCAACGGTCATACGTTTTCATGTACCTTTATTAGCATTTAAGGCTGTTGGAATTATGCCCTAGAGGCAATAATAAATATAGTTATTATTATAGTTCCTGTATCAAGACAATCGTTTATTATCCATGCAATAATTGTATTGAATGAAGACTCATTTACATGTGTGGATACATAGACAAAACACCGTCCCTAGCAAGCCTCTAGTTGGCTAGCCAGTTGATCAAAGATAGTCAGTGTCTTCTGATTATGAACAAGGTGTTGTTGCTTGATAACTGGATCACGTCATTAGGAGAATCACGTGATGGACTAGACCCAAACTAATAGACGTAGCATGTTGATCGTGTCATTTTGTTGCTACTGTTTTCTGCGTGTCAAGTATTTATTCCTATGACCATGAGATCATATAACTCACTGACACCGGAGGAATGCTTTGTGTGTATCAAACGTCGCAACGTAACTGGGTGAATATAAAGATGCTCTACAGGTATCTCCGAAGGTGTTAGTTGAGTTAGTATGGATCAAGACTGGGATTTGTCACTCCGTATGACGGAGAGGTATCTCGGGGCCCACTCGGTAATACAACATCACACACAAGCCTTGCAAGCAATGTAACTTAGTGTAAGTTGCGGGATCTTGTATTATGGAACGAGTAAAGAGACTTGTCGGTAAACGAGATTGAAATAGGTATGCGGATACTGACGATCGAATCTCGGGCAAGTAACATACCAAAGGACAAAGGGAATGACATACGGGATTATACGAATCCTTGGCACTGAGGTTCAAACGATAAGATATTCGTAGAATATGTAGGATCCAATATGGGCATCCAGGTCCCGCTATTGGATATTGACCGAGGAGTCTCTCGGGTCATGTCTACATAGTTCTCGAACCCGCAGGGTGTGCACACTTAAGGTTCGACGTTGTTTTATGCGTATTTGAGTTATATGGTTGGTTACCTAATGTTGTTCGGAGTGCCGGATGAGATCACGGACGTCACGAGGGTTTCCGGAATAGTCCGGAAACGAAGATTGATATATAGGATGACCTCATTTGATTACCGGAAGGTTTTCGGAGTTACCGGGAATGTACCGGGAATGACGAATGGGTTCTGGGAGTTCACCGGGGGGGGGGGGGGCAACCCACCCCGGGGAAGCCCATAGGCCTTGGGGGAGACACACCAGCCCTTAGTGGGCTGGTGGGACAGCCCACAAGTGCCCTATGCGCCAAGGAGAAGAAAATCAAGAGAGAAAGAAAAAAAAAGGAGGAGGTGGGAAGGAAGGGGGACTCCCTCCCACCAAACCTAGTCCAACTCGGTTTGGGGGGGGGGAGTCCTCCCCCTTGGACTCGGCCGAACCCCTTGGGGCTCCTTGAGCCCCAAGGCAAGGCCCCCTCCCTCCCACCTATATATACGGAGGTTTTAGGGCTGATTTGAGACGACTTTTCCACGGCAGCCCGACCACATACCTCCACGGTTTTTCCTCTAGATCGCGTTTCTGCGGAGCTCGGGCGGAGCCCTGCTGAGACAAGGTCATCACAAACCTCCGGAGCGCCGTCACGCTGCCGGAGAACTCTTCTACCTCTCCGTCTCTCTTGCTGGATCAAGAAGGCCGAGATCATCGTCGAGCTGTACGTGTGCTGAACGCGGAGGTGCCGTCCGTTCGGTACTAGATCGTGGGACTGATCGCGGGATTGTTCGCGGGGCGGATCGAGGGACGTGAGGACGTTCCACTACATCAACCGCATTCTCTAACGCTTCTGCTGTACGGTCTACAAGGGTACGTAGATCACTCATCCCCTCTCGTAGATGGACATCACCATGATAGGTCTTCGTGCACGTAGGAAATTTTTTGTTTCCCATGCGACGTTCCCCAACAGTGGCATCATGAGCTAGGTTCATGCGTAGATGTCTTCTTGAGTAGAACACAAAAGTTTTTGTGGGCGGTGATGTGCATTTTTCTGCCCTCCTTAGTCTTTTCTTGATTCCGCGGTATTGTTGGATTGAAGCGTCTTGGACCGACATTACTCGTACGCTTACGAGAGACTGGTTTCATCGTTACGAGTAACCCCCTTTGCTCAAAGATGACTGGCAAGTGTCGGTTTCTCCAACTTTAGTTGAATCGGATTTGACCGAGGAGGTCCTTGGATGAGGTTAAATAGCAACTCATATATCTCCGTTGTGGTGTTTGCGTAAGTAAGATGCGATCCTACTAGATACCCTTGGTCACCACGTAAAACATGCAACAACAAAATTAGAGGACGTCTAACTTGTTTTTGCAGGGTATGATTGTGATGTGATATGGCCAACGATGTGATGTGATATATTGGATGTATGAGATGATGATGTTGTAATAGAAATATCGACTTGCACGTCGATGGTACGGCAACCGGCAGGAGCCATAGGGTTGTCTTTATACTAACGTTTGTGCTTGCAGATGCGTTTACTATTTTGCTAGGATGTAGCTTTAGTAGTAATAGCATAAGTAGCACGACAACCCCGATGGAAACACGTTGATGGATGATCATGGTGTGGCGTCGGTGACAAGAAGATTGTGCCGGTGCTTTGGTGATGGAGATCAAGAAGCACGTGATGATGGCCATATCATGTCACTTATGAATTGCATGTGATGTTAATCCTTTTATGCACCTTATTTTGCTTAGAACGACGGTAGCATTATGAGGTGATCTCTCACTAAAATTTCAAGACGAAATTGTGTTCTCCCCGACTGTGCGCCGTTGCTACAGTTCGTCGTTTCGAGACACCACGTGATGATCGGGTGTGATAGACTCAACGTTCACATACAACGGGTGCAAAACAGTTGCGCACGCGGAACACTTTGGTTAAGCTTGACGAGCCTAGCATGTGCAGACATGGCCTCGGAACACATGAGACCGAAAGGTCGATCATGAATCATATAGTTGATATGATTAGCATAGGGATGCTTACCACTGAAACTATACTCGACTCACGTGATGATCGGACTTGGGATAGTGTAAGTGGATCATGAACCACTCAAATGAGTAGAGAGATGTACTTTTTGAGTGGGAGTTTAGCATATAATTTGATTAAGTTGAACTCTAATTATCTTGAACATAGTCTAAGTCCACTTTGAATATTTGTGTTGTAGATCATGGCTCACGCGACAGTCATCCTGAATTTTAATACGTTCCTAGAGAAAGCTAAGTTGAAAGATGATGGAAGCAACTTTGTAGACTGGGCTCGTAATCTTAAGCTAATCTTACAAGCTGGGAAGAAGGATTATGTCCTTAATGCTACGCTAGGAGATGAACCACCCGCTACGGCTGATCAGGATATTAAGAACGCTTGGCTAGCACGTAAGGAGGACTACTCAATAGTTCAATGTGCAGTCTTGTATGGCTTAGAACCGGGACTTCAACGTCGCTTTGAGCGTCATGGAGCATTTGATATGTTCCAGGAGTTGGAGTTTATCTTTCAGAAGAACGCCCGGATCAAGAGGTATGAGACCTCCAATAAATTCTATTCTTGCAAGATGGAGGAAAACTCGTCTGTCAGTGAACATGTGCTCAAAATGTCTGGGTACTCAAACCATCTAGCTGAGCTGGGGATTGAACTCCCGCAAGAAGCTATCACTGACAGAATCCTTCAATCACTGCCGCCAAGCTATAAAGGCTTTGTGTTGAACTACAACATGCAAGGGATGAACAAGTCTCCCGGCGAGTTGTTTGCGATGCTAAAAGTCGCAGAGTCTGAACTCCGTAAAGAGCATCAAGTGTTGATGGTGAGCAAGACCACTAGTTTCAAGAGAAACGGCAAAGGCAAGAAGGGCAATTCGAAGAAGAGCGGCAAGCCTGTTGCCAATCCGCCGAAGAAACCCAAGGCTGGACCTAAGCCTGAAACAGAGTGCTTCTATTGCAAGGGTATGGGTCACTAGAAGCGCAATTGCCCCAAGTATCTGGCAGATAAGAAGGCGGGCAAAGAAAAATCAGGTATATTTGATATACATGTTATTGATGTGTACTTAACCGGCTCTCGTAGTAGTGCCTGGGTATTCGATACCGGTTCTGTTGCTCACATTTGCAACTCGAAGCAGGAACTGCGGAATAGACGAAGGCTGGCAAAAGACGAAGTGACGATGCGCGTAGGAAATGGTTCCAAGGTTGATGCAATCGCCGTCGGCACAGTGTCACTTCAGCTACCATCGGGATTAGTGATGAACTTAAATCGTTGTTATTTAGTGCCTGCGTTGAGCATGAACATTATATCTGGATCTTGTTTATTGCGAGACGGTTACTCTTTTAAGCCTGAGAATAATGGTTGTTCTATTTCTATGAGTAACATCTTTTATGGTCATGCACCGAATGTGAGAGGATTGTTCATATTGAATCTTGATAGCGATACGCATATACATAACATTGAGACCA
The DNA here is from genome assembly GCF_904849725.1 of Hordeum vulgare subsp. vulgare. Lineage (NCBI taxonomy): Eukaryota > Viridiplantae > Streptophyta > Magnoliopsida > Poales > Poaceae > Hordeum > Hordeum vulgare. The sequence goes on along the minus strand of NC_058523.1, from coordinate 502,241,163 downwards.
AAAGAGTTAGAGTAAACAATGATAGCGCCATATTTTTGTGGCACTGCCGCTTGGGTCATATTGGTGTAAAGCGCATGAAGAAACTCCATGCTGATGGACTTTTGGAGTCACTTGACTTTGATTCACTTGACACGTGCGAACCATGCCTCATGGGCAAGATGAGTAAGACTCCGTTCTCCGGAACAATGGAGCGTGCAAGTGACTTGTTGGAAATCATACATACCGATGTGTGTGGTCCAATGAGCGTAGAGGCACACGGCGGATATCATTATTTTCTCACCTTCACTGACGATTTAAGTAGATATGGTTATGTCTACTTGATGAAGCACAAGTCTGAAAAATTTGAAAAGTCCAAGCAATTTCAGAGTGAATATCGTAACAAGAAGATCAAGTTCCTACGGTCTGATCGTGGGGGTGAATATCTGAGTTTCGAGTTTGGTGCTCACTTAAGACAATGTGGAATTGTTTCGCAGTTAACACCGCCTGGAACACCACAGCGTAATGGTGTGTCCGAACGTCGTAATCGTACTTTGTTAGAGATGGTGCGATCTATGATGTCTCTTACCGATTTGCCGTTATCATTTTGGGGTTATGCATTAGAAACAGCCGCATTCACTTTAAATAGGGCACCATCAAAATCCGTTGAGACGACACCATACGAACTGTGGTATGGCAAAAGGCCAAAGTTGTCGTTTCTTAAAGTTTGGGGATGTGATGCTTATGTCAAAAAGCTTCAGCCTGAAAAGCTGGAACCCAAAGCGGAAAGGTGCGTCTTCATAGGTTACCCAAAAGAGACAGTTGGGTACACCTTCTATCTCAAATCCGAGGGCAAAGTGTTTGTTGCTAAAAACGGAGCTTTTCTCGAGAAGGAGTTTCTCTCGAGAGAATTGAGTGGGAGGAAGATAGAACTTGACGAGGTTGTCGAACCTCTCATCCCTCTGGATGGTGGCGCAGGGCAAGGGGAAACCTCTGTCGTTGCGACGCCAGTTGAGGAGGAAGTTAATGATGATGATCATGAAACTCCAGTTCAAGTTTCTGTTGAACCCCGCAGGTCGACGAGATCACGCGCTGCTCCAGAGTGGTACGGTAATCCCGTCTTATCAATCATGTTGTTAGACAACAATGAACCTGCAAGTTATGAAGAAGCAATGGTGGGCCCAGATTCCAACAAATGGCTAGAAGCCATGAAATCCGAGATAGGATCCATGTATGAGAACAAAGTGTGGACTTTGGAGATACTACCTGAGGGCCGCAAGGCTATTCAGAACAAATGGATCTTTAAGAAGAAGACGGACGCTGACGGTAATGTGACCGTTTATAAAGCACGACTTGTGGCAAAGGGTTTTTCACAAGTTCCAGGAGTTGACTACGATGAGACTTTCTCACCCGTAGCGATGCTTAAGTCCGTCAGAATCATGTTAGCGATAGCTGCATTTTTCGATTATGAAATCTGGCAGATGGATGTCAAAACGGTGTTCCTTAACGGTTTCCTTATGGAAGAGTTGTATATGATGCAACCCGAAGGTTTTGTCGATCCTAAAAATGCTGACAAGGTGTGCAAGCTCCAACGATCCATTTATGGACTGGTGCAAGCATCTCGGAGTTGGAACAAACGCTTTGATGAGGTGATCAAAGCATTTGGGTTTATACAAGTGGTTGGAGAATCTTGTATTTACAAGAAAGTGAGTGGGAGCTCTGTGGCGTTTCTAATATTATATGTGGATGACATATTACTGATTGGAAACAACGTCGAGCTTTTGGAGAGCATAAAAGGTTACTTGAATAAAAGTTTCTCTATGAAGGACCTAGGAGAAGCTGCTTACATTCTAGGCATTAAGATCTATAGGGATAGATCAAAACGCCTGATAGGACTTTCACAAAGCACATACCTTGATAAAGTTTTGAAGAGATTCAAAATGGAACAGTCCAGGAAAGGGTTCTTGCCAGTTTTACAAGGTACGAGATTGAGTAAGACTTAGTGCCCAGCAATTGATGAAGATAGAGAGCATATGCGCTCCGTCCCCTATGCTTCAGCCATAGGTTCTATCATGTATGCGATGTTGTGCACTAGACCGGATGTTAGCCTGGCCATAAGTATGGCAGGTAGGTTCCAGAGTAATCCAGGAGTGGATCACTGCACAACGGTCAAGAATATCCTGAAGTACCTGAAAAGGACTAAGGAGATGTTTCTCGTGTATGGAGGTGACGAAGAGCTCGCCGTAAAAGGTTACGTCGATGCAAGCTTTGACACAGATCCGGACGACTCTAAGTCGCAAACCGGATACGTATTTATTCTTAATGGGGGTGCAGTAAGCTGGTGCAGTTCCAAGCAAAGCGTCATAGCAGATTCTACATGCGAAGCGGAGTACATGGCTGCCTCGGAGGCGGCTAAGGAGGGAGTCTGGATGAAGCAGTTCATGACGGATCTTGGAGTGGTGCCAAGCGCACTGAATCCAATAACCTTGTTCTGTGACAACACTGGTGCCATTGCCTTAGCAAAGGAACCACGGTTTCACGAGAAGACCAGACACATCAAACGACGCTTAAACCTCATCCTCGACTACGTCGAGGAAGAGGACGTAAATATATGCAAAGTGCACACGGATCTGAATGTAGCAGACCCGCTGACTAAACCTCTTCCACGGCCAAAACATGATCGACACCAGAACTGTATGGGTGTTAGATTTATTACAATGTAATTCACATGGTGATGTGAGGGCTAGATTATTGACTCTAGTGCAAGTGGGAGACTGTAGGAATTATGCCCTAGAGGCAATAATAAATATAGTTATTATTATAATTCCTGTATCAAGATAATCGTTTATTATCCATGCTATAATTGTATTGAATGAAGACTCATTTACATGTGTGGATACATAGACAAAACACCGTCCCTAGCAAGCCTCTAGTTGGCTAGCCAGTTGATCAAAGATAGTCAGTGTCTTCTGATTATGAACAAGGTGTTGTTGCTTGATAACTGGATCATGTCATTAGGAGAATCACGTGATGGACTAGACCCAAACTAATAGACGTAGCATGTTGATCGTGTCATTTTGTTGCTACTGTTTTCTGCGTGTCAAGTATTTAGTCCTATGACCATGAGATCATATAACTCACTGACACCGGAGGAATGCTTTGTGTGTATCAAACGTCGCAACGTAACTGGGTGACTATAAAGATGCTCTACAGGTATCTCCGAAGGTGTTAGTTGAGTTAGTATGGATCAAGACTGGGATTTGTCACTCCGTATGACGGAGAGGTATCTCGGGGCCCACTCGGTAATACAACATCACACACAAGCCTTGCAAGCAATGTAACTTAGTGTAAGTTGCGGGATCTTGTATTACGGAACGAGTAAAGAGACTTGCCGGTAAACGAGATTGAAATAGGTATGCGGATACTGACCATCGAATCTCGGGCAAGTAACATACCAAAGGACAAAGGGAATGACATACGGGATTATACGAATCCTTGGCACTGAGGTTCAAACGATAAGATCTTCGTAGAATATGTAGGATCCAATATGGGCATCCAGGTCCGGCTATTGGATATTGACCGAGGAGTCTCTCGGGTCATGTCTACATAGTTCTCGAACCCGCAGGGTGTGCACACTTAAGGTTCGACGTTGTTTTATGCGTATTTGAGTTATATGGTTGGTTACCGAATGTTGTTTGGAGTCCCGGATGAGATCAGGGACGTCACGAGGGTTTCCGGAATGGTCCGGAAATGAAGATTGATATATAGGATGACCTCATTTGATTACCGGAAGGTTTTCGGAGTTACCGGGAATGTACCGGGAATGACGAATGGGTTCCGGGGGTTCACCAGGGGGGGCAACCCACCCCGGGGAAGCCCATAGGCCTTGGGGAGGACACACCAGCCCTTAGTGGGCTGGTGGGACAGCCCACAAGTGGTCTATGCGCCAAGAGAAGAAAAATCAAGAGGAAAAGAAAAAAAAAGGGAGGAGGTGGGAAGGGAGGAGGACTCCCTCCCACCAAACCTAGTCCAACTCGGTTTGGGGGGGGGGAGAATCCTCCCCCTTGGCTCGGCCGACCCCCTTGAGGGTCCTTGGACCCCAAGGCAAGGCCCCCTCCCTCCCATCTATATATACGGAGGTTTTAGGGCTGATTTGAGACGACTTTTCCACGGCAGCCCGACCACATACCTCCATGGTTTTTCCTTTAGATCGCGTTTCTGCGGAGCTCGGGCGGAGCCCTGCTGAGACAAGGTCATCACCAACCTCCGGAGCGCCGTCACGCTGCCGGAGAACTCTTCTACCTCTCCGTCTCTCTTGCTGGATCAAGAAGGCCGAGATCATCGTCGAGCTGTACGTGTGCTGAACGCGGAGGTGCCGTCCGTTCGGTACTAGATCGTGGGACTGATCGCGGGATTGTTCGCGGGGCGGATCGAGGGACGTGAGGACGTTCCACTACATCAACCGCGTTCTCTAACGCTTCTGCTGTACGGTCTACAAGGGTATGTAGATCACTCATCCCCTCTCGTAGATGGACATCACCATGATAGGTCTTCGTGCGCGTAGGAAATTTTTTGTTTCCCATGCGACTTTCCCCAACAAAGGCATACGTTACCTGTAACGTAGACATTTAATCGCCACTACTCCACCCCAGTGCACCGAACCGTTGTGAAGGGCAGCGCACTCTATATAAGTCGCCCTTCCCCACTGGTGCAGGGGTTAGCAATTCACTGTAATCCATATTCCACTCGACATCAAGCTCCCAAGAGCACTGAGACGTAGGGCTTTTACCTCCACCGTAGAGGGGCCTGAACTCATACAACCTCGCCGTAGCTAAGGCTCTGCCCATCCTTTCGTACCCCATACATCTACTGTCAGACTTATACCCACGACAGTTGGCGCCCACCGTGGGGCAGGCGTCTAAGCGACTTCCGGCGAGTTTGCGACTACATCTTTTCATCATGTCATCCGGTGGAGATTTGTGCATGGGTCATGAGATCCTCTTCGGCGCTCTCTCCTTCATCGTCGACTATTCGGCATGGCTTCGGGATGCCCCTCTCGACGTCGAGGGGCTCTCCAGTCGAGGGGCTACGCACTTCCGTGCCGGCGCCCGCGGCATCCTTCTTCTCCAGCAGTCGGCTCCGGTGTCGATCTACGCTCCTATCGAGCGCCGCAACAAGCGGTCCCGCCGTCCGCGGCTCCAGCGTTGGGTGCAACACGCCCAGGCGCGCCAGAACGCATCTTCACAAGTTGCGGTCCTCGAGTCGGTTGTAGTTGCGCCGCCGTCCCAGCGCTCGGACTCAGTTTCGACTGAGTTTCCTTCCGAGTACTTGGGTCGCGGGCCTGCAGCCGAAGTGCACATGGCCAAATCCCATGAAAGTCCCCGCCAAACCAACCGGAACGAGCACGAGGTCGGCGAAACATCCAGTGCTCGCCGTCAGCCCCGCCGTTCTGCCAGTCGGCGCACTCGTCAGAGCAACGTGGAGGTGTTCCGCACACCCGTCCTCAACCTGGCCGCTGCCGCTAAGATAGTCGATTCCCTCCAGTCGACTGATTCAGAGGCTGGCAGAGGGATCGAGCAGATCCGTGCCCTGTGCACACGGTGCAACAGCAAAATTCGGCGGTCTCCCAGTCGCACAACAGGATCCACAATAGTTTTGTTCGCGCGAACACGCATCGGTCAGTTCACAGCCCCGGTTCTCATCAGCGACACAGGGGAGGTAGCCGTTCCATGAATCCCGAAGATCGTCGCCGTTCACGCACCCCTCCGCGGGGTGGGCCCTACGGGCCCCGACATCATGATGATCGACGTTCGGTCGGTGACACTTATGATCCAAGGCCTGACGCAAGAGGATATATCGCCCATAGGAGGGTCGACAGGGGCCGGGCCCACCGCGATGGTCACGATATAGACCGTCCGAGTGGAAGCAGGACCATCGTCTCTGGCCCCGAGTGTTTCAGTCGAGCCATCCGTTCGGCTGACATCCCTCCCAACTTCCGATTGGCGACGGGGATCAGCAAGTTTACAGGAGAATCCAAGCCAGAAACGTGGCTGGACGACTACCGAGTGGCAGTCCAAATCGGCGGTGGAGACGACCAGGTCGCCATGAAACATCTCCCCCTGATGCTCGATGGCTCGGCACGAGCGTGGCTGAACCAGTTGGCTCCTTCAAGTATCTACAACTGGGCAGATCTAGCCCCAGTCTTCATCAGGACCTTCGAGGGGACGTGCAAACGCCCTGCTGGTCTCGTGGAGCTCCAACACTGTGTCCAGAAGCAGAATGAGCCCCTGCGCGATTTCATCCAGCGTTGGACAACCCTCTACCACACGGTGGAGAACGTCACAGAGCACCAAGCAGTCTGCGCCTTCAAGGCAAGCGTGCGGTACAGAGATCTGTACCTGAAGTTCGGTCGAACAGGTGACATCTCCATGAGCAAGATGATGGAGATAGCGGCACGCTATGCAAATGGCGAAGAAGAGGGCCGCATTCGTACCGGGAAGCACAAGGCAGCCGCCGATGGAGATGGGAACAACACTCGGAAGCAGAAGCAGAAAGCTCCGTCCACTCCGCAGGCAGAGGCCGCAGCCGTTACCAATGCCAAGTTCAAGGGCAAGGGGAAGGCTCATTTCACCCCAAGAAGAAGCAGTTCGGAAACCACATCCTGGACCAGCCATGTCCAATCCACACGAAGATGGATGAAGAGGGCAACGCCATATTTACGAAGCATACCACTCGGCAATGTCGCCTCCTGATCCAGGGGTTCGGCGAAGGGCAGCCGAGTGAAAAGGACAATGAACAGGATGAGGAGGACAAGGAGGATCCGTTCCCCCAAGTCCATGCAACACTGATGATTTTTGCTGACGTTGAAAGCAAGAGTCGACTGAAGCTGGTGAACAGGGAGGTGAACATGGCCACCCCGACCAACCCCACGTTCCTCAAATGGTCTCAGACTGCGATCACTTTTGACCTGTCGGATCATCCAGGACACGTACCCACCCCAGGGAGGCAGGCCCTGGTCGTCGACCCGGTGGTGGAAGGAGTCCGACTGCGCAAAGTCCTCATGGACGGCGGCAGCGGCTTGAAGATCATGTACGCTGACACTCTCAAGGGGATGGGCATTCCGATGTCCAAACTTAGCGAGAGCAGCATGCAGTTCCATGGAGTCATCCCCAGACGAAAGGCCAAGTCACTCGGCCAGATCACGTTGGACGTCGTCTTCGGCTCCGACAAGAACTTCTGCAAGGAAAAACTGACGTTCGAGGTGGTGGACTTCCATAGTGCGTACCACACGATTCTAGGCCGCCCGGCGTATGCGCGTTTCATGGCCCGTCCATGTTACGTGTACCTGAAGCTGAAGATGCCAGGCCCAAAAGGTGTGATCACTATCACAAGCAATCGGCAGCGGGCCGAGGAGTGTTTGCAGCAGGGATCGAGTATCGCCGATCAATAGATGGCTGTCCTCGATCTTGACGAGTACAAGAAGACAGTCGACCCCGCTGACCTGATGTGTTCGAAGAAGCTAGGTTCAGAATCCGCATTCCAGTCGGCGGGAGAAACGAAGAAGGTCAACATCCACCCGACAGACGACACCGCTGCCCCGACGAACATCTCCACCACCCTCGATCCTAAATAGGAAGCCAAGCTCATCCAATTCCTCCGTGAGAACTGGGACATTTTCGCATGGAAGCCTGCTGACATGCCAGGTGTACCCAAGGAGTTGGTTGAGCACCGACTGCATGTGGATCCTGCTGCTCGGCCCGTCCGAGAACGCCTGCGTCGGTCCGCCACAAGAGGAAGGCAATCGGAGAAGAAGTGGCTAAGCTTTTGGCAGCCAACTTCATTCGCGAGGTACACCACTCCGAGTGGCTCGCCAATGTTGTCATGGTGCCCAAGAAGGACAAGTCTCTCCGAATGTGCATCGACTTCAACCATCTCAATAAGGTCTGCCCGAAAGACCATTTCCCGCTCCCTTGCATCGATCAAATTGTCGATTTGACTGCGGGTTGCGAGCGCTTGTCTTTCCTTGATGCCTACTCGGGCTATCATCAGATCTGTCTGTATGGCCCCGATGAATTAAAAGCAGCCTTCATCACCCCATTCGGGTGCTTCTGCTACATCACTATGCCATTTCGTTTGAAGAATGCAGGAGCAACCTTTATGCGCATGATCCAAAAATGCCTCCTTGACCAGATCGGTCGAAATGTGGAGGCGTATATGGATGATATCGTAGTCAAGTCACGCAAAGGTTCCGACCTGCTGACTGACTTGGCAGAAACATTCGCCAACCTTCGTAGGTACGATATCAAGCTCAACCCAGCCGAGTGTTCATTCGGTGTTCCCAGCGGAAAGTTACTCGGTTTCTTCGTTTCCGAACGAGGGATCGATGTCAACCCCGAAAAGATCGGGACCATTGTCCGAATGGAGCGGCCGGTCAGGATACACGATGTTCAAAGGCTCACAGGTTGCCTAGCAGCTTTGAGCAGGTTTATCAGTCGACTCGGCGAGAAGGCACTTCCTCTGTACCGACTCATGAAGAAATCAGATACTTTCGAGTGGACAGACGAAGCCCAAATCGCATTCGACGACCTCAAAGTCCTACTTTCCACCCAGCCGGTTCTTACTGCTCCGCTCAGTAAGGAACCCCTTCTTCTGTACATCGCGGCTACAAATCAAGTCGTCAGCACTATTCTCACAGTCGAACGCGAAGAAGAAGGCAAAGCATACAAGGTTCAGCGGCCAGTGTATTATGTCTCCGAAGTCCTGGCTCCTTCCAAGCAGAGGTATCCCCACTATCAAAAACTTATCTACGGGATTTACATGACTGCGAAGAAGGTGGCTCATTATTTCCAAGACCACTCGGTGTCTGTCGTTTCTGATGCTCCGTTGTCGGAAATCCTCCACAATCCGGACGCATCGGGCCGAGTGGCGAAGTGGGCGATGGAGATGTTATACTGCGACATCAAGTTCGGGGCCAAGAAAGCTATAAAGTCTCAAGCTCTGGCTGACTTCATAGCAGAATCGGTAGAACAACAGCAACCAACCCACATCGACTCGGCTCATTGGACAATGCTCTTCGATGGGTCCAAGATGTTGAATGGCTCCGGCGCTGGCGTTGTGATCATATCGCCAAAGGGTGACAAACTCAAGTATGTGTTGTAGATACACTTCGATTCCTCCAACAATGAGGCAGAGTATGAGGCTCTCCTTTATGGATTGCACATGGCCATCGCACTCGGCGTCCGTCGCCTGATGGTCTACGGCGATTCAGATTTGGTAGTTAATCAAGTGATGAAGGAGTGGGACGTAAGGAACCCCACCATGACCACATACTACAATGCAGTAAGGAAGCTCGAGAAAAAGTTTGAAGGTCTGGAACTCCACCATGTTCCGCGACTGAAAAACAAAGCAGCTGATGAATTAGCGAAACTTGGATCCACTCGGAGACCAGTCCCGAGTGACATATGCCTCGAGCACCTTCACCTTCCCTCAGTTAAAGAAGATCCTTTCACAGAGGAACCAGTACAACAAAAGAGCTCGACAGATCCGACTGAAGTCGAAGTCCCTGCTGTGGTCGATTTGATCATGGAGATTCTTGCTATCATCCCCGATTGGACTGTGCCGTTCATTGCATACATCCTGAGGCAAGAATTACCAGAAGACGAAGTCCAAGCCAGACAGATCGTCCGCAGGTCAAAGTCGTTCAACGTCATTGATGGCCAGTTGTACAAGGTAAGTGTTTGAAGCGTCCTTCAACGATGCATCTCCCCTGAGGAGGGACAGTTAATCCTGGAAGAAATTCACTCGGGAACCTGCGGTCATCACGCCTCCTCAAGGGTAATCGTCGCCAAAGCATTCAGAGCTGGTTTCTTCTGGTTGCAGGCGAATGAAATGGCGAAGGATATGGTCGACAGATGCGAAGGCTGTCAGTTCTACTCGAACAAATCCCACAAGCCAACATCCACGTTGAAGACAATCCCTCTTGTTTGGTCGTTTGCAGTGTGGGGATTAGATACAGTCGGTCCATTCAGGACAGGCCAAGGGGGATTCACACATCTGTTGGTGGCAGTCGACAAGTTCACAAAGTGGATTGAAGCCAAGCCCATCAAGAAGCTCGACGCCCTTACAACCATCAAGTTTGTCAGAGACATCATCTCCAGATTCGGGGTACCGCACAGCATAATCACTGACAATGGCACAAACTTTGACTCGGACAGATTCAAAGGTTTCTGTACAGGCCAAGGTATCCGAGTGGATTTTGCATCTGTGGCGCATCCCCAAACAAACGGGCAAGTAGAGCGGGCGAATGGACTTATTCTGCAAGGTTTGAAGCCTCGACTCCTGCAAGAAGTGGGACATGCTGCCGGCGCATGGGTCACCGAACTGCTTTCAGCGCTGTGGGGTCTCCGCACAACCCCCAATAGATCTACAGGGCGATCCCCGTTCTTCCTTGTTTACGGAGCAGAGGCGGTCCTTCCGAGTGATTTGCTTCACAACGCTCCACGAGTTGAACTCTTCTCCGAAGCCGAAGCAGAGCAAGCAAGGCAAGACGGAGTGGATGTTCTAGAGGAGGAGCGCGAGATGGCACTGACTCGCTCAACCATTTATCAACAAGATCTGCGGCGTTTTCACGCGCGACACGTCAGGAGTCGTACATTCCAAGCAGGCGACCTGGTGCTCCGAGTGGATCAGCAGAGACCTCACAAGTTAGCTCCCGCCTGGGAAGGACCCTTCATCATCTCCAAGGTGCTGAACAACGGAGCATATCGACTCTACAACCTCGATAGGGAAACAGACGAACTGCGAGCATGGAACGGAGATCTCCTGAAGCGCTTCTACACGTGACCGTCGACTGAAGCAATGTAAAGAACAAGTATCGTTGAAGTAATACAAAGTAGATTGAGTTTTTGCAGATTCAAAATTCTTCCGCGTTCGCAGACTCCGGCCTCAAAAAAAAACTTAGCTGCGATCCAGAATCGCCTAAGTACTAACTTTCTGCGAGTGTGCACTAAACGTCGCACTCGGGGACTTAGCTGCGATCCAGAATCGCCTAAGTACAATCTTTCTCTGAGTGTGCACTAAGCGTCGCACTCGGGAAGTTAGCTGCGATCCAGAATCGCCTGAGTACAAACTTTCTCCGAGTGTGCACTAAAACGTCGCACTCGGGGACTTAGCTGCGATCCAGAATCGCCTAAGTACTAACTTTCTCCGAGTGTGCACTAAACGTCGCACTCGGGGACTTAGCTGCGATCAAGAATCGCCTAAGTACAAACTTTCTCCAGTGTGCACTAAACGTCGCACTCGAGGACTTAGCTGCGATCCAGAATCGCCTAAGTACAATCTTTCTCCGAGTGTGCACTAAACGTCACACTCGGGGACTTAAGTGCGATCCAGAATCGCCTAAGTACAATCTTTCTCCGAGTGTGCACTAAACGTCGCACTCGGGGACTTAGCTGCGATCAAGAATCACCTAAGTACAAACTTTCTCCGAGTGTGCACTAAACGTCGCACTCGGGGACTTAGCTGCGATCCAGAATCGCCTAAGTACTAACTTTCTCCGAGTGTGCACTAAACGTCGCACTCGGGGACTTAGCTGTGATCAAGAATCGCCTAAGTACAAACTTTCTCCGAGTATGCGCTAAACGTCGCACTCGGGGACTTAGCTGCAATGAAGGATCGCCTAAGTACTAATTTCCTCCGAGTGTGCACTAAACGTCGCACTCGGGGACTTAGCTGCGATCAAGAATCGCCTAAGTACAAACTTTTACCGAGTGTGCACTAAAACGTCACACTCGGCGACTTAGCTGCGATCCAGTATCGCCTAAGCAACAACTTTCTCCGAGTGTGCTCTAAACATCGCACTCGGAGACTTGTTTGCGATCAAGAATCGCCTAAGTAAAAAGCTTCCTTCGAGTGTATCTTAGAGATCCACTCAGAGACTTAGCAGACCCTTATTGAGGCTCATGTAGATGTCAAGACAACTGACAATTACATGAGTAGCAGACCCTCATTGAGACTCATGTAGATGTCAAGACAATTGACAATTACATGAGTAGCAACTCGCTCCGAGTGCGATCTTACGGTCGCGCTTTAAGACTTAGCTGCGATAACGAATCGCTTAAGTAAAGAACTCCCTTCGAGTGTATCCTAGAGATCCACCCGGAGGCTTAGCAGACCCTCACTGAGGCTCATGCAGATGTCAAGACAACTGACAATTACATGCTCCGCATGTTTGCCATTGGCTTCACCAAGAAACGCCAAACAAAAACCACGAGCCAAAATCGTGTCAACAATTCTTTGGCAAAGGAAGAGCAAAATATTCGGTTCCAATTCATAGTTGGTTTAAAGATAGTCGGTTCGGTGTAGATCAAGCTTATCCACACCGAACCACGAATGTGACGGCCAACAACAGTGGCCAAAGTTTGATACAAGTAACAATCGGCATACCGAGGTAAAAGTTTTCTCAAGCGTCGTCAGGGCTGGCACTAGGACTGGTAGGCTCCACGAAAGTGTCGAGGTCGATCCCGTCTGCGATGCGAGTGGTGCTCTCAAGGAAGGTCTCCATGAAATCTTCGAATCGAAGCTTCTTGGTGTTGGCGACCTGTAGCGCCTTCAGCTTCTCTTCGCGAGCCTCCTTGCAGTGCACTCGGACCAGCGACAGCGCCACGTCCGCAACACATCGAGCAGCAGACTTCTTCCATGCCTGCACTCGGTTCGGGACGTCCTCCAGCCGAGTCATCAACCCTTCCATCTCTTGCCGGGACCCGTCTTTGGGCCACAGCTCCTTGTCGATTCGGCCGACGACCTCTCTCAGTCGACCGATGAAATGTCCCACTTTGCCCAGGCGAATGTGCGCTCGGAGCATGTCTCGATTGGCGTCCTCGCCGAGTGGAACGTTCGGAATAACCGACCGCTCAACGTCAGCTGCTTCAGCCTCAGCGTCCATACAAAAATCTGCAAAGACAAGACGAGCAGAAAGTAAGCGCAGAATGAAATACACAGTCAAGAAGCACTCGGAAAAACAGAACTTACCACCAAGAAGCGCAATCATCTTCCTTGCCCAGTCACTAACGTACTTCTCATGTGATATGCACCGCCTGTTCATCACCTTCATCTGTCCCATCAGCTCGGTTCTTTGTTTCCCCATTTTCTCCATTTCGGCCACCAATGCCTTGTTTGCCTCACGGGATTCCTCCAAGGACTTCTCTCGTTCAGCCAGAGCGCCCTTCACACCAGCCAAGTCATGAACAGCTGCCTCCAGTTCCGCAGCAAGCTGAATCTTTTCAGCCTTCAGAGCGTTGTACGCTGATCCCATCTCGCAAGTCTTCTGCAAATCAGCGCGAAGGGAAAGATCAGACAAATTCAACAAGGAAAACAATAAAAGCTCGAAGTTCTTCAGACCCCTGCCGACGCAAGCAGTCGACAGCGGCCTCGGGGACTACACCCAGTGGGTTCACTAAGAGTGACCCCACTGCCATGAAGCTCAAACAGGTCCGCCCTATTGAGTTAAATAACAAAAACAAGCCTATGAGGCTACTACTACCCGACCTGAGTAAAATTACTCTCGGGGACTACTTCCAGTAGGTGCACTCGGAGTGCCCCCACCGGTAACATTCGAACAGATTATTTTTTATCTGATCAAGCTAAAGAAAATGTATATAAAGACAATTGCCGGTGCAAGCACTCGACAGAAGTCTCGGGGACTACACCCACTTGGTTCACTAAGAGTGAACCCACTGCAAAATAATCATACTGCATCCGAGTATATTGCTTAAACACCCACTGGGTTACAAGAGGAAAGTAAATACTTACTAGCCCACTTACTCGGATATCGTCCCGGAGTTCCAAGCTTCGCTTGTACACAGACGCGATGGAGTCGTACGCTCTCTTGGCATCACCCGCCATCAACTCCGCCTGCACCATGGCCCCCTTGGCAGCTCCCACCTGATCTTCCGGGAGGCGTTGGGCGTCGTACTGGACGGTCGACGGACCTGGCACCACAAGAGACTCCTTGGGCATACCAAGTCCTGCTCCAGTCGGTTCAACAGCGATGAGTGCCGTTTCAGTCGACGACATCGTCTCGGCTAGCGGCGCGTCCATGGCGGGAGTAGTAGCAGATGGAACAGCCTCAAGGACACGCACCGCAGCTTGCTCGGACCTCTTTTGGTCGTCCTCCTCCAGATGAATCACCTCTGAAGGAAGCCCGACCGAACGACGTGAGACCACAGGAACAAGGGCAAGATCAAAGACAGAATTCATGAAACAATAATGTAAGCTCTCGGAGTCGCCACGATGTACCTTGCTGGGATGTGGCGACGTTGTCTGTATCCATGGGATCGTCTTCCTGGCGTGGCAGAGAAGTGGCAGAGGTCGAAGCTCTGTCGAGTAAAATTCACTCGACCAATAAGCATGAGTTCAATCAAATACTAGAAGAAGATAGGAGAACAATACACTCACGTTGAGGCAACGGGAACAACGATCCTCATCCGCGGCAAAGCCTTCCGAGGTTTGGATCCACTTGGTTTGGCCACCTTGGAAGGTTGGCCCGCAGGCTCAGCAACAGCATCCCTGGTCCTCTTTGTGCTCCGAGCACTCGGAGCCACGGGAGTAGCTGGCAAGGCGCTCGGAACCACGGGAGGAGCCGACGGGGCACTCGGGGCCGCTGGAGGAGCCGACGGAGTCACGGGAGCTGACGGGGCACTCGGGGCCGCTGGAGGAGCCGACGAAGTCACGGGTTCGTGACGACGCTTAGTTCGAGGCTCTGGTGGTGGGGGTGGCGAGCTCTGCTCCTCATCCTCCTCCTCTTCTTCGGACTCCTCCTCCGTCTCCCCGCTGTCTGAGACATACTCGGCACTCTCCACGCTGCCTTCCTGGCTGCCTTCCTCTTCCTCAGCCGGATTCCCGTTCGAGACGGGGGAATACCAGTTGGTCCACGCCTGCACAAGATACAGTCGACAACATCAGACGTCAGACAGTGGTGCAAGAAAAAGTGGCAAATCTAAAGGAATTGTAAGCACTCGGCAAGGTATTCTCACCTCATTCGGTGGAGGGTTGTCCGCGCGGAAAGGCTTCACTCGCCGGGCTCCTCTAGGGTTATCGCAGGCGCCTCTGATGCCGCGGACCCACGCCGTCACAACCTCCCCGGTCACGCACTCGGGGTGAGTCCGAGTGGAGTCCTCAGGCCCCGTGTAGTGCCACATGGCGTGATGTCGAGCTTGCAAAGGCTGGATACGCCGACCCAGAAAAACCTCCAGCAAATCTATGCCGGTGACTCCCTTGCGGACGACATCTACCAGCGCATCGACCAGAGGCTGAATCTGGATCTTTTCCATCTTCGCAAGCGCAAGCTGCCTAGGTGGAGCCGATCGGTCTAGGCTAAAAGGTGGCAGTCCAGTTGCGGCATTCGGACAAGTGACGTCCTAGCAGTAGAACCAAGTTGACTGCCAGTTCCTAACGGATTCAGACAACTGAAGAGCGGGATAGCTACTTTTGCTTTTCTTCTGGAAGCCTAAGCCTCCGCAGAGCTGGAGGAGATGAGTTTTGTCGTCCGACTAGCTAAGTCTTTTGATGGTTTGGGATCTAGCGGAGAAGATGTGCTTAAAGAGCCCCCAATGAGGAGGACAACCGATAAAACACTCGCAAAGCACAACGAAGGCAGAGAGATGAGCTATTGCATTGGGAGGAAAAAGGTGGAGCTATGCCCCGAATTGGTTCATTATACCTCTGAAGAAGGGATGAGGAGGCAGAGAGAAGCCTCGGTACACGTGACTGAGCAGCAAGACGCGCTCCCCCTCCTGGGGCGCCGGCTCCGTCTCGCCCTCCGCCGGCAGCCTCCATGTCTTGTTCTCGATCAGGCCTTGCTCCACCAGCTCCAGCATGTCACTCTTCGTCACCGTGGAGGGGAGGAAATCCCCCTGGATCCAACCCGCCGGCAGTGCCCGCTGTCGCCGTTGAGCGGGAGCCGCCGTCTTCTTCTTCTTCTTCCGCGCCTCGAGCTTGCTCGTCTGCCCCTTCATCATGGTGGAGGCTGCAGATCCGCGGAGGAGGAGGAGAAGGAGGGAGCTTGGGGTGCGCAGGAAGCCACGGGAGAGGCGAGGCCAGTGCGAGTTATCAGGCGAGTGCAACGAGAAACCCTCGCTGGAGAGGTTTAAATAAGGTTCCGACTGGGTCACTAGAAGGTGGCCCCGAAATCTTATCCCCCGACCGGTTGCTGCGATATTAGTGGAGGAGATGAAGGCGCGGAAATCGAGGCGGCAGATACTACTCGATGACGATGTCGTCATCCCCGCCGAGCGCGCGGCAACCGAAATTTGAGGATCCCAGAAAATCCGCCGCTGTCAGTTGACCGGTCACGTCAAAAGATTCCATGGAAGCACTCGGTCTCTGACGGTTCGTTTCTCAGATATATCCACTCGGATCACTGGTCAAGAGGATAAAATGGATCGAGGCAAACAACGCCAAAGTCGCATCCATACCAGTCGGATCCGTACTCCAAGCATCGTTTCGTCATTCCAACCCCGATCCATTCGGGGACTAATGATGGGGTTATAGTCCTAGGGTAGGGTCATAGGCCTGCCCTATAGGTCCTACCCAAGGACTATCCTTCATAAGGGACAAGGCCCTTAGTCAGTTCCGACTGAATTAAGGACATCCCATCATCCAGTCAGTGACGATTCCTCCATCATCCAATCGGAGATGAGCATTCGGAGCGTATCAAACTTACCGACTGGATTCCACTCTGTACATCGTAACCCCCCTGGAGGGCAACGGGCATACGTTTTCATGTACGTTTATTAGCATTTAAGGCATACGTTACTTGTAACGTAGGCATTTAATCGCCACTACTCCACCCCTGTGCACCGAACCGTTGTGAAGGGCAGCACACTCTATATAAGTCGTCCTTCCCCACTGGTGCAGGGGTTAGCAATTCACTGTAATCCATATTCCACTCGACATCAAGCTCCCAAGAGCACTGAGACGTAGGGCTTTTACCTCCACCGTAGAGGGGCCTGAACTCATACAACCTCGCCGTAGCTAAGGCTCTGCCCATCCTTTCGTACCCCATACATCTACTGTCAGACTTATACCCATGACAGTTCCTTTGAGGAATTTGTTCAGGGTATCTTCACCACGAACGGAAGCATGAGGAGTTGCTCCTCAACCTAAGGTACCTACTGAAAATATCTTTTATGAAATTCCTTCGGGTATGCTTGAGAAACTGCTGGCTAATCCTTTTACATGAAATGGATCTTCACATCCAGACTTGCATCTAATCTATGTAGATGAAGTTTGTGGTTTATTTAAGCTTGCAGGTTTGCCCGAGGATGAGGTAAAGAAGAAAGTCTTTCCTTTATCTTTGAAGGATAAGGCATTGGCATGGTATAGGCTATGTGATGATACTGGATCATGGGACTACAATCGGTTGAAATTGGAAATTCATCAAAAAATTTATCCTATGCATTTAGTACATCGTGATCGGAATTATATTTATAACTTTTGGCCTCGTGACAGGGAAAGCATAGCTCAAGCTTGGGGGAGGCTTAAATCAATGCTATATTCATGCCCCAATCATGAGCTCTCGAGAGAAATTCTCACTCAAAACTTTTATGCTCGGCTTTCTCATGAAGATCGTACCATGCTTGACACTTCTTGTGCCGGTTCTTTTATGAAGAAGGATATTGACCACAAGTGAAATTTATTGGAAATAAGCAAACGTAACTCTGAAGATTGAGAGCTTGAAGAAGGTAAGGAGTCAGGTATGAATTTCCAGTTTGATTGCGTTAAATCTTTTCTTGAAACAAACACTTCTAGAGATTTTAGCGCTAAGTATGGACTTAACTCTGAGATAGTAGCATCTCTATGTGAATCTTTTGCTGCTCATATTGATCTTCCCAAAGAGAAGTGGTTTAAGTATCATCCTCCTGTAGAAGTCAACATAGTTAAACCCAATCTAGTTGAAGACAAAGTCATTGCCTATAATGATCCTATTGTTCCTTGTGCCTACACTGAGAAACCACGTTACCCTGCTAGGAAAAAGGATTATTCTAAAGCTCCAACTATGATACGTAGGGGTTACATTAGACCACTTGCACCCCTTGAGGAAATTAGAGTTGAACCTAGTGTTGCTATTATCAAAGATCTCTTAACCGAAGACATAGACGGGCATGTTATCAAATTCTGTGAGGACTCCGCTAGAATTGCTAAACCTCACGCAAAAGACAAATACGGACATGTAGTTGGCCTGCCCGTTGTTTCTGTCAAGATAGGAGATCACTTTTATCATGGTTTATGTTATATGGGTGCTAGTGTTAGTGCAATACCCCGGTCCCTATATGATGAAATCAAAGATGAGGTTGCACCTGCTGAGTTAGAACCCATTGATGCCACTATTACGCTAGCTAATAGAGACACTATCTGCCCTGTGGGAATTGTGAGAGATGTAGAAGTCTTGTGTGGTAAGACGAAGTATCCTACTAATTTCCTCGTCCTTGCTACTGCACAAGATAGCTTTTGTCCCATCATATTTGGTAGACTCTTTCTCAACACTGTCAATGCTCATATTGATTGCATTAAACAGACAGTCACTGTTAGTTTCAAGGGTGTGTCTCATGAATTTAACTTCTCCAAGTTTGGAAGACAACCCCATGAAAAAGAGTCGTCTGGTAGGGATGAAATCATTGCTCTTGCCTCTATTGCCGTGCCTCCTACAGATCCTTTAGAGCAATATCTGCTTGAGCATGAAAATGATATGCATATGGATGAAAGAGATGAGATAGATAAAATTGTTTTAGAACAATATCCTATTCTTAAGAATAATCTGCATGTTGAACTGCTTGGGGATCCTCCCCCACCAAAGGGTGATCCTGTGTTCGAGCTAAAACAGTTACCAGATACACTTAAGTATGCCTATCTTGATGAGAAGGAGATATATCCTCTTATTATTAGTGCTCACCTCTCGAATCACGAAGAGAAGAAGTTATTAAAAACTTTGAGGAAGCACCGTGTTGCTATTGGATATACTCTTGATGATCTTAAGGGTATTAGTCCCACTCTATGTCAGCACAAGATTAAAACTGACCCTCATTCTAAGCCAGTTCCTGATCATCAACGGAGATTAAATCCTAGGATGAAAGAGGTCGTGAGAAAAGAAATATTAAAGCTTCTGGAAGCAGGAATCATTTATCCTGTTGCTCATAGTGATTGGGTAAGTCCAGTACATTGCGTACCAAAGAAGGGAGGTATCACCGTCGCTCCTAATGATAAGAATGAACTAATCCCACAGAGGATTATTACTGGCTATAGGATGGTGATCGACTTTCGGAAACTGAACAAGGCAACTAGGAAAGACCATTATCCTTTGTCGTTTATCGACCAAATGCTAGAAAGGCTATCTAAACACACACACTTCTGCTTTCTAGACGGTTATTCAGGTTTCTTGCAAATACCTGTTGCACAATCTGATCAGGAGAAAACCACTTTCACCTGCCCCTTCGGTACCTTTGCTTATAGACGTATGCTTTTTGGCTTATGCAATGCACCAGCCACCTTTCAAAGATGAATGATGGCTATATTCTCTAACTTTTGTGAAAAGATTGTTGAGGTTTTCATGGATGATTTCTCCGTTTATGGTTCTTCCTTTGACGATTGCCTCAGCAACCTTGATCGAGTCTGACAGAGATGCAAAGATACCAACCTCGTCTTGAACTGGGAGAAGTGCCACTTCATGGTTAATGAAGGCATCGTCTTAGGACACAAATCTCTGAGAGAGGCATTGAAGTTGATAAGGCTAAGGTTGATGCAATTGAGAAAATGCCTTGCCCCACATATATCAGAGGTATACGAAGTTTCCTAGGTCATGTTGGTTTCTATAGAAGGTTCATTAAAGACTTCTCTAAGATTTCTAGGCCTCTTACCAACCTCTACAGAAAGATGTTCGTTTTGTTTTTGATGAGGATTGTGAGGAAGCTTTCAAAATACTTAAGAGGGCCTTGATAACCGCACCTATTGTTCAACCACCTGATTGGAACTTGCCCTTTGAAATCATGTGCGACGCTAGTGATTATGCTCTTGGTGCTGTTCTAGGACAAAGAGTTGACAAGAAGTTGAATGTTACTCACTACGCTAGTAAAACTCTAGACAATTCCCAAAGAAACTATGCCACTACGGAGAAGGAATTTTTAGCAGTCGTATTTGCATGTGAAAAGTTCAGATCTTATATAGTTGACTCCAAAGTCATTATTCACTCTATTCATGCTGCTATTAAGTACCTTATGGAGAAGAAGGACGCTAAGCCTAGGCTAATCAGATGGGTTCTCCTGCTACAGAAATTTGATTTGCACGTTGTTGACCGAAAGGGTGCTCATAATCCTATAGGAGATAACTTGTCCAGGATAGAGAATGTCCTTGATGACCCACGACCTATTGATGACAGCTTTCTCGATGAGCAATTTAATGTCATCCGCACTTCACATAGTGCACCGTGGTATGCTGATTACACAAACTATATCGTAGCCATATACATACCACCCAGTTTCACCTACCAGCAAAAGAAGAAATTCTTATTTGATTTGAGACACTACTTTGGGATGATCCTCACCTTTATAAGGAAAGAGTAGATGGTGTTATTAGACGTTGTGTGCCTGAACATGAACAGGGGCAGATCCTGCAGAAGTGTCATTCCGAAGCCTACGAAGGACACCATGCTGGAGATAGAACTGCTCATAAGGTATTGCAATCAGGTTTCTATTGGCCCACTCTCTTCAAGGATGCCCGTAAGTTTGTCTTGTCTTGTGACGAATGCCAAAGAATAGGGAACATCAGTAAACGTCAGGAAATGCCTATGAACTATTCACTTGCCATTGAACCATTTGATGTGTGGGGCTTTGATTATATGGGACCCTTCCCGAGTTCCAATGGGTATACTCACATCTTAGTCTCTATTGATTACGTCACTAAGTGGGTAGAAGCTATCCCCACTAGAAATGTTGATCATCACACCTCTATTAAGATGCTTAAAGAAGTCATTTTCCCAAGATTTGGAGTCCCTAGATATTTGATGACTGA
Organism: Hordeum vulgare subsp. vulgare; assembly: GCF_904849725.1. Taxonomy (NCBI): domain Eukaryota; kingdom Viridiplantae; phylum Streptophyta; class Magnoliopsida; order Poales; family Poaceae; genus Hordeum; species Hordeum vulgare. Next base: position 502,220,127 of record NC_058523.1, on the reverse strand, counting down.
TGGCGGTTCAGATTTCATTCATGGTGTTTTCCGCAAGATGCTCGCTAAGTATGATGTCAACCATAGAGTTGCATCTCCTTATCATCCTCAGTCTAGTGGTCAAGTGGAGTTGAGTAATAGGGAGATCAAATTTATCTTACAAAAGACTGTTAATAGATCTCGAAAGAATTGGTCTAGCAAACTTGACGATGCACTATGGGCTTATAGGAATGCTTATAAGAATCCCATGGGCATGTCGCCATATAAAATGGTTTACGGTAAGGCCTGTCATTTACCTCTTGAGCTAGAACACAAAGCTTATTGGGCAATCAAAGAGCTCAACTTCGATTTCAAACTTGCCGGTGAGAAGCGGTTGTTTGATATCAGCTTATTAGATGAATGGAGGGCCGAGGCATATGAGAATGCCAAGTTGTTCAAGGAAAAGGTTAAGAGATGGCACGATAAAAGAATACAAAAACGTGAGTTCAATGTAGGTGACTATGTCCTGCTATACAATTCTCGCTTAAGATTCTTCGCAGGCAAGCTTCTCTCTAAATAGGAAGGTCCCTATGTTGTTGAGGAAGCATATCGTTCCGGTGCCATCAAAATCAATAACACGGAAGGTAAGTTTCCTAGAGTGGTAAATGGGCAAAGAATCAAGCATTATATCTGTGGTACTCCCATAAATGTTGAGACCAATATCATCAATATCATAACTCCAGAGGAGTACATAAGGGATGTTTATCAGCCTATTTCAGAGTGTGAAAACGAAGAGGTATGTGCTTCGGTAAGTAATTGGACTCCAAAACTTTTCCAGTAGGAAATTTTCTCTGTTTTGGAATATTTGAAAAAATACAAAAATTGGAAGTAGTCCGGAAAGTGCGCGAGGAGGCGACAAGCCTGCACGGCGCAGGCCCACCCCATGGTCGCGCCGTGAGGGCTTGTGGCCACCTCGTGCGCCTCCCGGACTCCGTTTTCTTGCGGAGCACTCCTTCTGGTCCAAAAAAATCATTATATATACGCCCGAGGGTTTTGATCTCCGTATCGCGCAGTTTTTCTTTGTTTTTCGTTTCGAGCCTATTTCTGCTGCAAATCTAGACTGCTATGGCTTCCCCAAAAGCTCCGAAGGACAAGGTCTTTGAGAAGGTTATCAATCCTTACCTCGCAGAAGTGTTGCAGCACCCTCAATCTATCAAGATGAGTGAGGGGATGTTGCACATTCGTGATGTTGAGAGGCCTAAAAAGACCAGGAGCGTGGAGATGAGGCTCGAAGCAATGGAGCAACAAGTCCTCAAGTGCCAAGGGATGGTGGAGCATGGACTCAACGCCAACCACATGAAGATCACGAAGTTCACCAGCAAGCACAAGATGGATGCCAATGACATTGGGAAGCACCTATCTAGTCTCTATGACAGGGTTGATCAACTCCACGGCCAGATCTATGACCTGCAGAACCAAAACTGTGAGTATGAGTATAGATTTAAATCAATATGGTTGGCTGTAGATTTGAGGATTCCGGCGACTCGTTCATCCTGCCATGATGGAGCACCTATGCCTTGGAAGACGGAGGATCAAACTCATGTTGCAACTCCTCCACCATCACCACCAAAGGAAGACAACTAAGCATTGGTATGGGCAACTCCCTTGGCTTGTGCCAAGCTTGGGGGAGTTGCCCTGGTATCGTATCACCTTCATATCTTTTGCTTTTACCTTTGTTTTAGTTCTTTCCTTTTTCAGTTTTTATCTCTCCTCTTAGTGGAATAAGTATTTAGTGTTTAGTTTGAGTCTTTTGCCTTGTGTCCCCCCCGATGTATTCGAGCTTGCGAGCTATATAATAAAGAGTATCTTAGTCAAGGGCTTTGTTTGTGCCGTGATCAAAAGTATGAAAAGAACGATAGCATGAAATATCATGAGATGATCTTATGGAAAGTGATAGCTTCACATATAACAAGTATGATGATTGAAACTTGTTGAGAATAGACCAACATAGACCCCAGTCATTGTTGCAATTTATAAGAAGTAATAAGGAAAGAGAGGTTCACATATAAATATATCATCTTAGACACTTTTTACAATTGTGAGGACTCACCAAACTATTACATGCTTAGAAGTAGATGTTGGACAAGGAAGACAACATAATGAATTGTGTTTGCTTGATTCCAAAAAATGTTATATGATTAGAGATCCCTTAGCATGTGACGATTGCTTCCACCTCATATTAGCCAAAACTCCCGCACCAAGTAGAGATACTACTTGTGCATCCATAAACCTTCAAACCAGTCTTGCCATGAGTGTCCACCATACCTACCTATGGATTGAATAAGATCCCTCAAGTAAGTTGTCATCGGTGTAAGCAATAAAAATTGCTCTCTAATATGAATGATCTATTAGTGTGTGGAAAATAAGCTTTGTACGAACATGTGATGAGGAAGACATAAAAGCGACAGACTGCATAATAAAGTTCTTTATCACAGGAGGAAATATAAAGTGACGTTCCTCCGCACTAAGAGGACACACATCCAAACCTCACAAGCGCATGACAACCTCTGCTTCCCTCTGCGAAGGGCCTATCTTGTACCTTTCCTTTTGTCCTTGTGAAAGTCATGGTGATAAACACCAATTCCCTATTCCGTCTTCATCTTGGTGAACGTCATATGCTAGGGAAAGATCTATATTCTTATATCAACTTGGAGATGAGTACTTATGCTTTATTATTGTTGACTTTACCCTTGAGGTAAATGGTTGGGAGGCAAAATTATAAGCCCCTATCTTTCTCTGTGTCCAACTGAAACTTTGATGCCATGAGTACCACGTGAGTTGTAACAATTGTGGAAAACAAAAGAGATGATTGAGTATGTGGATTTGCTTTACAAGCTCTTATTTGACTCTTTCTGATGCTATGATAAATTGCAATTGCTTCAATGACTATGGACTGTTGTTGGCTTCTTCTCGGTAAGGTTTTGATTCATAATTTTCTTTGTGAAGGAATTGTTACTTTCCCTTAAGAATCTTTATGATGTATTGTTGTTCTATGTGTGATCATGATGCCCTCATGTCCGTATTATGTTTTATCGAAACCTTCATCCCTAAACATGTGGACATGTTTATGGATCTTGGTTTTCGCTTGAGGACAAGCGAGGTTTAAGCTTGGGGGAGTTGATACGTCCATTTTGCATCATACTTTCATGTTGATATTTATCGCTTTATAGACTGTTATTATACTTTGTGGTACTATACTTATGCCTTTTCTCTCTTATTTTGCAAGGTTTATTTGAAGAGGGAGAATACCGGCAGCTGGAATTCTGGACTGGAAAAGGAGCAAGTTTGAGTCCTCATTCTGCACAACTCCAAATGCCCTGAAAATCAACGTGGAATTTTTTGGGAATATATAAAAAATATTGGGCGAAAGAAGTGCCAGAGGGGAGCTGCCAGGGTCCCACAAGCCTGGTGGCCGTGGCCTGCCCCCTGGCCGCGGCTACAGGGCTTGTGGGCACCCTGGTGGCCCACTGCCCCCCCTCTTTTGCTATATGAAGGGTTTTGTCCGGAAAAAAAATCAGGGCAGAGCTTTTTCGAGGAGGCGCTGCCGCCACGAGATGGAACTTGAGAAGAACCAATCTAGAGCTCCGGCAGGACGATCCTGCCGGGGAAACTTCCCTCCCGGAGGGGAAATCGTCGCCATCATCATCACCAACACTCCTCTCATCGCAGAGGACTCATCACCATCAACATATTCATCCGCACCATCTCATCTCCAAACCCTAGTTCATATCTTGTAACGAATCTATGTCTCGCGACTCCGATTTTTACTTGTAAGGTTGCTAGTAGTGTTGATTACTCTTTGTAGTTGATGCTAGTTGGATTACTTGGTGGAAGAGTTTATGTTCAGATCCTTGTTGCTACTCATTACACCTCTGATCATGATTATGATTATGCCTTCTGAGTAGTTACTTTTGTTCCTGGGGACATGGGATAAGTCATGTTAATAATAGTCATGTGAATTTGGTATTCGTTCAGTATTTTGATATGTTGTATGTTGTTTTTCCTCTAGTGGTGTTATGTGAACGTCGACTACATAACACTTCACCATTATTTGGGCCTAGAGGAAGGCATTGGGGAGTAGTAAGTAGATGATGGGTTGCTAGAGTGACAGAAGCTTAAACCCTAGTCTATGCGTTGCTTCGTAAGGGGCTGATTTGGATCCACTAGTTTAATGCTATGGTTAGACGTTGTCTTAATTCTTCTTTCGTAGTTGCGGATGCTTGCGAGAGGGGTTAATCCTAAGTGGGATGCTTGTCCAAGAAAGGGCAGTACCCAAGCGCCGGTCCACCCACATATCAAACTATCAAAGTAATGAACGCGAATCATATGAACATGATAAAACTAGCATGACAGAAATGCCCGTGTGTCCTCGGGAGCGTTTTTCCTCCTATAAGACTTTGTTCAGGCTTGTCCCTTGCTACAAAAGGGATGGGCCACTTTGCTGCACCGTTGCTATTACTTGTTACTTGTTACTTTTCACCTCCTACGTTTCACCTCACTAGACCATCACTCGTTACCGCTACTTTCAGTGCTTGCAGTTATTACCTTGCTGAAAACCGTTTATCAGAGCCTTCTGCTCCTCGTTGGGTTCGAGACTCTTACTTATCGAAAGGACTACGATTGATCCCCTATACTTGTGGGTCATCACCGGGCCCCACTATTGTACCCTTTATCCATATTGTTGGCCGGAGGGTTCACCTATAAAACCCCCCGGTCGCCCTCCATGCAGGGGGGCGATCATTCCACGGACGAACACTACACACTCACCAACCACATAGAGAGAGGCAGAGACGAGCCAGCTGCGCCCCTCTTCCTCCTCCCAACACAGCTCCACGAGCAACCCTGTATTCTGTTCATACACATCAAACACTCCGGCAGGACTAGGGGTCTGATGTGTACGGAGAGCCCTGAACCTGGGTACATCGTGCGTTCCATGCTTGTACCAACCTCGTTCCCAGCGCCCTCCTTTGTCCCTTCGGTTCTCACCGACTTTAGCCTACGTATGGCATATGTTGTGAGTATTCACCGACATTTGGCGCCCACCATGCGGCCGATCGCGGCATCGGCTGGCTTTACGCGCTGGGCGGGGCCCCGCACCTACACCACCGAATGCACCGCGTCCTGGTCAGTTTGCATGCCCATGGAGCCCGCTTTTGACGAGGCAACACCGATGATGATCGACGCCCCCGTCCGCCATGCGGATTCGGACGAAGATTCTGATGACGATGCGCTTCCTAGCGTCGTCGTCGCTGCTATGGAGAACCTCTGCGTTCTCATTAGCGACCTACGTCTCAACGACGGTCCGTGCTACTTCGGCGAGGACTTCGACATTGAGGCGCTCTGCGCCAGCTTCCGCAGGCTCTCTATCGCTGAGACGCCTATCCATGACGTATATCCCAGCAACATCCTCATCTTCGATGACCCTCCGCCGTCGGTAGGGTTCTTCACCCCATACCACGTCGCCGCCGTCTCCAACGTCGTGGAGGTGATGGTTATCGGCGTTGGCACCAGCGCGGCTCATGGCAAAGCGTCAGCACACGATGGTGAGCCTGCTGCTGCCACCGCAGATACTCTTCGGGACGCCATCGCCGGCCTGAAGACACCCGTCGCCGCTTCCGCAAACCCTATTGACGCCCGGGCCTCACTTGAGGAGGCTCGCAAGCGTATCTTGGAGGAGGGCATTGCCGTCGCCTCGGCAAAGCGTCGGATGGAGGCCACGCAGCGCAAGTATAACTCCGCATACGGCCTCACTCCCATTTCCGAGGCCCCTAGCCGGGTTGGATCGGTCCGCAGCTGCGGCCGGTTCATTGCCGAAGTCCTAGGTGGTGATCTGCCCACCTACGAGACCCCTACAGCCAACATGCGAGCGGCGCAGGCAGCCATGAAGGAGATGGCAAGCCTCGAAGGCGAGGAGTGCACTTTCCAGGAGAAGCGGGTCAAGGATCTCCTTGACGCCGCCAACCAGCAACACACTCGGCTTGACCCTGGTCAAGCCCAGTCAGAGTCTCCGGGGCCCAACCCCGGAGCACGCCGCAACCCTAGCGGTCAGCATCATGCAGAAGGATCTTCCTCGCATCTCCCCTCCGGCCGGAGGGGCGAGGGAAGCCAAGACTAGCGCTCCCAGCGCGAGAGCAAGCACACTTCGGGCATGCATCACGGAGGCGACGAGGGCGATTCAGAATGTGAGATTCTTCACCCGCGAAGAACTCATGTCTCTGGTTCGCGAGGCGCCTCCCCTCTCGCCACTCGGACTGGTGCTCGCACTTCCCAGGACGATCGGCACGCCCACCAGCGTCTCATCATCCTGGCCCAATCAGCCCTCCTAGAGGAAGACGGCCCCGTCGGTCCAGCCTGCTTTGGCCCCCGAATCCGAGGGGAGTCGTTCCCCCGAGGTTTCACCTTGCCTCGGGACACGCCCAAATACAACGGCACGGCCAAGCCAGAGGACTGGCTGATTGACTACACCACGGCCGCCGGCATTGCCAGGGGCAACAAGCACATAGCGGTCCGCTACGTGACACTCATGTTGGCCGGCTCAGCTCGGACTTGGCTTAACAGCCTTCCGTCCGACAGCGTCAACTCCTGGGTGGACTTCGAGGAGGCGTTCATCCGCAACTTCACTGGCACCTACAAGCGCCCTGGCCGGCCTCGCGAGCTGGCCATGTGCGTCCAGAAGCCCGACGAACCCCTTCGCGACTATGTCACGCGGTGGACGGAGCTCCAGAACTCCTGCGAGGGGGTGCATGAGGTACAAGCCATCCAGTACTTCATCGTCGGTTGCCGAGACGACACCCTCCTCAAGCGCAAGCTTATGTTCTCCGAGCCCACCTCTCTGGCGGTGCTCATGGCCAAGGCGGACAAGTACGCCACGGCCGACTCGGCGATGCGCGTCAAGGTGACCGCCTCAGACAAGGTTGTCCCTACGCCGGCTACTCCCAAGCCGGCTGGGGGCAACCGAGGCGGCCAGAACAACAACAAGCGCAAGGCGGATCAGATGGATTCGCGCTCCAACAGCAAGTTGGTAGCCAGAGTGGAGGGCGAGACATCGGCTCCTCAAGCCGGCCCTCCGCGGGAGCGTTCCAACAGGAACAACACCAACTGGCTGCCCAGGCAGTCCTTCGAGCAACTGCTCGACGCCCCCTGCAAGATACATTCTCGCGCGCAGCCGTCCACCCATACCCTTCGACACTGCAGCTTTGCATGCCGGCTGTCGCAAGGGGATGGCCTGCCGGCTCCCCCAGGTGCGTAGGCGGCACCTCATGCACCGGCTCCTGGTCCTGCTCTGGCTCCGCCGCCGCCGCCTCGCGGCGACGGCCACCTCCATGACAACTACCCTCATCAAGACGGAGCATTCGTCGTCTTCACCAGTGAAGGCGACGACAAGCACATCCTGGGCCATAGGCGACGCGAGGTGAATGCCACGGTTCCCCCGGTTCCCCAGTACATGCATTGGTCTCACAAACCAATCACATGGAGTCGGGTGGACCACCCTGCGGTGATGCCCAACCCAGGGTCATACGTGCTCGTGCTCGACCCCACCTTCGCCTCCAAGAGGCTCACCTGTCAATTCTCCCGGGTGCTGGTCGATGGCGGCAACACCATCAACATCCTCTACCTCGACACTCTCCTCAAGCTCGGGCTCAAGGAGACGGACGTCCTGCCAACCAGTACTGTCTTCCATGACATCGTGCCTGGGCAGTCCCGCTCGCCCATTGGTAAGATCCAGCTGGACATCCTCTTCAGCGTCAAAGCTCACTTCTGCCGAGAATCCATATGGTTCGAGGTAGTGGACCTCAGCAGCCCGTATCACACGCTGCTGGGAAGACCGGCCGTGGCCAAATTTATGGCTATTCCGCACTACGGCTACCTGAAGATGAAGATGTCGGGTCCCAAGGGCATCATCACTGTTGCTGGCGACTACAAGAAGTCGCTCGAGTGTGCCCAAGATAGAAGTCGCCTCGCCGACGCCCTGGTGATTGCTAAGGAGAAGCAACAGATCGACCGGCTCGTGGCCCAGGCTACTGAGCAGCCGGCAATTCCTTCTCCTCCGTCCCAGTCGGCCGGTGAGGGCTCTTTCAAGCCGGCCAAAGAGACCGAGCAGGTCCCACTCGACCCTGCCAACCCCAAGCAGTGCGTCATCATCGGGGCTAGCCTCAGCCCCAAATAGGAAGGCGAGCTCGTCGACTTCCTCCGTGAGAATCGGGACATCTTTGCATGGTCCCCTAAGGACATGCCGGGTGTTCCGAGGAAGTACGCCGAGCACAAACTTCACGTACGAACGAATGCAAAGCCGGTGAAACAACCTTTGCGCCGCTTCGCCGAGGGGAAGCGATGCACGATCGGGGAAGAGATCACTCGGCTCCTTGCAGCCGGCTTCATCATGGAGGTTTTCCACCGGACTAGCTGGCTAATATAGTCCTGGTGCTGAAGAAGAACAACACCTGGCGAGTGTGTATCGACTACACTAGCATGTATAAGGCCTGTCTGAAAGACCCTTTCGCATTGCCTAGGATAGATCCAGTGATCGACTCCACTGCAGGCTGTGAATTGCTGTCGTTTTTGGATGCTTATTCAGGCCACCATCAAATCAAGCTGGATCCAGCTGATCGCCTGAAGACCTCCTTCATCACGCCCTTTGGGGCCTACTGCTATACCACCATGACATTCGGTCTGAAGAACGCTGGTGCGACATTCCAACGCTGCATGCAGCAGTGCCTACTGCCACAGATCGGGAGAAACATCCACGTCTATGTGGATGACATCATCGTCAAGACGAAGCAGCACTTCAGCCTCCTCGACGACCTGCGGGAGACGTTCGCCAACCTGCGCGAGTACAAGATCCGGCTCAACCCGGAGAAGTGCGTCTTTGGGGTTCCAGGCGGCAAACTCTTGGGGTTCTTCGTGTCCGCCCGCGGCATTAAGGCGAACCCCGAGAAGATCGGCACCATCGAGCGGATGGTCCGGCCGGCTCGAATCCTTGACGTCCAGAAGTTTGCCGGCTGCCTGGCGTCCCTTAGCTGGTTCGTCAGCCGGCTTGGCGAGAAGGCCCTTCCACTCTACCAGCTCATTAAGAAGACAACGAAGTTCGAGTGAACGACCAGGCGGACGAATCCTTCCGCGACCTCAAGCGGGTCATCTCGAGCCTGCCAATCTTGGCAGCACCGTGAGAAAGGGAACCCATACTCATATACATTGTAGCGACCACTCGCGTGGTTAGTGTAGTGTTGGTAGTTCAGCGCAAGGAGGAGGGCAAGGCACTGCCAGTGCAGCGCCCTGTCTACTACCTTAGCGAGGTCTTGTCCGCCTCCAAGCAGAACTACCCATATTACCAAAAAATGTGTTATGGTGTTTACCTTGCTGCAAAGAAGTTGAAGCAATACTTCCAAGAGCATGCCATCACTGTGGTATGCACCGCTCCACTTTCAGAGATCATGGGCAACCGTGACGCCATGGGCATGATTGCTAAATGGTACATCGCCATGGCGGACCATGATATTCGGTACGAGCCTCGCACTGCCATCAAATCTCAGGTGGTGGCAGACTTCTTAGTCGACTGGGCCGATACCTAGTTTGAGCCACCGCCTCCAGACTCCACGCATTGGCGGATGCACTTCGACGGCTCGAAGATGCGGACGGGACTAGGAGCCGGCATCGTCTTGACGTCTCCAAAAGGGGACCAGCTCAAGTATACTCTCCAGATCCACTTCGCCGCCTCCAACAACGTCGCCGAGTACGAGGCACTGGCTCACGGCCTCCGGCTTGCCAAGGAGATTGGCATCCGGCGGCTCCTATGCTTCGGCGATTCAGACTTGGTGGTACAGCAAGTCTCTGGCGAATGGGACGCCAGGGACGCCAACATGGCGAGCTACCGCTTCCTCATCCAGTAGCTCAGCGGCCCCTTCGAGGGCTGTGAGTTCCATCATGTTCCCAGGACGGACAATGAGGCGTTGATACACTGGCAAAGATCGGCTCCACGAGACAGGCTATCCCAGCCGACGTCTCCCTTGAGCAACTCCACAAGCCGTCTATTAGGTCGTCTCCCGAGTCGGCATCGATCTTCGTGCCGACTGACTCTACGGTGCAAGCGTCGTCGGCTCCTCCAGCTACGCCGGCTACAGCTCTTGTGCCGGCTACGCTGGCTATGCCGACTCCAATAGCGGCACCGGCTGAGTCCATGGTGCAAGCGCCGTCGGCTCCTCCAGCTACACCAGCTATAGCTCCTGTGCTGACTACGCTGGCCATGCCGACTCCAATAGCGGCACCGACTACAACAACAACTCCGGCTCCGCCCCTGCCTCGAATCCTGTCATCTCGACACCCAGTGGGTGGATGTCATGGAGGTAGACAGCGAGCCAGCTGCCGCATCAACACCAGACACACCTTGTCTCGAGTCCACGACCGCGGCTCCATCAAGCTCGGGGGCTACAGAAGCCCCTAACAGACAGGTCGAGGCGCAAGCGACCCTTGTGTCGGGTCCATTGTGGGCTCAAACTATCCTGGCCTTCCTCCTTCGCGACGAGCTTCCTCAGGACGAGGCAGAGGCGAGGCAGATCCAGCCCAGGTCTGCAGCCTACGCCATCATCAATCACGAGCTGGTGCGGCACAGGATGACCGGCGTGTTCGAACGCTGTGTCGAAACAGAAAAGGGACACGAGATCCTTAGAGACATTCACCAAGGGGAGTGTGCACATCAGGTCGCCTTTAGAACCCTGGTGTCCAAGACGTTCCGCCACGGATTCTACTCGCCCACGGCCCTCGAGGAGGTCGTGGATCTAGTCGACAAATGCGAAGGCTGCCAATTCTTCAGCGCGAAGAGCCACATGCCGCCTTCGGCCCTCAAAACCATCCCCTTGTCATGGTCGTTCGCCGTCTGGGGACTGGACATGGTAGGGCCCTTCAAGATGGCTCGTGGTGGAATGACCCATCTCTTGGTAGTCGTCGACAAGTTCACCAAGTGGATTGAAGCCAGACCTATCAAGAAGCTTGATGGCCCCACGGCCGTCAAGTTCATCACAGACATCTCTGTTAGATATGGCGTTCCCCACAACATCATCACCGACAACGGCACTGCTGATGCAACAAAAGACCTTCCAACGGTGCTAGAAACAAGCATGCTGATGGGAGACTATTCTTGTCTTGATACTCCTCAGCAACGGCACCAGGAATCCTTATGCTACGGCTACGCATTTAGGGACTTCCTTGGAAAATATGCAAAGGATACCCCCGTGGCCTTGGAGCCTTGCGTTGGTGTTCCCTCGAAGCAGAAAGGGTGATGTAGCACAGCGGTGGTAAGTATTTCCCTTAGTTTTCAGAACCAAGGTATCGATCCAGTGAAGGAATATCACAAGTACCTACACAAACACAAAGACCTTGCAACCAACGCTATGAAGGGGTTCTCAATCCCTTATAGATTGTTTGCCAAGTGAGTACTGAAAGCAACAAAGTAACAAAGCAAAGTAAAAGCGAAGGTGGAAACGATAAGTGTGAATAGACCCAAGGGCCGTAGTGTTCACTAGTGGCTTCTCTCATGAAAGCAAGTAGACGGTGGGCGAACGAATTACTGTCGAGCAATTGCTAGAACCGCGCAAAGTCGTGACGTCATCTATGGCAATGATTATATCTATAGGCATCACGTCCAAAACAAGTAGGCCGATACTTTCTCCATCTACTACTATTACTCCACACGTCGACCGCCATCCAGCATGCATCTAGTGTATTAAGTCCAAAAGAACAGAGTAATGCCTTAAGCAAGATGACATGATGTAGATCGACAATCTCATATCTACGATAAAAGCCCATATTGTTACCCTTGATGGCAACAACACGATGCGTGCCTTGCTGCCCTTTCTGTCACTGGGAAAGGTCACCACACGGTATGAACCCAAAACCAAGCACTTATCCCATTGCAAGAATCATAGATCTAGTTGGCCAAACAAAACCCAAGACTCGGAGAGACTTACAAGGATATCAAATCATGCATATAAGAAATCAGCAAAGACTCAAATATATATCATAGATAATCTGATCACAAATCCACAATTCATCGGATCTCGACAAACACACCGCCAAAGAGGATTACATCGGATAGATCTCCATGAAGATCATGGAGAACTTTGTATTGAAGATCCAAGAGAGAGAAGAAGCCATCTAGCTACGAACTACGGACCCGTAGGTCTGAAGTGAACTACTCACGAGTCACTCGAGGGGCGATGATGTTGATGTAGAAGCCCTCCAGCTCCAAAGTCCCCTCCGGCAGGACACCGGGAAGGGTCTCCAGATGAGATCTCACGGAAACGGAAGCTTGCGGCGGCGGAAAAGTGTTTTCGTGGATGCCCTGATTTTTTCTGGATTTTTAGGGAATTTATAGGCCAAAGACCTAGGGCAGGGGAGCGCCAGGGGAGCCACAAGCTTGGTTGTCGCGGCCTCCCCCCTGGCCGCGGCAACAGGGCTGGTGGGCCCCCTATGGGCCCACTTGCTTGGCCCTCAAGCCTCCCGATCTTCTTCCATTTTGGAAAATTTTATTTCGGGGATTTTATTCCGTTTGGACTCCGTTCCAAAATCTGAGCTGAAAAGAGTCAAAAACACAGAAAAAACATGAACTGGCGCTTGGCACTGAATTAATAAGTTAGTCCCAAAAAAGATATAAAAGGTAAACTAAACATCCAAAGTTGACAAGATAACATCGTAAAACCATCAAAAACTATAGATACGTTTGAGACGTATCAGGCACCAACTTCGCCAAAGGCGCTCTACTGTTCCAAGGTAGGCATCCGGATCGATTTGGCGTCAGTGGCACATCCACAGTCAAATGGCCAAGCGGAGAGGGCCAACGGCCTGATTCTGGCCGGCATCAAGCCAAGATTGGTGGCACCGTTGGTTAGATCGGTCAGCTGCTGGATTGAAGAACTGCCTGCTGTGTTATGCAGCCTCCGCACCACGCCCAACCCGTCGACCGGCTTCACTCCGTTCTTTCTTGTATACGGGTCTGAGGCTATTATTCCCACGGATATCGAGTTCGACTCGCCTCGGGTCACCCTATACACGGAAAGGGAGGCGAAGGAGGCAAGAGAAGACGGTGTGGACGTCCTCGAAGAAGCAAGGCACTTGGCCTTGGGCCGGACGGCCATCTATCAACAGAAGTGGAGATACTACCACAGCAAAAAGATCAAGCCTTTCTCTTTCAGGGAGGGAGACTTGGTCCTCGGAAGAATCCAGCGCACTGCCGGCCAGCACAAGCTCTCATCCCCATGGGAGGGACCCTTCATCATCAGTAGGGCGTTGCATAACAACGCTTACTACTTGATTGATGCCCAAAAGCCAAGGAAGCGCAAGAGGGACGACTCCAGCCAGGAGAAGGAACGTCCATGGAACGCGGCGCTGCTTCGCCCATTCTATTGCTAGAAGGCAAGTATCAAGCAATGGAAACAACATACATATCTATCTTTCTCCCTCTTCAGGGACCCTCAACAAATGCAATAAAAAGATCATGCCTCATGTTTATTTTTATTGAGAGTTTTCACTCCGTGTACGCCCCTTGTCGGCTTCAATAAGCTCAGGGGCTACACCGCGTACGCCTCTTGCTGGCTTCATCAAGCTCGGGGGCTATGCAGCGCATGCCCCTTGCTGGCTTTAACAAGCTCGGGGGCTCGCTAGCCGCTCGACGCCTTCCCTATATTGTAGGAGAACACATAGTGTAAGCCGGCCAATCCCTGGTCACCTCGTACGAGCTTGCGGACCAGCTCCGGCCGTTTGGCTTGCGAGGTGACGCCAGGTAAGGCCGGATGCATGCAAAGTTTGACTACAAAAGGGTCGCCGGCTTGATCAAATTTACAATCTCATTCAGGCCGGCCTCTACTGGTTTATGCCTTAATCTTTAAGTCTTGATGGCTTCGAAAAATCTAAGCCTTGTGTTCTAAAGGTCAGAAACCTCGACCTAGCCACAGACCGACTCCCAGTTGTCAGGCTGGCAGGGTGGAAACTTACGAATACAAGGATTGGAGAAAAAGGACTCAACCAGGAATCAAAAGAAAAACATATAAAACAACACACATGGAAATACGAATATATTGTTGAATACATACATTCAAAAAGCATTGTCCCACGACCCACGTTCATTACATCCCCAAGTGGGTGGAACAAAACAAAAAAGGACACCGGCTACGGGGTGCGGCCTCATCGGTCGCCCAGGCCACTGCTCCTGAAGTGATGGCTTCACCATCCCCGGCTGCTCCCGAGGCGGTTGCGCCATCTCCTTTGCGAGGGCTCCCGGCTCCATCCTCACCGGAGTCGGCGTACGCCGCACCACTTGAGGCGGCAGTAGAGTCCATAGCATGGGCCGCCTCACCGGAGCTGCCATTGGGGTCATAGGGCTGAAGGTCGTGCAGATCTTCAGGGATCACACCGCCATCTTCACCCCGCTCCAAAACAAAATCATCCCAAGAGGCGTAATCGGAGATGCCGTTGGCCCTCACGCGCAGCGCCTCCTCCACGCCCTGCAGCTTCGCTTCCGAGCCGTCGCGCTGAGCGGCGAGCTTGCCCAAGTCCAGGTTTCGATACCAGGACTTGGCCAAGCGCAGGGCCATGTAGGCTTCGGCGCGCGCGGCAGAGGCGCGCCAGGCATCAATGCGTTCCTCGCCAGCTGCAAGCCAGCGGGCGAGTCGGCTCATTGACGCCGGCTCCATGCCATCAGTCCACAGAGCCGCCACCATCGACGAGCCTGCAGCCTGGAGCTGAGCCACAGACTCGCCCAGGGCATGCAGGCGGGCCCGAAGGCCCACCCCAATCTCCTCCACACTCCAGCCGGAGGTAGTATCTACCTCCTGCCCAGCCGTGCGGCGCTCCTCACGGCTCCCCTCGACGGCAGTGTCGGCTGCGACCTGGGTCGCAGGGAAGAGACCTGAGACAGCAAAACTAGGGCGCAAGGGCACAGAAAGAAGAGGAGACGGCCAAAAAAGCTAAAGACAAAACAAAGGAGAGAGACTCACGATGGAAGGCGCCATCGGTCTCATGGGCACTCTCGAGGACCTCGAGCTCCCGCACCTTGCTCGCATGAGTAAGGCGGGCAACCTCCTCCTGGAGAGCCGCCGCAGACTCCAAGGCCTTGGCCAGCTGCAATTGCTTATGGACAAGGGCCTCCTCCTTCTCCCTCAAGGCGGCGTCCTTGAGGGCCATCTCCTTGAGATGAAACGACGCAAGGCGGTCCATGTCGGCAGAGTAGGAGGCCTCCTTCTCCTGCAGTGTACCGCGCAGCTGCTCCAGCTCGACCCGGTTGGCCGCCTCGAGCTCCTTCTTCTCCGTCTGGAGAAGGGCCAGGTGCTCCTGGAGTCGGTTGCCGGCACCATGCAGAGCATCCCGCTCCGTGGCAACTTCGCCCAGCCGGACTTCGAGCTCGGCGCTCTGGCCATCAATTGCCAGATGCTCAGCCCGCAGCTCATTATAGACATGTGCCTGAGCATCATAAAGCTCGTGCCAAAAAGCAAAGAAGAAGCAGGATTAAGATTCGGCCTGGTTAAAACTTAACCAGCCCGATTCTCGGGGGCTACACCCAGTGGGTGCGCTGGCGCGCCCCCACTAAAGAAGCAAAACAAGGAAAAGAAGCTCTAAGAGATTCGGACCGACCGACGATCGGCTGGCCCGATTCTCGGGGGCTACACCCAGTGGGTGCGCTGTCGCGCCCCCACTAACGCAAGAAGGAGAAATTCGAAACCCAAAGAGGAGGCACTTACCTGGGTGCGGGCATCCAGGCGCTCCATATCGCTGCATACCACGCGGGCCGACTGCTCCACCTTGGACCGGTCGCTGGAAAACAACGACACCAGCTCCGGGACGCCGATGAGTGCGGTGCCGGCGGGCAGTCGCGAGCGCGCCAGGTTGGCTGCCCGCCATGTCTTCATGGGCCGGCTCCCGACCCGTCCACCAGCTCCCGACGCGAGTGGGCCGTGGCGGGGAACGACGATGGCGCCGGCTCCAGGTGCCGGCTCGGCGGCCGGCTCTGCCATCATCCCGGCCGACGCTACCCCCTCAACGGGAGGTAGATGGGCCGCATACGGCGCATCCATGGCCACCCCTGGCGCATCAGGGGCCACGTCCGGCACGTCTAGGATCAGCTCTAGCGCGTTGGGCGCCGCCTCGGCCCTAGGGGAGTCAGGGATTGTCTCTAGATCCACCGGCGCCGAGGCATCCGGCTCGGAGGGCTGGGCCCCCTCGGCCCCCGAGTCGTGCCTTGAAGCCGCTTCGCTAGCTGGCTCTTTCGCCCGAGCATGCACGGAGGGGTCATGTCTAGCCTTCGCACGCTTCTCCGCCGGCTTCTCGGCCCGGCTGGGGCGGGACTGGCCCACGGCCATCTTCCCTGCGGCCACGTCCCACTGGCGCTTGGACTGCGTCTCAAGCTCCCTCTCAGCAGCATCAGCTGCTGCCCAGCCAGCCCGCTCGGCTACGGAGGCGGTGTCTTCCTCCACATCCTCCGCCTCCCTGTCAAAGCGAAGATTTAAGGAACGAAACTTCCCACAAAATAATCAAGGAAAAGGGGGAGGGAATCTTACCCCGTGACCATAGGCACCTGCCTCCGGCCCGTGCTCCGGCTGGAGGACCCCGCGCTTGCCGCTTAGGAGCCGGCCTGGATGCTGTGGCACCCTTGCCCTTCCTCCCGGCCGCCTCGTCAACGGCGGTTGCTTCGACCCTCTGACACTGGTCGCGCGTCAATGGCGGGCTGGTGACCTCCTCCACCCCGTCGGAGTCCTCCTCGATGGCTGCACCAGAGAAGAATGAGGGAGTCTCGTCGTCATCCGTCCAATTTGGGATGGAGGGCCGTAGGTACTCACCAGATGGCTCTGTTCCTTCCGACTCCAGTGGGTTCTCCGAGCCTGCGGAGGAGTCCGAGCAGGGTTCAATCATGCCCTCGTCCTCAATCTCCGAGGCATCGAACATATCCACGTCGGGAGCGGGCGGACGGAGGGATCCTTGCAGACTCTCGAACAGCTGCGAAAAAGGATTCGGTCGTCGGCTCAGCAAGACGGCCGGCTGCAAGACAAACAACGAAGAACAAAGAAGCCGCTTACCATTGGAGTCGGACGGGACCTGTTGAAGGGGGTCATCCCCCACGACCATTCCCCGCTGTCGTCCATACAGACGGTGGAGATCAGGTTCACCCGTCGCGCTACCGCGCCAGGGGTGAACCTCTTGGTGGACAACCTGCAGGGATCATGCCGACCGCTCATCTGGCAGACCAGATGTGGCCGCCTCTGCAGCGGCAGGATCCGGCGGGTCACCATAGTGGTGAGCAAGTCGCGGCCAAGGAGGCCGCTCTTCTCCAAGATCTCGAGGTGGGCGCAGATCAGCGCCACCTCGGGAATCGGCTTGAGGGTCTTCGCCCCCCAGTTCAACCTCGTCGGCGGGTCGATGTTGAACGGGGGCATGTTGAGGGCGTCCTAGGCGGGGTCGGTGTTCTTCACGTAGAAGAAGCCCTTCTGCCACTGCTTAATGGATTCCTGCAGTGGCATATGGGGGAATCCCGACTTCGAGCGGTGATGCACCAGCGCGGCTCCGCACGGCGTCATCGGGCGCGGTCCCTTGAGCTTCTCAACCTCGGACTTCTCCTTGGCGATGGATTGCTGCTTGAAGAAGAACAAGTTGTGCCACAGATGGACGCGGGGCTTGATCCCCACAAAGCCCTCGCAGAGGATCACGAAAGCCGACAGCTGTAGTATGGCGTTCGGCACTAGGTGATCCGGCTGCAGGCCAAAAAAGCAAAGCCACTCGGAGAAGAAGGCGCTGGCCGGGAGCCCGAAGCCCCGGTAGAAATGCTCGATGAAGACCACGACCTCTCCCACGGCAGGTGTGGGAGCGGTCTTGGTGCCAGGGAGTCGCACCAGCACCTGGGAGGCTGGGGGCAGCAGCCGGTGATGACGGAGCGCTTTGATGTGCTCTTCGCTGACCTCGCTGCCCAGCCAGGCTCCCTGCGACGATGCCTTCTGCGACGAGGGCCTATTCGAGGAAGAGCCGCCGGCCATGGCTGCGGGCGGCTGAAACTCGAAGGGGCTGGTGGCTTGGCGGTGACGAAGGCAAGGAAGACGAAGGCGAGCTCTTTCTCTCTGGGCTCAGGGAGGAAGAGAGCGTGGATGCGGGGCGAGAGGGGGGCGAATTGCCTCCTCGGACCCCCCGCATCCCATTTGAACCCCACGAAGCGTCGTGGGGAGGGGATCCGGTGCGCGCGGGATGCTACTGTAACAAAAGACCTTCCAACGGCGCCGGAAACAAGCGTGTTGACGGGAGACTATTCTTGTCTTGATACTCCTCAGCAACAGCACCAGGAATCCTTCTGCTTCGGCTACGCCTTTAGGGACATCCTTGGCAAATATGCAGAGGATTCCCCGTGGCCTTGGAGCCTTGCGTTGGTGTTCCCTCGAAGCGGAAAGGGTGATGTAGCACAGCGGCGGTAAGTATTTCTCTCAGTTTTGAGAAACAAGGTATCGATCCAGTGAAGGATTGCGTCAAGTCACAAGTACCTGCACAAACACAAAGAGCTTGCATCCAACGCTATGAAGGGGTTGTCAATTGTTGGGGAACGTCGCATGGGAAACAAAAAATTTCCTACGCGCACGAAGACCTATCATGGAGATGTCCATCTACGAGAGGGGATGAGTGATCTACGTACCCTTGTAGACCGTACAGCAGAAGCGTTAGAGAATGCGGTTGATGTAGTGGAACGTCCTCACGTCCCTCGATCCGCCCCGCGAACAATCCCGCGATCAGTCCCACGATCTAGTACCGAACGGACGGCACCTCCGCGTTCAGCACACGTACAGCTCGACGATGATCTCGGCCTTCTTGATCCAGCGAGAGAGATGGAGAGGTAGAAGAGTTCTCCGGCAGCGTGACGGTGCTCCGGAGGTTGGTGATGACCTTGTCTCAGCAGGGCTCCGCCCGAGCTCCGCAGAAACGCGATCTAGAGGAAAAACCGTGGAGGTATGTGGTCGGGCTGCCGTGGAAAAGTCGTCTCAAATCAGCCCTAAAACCTCCGTATATATAGGTGGGAGGGAGGGGGCCTTGCCTAGGGGCTCAAGGAGCCCCAAGGGGGTCGGCCGAGTCCAAGGGGGAGGACTCTCCCCCCCCCCCAAACCGAGTTGGACTAGGTTTGGTGGGAGGGAGTCCCCCTTCCTTCCCACCTCCTCCTTTTTTTTCTCTCTTGATTTTCTTCTCCTTGGCGCATAGGGCACTTGTGGGCTGTCCCACCAGCCCACTAAGGGCTGGTGTGTCTCCCCCAAGGCCTATGGGCTTCCCCGGGGTGGGTTGCCCCCCCCCCCGGTGAACTCCCGGAACCCATTCATCATTCCCGGTACATTCCCGGTAACTCCGAAAACCTTCCGGTAATCAAATGAGGTCATGCTATATATCAATCTTCGTTTCCGGACTATTCCGGAAACCCTCGTGACGTCCGTGATCTCATCCAGGACTCCGAACAACATTCGGTAACCAACCATATAACTCAAATACGCATAAAACAACGTCGAACCTTAAGTGTGCAGACCCTGCGGGTTCGAGAACTATGTAGACATGACCCGAGAGACTCCTCGGTCAATATCCAATAGCGGGACCTGGATGCCCATATTGGATCCTACATATTCTACGAAGATCTTATCGTTTGAACCTCAGTGCCAAGGATTCGTA
Organism: Hordeum vulgare subsp. vulgare; assembly: GCF_904849725.1. Lineage (NCBI taxonomy): Eukaryota > Viridiplantae > Streptophyta > Magnoliopsida > Poales > Poaceae > Hordeum > Hordeum vulgare. Next base: position 502,200,444 of record NC_058523.1, on the reverse strand, counting down.
TAATCCCGTATGTCATTCCCTTTGTCCTTCGGTATGTTACTTGCCCGAGATTCGATCGTCAGTATCCGCATACCTATTTCAATCTCGTTTATCGGCAAGTCTCTTTACTCGTTCCGTAATACAAGATCCCGCAACTTACACTAAGTTACATTGCTTGCAAGGCTTGTGTGTGATGTTGTATTACCGAGTGGGCCCCGAGATACCTCTCCGTCACACGGAGTGACAAATCCCAGTCTTGATCCATACTAACTCAACTAACACCTTCGGAGATACCTGTAGAGCATCTTTATAGTCACCCAGTTACGTTGCGACGTTTGATACACACAAAGCATTCCTCCGGTGTCAGTGAGTTATATGATCTCATGGTCATAGGAATAAATACTTGACACGCAGAAAACAGTAGCAAAAAAATGACACGATCAACATGCTACGTCTATTAGTTTGGGTCTAGTCCATCACGTGATTCTCCCAATGACGTGATCCAGTTATCAAGCAACAACACCTTGTTCATAATCAGAAGACACTGACTATCATTGACTAACTGGCCAGCCAACTAGAGGCATGCTAGGGACGGTGTTTTGTCTATGTATCCACACATGTAAATGAGTCTTCATTCAATACAATTATAGCATGGATAATAAACTATTATCTTGATACAGGAATTATAATAATAACCATATTTATTATTGCCTCTAGGGCATAATTCCAACAGTCTCCCACTTGCACTAGAGTCAATAATCCAGCCCTCACATCACCATGTGAATTACATTGTAATAAATCTAACACCCATACAGTTCTGGTGTCGATCATGTTTTGGCCGTGGAAGAGGTTTAGTCAGCGGGTCTGCTACATTCAGATCCGTGTGCACTTTGCATATATTTACGTCCTCTTCCTCGACGTAGTCGCGGATTAGGTTGAAGCGTCGTTTGATGTGTCTGGTCATCTTGTGAAATCGTGGTTCCTTTGCTAAGGCAATGGCACCCGTGTTGTCACAGAACAAGGTTATTGGATCCAGTGCACTTGGCACCACTCCAAGATCCGTCATGAACTGCTTCATCCAGACACCCTCCTTAGCCGCCTCCGAGGCAGCCATGTACTCCGCTTCACATGTAGAATCTGCTACGACGCTTTGCTTGGAACTGCACCAGCTTACTGCACCCCCATTAAGAATAAATACGTATCCGGTTTGCGACTTAGAGTCGTCCGGATCTGTGTCAAAGCTTGCATCGACGTAACCTTTTACGGCGAGCTCTTCGTCACCTCCATACATGAGAAACATCTCCTTAGTCCTTTTCAGGTACTTCAGGATATTCTTGACCGCTGTCCAGTGATCCACTCCTGGATTACTCTGGAACCTACCTGCCATACTTATGGCTAGGCTAACATCCGGTCTAGTGCAAAGCATCGCATACATGATAGAACCTATGGCTGAAGCATAGGGGACGGAGCGCATATGCTCTCTATCTTCATCAGTTGCTGGGCACTGAGTCTTACTCAATCTCGTACCTTGTAAAACTGGCAAGAACCCTTTCTTGGACTGTTCCATTTTGAACCTCTTCAAAACTTTATCAAGGTATGTGCTTTGTGAAAGTCCTATCAGGCGTTTTGATCTATCCCTATAGATCTTAATGCCTAGAATGTAAGCAGCTTCTCCTAGGTCCTTCATAGAGAAACTTTTATTCAAGTAACCTTTTATGCTCTCCAAAAACTCTACGTTGTTTCCAATCAGTAATATGTCATCCACATATAATATTAGAAACGCCACAGAGCTCCCACTCACTTTCTTGTAAATACAAGATTCTCCAACCACTTGTATAAACCCAAATGCTTTGATCACCTCATCAAAGCGTTTGTTCCAACTCCGAGATGCTTGCACCAATCCATAAATGGATCGCTGGAGCTTGCACACCTTGTTAGCATTCTTCGGATCGACAAAACCTTCGGGTTGCATCATATACAACTCTTCCTTAAGGAAACCGTTAAGGAACGCCGTTTTGACATCCATCTGCCAGATTTCATAATCGAAAAATGCAGCTATTGCTAACATGATTCTGACGGACTTAAGCATCGCTACGGGTGAGAAAGTCTCATCGTAGTCAACTCCTGGAACTTGTGAAAAACCCTTTGCCACAAGTCGAGCTTTATAAACGGTCACATTACCGTCAGCGTCCGTCTTCTTCTTAAAGATCCATTTATTCTGAATAGCCTTGCGGCCCTCAGGTAGTATCTCCAAAGTCCACACTTTGTTCTCATACATGGATCCTATCTCGGATTTCATGGCTTCTAGCCATTTGTTGGAATCTGGGCCCACCATTGCTTCTTCATAATTTGCAGGTTCATTGTTGTCCAACAACATGATTGATAAGACGGGATTACCGTACCACTCTGGAGCAGCGCGTGATCTCGTCGACCTGCGTGGTTCAACAGAAACTTGAACTGGAGTTTCATGATCATCATCTTTAACTTCCTCCTCAACCGGCGTCGCAACGACAGAGGTTTCCCCTTGCCCTGCGCCACCATCCAGAGGGATGAGAGGTTCAACAACCTCGTCAAGTTCTATCTTCCTCCCACTCAATTCTCTCGAGAGAAAGTCCTTCTCGAGAAAAGCTCCGTTCTTAGCAACAAACACTTTGCCCTCGGATTTGAGATAGAAGGTGTACCCAACTGTCTCTTTTGGGTAACCTATGAAGACGCACCTTTCCGCTTTGGGTTCCAGCTTTTCAGGCTGAAGCTTTTTGACATAAGCATCACATCCCCAAACTTTAAGAAACGACAACTTTGGCCTCTTGCTATACCACAGTTCGTATGGTGTCGTCTCAACGGATTTTGATGGTGCCCTATTTAAAGTGAATGCAGTTGTTTCTAATGCATAACCCCAAAGTGATAACGGCAAATCAGTAAGAGACATCATAGATCGCACCATCTCTAACAAAGTACGATTACGACATTCGGACACACCATTACGCTGTGGTGTTCCAGGCGGTGTTAACTGTGAAACAATTCCACATTGTCTTAAGTGAGCACCAAACTCGAAACTCAGATATTCACCCCCACGATCAGACCGTAGGAACTTGATCTTCTTGTCACGATGATTTTCCACTTCACTCTGAAATTACTTGAACTTTTCAAATGTTTCAGACTTGTGCTTCATCAAGTAGACATAACCATATCTACTTAAATCGTCAGTGAAGGTGAGAAAATAACGATATCCGCCGCGTGCCTCCATGCTCATTGGACCACACACATCGGTATGTATGATTTCCAATAAGTCACTTGCACGCTCCATTGTTCCGGAGAACGGAGTCTTAGTCATCTTGCCCATGAGGCATGGTTCGCACGTGTCAAGTGAATCAAAGTCAAGTGACTCCAAAAATCCATCAGCATGGAGTTTCTTCATGTGCTTTACACCAATATGACCCAAGCGGCAGTGCCACAAAAATATGGCGCTATCATTGTTTACTCTAACTCTTTTGGTCTCAATGTTATGTATATGCGTATCGCTATCAAGATTCAATATGAACAATCCTCTCACATTCGGTGCATGACCATAAAAGATGTTACTCATAGAAATAGAACAACCATTATTCTCAGACTTAAAAGAGTAACCGTCTCGCAATAAACAAGATCCAGATATAATGTTCATGCTCAACGCAGGCACTAAATAACAATGATTTAAGTTCATCACTAATCCCGATGGTAGCTGAAGTGACACTGTGCCGACGGCGATTGCATCAACCTTGGAACCATTTCCTACGCGCATCGTCACTTCGTCTTTCGCCAGCCTTCGTCTATTCCGCAGTTCCTGCTTCGAGTTGCAAATATGAGCAACAGAACCGGTATCGAATACCCAGGCACTAGTACGAGAGCCGGTTAAGTACACATCAATAACATGTATATCAAATATACCTGATTTTTCTTTGCCCGCCTTCTTATCTGCCAGATACTTGGGGCAATTGCGCTTCCAGTGACCCATACCTTGCAATAGAAACACTCCGTTTCAGGCTTAGGTCCAGCTTTGGGTTTCTTCGGCGGATTGGCAACAGGCTTGCCGCTCTTCTTCGAATTGCCCTTCTTGCCTTTGCCGTTTCTCTCAAAACTAGTGGTCTTATTTACCATCAACACTTGATGCTCTTTACGGAGTTCGGACTCTGCGACCTTCAACATCGCAAACAACTCGCCGGGAGACTTGTTCATCCCTTGCATGTTGTAGTTCAACACAAAGCCTTTGTAGCTCGGCGGCAGTGATTGAAGGATTCTGTCAGTGATAGCTTCTTGTGGGAGTTCAATCCCCAGTTCAGCTAGACGGTTTGAGTACCCAGACATTTTGAGCACATGTTCACTGACAGACGAGTTTTCCTCCATCTTGCAAGCATAGAATTTATCGGAGGTCTCATACCTCTCGATCCGGGCGTTCTTCTGAAAGATAAACTCCAACTCCTGGAACATCTCAAATGCTCCATGACGCTCAAAGCGACGTTGAAGTCCCGGTTCTAAGCCATACAAGACTGCACATTGAACTATTGAGTAGTCCTCCTTACGTGCTAACCAAGCGTTCTTAACATCCTGATCAGCCGTAGCGGGTGGTTCATCTCCTAGCGCAGCATTAAGGACATAATCCTTCTTCCCAGCTTGTAAGATTAGCTTAAGATTACGAGCCCAGTCTACAAAGTTTCGTCCATCATCTTTCAACTTAGCTTTCTCTAGGAACGTATTAAAATTCAGGATGACTGTCGCGTGAGCCATGATCTACAACACAAATATATCCAAAGTGGACTTAGACTATGTTCAAGATAATTAGAGTTTAACTTAATCAAATTATATGCTAAACTCCCACTCAAAAAGTACATCTCTCTAGTCATTTGAGTGGTGCATGATCCACTTACACTATCCCAAGTCCGATCATCACGTGAGTTGAGTATAGTTTCAGTGGTAAGCATCCCTATGCTAATCATATCATCTATATGATTCATGATCGACCTTTCGGTCTCATGTGTTCCGAGGCCATGTCTGCACATGCTAGGCTCGTCAAGCTTAACCCGAGTGTTCCGCGTGTGCAACTATTTTGCACCCGTTGTATGTGAACGTTGAGTCTATCACACCCGATCATCACGTGGTGTCTCGAAACGACGAACTGTAGCAACGGTGCACAGTCGGGGAGAACACAATTTCGTCTTGAAATTTTAGTGAGAGATCACCTCATAATGCTACCGTCGTTCTAAGCAAAATAAGGTGCATAAAAGGATTAACATCACATGCAATTCATAAGTGACATGATATGGCCATCATCACGTGCTTCTTGATCTCCATCACCAAAGCACCCGCACGATCTTCTTGTCACCGGCGCCACACCATGATCATCCATCAACGTGTTGCCATCGGGGTTGTCGTGCTAGTTATGCTATTACTACTAAAGCTACATCCTAGCAAAATAGTAAACGCATCTGCAAGCACAAACGTTAGTATAAAGACAACCCTATGGCTCCTGCCGGTTGCCGTACCATCGACGTGCAAGTCGATATTTCTATTACAACATGATCATCTCATACATCCAATATATCACATCACATCGTTGGCCATATCACATCACAATCATACCCTGCAAAAACAAGTTAGACGTCCTCTAATTTTGTTGTTGCATGTTTTACGTGGTGACCAAGGGTATCTAGTAGGATCGCATCTTACTTACGCAAACACCACAACGAAGATATATGAGTTGCTATTTAACCTCATCCAAGGACCTCCTCGGTCAAATCTGATTCAACTAAAGTTGGAGAAACCGACACTTGCCAGTCATCTTTGAGCAAAGGGGGTTACTCGTAACGATGAAACCAGTCTCTCGTAAGCGTACGAGTAATGTCGGTCCAAGACGCTTCAATCCAACAATACCGCGGAATCAAGAAAAGACTAAGGAGGGCAGCAAAACGCACATCACCACCCACAAAAACTTTTGTGTTCTACTCAAGAAGACATCTACGCATGAACCTAGCTCATGATGCCACTGTTGGGGAACGTCGCATGGGAAACAAAAAATTTCCTACGTGCACGAAGACCTATCATGGTGATGTCCATCTACGAGAGGGGATGAGTGATCTATGTACCCTTGTAGACCGTACAGCAGAAGCGTTAGAGAACGCGGTTGATGTAGTGGAACGTCCTCACGTCCCTCGATCCGCCCCGCGAACAACCCCGCGATCAGTCCCACGATCTAGTACCGAACGGACGGCACCTCCGCGTTCAGCACACGTACAGCTCGACGATGATCTCGGCCTTCTTGATCCAGCAAGAGAGACGGAGAGGTAGAAGAGTTCTCCGGCAGCGTGACGGCGCTCCGGAGGTTTGTGATGACCTTGTCTCAGCAGGGCTCCGCCCGAGCTCCGCAGAAACGCGATCTAGAGGAAAAACCGTGGAGGTATGTGGTCGGGCTGCCGTGGAAAAGTCGTCTCAAAGCAGCCCTAAAACCTCCGTATATATAGGTGGGAGGGAGGGGGCCTTGCCTTGGGGCTCAAGGAGCCCCAAGGGGTTCGGCCGAGTCCAAGGGGGAGGACTCTCCCCCCCCGCCCAAACCGAGTTGGACTAGGTTTGGTGGGAGGGAGTCCCCCTTCCTTCCCACCTCCTCCTTTTTTTTTCTTTCTCTCTTGATTTTCTTCTCCTTGGCGCATAGGGCACTTGTGGGCTGTCCCACCAGCCCACTAAGGGCTGGTGTGTCTCCCCCAAGGCCTATGGGCTTCCCCGGGGTGGGTTGCCCCCCCCCCCGATGAACTCCCAGAACCCATTCGTCATTCCCGGTACATTCCCGGTAACTCCGAAAACCTTCCGGTAATCAAATGAGGTCATCCTATATATCAATCTTCGTTTCTGGACTATTCCGGAAACCCTCGTGACGTCCGTGATCTCATCCGGGACTCCGAACAACATTCGGTAACCAACCATATAACTCAAATACGCATAAAACAACGTCGAACCTTAAGTGTGCAGACCCTGCGGGTTCGAGAACTATGTAGACATGACCCGAGAGACTCCTCGGTCAATATCCAATAGCGGGACCTGGATGCCCATATTGGATCCTACGTATTCTACGAAGATCTTATCGTTTGAACCTCAGTGCCAAGGATTCGTATAATCCCGTATGTCATTCCCTTTGTCCTTCGGTATGTTACTTGCCCGAGATTCGATCGTCAGTATCCGCATACCTATTTCAATCTCGTTTACCGGCAAGTCTCTTTACTCGTTCCGTAATACAAGATCCCGCAACTTACACTAAGTTACATTGCTTGCAAGGCTTGTGTGTGATGTTGTATTACCGAGTGGGCCCCGAGATACCTCTCCGTCACACGGAGTGACAAATCCCAGTCTTGATCCATACTAACTCAACTAACACCTTCGGAGATATCTGTAGAGCATCTTTATAGTCACCCAGTTACGTTGCGACGTTTGATACACACAAAGCATTCCTCCGGTGTCAGTGAGTTATATGATCTCATGGTCATAGGAATAAATACTTGACACGCAGAAAACAGTAGCAACAAAATGACACGATCAACATGCTACGTCTATTAGTTTGGGTCTAGTCCATCACGTGATTCTCCCAATGACGTGATCCAGTTATCAAGCAACAACACCTTGTTCATAATCAGAAGACACTGACTATCATTGACTAACTGGCCAGCCAACTAGAGGCATGCTAGGGACGGTGTTTTGTCTATGTATCCACACATATAAATGAGTCTTCATTCAATACAATTATAGCATGGATAATAAACTATTATCTTGATACAGGAATTATAATAATAACCATATTTATTATTGCCTATAGGGCATAATTCCAACATCAATCCCTTATAGATTGTTTGCAAAGTCAGAACTGAAAGCAAAAAGGAAACAAAGCAAAGTAAAAGTGAAAGTGGAGACGATAGTTGTGAATAGACCTGGGGGCCGTGGTGTTCACTAGTGGCTTCTCTCATGAAAGCAAGTAGACGGTGGGTGAACAAATTACTGTCGAGCAATTGATAGAACCGCGCAAAATCGTGACATTATCTATGGCAATGATTATATCTATAGGCATCACGTCCAAAACAAGTAGACCGATACTTTCTGCATCTACTACTATTACTCCACACGTCGACCGCTATCCAACATGCATCTAGTGTATTAAGTCCAAAAGAACAGAGTAACGCCTTAAGCAAGATGACATGATGTAGATGGACAATCTCATATCTACGATAAAAGCCCATCTTGTTACCCTTGATAGCAACAACACGATGCGTGCCTTGCTGCCCCTTCTGTCACTGGGAAAGGTCACCACACGATATGAACCCAAAACCAAGCACTTCTCCCATTGCAAGAATCATAGATCTAGTTGGCCAAACAAAACCCAAGACTCGGAGAGACTTACAAGGATATCAAATCATGCATATAAGAAATTAGCAAAGACTCAAATATAATTCATAGATAATCTGATCACAAATCCACAATTCATCGGATCTCGACAAACACACCTCCAAAGAGGATTACATCGGATAGATCTCCATGAAGATCATGGAGAACTTTGTATTGAAGATCCAAGAGAGAGAAGAAGTCATCTAGCTACTAACTACGGACACGTAGGTCTGAACTAGACTACTCACAAGTCATTGGAGAGGCGATGATGTTGATGTAGAAGCCCTCCAACTCCAAAGTCCCCTCCGGCAGGGCACCGGGAAGGGTCTCCAGATGAGATCTCGCGGAAACAGAAGCTTGCGGCGGCTGAAAAGTATTTTCGTGGATGCCCTGATTTTTTCTGGGATTTTAGGGAATTTATAGGCCAAAGATCTAGGGCAGGGGAGCGCCATGGAGGCCACAAGCCTGGTAGCCACCCCCCTGGTGGCGGCTACAGGGCTTGTGGGGCCCCTGTGGCTCTCCTGCCTTGGCCCTCAAGTCCCCCGATCTTCTTCTGTTCTAGAAAAATTTATTTCGGGGATTTTATCCCGTTTGGACTCCGTTCCAAAATCAGATATGAAAAGAGTCAAAAACACACAAAAAACAGGAAATGGCACTTGGAACTGAATTAATAAGTTAGTCCCAAAAAGATATAAAAGGTATACAAAACATCCAAAGTTGACAAGATAACAGCATGAAACATCAAAAATTATAGATGCGTTTGAGACGTATCACGGGACTCCCACTAACCCTGTGTATTATGGACGGTAGCGCTTCCCTAAGCCCAACCGTCGCGGAGTAAATCCACACAGGATCTCTCGCGCGGAGGCCGAGGGGGCATCGTGACGGGACCTAGGGCCCAGGCCCGGTCCCGTCACCAGTAATCACCATCATTACGACAGGTGGGGCCTGGCACGTGGCGCCCTTTGGGCGACCTCCGACGAAGACGAGTCGTCGCTTCAAAGCCAGACGGTTTTGGAGCCGGCGCTCCTCGTCACGAATGGCGGCAGAATGCCAAGACAAAACATCAAGCCGGTGAGGTCGCCCGCCCCGCAGGCGGCTGGCCTCTCCAGCTTCGGGGACTACTGTCGGGGGGATAACCCCGGGATAGGCTCATCAAGCCTGCTCCTTCATTTCCAGCTCAAAGGATTTGAACAAATAAAGTTGCCTAAGGCCCAAGTCTTCTGGCCGGCTAGGCCGCACCTACCGGCTGGAGGACGAGGCGGTCATCTCTCTGGTCGGCCAGGCAACCCCTGCCGGCTAGAGTCGAGGCGGTTACCTCTTCCAGGCCGGCCTGGTCGAACCAGCCGGCTAGGACCGAGGCGGCCGTACCCAAGCCGGTTGACCAAGCTGGCCAGCTGGCCAAGGATCACAAGTCACATCAGATCGTAGGTCAGGATGAGACCTTACGATTAAAGGTAGCTACGCATCAGAAAAGGTACAGGATCGGAGCGCCCGACAGGTACGAGCATCGGCGACCACGCAGCTGACCTACCCTGGCTCTGATCCATCACCTAGCATAGTGTCGGACCGTCACACTCCCACTCCATTACTGCACTCGGCGTGGGGAACAGTGGAGGCGGTCGTACTACCTGCCCATGACGAATCTCGTTGGACGATGCTCGACGTACAACGTGTGCTCGGCGTCAACCTTATGCGAGAGATCCATTGGCTAGCCGGCGGGTCCCACGTCCAATCGAGACTATGCAGCCGGCGGGCCCCTCAAGCAACAAGACAAGACCCTCGTGGGCCCCTGGTCAGCCGGTAAGGCTGCCAGCCGGGCCCCACTATTGTACCCTTTATCCATATTGTAGGCCGGAGGGTTCACCTATAAAAACCCCCGGTCGCCCTCCATGCATGGGGCCGATCATTCCACGGACGAACACTACACACTCACCAATCACATAGAGAGATGCAGAGACGAGCTGGCTGCGCCCCTCTTCCTCCTCCCAACACAGCTCCAGGAGCAACCCTGTATTCTGTTCATACACATCAAACACTCCAGCAGGACTAGGGGTCTTATCTCTACGGAGAGCCCTGAACCTGGGTACATCGTGCGTTCCATGCTTGTACCAACCTCGTTCCCAGCGCCCTCCTTTGTCCCTTCGGTTCTCACCGACTTTAGCCTACCTACGACATAGGTTGCGAGTATTCACTGACACAAAGTTTAAACTCAAAGCAACGGATAGCTACATTAATGAACTATGCGTATCGTAAATAATCCTTGCAACCATGGTCACAAGCACCATTGTTTTCTCCCTGGTGGCAACAATCACATCCCCTAGTCTCATGTTTCTGTCACTCAAGCTAGACACCGAGGGGCATGAACCTACAATCATGCATAACGCTCCCTCTTGGAGTTACAATCTACTACTCAGCCAAAGCAATAAATAACAACGGAGAACATGCATGAATCACTAAGGAACATAATATAAAAGGATAATCAAATATATAACTCATAACAATCTGAATATAATATCACATTCCATCGGATCCCAACAAACCGAGCATAGAAATAGCAAGAGAATTACATAGATGCCTTGATCATGTAGGGCAGCTCACAAGGACTAACCATTGAAGCACAAGATTGGAGAGAAGTCATCACATAGCTACTGGACCATGGGCATGTCCGGGAAGCATCCATGGCGGTAGAGAAGCTCCCGGAGGTCAATCCTCCCTCCGGCAGGGTGCCAGGAAGGGGACTCCTGACGCTCCCGATCTCAGAAGCGTTGTGGCGGCGGAACGATGGAGAAATTAGCGCTTCCAGAAGTTGTGCAAGGGTTTCCTCTTGGGACTCTAAATATAGGCCAATGGAGGGCACCGGAGGAAGTGAGACCCACCCAAGCGGCCTCTTGGCGCGACCTAGGGCCTGGCCGCGCCAGCAGGTCACCTGGGAGGCCCCTGGAGCCCCTCTGGCCCATCTTCGGTGATCCGGAAGCTTCTGTTTTGCAGATTTTTTATATATTTTTTCTGGAATTTTTCGGCTTCGTAAAATTGGGTAAAACCCGTGCAAAATAGACATTAGCAGACAGAAACTGGCCCTGGGTGCACTGAGTTAGCAGGTTAGTACAAATATGTGTAAAATAATATAAAAGTGTAGCAAAACATATAACAATGTCACCCAAAAGATCATGGAACAAGCAGAAATTATGTATACATTTGGGACGTATCAGCGGCAGCAGCAGCAAAGGAACGAGCGCGTGAGGCAGAGGCAATCTGATCTTGTGACGACTAGGGTTGGTGTTAGCCCTGCTTATATAGGCGACCGGGTGGAGAGGCGTGGGCTGAACCCACGTCCGAGTCGGTAACAGCCCACGATCCAATGTCTCAGATCCGAGTCGGTAGCAACCCGCGGCACGACGCGGCGCGGCGCGTCGTGACGAGGCATGGCGAGCCGGGCGGCGAAGGAGGAGTGCACGAGGGCTTGTTCTCTTCTCACTCTCCAATAGCATGTAGAAGAGAGACCCTTATAAAGGGGTCAACTTCTTCTCCACTAGCGGGGTGGGACTAAACTTCCCACCACCACCTTGTCATGCCACCACCTACATGGGCCCTTGAAGATTTCTGAAATTCTCTTATGGGCCTAAAGCCCACCACTAATTTCAACAATCCCCCACCAGATCTCAAGGGCACATTGTGTTCCCTCGTTCCAATCATTGTTTTAATATACCAGCATTTCAGTGAAGACCTGTTAAGGTTGAGCTTCACCTAGAACAAGTAGCTACACCCCTTTACTACTGAACAATGGACTATGCCTTGAATTGTCAGTTTGGCGTAAAGAAGCTTCACCACAAGTCTTACTAGTACTAGGCTACCGAAGGCTGACCCCTCAGGTGGAGTATACAAGTCACACTCCTGGCCAATTCATGAGTTTACTAGAGATCACCCCAATCTCATAGACTGTGACCAGCAGTTAGGCTAATATAGGTATGTTCCTCCAAAGATCGCTTTGTAGGACAACATCTTGCTTACACATAAGTGAACACATTAAAACCGTAGTCATCCTACCATACAGTATCCGAGAGCATTGCATCTCCAACGGAGTGGGTTAGTAAAGTTACTCTACTCCGTTCACCACTGGCTTGTTTTCCCAGGTCCTACTTCACGGAATCTCCGATCATATAGGTTGGGTTACTACCATGGAAACTCATGTGGGTCTCATACCCATCTCCCTCGATGCACTATCTATCACAACACGTGATAGCCCTTTAGTAAAGGGATCTTCCAGATTCTTAGCCATTTGGATGTAATCCAACGCTATCACTCCGGAGTTCCTCAAACGTCTCACAAACTTCAATCTCATTCTTATATGTTTGTTGGACTTTATATTATCCTTTGAACTCTTTACTTTGACAATAACTATCTGATTATCTCAGTTCATAAGGATAGCCGGAACCGGCTTCTCAACCACAGGTAAGTCCATCAAAAGATCTCGAAGAAATTCTGCTTCGACACCAGATGTGTCTAATGCTGTTAATTCTGCTTCCATTGTCGATCTCGTTAAGATCGTTTGCTTGCAAGACTTCCAGGAAACAACACCACCTCCAAGAGTAAATATATACCTAGTAGTGGCCTTCATCTCATCAGCATCAGAGATCCAATTCGCATCACTATACCCTTCAAGTACCGATGGGTATCCCATATAGTGAAGTCTGTGGTTGACAGTACATTTCAGGTAGTGCATAATTCTTTCAACAGCATGCCAATGAACATCGCTCGGGTTTGCAACAAACCAGCTAAGTTTTCTCACAACAAACGCGATGTCAGACCTCGTTGCGCTAGCTATATACATAAGCAAACCAATAATTTGAGAGAATCTCAATTTATCTATAGTTGTGCCTTTGAACTTTCGAATCAGCTCACTAGGATCATATGGTGTTTGAGAAATTTTGAAGTCTGAATATCCAAAGCGACTCAAAATCTTCTCAACATAGTGGGATTTCAGAAGTGCAATCCCACCCTCATCATCTCTCAAAAGCTTGATGTTCAAGATAACATCAGCCACCCCAAGATCCTTCATCTCAAAGTTTTGCAACAGAAAAGATTTAACCTCCTCAATCACTTTGAGGTTGGTTCCAAATATCAGTATGTCATCAACATAGAAGCACAATATAACTCCTTCGCCCCCACCATGGCGATAGTATATACATTTGTCAGCTTCATTAACAACAAAGCAAACAGATGTCAGAGTTGTATTAAACTTCTCATGCCATTGCATAGGTGCTTGCCTCAGACCATATAAAGATTTCAGCAACTTACACACCTTTCCTTCCTGATCTTCTATCACAAAGCCATCTGGCTGTTGCATATAGATTTCCTCGTTTAGCTCTCCATTCCGGAAAGCCATCATAACGTCCATTTGATGAACGAGGAGACCATGCAAGGCCGCCAACGAGAGTAGTACTCGAATGGTGGTCAGTCTAGCCACAGGTGAATAAGTATCAAATAAATCTTCTTCTTCTTTCTGTGCATAGCCCTTGGCCACAAGCCTAGCCTTTTACTTTTCAATCGTACCATCGGGCCTAAGCTTCCTTTTGAGCACCCACTTGCATCCCAATGGTTTGCAACCATAGGGACAACCAGTAATTTACCATGTCCCATTAGTCATGATGGAATCCATCTCGCTACGGACCGCAGCTTTCGAGTAATCAGCATCTGGAGACGCATACGCTTCTGAAATAGAAGTGAGATTATCATCCACGAGGTATACGAACAAATCATCACCAAAGGTCTTTGCAGTCCTTTGTCTCTTGCCCCTACCAAGGGTTTCCTCGTCATCCTCCTCAGGATTATCGTCATGTGTTTGTTCATAATATTCCATAGGAATGGCAGGCTCGGGAGTTTCCTCAGATTCCTGTCTAGAAGTGTTTTGCATATCTCTCATGGAAAAAATATCCTCAAAGAATGTAGCATCCCTCGACTCCATAATTGTACCGACCTTCACGTCAGGAACTTCAGATTTCTCTACTAGAAATCTATAGCCAACCCTATTCTTAGCGTAACCCAAATTAACGCAGTCCATGATCTTTGGTCCAAGCTTACACTTTTTGGAGATCGGCACATTGACTTTCGCCAAGCAGCCCCAAGTATGTAAGTACGAGAGCGTCGTCCTTCTCTTTGACCACTCCTCATAGGGAGTGACTTCATTATCTTTTGTAGGAACCTTATTCAGGACATGACACGCAGTCAATATAGCCTCCCCCACCATGCCTTGGATAAACCCGATGTATCTAACATGGCGTTAACCAAATCAGTTAGAGTCCGGTTTTTCCGCTAGGCAACCCGGTTTGACTGGGATGAATAGGGAGGCGTCCTCTCATGAATAATGTCGTGTTCCACACAAAAAGAATCAAACTTGTTTGAGAAGTACTCTCCACCACGATCAGACTGAACTCGTTTAATTTTCTGTTCAAGTTGATTCTCAACTTCTTCCTTATCTTTACCTAGTAATAAAGCAAATAGTGTTTCTTCCATACGTCATCCAAATTGTCCTTAAAATTGATTAAAATTACCCACCAATGTCACCTATAAGTCACAAAAAACGTTTCAAACAGAAAAATATTCCGACTGGGCCGGCCCATGTAGGCACCTCCTATATTACGGTCTCGACGTTAGAAAAAGATGCAGCACACCTGTTTGGGCCGGCCCATGCGTGGGCGCCTATTTTTTAGTTTAGTTTTTTTTCCTTTTCAGTTTCATTTTGTTTTTCTACTTTAAATAATTTAAAACTTCAAACAACTTTCTCAATTTTAAGAAACTGAGAATTTCAAAATAAAATATTCAAAAAAACATATTTTTTTAGAATTCAAAAACTACTCAGGAGTTTTGAAAAATGATTGCATATAAAAAATGTTTAAACTTTGAGAAAATGTCCATAAAATAAAAAATTCAACGATTTTAAACAAAAGTTCGTGTAAAAATCTTAAAAACAGTTCGTGCCTCTGTTTTTAGTCTCATTTTTTATTTTCATTTTTCTGTTCCATTTTTTAGTTTAAATAATTTAGAACTTTGAAAAACTTTTGCAATTTATAAAACTGGGAATTTAGAAATAAAAGTTTGAAGAAAATATAAATGTTTGTGAATTCAAAAAATGCTTAGGATTTTTGTAAAAATATTCGCATATTCAGAAAAATGTTCATAATTTTGAGAACAATGTTGGTGAAAACAATAAAAGTCCACGATTTTGAAAAAAAGTTTGTGTGTTATTTTTTGAGTGCAATTGAAAAAAATGTTTGCTAATTCAAAAAATGTTCATGCATTTCAAGAGATGTCCTAAAATTTTAAAGACATAATATGATCAGCACCATTGGAGATTATAATTGTTTTTCTACCATTGCAACGCACGGGTCCTTTTGCTAGTAATTTTGAAGTAGTGTAGAGCCTCATCTTTAGTATTTAACATATACACAGAGCAATATCTAGTGGAATCATCTATCAATCTCATGAAATATTTCTTTCCACGATTAGTCAACACACCATTCATCTCACAAGGATCAGAAAGTATGAGTTCTACTGACGCCAAATGTCTCTCCTTTGTAGCCTTGTGAGGCTTGCGAGGTTGCTTTACTTGCACACACGAATGGCACTTAGAACCTTTGGCTAAAGTGAAACTTGGGATTAAATTCAGTTTTGTTGGCCGTGACATAACACCAAAACTTATGTGACAAAGACGTGAATGCCAAACTTCAGATTCATTAACACTCGAATGAATATTGTTCACGACTTTATTACACAAATCTGCAAGGGAAAGGCGGAACAGACCTCCACATTCATAACCTTTTCCAACAAAAAGTCCATATTTCATAACAACTACTTTATTAGACTCCAAGACCAACTTAAACCCTTCTCTAGGGAGCCACTAACGAGATTCTTCTTGATGGCGGGGACATGTTGCACGTTCTTCAGCTACACGATCCTTCCCGAAGTAAACTTCAGATCGACCGTGCCAACACCAAGAACAGAAGCACTCGCACCATTCCCCATCAATACAGACTCGCGACCTGTAGCCTGATAAGAAGAGAACAATGAGATGTCAGCACACACATGAATATTTGCACCCGTGTCCACCCACCAATCGGTGGACTGACAAACTGAAAATACAGTAAATAAATTACCGTACACAGATGCACCACTTTCATTGTTGCCCACAATCATATTGACAGAATTGGAGTCCTCCGCCGTCTTCTTGTACTTGTTTGGGCACTTTTTCGCCCAATGTTCATCTGGACCACAAGTAAAGCATCCCTCTCCCTTCTTATTCTTATTGAAGGTCTTCTTTCCCTTCTTCTTGAAGTCGGTATTCTGTTGGACATAATTCTTTCCCTTGGGCTTGTGGGAATTGAAGTTCCTCTGATGTACCATATTGGCAACAGAAGAGATTTCAGCCGCTTTTCCATTGGAGTCCTTTGCTCTCGAATTCTGCTCAACACTCAGATGGTCGATGATGTCCTTTACTGAGAACTCACGCCTCTGATGTTTCAGAGTACTAGCAAAGTTCCTCCAGGAATTAGGGAGCTTAGCAATTATACAACACGCGACAAACTTGCCCGGCAAATTGCACTTAAGAACCTCAAGTTCTTTAGATATGCATATTATCTCATGAGCATGTTTCAATACAGAACGGTTGTCAACCATTTTGTAATCGTGGAACTTCTCCATAACATACATCTCACTCCCAGCATAGGTGGCCCCGAATTTAGATTGGAGCGCCTCCCACGGCTCTTTGGCAACATGCATATGTAAATATGCATCAACCAGCTTATCTCCGATCACGCTTATAACTGCTCCAAGGAATAGGACGGTGGCCTCCGCGAACATCTTCTCCTGTTCAGAAGAGATCGTTCCCGTGGGAGTGACACCGACTACCCAGAACACGTTCATAGCCGTGAGCCATAAGGTGGTTCTCGTTTGCCAACGCTTGAAATAAGTACCGGTAAACTTATCCGGTTTTAGTGCAGCGGCAAAACCATTACTCGAAAAATTCCTACACAAATTAGGTTTTTGGATTGTTGAGTAAATATGCAATTTTTCGAATAGATTAATCCATGAAATAATTACAGACATGGCATTGACTAAATTTATGACATACTGATCACGGAGGATACTAGCAAATACTACGCACATAGCAGTAATATCTACGCACATAGCTAGTATTACTAGGGCAAAAATAAATGGGAGCGGGATAAACAGGTTATACCCTCCAATCGGCGCCAACGAACGGAGGCGAGCAGTCAAGGCGGGCGGCGGAGGAGGAGTGCGAGAGGGCTTCTTCTCTTCTCACTCTCCAATAGCATGTAGAAGAGAGACCCTTATAAAGGGGTCCAACTTCTTCTCCACTAACGGGATGGGACTAAACTTTTCACCATCACCTTGTCATGCCACCACCTACATGGGCCCTTGGAGATTTCTGAAATTCTCTTATAGGCCTAAAGCCCACCACTAATTTCAACAAGAACAGCGAACATCTTCACATTAAGATAGAAGGAGTATATATCACAGTATATAGCTAAAAAGGTGGTACAAAATAAGTTACAGTTGGAAGTTTCCATGTGGTAGTTTTGTTTCTATCGTGGATGTATGGCCCTTCTCTTGAGTTATATAGATCACAGTAACAACTTGAGATGTGATCAAAATAACTACAGTGTAATAGACTGATCATAAAATCAGTGATATGCAACAATATGAAAACATCCTGCTTGTACACTCTATAGCTCATCATAAAGACACACACGCACACACACTTAGTCATGTCTTAGGATATGTAAGCCACATAATATATAGCGGAGAAGTTGAAACTAAACCACACACACGCACACACACTTAGTCATGTCTTAGGATAGCAATGGGATTACCAAGAAAAATAGTCACTAGTGGAAAACGAAGCTTTAATCTCAATTTCAAAGGACCTTTAGTCCCGATTGTGCAGGAAGGACTAAGCCTTCAGGGCTAAAGGCCTCACCTTTTAGTCTCGGTCGTGCTGTAAACCGGGATTAAAGGGGGTCCACGTGGCCGTTGCGCGGCGCTCGAACAAGAGGACATTTAGTCCTGATTGGTAAAACCAACCGAGACTAAAGAGCTCCACGTGTTTTTTAGGGGTTTGGAGGGGTAGGGTTTCGAGGGGTTTAGCGGTTTATTTGTGTTTTTTTTATTAGAATCAAAGCCCTGTTTTCTACTAGTATCTGCGCGTCGGCCACCTCTCTTTTTGACGCTAGCTACTAATACCGATGAAGAAACCGTTACACAATATCGTCAGGAATATGAAGTGACATCTCTGCCTCAACGCTACTATATATATTACACATTCATGCATATATAGAATATATATTTCTATCTCTAATATCTAATTATCAACATCCCCTACAACTTGCTGATGGATTCTTCGGTTGGTGATATGACCTCATCAACGAAGAATTTCGCCAATTCTTCTTGAATTGCTCGTATGCGATTCTCTGGTAGGAGTTCATCCCGCTTTCGTTGGATCTAATTTAAAGAAGGGGCTAATACAAATCTCAACCAAATTGATAGTAACAAAATAAAATTATGAATATATTGTTAACGTACGCCAAGTTCTTCAAAATTTCTGGCCGTCTCGCAGGTCGTCATGTGAATGAACTCGCAAACGTAGCATCCACATAATTTATTTCCGTCAACTTAATGATAAATACATAACATCATGAATAGTGAAATGATCAAATTAATATAAATTCATCATCAAATTAAAACCAAAATACCCTGATAAAATAAATACATAAAGTTCACCGTACATCCATACTTAAACGTTGGTCAGTGTACATCCATACAAGTTCATCGTCAACACATTATGTAATTAAGTATATCAAATGTTATTACTGCAAAAATAAATACATAAAATTCATACATAGTTGATCAAACTAACATACAACTATATAAAACATTTAAAGCAACAACAAATGCGATCGGAATCACATCTAAGGTAATAATTGATCCAACAACATAATGATACCAAGCCTCTTTATAAATGACATATTTTCTAATCTTTCTAATCTTCAAATGCATTGCATCCATCTTGATTTTGTGATCATCGACGACATCAGTAACATACAACTCCAATTTCATCTTCTCTTCTTCAATTCTTTTTATTTTTTTCTTTTAAAAAATGTTTTCTTTTTCAACTAAATTTAACCTCTCGACAATAGGGTCGGTTGCAATTTCTGGTTCACATATCTCCTAGATAAAAATGTCTATGTCAAGTTGATCGGCATAATTGTCATAAACACGAAATGAAACAAATTATAGTTATAAAAGATAATATACCACACTCGAATCATATACCGGGCGAGAGCCGACGAGGACGGATATCAAAACCATGGAACTATATAATAACAAAAAATAATATACAAGTAAAAAAATACACAACTAACAAAAAATATTATAAGTAAGTTTTTTAAAAAAGATGAGAACAAGAGGCTCACAACGTTGGTGCCAGCGATGACATCGACACGGGCGATCGACAGCGCTGAGTATGGGGACGTGGACGGGACGACATGACAACCTCAATTAAACCACACCTACACATATGCAAAGAAAGATGAAAAATCTTAAGTGTGGCTCGTGAACTCAAGTGGCATCATGCTCTCAGGCATTTCATCGAGTACCTCTTATGCATAGGAATCATCGAGTACCTCTTATGCATAGGAAAGGTAAACAAACTAGCACACACCTCCACCTTGGCGAGCATATATATAGGCAAATCTTTAGCCTCCTGAACTCAAGAGTCTCACCAGGTGGTGCTGGCAACGAGATCAGCGCGAGCGATCGACGGCGATGAGGACGGGGACAGGGACGGGACGACACCCTCAAGGAAACCACAACTACACATATGCAAAGAAAGAGAAGAAATCTTAAGTGTGGCTCGTGAACTCAAGTGGCATCATGCTCTCAGGCATTTCATCAAACACCTCTTGTGCATAGGAAAGAAAAATAAACTAGCAAACACCTCCCATCTTCTGTGAGGAAAAAACAGAGGAGAGGGTGGGCATGAGCGAGGATATATATAGGTAAATTTTTAATCCAGGTTAGTGTCTAAAATCGAGACTAAAGATGGACATTTAGTCCGGTTGAAGACACCAACCGAGACTAACCAAGCGGAACTAAATATCCCACGCCAACCGGGATTAAAGATGATAGTGCCGCTCGTTCACTCTGAGTCGTCCGATTAGTCCCGGTTTGTAAAGCAACCGGGACTAATGCCATTGTTGAGGAAATCGTTAACTGGTAGCTGCTCGGTTGGCCGGCGAGTAGGGGATTAATGGCCTAATCGGTAAGTTAATCGGCCATTTAATCAATTAATCGGACGATTTTTCGGTTTATTGGCTACTCGTTGACCCTATGAGTAGCGATTAATCGAAAGTTGGTTAATCGGATGAATTCTTCAACAGTCTAATGCTCGATGTGTGCTAGGACGAAAGCACTGTTTTTACCAGTGAGTTAACACCTATTCCGTCCTCATGATAGCCTTTTCATGTCTGTTCTTTTCCCCATTCTCGACTACAAAGATAAAAATATTTTCATCAATATCCCCAATTGTTTTTTTATCCCCGTGAACCCATGAGTCAATTACACAAAACCACCACATTTGCGACCAGGTTTGCAGAAAACCATCAAGTCGTTAATCCGTTGCAAAAAAACATTGTTTTCACTAATCTTATTATAAAAAATACTGATTGGGTGATTTGGCATGTTTAACCAATTTTTGACAAGTGGGGCCTCGTTGTTAGGAGCTGACATTGCAAAAACTTTACACACACACCCTTGAATCTAAAAACAAAAATCAATTAACTCATGCCTGATCCAATCGAGAGGAGGAGACTGTTGCCCGCGCCGCATGCCTGCTCCCATCGCCGCCCGCCTGCTCCCGTCGTCATCGTCGGCCCCAATGACCGCGCCACCCGCCTGCTCCCGTCGTCGTCGGCGGCCCCATGTCCATGTCACAGCCGTCAGCCCCAGCACCCGCGCCACCCACCTGCTTCCGTCGCCGTCGTCGGCCCTTGCGCCTGTCGCCGCCTGCTTGCTCCCGTCGCCGCCGTCGGCCCGTGCTCCCGTCGCCGCCGTCGGCCCCTGCGCGTGCGCCGCCCGCTCCCGTCGCCCCCGTCGCCGTGGTGACGACGGGAGAGGCAGGTCGAGCAGCAACTGTGGTGGGGCGATTGCGTTTTTTTATTTGGTTCAGGGTGTGTATGTAAGGTTTTTGCTAAGTCATCTTCTTACAACGAGGCCCCATTTGTCAGAAATCGATTAAACGGGCCAAATCATCTGATTATTGCTTTTTACAATAAGATTAGTGGAAAAGCAGTGTTTTTTCAACGGATTAATGAATTGGTGATTTTCTCCTATCCTAGCCGTAAATATGTGGTTTTGTGCAATTGACTCTGAGCCTATAGATAAAAATCTTTCCATCAATATCCCCATCGATTTTTTTATCCCCGTGAACCCATAAAACCCATGAAAGCGATCAACAACAATCTTTAATACTTCCTCCGTCATGGTTTAGAAGACACAGTTAAACTTGCATGCGTTTTCAAAATAGACGAGGTTTAAGGTGTGAAAGCAATTATTTTTATTAATTAGTACTAGTACTAGTCATGCATGCGCCCTTCCAATTTGCTGCTCACGCATTAGTACTAGTATTTTCTCAGTTGATTAGGCGCATTAACATCTACGCCTGCTACATCTCACAACCAATCGATGACTACCTTGATCCCAGAGATTTTCAAGCGTGCCTTCTAAACCGTAACGAAGGGAGTAGCATCCTCATCTTCGTCTTACGCGCTGGGTAATAAAGTATTTAATCCAACAGCTTCCTCGTGAACACTAATCGTCCCTGATAGAGTAATTATTTACGAAGATACGGGTAAAGGTTAAGGACATGTTTGGTTTCAATAAGTCAGGTGACTTATAAGTCAGGTAACTTAAAACCAGTGACTTATAAGTCACACATGTTTGGTTGTCTGACTTATAAGTCACCTGACCACACCTTCCCACGTAAAAGTTGGTGACCTATAAGTTTTAAGTTGGGGTGAAACAACTTATGACTTATAAGTCGAGGTGACTTATAAGTTAGATTTGTTTGACAAAATAAGTTATTTTTTACACTTTTCAACTTATAAATGGATGACTTATTTGGAACCAAACTGGTCCTAACCATTGTCAGTTTGAGTCATGTCGCACACTAGGCATGCAGCAGGGAGGAAGACTCCTATTTGGCTGCTGATTCCAGAAATAAGGTAAATATTTATGAGTATCAGGTGGATCAGGTGGATGAATTGTGATTAACAAAGCCCAGCTTAGGAGAGCAAATCCGCCTGTCTTTTTATTCCATAAACACAACACGGGTGCATAGACAACACAGCCGTACACTGACCAGTAGGTCTTTCGAACAAGCACACCATAAACACACATCAACACATACTAGCTTGCAAGAACACAGGGCTAGCTGCGTTTTGCAAGAACACACAGTATAAGCAGATTAACTAGGTACGTGCAGGCGTATACGCTTCGTCATGCTCGGCTCAGTGGTGCACCTCCGCCTCGGCGCGGTACATGGGCTCCGGGACCTCGTCGGCGCGCGAGCAGCACCGGCAGCCGCCGTAGTACCCGCGGCCGCAGCAGCCCCACCGGCAGTACCCGCCGCCGCCGCGGCCTGGGTACCCGCCCCCTCCGCGGCCAGGGTACGGGTAGTACCCTCCTCCGCGGCCGCGCCCGGGATAACCACGGCCCGGGTAGCCGCCGCCGCCACGGTAGTAGTCCTGCACGTCGGCCGTGGGCTCCTCCTTCTTGGCCATGGCCTCTGCATCAACCCATATCATTAACACTGTATATATAATATAGTCCGTCTCCAATCGATTCAAAACTTTATCTAGCAGTGTATGGTATGGTATCTCACGAGTTTCTTCGGCCGAGGCGACGAGGAAAGCAGCGGCAAGCAGGAGAGCAAACACGAGGAGGAAACCCTTGAACGTCGCCATCGAACCCTCTTCTCCTTACAATGTAATCTTAGTCGGCCACTGTGCTGTGAGATTGTGTCGGAGCTGGTTTGGTGAGAAGCTAATGCATGCAGCGCAAGCTTATTTATAGGCAGAGAAGCCTCTAGGTCTCCATGCAGGCTCCTGGCGGTAGCGGTTGGCGGGTGGACGGCATGCATTAACGCCTTCCTGCATGCATGCAGGGAGCAACTACTCGTAGCAAGACCTCTGCGTTATCTTCTTATCTCTACAGTGTAGAAAATGCGAGAGTGGACTAGTTGAGGAGGGACAGGGGACGTGCATGTGCGTGTCTAGTTGAGGAGACATACGTTGTGCAAGTTTGACTAGGCAACATCGCATGCATGAACTAGTCATGCTCCAGTAGACATTATTAGACGGGCACGTGGCAGACACTGCTGAAATTTCATTGTATGAAATGCTCGATAAAGTGTCAAATAATCTCGGCAAAGTCGTTCTCGGCAAAGAATACCCAACATACACCCCTCAGGAAAACATAACGTTGTCGAAAGCCAAACGTCAGGCATGCACCGCCATGTTTTCATAGAGCATGCATCTCGGTAAAGTTAGAACAACTCCAAAGAAGCCACCTATTTCATCCGTCCTTATTTGTTTGGAGCCGTATAGATAAAATTGATAACCGACCCGTCGATTCATTGCTAAAACGCGTTCATTCCGTGTTCGCGCCGATCCATTTTTGACCTAAAATTAGAAGTGAAATGCGTCGGCGCAGACGCAAAGCGGACACGCGCGTCCTTTCGGTGTCCGCTGCAACCACTCACGGTCAACATAATTTATGACGGTCGCCCTCCGCGGGCCCATGCGTCAGCAGCCGCGGTCGGCCTTTTTTAATCCAACCGTGCGGTGGGTTCGGCCTCATCTGCTTCCAAAACCAACCTGTCCCCATCTCGCCACCTCGTCGGCGATCAAACCCTAGCATTACGTGTCATGGTCGGCTCCTTTCAAAACAAGGGCAAGGCCCCCGTCTACCCTCGCGAGATCTCCCTGTCGGCGTCCTCCCGCCGGCCTCGATAGCGTGTCAGCATCCCGATGCAGCAAGCGCGGTGGCACTGGGAGCACCGCGTCCCGCTGTCGTACCTCGATGTCACCCTCCCGCACCACTGTCATCTACATCTGGAGAGGATCCCGGTGTTGGCCGTGCCGTGATCGGCACGGTTGCATGCGGAGGAGGTGAATCACCGTCGATGCCTGCTGACGCGGAGCAGTGGCTCAACCCTACCTACGCATTCGACTCTTCCCACTGGGAGCTCTGGTTCGCGGTCGAGTACGAGGAGCGGCACCGGTGTGGCGTGCGCGACGTGCAGCCAGGAGGCCCTCCGCCGGCCCCGCCCGTAGTTAGCGAGGAGGACCAGGAGGCTGAGGCCGCCTACCAGGCAGCGCTGGCAGCTGTTCTCCGTGAGAGCGAGGAGAAAGAGCGACGCAATGCCGGCGAGGAGGAGACGGCGTACCAGGAGCGACTCGCGTAGGCCATCGCGTTGTCCGCCGCCGGCGACTGTGTCGTGCCACCTCTGCCGAAGAACGAGCCCATGGAGCCGCAGCGGGAGGTCTACCAGTGGACCGGTTGCCTCCGCGAGTGGGTCAGCGCGCCGCCCATCTGGTTTGGGCACGACACCGGAGCAGGAGGAAGCCTACCTCCTGCACTGGAAGTCACAGCAGTTGTCGACGGAGCGCGCCGAAGGCCGTCGGCCGATGAAGCTAGAGAAGGAGGCGGAGAAGGAACGATGGGAGATGGAGGAGGAGGAGTGCACCCCTGTTGTGCTGCCATCGCCACCAGCACAGTCCGCGTCGGCGGGACACACGACGGAGACGCAGGCAGCTGCGCTCTGGAACACGGCGTTCCACTGGACCGGCCGTGCACCTACACTGGTTGACCTCACCGGCGCCGCCGACGACGATGCCGCGGCCTAGGGTTGTCTCCTAGTTTAGTTTTTTTATGTTTAATAAATGTAATGGCGACGCGTGGACTCTTGCCGGCCTTCATGACCGGCTTTTAATGTTCAATTAATGCTTGTTAATTATTTTTGAAAATGTTTTTTTTCACACACCGATAAAAATGGATCGAACCAGTGTTGGGTCATGTGTGGACCCAAACAGTAAAATGGACGTTGGTGTCCGTTGGACCAAGCCAAACAAACAAAATGGCCGTACGTTTGGGTCGGCATGTTGAAGTTGCTCTTAACACTCCAATAATACCATTCTTTTCCAAGAGGATGCACTGGCAGGGGCAGAGCCAGGGGTGCGAGCAGGGGTCAGATTCTTCCCACTGGGAGCTCTGGTTCGCGGTCGAGTACGAGGAGCGGCACCGGTGTGGCGTGCGCGACGTGCAGCCAGGAGGCCCTTCGCCGCCCCCACCCATAGTTAGCGAGGAGGACCAGGAGGCTGAGGCCGCCTACCAGGCAGCGCTGGCAGCTGTTCTCCGCGAGAGCGAGGAGGAAGAGCGACGCAATGCCGGCGAGGAGGAGACGGCGTACCAGGAGCGACTCGCGTAGGCCATCGCGTTGTCCGCCGCCGGCGACTGCGTCATGCCACCTCTGCCGAAGAACGAGCCCATGGCGCCTCAGCGGGAGGTCTACCAGTGGACCTGTTGCCTCTGCGAGTGGGTCAGCGCGCCGCCCATCTGGTTTGGGCACCACACCGGAGCAGGAGGAAGCCTACCTCCTGCACTGGAAGTCACAGCAGTTGTCGACGGAGCGCGCCGAAGGCCGTCGGCCGATGAAGCTAGAGAAGGAGGCGGAGAAGGAACGATGGGAGATGGAGGAGGAGGAGTGCACCCCTGTTGTGCTGCCATCGCCACCAGCACAGTCCGCGTCGGCGGGACACACGACGGAGACGCAGGCAGCTGCGCTCTAGAACACGGCGTTCCACTGGACCGGCCGTGCACCTACACTGGTTGACCTCACCGGCGCCGCCGACGACGATGCCGCGGCCTAGGGCTGTCTCCTAGTTTAGTTTTTTTATGTTTAATAAATGTAATGGCGACGCGTGGACTCTTGCCGGCCTTCATGACCGGCTTTTAATGTTCAATTAATGCTTGTTAATTATTTTTGAAAATGTTTTTTTTCACACACCGATAAAAATGGATCGAACCAGTGTTGGGTCATGTGTGGACCCAAACAGTAAAATGGACGTTGGTGTCCGTCGGACCAAGCCAAACAAACAAAATGGCCGTACGTTTGGGTCGGCATGTTGAAGTTGCTCTTAACACTCCAATAATACCATTCTTTTCCAAGAGGATGCACTGGCAGGGGCAGAGCCAGGGGTGCGAGCAGGGGTCAGATTCTTCCCACTGGGAGCTCTGGTTCGCGGTCGAGTACGAGGAGCGGCACCGGTGTGGCGTGCGCGACGTGCAGCCAGGAGGCCCTTCGCCGCCCCCACCCATAGTTAGCGAGGAGGACCAGGAGGCTGAGGCCGCCTACCAGGCAGCGCTGGCAGCTGTTCTCCGCGAGAGCGAGGAGGAAGAGCGACGCAATGCCGGCGAGGAGGAGACGGCGTACCAGGAGCGACTCGCGTAGGCCATCGCGTTGTCCGCCGCCGGCGACTGCGTCATGCCACCTCTGCCGAAGAACGAGCCCATGGCGCCTCAGCGGGAGGTCTACCAGTGGACCTGTTGCCTCCGCGAGTGGGTCAGCGCGCCGCCCATCTGGTTTGGGCACCACACCGGAGCAGGAGGAAGCCTACCTCGTGCACTGGAAGTCACAGCAGCTGTCGACGGAGCGCGTCGAAGGCCGTCGGCCGATGAAGCTAGAGAAGGAGGCGGAGAAGGAACGATGGGAGATGGAGGAGGAGGAGTGCACCCCTGTTGTGCTGCCATCGCCACCAGCACAGTCCGCGTCGGCGGGACACACGACGGAGACGCAGGCAGCTGCGCTCTGGAACACGGCGTTCCACTGGACTGGCCGTGCACCTACACTGGTTGACCTCACCGGCGCCGCCGACGACGATGCCGCGGCCTAGGGTTGTCTCCTAGTTTAGTTTTTTTATGTTTAATAAATGTAATGGCGACGCGTGGACTCTTGCCGGCCTTCATGACCGGCTTTTAATGTTCAATTAATGCTTGTTAATTATTTTTGAAAATGTTTTTTTTCACACACCGATAAAAATGGATCGAACTAGTGTTGGGTCATGTGTGGACCCAAACAGTAAAATGGACGTTGGTGTCCGTTGGACCAACCCAAACAGACAAAATGGCCGTACGTTTGGGTCGGCATGTTAAAGTTGCTCTTAACACTCCAATAATACCATTCTTTTCCAAGAGGATGCACTGGCAGGGGCAGAGCCAGGGGTGCGAGCAGGGGTCAGATTCTTAACACTGGGAGCTCTGGTTCGCGGTCGAGTACGAGGAGCGGCACCGGTGTGGCGTGCGCGACGTGCAGCCAGGAGGCCCTCCGCCGCCCCCGCCCGTAGTTAGCGAGGAGGACTAGGAGGCTGAGGCCGCCTACCAGGCAGCGCTGGCAGCTGTTCTCCGCGAGAGCGAGGAGGAAGAGCGACGCAATGCCGGCGAGGAGGAGACGGCGTACCAGGAGCGACTCGCGTAGGCCATCGCGTTGTCCGCCGCCGGCGACTGCGTCATGCCACCTCTGCCGAAGAACGAGCCCATGGCGCCGCAGCAGGAGGTCTACCAGTGGACCTGTTGCCTCCGCGAGTGGGTCAGCGCGCCGCCCATCTGGTTTGGGCACGACACCGGAGCAGGAGGAAGCCTACCTCCTGCACTGGAAGTCACAGCAGTTGTCGACGGAGCGCGTCGAAGGCCGTCGGCCGATGAAGCTAGAGAAGGAGGCGGAGAAGGAACGATGGGAGATGGAGGAGGAGGAGTGCACCCCTGTTGTGCTGCCATCGCCACCAGCACAGTCCGCGTCGGCGGGACACACGACGGAGACGCAGGCAGCTGCGCTCTGGAACACGGCGTTCCACTGGACTGGCCGTGCACCTACACTGGTTGACCTCACCGGCGCCGCCGACGACGATGCCGCGGCCTAGGGCTGTCTCCTAGTTTAGTTTTTTTATGTTTAATAAATGTAATGGCGACGCGTGGACTCTTGCCGGCCTTCATGACCGGCTTTTAATGTTCAATTAATGCTTGTTAATTATTTTTGAAAATGTTTTTTTTCACACACCGATAAAAATGGATCGAACCAGTGTTGGGTCATGTGTGGACCCAAACAGTAAAATGGCCGTTGGTGTCCGTCGGACCAACCCAAACAGACAAAATGGCCGTACGTTTGGGTCGGCATGTTGAAGTTGCTCTTAACACTCCAATAATACCATTCTTTTCCAAGAGGATGCACTGGCAGGGGCGGAGCCAGGGGTGCGAGCAGGGGTCAGACTCTTCCCACTGGGAGCTCTAGTTCACGGTCGAGTACGAGGAGCGGCACCGGTGTGGCGTGCGCGACGTGCAGCCAGGAGGCCCTCCGCCGCCCCCGCCCATAGTTAGCGAGGAGGACCAAGAGGCTGAGGCCGCCTACCAGGCAGCGCTGGCAGCTGTTCTCCGCGAGAGCGAGGAGGAAGAGCGACGCAATGCCGGCGAGGAGGAGACGGCGTACGAGGAGCGACTCGCGTAGGCCATCGCGTTGTCCGCCGCCGGCGACTGCGTCATGCCACCTCTGCCGTAGAACGAGCCCATGGCGCCGCAGCGGGAGGTCTACCAGTGGACCGGTTGCCTCCGCGAGTGGGTCAGCGCGCCGCCCATCTGGTTTGGGCACGACACCGGAGCAGGAGGAAGCCTACCTCGTGCACTGGAAGTCACAGCAGTTGTCGACGGAGCGCGTCGAAGGCCGTCGGCCAATGAAGCTAGAGAAGGAGGCGGAGAAGGAACGATGGGAGATGGAGGAGGAGGAGTGCACCCCTGTTGTGCTGCCATCGCCACCAGCACAGTCCGCGTCGGCGGGACACACGACGGAGACGCAGGCAGCTGCGCTCTGGAACACGGCGTTCCACTGGACTGGCCGTGCACCTACACTGGTTGACCTCACCGGCGCCGCCGACGACGATGCCGCGGCCTAGGGCTGTCTCCTAGTTTAGTTTTTTTATGTTTAATAAATGTAATGGCGACGCGTGGACTCTTGCCGGCCTTCATGACCGGCTTTTAATGTTCAATTAATGCTTGTTAATTATTTTTGAAAATGTTTTTTTTCACACACCGATAAAAATGGATCGAACCAGTGTTGGGTCATGTGTGGACCCAAACAGTAAAATGGACGTTGGTGTCCGTTGGACCAACCCAAACAGACAAAATGGCCGTACGTTTGGGTCGGCATGTTGAAGTTGCTCTTAACACTCCAATAATACCATTCTTTTCCAAGAGGATGCACTGGCAGGGGCGGAGCCAGGGGTGCGAGCAGGGGTCAGACTCTTCCCACTGGGAGCTCTAGTTCACGGTCGAGTACGAGGAGCGGCACCGGTGTGGCGTGCGCGACGTGCAGCCAGGAGGCCCTCCGCCGCCCCCGCCCATAGTTAGCGAGGAGGACCAAGAGGCTGAGGCCGCCTACCAGGCAGCGCTGGCAGCTGTTCTCCGCGAGAGCGAGGAGGAAGAGCGACGCAATGCCGGCGAGGAGGAGACGGCGTACGAGGAGCGACTCGCGTAGGCCATCGCGTTGTCCGCCGCCGGCGACTGCGTCATGCCACCTCTGCCGTAGAACGAGCCCATGGCGCCGCAGCGGGAGGTCTACCAGTGGACCGGTTGCCTCCGCGAGTGGGTCAGCGCGCCGCCCATCTGGTTTGGGCAAGACACCGGAGCAGGAGGAAGCCTACCTCGTGCACTGGAAGTCACAGCAGTTGTCGACGGAGCGCGTCGAAGGCCGTCGGCCGATGAAGCTAGAGAAGGAGGCGGAGAAGGAACGATGGGAGATGGAGGAGGAGGAGTGCACCCCTGTTGTGCTGCCATCGCCACCAGCACAGTCCGCGTCGGCGGGACACACGACGGAGACGCAGGCAGCTGCGCTCTGGAACACGGCGTTCCACTGGACTGGCCGTGCACCTACACTGGTTGACCTCACCGGCGCCGCCGACGACGATGCCGCGGCCTAGGGTTGTCTCCTAGTTTAGTTTTTTTATGTTTAATAAATGTAATGGCGACGCGTGGACTCTTGCCGGCCTTCATGACCGGCTTTTAATGTTCAATTAATGCTTGTTAATTATTTTTGAAAATGTTTTTTTTCACACACCGATAAAAATGGATCGAACTAGTGTTGGGTCATGTGTGGACCCAAACAGTAAAATGGACGTTGGTGTCCGTTGGACCAACCCAAACAGACAAAATGGCCGTACGTTTGGGTCGGCATGTTAAAGTTGCTCTTAACACTCCAATAATACCATTCTTTTCCAAGAGGATGCACTGGCAGGGGCAGAGCCAGGGGTGCGAGCAGGGGTCAGATTCTTAACACTGGGAGCTCTGGTTCGCGGTCGAGTACGAGGAGCGGCACCGTTGTGGCGTGCGCGACGTGCAGCCAGGAGGCCCTCCGCCGCCCCCGCCCGTAGTTAGCGAGGAGGACTAGGAGGCTGAGGCCGCCTACCAGGCAGCGCTGGCAGCTGTTCTCCGCGAGAGAGAGGAGGAAGAGCGACGCAATGCCGGCGAGGAGGAGACAGCGTACCAGGAGCGACTCGCGTAGGCCATCGCATTGTCCGCCGCCGGCGACTGCGTCATGCCACCTCTGCCGAAGAACGAGCCCATGGCGCCGCAGCAGGAGGTCTACCAGTGGACCTGTTGCCTCCGCGAGTGGGTCAGCGCGCCGCCCATCTGGTTTGGGCACGACACCGGAGCAGGAGGAAGCCTACCTCCTGCACTGGAAGTCACAGCAGTTGTCGACGGAGCGCGTCGAAGGCCGTCGGCCAATGAAGCTAGAGAAGGAGGCGGAGAAGGAACGATGGGAGATGGAGGAGGAGGAGTGCACCCCTGTTGTGCTGCCATCGCCACCAGCACAGTCCGCGTCGGCGGGACACACGACGGAGACGCAGGCAGCTGCGCTCTGGAACACGGCGTTCCACTGGACTGGCCGTGCACCTACACTGGTTGACCTCACCGGCGCCGCCGACGACGATGCCGCGGCCTAGGGCTGTCTCCTAGTTTAGTTTTTTTATGTTTAATAAATGTAATGGCGACGCGTGGACTCTTGCCGGCCTTCATGACCGGCTTTTAATGTTCAATTAATGCTTGTTAATTATTTTTGAAAATGTTTTTTTTCACACACCGATAAAAATGGATCGAACCAGTGTTGGGTCATGTGTGGACCCAAACAGTAAAATGGACGTTGGTGTCCGTCGGACCAACCCAAACAGACAAAATGGCCGTACGTTTGGGTCGGCATGTTGAAGTTGCTCTTAACACTCCAATAATACCATTCTTTTCCAAGAGGATGCACTGGCAGGGGCGGAGCCAGGGGTGCGAGCAGGGGTCAGACTCTTCCCACTGGGAGCTCTAGTTCACGGTCGAGTACGAGGAGCGGCACCGGTGTGGCGTGCGCGACGTGCAGCCAGGAGGCCCTCCGCCGCCCCCGCCCATAGTTAGCGAGGAGGACCAAGAGGCTGAGGCCGCCTACCAGGCAGCGCTGGCAGCTGTTCTCCGCGAGAGCGAGGAGGAAGAGCGACGCAATGCCGGCGAGGAGGAGACGGCGTACGAGGAGCGACTCGCGTAGGCCATCGCGTTGTCCGCCGCCGGCGACTGCGTCATGCCACCTCTGCCGTAGAACGAGCCCATGGCGCCGCAGCGGGAGGTCTACCAGTGGACCGGTTGCCTCCGCGAGTGGGTCAGCGCGCCGCCCATCTGGTTTGGGCACGACACCGGAGCAGGAGGAAGCCTACCTCGTGCACTGGAAGTCACAGCAGTTGTCGACGGAGCGCGTCGAAGGCCGTCGGCCAATGAAGCTAGAGAAGGAGGCGGAGAAGGAACGATAGGAGATGGAGGAGGAGGAGTGCACCCCTGTTGTGCTGCCATCGCCACCAGCACAGTCCGCGTCGGCGGGACACACGACGGAGACGCAGGCAGCTGCGCTCTGGAACACGGCGTTCCACTGGACTGGCCGTGCACCTACACTGGTTGACCTCACCGGCGCCGCCGACGACGATGCCGCGGCCTAGGGCTGTCTCCTAGTTTAGTTTTTTTATGTTTAATAAATGTAATGGCGACGCGTGGACTCTTGCCGGCCTTCATGACCGGCTTTTAATGTTCAATTAATGCTTGTTAATTATTTTTGAAAATGTTTTTTTTCACACACCGATAAAAATGGATCGAACCAGTGTTGGGTCATGTGTGGACCCAAACAGTAAAATGGACGTTGGTGTCCGTTGGACCAACCCAAACAGACAAAATGGCCGTACGTTTGGGTCGGCATGTTGAAGTTGCTCTTAACACTCCAATAATACCATTCTTTTCCAAGAGGATGCACTGGCAGGGGCGGAGCCAGGGGTGCGAGCAGGGGTCAGACTCTTCCCACTGGGAGCTCTAGTTCACGGTCGAGTACGAGGAGCGGCACCGGTGTGGCGTGCGCGACGTGCAGCCAGGAGGCCCTCCGCCGCCCCCGCCCATAGTTAGCGAGGAGGACCAAGAGGCTGAGGCCGCCTACCAGGCAGCGCTGGCAGCTGTTCTCCGCGAGAGCGAGGAGGAAGAGCGACGCAATGCCGGCGAGGAGGAGACGGCGTACGAGGAGCGACTCGCGTAGGCCATCGCGTTGTCCGCCGCCGGCGACTGCGTCATGCCACCTCTGCCGTAGAACGAGCCCATGGCGCCGCAGCGGGAGGTCTACCAGTGGACCGGTTGCCTCCGCGAGTGGGTCAGCGCGCCGCCCATCTGGTTTGGGCACGACACCGGAGCAGGAGGAAGCCTACCTCGTGCACTGGAAGTCACAGCAGTTGTCGACGGAGCGCGTCGAAGGCCGTCGGCCAATGAAGCTAGAGAAGGAGGCGGAGAAGGAACGATGGGAGATGGAGGAGGAGGAGTGCACCCCTGTTGTGCTGCCATCGCCACCAGCACAGTCCGCGTCGGCGGGACACACGACGGAGACGCAGGCAGCTGCGCTCTGGAACACGGCGTTCCACTGGACTGGCCGTGCACCTACACTGGTTGACCTCACCGGCGCCGCCGACGACGATGCCGCGGCCTAGGGCTGTCTCCTAGTTTAGTTTTTTTATGTTTAATAAATGTAATGGCGACGCGTGGACTCTTGCCGGCCTTCATGACCGGCTTTTAATGTTCAATTAATGCTTGTTAATTATTTTTGAAAATGTTTTTTTTCACACACCGATAAAAATGGATCGAACCAGTGTTGGGTCATGTGTGGACCCAAACAGTAAAATGGACGTTGGTGTCCGTCGGACCAACCCAAACAGACAAAATGGCCGTACGTTTGGGTCGGCATGTTGAAGTTGCTCTTAACACTCCAATAATACCATTCTTTTCCAAGAGGATGCACTGGCAGGGGCGGAGCCAGGGGTGCGAGCAGGGGTCAGACTCTTCCCACTGGGAGCTCTAGTTCACGGTCGAGTACGAGGAGCGGCACCGGTGTGGCGTGCGCGACGTGCAGCCAGGAGGCCCTCCGCCGCCCCCGCCCATAGTTAGCGAGGAGGACCAAGAGGCTGAGGCCGCCTACCAGGCAGCGCTGGCAGCTGTTCTCCGCGAGAGCGAGGAGGAAGAGCGACGCAATGCCGGCGAGGAGGAGACGGCGTACGAGGAGCGACTCGCGTAGGCCATCGCGTTGTCCGCCGCCGGCGACTGCGTCATGCCACCTCTGCCGTAGAACGAGCCCATGGCGCCGCAGCGGGAGGTCTACCAGTGGACCGGTTGCCTCCGCGAGTGGGTCAGCGCGCCGCCCATCTGGTTTGGGCACGACACCGGAGCAGGAGGAAGCCTACCTCGTGCACTGGAAGTCACAGCAGTTGTCGACGGAGCGCGTCGAAGGCCGTCGGCCAATGAAGCTAGAGAAGGAGGCGGAGAAGGAACGATGGGAGATGGAGGAGGAGGAGTGCACCCCTGTTGTGCTGCCATCGCCACCAGCACAGTCCGCGTCGGCGGGACACACGACGGAGACGCAGGCAGCTGCGCTCTGGAACACGGCGTTCCACTGGACTGGCCGTGCACCTACACTGGTTGACCTCACCGGCGCCGCCGACGACGATGCCGCGGCCTAGGGTTGTCTCCTAGTTTAGTTTTTTTATGTTTAATAAATGTAATGGCGACGCGTGGACTCTTGCCGGCCTTCATGACCGGCTTTTAATGTTCAATTAATGCTTGTTAATTATTTTTGAAAATGTTTTTTTTCACACACCGATAAAAATGGATCGAACCAGTGTTGGGTCATGTGTGGACCCAAACAGTAAAATGGACGTTGGTGTCCGTTGGACCAACCCAAACAGACAAAATGGCCGTACGTTTGGGTCGGCATGTTAAAGTTGCTCTTAACACTCCAATAATACCATTCTTTTCCAAGAGGATGCACTGGCAGGGGCAGAGCCAGGGGTGCGAGCAGGGGTCAGATTCTTAACACTGGGAGCTCTGGTTCGCGGTCGAGTACGAGGAGCGGCACCGTTGTGGCGTGCGCGACGTGCAGCCAGGAGGCCCTTCGCCGCCCCCGCCCGTAGTTAGCGAGGAGGACTAGGAGGCTGAGGCCGCCTACCAGGCAGCGCTGGCAGCTGTTCTCCGCGAGAGCGAGGAGGAAGAGCGACGCAATGCCGGCGAGGAGGAGACGGCGTACCAGGAGCGACTCGCGTAGGCCATCGCGTTGTCCGCCGCCGGCGACTGCGTCATGCCACCTCTGCCGAAGAACGAGCCCATGGCGCCGCAGCAGGAGGTCTACCAGTGGACCTGTTGCCTCCGCGAGTGGGTCAGCGCGCCGCCCATCTGGTTTGGGCACGACACCGGAGCAGGAGGAAGCCTACCTCCTGCACTGGAAGTCACAGCAGTTGTCGACGGAGCGCGTCGAAGGCCGTCGGCCAATGAAGCTAGAGAAGGAGGCGGAGAAGGAACGATGGGAGATGGAGGAGGAGGAGTGCACCCCTGTTGTGCTGCCATCGCCACCAGCACAGTCCGCGTCGGCGGGACACACGACGGAGACGCACGCAGCTGCGCTCTGGAACACGGCGTTCCACTGGACTGGCCGTGCACCTACACTGGTTGACCTCACCGGCGCCGCCGACGACGATGCCGCGGCCTAGGGCTGTCTCCTAGTTTAGTTTTTTTATGTTTAATAAATGTAATGGCGACGCGTGGACTCTTGCCGGCCTTCATGACCGGCTTTTAATGTTCAATTAATGCTTGTTAATTATTTTTGAAAATGTTTTTTTTCACACACCGATAAAAATGGATCGAACCAGTGTTGGGTCATGTGTGGACCCAAACAGTAAAATGGACGTTGGTGTCCGTCGGACCAACCCAAACAGACAAAATGGCCGTACGTTTGGGTCGGCATGTTGAAGTTGCTCTTAACACTCCAATAATACCATTCTTTTCCAAGAGGATGCACTGGCAGGGGCGGAGCCAGGGGTGCGAGCAGGGGTCAGACTCTTCCCACTGGGAGCTCTAGTTCACGGTCGAGTACGAGGAGCGGCACCGGTGTGGCGTGCGCGACGTGCAGCCAGGAGGCCCTCCGCCGCCCCCGCCCATAGTTAGCGAGGAGGACCAAGAGGCTGAGGCCGCCTACCAGGCAGCGCTGGCAGCTGTTCTCCGCGAGAGCGAGGAGGAAGAGCGACGCAATGCCGGCGAAGAGGAGACGGCGTACCAGGAGCGACTCACGTAAGCCATCGCGTTGTCCGCCGCCGGCGACTGCGTCGTGCCACTCTGCCGAAGAACGAGCCCATAGAGCCGCAGCGGGAGGTCTACCAGTGGACCGGTTGCCTCCGCGAGTGGGTCAGCGCGCCGCCCATCTGGTTTGGGCAAGATACCGGAGCAGGAGGAAGCCTACCTCCTACACTGGAAGTCACAGCAGTTGTCGACGGAGCGCGCCGAAGGCCGTCGGCCGATGAAGCTAGAGAAGGAGGCGGAGAAGGAACGATGGGAGATGGAGGAGGAGGAGTGCACCCCTGTTGTGCTGCCATCGCCACCAGCACAGTCCGCGTCGGCGGGACACACGACGGAGACGCAGGCAGCTGCGCTCGGGAACACGGCGTTCCACTGGACTGGCCGTGCACCTACACTGGTTGACCTCACAGGCGTC
Organism: Hordeum vulgare subsp. vulgare; assembly: GCF_904849725.1. Lineage (NCBI taxonomy): Eukaryota > Viridiplantae > Streptophyta > Magnoliopsida > Poales > Poaceae > Hordeum > Hordeum vulgare. The sequence continues at coordinate 502,163,858 of NC_058523.1, read as the reverse complement.
GCCGACGACGATGCCGCGGCCTAGGGCTGTCTCCTAGTTTAGTTTTTTTATGTTTAATAAATGTAATGGCGACGCGTGGACTCTTGCGGGCCTTCATGACCGGCTTTCAATGTTCAATTAATGCTTGTTAATTATTTTTGAAAATGTTTTTTTTCACACACCGATAAAAATGGATCGAACCAGTGTTGGGTCATGTGTGGACCCAAACAGTAAAATGGACGTTGGTGTCCGTTGGACCAACCCAAACAGACAAAATGGCCGTACGTTTGGGTCGGCATGTTGAAGTTGCTCTTAACACTCCAATAATACCATTCTTTTCCAAGAGGATGCACTGGCAGGGGCGGAGCCAGGGGTGCGAGCAGGGGTCAGATTCTTCCCACTGGGAGCTCTGGTTCGCGGTCGAGTACGAGGAGCGGCACCGGTGTGGCGTGCGCGACGTGCAGCCAGGAGGCCCTCCGCCGCCCCCGCCCATAGTTAGCGAGGAGGACCAGGAGGCTGAGGCCGCCTACCAGGCAACGCTGGCAGCTGTTCTCCGCGAGAGCGAGGAGGAAGAGCGACGCAATGCCGGCGAGGAGGAGACGGCGTACGAGGAGCGACTCACGTAGGCCATCGCGTTGTCCGCCGCCGGCGACTGCGTCGTGCCACCTCTGCCGAAGAACGAGCCCATAGAGCCGCAGCGGGAGATCTACCAGTGGACCGGTTGCCTCCGCGAGTGGGTCAGCGCGCCGCCCATCTGGTTTGGGCAAGACACCGGAGCAGGAGGAAGCCTACCTCGTGCACTGGAAGTCACAGCAGTTGTCGACGGAGCGCGTCGAAGGCCGTCGGCCGATGAAGCTAGAGAAGGAGGCGGAGAAGGAACGATGGGAGATGGAGGAGGAGGAGTGCACCCCTGTTGTGCTGCCATCGCCACCAGCACAGTCCGCGTCGGCGGGACACACGACGGAGACGCAGGCAGCTGCGCTCTGGAACACGGCGTTCCACTGGACTGGCCGTGCACCTACACTGGTTGACCTCACCGGCGCCGCCGACGACGATGCCGCGGCCTAGGGCTGTCTCCTAGTTTAGTTTTTTTATGTTTAATAAATGTAATGGCGACGCGTGGACTCTTGCCGGCCTTCATGATCGGCTTTTAATGTTCAATTAATGCTTGTTAATTATTTTTGAAAATGTTTTTTTTCACACACCGATAAAAATGGATCGAACCACTGTTGGGTCATGTGTGGACCCAAACAGTAAAATGGACGTTGGTGTCCGTTGGACCAACCCAAACAGACAAAATGGCCGTACGTTTGGGTCGGCATGTTGAAGTTGCTCTTAACACTCCAATAATACCATTCTTTTCCAAGAGGATGCACTGGCAGGGGCGGAGCCACGGGTGCGAGCAGGGGTCAGATTCTTCCCACTGGGAGCTCTGGTTCGCGGTCGAGTACGAGGAGCGGCACCGGTGTGGCGTGCGCGACGTGCAGCCAGGAGGCCCTCCGCCGCCCCCGCCCATAGTTAGCGAGGAGGACCAGGAGGCTGAGGCCGCCTACCAGGCAGCGCTGGCAGCTGTTCTCCGCGAGAGCGAGGAGGAAGAGCGACGCAATGCCGGCGAGGAGGAGACGGCGTACCAGGAGCGACTCACGTAAGCCATCGCGTTGTCCGCCGCCGGCGACTGCGTCGTGCCACCTCTGCCGAAGAACGAGCCCATAGAGCCGCAGCGGGAGGTCTACAAGTGGACCGGTTGCCTCCGTGAGTGGGTCAGCGCGCCGCCCATCTGGTTTGGGCAAGATACCGGAGCAGGAGGAAGCCTACCTCCTACACTGGAAGTCACAGCAGTTGTCGACGGAGCGCGCCGAAGGCCGTCGGCCGATGAAGCTAGAGAAGGAGGCGGAGAAGGAACGATGGGAGATGGAGGAGGAGGAGTGCACCCCTGTTGTGCTGCCATCGCCACCAGCACAGTCCGCGTCGGCGGGACACACGACGGAGACGCAGGCAGCTGCGCTCGGGAACACGGCGTTCCACTGGACTGGCCGTGCACCTACACTGGTTGACCTCACAGGCGCCGCCGACGACGATGCCGCGGCCTAGGGCTGTCTCCTAGTTTAGTTTTTTTATGTTTAATAAATGTAATGGCGACGCGTGGACTCTTGCGGGCCTTCATGACCGGCTTTCAATGTTCAATTAATACTTGTTAATTATTTTTGAAAATGTTTTTTTTCACACACCGATAAAAATGGATCGAACCAGTGTTGGGTCATGTGTGGACCCAAACAGTAAAATGGACGTTGGTGTCCGTTGGACCAACCCAAACAGACAAAATGGCCGTACGTTTGGGTCGGCATGTTGAAGTTGCTCTTAACACTCCAATAATACCATTCTTTTCCAAGAGGATGCACTGGCAGGGGCGGAGCCAGGGGTGCGAGCAGGGGTCAGACTCTTCCCACTGGGAGCTCTGGTTTGCGGTCGAGTACGAGGAGCGGCACCGGTGTGGCGTGCGCGACGTGCAGCCAGGAGGCCCTCCGCCGCCCCCGCCCATAGTTAGCGAGGAGGACCAGGAGGCTGAGGCCGCCTACCAGGCAGCGCTGGCAGCTGTTCTCCGCGAGAGCGAGGAGGAAGAACGACGCAATGCCGGCGAGGAGGAGACGGCGTACCAGGAGCGACTCACGTAAGCCATCGCGTTGTCCGCCGCCGGCGACTGCGTCGTGCCACCTCTGCCGAAGAACGAGCCCATGGAGCCGCAGCGGGAGGTCTACCAGTGGACCGGTTGCCTCCGCGAGTGGGTCATCGCGCCGCCCATCTGGTTTGGGCACGACACCGGAGCAGGAGGAAGCCTACCTCCTGCACTGGAAGTCACAGCAGTTGTCGACGGAGCGCGCCGAAGGCCGTCGGCCGATGAAGCTAGAGAAGGAGGCGGAGAAGGAACGATGGGAGATGGAGGAGGAGGAGTGCACCCCTGTTGTGCTGCCATCGCCACCAGCACAGTCCGCGTCGGCGGGACACACGATGGAGACGCAGGCAGCTGCGCTCTGGAACACGGCGTTCCATTGGACTGGTCGTGCACCTACACTGGTTGACCTCACCGGCGCCGCCGACGACGATGCCGCGGCCTAGGGCTGTCTCCTAGTTTAGTTTTTTTATGTTTAATAAATGTAATGGCGACGCGTGGACTCTTGCCGGCCTTCATGACCGGCTTTTAATGTTCAATTAATGCTTGTTAATTATTTTTGAAAATGTTTTTTTTTCACACACCGATAAAAATGGATCGAACCAGTGTTGGGTCATGTATGGACCCAAACAGTAAAATGGACGTTGGTGTCCGTTGGACCAACCCAAACAGACAAAATGGCCGTACGTTTGGGTCGGCATGTTGAAGTTGCTCTTAACACTCCAATAATACCATTCTTTTCCAAGAGGATGCACTGGCAGGGGCGGAGCCAGGGGTGCGAGCAGGGGTCAGACTCTTCCCACTGGGAGCTCTGGTTCGCGGTCGAGTACGAGGAGCGGCACCGGTGTGGCGTGCGTGACGTGCAGCCAGGAGGCGCTCCGCCGCCCCCGCCCATAGTTAGCGAGGAGGACCAGGAGGCTGAGGCCGCCTACCAGGCAGCGCTGGCAGCTGTTCTCCGCGAGAGCGAGGAGGAAGAGCGACGCAATGCCGGCGAGGAGGAGACGGCGTACCAGGAGCGACTCGCGTAGGCCATCGCGTTGTCCGCCGCCGGCGACTGCGTCGTGCCACCTCTGCCGAAGAACGAGCCCATGGAGCCGCAGCGGGAGGTCTACCAGTGGACCGGTTGCCTCCGCGAGTGGGTCAGCGCGCCGCCCATCTGGTTTGGGCACGACACCGCAGCAGGAGGAAGCCTACCTCCTGCACTGGAAGTCACAGCAGTTGTCGATGGAGCGCGCCGAAGGCCGTCAGCCGATGAAGCTAGAGAAGGAGGCGGAGAAGGAACGACGGGAGATGGAGGAGGAGGAGTGCACCCCTGTTGTGCTGCCATCGCCACCAGCACAGTCCGCGTCGGCGGGACACACGACGGAGACGCAGGCAGCTGCGCTCTGGAACACGGCGTTCCACTGGACTGGCCGTGCACCTACACTGGTTGACCTCACCGGCGCCGCCGACGACGATGCCGCGGCCTAGGGCTGTCTGCTAGTTTAGTTTATTTATGTTTAATAAATGTGATGGCGACGGGTGGACTCTTGCCGGCCTTCATGACCGGCTTTTAATGTTCAATTAATGCTTGTTAATTATTTTTGAAAATGTTTTTTTCACACATCGATAAAAATGGATCGAACCAGTGTTGGGTCGTGTGTGGACCCAAACAGTAAAATGGATGTTGGTGTCCGTTGGACCAACCCAAACAGACTAAATGGCCGTACGTTTGGGTCGGCATGTTGAAGTTGCTCTTAACACTCCAATAATACCATTCTTTTCCAAGAGGATGCACTGGGAGGGGCGGAGGCAGGGGTGCGAGCAGGGGTCAGACACACTGTTAATCTTGGTGAATTAGTGCAGTTTTCATGAAGATAGTTTAATTTACTGTTCCACTACTGAAGGACGAAGAGGAAGAAGAATACAACAAAAATAGATTCGTTTTTCAAGCCTATTGCTTCTAGCTCTAATGCAGCTGAATCTGCAAATCCACCAGAGGAGCAACCTGTTATAGATGATAATTCCAGCCCCGGTTCAGTTGATATGCAAATTGATGATCAAAATATTGCGGCACCACTAGAAATTTTAGAGCAAGGTAGAACTAGAAGCAAAAAATATGTGAGGGATCCTGGTACACGCCAACAGATTTGGGAACTCCATCCCGATAAGCAGGATGAAGCACGTCGATTCTATGTTTCAGAGGACGCTTTTCATCCATACATGAAAGAATATTCATATAATGGAAAAAAAAACCGACGCAGATTCCAGTATAGTTATTTCACAGATTGGCCTTGCTAGAGCATTCACTTGTCACACATCGTGCATATTGCTTTTATTGTTTTCTCTTTACAAAAAAGCCAACTGAAAAGTGTGGTTCAAATGCCTTCACGGTGGATGGATTTATAAACTGGAGAAAGGTGAATGATGGCAAAGACTGTGCTTTTCTAACTCACATGGGCAAAGATTCCAACTCAGCTCATAGCTACTCAGCCCGCTGTTATGAAAATCTGAAAAATAGATTGAACCATATTGACAAGGTGATTGTACAAGTATGTACAAAAAAGGTTGCAGATGCAACGTTAAGACTTAAAGTGACAATTGATTCCATTAGTTGAGACTAAGTTTATTTGTTCAACAATCAACCTATTATATTTCATATTTATGTAAGAACTAACATATGTTTTGTCTGTTATTTTTTTAGGTGGTTAACATTCCAAGCTTGTTCATTTAGAGGTCATGATGAATCTCCAGGATCCCTAAACCAGGGTAATTTTCTTAAGTTGGTAAAGCTTTTGGCTCCTTATAACAAGGATGTGAGAGATGTTGTCTTGGAAAATGCTCCACAAAATGCCAAGTACACCTCACACCCCGTTCAACAAGAAATCCTTAGTTTAATTTCCAGAAAAGTGCAAAAAAAATATTAGAGATGAAATTGGCAATAGCAAATTTTGTATAATGGTGGACGAGTCTAGAGATGAATCTAAAAAGGAGCAGATGGCACTAGTAATTCGGTTTGCAAATAAAGAAGGGTTCATAGATGAGAGATTCCTTGACATCATACATGTTAGTGACACTGCTGCAGTGACTCTCAAGGAGGCAATTTGTACTGTCTTAGTAGGTAATAACCTGAATGTGCAAGATATCAGAGGTCAAGGATACGACGGCGCAGGTAACATGCGAGGGGAATGGAATGGATTGAAAGCTCTAATATTGAATGAGTGCCCTTATGCTTATTATGTCCACTGCATGGCTCATCAGCTCTAGTTGGCTCTTGTTGCAGCATCGAGAGAGGTACACGAGGTGCATAATTTTTTTCAGCATGCAAATTTTGTGGTAAATGTTGTTAGCGCATCATCTAAACGGAATGATGAGTTATTAGCTAATCAAGCTGTTGAAATTGCACGTGATGTTGAATTGGGTGAGCTTGATACGGGTAAAAGGGCAAATCAAGTAGGATCTTTGCAGAGGCCGGGAGACACGAGGTGGAGTTCTCACTTCAGGTCAATTAATAGCTTGAGGAAGATGTTTGCTGCTATGATTGCAGTTTTACGAAGTGTAGCAGATGATCGTTCAGTCACAAGGTATTCTCGTGGAGATGCAGTGGGCACCCTAAAGATGATCATCTCTTTTGATTTTGTGTTCATTCCCCACCTCATGGAGAAAATTATGAAAATCATGGATGTCCTATGTCAAATGCTCCAAAGGAAGTCTCTGCATATTTTAAACGCATTAGATTGCATTTCAAACACAAAGGTTCTACTTGGTGAGCTGAGAGAAGATGGTTGGGAACCACTTCTAGAGAAGGTTAAATCTTTTTGTGTGAAGCATGAAATTGACATCCCCGATTTCAATTCCAAGTATGTCTCTTTTTCTTTATCTAGATTGGAATATTAATCATCATGAGTATCTTAATCTAATATATGTTGCAATTTGTAGGTACGTTGATATGACTAAATCTCGAAGCAAGCATGATAACACCACAACACTTCACCACTATAAAGTAGATGTATTTAATGTTGCCATAGATCAGCAGTTGGTTGAGCTAAATGACCGGTTCAGCATTCAAAGTACTGAGCTATTGAGACTTTGTGTATCCCTAAATCCACTACATGACACATTTGATGTGTCAAAGATATGCGCTCTAGCAGAAAAGTATTATCCTGCTGATTTTTCTAACCAAGACTTGGCTCGGTTAGAGTCTCAACTAATCCATTTCAGAATGGATGTTTGCTCGCCTCCAGACCTCAAATGCTTGCATTCACTTGCTGATCTGACTGTTGGTATGTTCAAAACTGGTAAAGTTCAGGACTATTCAATGGTTGACAAACTATTACTGTTGGTTATTACTCTTCCAGTTTCAACGGCAACCACTGAGCAAGCCTTTTCTGCTATGAAAATAGTAAAGACACGTCTTCAAAGTAAAATGGGTGATGATTTTCTTCGACATTACATGATCGTCTACATTGGGAAGGAAATAGCTGCAAAAGTCACATCCGATGAGATTATCCAGATTTTCGACGATGGTACTCGTAGAGCTGAATTTAAATTAATAGACATGTAATTTTTTTCTGTTGCTCAACATACATTCCATACACTTATACCAATTCAACTATTGAGACTATATTCTTGTGTGTTATATTTGAAATGATTATTATTTGCCTCGCCCTCCTCATGTTCAAATCCTAGCTCCGTCCCTGATGCACTGTTACGTGAGACACACGGACTTACGTGTCAGATTAAAGTGTTTCAGTCAACGGTAGGATGCCAACCTCTAGGCAAAGAAAATGTCTTTGAATTCATATTATTTCTTTAAAAATTATCAAATAATTTGAAATATTTTAATGACAAATGGGTATAATGGGTTTACCTGTCAGGTTAGATTGTATCAGTGACACGTGAGTTGTCGAGCGGTCCTTCCTAGCTATAGGAAAAGACAACTGCAAGTTAGGGAACCGTGAGATGCAGGCTGTGCCGTGTAGAGCTTTTTATGTCTGTGGCGTTTGCCAGCTATGTATTCTTGGTCGTGTCTTCTTCTCGGCAACAATATTTTGATGACGTGTCCTTATTTTTGTCGTGAGTTACTCCCAATTAAGGTATATTTATTTGTCGAGTGTCCGTCGTTTAGTCCTCGTCGAAGGGCCAAACACCCGCCGTACATGAAAATTCCAGTAGTAAATGCATCAATGTATAATTAAGAAAAAAGACTATTTTTGTTTTGGTCCCTCAACTTTAAGACCAACCATGTTGCACCCTTCTTCCTCCTCCCTTTAGCATATTGCAAGTCATTTTATGGAGTTTTGTCCCTCTCTTGAAATGATTTCAATGATGATGTGACGTGGTTTTTGACCGGCATCTGACTTCTTCTTCAAACTCCTTGCTTTTATGCAGTACTGGCATCCTCTTTTTAGACAACGAGACCGGGACCGTCTGAATGGTATGTTGGTTGAGCTCCAGGTCACGACACGTCGACGGACTTTCCGACAAGGATGATCTACCCCGTCACTAGGTGGTTTTTTCTTTTTTTTTTTTACTTTTTTTTAGACGAGTTTGTGCCGGTGCCCAGACGTTCTTTTGCAAGTGAACTTGTGAGGATGACTTGTACGTATCATTGCTTTATTTATACTAGCAAAAGAGCCCGTGTATTGCAACGGAAGCAAACCATACGACACATTCTAACCTAATAATCATGACTTGAGATCTTTATTTAAACTCACATCTACGTTGTCTCTTTTCTGTGAATACATATATGCTCTCTCTCTAACTCTCTCTCTCTCCCTAAGGTGAACATCTACTTTTCTGTTTTCATGTAATGTTTTGCCGATTATTGATAGTTCTGTCCCTCTCTTGAAATGATTTCAATGATGATGTGACGTGGTTTTTGACCGGCATCTGACTTCTTCTTCAAACTCCTTGCTTTTATGCAGTATTTGTTGGGGAACGTCGCATGGGAAACAAAAATTTTCCTACGCGCACGAAGACCTATCATGGTGATGTCCATCTACAAGAGGGGATGAGTGATCTACGTACCCTTGTAGACCGTACAGCAGAAGCGTTAGAGAACGCGGTTGATGTAGTGGAACGTCCTCATGTCCCTCGATCCGCCCCGCAAACAATCCCGCGATCAGTCCCACGATCTAGTACCGAACGGACGGCACCTCCGCGTTCAGCACACGTACAGCTCGACGATGATCTCGGCCTTCTTGATCCAGCAAGAGAGACGGAGAGGTAGAAGAGTTCTCCGGCAGCGTGACGGCGCTCCGGAGGTTGGTGATGACCTTGTCTCAGCAGGGCTCCGCCCGAGCTCCGCAGAAACGCGATCTAGAGGAAAAACCGTGGAGGTATGTGGTCGGGCTGCCGTGGAAAAGTCATCTCAAATCAGCCCTAAAACCTCCGTATATATAGGTGGGAGGGAGGGGGCCTTGCCTTGGGGTCCAAGGACCCTCAAGGGGGTCGGCCGAGCCAAGGGGGAGGACTATCCCCCCCAAACCGAGTTGGACTAGGTTTGGTGGGAGGGAGTCCCCCTTCCTTCCCACCTCCTCCTTTTTTTTTCTTTCTCTCTTGATTTTCTTCTCCTTGGCGCATAGGGCACTTGTGGGCTGTCCCACCAGCCCACTAAGGGCTAGTGTGTCTCCCCAAAGGCCTATGGGCTTCCCCGGGGTGGGTTGCCCCCCCCCCCCCGGTGAACTCCCGGAACCCATTCGTCATTCCCGGTACATTCCCGGTAACTCCGAAAACCTTCCGGTAATCAAATGAGGTCATCCTATATATCAATCTTCGTTTTCGGACCATTCCGGAAACCCTCATGACGTCCGAGATCTCATCCGGGACTCCGAACAACATTCGTTAACCAACCATATAACTCAAATACGCATAAAACAACGTCGAACCTTAAGTGTGCAGACCCTGCGGGTTCGAGAACTATGTAGACATGACCCGAGAGACTCCTCGGTCAATATCCAGTAGCGGGACCTGGATGCCCATATTCGATGCTACATATTCCACGAAGATCTTATCGTTTGAACCTCAGTGCCAAGGATTCGTATAATCCCGTATGTCATTCCCTTTGTCCTTCGGTATGTTACTTGCCCGAGATTCGATCGTCAGCATCTGCATACCTATTTCAATCTCGTTTACCGGCAAGTCTCTTTACTCGTTCCGTAATACAAGATCCCGCAACTTACACTAAGTTACATTGCTTGCAAGGCTTGTGTGTGATGTTGTATTACCGAGTGGGCCCCGAGATACCTCTCCGTCACACGGAGTGACAAATCCCAGTCTTGATCCATACTAACTCAACTAACACCTTCGGAGATACCTGTAGAGCATCTTTATAGTCACCCAGTTACGTTGCGACGTTTGACACACACAAAGCATTCCTCCGGTGTCAGTGAGTTATATGATCTCATGGTCATAGGAATAAATACTTGACACGCAGAAAACGGTAGCAACAAAATGACACGATCAACATGCTATGTCTATTAGTTTGGGTCTAGTCCATCACGTGATTCTCCCAATGACGTGATCCAGTTATCAAGCAACAACACCTTGTTCATAATCAGAAGACACTGACTATCATTGACCAACTGGCTAGCCAACTAGAGGAATGCTAGGGACGGTGTTTTGTCTATGTATCCACACATGTAAATGAGTCTTCATTCAATACAATTATAGCATGGATAATAAACTATTATCTTGATACAGGAATTATAATAATAACCACATTTATTATTGCCTCTAGGGCATAATTCCAACGGTCTCCCACTTGCACTAGAGTCAATAATCCAGCCCTCACATCACCATGTGAATTACATTGTAATAAATCTAACACCCATACAGTTCTGGTGTCGATCATGTTTTGGCCGTGGAAGAGGTTTAGTCAGCGGGTCTGCTACATTTACGTCCTCTTCCTCGACGTAGTCGTGGATGAGGTTGAAGCGTCGTTTGATGTGTCTGGTCTTCTTGTGAAACCGTGGTTCCTTTGCTAAGGCAATGGCACCCGTGTTGTCACAGAACAAGGTTATTGGATCCAGTGCACTTGGCACCACTCCAAGATCCGTCATGAACTGCTTCATCCAGACACCCTCCTTAGCCGCCTCCGAGGCAGCCATGTACTCCGCTTCACATGTAGAATCTGCTACGACGCTTTGCTTGGAACTGCACCAGCTTACTGCACCCCCATTAAGAATAAATACGTATCCGGTTTGCGACTTAGAGTCGTCCGGATCTGTGTCAAAGCTTGCATCGACGTAACCTTTTACGGCGAGCTCTTCGTCACCTCCATACACGAGAAACATCTCCTTAGTCCTTTTCAGGTACTTCAGGATATTCTTGACCGCTGTCCAGTGATCCACTCCTGGATTACTCTGGAACCTACCTGCCATACTTATGGCTAGGCTAACATCCGGTCTAGTGCACAGCATCGCATACATGATGGAACCTATGGCTGAAGCATAGGGGACGGAGCGCATATGCTCTCTATCTTCATCAGTTGCTGGGCACTGAGTCTTACTCAATCTCGTACCTTGTAAAACTGGCAAGAACCCTTTCTTGGACTGTTCCATTTTGAACCTCTTCAAAACTTTATCAAGGTATGTGCTTTGTGAAAGTCCTATCAGGCGTTTTGATCTATCCCTATAGATCTTAATGCCTAGAATGTAAGCAGCTTCTCCTAGGTCCTTCATAGAGAAACTTTTATTCAAGTAACTTTTTATGCTCTCCAAAAGCTCTACGTTGTTTCCAATCAGTAATATGTCATCCACATATAATATTAGAAACGCCACTTAGCTCCCACTCACTTTCTTGTAAATACAGGATTCTCCAACCACTTGTATAAACCCAAATGCCTTGATCCCCTCATCAAAGCGTTTGTTCCAACTCCGAGATGCTTGCACCAGTCCATAAATGGATCGCTGGAGCTTGCACACTTTGTCAGCATTTTTAGGATCGACAAAACCTTCGGGTTGCATCATATACAATTCTTCCTTAAGGAAACCGTTAAGGAACGCCGTTTTGACATCCATCTGCCAGATTTCATAATCGAAAAATGCAGCTATTGCTAACATGATTCTGACGGATTTAAGCATCGCTACGGGTGAGAAAGTCTGATCGTAGTCAACTCCTGGAACTTGTGAAAAACCCTTTGCCACAAGTCGAGCTTTATAAACGGTCACATTACCGTCAGCGTCCGTCTTCTTCTTAAAAATCCATTTGTTCTGAATAGCCTTGCGGCCCTCAGGTAGTATCTCCAAAGTCCACACTTTGTTCTCATACATGGATCCTATCTCGGATTTCATGGCTTCTAGCCATTTGTTGGAATCTGGGCCCACCATTGCTTCTTCATAATTTGCAGGTTCATTGTTGTCTAACAACATGATTGATAAGACGGGATTACCGTACCACTCTGGAGCAGCGCGTGATCTCGTCGACCTGCGTGGTTCAACAGAAACTTGAACTGGAGTTTCATGATCATCATCATTAACTTACTCCTCAACCGGCGTCGCAACGACAGAGGTTTCCCCTTGCCCTGCGCCACCATCCAGAGGGATGAGAGGTTCGACAACCTCGTCAAGTTCTATCTTGCTCCCACTCAATTCTCTCGAGAGAAACTTCTTCTCGAGAAAAGCTCCGTTTTTAGCAACAAACACTTTGCCCTCGGATTTGAGATAGAAGGTGTACCCAACTGTCTCTTTTGGGTAACCTATGAAGACGCACTTTTCCGCTTTGGGTTCCAGCTTTTCAGGCTGAAGCTTTTTGACATAAGCATCACATCCCCAAACTTTAAGAAACGACAACTTTGGCCTTTTGCCATACCACAGTTCGTATGGTGTCGTCTCAACGGATTTTGATGATGCCCTATTTAAAGTGAATGCAGCTGTTTCTAATGCATAACCCCAAAATGGTAACGGCAAATCAGTAAGAGACATCATAGATCGCACCATCTCTAACAAAGTACGATTACGACGTTCGGACACACCATTACGCTGTGGTGTTCCAGGCGGTGTTAACTGCGAAACAATTCCACATTGTCTCAAGTGAGCACCAAACTCGAGACTCAGATATTCACCCCCACGATCAGACCGTAGGAACTTGATCTTCTTGTTACGATGATTTTCCACTTCACTCTGAAATTGCTTGAACTTTTCAAATGTTTCAGACTTGTGCTTCATCAAGTAGACATAACCATATCTACTTAAATCGTCAGTGAAGGTGAGAAAATAACGATATCCGCCGCGTGCCTCTACGCTCATTGGACCACATACATCGGTATGGATGATTTCCAACAAGTCACTTGCACGCTCCATTGTTCCGGAGAACGGAGTCTTAGTCATCTTGCCCATGAGGCATGGTTCGCACATGTCAAGTGAATCAAAGTCAAGTGACTCCAAAAGTCCATCAGCATGGAGTTTCTTCATGCGCTTTACACCAATATGACCCAAGCGGCAGTGCCACAAAAATATGGCGCTATCATTGTTTACTCTAACTCTTTGCCCGGCCGCGTCCTTAGACGACGGCGAGGAAGGCGGGAGGGAGAGGAGGCTATTGGAGGTGGCGGCTGGGTAGCCCTCCCCGTCGCCCAAGGAAGCGACGTGGGAGGGTCAGATGCGATCCGATCGGGTTTACGACTAGGAAAGTTTTCTCCTATAGAAATGTACAACTAGAATTCACTGAATATATAGTGCAACATATATGTGATTCTTTTCGAAGGACGTATAATATTGCCTTCATAATTTTTAATACTAGTATCATAGATGATCTTATTTATTAACATGCATGACACATACTCCCTCCGTTCCTAAATATAAGACCTTTTAGAGATTGTACTATAAACTGCATACGGATGTACATAGACATATTTTAGAATATAGATTCACTCATTTTGCTTTGTATGTAGTCTCCTAGTAAAATCCCTAAAAGGTCTTATATTTTGAAACGGAGAGAGTAATAACATAGCATTTAATATGATACGGTATCTATTTATGTTACTTTAACCCTCTTTTTTATAATTATTTATCACATCAGCATGATTGCTAGTCTCAAGTATATGATACTAGCTATGATACCTTCATTATGGCTAGCCTAATTCAGCGGCATGCGTGCGCATCTCGTGTAGGTTTCTTCTTCCTCCTCCTCTTAGGATATGCATATATAGGATATCCACCATCTTCAAAGAACCACGTGCCTGCATTGGATATGCATCACGTAAGTGTGATTAGCATGATATGAAGCTTAATTAATGCACATTAGCACTAAGGATCCGTGGCGCAATGGTAGCGCGTCTGACTCCAGATCAGAAGGTTGCGTGTTCGATTCACGTCGGGTTCAATACCCCGATCCATGCGGATTAATCCATTTTTCCTTGAAATACATACCACACACTTTGTCAGTTGATTGTGCCCAAAAAATATTAGATACTACAACTTCAACCTATGACAATTCATTCCAAACACGGTACATCATTTTCAAATTGAAACTTTGTCAGTTGATTGTGCCCAAAACATAATAGATACCACAACTTCAACCTATGACAATTCATTCCAAACATTGTACATCATTTTCAAAAAGCGATCAACTTTAGGATACATTACACTCAAATGGATACCGAAACATAGCCTTCAGATACAAATTGTTTATGTTTTTGATATTTTTTAGCAAATAAATTGTGTATTTACAATGTGGTGGGGTCAAAAGTGAAGCCGGCGCCCCCTGACCCATACAGACTAATCCATTTTCTTTGAAATACATACCACACACTTTGTCAGTTAATTGTACCCAAAAAATAGTAGATACCACAACTTAAACCTGTGTCAATTCATTCCAAACGCGGTACATCATTTTCAAACTGAAGCGATCAACGTAGGATACATTACAATCAAATGGATACTGGAACATAGCCTTCACATACAAATTGTGTATGTTTTTTGGTTTTTTTAGCAAGAAAATTGTGTATTTACAATGTGGTGGGGTCAAAAGTGAAGCCCGCGTCCAACACTTTAGGGTCCAAAAATTAAACTATGGGGAGTTTGATGCTTCCAGTGCATTTTTTAAGTAATACGTCGTGTTTTGCAAACATAGTGGGACCCGTAGTTGCATCCTTATGTGGCATCGCTCTCAACTAAAAATCTAAAATCATGTTGCGTTTTGTAAGATTTGTTCTACAGGTTTTGTTGCTCCCAAAATTACACGGTTTTTTGAGCAAACAAGTTGTGTATGTACAATGTGGTGGGGTCAAAAGTGAAGCCCGCGTCCAACATTTTATGGTGCAAAACTTAAACTATGGGGAGTTTGATGCTTCAAGTGCATTTTTGAAGTAATGCATCATGTTTTGCAAACCTAGGGGACCCGTAGTTGCATCCTTATGTGGCATCGCTCTCAACTGAAAATCTAAGATCTTGTTGTGTTTTGTAAGATTTGTTCTACAGTTTTTGTTGCTCCCGAAATTAAACAGTTTTGTGTTGTGTCAGGCTGATGTATCGTATGGTCACCTTTTCAAGCTCGCCAATGATGTGGTTTGTAGCACAACTATCGGCATACCAGTTGGTGTGGACGCCGTAGGAGCCATCTGTCGCGGCTGCCACTTTTTTGTCCCGGGAGGAGTCATCCTCTACCTCAAAACGGTACCAGCAATCACGCATTGTATGACCCATCTTGCCACAGATCTGACAGCGGGTTGCATCGGGGCGAGACTTGCTAGAATTGTGGCGGCCCTTTTTTTGTAGGAGGTCCGTCCGCCACCACCGCCGCCGCCATGAGGGGTGTTTCCGCCACCAGCGCTGTTTCCTCCGCTCGTCGACTACCCTTTGTTTCGTGGAGGACTGCGGTAGAGAGAGGAACCACCATCGCCTTGACCGCAAAAAGCAGCATTGGCCAATGACTTGAAGCCTCCGCCAGAGTCGGCACCTTGGAAGAGAGCACGACACTGAACAAAGTTGCTCATCTGAGCAAAGAGGTCCTCGAGGCTGATGGTGTCAATGCGGGCCTCGTTTGCGGAGACGAGGGGCTGGTATTCCATGTTAGCCCGACGACGATGTAGGAGATCACTTCATCATCGTCGATCGGTTTTCCAGCGGCTCAAAGCTCATCTGCGAGGGACCGCATGTGAGATAAGTATGCCGCCACATTCCGTGTCCCCTTATGTGCCATGGAGAGCGTGATCCGGATGTTGTTGATGTGTGCCCTGGACTGTGACGGGAAGATGCTCATGATGGGGAACGTTGCATGGGAAACAAAAAATTTCCTACGCACACGACGACCTATCATGGTGATGACCATCTACGAGAGGAGATTTGGATCTACGTACCCTTGTAGATCGCACAACAAGAAGCGTTAAGAAACTCGGTTATTGTAGTGGAATGTCCTCACATCCCTCGATCCGCCCCACGAACCGTCCCGCGATCCGTCCCACGATTGCTCCGATCTAGTGTCGAACGGACGGCACCTCTGCGTTCAGCACACGTACAGCTCGACAATGATCTCGGCCTTCTTGATCCAGCAAGCAAGATGGAGAAGTAGATGAGTTCTCTAGCAGCGTGACGGCACTCCGGTGGTGGTGAGGATCTACTCCTGCAGGGCTCCGCCCGAGCTCCGCAGAAATGCGATTTAGAGGTAAAACTATGGTGTCTAGATCTGAGTTGCACGTGGCAAAAGTTGTCTCAAATCAGCCCTAAATCACCACTATATATAGGAGGGAGGGGGAGGAGGCTTGCCCCTCAAGGGTGCGCCGGCCTAGGGAGAGGAGTCCTACTCCAATCCTATTCCAACCAGGATTGGAAAGTGGAGTCCTTCCCTCCTTTCCCACCTCTTTTTTTTCTTTTCTTTGGTTTTTTTTCTTTGGCGCATAGGCCCTCTTGGGCTGTCCCACCAGCCCACTAAAGGCTGGTGCGCCACCCTAGGGTGATTGGGCTTCCCCCGGGTGGGTTGCCCCCCTCCCGGTGAACTTTCGGAACCCATTCGTCACTTCCGGTACAATCCCGGTAATGCCCGAAAAACCTTCCGGTAACCAAATGAAGTCATCCTATATATCAATATTCGTCTCCGGACCATTCCGGAAACCCTCGTGATGTCCGTGATCTCATCCGGGACTCTGAACAACATCCGGTAACCACACATATAACTCAACTATACTAAAAACATCGCCGAACCTTAAGTGTGCAGACCCTGCGGGTTCGAGAACTATGTAGACATGCCCCAAGGTACTCCTCGGTCAATATCCAATAGCGGGACCTGGATGCCCATATTGGATCCTACATATTCTCCGAAGATCTTATCGGTTGAACCTCAGTGTCAAGGATTCATATAATCCCGTATGTCGTTCCCTTTGTCCTTCGGTATGTTACTTGCCCGAGATTCGATCGTCGGTATCCGCATACCTATTTCAATCTCGTTACCGGCAAGTCTCTTTACTCGTTCCGAAATACAAGATCCCGTGAGTTACACTTAGTCACATTGCTTGCAAGACTAGTGTGTGATGTTGTATTACCGAGTGGGCCCCGAGATACCTCTCCGTCACACGGAGTGACAAATCACAGTCTTGATCCATACTAACTCAACGGGCACCTTTGGAGATACCTGTAGAGCACCTTTATAGTCACCCAGTTACGTTGTGACGTTTGATGCACACAAGGTATTCCTGCGGTGCCAGTGAGTTATATGATCTCATGGTCATAGGAACAAATACTTGACACGCATAAAACTATAGCAATAAAACGACACGATCAATATGCTACGTTCACAGTTTGGGTCTAGTCCATCACATGATTCTCCTAATGATGTGATCCAGTTATCAAGCAACAACACTCTGCACATAGTCAGAAAACCTTGACTATCCTTGATCAAATGGCTAGACAACTAGAGGCTTGCTAGGGACATTGTTTTGTCTATGTATCCACACATGTATCTATGTTTTCATTCAATACAATTATAGCATGGATAATAAACGATTATCTTTAAATAGGAAATATAATAATAACTATTTATCATTGCCTCTAGGGCATATTTCCAACAGTCTCCCACTTGCACTAGAGTCAATAATCTACTCCTCACATCGCCATGCGATTTACATTGTAATAAATCGAACACCCATACAGTTCTGGTGTTGATCATGTTTTGCCCACGGAAGAGGTTTAGTCAGCGGGTCTGCTACATTCAGATCCGTGTGCACTTTGCAAATATTCACGTCCTCTCCTTCGACGTAGTCGCGGATGAGGTTGAAGCGTTGCTTGATGTGTGTGGTCTTCTTGTGAAACCTTGGTTCCTTTGCTAAGGCAATGGCACCAGTGTTGTTGCATAACAGAGTTAATGGATCTAGTGCCCTCGGCACAACTCCAAGATCTGTCATGAACTGCTTCATCCAGACACCCTCCGCTTCACATGTAGAATCTGCTACGACGCTCTTCTTGGAACTGCACCAGCTTACTGCACCCCTATTAAGAATAAATACGTATCCGGTTTGTGACTTAGAGTCATCCGGATCGGTGTCAAAACTTGCGTCGACGTAACCCTTTACGACGAGCTCTTTGTCACCTCCATAAACGAGAAACATTTCCTTAGTCATTTTCAGGTACTTCGGAATATTCTTGACCGCCGTCCAGTGATCCACTCGTGGATTACTCTAAAACTTGCGTGTCATACTTATGGCCAAGCTCACGTTTGGTCTAGTGCACATCATTGCATACATGATAGAACCTACGGCTGAAGCGTAGGGGACGGAACTCATTTGTTCTCTATCTTCTGCAGTTGCTGGGCACTGAGTCTTACTCAATTTTATACCTTGTAATACTGGCAAGAACCCTTTCTTGGACTGATCCATTTTGAACTTCTTCAAAACTTTATCAAGGTATGTGCTTTGTGAAAGTCCTATCAGGAGTCTCGATCTATCCCTATAGATCTTAATGCCTAGAATGTAAGCAGCTTCTCCTAGGTCCTTCATAGAGAAACTTTTATACAAGTAATCATTTATGCTCTCCAAAAGCTCCACATTGTTTCCAATCAGCAATATGTCATCCACATATAATATTAGAAACGCCACAGAGCTCCCACTCACTTTCATGTAAATACAAGATTCTCCAACCACTTGTATAGACCCAAATGCTTTGATCACCTCATCAAAGCGCTTCTTCCAACTCCGAGATGCTTGCACCAGTCCATAAATGGATCGCTGGAGCTTGCATACTTTGTTAGCATTCTTCGGATCAACAAAACCTTCGGGTTGCATCGTATACAACTCTACCTTAAGAAAACCGTTAAGGAACGCCATTTTGACATCCATCTGCCAGATTTCATAATTGTAAAAGGCGGCTATTGCTAACATGATTCAGACATACTTAAGCATCGCTACCGGTGAGAACGTCTCATCGTAGTCAACTTCTTGAACTTGTGAAAAACCCTTTGCCACAAGTCGAGCTTTATAAACGGTCACATTACCGTCTGCATTTGTCTTCTTCTTAAAGATCCATTTGTTCTGAATAGCCTTGCGGCCTTCAGGTGGTACTTCCAAAGTCCACACTTTGTTCTCGTACATGGATCCTATCTCGGACTTCATGGCTTCCAGCCATTTGTTGGAATCCGGGCCCACCATTGGTTCTTCATAATCCGCAAGTTCATTGTTGTCCAAGAACATAATCGTTAAGACAGGATTACCGTACCACTCAGGAGCAGTACATGATCTTGTCGACCTCCGAGGTCCGATAGCAACTTGATCCGAAGTTTCATGATCATCATCATCAACTTGCTCCTCAATCGGTGCCACAGCAATAGGGGTTTCCCCTTGCCCTGCGCCACCATCTAGAGGGATTAGAGGTTCGGCAACCTCATCAAGTTCTATCTTCCTCCCACTCAATTCTTTCGAGAGAAACTCCTTCTCAACAAAAGCTCCGTTTTTAGCAACAAACACTTTGCCCTCGGATTTGAGATAGAAGGTATACCCAACTGTCTCTTTTGGATAACCTATGAAGATGCACTTTTCTGCTTTGGGTTCCAGCTTTTCAGCTTGAAGCTTTTTGACGTAAGCATCACATCCCCAAACTTTAAGAAACGACAATTTTGGTCTTTTGCCATACCACAGTTCGTATGGTGTCGTCTCAACAGATTTTGATGGTGCCCTATATAAAGTGAATGCATCTGTATCTAATGCATATCCCCAAAACAATAACGGCAAATCGGTAAGAGATATCATAGATCACACCATCTCTAATAAAGTACGATTACGACGTTCGGACACCATTATGTTGTGGTGTTCCACGCGGTGTCAACTGTGAAACAATTTCACATTGTCTTAAGTGAGCACCAAACTCGAAACTCGGATATTCATCCCCACGAACAGACTGTAGGAACTTGATCTTCTTGTTACGATGATTTTCAACTTCACTCTGAAATTGCTTGAACTTTTCAAATGTTTCAGACTTGTGCTTCATCAACTAGGCATAACCATATCTACTCAAATCTCAGTGAAGGTGAGAAAATAACGATATCCGCCGCGTGCCTCTACACTCATCGGACCGCATACATCGACATGTATGATTCCCAACAAGTCACTTGCACGCTCCATTGTTCCGGAGAACGGAGTCTTAGTCATCTTGCCCATGAGGCATGGTTCGCACGTGTCAAGTGAATCAAAGTCAAGTGACTCCAAAAGTCCATTGGTATGGAGTTTCTTCATGCGCTTTACACCAATATGACCTAAGCGGCAGTGCCATAAAAACATGGCGCTATCATTGTTAACTCTAACTCTTTTGGTCTCAATGTTATGTATATGTGTATCATCGCTATCAATATTCAATATGAACAATCCTCTCACATTGGGTGCATGACCATAAAAGATATTACTCATAAAATAGAACAATCATTATTCTCTGACTTAAACGAGTAACCGTCTCGCAATAAACAAGATCCAGATACAATGTTCATGCTTAACGCAGGCACTAAATAACAATTATTTAAGTTCATAACTAATCCTAATGGTAACTGAAGTGAAACTGTGCCGACGGCGATTGCATCAAGCTTGGAACCATTTCCCACGCGCATCGTCACTTCATCCTTCGCTAGCCTTCGCTTATTCCGCAGTTCCTGTTTCGAGTTGCAAATATGAGCAACAGAACCAGTATCGAATACCCACGCACTACTACGAGAGCTGGTTAAGTACACATCAATAACATGTATATCGAATATACCTGATTTTTCCTTGGCCGCCTTCTTATCAGCGAGATATTTGGGGCAGTTGCGCTTCCACTCACCCATACCCTTGCAATAATAACACTCCGTTTCAGGCTTAGGTCCAGCTTTGGGTTTCTTCATCGGATTGGCAACAGGCTTGCCCCTCTTCTTGGAATTACACTTCTTTCCTTTGCCGTTTCTCTTGAAACTAGTGGTCTTATTCACCATCAACACTTGATGCTCTTTACGAAGTTCTGACTCTACGACTTTCAGCATCGGGAATAACTCGCGGGGTGACTTGTTCATCCCTTGCATGTTATAGTTCAACACAAAGCTCTTGTAGCTTGGTGGCAGTGATTGAAGAATTCTGTCAGTGATAGCCTCTTGCGGGAGTTCAATCCCCAGCTCAGCTAGACGGTTTGAGTACCCAGACATTTTGAGCACATGTTCATTGACAACCGAATTCTCCTCCATCTTGCAAGCATAGAATTTATCGGAGGTCTCATACCTCTCGATCCGGGCGTTCTTCTGAAAGATAAACTTCAACTCCTGGAACATCTCAAATGCTCCATGACACTCAAAGCGACGTTGAAGTCCCGGCTCTAAGCCATACAAGACTGCACATTGAACTACCGAGTAGTCCTCCTTACGGGTTAACCAAGCGTTCTTAACATCTTGGTCAGCCGTAGCGGGTGGTTCATCTCCTAGCGCAGCATTAAGGACATAGTCCTTCTTCCCAGCTTGCAGGAGCAACTTAAGATTACGAGCCCGGTCTACAAAGTTGCTTCCATCATCTTTCAACTTAGGTTTCTCTAGGAATGTATTAAAATTCAGGGTGACTGTCGCGTGAGCCATTGATCTACAACACAAATATTTCAAAGTGGACTTTAGACTATGTTAAAGATAATTAGAGTTTAACTAATCAAATTACTTGCTAAACTCCCACTTAAAAAGTACATATCTCTAGTCATTTGAGTGGTACATGATCCAAATTCACTAACTCAAGTCCGATCATCACGTGAGTTGAGAATAGTTTCAGTGGTAAACATCTCTATGCTAATCATATCAACTATACGATTCATGCTCAACCTTTCGGTCTCATGTGTTCCGAGGCCATGTCTGCACATGCTAGGCTTGTCAAGCTTAAACCGAGTGTTCCGCGTGTACAACTGTTTTGCACCTGTTGTATGTGAATGTTGAGTCTATCACACCCGATCATCACGTGGTGTCTCGAAACGATGAATTGTAGCAACGGTGCACAGTCAGGGAGAACACAATTTCGTCTTGTAATTTTAGTGAGAGATCACCTCATAATGCTACCGTCGTTCTAAGCAAAATAAGGTGCATAAAAGGATTAACATCACATGCAATTCATAAGTGACATGATATGGGCATCATCATGTGCTTCTTGATCTCCATCACCAAAGACCGACACGATCTTCTTGTCACCGGCGCCACACCATGATCTCCATCATCACGAGCTCCATCAACGTGTCGCCATCGGGGTTGTTGTGCTACTTATGCTATTACTACTAAAGCTACATCCTAGCAATATAGTAAACACATCTGCAAACACAAACGTTAGTTTAAAGACAACCCTATGGCTCCTGTCGGTTGCCGTACCATCGACGTGCAAGTCGATATTAACTATTACAACATGACATCTCATACATCCAATATATGACATCACGTCATTGGTCATATCATATCACAAGCATACCCTGCAAAAACAAGTTAGATGTCCTCTAATTTGTTGTTGCATGTTTTACGTGGCTGCTATGGTATCTAGTAGATCGCATCTTAATTACGCAAAAACCACAACGGAGATGTGCAAATTGCTATTTAACCTCTCCAAGGACCGCATCGGTCAAAACCAATTCAACTAAAGTTGAACAAACCGACACCCGCCAGTCATCTTTATGCAACGAGGTTGCATGTCAATCGATGAAACCAGTCTTTCGTAAGCGTACGAATAATGTCGGTCCGGGCCGCTTCAATCCAACAATACCGCTGAATCGAGAAAAGACTAAGGTGGGCAGCAAATCGAACATCACCATCCACAAAAACCTTTGTGTTCTACTCGAGATAACATCTACGCATGAACCTGGCTCATGATGCCACTGATGGGGAACGTTGCATGGGAAACAAAAAAATTCCTATGCACACGAAGGCCTATCATGGTGATGTCCATCTACGAGAGGAGATTTGGATCTACATACCCTTGTAGATCGCACAACAGTAAGCGTTAAGAAATGCGGTTGATGTAGTGGGACGTCCTCACGTCCCTCGATCCGCCCCGCGAACCGTCCCATGATCCGTCCCACGATCCGCTCCGATCTAGTGCCAAACGGACGACACCTCCGCGTTCAGCACACGTACAGCTCGACGATGATCTCGGCCTTCTTGATCTAACAAGAAAGACGGAGAAGTAGATAAGTTCTCCGGCAGCGTGACGGCGCTCCGGTGGTGGTGAGGATCTACTCCTGCAGGGCTCCGCCCGATCTCCGCAGAAATACGATCTAGAGGTAAACTATGGTGTCTAGATCTGAGTTGCACGTGGCAAAAGTTGTCTCAAATCAGCCCTAAATCACCACTATATATAGGAGGTAGGGGAGGAGGCTTTCCTTGAGGGTCAAGCCCTCAACGGTGTGCCGGCCTAGGGAGAGGAGGAGTCCTACTCTAATCCTATTCCAACTAGGATTGGAAAGTGGAGTCCTTCTCTCCTTTCCCACCTCTTTTTTTTCTTTTGTTTGATTTTCTTTCTTTGGCGCATACGCCCTCTTGGGCTGTCCCACCAGCCCACTAAGGGCTGGTGCGCCACCCCTAGGGCCATTGGGCTTCCCCCGGGTGGGTTGCCCCCCTCCCGGTGAACTTCCGGAGCCCATTCGTCACTCCCGGTACAATCCCGGTAATGCCCGAAAACCTTCCGGTAACCAAATGAAGTCATCCTATATATCAATCTTCATCTCCGGACCATTTCAGAAACCCTCATGATGTCCGTGATCTCATATGGGACTCCGGACAATGATGTCCGTTATGCTACTGCACAAAAGACCTTCCGGTGGTGCCAGAAATGGGCACGTTGACGGCACCAGGAATCCTTCTGCGTTGGTATTCCCTCGAAGCGGAGAGGATGATGTAGCACAGCGGAGGTAAGTATTTCCCTCAGTTTGAGAACCAAGGTATCAATCCGGCGGAGGAGTATCTCAAGGTCCTGCACAAACACAAAAACTTGCACCCAACGCTATGAAGGAGTTGTCAATCCCTTATAGATTGTTTGCCAAGTGAGAACTGAAAGCAACAAAGTAACAAAGCAAAGTAAAAGCGGAGTTGTAAACGATGGATGTGAATAGACCCGGGGGCCGTAGTGTTTACTAGTGGCTTATCTCACGAAAGCAAGTAGACGGTGGGTGAACAAATTACTATCGAGCAATTGAGAGAACTGTGCAGAGTTGTGACGATATCTATGCAATGATTATTTCTATAGGCATCCCGTCCGAAACAAGTAGACCGATACTTTCTGCATCTACTACTATTACTCCACACGTCGGCCGCTATCCAGCATGCATCTAGTGTATTAATTCCATAAGAACAGAGTAACGCCTTAAGTGTTGGAATTATGCCCTAGAGGCAATAATAAATATAGTTATTATTATAATTCTGTATCAAGATAATCGTTTATTATCCATGCTATAATTGTATTGAATGAAGACTCATTTACATGTGTGGATACATAGACAAAACACTGTCCCTAGCAAGCCTCTAGTTGGCTAGCCAGTTGATCAAAGATAGTCAGTGTCTTCTGATTATGAACAAGGTGTTGTTGCTTGATAACTGGATCACGTCATTAGGAGAATCACGTGATGGACTAGACCCAAACTAATAGACATAGCATGTTGATCGTGTCATTTTGTTGCTACTGTTTTCTGCGTGTCAAGTATTTATTCCTATGACCATGAGATCATATAACTCACTGACAGTGGAGGAATGCTTTGTGTGTATCAAACGTCGCAACGTAACTGGGTGACTATAAAGATGCTCTACAGGTATCTCCAAAGGTGTTAGTTGAGTTAGTATGGATCAAGACTGGGATTTGTCACTCCGTATGACGGAGAGGTATCTCGGGGCCCACTCGGTAATACAAACATCACACACAAGCCTTGCAAGCAATGTAACTTAGTGTAAGTTGCGGGATCTTGTATTACGGAACGAGTAAAGAGACTTGCCGGTAAACGAGATTGAAATAGGTATGCGGATACTGACGATCGAATCTCGGGCAAGTAACATACCGAAGGACAAAGGGAATGACATACGGGATTATACGAATCCTTGGCACTGAGGTTCAAACGATAAGATCTTCATAGAATATGTAGGATCCAATATGGGCATCCAGGTCCCACTATTGGATATTGACCGAGGAGTCTCTCGGGTCATGTCTACATAGTTCTCGAACCCGCAGGGTCTGCACACTTAAGGTTCGACGTTGTTTTATGCGTATTTGAGTTATATGGTTGGTTACCGAATGGTGTTCGGAGTACCGGATGAGATCACGGACGTCACGAGGGTTTCCGGCATGGTCCGAAAACGAAGATTGATATATAGGATGACCTCATTTGATTACCGGAAGGTTTTCGGAGTTACCGGGAATGTACCGGGAATGACGAATGGGTTCCGGGAGTTCACCGGGGGGGGCAACCCACCCCGGGGAAGCCCATAGGCCATAAGGGTGGCGCACCAGCCCTTAGTGGGCTGGTGGGACAGCCCAAAAGGGGCCTATGCGCCAAGGATAAGAAATCAAAGGAAAAAGAAAAAAAGGGAGGAGGTGGGAAGGGAGGGGGACTCCCTCCCACCAAACCTAGTCCAACTCGGTTTGGGGGGGGGAGAGTCCTCCCCCTTGGCTCGGCCGACCCCCTTGAGGGTCCTTGGACCCCAAGGCAAGGCCCCCTCCCTCCCACCTATATATACGGAGGTTTTAGGGCTGATTTGAGACGACTTTTCCACGGCAGCCCGACCACATACCTCCACGGTTTTTCCTCTAGATCGCGTTTCTACGGAGCTCGGGCGGAGCCCTGCTGAGACAAGGTCATCACCAACGTCCGGAGCGCCGTCACGCTGCCGGAGAACTCTTCTACCTCTCCGTCTCTCTTGCTGGATCAAGAAGGCCGAGATCATCGTCGAGCTGTACGTGTGCTGAACGCGGAGGTGCCGTCCGTTCGGTACTAGATCGTGGGATTGATCGCGGGATTGTTCGCGGGGCGGATCGAGGGACGTGAGGACGTTCCACTACATCAACCGTGTTCTCTAACGCTTCTGTTGTACGATCTACAAGGGTACGTAGATCACTCATCCCCTCTCGTAGATGGACATCACCATGATAGGTCTTCGTGCGCGTAGGAAATTTTTTGTTTCCCATGCGACGTTCCCCAACACCAACGATGTGATGTGATATATTGGATGTATGAGATGATCATGTTGTAATAGTTAATATCGACTTGCACGTCGATGGTACGGCAACCGGCAGGAGCCATAGGGTTGTCTTTAAACTAACATTTGTGCTTGCAGATGCGTTTACTATATTGCTAGGATGTAGCTTTAGTAGTAATAGCATGAGTAGTACGACAACCCCGATGGCGACACGTTGATGGAGATCATGATGATGGAGATCATGGTGTGACGCTGGTGACAAGAAGATCGTGCCGGTGCTTTGGTGATGGAGATCAAGAAGCACATGATGATGGCCATATCATGTCACTTATGAATTGCATGTGATGTTAATCATTTATGCACCTTATCTTGCTTAGAACGACGGTAGCATTATGAGGTGATCTCTCACTAAAATTTCAAGATGAAATTGTGTTCTCCCCGACTGTGCACCGTTGCGACAGTTCTTCGTTTCGAGACACCATGTGATGATCGGGTGTGATAGACTCAACGTTCACATACAATGGGTGCAAAACAGTTGCACACACGGAACACTCAGGTTAAGCTTGACGAGCCTAGAATGTCCAGACATGGCCTCGGAACACATGAGACCGAAAGGTCGAGCATGAATCGTATCGTTGATATGATTAGCATAGAGATGCTTACCACTGAATCTATTCTCGACTCACGTGATGATCTGACTTGAGATAGTGGATTTGGATCATGTACCACTCAAAAGACTAGAGAGATGTAATTTTTGAGTGGGAGTTCTTAAGTAATATGATTAATTGAACTAATTGTCATGAACATAGTCTAATGGTCTTTAAGAATTACGATGTAGCTTGCGCTATAGCTCTACTGTTTTTATATGTTCCTAGAGAAAATTTAGTTGAAAGTTGATAGTAGCAAACTTTGCAGAGGATTGTCCTCGTTGCTGCGCAGAAGGCTTATGTCCTTAATGCACCACTCATTGTGCTGCACCTCGAGCGTCGTCTGTGGATGCTGTGAACATCCGACATACACGTTTCTGATGACTACACGATAGTTCAGTGCAAAATACTTAATGGCTTAGAAGCAAGGCGCCGAAGACGTTTTGAAACATCACGGAACATAAGCGATGTTCTAAAGAGATGAAATTGTGATTTCATGCTTGTGCCCTTGTTAAGAGGTACGAGACCTCCAACAAGATTCTTTGTCCACAAAGTAAAGGAGAAAAGCTCAATCGTTGAGCGTGTGCTCAGATTGTCTGAGTACGACAATCGCTTGAATCAAGTGGGAGTTAATCTTCCAGATGAGATAGTGATGGTTCTCCAAAGTCACTACCACCAAGCTGTGAGAGCTTCGTGATGAACTATAACATGTCAAGGATAGATACAATGATCCTTGAGCGATTCGCGATGTTTGACACTGCGAAAGTAGAAATCAAGAAGGAGCATCAATAGTTGATGGTTAGTAAAACCACTAAGTTTCGAGAAAGGCAAGGGCTAGAAGGGATACTTCGTGAAACGGCAAAGCAGTTTTCGCACTAATGAAGAGACCCCAGATTAAACCCAAACCCGGTACTAAGTGCTTCTGTTATGAGGGGAACGGTCACTGAGGCGGAGCAACTCTAGATACTTGGTAGATAAGAAGGCTGGCACAAGTCGAAAGAAGTATATTTGATATACATGATTTGATGTGTACTTTACTAGTACTCCTAGTAGCACGAGGGTATTGGATACCGGTTCGGTTGCTAAGTGATTAGTAACACGAAATGAAAGCTACGGCATAAACGGAGACTAGCTAAAGGCGAGGTGACGATACATGTTGGAAGTGTTTCCAAGGTTGATATGATCAAACGTCGCACACTCCCTCTACCATCGGGATTGGTGTTAAACCTAAATAATTGTTATTTGGTGCTTGCGTTAAGCATGAACATGATTGGATCGTGTTTATTGCAATACGATTATTCATTTAAAGATAATAATGGTTACTCTATTTTCTTGAATAATCACCTTCAATGGTTTATTGAATCTCGATCGTAGTGTTACACATGTTCATGATATTCGTGCCAAAAAATACGAGGTAATGATGATAGTACCACTTACTTATGGCACTGCCGCTTGAGTCATGTTGGTATAAATACGAGGTAATGATGAAATTGTGTTCTCCCCGACTGTGCACCGTTGCTACAGTTCGTCGTTTTGAGACACCACGTGATGATCAGGTGTGATAGACTCAACGTTCACATACAACGGGTGCAAAACAGTTGCGCACGCGGAACACTCGGTTTAAGCTTGACGAGCCTAGCATGTGCAGACATGGCCTCGGAACACATGAGACCGAAAGGTCGATCATGAATCATATAGATGATATGATTAGCATAGGGATGCTTACCACTGAAACTATACTCAACTCACGTGATGATCGGACTTGAGCTAGTGTAACTGGATCATGAACCACTCAAATGACTAGGGAGATGTACTTTTTGAGTGGGAGTTTAGCGAATAATTTGATTAAGTTAAACTCTAATTATCTTGAACGTAGTCTAAGTCAACTTTGAATATATTTGTGTTGTAGATCATGGCTCACGCGACAGTCACCCTGAATTTTAATACGTTCCTAGAGAAAGCTAAGTTGAAAGATGACGGAAGCAACTTTGTAGACTGGGCTCGTAATCTTAAGCTAATCTTACAAGCTGGGAAGAAGGATTATGTCCTTAATGCTGCGCTAGGAGATGAACCACCCGCTACGGCTGATCAGGATGTTAAGAACGCTTGGTTAGCACGTAAGGAGGACTACTCAGTAGTTCAATGTGCAGTCTTGTATGGCTTAGAACCGGGACTTCAACGTCGCTTTGAGTGTCATGGAGCATTTGAGATGTTCCAGGAGTTCAAGTTTATCTTTCAGAAGAACGCCCGGATCGAGAGGTATGAGACCTCCGATAAATTATATGCTTGCAAGATGGAGGAGAACTCGTCTGTCAGTGAACATGTGCTCAAAATGTCTGGGTACTCAAACCGTCTAGCTGAGCTGGGGATTGAACTCCCGCAAGAGGCTATCACTGACAGAATCCTTCAATCACTGCCGCCAAGCTATAAAGCCTTTGTGTTGAACTACAACATGCAAGGGATGAACAAGTCACCCGACGAGTTGTTTGCGATGCTGAAAGTCGCAGAGTCTGAACTCCGTAAAGAGCATCAAGTGTTGATGGTGAATAAGACCACTAGTTTCAAGAGAAACGGCAAAGGCAAGAAGGGTAATTCAAAGAAGAGCGGCAAGCCTATTGCCAATCCGACGAAGAAACCCAAAGCTGGACCTAAGCCTAAAACAGAGTGTTACTATTGCAAGGGTATGGGTCACTGGAAGCGCAATTGCCCCAAGTATGTGGCAGATAAGAAGGCGGCCAAAGAAAAATCAGGTATATTTGATATACATGTTATTGATGTGTACTTAACCAGCTCTCGTAGTAGTTCCTGGGTATTCGATACCGGTTCTGTTGCTCATATTTGCAACTCGAAACAGGAACTGCGGAATAGACGAAGGCTGGCGAAAGATGAAGTGACGATGCGCGTAGGAAATGGTTCCAAGGTTGATGCAATCGCCGTCGGCACAGTTTCACTTCAGTTACCATCAGGATTAGTTATGAACTTGAACCATTGTTATTTAGTGCCTGCGTTGAGCATGAACATTATATCTGGATCTTGTTTATTGCGAGACGATTACTCTTTTAAGTCAGAGAATAATGGTTGCTCTATTTCTATGAGTAACATCTTTTATGGTCATGCACCCAATGTGAGAGGATTGTTCATATTGAATCTTGATAGCGATACACACATACATAACATTGAGACCAAAAGAGTTAGAGTTAACAATGATAGCGCCATATTTTTGTGGCACTGCCGCTTAGGTCATATTGGTGTAAAGCGCATGAAGAAACTCCATGTCGATGGACTTTTGGAGTCACTTGACTTTGATTCACTTGACACGTGCGAACCATGCCTCATGGGCAAGATGACTAAAACTCCGTTCTCCGGAACAATGGAGCGTGCAAGTGACTTGTTGGAAATCATACATACCGATGTGTGTGGTCCGATGAGCGTAGAGGCACGCGGCGGATATCGTTATTTTCTCACCTTCACTGAAGATTTGAGTAGATATGGTTATGTCTACTTAATGAAGCACAAGTCTGAAACATTTGAAAAGTTCAAGCAATTTCAGAGTGAAGTTGAAAATCATCGTAACAAGAAGATCAAGTTCCTACGGTCTGATCGTGGGGGTGAATATCTGAGTTTCGAGTTTGGTGCTCACTTAAGACGATGTGGAATTGTTTCACAGTTGACACCGCCTGGAACAGCACAGCGTAATGGTGTGTCCGAACGTCGTAATCGTACTTTATTAGAGATGGTGCGATCTATGATGTCTCTTACCGATTTGCCGTTATCGTTTTGGGGTTATGCATTAGAAACAGCTGCATTCACTTTAAATAGGGCACCATCAAAATCCGTTGAGACGACACCATACGAACTGTGGTATGGCAAAAGGCCAAAGTTGTCGTTTCTTAAAGTTTGGGGATGTGATGCTTATGTCAAAAAGCTTCAGCCTGAAAAGATGGAACCCAAAGCGGAAAGGTGCGTCTTCATAGGTTACCCAAAAGAGACAGTTGGGTACACCTTCTATCTCTAATCCGAGGGCAAAGTGTTTGTTGCTAAAAATGGAGCTTTTCTCGAGAAGGAGTTTCTCTCGAGAGAATTGAGTGGGAGCAAGATAGAACTTGACGAGGTTGTCGAACCTCTCATCCCTCTGGATGGTGGCGCAGGGCAAGGGGAAACCTCTGTCGTTGCGACGCCGGTTGAGGGGGAAGTTAATGATGATGATCATGAAACTCTGGTTCAAGTTTCTGTCGAACCACGCAGGTCGACGAGACCACGTGCTGCTCTAGAGTGGTACGGTAATCCCGTCTTATCAATCATGTTGTTGGACAACAATGAACCTGCAAATAATGAAGAAGCAATGGTGGGCCCAGATTCCAACAAATGGCTAGAAGCCATG
This sequence comes from Hordeum vulgare subsp. vulgare, assembly GCF_904849725.1. Lineage (NCBI taxonomy): Eukaryota > Viridiplantae > Streptophyta > Magnoliopsida > Poales > Poaceae > Hordeum > Hordeum vulgare. The sequence continues at coordinate 502,132,630 of NC_058523.1, read as the reverse complement.
AAGTCCGAGATAGGATCCATGTATGAGAACAAAGTGTGGACTTTTGAGGTACTGCCTGAGGGCCGCAAGGCTATTCAGAACAAATGGATCTTTAAGAGGAAGACGGACGCTGACGGCAATGTGACCGTTTATAAAGCTCGACTTGTGGCAAAGGGTTTTTCACAAGTTCAAGGAGTTGACTACGATGAGACATTCTCATCCGTAGCGATGCTTAAGTCCGTTAGAATCATGTTAGCAATAGCTGCATTTTTCGATTATGAAATCTAGCAGATGGATGTCAAAACGGCGTTCCTTAACGGTTTCCTTAAGGAAGAGTTGTATATGATGCAACCCGAAGGTTTTGTCGATCCTAAGAATGCTAACGAGGTGTGCAAGCTCCAGCGATCCATTTATGGACTGGTGCAAGCATCTCGGAGTTGGAACAAACGCTTTGATGAGGTGATCAAAGCATTTGGGTTTATACAAGTGGTTGGAGAATCTTGTATTTACAAGAAAGTGAGTGGGAGCTCTGTGGCGTTTCTAATATTATATGTGGATGACATATTGCTGATTGGAAACAACGTAGAGTTTTTGGAGAGCATAAAGGATTACTTGAATAAAAGTTTCTCTATGAAGGACCTAGGAGAAGCAGCTTACATTCTAGGCATTAAGATCTATAGGGATAGATCAAAACGCCTGATAGGACTTTCACAAAGCACATACCTTGACAAAAGTTTTGAAGAGGTTCAAAAATGGAACAGTCCAAGAAGGGGTTCTTGCCAGTTTTACAAGGTACGAGATTGAGTAAGACTCAGTGCCCAGCAACTGATGAGGATAGAGAGCATATGCGCTCCGTCCCCTATGCTTCAGCCATAGGTTCTATCATGTATGCAATGTTGTGCACTAGACCGGACGTTAGCCTGGCCATAAGTATGGCAGGTAGGTTCCAGAGTAATCCAGGAGTGGATCACTGGACGGTTGTCAAGAATATCCTGAAGTACCTGAAAAGGACTAAGGAGATGTTTCTCGTGTATGGAGGTGAGAAAGAGCTCGCCGTAAAAGGTTACGTCGATGCAACCTTTGACACAGATCCGGACGACTCTAAGTTGCAAACCGGATACATATTTATTCTTAATGGGGGTGCGGTAAGCTGGTGCAGCTCCAAGCAAAGCGTCGTAGCAGATTCTACATGTGAAGCGGAGTACATGGCTGCCTCGGAGGCGGCTAAGGAGGGTGCCTGGATGAAGCAGTTCTTGACGGATCTTGGAGTGGTGCCAAACGCACTGAATCCAATAACCTTGTTCTGTGACAACACGGGTGCCATTGCCTTAGCAAAGGAACCACGGTTTCACAAGAAGTCCAGACACATCAAACGACGCTTCAACCTCATCCGCGACTACGTCGAAGGGGAGGACGTAAATATATGCAAAGTGCACACGGATCTGAATGTAGCAGACCCGCTGACTAAACCTCTTCCACGTCCAAAGCATAATCAACACCAGAACTGTATGGGTGTTAGATTTATTACAATGTAATTCGCATGATGATGTGAGGTCTAGATTATTGACTCTAGTGCAAGTGGGAGACTGTTGGAATTATGCCCTAGAGGCAATAATAAATATAGTTATTATTATAATTCCTGTATCAAGATAATTGTTTATTATCCATGCTATAATTGTATTGAATGAAGACTCATTTACATGTGTGGATACATAGACAAAACACTGTCCCTAGCAAGCCTCTAGTTGGCTAGCCAGTTGATCAAAGATAGTCAGTGTCTTCTGATTATGAACAAGGTGTTGTTGCTTGATAACTGGATCACGTCATTAGGAGAATCACGTGATGGACTAGACCCAAACTAATAGACGTAGCATGTTGATCGTGTCATTTTGTTGCTACTGTTTTCTGCGTGTCAAGTATTTGTTCCTATGACCATGAGATCATATAACTCACTAACACCGGAGGAATACTTTGTGTGTATCAAACGTCGCAACATAACTGGGTGACTATAAAGATGCTCTACAGGTATCTCCGAAGGTGTTCGTTGAGTTAGTATGGATCAAGACTGGGATTTGTCACTCCGTGTGACTGAGAGGTATCTCGGGGCCCACTCGGTAATACAACATCACACACAAGCCTTGCAAGCAATGTAACTTAGTGTAAGTTGCGGGATCTTGTATTACGGAACGAGTAAAGAGACTTTCCAGTAAACGAGATTGAAATAGGTATGCGGATACTGACGATCGAATCTCGGGAAAGTAACATACCGAAGGACAAAGGGAATGACATACAGGATTATATGAATCCTTGGCACTAAGGTTCAAACGATAAGATCTTCGAAGAATATGTAGGATCCAATATGGGCATCCAGGTCCCGCTATTGGATATTGACCGAGGAGTCTCTCGGGTCATGTCTACATAGTTCTCGAACCCGCAGGGTCTGCACACTTAAGGTTCGACGTTGTTTTATGCGTATTTGAGTTATATGGTTGGTTACTGAATGTTGTTCGGAATCCCGGATGAGATCACGGACGTCACGAGGGTTTCCGGAATGGTCTGGAAACGAAGATTGATATATAGGATGACCTCATTTGATTACCGGAAGGTTTTCGGAGTTACCGGGAATGTACCGGGAATGACGAATGGGTTCCGGGAGTTCACCGGGGGGGCAAACCACCCCGGGGAAGCCCATAGGCCTTGAGGGTGGCGCACCAGCCCTTAGTGGGCTGGTGGGACAGCCCAAAAGGGCCCTATGCGCGTTGGAAGAAAAATCAAAGAGAAAAAAAAGGAGGAGGTGGGAAAGGAAAGAAGGACTCCACCCACCAAACCAAGTAGGACTCGGTTTGGGGGGGGAGTCCTTCCCCCCTTTGGCTCGGCCGACCCCCTTGGGGCTCCTTGAGCCCCAAGGCAAGGTCCCCTCTCTCCCACCTATATATACGGAGGTTTTAGGGCTGATTTGAGACGATTTTTCCACGGCAGCCCGACCACATACCTCAACGGTTTTTCCTCTAGATCGCGTTTCTGCGGAGCTCGGGCGAAGCCCTACTGAGACAAGATCATCACCAACCTCCGGAGCGCCGTCACGCTGCCGGAGAACTCTTCTACCTCTCCGTCTCTCTTGCTGGATCAAGAAGGCCGAGATCATCGTCGAGCTGTACGTGTGCTGAACGCGGAGGTGTCGTCCGTTCGGCACTAGATCGTGGGACTGATCACGGGATTGTTCGTGGGGCGGATCGAGGGACGTGAGGACATTCCACTACATCAACCACGTTCACTAACGCTTCTGCTGTACGGTCTACAAGGGTACGTAGATCACTCATCCCCTCTCGTAGATGGACATCACCATGATAGGTCTTCGTGCACGTAGGAAAATTTTTGTTTCCCATGCGACGTTCCCCAACATTAAGCAAGATGACATGATGTAGAGGGATAATCTCAAACCAATGATTAAAAACCCCATCTTTTTACCCTTGATGGCAACTGCTTGATGTGTGCCTTGCTGCCCCTACTGTCACTGGGAAAGGTCACCACATGGCAGAACCCAAAACCAAGCACTTCTCCCATTGCAAGAATCATAGATCTAGTTGGCCAAACAAAACCCAAGACTCGGAGAGACTTACTAGGATATCAAATCATGCATATAAGAAATCAGCAAAGACTCAAATATATATCATAGATAATCTGATCACAAGTCCACAATTCATCGGATCTCGACAAACACACCGCCAAAGAAGATTACATCGGATAGATCTCCATGAAGATCATGGAGAACTTTGTATTGAAGATCCAAGAGAGACAAGAAGCCATCTAGCTATTAACTACGGACCCGTAAGTCTGAAGTGAACTACTCACGAGTCATGGATGGGCGATGATGATAATGAAGAAGCCCTCCAACTCCAAAGTCCCCTCCGACAGGGCGCCGGGAAGGGTCTCCACATGAGATCTCGCGGAAACGGAAGCTTGCGGCGGCGGAAAAGTATTTTCGAGGCTCCCCTGATTTTTTGCGGAATATTTGGGAATTTATAGGCTAAAGACCTAGGTCAGGGGGGCGGCTAGGGAGGCCACAAGCCTACCCACCGCCGGCTCCCCCCTGGTGGCGGAGTGGGGGCTTGTGGGCTCCCTGGAGCCCACCTGGCTTGGCCCCAAAGCCCCCTGGACTTCTTTTGTTCGGGAAAAAAATCATTTTGGGGTTTTTCTTCCGTTTGGACTCCGTTCCAAAATCAGATCTGAAAAGAGTCAAAAACACGGAAAAAACACTTGGCACTGAATTAATAAGTTAGTCCCAAAAAGATATAAAAAGGTACATAAAATATACAAAGAAGGCAAGATAACAGCGTGAAAACATCAAAAATTATAGATACGTTTGAGACGTATCAAGCATCCCCAAGCTTAACTCCTGCTCGTCCTCAAGTAGGGAAGTGATAAGAATGAATTTTTGATGCTTGCATGCTACCTACCATAGGTGTCCTTTGTAATTCCTCTTATGTGACGTGAATGTTCAGATCCATTAGATTCAAAACAATAGTTTGCTATTGACGTGGAAACAATAATAATTCAAGCAAACTAGCAAAGTAATCATGAACTTTCAAAATAACAAGGTCAAAAGAAAGTTATCCCTACAAAAGCATATAGTCTGGCTATGCTCTATCATCATTGCACAACGAATTTAAATCATGCACAACCCCGGTATTGGCCAAGTAATTGTTTCACACCTTACTTTCTCAAACATTTTCAACTCTCACGCAATACATGAGCGTGAGCCATGGTTATAGCACTATAGATGGTGTGGAATGTGGTGGAGGTTGCAAGACAAAAAGGAGAAGATAGTCACATTAACTAGGCATATCAATGAGCTGTGGAGATGCTCATCAATAGATATCAATGTGAATGAGTAGGGATTGCCATACAAATGATGCACTAGAGCTACAAGTATGTGAAAGCTCTTAAAGTAAACTAATGGGTGTGCATCCAACTTGCTTGCTCACGAAGACCTAAGGCAATTTTGAGGAAGCCTATCATTGGAATATACAAGCCAAGTTATATAATGAAAATTTCCCAATAGCTATATGGTGGTGACAAACCAAGAGACTCTCAATCATGAAGATCATGGTGCTTAATATGCACAAGTGTGGAAAAAGTGGTAGCATTGTCCCTTCTCTCTTTTTCTCTCATTTTTTATTTTTTTTATTTTGGTGGGCTCTTTGGCCTCTTTTTTTTATGGGCTTCTTTGGCCTCTTTTATTTCCTCACATGGGACAATGCTCCAATAATGATGATCATCACACTTTCAACTCAAAACTTAGAGCAACTATGACTCTATATGGAATGCCTTCGGTAGTGTACCGTGGCAATGATCTAGCATGGCATAGACATCAATGGAAACATCATGCTAGCTATATTACAATCATGCAAAGGCAAAGTAGACGTGGTGGCACATGTCATGGTGGTAGTTGCATGGCAATATATCTCGGAATGACTTTTGAAAAAACCATAGTAGGTAGGTATGGTGGCTCTTTTGAGGGAGGCTAATGGTGGGTTTTGTGCACCGGCGAAAGTTGCACGGCACTAAGAAGATGGTGATGGTGAAAGGTGAAAGTGCATCTAAACCATGGACTCAACATTAGTCATGAAGAACTCATATACTTGTTGCGAAAGTATCCCTTTGGATAACTACCCCTTTTGAGACTACTTTCAAAGCATAGATCAACTACCAAGCCACGCACCGCTGTGCTCTAAAAGATATAAGTGAAGCACATAGAGCAAAAGTATCTAGCTCAAAAGATATAAGTGAAGCACATGTGAGATGAATTGTCTACCAAAAGATATAAGTGAAGCTCGACAAAATCATGGTGTGTGCATGTCTCTCTCTCTAGGTGTGAAGCAAGGATGATTGTGACACAACAAAGATAAAAGACTCCTACGATACAAGACGCTCCAAGCAAAAACACATAACATGTGGTGAATAAAAATATAGCCCCAAGTAACGTTACCGATGGATTGAAGACGAGAGAGGGGATGCCTTCCCGGGGCATCCCCAAGCTTAGACTTTTACGGCATCCTTGAATCTCTTGGGGTTCCTTGGGCATCCCCAAGCTTGAGCCCTTGCCACTCTTTATCTCTTTGTCCATAAGAACTTCACCCAAAAATTGAAAACTTCACAACACGAAACTTAAACAGAAACTCGTGATAACATTAGTACAAGAAAGCAAACCACCACTTTCTTAGGTACTGTAGAAAACTTAAATTCTACTTGTGATGATGTTGGGTTACTTTATTTTCAATCTTCCATGGCTAATACCCCCGATACTATCCATAGTTTCGTCAAAATAAGCAACCAACACAACAAAAACAGAATCTTTTATTAGCAGACCAGTCTGTAGCAATCTGTATGTTTCGTATACCTATAGTACTTCAAAAATTCTGCAAAATTACGAAAGTCTGAAGAATTTCCGTAGCAATAAGCAGCAAAAAGAATCAACTCAAAAGCTTTTACAGAAACAAAATGAAAATTCTTTTCGTGAGCAGAAAGTTTCTGTCTTTTCCAGCATAACCAAACGATCATCCTCAAGACTAATCATAACGGTTTTGCTTGGCACAAACACAAAAAGAAATACAAAAATCACAATCATAACAGAATTATGAAAGTGTGGAAAACACAAAACAGAAAGAAAAAGGATAGATTCGTTGGGTTGCCTCCCAACAAGCGCTTTTGTTTAACGCCCTTAGCTAGGCAAAAGTGATGGAATCACGTATAGTCATCTTTGGTGCTCAAACCATAAATAGCCATCATCATAGATTCATAAGGCAATCTTATTTTATTTCTAGGAAAGTGCTCCATGCCCTTCTTTAAAGGAAATTGAAATCTAATATTCCCTTCCTTCATATCGATGATAGCACCAATAGTCCTTAGGCAAGGTCTACCAAGAATAATGGGACATGAAGGATTGCAATCTATGTCATGTACAATGAAATCCACGGGTACATAGTTCTTATTTGCAACAATAAGAACATCATCGATCCTCCCCATGGTCTTCTTGACAGTAGAATCCGCAAGATGCAAATTAAGAGAACACTCTTCAATCTCATGAAAATCAAGAATGTCACATAAAGACTTTGGAATCGCGGAAACACTAGCACCCAAATCACACAAAGCATTGCACTCATAGTTTTTGATCTTGATTTTGATAGTAGGTTCCTCCTCATCATGAAGTTTTCTAGGTATAGAGACTTCTAGTTCGAGCTTCTCTTCAAGAGATTTCATCATAGCATCTACGATATGTGTGGTACAGACTTTGCTTTGGCTATAAGCATGTGGAGAGTTTGCAATGGATTGCATAAAAGAAATGCATTCAAACAAGGAGCAATTATCATAATTGAATTCCTTGAAATCCAAAGTGGTAGTTTCATTACTACCCAAAATTTTGACTTCTTCTACTCCACTCTCCACACCTTTATCATCAAGATAGGTGGACTCCGAATCATCGGGGCGTTTTTCAACCAAAGTGGATTCATATCCAGCCCCTCCATAAGTAGGTTTGACACACGAAAACAAAGATTCAAGAGGAGACATATCAAGCACCTTAAGATCTTCGTGATTTGCATCACTAGAACGCACCCTTTTAAACCATTCATGTCTAGCGCGAATTTGGGCGGTTATTTCTTTGCTCTCATTCATGGAGATGCGCATAGCTTTCAAAGTTTCATCCAAGTTGATCTTGGGAGGAGCACATCTAACTTTCAAAGCATCAATATCACAAGACATCCTATCAATGCTCTTAGCCAAATCGTCTATTTTGAGTAGTTTTTCCTCTAAGGACGCATTGAAAATCTTTTGAGAGTTGATGAACTCTTTGATACTACTCTCTAGATCAGAGGGTAATTTGTTGTGATTTCCATAAGTGTTGCCGTAGGAATTGCCATAATTGTTAGAGGAGTTACTAGGAAAAGGCCTAGAAACATAGTCTCCTCTAAAAGCATTGTTGTTGCCAAAATTGTTCCTACCAACAAAATTCACGTCCAAACTAGCGTTGCTACTCTCAATCAAAGAAGATAGTGGCATGTCATTAGGATCTACCGTAGCGTTTCTACTAGCAACCAAATTCATCAACTCGTCCATCTTAGCACTAAGCGAGTTAATCTCTTCTATAGCATGCACCTTTTTGCTAGCAGGCGACCTTTCAGTGTGCCACTGAGAGTAGTTGGTCATGATATTGTCTAGGAGTTTCGTAGCGTCTCCTAACGTGATTTCCATGAACGTTCCACCTGAGGCGGAGTCCAAGATATTGCGAGAAGCGAAATTCAAGCCAGCGTAAAAGATTTGTATAATCATCCACAAACTCAAGCCATGAGCAGGACAATTTCTAATCATAAACTTCATCCTCTTCCAAGATTGTGCAACGTGTTCATGATCAAGTTGCTTGAAATTCATGATATCGTTACGTAAGGATATGATCTTAGCCGGCGGAAAATACTTGGATATGTAAGCATCTTTGCACCTATCCCAAGAATCGATACTATTTTTAGGCAAAGAAGAAAACCAAGTTTTTGCGCGATCAAGCAATGAGAAAGGAAAAAGTTTCAACTTAATCACGTCATTATCCACATCTCTTTTCTTTTGCATATCGCAAAGCTCAATGAAGGTATTGAGATGGGATGCGGCATCTTCACTAGGAAGGCTAGAGAATTGCTCTTTCATAACAAGATTCAGCAAAGCTGCGTTGATTTCATATGATTCCACACTAGTGGCGGGAGCAATCGGAGTACAAATAAAATCATTATTATTAGTGCTCGAGAAGTCGCAAACTTTGGTGTTTTCAAACATGATGTCTTCAACAAACAAACAAGCACACAAGCAAGCAAAAAACCAGCAAAGGAAAACGGCAAGGGCAAGAGAAAACGACGAAAGAGAAAGGCGAATGAAAACGGAAAATGTGAAGTGGGGGAGAGGAAAACGAGAGGCAACTGGTAACAAAAGTAAATGCAAGAGAAGAGTTTGTGAGACCTACTTGGATAGATATTGATTTCTCCTCCCCGGCAACGGCGCCAGAAATGCTTCTAATGTCCGTTATGATACTGCACAAAAGACCTTCCGGTGGCGCCGGAAATGGGCACGTTGACGGCACCAGGAATCCTTCTGCGTTGGTATTCCCTCGAAGCAGAGAGGATGATGTAGCACAGCGGAGGTAAGTATTTCCCTCAGTTTGAGAACCAAGATATCAATCCGACGGAGGAGTATCTCAAGATCCTGTACAAACACAAAAACTTGCACCCAACGCTATGAAGGGGTTGTTAATCCCTTATAGATTGTTTGCCAAGTGAGAACTGAAAGCAACAAAGTAACAAAGCAAAGTAAAAGCGGAGTTGTAAACGATGGATGTGAATAGACCCGGGGGCCATAGTGTTTACTAGTGGCTTCTCTCATGAAAGCAAGTAGACGGTGGGTGAACAAATTACTGTCGAGCAATTGATAGAACTGTGCAGAGTCGTGACGATATCTATGCAATGATTATTTCTATAGGCATCACGTCCGAAACAAGTAGACCGATACTTTCTGCATCTACTACTATTACTCCACACGTCGACCGCTATCCAGCATGCATCTAGTGTATTAAGTCCATAAGAACAGAGTAACACCTTAAGCAAGATGACATGATGTAGAGGGATAATCTCAAACCAATGATAAAAACCCCATCTTTTTACCCTTGATGGCAACTGCTTGATGTGTGCCTTGCTGCCCCTACTGTCGTTAGGAAAGGTCACCACATGGCAGAACCCAAAACCAAGCACTTCTCCCATTGCAAGAATCATAGATCTAGTTGTCCAAACAAAACCCAAGACTCGGAGAGACTTACAAGGATATCAAATCATGCATATAAGAAATCAGCAAAGACTCAAATATATATCATAGATAATCTGATCACAAGTCCACAATTCATCGGATCTCGACAAACACACCGCCAAAGAAGATTACATCGGATAGATCTACATGAAGATCATGGAGAACTTTGTATTGAAGATCCAAGAGAGAGAAGAAGCCACCTAGCTACTAACTACGGACCCGTAGGTCTGAAGTGAACTACTCACGAGTCATTGGAGGGGCGATGATAATGATGATGAAGAAGCCCTCCAACTCCAAAGTCCCCTCGGCAGGGCGCCGGGAAGGGTCTCCAGATGAGATCTCGCGGAAACGGAAGCTTGCGGCGGCGGAAAAGTATTTTCGAGGCTCCCCTGATTTTTTGCAGAATATTTGTGAATTTATAGGCCAAAGACCTAGGTCAGGGGGCGGCCAGGGAGGCCACAAGCCTGCCCACCGCCGCCTCCCCCCTGGTGGCGGAGTGGGGGCTTGTGGGCTCCCTGGAGCCCACCTAGCTTGGCCCAAAAGCCCCGTGGACTTCTTCCATTCGGGAAAAAATCATTTCGGGGTTTTTCTTCCGTTTGGACTCCGTTCCAAAATCAGATCTAAAAGGAGTCAAAAACACGGAAAAAACAGGAACTGGCACTTGGCACTGAATTAATAAGTTTGTCCCAAAAAGATATAAAAAGGTACATAAAACATACAAAGAAGGCAAGATAACAGCGTGAAAACATTAAAAATTATAGATATGTTTGAGACGTATCAGACAACATTCGGTAACCACACATATAACTCAACTATACTAAAACATCGTCGAACCTTAAGTGTGCAGACCGTGCAGGTTCGAGAACTATGTAGACATGCCCCGAGGTAATCCTCGGTCAATATACAATAGCGGGACCTGGATGCCCATATTGGATCCTACATATTCTCCGAAGATCTTATCGGTTGAACCTGAGTGTCAAGGATTTATATAATCCCGTATGTCATTCCCTTTGTCCTTTGGTATGTTACTTGCCCGAGATTCGATCGTCGGTATCTGCATACCTATTTCAATCTCGTTACCAGCAAGTCTCTTTACACGTTCCATAATACAAGATCTCGTGACTTACACTTAGTCACATTGCTTGCAAGACTTGTGTGTGATGTTGTATTACCGAGTGGGCCCCGAGATACCTCTCCGTCACACGGAGTGACAAATCCCAGTCTTGATCCATACTAACTCAACGGACACCTTTGGAGATACCTGTAGAGCACCTTTATAGTCACCCAGTTATGTTGTGACGTTTGATGCACACAAAGTATTCCTGCGGTGCTAGTGAGTTATATGATCTCATGGTCATAGGAACAAATACTTGACACGCAGAAAACTATAGCAATAAAACGACACGATCAATATGCTACGTTCATAGTTTGGGTCTAGTCCATCACATGATTCTCCTAATGATGTGATCCAGTTATCAAGCAACAACACTTTGCACATAGTCAGAAAACCTTGACTATCCTTGATCAACTGGCTAGCCAACTAGAGGCTTGCTAGGCACATTGTTTTGTCTATGTATCCACACATGTATCTATGTTTTCATTCAATACAATTATAACATGGATAATAAATGATTATCTTTAAATAGGAAATATAATAATAACTATTTATCATTGCCTCTAGGGCATATTTCCAACAGCTCGCAATGGCAGTCCAGAGCTCATGTGGCGTGGCGATGGAGGTGACCCGCACAAGGACCTCCTTGGAAAGGTTATTCAGCAAGTAGCCAAGTACATGTTGCCCTTCTCTCACCCAGATCGAGTGGAGAGGATTGAGCATCTTTTCTTCTTTGCTGTATTTTTCCTTCGTGGTGAGGATCTTGACGGGCTCCGGTGTGGTACCATCGACATAGCCGAAGTACCCAACTCCCCTCAGCTGCGGCGTCACTTTTGCGCGACATAGCACATAGTTGGTGCGGGTGAGCTTCTCTGCAACTTGCCCGGGAAGGACAGCTACGACGTTGCCGGAGGAGGACGACATGGTGGGAGATTGGTTTTGCTAGATGAGATGGATAGAGGAGGCTCTGATTACCTTGTGAAGTTTGCTGTAACATCGTACCTCTCTCGAGGCGACAACTTCATGTTAAATAGCAGGGGCGTATCGCTGAGATAAGCATACAAGTTGTTGGAGATTACATCTTGGTGAACAAGAAAGTTAGAGATAAACCAAACCGAATATAAAAAAATATCTGGCTACTCTATCTAACCGGTTTGGTACAAACACCATAACCAGATCTCCAACTATATTGTATGTCTAACAATAATAATGTTCAAAGCAATTACATTGGGCAAATCGGAGAGTGCCAAGTTGAACTCTTGAAAAAAAACAGATATATCCCTCTTCATATTGGGAATTAAACTATCCCAACATTGCAATGAATAGGAGCAGTCCCTGAATAGGTGCAAATTGGTTTCCACTACACGGTCATTGCAAAGAACACGGGGGTAGGAAGGCAGGTGGAAGGACTTCCACCGTATCAAAGGAGTAACCAGAAGAATTTTTCTATTTGAGAACTATTGTTGAATTCCAGACTTTCATAAAAAGGAGATGAGCAGCCACTCATCGTTTAAAAACTTTAGAGAGTCTTGCGAAGGAGAAAGTAGCAGAGTTCCAACTATAAATCTATTTATCATTGGTTGTTGAAAGTTGACTTTGATCCAAGATCATATTAACATGTTGGAATTGATCAAAAGCTTGGATTGAGAGTGCTGGTGGAAGAGGTCTTCAGTTTGTCCAGTAGCGACAACCTAATGGACAGATGCTAGATTATCCATGGAAAAGGAGGACAGTTCAAGTAATTGTTCTTTCAGGGGAGCATTGTTCCATTTGTCATGCCAGAAGACAACGGAGGAACCATCTCCACTGTTGCAAGAGGCAACGTTTTTGAAACCATGAAGCAACTTAAGAATATCTCTCCACTAAAAGAATCCCACGAGCCTACAAGAGGTAATGTTGCAATAAGTATGGCCTGTGGCTTCTCTGAATCCTCACAGACGTTGAATCCCATATAACAAGATGTTGATTCCTTGACCACGTGCCATACAAGCATATGATATGCATAACATGTCCAGGCGGAGTGGGTTTTGCATAATATGGAGCTTAACTGATGAAAATTAGCACTGAGGATCCACGACAATGGTAGCGCGTCTCACTTTAGATCGGAAGGTTGCGTGTTTGATTCATGTCAGGTTCAATACCCCCGACCCATGCAGATTAATCCATTTTTTCTTCAAAGAACTAGGAGAAGCAAAGTCTCTAGTTCTCAAGTTTGACAAAGTTTATAGAAATAAATACCACTAATGTCAAATAAGTACGCCATGAGAATGTATTCATGATGAATCTATTGAGTTTGGTTTTATTTTATAGATTTTGATATTTTCTTCTACAAATTTGGTCAAGGTTTGAAAAAAAAGGTTGGACTTGGGACTTGGGAACTTTTTTGAGAACATCCCTTTAGAGTGACATAAATTTAGTCCACACCAACACCGGTGTCACTCGCTTGAGAACTATATATTTAACCTGTGATGTAATGGTTTTTTATTCTTTTGCGTAATTACTGTCACAAGGATTTGCAGACACTCGACAATAGTGTTCTGAAATACTCAACCATAAAAGAGTTGCTCCAGTATGTTTAACCGGCAGAATTAACAACATGTATAGCTATGTACCCGCCCATAAAGTTGTATGTAGGCGAGTATATGATGTGATGGCACAAAAGTGTTGTTTGTATCTCGAACTCATTTGAACTTGGGAGAACAGTAAAATTAAAAGTTAAAAAAATTCTAGTAAACATCGTAAAATATTTTCATTGCTTGTAAATTTCTAGTGAACATTGTAAAATATTTTGAATTTTCCTTTTTTACCGTTTACCCGAGCTGTGTTTAACCGCGTCCGTGGCGGCATTGCTATCGACCGGCAAGCAATCAAGGTCATGTTGCGTTCGGTATTTCCATTTCAGCTTGTGTATGCCTTATTCAGTTGTTCTGCCGCTTCAGTCGCACTGAAAATCGCGTCGTTCTGTGTCTTTGTGGCCCTGCTGCCTGATCTTCGGGGCTCTCAAATCTGATCCCGGATCTACGTTGTGTTTTCCTGCGCAGCTTAACCTGATAAGCCATGGCCACGCCCTTGGGAGGGATTGTAAATTGCAATGGTGCACTGCGCTGGAGCAGTTCTATAACAACGCCGGGTCCTGAATCCTGATTAGGAGCGAGCGAACCACGTATGTGTGGTTTACATAGTAGAAAGAGTTTGTTAGAGAAAATTATCACACCGGATCCGTGGCGCAATGGTAGCGCGTCTGACTCCAGATCAGAAGGTTGCGTGTTCGATTCACGTCGGGTTCAATACCCCCCCGATCCCTAATCCGGTTCTTTTTTTCATTTTTTTTGTCCGACCTTTTCCTCTTAATTTGAGAAACACTGCGGTATTAATACTTTAGTTCTTTTAGGTAACCAAACAGCCCAGGTTAATTTAAACCATGGTAACTAAAAAGCCTACAGTGTTGCCAGAATACTTAAAAAATACTTCCTCCGTTTTAAAATAGGTGTCTCTACTTTGTACTAACTCTAGTATAAAGTTGTATTAAGTTTGAGACACTTATTTTGGGACGGGGAGTAGTACTTTGTTATCAAACATGGGTTTAGCTGTTTTGTGTGTTTTTTCTTTTTCCTTTTCCGGTTTTGGTTCACTTTCAGTTTTCTGTTAGTCATTTTATTTTTATATATCTTTTCTATCACTCATTTTTTATGCAGATATCATTGTTTTACTTCCTATCTTTGATTTATGTTTTGTGCTTCATTTTAGACTTGAACGGTTACTTCACACTATTTGAAACATGCTAGTAAATTACACGTGGTTTGCTCGTCGGTGTGTGTAATAATACATATACACAAAATTTGAACTTTTTAACTCAAACAAGTGTAATTGCAATTGGATGAATTGAAAATTTGGTTACTTTTGAGTTTTGTTTTTTCTTAAGTTATCTCCATTCTGCCACTTCGTCAAGTTTTGCTACCTCAGAATTATTATTTTCTCTCTCTCACGTCTTCTCTTGCTCACAACTAATATATTTGAAATGTGCTTTAGGGATACATGCTAATCTCTTTATTGCTGCTTGCATTAAGACTGTTGGAACTCAATGGAAAAACATAACACCATATCAAAAATAATACTCCTTGCGTCGCGGTTTCGTTTACATGCATTTTCAGAATAGAAGAGGATTAAAGTGTGTCACATTTACTCTTTGGTTAATTAGGAGTACTAATAGACTGCATGCACTCCTCGTTTAGTGTTTGTGTGGGTTACTGTGCATTATCTTCTCAAATAATTAGGCGTCATGAGGTTATTGTGTGATCACTTGTAAAAAAATTAGAGTCAATCAAGATTCACCTTGGTCTCAGAGATCGCTCATGCGTGTCTTCTAAACCGCGTCTTCTAAACTGTGTCTTCCAAACTGTGACGGAGTAGCAAAAATGAAGGATCCAAATAAATAGAACGAATTGACTTTTTGACTGGATTTATACGGCATGTATTTTTTCGAGGAACCATACGCCCTGTATTTGGGGACAGGGGGAGTTAGTTATAATTGTTCGTTATAATTAGAACAAATAGATAAGTATGTTGGTTAGAGACAAACTCTATTTCTATACCATGTTTTCGCACTGATAATCCTCGGGAAACAACTGCCTTTGTAATATCTTGACATGAATTGCATGTGTGTACCTTGATGGACTTTGCTAAATGATTGTTTCAGTTTTCGTTGTTCAAATTAAATAGAATCGCTGCATCATAGGGTATATCATTAGAAAATTCGATACAAAAATTTCAGAATTATATGGCAGCATGTAAGATAGGTCAAGAAAAACAAGAAACTTTATGGACATAAACACAAATACTGTATGGTCTCAATTTAGCACAGCAGGGCATTATTGGATTTCTCCTTGATTGGAAAGTACAGATCATCAATGTAGAAAATGAAAAGCTTTGTGCACATAAACACAAACACTCGGTGTTCAGAAATTAAAATTGCGAGGTAGATTATTATTTTATTTATGTTGGATCAGAAGGCACAAATCACCTAAAAAAATAGCTTTATTATAACCCCTCGTTACCTGTTTTCCATCTATGTAAAGTCGAAGGTGTAGTGCGTGATCCAAATCGGTCCGATGACCGGATCAAAGACCAGAGTGGTCAGAAAAGGGGGATGTGTTGTGGTGGTCTGAGCCATCGCACGAGAGAAGAGTCAAGTGCTCTTGTCATTCGGGGTTCCAGATGGTTCTAGTTTTTTTTTTAGTGTTCTAGTTGCTCGGGGTGGGCGCAGAACCACCTTTTCCTTAACTGTATCCACATGGAAAGATATCATACAACACAAGACTTAATCTCATGGTCAGTGACTCTTGGATTTGCCAATTTTGAGCCGCCTGATAGGAAAAAAAATCTAACGACCGGTAGTGGAACTTATTCCCACACTGTATAGGAGTATAGAACATGCATACATGCATAACTTTTCAAGAAGATTGGATTTTCCTTTTTTTTTTGCGGGGAAAAACACTGAATTTTCTAGAACAAATATGACATTTTTATTCCATGGATAAACATTTTGTATAGATATAGTTTCTTTGCAATGTATATTTTGTTATATACATATGAACCTTTTCTAAAACGAACATATTTTTCAGAAAAATATGTGGATAGTTTTTTGTATACACAAACATTTTCAAATAATTAAGAACATTTATATGTACATAGGTGACATTTCTAATTTATGCAATACTTTTTAATATCCAAATTTACTCTAACAATATTTTAATAACATGTTTTGAATTATTATTTTTACAAAAATGATGAACGTAAGAACTTTATAAAAGAGCGATCTCATTTCGGTCGTGCTAGTGAGCTGGCCCACATAGGAGATTTGCCGTGTCACTCTTTCTTTCTTTTGTTTTTGGTTTCCTTCACGTTTCAGACGGTCCCTTTATGTTATTTTTCTTCCTTTCTTTTCATTTTTATGTAAATTTCACGTTTTTACTTATTTATTTATTTATTTATTTATGTGTTTACTTCATTTTGGACTTAAACATTGTGTCACAACATATTCATACATGTCTGAGCAACTTTTCTAAAAACTCCATATTTTTAAACACTCGTAATATTTTTAGGGCATGATTTTTTTTGTATAAACGTATGGAACATGCGCTGTATATTTAGTTATATACGTACGGAATTTTTCTAAATCTATGCTTTTTTAGGAAAAATAAATTTTTTAATGTATTAATATAATATTTTGTATGCACAAACATTTTTAATACATTATGAACATTTATATGTACATAGGTGAATTTTTCGAATTTATGTAATATTTTTTATTAGTTTCAAAGTTACTCTAACAATATTTGAAGAACATATTGTTGAAACAAATAATTACATAAATGAGAAATTTAACAAATTAATAAAAAAAGGCATTTGGGTCATGCTAGCGAGCTAACCCACATAGATGGTCTCTTGTGTCACTTTGCTCTTTCGCCTTCCAGTCTCCTAAACCCATTATGTGTATGCCACACAATGAAGGAATTGTGAAATGTAACCCCTCTTGGCTAACGACCTTAATCTTGCTAGAGAAGCATAAGATAAAATAATGGTGTAATGAAATCCCCCTTGGGCCTCTTCTCTTTAATTAATGAATCAAAAGTGGGCTTGGCTTGATATTTCTATCTCTAATAGATATTATAGTTGGGGAAATAACCAAAATAATCAAAAGTGGGCTTGGCTTGATATTTCTATCTCTAATAGATATTATAGTTGGGGAAATAACCAAAATAATCAAAAGTGTAGCATCTTGTGATTGTGTCGCTTTTGATGATAATAAGCAAGAACCCCTTGTGATCAGCTAGCCCGGTCTCATCGATGTGGATAATGCATGCATTTTACTGAAATGTACTCCCTCCGTTCTTAAATATAAGTCTTTAAAGATGTTTCATTACTGGACTACATACAGATGTATATAGACATATTTTAGAATGTAGATTCACTCATTTTGCTTCGTATGTAGACTCATAATGAAATATCTTAAAAGACTTATATTTAGAAACGAAGGGAGTAATGGGGAAAACACCTCTATTTTCTTTTAAGAAAAGGATGTGTACTGAATTAAGAATGATAAGCAGGGAGTCAAGGGTAGTACTGCTTAGCAGGGGCGTACTGTCATGTACCTTATGTGATTCGTAGCATGTGCTTTCTCACACATCTCGGAGATGTTTAAGCCCGCTCTATAACAAGACGTTGGCCCCTTAACCATGTGCCATACCTGCATAGGATATGCATAACACGTCCAGGCTGGGCGTGATTAGCATGGCTAGCAAAAAGGCCCGTGCGTTGCAACGGAAAAAAATATCACACGTTTTTAATCTTTTTATAATCATTTTGATTTATTAAAATAATAAGCTAACTAACTAATGTAGTCAGTCCTATCCTATTTTGTTGAGAAATCAACCCGTCCATTGTTAATTCCATCATGATGAGAAATTGAGCGGGACAAGCAAAGCAAAACAAAGAGGCTACGTGAATTGATCAATGGACTGTTATCTTATTTCACTCATGGGGTAGAGAATGTGGGATCAGATGACAAGCTGAAGGTGGTTTCCATTCTCTGTCTCTACAACAATACAATCTTACATTCAATATATTCATTCATCAGCAAACAAATCCCCACAAAACAAAATTTCTTGCCGGTGCTTGGCACACGGTTGGAGGCATGGGGAGGGGATCTTACAGATGATGAGTTCTTGCCGGAGGAGGGGATACGATGAGGGGAGCAAGGGTTAGACGCCTCTATCTGACCATAAGGAGTCGCCATTGCCGCGCCATAACCTTGGAGTTCCCCGTGTGAGCCATGGAGGCCCGTCTCAACCTGCAAGTACTTCGCTCCGCCGCGCCTTATCCGCGCGCCGCCGCCGTTCTGCATCGAGCAGACGCATCATCCCCAATCACTGTAGCTGTCGCGTTGATTTGATCCAGAAGCTGTGCTCGAGCGCCGAAACGGGGGCAGCAAGCGGGCAGAGGTACGACCGTGGAGGCGGGTGGGTTGAGATCGACAACAGTGGTGGTTGAGGTCGGCCGCGGAGGCGGGTGGGTTGAGATCGACAACAGCGGTGGTTGAGGTCGGCCGCGGAGGCGGGTGGGTTGAGATCCACAACAGTGGTGGTTGAGGTCGGCCGCGGCGACGAGTGGTGTGGCAGCGGCCTTGGCACAGGCCAGGGTGGACCAGGGTCGACGCGATGTGCTCGAGCGCCGCAACGGGGGCAGTGAGCGGGGAGAGGTATGACCGCGTAGGCGGGTGGGTTGAGATCGGCAGCGGTGGCGGTTGAGGTCGGCCACGGCGGCGAGTGGTGTGGCGGCGGCCTGGGCACATGCGAGGGTGGCCCAGGATCGACGGGAGGAGGCAATGTGTACGGGTATAATTTTTGCAGCGAATCGTTTTTTTCCTTTTGCATTGCAGATAAATGATGGAGCGCCGGTTGAATAACAAAATTACAGGGGCTTTTTTATAAAAATGCTGCGATGGGTTTTCCGACGGAAGCAATAGCCTCTTTATTATTACTAGCAAAAGGGCCCGTGCGTTGCAACCGGAGAAAAAAATACCACAAGCTTTTATTTTTTTATAATCATTTTGATTTATTAAAATAATAAGCTAACTAACTAATGTAGTCAGTCCTATCCTATTTTCTTGAAAAATCAACCCGTCCATTGTTAATTTCACCATGATGAGAAATTGAGCGGGACAAACAAAGAAAAACAAAGAGGCTACGTGAATTGATCAATGGAGTGTTATCTTATTTTACTCATGGGGTAGAGAATGTTGGATCAGATGACAAACTGAAGATGGTGTTCCATTCTCTCTCTCTACAACAATGCAATCTTACATTCAATACATTCATTCATCAACAAACAAATTCTCACAAAACAAAATTTCTTGCCGGTGCTTGGCACACGGTTGGAGGCATGGGGAGGGGATCTCACCAGATGATGAGTTCCTGTCGGAGGAGGGGATACGATGAGGGAGCAAGGGTTAGGCGCCTCTATCTGGCCATAAGGAGTCGTCGTTGCCGCATCATAACCTCAGAGTTTCCCGTGTGAGCCATGGAGGCCCGCCTTCACCTTCAAGTACTTCCCTCCGCCGCGCCTTATTCGCACGCCGCCGCTGTTCTGCATTGAGCAGATGCATCATCCCAAGTCGATGTAGCTGTCGCGTTGATTTGATCCAGAAGCTGTGCTCGAGTGCCGAAACGGTGACAACAAGCAGGCAGAGGTACGACCGCGGAGGCGGGTGGGTTGAGATCGATAGCAGTGGTGGTTGAGGTCGGCTGCGGCGGCGAGTGGTGTGGCAGCGGCCTGGGCACAGGCCAGGGTGGACCAGGGTCGACGCGAAAGCGCTCGAGCGGCGCAACGGGGGGAGTGAGCGGGGAGAGGTACAACCGCGGAGACGGGTGGGTTGAGGTCGACAGCGGTGGCGG
Source organism: Hordeum vulgare subsp. vulgare (assembly GCF_904849725.1). Taxonomy (NCBI): domain Eukaryota; kingdom Viridiplantae; phylum Streptophyta; class Magnoliopsida; order Poales; family Poaceae; genus Hordeum; species Hordeum vulgare. The sequence continues at coordinate 502,112,248 of NC_058523.1, read as the reverse complement.
TTGAGGTCGGCCGCGGCGGCGAGTGGTGTGGCGGCGGCCTGGGCACAGGCCAAGGTGGCCCAGGGTCGACGGGAGGAGGCGATGCGTACGGGTATAATTTTTGCAGCGAATCGTTTTTTCCTTTTGCGTTGCAGATAAATTATGGAGCACGGGTTGAATAACAAAAATTACAGGGGCTTTCTAAGGGCCCGTGCGTTGCAACGGGAGAAAAAAAATACCACACGCTTTTAATCTTTTTATAATTATTTGGATTTATTCAAATAATGATGGATCGTGGGTTGAATAACAAAAATTACAAGGGCTTTTTTATAAAAATACCGCGATGGGTTTTCCGACGAAAGCAATAGCCTCTTTATTATTAGGTATAGATTATAGCAATAGCAATAGCAATAGGGCTCATGCGTTGCAATGAAAGAAAGAAATACCACACGCTCTTAATTTATTAAAAATGGTCTATAATCTGAGAATTTGTAGTTACGACACAAATAAAGATGGTCTTATCCTACAAAAAATGCAGTTCAAAATTTCACAGGTCTTCTATTTAACACGACTTGCATGTAGATTTAATACTTAGAAAGAATCAGTCAAGTGACCTTCAGTTTCATCTCTAATCCTGATTTTGTTGACGTGTTCATCTTCAACCCTGATGAGTACCGGTATGAAAGAAAGATGAATAATGACTTATTTATTAAGATTGCACCCTAGATAATATTTTTATTAAACGTTTAACAGATAAAATAATATCATATTTAAATTCTACATATTTTTGTAATCAAATTTCATATGTAATATGTTAAATTTGGAGTTACGGTTTAAAAGATATGAGTATTTTAAAAACATTTAATATATACTACGAGTTTAATGTCATAAACAGTAAGGGCTTTTTTTAAAATCACCTCGGTGGGTTTTCGGACGGAAACGATAGCCTCTTTATTATTAGGTAAAGATTAGGTATAGATAGATATATAACTTAATTAATTAACATGATTAGGATAATATGTAGCTCAATTAATACTGACTGTTGTTAGCATGATATTAAACTTAATTAATGAACATCAGCACGCCGGATCCGTGGCGCAATGGTAGCGCGTCTGACTCCAGATCAGAAGGTTGCGTGTTCGATTCACGTCGGGTTCAATACCCCCGATCCCTAATCCGGTTCCTTTTTTAATCTTTTTGGCATTTTAATCCCACGCAAAATCCGCCGTCCATCTCCCAAACCAAACCATCCCAGCCGTCCAAAACCTCCTAATCCCCTCCTTCCCCTATCCAGAACCCAGAACCTCTCCCTCCCCCAGCGCTGCGAATTCTCCGAGCACGCCCTCGCCATTCCCCGCGCTCCAATGCAACTCGAGAAGCCCACCCTCCATTGATCCCCGCGCGGCCCAGATGCTCGCCTTCCCGGGCACGTCGACCACGTGGCCGCTGCGCCACCCGGCCGCCGCCTCCCCGCGCCGCGTGGCGGTGGCGGCCGCGCCCGCGGGTGCGCCGGCCAGGGGCAAGCGGCGGCGGGCGGGCGCCGGGGATGGGGAGGCGGACCCCGCCGCCGAGGCCGCGGAGCTGGTGCGGTTCTTCCTGCGCAGGACCGACGGCGGCAAGGACCGGCTGGTGTCCGTGCTGGACCGCCACGTCAAGGTGGTCCGCACCGAGCACTGCTTCCTCCTCTTCGAGGAGCTCGGCCGCCGCGACGGCTGGGTCCAGTGCCTCGAGGTGAGCCAGTGGTCTGCTTCACTTGACTTCGATATCACACCTTAATTAGGATCTCTGCAGACTAGAATTCGAGAAAAAGAAAATTTAACAATCGGAATTCTAGATATGAGCTAAATCCAGTGTCTTGCTTAATTTAACATAAGGTACCTTGATTTAGGAGTGCTCTGAAATTCAAGATATGATTTCAGTTATCCTTGTGGGCTAAACATTTCATGATTTCTGAGGCTGATGTTTGTTGTAGAAAATTATGCTCATTCTGTCTAATGCTTCGTGCTCTGCTAGATTTTCAGGTGGATGCAGAAGCAGCGGTGGTACGTCGCTGACAACGGCATCTATTCCAAGCTGATATCTGTGATGGGAAGGAAGGGGCAGATACGGATGGCCATGTGGCTCTTCTCCCAGATGCGCAACAGCGGGTGCAAGCCGGACACTTCGGTATACAATTCCCTCATCGGTGCGCACCTGCATTCACGGGACAAGAGTAAGGCTTTGGTGAAAGCTCTCGGCTATTTTGACAAGATGAAGGGCATGGAGAGATGCCAGCCTAATATCGTGACGTACAACATCCTCTTGAGGGCGTGTGCTCGGGCTAGTGACACGAAGCAGGTGGACATCCTTTTCAAGGATCTCGATGAAAGCATAGTCTCTCCAGATATCTACACATATAATGGAGTGATCGACGGGTATGGGAAGAATGGCATGATTACAGAGATGGAGTCTGTATTGGTGCGGATGAAAAGCAAGCAGTGCCGCCCAGATGTGATCACATTCAACATACTCATAGATTCGTATGGGCGAAAGCAGACATTCGACAAGATGGAGCAGGTGTTCAAGAGTTTATTGCGATCCAAGGAGAGGCCTACCCACCCGACTTTTAATTCCATGATTACAAACTATGGGAAAGCAAGGCTTAGAGAGAAAGCTGAGTCTGTAATTGAGAAGATGCAAGAATTGGGATTCAAACCGAATTATGTGACGCAAGAGTGTCTCATCAATATGTACGCATATTGTGATTGCGTCTCAAAGGCCCAGCAGATATTTGATGAGCTTGTAAGCTCACAAAGTACTGTTCCCCTATCTTCGTTGAACGCAATGCTTGATGCCTACTGCATGAACCGCTTGCCTATGGAAGCAGATCGGCTGTTGGATACTGCGATTGAGAAAGGTGTAGTGCCCAGTGCTTCCACATATAAGTTGCTTTACAGGGCATACACCAGGGCGAACGATAAGATGCTTGTCCAGAAGCTGCTCCAGCGGATGAATAAGCAAGGTATTGTTCCAAATAAGAAGTTCTTCCTTGATGCTCTGGAAGCATTTGGCACCTCCGCCAATAAATCCAGGAGAGTACAAACCTCAAACTCTGCAAGAGGGTCAAGTAGAGATTCTGCAAACAATTCGGAAATGGCTAGTTCAGGCAAGCCAGTGTTAAGTACTTTGGAAGCAGTTAGCGCTTCCGAGAAAAAAATCAGGATATTACCCAATTCAAACTCTGCAAGCAAGCCAGATACAGGTTCTGAAAGCAGTTCAGAAATAGCTACATCGAGCAAGCCAGAGCTAAGCTTTTCGCGAGTAGCTTCTTGATAGGGTGCTCTGTTCTGAACTGCTTCACAGCAGAATGTGTCCAGTTGCTTACCAAGTTATCCTAGGAAAAGGCATGTGATTGGTTGCTTGAATTTCGAACCATCCTAGATGTCAGGTTAAAATTTTAGGAATATTTTCTCATGTACATTCATCAAAAACAACCGAACCACAGGATGGAGCCATCTCGAAAAACCCGTTCAACTTCAAGATACCCTTCTTCTGTATGTCGATTGGCCTTCTAAATTTCATAGTTGTGTTATAAAATCACAGTAGCATTTTTGTTTCACCAATGGCCTTGCTATACCTTTTGTTACTAGTGATAGTCTTGGCTGTGTTTCAGAGGGGTGCCACATGTTTAACAGTTTGTTATGGACTAGATCAGTATTTGGAAGAAACCCTCATCCCTCACATCTCAGAATTTGACATTCTGAAGTTTTGGAATTTATATGTCTTGGTGCTTTAGTTAGATTTGATACTTTCAGTAGTATACATTTGTCAACACATACACTGCACACACACATTGCTAGTATTGATTAAAATGCTTACTTTATTAGAAGTATGTTGTACAAAGGATTGCCAACAACTAGATAAATTACACCCAAACGTCCTATGCTTCCAAGTTCCAAGATGAACTGCCAACATTAGGGAGACTTCAACACTGGATTTCAAACAACATGGAGCCATGTGAGCTCACCACCGCTGAGATGTCCCCCTTCATGAGACTCCGGCTCTTTCCACTCAAGACTTCAGTGCAGGTGCACAGGTGTTTCCTTGCCAACTTTCTCCCTGCAACCTTCTCTAGATCCGGCACCCTTACAGCGATCTTCCTGCTCGCAGTGTCAAGGTTGAAGAAGGCCACGTAGATCTCTCCTGCTCCATGGAAGACGAAGAATCAGCACAAAGAAAAGGGATGCTTATTCGCCATGTGTGCATTGGCAAAGAAGCATGCTGCTTAGGTAAAATTACCTTTGTCTCCAGTTGCTGTCCATGCTCGTGCTCCAGTAGTTTCACTCTCTGTTGCATCAAACAAGAGTCCTACTTAGGTAAAAATAGCAATTAATTTGCGGTGACTCTATGGAGTAACTTATACCTCCTTCCTTGCTGGAGTGCACTGTAGCACACAATCCTGAGTAGCTGCTTACAAGGTGTCCATTCTCCGTTAGCTCCCAGACCTGCAGTTCTCGGTTTTTATTGGCAAAATATGAGCAATCGCGGCATAAATTCACTACCAAAGTTAATGAATAACAGCCCATTTTCTGGCTGTTGTGCCAGGTGGTAAATAGCTAAGCGAATCAAGCAACTTCATGATAAAGCTCCAAGAAACACTGGAAATCAGCCTCAGCCTATATGGATCCCGTTTCTTTTACTAGGATACCAATGTGTGTGCTTCATTTACCTGCTTCGAATGCCGTTCGCAGGTCGAGAACATGGGAGTCCGACTCGCTGAGCTTGTTCGCCATGGACTGGCAGATGCATCCAAGCAACCATCATCGGTGTCCATACCCGCCAGATGAAACTTCGCTTGGTCTTCCTCATTCCTCATGGTGACTCCATCCCTGGATAACATTAATATGTGTGGATCATACGTACAAGTGAAAATTTGAGTACTGCTTCCTTTCATGAATTGTTTCGTCGCATGGCACTTACACAGTTTGACGAAGTTTTGCTTTAGATATGCAAAATGAGGCATTGCGATTCTGGATTCCATAGCTTCTGCAAATTTGATCATTTGAGGAACTGTACCATCCGCTGGCTCTCTTGTCGCTGCAGGTACTGAGACCAAGAACAGTCCCACCATTGTTTGCCAGGTCCGAGCGTCCAGATTGTTCATTGGGTTCTGAAGTCCTTTCGCTGTGAATATCACCAAACTGTAAATACATACACAAGTTAGCTCGCCATGTTCAATATATGCTGCAGCAGGAATCTCCAGGCTCGGATTAAAATTTACTTTACCTCCATGTTGTTTTTAGTGTGGTGATTGATCTTCAGTAGAGTAGGGTGGGTGATCAGATTGAATGTTTCATCGTCGAGATGCCTCAAGTCCCCTCCATACATGAGGGGAGATTTGACCATCGACCAAAGTACCATCTGCAAGGTCATGCCAGTTTGCAAGAAATGTGGTAAGACTTTGGGCTGCAGCTTGAGAAACAGACAATGAAGTTTCTTCAAGTGCAATGCAAACCTGTGTTAATTGTTCGTCAAATGTAAGGTTGGTGCTTCTGTGAGGGCCCTGGTTAACACCTGTATGACAGAAAGATCAAGCATTTTCCAGTGATTGATTAGTCTGAGCCGCGCATTACAACAACAAAACAATGTCACAAAGGTTTATATGGTGCGAATGATCACCTGCATCAGTAAGCCTGCCGAATGGAAGCATGTCCAAGTCAGGCCAAGACCTTCCTCGCAGTGCGGTGGCGCCGATCTTATTCGCATCGGCGAATGATCTGGATATCATCATATATATGCAGGCGAAGAAGTTACAATAAGCTCACTGATTTTTTACTAGAGATTACAAGTAACAGCTACCAGATGCATATCATCATATCTACTCCCTCCGTTCTTAAATATAAGTCTTTCTAGAGGTTTCACTAATGGACTACATACAGATGTATATAGAGTATATATTAATTCATTTTGTTTCGTATGTAGACACCTAATGAAATATCTTAAAAGACTTATATTTAGGTACGGAGGGAGTATGACTTATCTGATGCTTACTGCCTACCTGGCGACGTCGAAATGCGGGCGAACATCTTTCCAGTTGTCCCAGTCGTCCCCCGTTATCCTGTACATGTCAACGTGCTGGCTGATGTTCTCGGCTAGTGCCGGAGTGGCTTCTGTTCCGGGGGAGATGGACAGGATGACCGGCCGCTCGAGCTCTTTCAGGGTCTGCAGTTAACGAAACACAATGTGTTCATACGCATGGACTGATTTCAACAGGCCACCACTCACCACCGATTGTGATCCCAGAATGGGTGTAGCGGCTACATTGCATGCGTACCTCTGAGACAGCCACGATCTCCTTGGGGCTGTAGTCCGTGCCGAAGATGCAATCTACCTTCACTGCAAACGGCAACAGTTTGGTGCATCATGTTAGCAACAGTTTCTTCCTGAAATTCAGAATAATGTAGTAACTGGAAAATGCTATGGAGTTTTGGAGCTGGACCCGGAGTTGGCATGCAGCTTACCGAAATCGACGCCCCAATCGGCGTATTGCTGGTAAAGAGACCTCAGGAAGGCTCGTCCGGCCCCCACGTCGGTGTTCACGCTCATGAACCCGTTGGACATCCACGCGCAGGTCCTGTGGGTGATGCCTATGTCGCGCGCCGTCCATTGCCGGCCGTCCTCCACGTATGCTTTTCCCTGAGTAAAATCATGTTCTCTCTTATGTTGTCTACTGGGTCCTCAAATATGCGCTAGCTCTCTGGGAGGAGATTCACAACAGGATTTTTCTTTTCTTACGGCCTAAGCGTATTAACTGCCAAGTAAGTGGATTTTGACGATGAAAACGGAGATCGGTTATTATTCCATTCTAAAAACGAAAAGAAAAGAGAAAAAAGGTCCAAGATTGAGGAGAGTAGTATACGGTGTGGACGTCGAGGACGGGGGTGCTGGCGTTGACGGCCTGGGTGCTGATCCCGTTCATGAGGTGGATGCCGAACTTGAGGCCCATGGCGTGGACCCTGTCGGCGATGTGCTTGAACCCCTTGCCGCCGGCGGAGGACGGGAACCTCTCGGGGTCCGGGAACGGGCGGCCCCACTGGTCGACGCTGTCGAAGCCGTACGAGTCCTTCCCCGACCCGTTGACGTTCTTCCGGTACCACAGGAAGTCGATCACCGCGTACTGCACGCATGCATATACACATATATATAGAGTGAGAGAGTGTGAGGGGAACGCATGATGATCCAAACCATGAGCTATACGTATATGAACCAACCGACCTGGTATCCGTGCGGGAGCAGCTTGTCGGCCATGATCTGCGCGTTGTGGAGGAAGGCGGCCTCATCGATGGTCCAGGAGAAGGAGTCGTACGAGTTCCACCCCCTCGGCGGCAGCATGGTGAGCTGCTGCCGGCGGCCGTCTCCGGCCGCATCGCAAGAGCCCCTGAAAGCATGTAACATGATCGCAATCAAGAATGGATACAGATTCAGATAAGAAAAATGTTTGAGACAGACAGATGATTAGCTGCTGCGTTGCAACATCATGCGTCGAGGGGGAGGACGGACCAGGTAAGAAGGGACGCGAGGAGGACGATGACGCAGAGGACGCGAGGAGAGGCTCCCATGGCCATGGAGATGATCGAGGTGTTGGTGGTGGGTGTGGCTGACGAGGGAGGGTTGGGAGCTCAATATATAGGCGGGCGGGGGCGATTGGAGTGGGACTGTGGACTGTGGAGTGTGGAGTGGAGATCGGGTCACACCTACGCACGTGTGGAGATCGGGTCACACCTTGCACGGGATAAGAAGCAAGAACCCGGTGTGCGCGCTCGTTTCGGCTGGATAGGGGATACGGCCGGTGGCATGGTGGTCCTGGGTTGGTTGGGTGTACCGTGTACCCTAGCGTTGCGCTGTCGAAACTCCATGGTTTCCGTTCTCCCTGGTTATCTGGATTTTATCCATGCGATCATCCAGCCGCGGGCCACATGTAGATTGTAGAGTCCATGTGTCAGTCGCGGGAGGCCCGGAAGCACATCAGCGCACCTGCCGGAGGGGTCCCCATGAGTCGGTGCCGTTCCCGGCGGGCGAGCTGGACAACCACATCATGTAATCATGCGGTGGCGGCGACGGCCCAAGTTGTGACAACGCCGGCGCTCGGTCAGCGCTTCTCCAACAACAGCCTAAAAAGCGCTCTGCGTGCCAAACTATTCGTTTTTTGTGCGTCGGACAACTACAACATGCTGTAAAATTGTTGAAGAAATTTGGCACGCACGAAAAAACGCTATCATGCAACATATTTGGGGTGTGGGCTTTTGCGCGCTTCAAAATTTACACTAACGCGAAACTTTTATGCAACTGTTGGAGATGCTCTGAGATACGATGCTAGGGACCGGTTGGGTCTCCACGCATCTTGGGCTCAATGGAGGGCTGCGAGGTAGGCCCATTTGATGGAGGAGCATCGCCATACAAATATACTACTCCCTCCATTGTCTCAAAAAAAGAACTCTCCCTCCCTTCCTAAATATTAGTTTTTGAAAGATTTCACTAACGGAATACATACAAATGTATATAGACACACTCTAGAGTATAGATTCACTCATTTTACTTCATATGTAGTTCCTAACGAAATCTCTAAAAAATATATATTTAGGAATGGAGGGAGTATATCACTAAACTCCCTAGGAGTTATCTAATTCTCAACAATATCACCAAGTCGTCGTCCCCTCATGTTAGGGTTTCTCCTTCCTCTCGGCGACTTTCAGCCGTCGTAGAGATCCACCCGTCCCCTCGCCAGCCCCCGCCTAGGTTCGTCGTCGGACTATTTCTGGTGACGCCTGGGGTGAGTCCTAGGCCTGTTAGGGTTTATCCACCCGGTGATCTGCTGTTTCGTCAGGCTAGGGTTTCTAGCGATGTCGAACTCAACCTCTGGTTCGGGATCAGGTGTGAAGTATGTTGATGAGATGATGCAGAATCTACGCATCACGGAGGATGATGTCGATGATGTGATTTTTGAAGAGGAACAGACTGTGCGGCCATCTACAAGGTGGATGGCCATAGCTAGGGTTCATACCCCGAAAAGCTACAACAAGTACTGGTTTTTTCACAACATGAGAGTTGCATGGGATTAGGCACAAGAGGTAGCAATCTGTCCGCTCGAGGAAAACCTATACACACTCCAGTTTTCTTGCCTGGGAGATTGGGAGCGCGTCATGGATGAAGGTCCATGGACTTTCAAGGGGAGTGCGGTGGTGCTAGCTGAGTATGATGGGTTTACAAAGCCATCCAAGATCAATCTGGACATGATGGTTATCTAGATCCAAATTCATGACCTACCTGACGGCTATTACCCCATGATCAAATCTCTTGCTGGTAAGGTGGGTGAGTACATCTATGCTGATCCGAGGTCACATGATTTTGAAGGCAACTTCTACCGTGTAAGGGTGAAAATCAACGTCTAGAAGCCCCTAAAGAATGCAATCTCGGTGGTAAAAGCCAAGGAAAGACAATGGTTTATCCTCAAATATGAACGACTTCCCGATTGGTGCGCGGTATGTGGACATCTTGGTCACCATTTTAAAGAGAACTTCGATGGCGTTCACGCCCCCAGTGTAATGCCCCAAGTGTAGACTTTCCTTTCTTGTAACCTTCCATGTGGGGCCACCTTGTCAGAAACCTTGAGGATATCTTTCGTGCTTTGAATCCATGTGTGTTCCCTAGCGCTTACTTCCCTTGCATGCATGAATTACATATCATTCCTTGCCATACTTATGATTGCATGCCATGATCATGTTGCATTTGAGTTTGATAGGAGTAGTGTTGTGGTGTTGTGAGTGCATGTGATCTTGCTAAGATTAAGTGGTGGTTTTGCACTACCTTGTGAGCATGTGATAATGGTGTGTGATGCAAGAGGAGTGCTAGTCTTTTAAGCTCTTGCTTTCAAACTCCTTTTCCCCTCCTATTTTATTCTTGTCAAAATTCCTTTTTCTCACAGATGTTTCTAAAATGTCTAGTGGGTAGATAAAAATTGCTTATGAAGGGGTGCAATTTTTCTGATTTGATTCTTTGATTTTGGTGGTGCAAATAAATACAAAACAGTAGGTTAATTACTGTTTTGCATTTATTTCGAACATCTCCAAATATTGCATTCCTATTTTTCCCTATTGGGCTATTATTTCTTGTGCCTAGCAGGTTTTTCCTTTTAATTTTTATCCTTGTATTTTTCTTGGGTAATATTTTTTTTTCTTCCCTGAAAGCATTCTTTTCTCTATTGACTATTTGGTTAAACTTCCTGTGCATCTGATTCCTTCCCTGGCCCGGTAAGCCTTCTCCCGTGCTGGCCCAGTAGGCCTCCCTTCCAGCACGAGGAGCCCAGGCGAGCCCCCTCCTCTCTGACGGCGTTTCTTCTCCTTCCCCCGCTTTCTTCTTTCCGTCAGCTCGTGAGAGAGAGGGAGAGCTGACGGCGCCGTGGCACGGACGCCGAGGGCCCCTATAAAACTGGGCGTCCGAGCCCCCCCTCGAATAGGGTTTCCTTCCGCCGCCGCCATCTCCTTCTTCCCCCTCCATCTCTTCCTTTCCTCCCCAGGTAATCTTCCTGTAGGTAGCAGAGAGTGCATAGGTAGCAGAGAGGGCAGGGCGAAGGGAGAGCTGCCGGCTTCTTCCGCGGGAGTCGTCGGGCGGCTAGGCCGCCATGTCCAGGGGCTCGGGGCGGCTCCCCGCGTCCCATTCCCGGCGCTAGGACCCCGAGGAGCGCCCCCCCCCCCGTCGAGCTCGTCCCCGTCTTCGCGGCGAACCGGGCGAACTGCGCGGCTCCTCTTCTTCGCCTCTGGCGTCCTCCGTCCCGTCCGGCGCCCCCTCTTCTCCCCAAGGTGAGACCCGCCGCCCAGTGCCTCCTCCTCCTCGGTCCGGTCCCGATCCGCGGCGAGGTCGTCGTCTTCTCTGCCGGTGTTCGTCAGGGGGCTGTTGTTGGAGAGTACGTGCAGAGTGCGAGGGTTAGGTTGTTGCTGTTAGAGGTAGGAGTGGTACCAGGGGCTTCCTCCTCCCCTCGTTGGTAGCGCGTGGCCAGAGGGACCCCCCCTCGTCGCCGCCAGCGCCGCTTAGCATCGCCGGCCGTGCAGCGTAGCGACGCAGGCAGGACGTGCCCGTCAGTTTCTATGCCACGTGATCCCAGGCGAGCAGGGTTCCGACAGTCGCGGCTCCGGCAAGCCAAGCGGGGTCCTTTACCCGCGCTCAGGGCGAAAATGGGTTCCCCGAGAGTCTCGCGGGCCCCGCCGTTGGTTTTCCCCGCCGGTGGTGGCCGGGAGTGGCGCCGCCAGCGTCCTCGGGTCCGGCCGCCGGCGAGGTGCTTCCCGTGAGGCGTGTGTAGTTCTCCTTTTCTTGCTAGTCTTAGCCAGACTCCAGTTCGTAGCCTGATGGTAGCACCTCTCTGTCATATGCGTGCGCCTGATGGGAGATCCAGGGTTCGAACCCCCCTCTCGGCACAATTTTTAGTTTCTTTTCCTATACGGTAGCCAGCAAGGGGAGTTATCTGTTTCCTGTCGCGTTCCTGTCACCAGTAGCGCAGCTAGTGCAGTGGGTTGTTGGTAACTGGTAATCCAGTAGGTGCCTAGTTCGAATCCCCCTCGGCGCAGGGTATATTTTTGTTGTCAGGTTTTTTTTTCCCTGTTGATCCTATGCAAGAGGAGAAGGGACATGTTTCCCTGTACTCCTCCCCCTTTCTGTCGAGTTGGTCATGCTAGTGCAGTGGCTAGGTGGTGCCCCCTGTCCCAGGGGATGCAGGGTTCGAATCCCAGGACCCTGTTATTGCTGTAGTTTTTTTTCCCTTATTTTCTTGCTGCCTTTAGTTGTTCTACCTCTTCCTTGGGCTTGGGCAGCAAGCTGGATTTAAGTTCATTTTTTCCCTCCTGCTAGTGTAGTTAGTAACAGTTCCCTCTGTGTGTGAGCTGCACACTTGCAAGTGATTAGATGTGGTAATGCTAGCATTGTGAGCCTTGTGGATTGCATCTAGTGGTGTGGAGTACACTTGGTGGGAGTTGTGCATGTGATGTGTTTTCATTGTGTGTGTTGTGCCTTAAGGAGATAGGATGCACTAGCTACTCTTGTGGAGCCCATCTTTGGGAGTTTTAGGTGGTATAAGAGATCTTGCAGATTTAATTATCTTGCCCTGTTATAGTGGAGTGTGCACCATCACATGCCCATGTGTGGGGGGTGTGTATACTCTCTTGTTATATAAAGATTTCTTGTGTGTGAGCTTGATGCTAGTGCTTGAGAGGAATTGTGTGTGTTGGAGTTGTTGATGTGCATGACACAAACATGGGGTTCAAACCCCCATGTCACTTTGTCATTGTGCACATGAAACCCTCCTATGTATTGTCCTCTTAGAAGAATACCATATGGATTGCATTTTTATGTTGTTGAAAGTTTGGGCTTCGTTTCCATGATATAGATGGAGCCCAAAAGCATGGATCTTGGTGTGTTAGTTGTAGGGGTTTGTGCTCAATACCATAGTGGTGTCAAACACCTCTTGGGAACTTGTGTGTGCAAACTATGCCTAGACAAAGTGGGCATGTGGTTGGAAAATTCCAGATTTTTTTGAACCCTGAAAATTTCACTAAGTCTGGAATGCTGAAAACATTTTCTTCCCCTGTAGATAAGGTTGTTCTGGTCATTGTGGTGGAAACTGGACTTAGTTCAGTGCTAGTGTTTTGAACCTGGTATGTTTGTGCAGCTTCCTGTCAATTTTCAAGTCATTTGGAGTCCAGTAGCTTGTGTTTTGATTGCTGTCAAAAGGCTTCAGAACAGAAACAGAAACTCAGGTGCAGAAATTTTCACTAAGTCCCTGAGAACTGATGGTTTTGGGAAAGTTTGTGGCCTTGTATCTTCTAGAGTTTAATTCCTTTTGCTGTGATTCTTGCTGGAGATGGTAGCGTTCTTGGTTGGCAACATCCACATATATTATTTGTCATGTTTGAAGACCTGTAGCTATGTTGCATGTTGCTCTCAAACAGCTAAGATGCAGAAATTGGCAGATTGCGTAGTTTTGACATTTTGTTCAAAGTTTGTGTTTAATTGTTGTTGGGGTGTTCTACCTTGCTCCATTTCATTCATGTTGGGTTAATATATGTCTTGGCAACCTGGAAACACCAGATTTGCGCCAATTGTGTGTGTGGTGATGAATCTTTCACGTAGGGCTTCATGTCGTGTTTCGTTGATTCCCGTTGACCCGTAGCTCCGTTTGCAAAGTTCTTTATATGGTTTTGCACCGTTTCTACGAGATGCATATGTTCATATCATTCCCATGCATGTCCAAAAAGTTTAGTGCAAAGTTCTGTCCAGGAACTTGTTGTAGTTATTCTTACTTGTGCTAGTGTTGGAAATAGTGGTGCATGCTCAACTTTCATCTCATGCATCATGTGATTGTTGCATTTTGTGGTGCTGCTGTTCATTGGCTGTCATTCTTGTGTTGGGTAGCACCGGGAGCGGAGACCGATTACGTGGAGTCAGGAGAGTACGTGCAGGACGATCCAGAACCATTCCAAGCTGAGGATATCACAGGCAAGATGACATGACCTTGATCCCATATCTAGACTTGTTATGTTAGTTTCGATTCCACGTCATATTGCTCGCTGCCTACCACTGAAAATATATTGCCTCTTCATATGCCATGAGCCCAAACACCTTACTCTTTCCTAGCAAATTTGCATGGCTAGGTAGGCTTGCTCAGCTACTAATGTTAGCATTGTTAGTTGCAGGTGTCTTTCACTCATGAGTTGCCATGAGCTTGATATCATTATATTAATTTCTGGTATTTAATTAATGTATCTATATATTTGGTAAATGACGGGAGGCCTAGCCTTTTGCCGGGTGTCTTGTTCCGTTATTGCCGCCTTAGTTACCGGTTACCGGTGTTTGATTCCATAATGATCGCTCCTAACACGTTCGGGGTTGTTATGGGGACCCCCTTGATAAATCGCGTAGTGTTAAGGCTTGTCCGGCAGGACCCAACATTGGTACTATTTGCTAATCACTTAATAAAAAGCTGCATAGGGAATAGCTACCCCGAGGTTTCTTAATCAACAACCCGGGCCAGTGCTCCTCATGAGTGTTGGTCCAAACTGGGCAGACTATGGGGCCACCACAGGGCAACCTGAGGTTTGGTATACCTGTAGTGTGACTCATCCGGCGTGTCCTGAGACTGAGATACGCGGCTCTTATCAGGGTCGTCGACACGTCGGGAGGTCCTGCTAGTCTTGTCTTGCCTTAGCGGTGTATCTTGCGTATAGGAACCCCGGTGAGATTTTGGTTTTCCCCAGAGTTGAGGTTTTCCTCTAAGGAATCCGACGAGATCACGAGTTTCGTGATAGAGGATGCCTTTGCGGCCTGTGTTCGTTTGTGATGGACTAGTTGGAGCACCCCTGCAGGGTTTAATCTTTCGGAAAGCCGTGCCCGTGGTTATGTGGCAACTTGGAATATTTTGTTGACATCCGGTATTAGAAAACTTAAACATAAACTAATAAAATATGCCAACTGTGTGCGTAACCGTGACTGTCCCTTCGAAGATCCCTCTTCGATCGGGAACACGGTGGGGTTATGAATGCCGTAGGTATGTGTTCAGGATCACTTTCTGATCAAGTAATCACGATCGTTAGTATAGAGCACTGTCACTTCTCCTTTGTGTAAGCTAGCCTCTTATTCAACCTTAGGACGCAGCAGCCTGAAACACTTCACCCCTTCCTTACCCAATAACATGTCTAGTTCTGGCACCAAGGTCTTAGATTGCTGAGTCGCCGTGACTCACGGATTCCTCCGAAACTCCCAGCAGGTACAGGTACCCCAGAGGCAGATGATCCCGATGGCGCTCAGCTGACGTGGCAGTACGACGAGGAGACAGATCGCCTTTACGTGAACTATCCAGAGGACTGAGCCGTGGTCGTGATCGTGGGCCTGCAGCGGGTAGCATAGCATTTTCCTTGTTTTGTAGTCCGTACCGGAACTACATTGATTGTATCTGCGTTGTACTCCGTTTTATTAATAAGAAGACAGTTGAATCCCAGATTGTCTACTTTGGTTATTATTATGTGCTATGTTTACTTGCTTGCAAGACACTTGGATGCGCTTCTTTCCTATTCGGGGGCCTCGCCCCCCAGATCGGAAAGGACCGCATCTTGGTCGTTTCAAGTTGGTAATCAGAGCCTTACGACCATAGGAGCCTTTGTGTGATCGTATTTGGCCGAGTCGAGTCTAGTAAATGTTTTGAGTCTTAGTTATATCGGAGAGTAGGTTTCATTTTTCTCCTCTTCCTTGCTCTGGTGAGGCTTCCGTCTTAGGAAATCTTTAACTCTACTCCTTTTCCCGCTCAAATTTTTTTTAGGATCACGCGGGTGTTTGCGAAATCTATATGATTTCGATGTGACGGAATCGTGTCCTGGTGCCTCCTATCTGCTCTAAGTATCAGGGGAGTTGAGCTCCAGGGATTATCGCGCACATCGCCATCATTCAGATTTCTGAGCACCTAAGAACGGAGGGTGTTCGTTATTGCTTCAATACGGGTAGTGGTGAGATAACCCCGACGTCCCCAGTACTGGGGTAGATTGTTCGGGGGTACTACCACACTCTGTATCGTTGTGATCACGAGGATCTGTTGTAAGCGAAGGTCCGAGATGCTGGTTGTGTGTTGAAGGGTGTGATACAGGTGACGGGTTAGTTAAGGAGTTGTGTGAAATACTCCTTGTATCCGTGTGCCTGATTGCAGGACCAGTTATTTCGGGAATTCACAGGTGGGTATCTGGTAGTATCTTATAGGGCTATCTTCCTACAGACGCTTGATTGAGCTTTGGGAAATCTTGATCATACGTTCGTTCCGAGCAGTACTAGCTCACACTTGTTTGCTGTGGCCTTGTCGGAATTTTGTCGTCTGATGCTTTGAGAATGCACTCTTGCTATGTTGTTCGAGTGCAATGCTAAGTTCTATTCAGATATTCTATCTTTTGATTCAGCTTATGTTCAAATATTCTGTGGGCTAATTTGCTGTCCATCTTCAGGATGGCTCCACCAACTCGTCAGACCCCAGCGCGTGAGGATATGCCTCCTCCACCTCCTCCTCCACCACCGCCGCCGCCTCCTCCTGCAGAGGCCTGGCAGGCGATGATGGCAGCTACCAATGCAAATACTCAGATGCTGTTACAGTTGATCCAGGAGAGAGCCAATCATCAGCAAGGCAATTTCCAGCAGGGTGGCAGTCACTTCGCCAGTCTGAGTCAGTTCCTGTCAAACCAGCCTAGGACATTCACTTCTTGCGACCAGCCGTTTGACGCGGAAGATTGGATCCGTGATATGAACAAGCATTTTGAGTGTAGCAGTGTCCGTCCAGAGGATTATGTCAAGTTTGCAACATTCCAGTTGAAGGGGCAGGCTTCTATTTGGTGGCAGCAGCTTAAGGACTCCAGAGGTGGCAGGGTGATGTCTTGGGACGAGTTCTGTCGTGACTTCAGGTCCCACTACATTCCTTCCAGTTTTGTTGAGGAGATGCGTGAGAAGTTCAGGCGCTTGAAGCAGGGCAGCAATTCTGTGTACAAGTACAATGTTGAGTTCCACGAGCTGGCCCGTTACGCATTGCAGGATGTTCCGGATCAGAAGAGCAAGATATACCAGTTCAGGGGTGGCTTGAAGGAGGATTTGCAGTTAGCACTCGCTTTGCACGATCCTGAGGAGTTTGACAAATTCTATAACTTAGCTCTCAGAGCAGAGGCAGCCTTGCTCAGGGTGGAGAACTCCAAGAAACGTTTCAGAGATTCCAGCTCTTCCTCGACTCAGGTGGTTCAGAAGCAACAGAGGTTTTGGGTTTCTCCTCCTCCTCCTCGGCTCTCTCAGCAGCCGAAGCACTCAGGTGGACGTGGTTCTTCCCGCCCACCCAACCCTGGGTTCCAGCAGAGATATCAGCAGCAGAAGCAAGGGCCTCCTCAGATTCAGTTCCGGCAGCCAGCAGATGTCACTTGTCACAAATGTGGGCAGAAGGGTCACTATGCCAACAAATGCACTTCTCAGCTCCGTGTGCCGCCTCCTCCTCCAGGCAAACCTCCTAGCAACGCTCTTGTGAAGTTCAACCCCAGATCAGCTCGAGTCAACATGGTGAATGCAGCTGAGGCAGAAAATTCTTCGGATGTGATCATGGGTAATCTCTTAGTCAATGATTTTCCTGCTAAAGTCTTGTTTGATTCTGGTGCATCGCATTCTTTCTTGTCTTATCCGTTTGCGGCAAAGCACGATATCCATCTTCAAGAGTTGGCCAGGTCTTTCGATATTGTTTCTCCGGGCATGCTTATGAGTTCTCGTTGGTTTGCTCCGGATGTTTCTATCAAAATGGACAATTATGCTTTTCTGGCCTCTCCGTATGTCTTGGGAAAGTCCGACATTGATTTGATCCTTGGTATGGACTGGTTGGCCATGAACAAAGCATCAATTGATTGTGAAGCTAAAGAAGTGAAGCTGACCCACTCTTCGGAGGATGTGATTATATTCGCGGCGCGCGATGACACAGTCCGCTTGTTCTCCTTGAATGAAAAGGGTGAGATCAATCCCATTGAGCAAGTTCCAGTAGTCTGCGAATATCAGGACGTGTTTCCTGAAGAGTTGCCAGGGATGCCTCCGCACCGTGAAGTGGAGTTCGTCATCGAGCTTGAGCCAGGCACAGAGCCAGTGTGCAAGCGGCCGTACAAGCTGGGTCCAGAAGAGTTGA
Organism: Hordeum vulgare subsp. vulgare; assembly: GCF_904849725.1. Lineage (NCBI taxonomy): Eukaryota > Viridiplantae > Streptophyta > Magnoliopsida > Poales > Poaceae > Hordeum > Hordeum vulgare. Next base: position 502,094,568 of record NC_058523.1, on the reverse strand, counting down.
AGGAACTCAAGAGGCAACTCGATGAGCAGGAGCGTTTGGGTTTGATCAGACCAAGCTCGTCTCCGTGGGGATGTGGTGTTCTATTTGTCAAGAAGAAGGATGGTACAGAACGACTGTGTGTAGATTACCGCCCATTGAACAAGAAGACAATCAAGAACAAATATCCGCTTCCGAACATAAATGAGTTGTTCGAGCAGTTGAAAGGTGCTAAAGTATTCTCCAAGCTTGATCTCAGGATGGGCTATCATCAGATTCGCATTCGTGAGGAAGACATTCCAAAGACGGCATTCAGGACCAGTTTTGGCTCTTATGAGTATACGGTCATGTCTTTTGGTCTGGCTAATGCTCCTCCAACTTTTTGCCGATTGATGAACTATATCTTCTCGCCATTCAAGAATGAGTTTGTCTTGCTTTATCTCGATGACATTCTGGTCTTTTCTGAGGATGAGGAAGAACATGAGAAACATCTCAGGTTGGTGCTTGATAAACTGAGAGAATACAAGCTTTATGCCAAGTTTTCCAAGTGCGAGTTCTGGCTGAAAGAAGTGGTGTATCTTGGGCATATTATCTCTGCCGAGGGCATTAAGGTTGATCCGTCCAAGGTTCAGGCCATTGTTGAATGGGAACCTCCGCAGAATGTGAAGCAGCTTCGAAGCTTTCTCGGTCTTGCCGGATATTGCAGAAGATTCGTTGAGAACTTCTCCAAAATCGCCAAGCCGCTCTCTAGTCTTCTTCAGAAGGGTGTCAAGTATGTTTGGTCTCCAGAGTGTCAACTGGCTTTTGATGCACTCAAAGAGAAGCTTACCTCCACTCCGGTATTGGCTCCTCCGGATGATTCCAAGCCGTACCAGGTCTTTTGCGATGCTTCTCTTCAGGGTTTTGGTGCAGTCTTGATGCAAGATAGGAAGGTGGTTGCTTATACCTCCAGGCAGCTGAAGCCTGCGGAGAAGAACTATCCTGTGCACGATCTCGAGCTAGCAGCTGTGGTGCACGCCTTGATGACTTGGAGACATCTCTTGTTGGAACGTAAGGTTGAAGTGTTCACCGATCACAAGAGCCTCAAGTATATCTTCACTCAGCCTAACTTGAATCTTCGGCAAACACGTTGGGTGGAAATGCTCCAGGATTTTAATCCGAGTGTTGAGTACACGCCAGGCAAGGCAAATGTTGTGGCAGATGCATTGAGCAGGAAAGCATATTGCAACAGTCTGATTCTGCAACCTCTCCAGCCGGGTCTTTCTGAGTCTTTCAGGAAGCTCAATCTTCAGCTGGTTCCTCAGGGTTTTCTTGCGAACCTTCAGATCTCTCCTACCTTGGAAGATCAGGTCAGAGCAGCTCAGCTACTTGATACTATGGTGAAGAAGGTCAAGATTGGTGTGGGAAAGAGCCTTCCCAAGTATAAGTGTTTCACTGTGGATGCCAGAGACACTTTGTTTTTCGAGGACCGCCTTGTCGTCCCGAAAGGTGATCTCAGGAAGGTGATCATGGAAGAAGCTCACAATTCTCTGCTTTCTATTCATCCGGGAAGTTCCAAGATGTACAATGACTTGAAGCAGTCATTCTGGTGGACCCGTATGAAGCGTGAAATTGCTCAATTCGTCAATGAGTGTGATGTATGTCGAAGGGTGAAAGCAGAACATCAAAGACCAGCGGGCCTCTTGCAGCCTTTGCCGATTCCCGAGTGGAAGTTCGATCACATTGAGATGGACTTTGTCACAGGGTTTCCGAAGTCCAAGAAGGGCAATGACGCTATCTTCGTCGTCATCGACAAATTGAGTAAAGTGGCGCATTTCCTTCCAGTCAAGGAGTCCATTTCAGCAGCTCAGCTGGCAGAGTTGTACACCTCGAGGGTTGTCTCGTTGCACGGTGTACCTATGATGATCTCATCAGATCGTGGGAGTATCTTCACTTCCAAGTTCTGGGACTCTTTTCAGTCTGCTATGGGCACGAAGATCCGCTTCAGCACAGCGTTTCATCCTCAGACTAGTGGTCAAGTGGAGAGAGTGAATCAAGTTCTTGAGGACATGCTGAGAGCCTGCGTTATCTCGTTTGGCATGAAGTGGGAGGATTGTCTGCCTTTCGCGGAGTTCTCGTATAACAACAGTTATCAAGCTAGCTCTGGCAAGGCTCCGTTTGAGATTCTCTATGGCAGGAAGTGCCGTACTCCGCTCAACTGGTCCCAGACAGGCGAGCGTCAGATCCTTGGCAATGATATGATAGAAGAGGCTGAAGAGATGTGTCGGATCATTCGCGACAACCTCAGAGCAGCGCAGTCTCGACAGAAGAGCTATTACGATAGCAAGCACCGTGACATGTCGTATGAGCTTGATGATTTTGTCTACCTTAAGGTGTCGCCTATGAAGGGTATGCAGCGTTTTGGCATCAAAGGCAAGCTTGCGCCTCGTTTCGTTGGTCCGTTCAGAGTGGTTGGCAAGAGGGGTGACCTCGCGTACCAGCTCGAGCTTCCGTCAACCTTTGCAAATGTCCATGATGTGTTCCATGTTTCTCAGCTTCGGAGGTGTTTCAAGAACCCCGGGCGCACCGTGCATCTTCAGGATATCGATCTCCAGCCTGACCTCTCTTATCGCGAGCATCCAGTTGCGGTTCTCGAGGCGACTGAGCGCAAGACCCGAAACAAGTCTGTCAAGTTTCTCAAAGTGCAGTGGTCACACCATTCCGATAAAGAGGCTACGTGGGAACGCGAGGATCACCTCCGTTCCGAATTTCCCGTTTTCTTTCAGTCTTAGATCTCGGGGTCGAGATCTTCTTTGTAGTGTGGGAGAGTTTGTAATGCCCCAAGTGTAGACTTTCCTTTCTTGTAACCTTCCATGTGGGGCCACCTTGTCAGAAACCTTGAGGATATCTTTCGTGCTTTGAATCCATGTGTGTTCCCTAGCGCTTACTTCCCTTGCATGCATGAATTACATATCATTCCTTGCCATACTTATGATTGCATGCCATGATCATGTTGCATTTGAGTTTGATAGGAGTAGTGTTGTGGTGTTGTGAGTGCATGTGATCTTGCTAAGATTAAGTGGTGGTTTTGCACTACCTTGTGAGCATGTGATAATGGTGTGTGATGCAAGAGGAGTGCTAGTCTTTTAAGCTCTTGCTTTCAAACTCCTTTTCCCCTCCTATTTTATTCTTGTCAAAATTCCTTTTTCTCACAGATGTTTCTAAAATGTCTAGTGGGTAGATAAAAATTGCTTATGAAGGGGTGCAATTTTTCTGATTTGATTCTTTGATTTTGGTGGTGCAAATAAATACAAAACAGTAGGTTAATTACTGTTTTGCATTTATTTCGAACATCTCCAAATATTGCATTCCTATTTTTCCCTATTGGGCTATTATTTCTTGTGCCTAGCAGGTTTTTCCTTTTAATTTTTATCCTTGTATTTTTCTTGGGTAATATTTTTTTTTCTTCCCTGAAAGCATTCTTTTCTCTGTTGACTATTTGGTTAAACTTCCTGTGCATCTGATTCCTTCCCTGGCCCGGTAAGCCTTCTCCCGTGCTGGCCCAGTAGGCCTCCCTTCCAGCACGAGGAGCCCAGGCGAGCCCCCTCCTCTCTGACGGCGTTTCTTCTCCTTCCCCCGCTTTCTTCTTTCCGTCAGCTCGTGAGAGAGAGGGAGAGCTGACGGCGCCGTGGCACGGACGCCGAGGGCCCCTATAAAACTGGGCGTCCGAGCCCCCCCTCGAATAGGGTTTCCTTCCGCCGCCGCCATCTCCTTCTTCCCCCTCCATCTCTTCCTTTCCTCCCCAGGTAATCTTCCTGTAGGTAGCAGAGAGTGCATAGGTAGCAGAGAGGGCAGGGCGAAGGGAGAGCTGCCGGCTTCTTCCGCGGGAGTCGTCGGGCGGCTAGGCCGCCATGTCCAGGGGCTCGGGGCGGCTCCCCGCGTCCCATTCCCGGCGCTAGGACCCCGAGGAGCGGCCCCCCCCGTCGAGCTCGTCCCCGTCTTCGCGGCGAACCGGGCGAACTGCGCGGCTCCTCTTCTTCGCCTCCGGCGTCCTCCGTCCCGTCCGGCGCCCCCTCTTCTCCCCAAGGTGAGACCCGCCGCCCAGTGCCTCCTCCTCCTCGGTCCGGTCCCGATCCGCGGCGAGGTCGTCGTCTTCTCTGCCGGTGTTCGTCAGGGGGCTGTTGTTGGAGAGTACGTGCAGAGTGCGAGGGTTAGGTTGTTGCTGTTAGAGGTAGGAGTGGTACCAGGGGCTTCCTCCTCCCCTCGTTGGTAGCGCGTGGCCAGAGGGACCCCCCCTCGTCGCCGCCAGCGCCGCTTAGCATCGCCGGCCGTGCAGCGTAGCGACGCAGGCAGGACGTGCCCGTCAGTTTCTATGCCACGTGATCCCAGGCGAGCAGGGTTCCGACAGTCGCGGCTCCGGCAAGCCAAGCGGGGTCCTTTACCCGCGCTCAGGGCGAAAATGGGTTCCCCGAGAGTCTCGCGGGCCCCGCCGTTGGTTTTCCCCGCCGGTGGTGGCCGGGAGTGGCGCCGCCAGCGTCCTCGGGTCCGGCCGCCGGCGAGGTGCTTCCCGTGAGGCGTGTGTAGTTCTCCTTTTCTTGCTAGTCTTAGCCAGACTCCAGTTCGTAGCCTGATGGTAGCACCTCTCTGTCATATGCGTGCGCCTGATGGGAGATCCAGGGTTCGAACCCCCCTCTCGGCACAATTTTTAGTTTCTTTTCCTATACGGTAGCCAGCAAGGGGAGTTATCTGTTTCCTGTCGCGTTCCTGTCACCAGTAGCGCAGCTAGTGCAGTGGGTTGTTGGTAACTGGTAATCCAGTAGGTGCCTAGTTCGAATCCCCCTCGGCGCAGGGTATATTTTTGTTGTCAGGTTTTTTTTTTCCCTGTTGATCCTATGCAAGAGGAGAAGGGACATGTTTCCCTGTACTCCTCCCCCTTTCTGTCGAGTTGGTCATGCTAGTGCAGTGGCTAGGTGGTGCCCCCTGTCCCAGGGGATGCAGGGTTCGAATCCCAGGACCCTGTTATTGCTGTAGTTTTTTTTCCCTTATTTTCTTGCTGCCTTTAGTTGTTCTACCTCTTCCTTGGGCTTGGGCAGCAAGCTGGATTTAAGTTCATTTTTTCCCTCCTGCTAGTGTAGTTAGTAACAGTTCCCTCTGTGTGTGAGCTGCACACTTGCAAGTGATTAGATGTGGTAATGCTAGCATTGTGAGCCTTGTGGATTGCATCTAGTGGTGTGGAGTACACTTGGTGGGAGTTGTGCATGTGATGTGTTTTCATTGTGTGTGTTGTGCCTTAAGGAGATAGGATGCACTAGCTACTCTTGTGGAGCCCATCTTTGGGAGTTTTAGGTGGTATAAGAGATCTTGCAGATTTAATTATCTTGCCCTGTTATAGTGGAGTGTGCACCATCACATGCCCATGTGTGGGGGGTGTGTATACTCTCTTGTTATATAAAGATTTCTTGTGTGTGAGCTTGATGCTAGTGCTTGAGAGGAATTGTGTGTGTTGGAGTTGTTGATGTGCATGACACAAACATGGGGTTCAAACCCCCATGTCACTTTGTCATTGTGCACATGAAACCCTCCTATGTATTGTCCTCTTAGAAGAATACCATATGGATTGCATTTTTATGTTGTTGAAAGTTTGGGCTTCGTTTCCATGATATAGATGGAGCCCAAAAGCATGGATCTTGGTGTGTTAGTTGTAGGGGTTTGTGCTCAATACCATAGTGGTGTCAAACACCTCTTGGGAACTTGTGTGTGCAAACTATGCCTAGACAAAGTGGGCATGTGGTTGGAAAATTCCAGATTTTTTTGAACCCTGAAAATTTCACTAAGTCTGGAATGCTGAAAACATTTTCTTCCCCTGTAGATAAGGTTGTTCTGGTCATTGTGGTGGAAACTGGACTTAGTTCAGTGCTAGTGTTTTGAACCTGGTATGTTTGTGCAGCTTCCTGTCAATTTTCAAGTCATTTGGAGTCCAGTAGCTTGTGTTTTGATTGCTGTCAAAAGGCTTCAGAACAGAAACAGAAACTCAGGTGCAGAAATTTTCACTAAGTCCCTGAGAACTGATGGTTTTGGGAAAGTTTGTGGCCTTGTATCTTCTAGAGTTTAATTCCTTTTGCTGTGATTCTTGCTGGAGATGGTAGCGTTCTTGGTTGGCAACATCCACATATATTATTTGTCATGTTTGAAGACCTGTAGCTATGTTGCATGTTGCTCTCAAACAGCTAAGATGCAGAAATTGGCAGATTGCGTAGTTTTGACATTTTGTTCAAAGTTTGTGTTTAATTGTTGTTGGGGTGTTCTACCTTGCTCCATTTCATTCATGTTGGGTTAATATATGTCTTGGCAACCTGGAAACACCAGATTTGCGCCAATTGTGTGTGTGGTGATGAATCTTTCACGTAGGGCTTCATGTCGTGTTTCGTTGATTCCCGTTGACCCGTAGCTCCGTTTGCAAAGTTCTTTATATGGTTTTGCACCGTTTCTACGAGATGCATATGTTCATATCATTCCCATGCATGTCCAAAAAGTTTAGTGCAAAGTTCTGTCCAGGAACTTGTTGTAGTTATTCTTACTTGTGCTAGTGTTGGAAATAGTGGTGCATGCTCAACTTTCATCTCATGCATCATGTGATTGTTGCATTTTGTGGTGCTGCTGTTCATTGGCTGTCATTCTTGTGTTGGGTAGCACCGGGAGCGGAGACCGATTACGTGGAGTCAGGAGAGTACGTGCAGGACGATCCAGAACCATTCCAAGCTGAGGATATCACAGGCAAGATGACATGACCTTGATCCCATATCTAGACTTGTTATGTTAGTTTCGATTCCACGTCATATTGCTCGCTGCCTACCACTGAAAATATATTGCCTCTTCATATGCCATGAGCCCAAACACCTTACTCTTTCCTAGCAAATTTGCATGGCTAGGTAGGCTTGCTCAGCTACTAATGTTAGCATTGTTAGTTGCAGGTGTCTTTCACTCATGAGTTGCCATGAGCTTGATATCATTATATTAATTTCTGGTATTTAATTAATGTATCTATATATTTGGTAAATGACGGGAGGCCTAGCCTTTTGCCGGGTGTCTTGTTCCGTTATTGCCGCCTTAGTTACCGGTTACCGGTGTTTGATTCCATAATGATCGCTCCTAACACGTTCGGGGTTGTTATGGGGACCCCCTTGATAAATCGCGTAGTGTTAAGGCTTGTCCGGCAGGACCCAACATTGGTACTATTTGCTAATCACTTAATAAAAAGCTGCATAGGGAATAGCTACCCCGAGGTTTCTTAATCAACAACCCGGGCCAGTGCTCCTCATGAGTGTTGGTCCAAACTGGGCAGACTATGGGGCCACCACAGGGCAACCTGAGGTTTGGTATACCTGTAGTGTGACTCATCCGGCGTGTCCTGAGACTGAGATACGCGGCTCTTATCAGGGTCGTCGACACGTCGGGAGGTCCTGCTAGTCTTGTCTTGCCTTAGCGGTGTATCTTGCGTATAGGAACCCCGGTGAGATTTTGGTTTTCCCCAGAGTTGAGGTTTTCCTCTAAGGAATCCGACGAGATCACGAGTTTCGTGATAGAGGATGCCTTTGCGGCCTGTGTTCGTTTGTGATGGACTAGTTGGAGCACCCCTGCAGGGTTTAATCTTTCGGAAAGCCGTGCCCGCGGTTATGTGGCAACTTGGAATATTTTGTTGACATCCGGTATTAGAAAACTTAAACATAAACTAATAAAATATGCCAACTGTGTGCGTAACCGTGACTGTCCCTTCGAAGATCCCTCTTCGATCGGGAACACGGTGGGGTTATGAATGCCGTAGGTATGTGTTCAGGATCACTTTCTGATCAAGTAATCACGATCGTTAGTATAGAGCACTGTCACTTCTCCTTTGTGTAAGCTAGCCTCTTATTCAACCTTAGGACGCAGCAGCCTGAAACACTTCACCCCTTCCTTACCCAATAACATGTCTAGTTCTGGCACCAAGGTCTTAGATTGCTGAGTCCCCGTGACTCACGGATTCCTCCGAAACTCCCAGCAGGTACAGGTACCCCAGAGGCAGATGATCCCGATGGCGCTCAGCTGACGTGGCAGTACGACGAGGAGACAGATCGCCTTTACGTGAACTATCCAGAGGACTGAGCCGTGGTCGTGATCGTGGGCCTGCAGCGGGTAGCATAGCATTTTCCTTGTTTTGTAGTCCGTACCGGAACTACATTGATTGTATCTGCGTTGTACTCCGTTTTATTAATAAGAAGACAGTTGAATCCCAGATTGTCTACTTTGGTTATTATTATGTGCTATGTTTACTTGCTTGCAAGACACTTGGATGCGCTTCTTTCCTATTCGGGGGCCTCGCCCCCCAGATCGGAAAGGACCGCATCTTGGTCGTTTCACCCAGGCCCTAGTCTTCAGAAACCTTTGTGCTTCATGGTTTAGGGGTTTAGGGACAAGATCGGGTGAAGGAAGAAACCGTGGTCATTATGGCCGTGGACGGGGGTAGTCCGGGCACGGAACTATCTGTGGCTCCACACAGGCCTATGGGGAAGCCTCGGATGAACCGGTTGGTCCGTCATAAGACGCTATGATGGAAGAGGCAGAAGGAAACATGAAAAGAGTGTTGGTGTACGTTGCATGGGAAAAAATCTACGCATGCGCAATACCTATCCATGGTGATGATCATCTACGAGAGGGGAGAGTGAATCTACATACCTTGTAGATCGCTAAGAGGAAGCGTACATAACGCGGTTGACGTAGTGGAACATCTTCGCGATTCAAATCGCAGCCCGTCCCGCGATCTCATCACGATCTGTCCCACGATCCCATCACGATCCATCCCGCGATCCCATTACGATCCATCCCGATCTAGTGCCGAACGGACGACACCTCCACGTTCAACACACATACAACTCGATGACGATCCCCGCCTTCTTGATCTAGCAAGTGTTGGGGAACGTCGCATGGGAAACAAAAATTTTCCTACGCGCACGAAGACCTATAATGGTGATGTCCATCTACGAGAGGGGATGAGTGATCTACGTACCCTTGTAGATCGTACAGCAGAAGCGTTAGAGAACGCGGTTGATGTAGTGGAACGTCCTCACGTCCCTCGATCCGCCCCGCGAACAATCCCGCGATCAGTCCCACGATCTAGTACCGAACGGACGGCACCTCCGCGTTCAGCACACATACAACTCGACGATGATCTCGGCCTTCTTGATCCAGCAAGAGAGACGGAGAGGTAGAAGAGTTCTCCGGCAGCGTGACGGCGCTCCGGAGGTTGGTGATGACCTTGTCTCAGCAGGGCTCCGCCCGAGCTCCGCAGAAACGCGATCTAGAGGAAAAACCGTGGAGGTATGTGGTCGGGCAGCCGTGAGAAAGTCGTCTCAAATCAGCCCTAATTGCTCCATATATATAGGAGGAGGGAGGGGGGCCTTGCCTTGGGGTCCAAGGACCCCCCAAGGAGTCGGCCGAGCCAAAGGGGGGAGGACTCCCCCCCAAACCGAGTTGGACTTGGTTTGGTGGGAGGAGTCCCCCTCCCTTCCCACCTCCTTCCTTTTTTTTCTTTCCTCTTGATTTTTCTTCTCTTGGCGCATTGGGCACTTGTGGGCTGTCCCACCAGCCCACTAAGGGCTGGTGTGGCTCCCCCAATGCCTATGGGCTTCCCCGGGGTGGGTTGCCCCCCCGGTGAACTCCCGGAACCCATTCGTCATTCCCGGTACATTCCCGGTAACTCCGAAAACCTTCCGGTAATCAAATGAGGTCATCCTATATATCAATCTTCGTTTCCGGACCATTCCGGAAACCCTCGTGACGTCCGTGATCTCATCCGGGACTCCGAACAACATTCGGTAACCAACCATATAACTCAAATACGCATAAAACAACGTCGAACCTTAAGTGTGCAGACCCTGCGGGTTCGAGAACTATGTAGACATGACCCGAGAGACTCCTCGGTCAATATCCAATAGCGGGACCTGGATGCCCATATTGGATCCTACACATTCTACGAAGATCTTATCGTTTGAACCTCAGTGCCAAGGATTCGTATAATCCCGTATGTCATTCCCTTTGTCCTTCGGTATGTTACTTGCCCGAGATTCGATCGTCAGTATCCGCACACCTATTTCAATCTCGTTTACCGGCAAGTCTCTTTACTCGTTCCGTAATACAAGATCCCGCAACTTACACTAAGTTACATTGCTTGCAAGGCTTGTGTGTGATGTTGTATTACCGAGTGGGCCCCGAGATACCTCTCCGTCACACGGAGTGACAAATCCCAGTCTTGATCCATACTAACTCAACTAACACCTTCGGAGATACCTGTAGAGCATCTTTATAGTCACCCAATTACGTTGCGACATTTGATACACACAAAGCATTCCTCCGGTGTCAGTGAGTTATATGATCTCATGGTCATAAGAATAAATACTTGACATGCAGAAAACAGTAGCAACAAAATGACACGATTAACATGCTACGTCTATTAGTTTGGGTCTAGTCCATCACGTGATTCTCCCAATGACGTGATCCAGTAATCAAGCAACAACACCTTGTTCATAATGAGAAGACACTGACTATCATTGATCAACTGGCTAGCCAACTAGACGCATGCTAGGGACGGTGTTTTGTCTATGTATCCACACATGTAAATGAGTCTTCATTCAATACAATTATAGCATGGATAATAAACTATTATCTTGATACAGGAATTATAATAACAACTATACATTTATTATTGCCTCTAGGGCATAATTCCAACAGTCTCCCACTTGCACTAGAGTCAATAATCTAGCCCTCACATCACCATGTGAATTACATTGTAATAAATCTAACACCCATACAGTTCTGGTGTCGATCATGTTTTGGCCGTGGAAGAGGTTTAGTCAGCGGGTCTGCTACATTCAGATCCGTGTGCACTTTGCATATATTTACGTCCTCTTCCTCGACGTAGTCGCGGATGAGGTTGAATCGTCGTTTGATGTGTCTGGTCTTCTTGTGAAACCTTGGTTCCTTTGCTAAGGCAATGGCACCAGTGTTGTCACAGAACAAGGTTATTGGATCCAGTGCACTTGGCACCACTCCAAGATCCGTCATGAACTGCTTCATCCAGACACCCTCCTTAGCCGCCGCCGAGGCAGCCATGTACTCCGCTTCACATGTAGAATCTGCTACGACGCTTTGCTTGGAACTGCACCAGCTTACTGCACCCCCATTAAGAATAAATACGTACCCGGTTTGCGACTTGGAGTCGTCTGGATCTGTGTCAAAGCTTGCATCGACGTAACCTTTTATGGCGAGCTCTTCGTCACCTCCATACACGAGAAACATCTCCTTAGTCCTTTTCAGGTACTTCAGGATATTCTTGACCGCTGTCCAGTGATCCACTCCTGGATTACTCTGGAACCTACCTGCCATACTTATGGCCAGGCTAACATCCGGTCTAGTGCACAACATCGCATACATGATAGAACCTATGGCTGAAGCATAGGGGACGGAGCGCATATGCTCTCTATCTTCATCAGTTGCTGGGCACTGAGTCTTACTCAATCTCGTACCTTGTAAAACTGGCAAGAACCCTTTCTTGGACTGTTCCATTTTGAACCTTTTCAAAACTTTATCAAGGTAAGTGCTTTGTGAAAGTCCTATCAGGCGTTTTGATCTATCCCTATAGATCTTAATGCCTAGAATGTAAGCAGCTTCTCCTAGGTCCTTCATAGAGAAACTTTTATTCAAGTAACCTTTTATGCTCTCCAAAAGCTCTACGTTGTTTCCAATCAGTAATATGTCATCCACATATAATATTAGAAACGCCACAGAGCTCCCACTCACTTTCTTGTAAATACAAGATTCTCCAACCACTTGTATAAACCCAAATGCTTTGATCACCTCATCAAAGCGTTTGTTCCAACTCCGAGATGCTTGCACCAGTCCATAAATGGATCGCTGGAGCTTGCACACCTTGTCAGCATTTTTAGGATCGACAAAACCTTTGGGTTGCATCATATACAACTCTTCTTTAAGGAAACCGTTAAGGAACGCCGTTTTGACATCCATCTGCCAGATTTCATAATCGAAAAATGCAGCTATTGCTAACATGATTCTGACGGACTTAAGCATCGCTACGGGTGAGAAAGTCTCATCGTAGTCAACTCGTGGAACTTGTGAAAAACCCTTTGCCACAACTCGAGCTTTATAAACGGTCACATTACCGTCAGCGTCCGTCTTCTTCTTAAAGATCCATTTGTTCTGAATAGCCTTGCGGCCCTCAGGCAGTATCTCCAAAGTCCACACTTTGTTCTCATACATGGATCCTATCTCGGATTTCATGGCTTCTAGCCATTTGTTGGAATCTGGGCCCACCATTGCTTCTTCATAATTCGCAGGTTCATTGTTGTCTAACAACATGATTGATAAGACGGGATTACCGTACCACTCTGGAGCAGCGCGTGATCTCGTCGACCTGCGTGGTTCAACAGAAACCTGAACTGGAGTTTCATGATCATTATCATTAACTTCCTCCTCAACCGGCGTTGCAACGACAGAGGTTTCCCCTTGCCCTGCGCCACCATCCAGAGGGATGAGAGGTTCGACAACCTCGTCAAGTTCTATCTTCCTCCCACTCAATTCTCTCGAGAGAAACTCCCTCTCGAGAAAAGCTCCGTTTTTAGCAACAAACACTTTGCCCTCGGATTTGAGATAGAAGGTGTACCCAACTGTCTCTTTTGGGTAACCTATGAAGACGCACCTTTCCGCTTTGGGTTCCAGCTTTTCAGGCTGAAGCTTTTTGACATAAGCATCACATCCCCAGACTTTAAGAAACGACAACTTTGGTCTTTTGCCATACCACAGTTCGTATGGTGTCGTCTCAACGGATTTTGATGGTGCCCTATTTAAAGTGAATGCAACTGTTTCTAATGCATAACCCCAAAATGATAACGGCAAATCAGTAAGAGACATCATAGATCACACCATCTCTAACAAAGTACGATTACGACGTTCGGACACATCATTACGCTGTGGTGTTCCAGGCGGTGTTAACTGCGAAACAATTCCACATTGTCTTAAGTGAGCACCAAACTCGAAACTCAGATATTCACCCCCACGATCAGACCGCAGGAACTTGATCTTCTTGTTACGATGATTTTCCACTTCACTCTGAAATTGCTTGAACTTTTCAAATGTTTCTGACTTGTGCTTCATCAAGTAGACATAACCATATCTACTCAAATCGTCAGTGAAGGTGAGAAAATAACGATATCCGCCGCGTGCCTCTACGCTCATTGGGCCACACACATCGGTATGTATGATTTCCAACAAGTCACTTGCACGCTCCATTGTTCCGGAAAACGGAGTCTTAGTCATCTTGCCCATGAGGCATGGTTCGCACGTGTCAAGTGAATCAAAGTCAAGTGACTCCAAAAGTCCATCAGCATGGAGTTTCTTCATGCGCTTTACACCAATATGACCCAAGCGGCAGTGCCACAAAAATATGGCGCTATCATTGTTTACTCTAACTCTTTTGGTCTCAATGTTATGTATATGCATATCACTATCAAGATTCAATATGAACAATCCTCTCACATTCGGTGCATGACCATAAAAGATGTTACTCATAGAAATAGAACAACCATTATTCTCAGACTTAAAAGAGTAACCGTCTCGCAATAAACAAGATCCAGATATAATGTTCATGCTCAACGCAGGCACTAAATAACAATGATTTAAGTTCATCACTAATCCCGATGGTAGCTGAAGTGACACTGTGCCGACGGCGATTGCATCAACCTTGGAACCGTTTCCTACGCGCATCGTCACTTCGTCTTTTGCCAGCTTTCGTCTATTCCGCAGTTCCTGCTTCGAGTTGCAAATGTGAGCAACAGAACCGGTATCAAATACCCAGGCACTACTACGAGAGCCGGTTAAGTACACATCAATAACATGTATATCAAATATACCTGATTTTTCTTTGCCCGCCTTCTTATCTGCCAGATACTTGGGGCAATTGCGCTTCCAGTGACCCATACCCTTGCAATAGAAGCACTCTGTTTCAGGCTTAGGTCCAGCCTTGGGTTTCTTTGGCGGATTGGCAACAGGCTTGCCGCTCTTCTTCGAATTGCCCTTCTTGCCTTTGCCGTTTCTCTTGAAACTAGTGGTCTTGCTTACCATCAACACTTGATGCTCTTTACGGAGTTCAGACTCTGCGACTTTCAGCATCGCAAACAACTCGCCGGGAGACTTGTTCATCCCTTGCATGTTGTAGTTCAACACAAAGCCTTTATAGCTTGGCGGCAGTGATTGAAGGATTCTGTCAGTGATAGCTTCTTGCGGGAGTTCAATCCCCAGTTCAACTAGACGGTTTGAGTACCCAGACATTTTGAGCACATGTTCACTGACAGACGAGTTTTCCTCCATCTTGCAAGCATAGAATTTATCGGAGGTCTCATACCTCTCGATCCGGGCGTTCTTCTGAAAGATAAACTCCAACTCCTGGAACATCTCAAATGCTCCATGACGCTCAAAGCGACGTTGAAGTCCCGGTTCTAAACCATACAAGACTGCACATTGAACTATTGAGTAGTCCTCCTTACGTGCTAACCAAGCGTTCTTAACATCCTGATCAGCTGTAGCGGGTGGTTCATCTCCTAGCGCAGCATTAAGGACATAATCCTTCTTCCCTAGTAAGATTAGCTTAAGATTACGAGCCCAGTCTACAAAGTTGCTTCCATCATCTTTCAACTTAGCTTTCTCTAGGAACGTATTAAAATTCAGGATGACTGTCGCGTGAGCCATGATCTACAGCACAAATATATTCAAAGTGGACTTAGACTATGTTCAAGATAATTAGAGTTCAACTTAATCAAATTATATGCTAAACTCCCACTCAAAAAGTACATCTCTCTAGTCATTTGAGTGGTTCATGATCCACTTACACTATCCCAAGTCCGATCATCACGTGAGTTGAGTATAGTTTGAGTGGTAAGCATCCCTATGCTAATCATATCAACTATATGATTCACGATCGACCTTTCGGTCTCATGTGTTCCGAGGCCATGTCTGCACATGCTAGGCTCGTCAAGCTTAACCCGAGTGTTCCGCGTGCGCAACTGTTTTGCACCCGTTGTATGTGAACGTTGAGTCTATCACACCCGATCATCACGTGGTGTCTCGAAACGACGAACTGTAGCAACGGTGCACAGTCGGGGAGAACACAATTTCGTCTTGAAATTTTAGTGAGAGATCACCTCATAATGCTACCGTCGTTCTAAGCAAAATAAGGTGCATAAAAGGATTAACATCACATGCAATTCATAAGTGACATGATATGGCCATCATCACGTGCTTCTTGATCTCCATCACCAAAGCACCGGCACGATCTTCTTGTCACCGGCGCCACACCATGATCATCCATCAACGTGTTGCCATCGGGGTTGTCGTGCTACTTATGCTATTACTACTAAAGCTACATCCTAGCAAAATAGTAAACGCATCTGCAAGCACAAACGTTAGTATAAAGACAACCCTATGGCTCCTGCCGGTTGCCGTACCATCGACATGCAAGTCGATATTTCTATTACAACATGATCATCTCATACATCCAATATATCACATCACATCGTTGGCCATATCACATCACAATCATACCCTGCAAAAACAAGTTAGACGTCCTCTAATTTTGTTGTTGCATGTTTTACGTGGTGACCAAGGGTATCTAGTAGGATCGCATCTTACTTACGCAAACACCCAACGGAGATATATGAGTTGCTATTTAACCTCATCCAAGGACCTCCTCGGTCAAATCCGATTCAACTAAAGTTGGAGAAACCGTCACTTGCCAGTCATCTTTGAGCAAAGGGGGTTACTCGTAACGATGAAACCAGTCTCTCGTAAGCATATGAGTAATGTCGGTCCAAGCCGCTTCAATCCAACAATACCGCGGAATCAAGAAAAGACTAAGGAGGGCAGCAAAGCGCACATCACCACCCACAAAACCTTTTGTGTTCTACTCGAGAAGACATCTATGCATGAACCTAGCTCATGATACCACTGTTGGGGAACGTCGCATGGGAAACAAAAAATTTCCTACGCGCACGAAGACCTATCATGGTGATGTCCATCTACGAGAGGGGATGAGTGATCTACGTACCCTTGTAGATCATACAGCAGAAGCGTTAGAGAACGCGGTTGATGTAGTGGAACGTCCTCACGTCCCTCGATCCGCCCCGCGAACAATCCCGCGATCAGTCCCACGATCTAGTACCGAACGGACGGCACCTCCGCGTTCAGCACACGTACAACTCGACGATGATCTCGGCCTTCTTGATCCAGCAAGAGAGACGGAGAGGTAGAAGAGTTCTCCGGCAGCGTGACGACGCTCCGGAGGTTGGTGATGACCTTGTCTCAGCAGGGCTCCGCCCGAGCTCCGCAGAAACGCGATCTAGAGGAAAAACCGTGGAGGTATGTGGTCGGGCAGCCGTGAGAAAGTCGTCTCAAATCAGCCCTAATTGCTCCATATATATAGGAGGAGGGAGGGGGGCCTTGCCTTGGGGTCCAAGGACCCCCCAAGGAGTCGGCCGAGCCAAAGGGGGGAGGACTCCCCCCCCCAAACCGAGTTGGACTTGGTTTGGTGGGAGGAGTCCCCCTCCCTTCCCACCTCCTTCCTTTTTTTTCTTTCCTCTTGATTTTTCTTCTCTTGGCGCATTGGGCACTTGTGGGCTGTCCCACCAGCCCACTAAGGGCTGGTGTGGCTCCCCCAATGCCTATGGGCTTCCCCGGGGTGGGTTGCCCCCCGGTGAACTCCCGGAACCCATTCGTCATTCCCGGTACATTCCCGGTAACTCCGAAAACCTTCCGGTAATCAAATGAGGTCATCCTATATATCAATCTTCGTTTCCGGACCATTCCGGAAACCCTCGTGACGTCCGTGATCTCATCCGAGACTCCGAACAACATTCGGTAAGCAACCATATAACTCAAATACGCATAAAACAACGTCGAACCTTAAGTGTGCAGACCCTGCGGGTTCGAGAACTATGTAGACATGACCCGAGAGACTCCTCGGTCAATATCCAATAGCGGGACCTGGATGCCCATATTGGATCCTACATATTCTACGAAGATCTTATCGTTTTAACCTCAGTGCCAAGGATTCGTATAATCCCGTATGCCATTCCCTTTGTCCTTCGGTATGTTACTTGCCCGAGATTCGATCGTCAGTATCCGCATACCTATTTCAATCTCGTTTACCGGCAAGTCTCTTTACTCGTTCCGTAATACAAGATCCCGCAACTTACACTAAGTTACATTGCTTGCAAGGCTTGTGTGTGATGTTGTATTACCGAGTGGGCCCCGAGATACCTCTCCGTCACACGGAGTGACAAATCCCAGTCTTGATCCATACTAACTCAACTAACACCTTCGGAGATACCTGTAGAGCATCTTTATAGTCACCCAGTTACGTTGCGATGTTTGATACACACAAAGCATTCCTCCGGTGTCAGTGAGTTATATGATCTCATGGTCATAGGAATAAATACTTGACATGCATAAAACAGTAGCAACAAAATGACACGATCAACATGCTACGTCTATTAGTTTGGGTCTAGTCCATCACGTGATTCTCCCAATGACGTGATCCAGTTATCAAGCAACAACACCTTGTTCATAATCAGAAGACACTGACTATCATTGATCAACTGGCTAGCCAACTAGAGGCATGCTAGGGACGGTGTTTTGTCTATGTATCCACACATGTAAATGAGTCTTCATTCAATACAATTATAGCATGGATAATAAACTATTATCTTGATACAGGAATTATAATAACAACTATACATTTATTATTGCCTCTAGGGCATAATTCCAACAGCAAGAGGGGTGGAGAGGTAGATGAGTTATCCAACACGGCGGCATGGTGGTGGTGGTGGTGAACTAATCAAGCAGGGCTTCACCTAAGCACCGCCGAATTGGAATAGAGGAGAAACCGATCTAGATGATGTAGAGGGAGCACGTGGCAATTAGGGTTAATCCTCACCTCTAAAACCTCTAGTATATATAGGAGGAAGAGGAGGGGAGGCTGCCTTGGCCCCTCCTCCAAGGAGAGGTTCGGCCGAGCCAACAAGGGAGGAATCCACTTCCCACAAGGGAGGTTGAATCCTATTAGGACTCCTTCCTAATTTAGAAACTCTTTCCACCTTTTGTCTTTTTGCCTTATTCCTCCACTCCAGCCGCATGTGCCCTTAGGGGAGGCTTTGCCTGCCCACTAGGGGATGGTCTACCTCCTCTCACAGCCCATGAAGCCTTTGGGTCGTCACACCCCTCCCGGTGGTCCCTCGGTACCCTTCCGGCACTCCCGGTACACTACCGATGAGCCCGAAACTTTTCCGGTGACCAAAACAAAACTTCCTATATATCAATCTTTACCTCCAGACCATTTCGGAGCTCCTCGTAACATCCAGGATCTCATCCGGGACTCCGAACAACCTTCGGTCACCAACACATATAAGTCAACTATACTGAAACGTCACCGAACCTGAAGTGTGCAGACCATGCGGGTTTGAGAACTATGTAGACATGACCTGAGACACTCCCCGGTCAATAACTAATAGCGGGACCTGGACGCTGTTGGGGAACGTTGCATGGGAAACAGAAAAATTCGTAAGCATACGAAGACCTATCATGGCGATGATCATCTACGAGAGGGAGATCGGATCCACATACCCTTATAGATCGCTAAGCAGGAAGTGTTAAGAAACGCGGTTGATGTAGTGGAACGTCTTTGCGATCCAAATCGCCGCCGTCCCACGATCCATCCCGATCTAGCGTCGAATGGACGACACCTCTGCATTCAGCACACGTACAGCTCGACGATGATCTCCGCCTTCTTGATCCAGCAAGAGGGGGCGGATAGGTAGATGAGTTCTCCGGCAGCGTGACAGCGTGACGGCGATGGTGGTGGAGCTAGTCCAACAGGGCTTCGCCTAAGCACCACGGAAAACTAGACTAGAGGAGAAACGGGTCTAGAGAGAGGGCAACACGTGGCTGATTATTGTGTCTCAAAAACCCTCAAAACCTCTAGTATATATAGGAGGAGAGGAGAGGAGGCGGCCTTGGCCCCTCCTCCAAGGAGAGGGGCCGGCCGAACCAAAGGAAGAGTCCACCTTTCTTGTGGGAAGGTGGACTATTTTGGGAGGACTCCTCCTTCCCTTTCTTTTAAAAGTCCTTTACCCTTTTATCTCTTCTCCTAGCCGCATGGGCCTTTGAGAGAGGCTTTGGCCAACCCACCAGGGGCTGGGCATGGGCCTTTGAGAAAGGCTTTGGCCAGCCCACGAGGGGCTGGTCTACCTCTTCTCATAGCCCACAAAACTTTTGGGTCGTCACACCCCTCCCGGTGGTCCCCCGACACCCTCCCTGTACTCCCGGTACACTATCGATGAGTTCGAAACATTTTCGATGACCAAAACAGGACTTCCTATATATCAATCTTTACCTCCGGACCATTCCGGAGCTCCTCGTGACGTCCAAGATCTCATCCGGGACTCCAAACAACCTTCAGTCACCAACATCTATAACTCAACTATACTGAAACGTCATCGAACCTTAAGTGTGCAGACCCTGCGCGTTCGAGAACTATGCAGACATGACTGAGATACTCTCCGATCAATATCCAATAGCAGGGGCTGGACCAGAAGTGAAAACTCCCAGTCTTGATCCATGCCAACCCAACAGACAACTTCGGAGATACCTGTAGAGCACCTTTATAGTCACCCAGTAACGTTGCGACGTTTGATACACACAAGGTATTCCTCCAATGTCCGGGAGTTGCATGATCTCATGGTCATAGGAACACATACATTGACATGCAGAAAACATAGCAACAAACTGACATGATCATATGCTACATTTATAGTTTGGGTCTTGTCCATCACATCATTCTCCTAATGATGTGATCCCGTTATCAAGTGACAACACTTGTCTATGCCCAGGAAACCTTGAACATCTTTGACCAACGAGCTAGTCAACTAGAGGCTCACTAGGGACCGTGTGTTGTCTATGTATACACACATGTATTTCAGTTTCCAATCAATACAATTCTAGCATGGATAATAAACGATTCTTATGAAAAAGGAAATATAATAATGACCAATTTATTATTGCCTCCACGGCATATTTCCAACAATCTCCCACTTGCACTAGAGTCAATAATCTAGTTCACATCACTATGTGATTGTAATGAATCTAACACCTATATAGTTCTGGGGTTCGATCATGTGTTGCTTGTGAGAGAGGTTTTTAATCAATGGGTCTGAACCTTTCAGATCCGCCCGTGCTTTACAAATCTCCATGTCATCCTATAGATGTTGCTACCATGCGCCATTTGGAACTATTCCAGATGACTACTCCACTATATGAATCCGGTTTAAAACTCAGAGTCATCCGAATAAGTGTCAAAGCTTGCATCGACGTAACCCTTTACGACGAATTTGTTTATCACCTCCATAATCGAGAAAAATTCCTTAGTCCACTAGTTACTAAGGATAACTTTTGACCGCTATCGAGTAATCCATTCCTCGATCACTTTTTTACCCCTTGACAAATTCATGGCAAGGCACACATCAGGTGCGACACACATCATAACATACTATAAAGCCTATGGCTAAAACATAGGGGACGACCTTCGTCCTTTCTCTTTCTTCTGCCGTGGTAGAGCTTTTGAGTCTTGCTCAAATTCACACCTTACAACACAGCCAAGAACTCCTTCTTCGACCCATTTGTCAGAAGCCAGGCCCACCATCGCTTCTCCATAGCTTGTAGGTTCATTGTTGTCCAACAACATGACCTCCAAGACAGGGTTACCGTACCACTCTGGAGTAGTACGTGACATTGTCGACCTACGAGGTTTGTAGTAACTTGATCGTGAGGTTTCATGATCACTATTATCAGCTTCGACTTCAATTAGTGTAGGCGCCATAGGAACAACTTCCTCCGCCCTGCTACACATTGGTTGAAGTGATGGTTCAATAACCTCATCAAGTTCCACCATCCTCCCACTCAATTCTTTCGAGCGAAACTTTTCTCGAGAAAGGACCCGTTTCTAGAAACGAACACTTTTATTTCGGATCTGAGATAGGAGGTATACCCAACTGTTTTGGGTGTACTATTAAGATGCATTTATCCGCTTTGGGTTCAGGCTTATCACGCTGAAACTTTTTCACATAAGCGTCGCAACCCCAAACTTTTAAGAAACGACAGCTTAGGTTTCTCCAAACCATAGTTCATACGGTGTCATCTCAATAGAATTACGTGGTGCCCTATTTAAAGTGAATGCGGTTGTCTCTAATGCATAACCCAAAAACGGTAGTGGTAATTCGATAAAATACATCATAGTATGCACCATATCCAATATGCGTGGCTATGACGTTCGGACACACCATCACACCATGGTGTTCCAGGTGGCATTAGTTGTGAAACTATTTCCACATTGTCTTAAATGAGTACCAAACTTGCAACTCATATATTCATCTCTGTGACATTTTATCCTCTTGTCACGACGATCTTCAACTTCACTCTGAAATTACTTGAACCTTTCAATAATCCATACTCGTGTTTCATCAAGTAAATCTACTCAAATCATTTGTGAAGTAAGAACATAATGATATCCACTGCGTGCTTCGGCACTCATTGGACTGTATACATCAAAATGTATTACTTCCAACAAGTTACTCTATTGTTCCATCTCACTCGAAAACGAGGCTTTCAGTCATCTTGCCCATGATTTGCATGTCTCAAGTGATTAAAAATCAAGTGAGTCCAAATGATCCATCTGTATGGATTTTCTTCATGCGTTCACACCAATAGGCATGGTTCGCATGTCTCAAATGATTCAAAAATGAGTGAGTCCAAAGATCCATCAGTATGGAGCTTCTTCATGCGTTTTACACCAATATGACTCAAGTGACAGTGCCACAAGTAAGTGTTACTATCATTACTACTTTGTATCTTTTGGTCTCAAATATTATGAACATGTGTATCACTACGATTGAGATTTAATAAACCATTGAAGGTATTTATTCAAGCACATAGAATAACCATTATTCTATTTAAATTAATAATCGTATTGCAATAAACATGATCTAATCATGTTCATGCTCAACGCAAACACCAAATAGCATTTATTTAGGTTCAACACTAATCCCGATGGTAGAGGGAGCGTGTGATGTTTGATCACATCAACCTTGAAATTTCTTCCAACACACATCATCACCTCACTTTTAGCTAGTCTCCGTTTATTCCATAGCTTTATTTTGAGTTACTAACACTTAGCAACCGAACCGGTATCTAATACCCCGGTGCTACTAGGAGTACTAGTAAAGTACACATCAATATCATGTATATCCAATATACTTTTGTCGACTTCGCCAACCTTCTCATCTACCAAGTAACTAGGGTAGTTCTGCTTGAGTGACCGGTCCCCTCATAATAGAAGCACTTAGTCTCGGGTTTGGTTTTAACCTTGGGTTTCTTCACTAGTATCCCTTCTTACCCTTGCCCTTCTCGGAACTAGTGGTTTTACTAACCATCAACACTTGATCCTCCTACTTGATTTCTACCTTCGCGGTGTCAAACATCACGAATAACTCAAGGATCATTATGTCTATCCCTGATATGTTATAGTTCATCATGAAGTTCCAATAGCTTGGTGGCAGTGACTTTGGAGAACCATCACCATCTCATCTGGAAGATTAACTCCCACTCGATTCAAGTGATTGCAGCACTAAGATAATTTGAGTACATGCTCAACGATTGAGCTTTTCTCCCTTACTTTGTAGACAAAGAATCTTGTCGGAGGTCTCATACCTCTCAACAAGGGCACGAGCCTGCAATTCCAATTTCTTTTCTTGGAACATCTCGTATGTCCCACGACGCTCGAAACATCTTCAGCGCCTCAATTCTAAGCCGTTTAAGCATTATGCACTGAACTATCATGGTCATAAAAAACGTGTATGTCAGATGTTCGCAACATCCACAAACGATGCTCGGGGTTTAGCACACTGAGCGGTGCATTATGGACATAAGACTTCTATGCAGCAATGAGGACAATCCTCAGTTTACGGACCCAGTCCGCATAATTGCTACCATCATCTTTCAACTAAATTTTCTCTAGGAACATATCAAAAACAGTAGAGCTACAACACAGGCTACAACATAATTTGCAAAGATCTTTTGACTATGTTCATGATAATTGAGTTTAGCTAATCATATTACTAATAAACTCCCAATCAAATTGACATCCCTCTAGTCATTCGAGTGTCGCATGATCCAAATTCACTAACTCAATTCTGATCATCACATGAGTTGAGTATAGTTTCAATGGTCAACATCTCCATGTTGATCATATCAACTATATGATTCATGCTCGACCTTTCGGTCTCTTGTGTTTCGAGGCCATGTCTGTACATGCTAGGCTCGTCAAGTTTAACCCGAGTGTTCCGCATGTGCAACTGTTTTTCACCCGTTGTATGTGAACGTTGAGTCTATCACACCCGATCATCACGTGGTGTCTTGAAACGACGAACTATCACAACGGTGCACAGTCGGGGAGAACACAATTTTATCTTGAAATTTTAGTGAGGGATCAACTTATAATGCTACCGTCATCCTAAGCAAAATAAGGTGCATAAAAGGATTAACATCACATGCAAATCATAAGTGACATGATATGGCCATGAACTTGTGCTTCTTGATCTCCATCACCAAAGCACCGGCAAGATCTCCATCTTCACCGGCACCGCACCATGATCTCCATCATCGTGCTTCCATCGAGGTTGTCGTGCCATCTATGTTATTACTACTAAAGCTACTGCCTAGCGATATAGCAAGAGCATCTGCAAGTGCAAAATAAATTTAAATACAACTCTATGGCTCATGTCGGTTGCCATAGCATCGACGTGCAACTCGATATTTAACTATTAGAACATGATCATCTCATACATCTAATATATCATATCATGTCATTGGCCATATCACATCACAAGCATACCCTATAAAAACAAGTTAGACGTCCTCTAATTTGTTGTTGCATGTTTACATGGCTGCTATGGGTATCTAATATGATCGCATCTTACTTAAGCAAAGCCACAACGGTGATATGAAAATTGCTATTTAACCTTCTCCAAGGACCGCCTCGGTTAAATCCGATTCAACTAAAGTTGAAGAAGCAGACCGACACCGATCATCTTTATGCAACAAGTTGCATGTCAGTCGATGAAACCGGTCTCTCGTAAGCGTACGAGTAAAGTTGGTCTGGGCCGCTTCAACCCAACAATGCCGCTGAATCAAGAAAAGACTAAGGAGGGCAGCGAATTGAACATCAACACCCACAAACTCTTTTGTGTTCTACTCGAGATATCATCTACGCATGAACCTAGCTCATGATGCCACTGTTGGGGAATGTTGCATGGGAAACAAAAATATTCCTACGCACGCAAAGTGTAACGCCCAAGAGGCGGTCCTATCCTAGTTTTGGCGCGAGGGCATCGTCAGGGACAAAAACACATCTCATTGTTTCGCAAGAATGGATATTGTTGCAAGTACATGTACTGAAAAGATGAGTATGAGGAGTTGGTTTACACTTGCCACAAGCTACATCAGAGTCACATCAGTACAATAAATACAATGTACGATCATCATGAAGAAGAGCATGGTCCGACTACGGACGAAAACAAACGATAAAAGAACGACGTTCATCCTTGCTATCCCAGGCTGGCGATCTGGAACCCATCCTAGATCGATGAATAATAATAAGAAGCAACTCCAAATAGCACAATCAGCATACTCACGTCAAAGTAACTCTTTACATGTACCTGCAATTGGTGTTTTAGTAATCTGTGAGCCACAAGGGACTCAGCAATCTCATTTCCAAAGGTATCAAGACTAGCAAAGCTTAATGGGTGAGTTATGGTTTTGTGGTGAGGCTGCAGCAAGCGACTAAGCATTTATTTAGGTGGCTAACTTACGAGTACAAGAATAAAAGAGGGGGATGATCTACGCATAGCGGATGTGAACTACCGATGACCAAATTAATGTTCTTGAACACCTACTTACGTCAGACATAATCCCGTATGCGGTTCCCTTTGTCCTTCGGTATGTTACTTTCCCGAGATTTGATCGTCAATATCTCTATACTTAGTTCAATCTCGTTACCCGCAAGTCTCTTTACTCGTTCCGTAATACAAGATCACGTGACTAACTCCTTAGTCACATTGTTTGCAAGGCTTATTGTGATGTCGTTTTACCGAGTGGGCCGTGAGATACCTCTCCGTCACACGAAGTGATAAATCCGAGTCTAGATCCATACCAACCCAACAGACACCTTCGGAGATACCTGTAGATCACCTTTATAGTCACCCAGTAACGTTGCGACGTTTGATACACACAAGGTATTCCTCCAGTGTCCGGGAGTTGCATGATCTCATGGTCATAGGAACAGATACATTGACATGCAAAAAACATAGCAACAAACTGACACGATCATATGCTACATTTATAGTTTGGGTCTTTTCCATCACATCATTCTCCTAATGATGTTAAACCGTTATCAAGTGACAACACTTGTCTATGGCCAGGAAACCTTTACTATCTTTGACCAACGAGCTAGTCAACTAGTGGCTCACTAGGGACAGTGTGTTGTCTATGTATCCACACATGTATTTGAGTTTCCAATCAATACAATTGTAGCATGGATAATAAAATATTATTATGAACAAGTAAATAGAATAATAACCAATTTATTATTGCCTCGAGGGCATATTTCCAACAGTCTCCCACTTGCACTAGAGTCTATAATCTAGTTCACATCACTATGTGATTGTAATGAATCTAACACCCATATAGTTCTAGGGTTCGATCATGTCTTCCTTGTGACAGAGGTTTTTAGTCAACGGGCCTGAACATTTCAGATCCGTGTGTGCTTTGCAAATCTCTATGTCATCCTATAGATGCTGCTACCACGCGCCATTTGGAACTATTCCAAATGACTACTCCAGTATGCGAATCCGGTTTACTACTCAGAGTCATCCGGATTAGTGTCAAATCCTGCATCGACGTAGCCCTTTACGACGAACTCTTTTATCACCTACATAATCGAGAAAAATTCTGTAGTCCACTAGTTACTAAGGATAACTTTTGACAGGTGTCCAGTAATCGATTCCTGGATAACTTTTGTACCCCTTGACAGATTCATGGCAAGGCACACATCATGTGCGACACACATCATAGCATACTATAGAACCTATGGCTAAAACATAGGGGACGACCTTTGTCTTTTCTTTTTCTTCCGCCGTGTTCAAGCTTTTGAGTCTTACTCAAATTCACACCTTACAACACACCCAAGAACTCCTTCTTTGCCGGTCTATTTTGAACTCCTTGAAAAGCTTGTCAAGGCATGCATTTCATTGAAAGTTTTATTAAGCGCCTTAATCTATCTCTACAGATCTTGATACTCAATGTTCAAGTAGCTTAATCCAGGTTTTCCTTTGAAAAACTCCTTTCAAACAACCCTTTATGCTTTCCAGAAATTCTACATTATTTCCAATCAAAAATATGTCAACCAGATAAACTCATCAGAAATTCTATAGTGCTCCCACTCACTTACTTGGAAGTACAAGTTTCTCATAAACTTTGATAAATCAAAAAGCTTTGATCATCTCATCCAAGCGTATATTCCAACTCCGAGATGCTTGCACCAGTCCATAGAACGATCGATGGAGCTTGCACACTTGTTAGCATATTTAGGATTGACAAAACCTTCAGGTTCTATCACATACAACCTTTCCTCAAGGAAACCGTCGAGGGAACAATGTTTTGACATCCTATCTGCAATATTTCATAAATAATGCAGCAAGTGCTAACATAATTCCAACAGACTTTTAACATCGCTACGAGTGAGAAAGTCTCATCATAGTCAACTCTTTGAACTTGTCGGAAACATCTTTGTGACAAGTCGAGCTTTCTTAATGGTGACTTTTAACCATCATCGTTTGTATTCCTATTAAAGATCCATCTGTACTTAATAGTCTTACGACCATCAAGTAGTTCTTCCAAAGTCCAGACTTTCTTTTCATACATGGATCCTCTCTCAGATTTCATGGCCTCGAGCCATTTGTCGAAATCCGGGCCCACCATCGCTTCTCCATAGCTCGTAGGTGTTGGAAATATGCCCTATAGGCAATAATAAATGGTTATTATCATATTTCCTTGTTCATGATAATCGTCTATTGTTCATGCTATAATTGTATTAACAGGAAACAGTAATACATGTGTGAATAAATAGATCACAATGTGTCCCTAGCAAGCCTCTAGTTGGCTAGCTCGTTGATCAATAGATGATCATGGACATTAGATGTCATTGATAACGGGATCACATCATTGGGAGAATGATGTGATGGACAAGACCCAATCCTAAGCATAGCACTAGATCGTATTGTTCATATGCTAAAGCTTTTCTAATGTCAAGTGTCTTTTCCTTCGACCGTGAGATTGTGCAACTCCCGGATACCGTAGGAGTGCTTTGGGTGTATCAAACCTCACAACGTAACTGGGTGACTATAAAGGTGCACTACGGGTACCTCTGATAGTGTCTGTTGGGTTGGTACGAATCGAGATCGAGATTTGTGACTCCGTGTGACGGAGAGGTATCTCTGGGCCCACTCGGTAGAACATCATCATGAGCTAATGTGACTAAGGAGTTAGTCACACGATGACGTGCTACAGAAAGAGTAAAGAGACTTATCGGTAACGAGATTGAACAAGGTATAGGTATACCGACGATCGAATCTCGGGCAAGTTCTATACCGACAAACAAAGGGAATTGTATACGGGATTGATTGAATCCTTGACATTGTGGTTCATCCGATGATATCATCGTGGAACGTGTGGGAGCCACCATGGGTATCCAGATCCCGCTGATGGTTATTGGCCGGAGAACGTCTCGGTCATGTCTGCATGCTTCCCGAACCCTTAGGGTCTACACACTTAAGGTTCGATGACGCTAGGGTTATAGGGAATTGTTATACGAGGTTACTGAAAGTTGTTTGGAGTCCCAGATGAGATCCCGGACGTCACGAGGAGCTCCGGAATGGTCCGAAGGTAAAGATTGATATAGGATGGATGGTTTTGGACACCGGAAATGTTTCGAGCGTCACCGGTAATGTACTGGGACCACCGGGACCACTGGAAATGGTCCCGGGGGTCCATCGAGAGGGGCCACCTGCCCCAAGAGGTAGCATGGGCCAAAAGGTGGTGGGAAACCAGCCCAAAGTGGGCTGGTGTGCCTCCCACAAAGGGGGCCCATGGCGCAGGAGGATGAGAGGGGGGAAACCCTAGGCGTTGGGGGGCCTAAGGCCCACCTAGGGGTGCGCCACCCCCTCCCCTTGCCCTAGCTATCTGGGGGGGGGGGGCGGCTACCGCACCACCTAGGGGGGAAACCCTAGGGGTGGCACCCCCTCCCCTTCTCCTATAAATAGAGAGGGGTTTGGGGCTGTGTTGCACACCGTTTCTTCTCCTCTCGGCGCAGCCCTGCTCCCCTCCTTCCTCCTCCTCCCACGGTGTTTGGCGAAGCCCTGCCGGAAGACCTCGTCTCTCCATCGACACCACGTCGTAGTGATGCCGGAGATCTTCCCCAACCTCTCCCTCCTCCTTGCTAGATCAAGGTGCGGGAGATGTCACCGGGCTGCACGTGTGTTGAACGCGGAGGTGCCGTGGTTCGGCACTAGATCGGAATCTCACCGCGATGTGAATTGCCGCAAGTACGACTCCATCAACCGCGTTCTAGAAATGCTTCCGCTTAGCAATCTTAAAAGGTATGAAGATGCTCTCACCCCTCTCTCGTTGCTGGTCTCTCCATAGGAAGATCTGAATAAGCGTAGTAAATGTTTTGAATTTATGCTACGTTACCCAACGGTGGCATCCGAGCTAGGTTTTCTATGCATAGATTCTATGCACGAGTAGAACACGAAAGGTTGTGGGCGATGATTTGTCAATTGCTTGCTGCTACTAGTCTTATTCTTTTCCGGCGGTATTGTGGGATGAAGCGGCCCGAACCGACCTTACACGTACGCTTACGTGAGACTGGTTCCACCGACAGATATGCACACCGTGCATAAAGGTGGCTAGCGGGTGTCTGTCTCTCCTACTCTAGTCGGATTGGATTTGATGAAAAGGGTCCTTATGAAGGGTAAATATCTTTGGCATATCATCATTGTGGCTGTCACGTAGGTAAGAAGGCGTTCTTGCTAGAAACCCAAATCAGCCACGTAAAACTTGCAACAACAATTAGAGGACGTCTAACTTGTTTTTGCAGGGTTTGACATGTGATGTGATATGGCCAAAGTTGTGATGTTGCATGTATGATGTATGAGATGATCATGTTATTGTAATAGGTTTCACAACTTGCATGTCGATGAGTATGACAACCGGCAGGAGCCATAGGAGTTGTCTTAATTTATTGTATGAGATGCAACGCCATGTGCTTACTACTTTTACTTCATTGCTAATGGTTAGCTATAGTAGTAGTTGGCGTGATGACTTCACGGAGACATGATGATGGAGATTATGGTGTCACGCCGGTGACAATGATGATCATGCGATGCCTGAAGATGGAGATCGAAAGAGCAAAGATGATAATGGCCATATCATGTCACTATATGATTGCATTGTGATGTTTATCATGTTTTTCATCTTATTGCTTAGAACGACGGTAGCATAATAAGATGATCCCTCTTAAAATTTCGAGAACGTATTCCCCTAAGTGTGCACCGTTGCGAAGGATCGTTGTCTCGAAGCACCACATGATGATCGGGTGTGATAGATTCTAACGTTCGCATACAACGGGTGTAAGCGAGATTTACACACGCGAAACACCTAGGTTGACTCGACGAGCTTAGTATGTACAGACATGACCTCGAATACAAGAGAACGAAAGGTCGAACATGAGTCGTATGGTTGAATACGATCAGCATGAAGTTGCTCACCATGGTGACTAGTCCGTCTCACGTGATGATCGGACACGGGTTAGTCAACATGGATCATGTATCACTTAGATGACTAGAGGGATGTCGATTTAAGTGGGAGTTCATACTTAATTTTATTAAATGAACTGAATTGTCATGAACTTAGTCTACAAGTTGTCTTTATAAATATTGTAGATGGCCAACGTCAACCTCAATTTCAACGCATTCCTAGAGAAAAACAAGCTGAAAGATGATGGTAGCAACTATGCGGACTGGGTCCGCAACTTGAAGCTCATCCTTGAAGCAACTAAAAAGGCTTATGTCCTTGATGCACCGCTAGGTGACCCTCCCGCTCCCGCAGCAGCCCAGGACATTCTGAATGTCTGGCAAACGCGGAGTGATGACTACTCTCTGGTTAGGTGTGGCATGTTA
Source organism: Hordeum vulgare subsp. vulgare (assembly GCF_904849725.1). Lineage (NCBI taxonomy): Eukaryota > Viridiplantae > Streptophyta > Magnoliopsida > Poales > Poaceae > Hordeum > Hordeum vulgare. The sequence continues at coordinate 502,064,173 of NC_058523.1, read as the reverse complement.
TACAGTTTAGAAACGGGGCTCCAAAGGCGTTTTGAGCAACACGTTGCATATGAGATGTTCCAAGAGCTGAAACTAGTTTTTCAAGCTCATGCCCATGTCGAGAGATATGAAGTCTCCGACAAGTTCTTTAGCTGTAAGATGGAGGAGAACAGTTCTGTGAGTGAGCACATACTCAAAATGTCTGGGTTACACGGTCGTCTGACTTCACTTGGAGTCGAACTTCCGGATGATGCTATAATTGACAGAATCCTCCAGTCTCTCCCACCAAGCTACAAAGGTTTTGTGCTGAACTACAACATGAAAGGGATGGAGAAGACCATTCCCGAGTTGTACTCGATGCTCAAGTCTGCAGAAGTAGAAATCAAGAAAGAGCATCAAGTGTTGATGGTCAACAAGACCACGAGTTTCAAGAAGGGCAAGGGTAAGAAGAACTTCAAGAAAGACGACAAAGCCGTTGCCGCGCCCAGTAAGCCAGATGCCGGGAAGAAGAAAAAGAATGGACCCAAGCCTGAGACTGAGTGCTTCTATTGCAAGGGAAAAGGTCACTGGAAGCGGAACTGCCCCAAGTACTTAGCGGACAAGAAGGCCGGCAACGTTAAAGGTATATGTGATATACATGTTATTGATGTGTACCTTACCTGTGCTTGTAGTAGCTCCTGGGTATTTGATACCGGTGTTTTTGCTCACATTTGCAACTCAAAGCAGGAACTGCGGAATAAGCGGAGACTGGCCAAGGACGAGGTGACGATGCGCGTCGGGAATGGCTCCAAGGTCGATGTGATCGCCGTCGGCACGCTACCTCTACATCTACCATCAGGATTAGTTTTAAACCTTAATAATTGTTATTTAGTACCATCTTTGAGCATGAATATTGTATCAGGGTCTTGCTTAATGCGAGACGGCTACTCATTTAAGTCAGAGAATAATGGTTGTTCTATTTATATGCGTGATATGTTTTATGGTCATGCTCCGCTGATGAATGGTTTATTCTTGATGAATCTTGATCGTGATGTTACACATATTCATAGTGTGAGTACCAAAAGATGCAAAGTTGATAATGATAGTCCCACATACTTGTGGCACTGCCGCCTTGGTCATATCGGCGTTAAGCGCATGAAGAAGCTCCATACTGATGGACTATTAGAGTCTCTTGACTTTGAATCATTTGACACATGCGAACCGTGCCTCATGGGCAAGATGACTAAGACTCCATTCTCAGCAATAATGGAGAGAGCGAACGACTTATTGGAAATAATACATACTGATGTGTGTGGTCCAATGAACATTGAAGCTCGCGGTGGCTATCGTTATGTTCTCACTCTCACCGATGATTTGAGTAGGTATGGGTATATCTACTTGATGAAGCACAAATCTGAGACGTTTGAAAAGTTCAAGGAATTTCAGAATGAGGTCGAGAATCAACGTGACAGAAAAATCAAGTGTCTACGATTTGATCGTGGAGGAGAATATTTGAGCCACGAGTTTGGCACACACCTAAGGAAGTGTGGAATCGTTTCATAACTGACGCCGCCTGGCACATCGCAACGCAACGGAGTGTCTTAACATCGTAATCGCACTTTATTATATATGGTACGATCTATGATGTCTCTTACCGACTTACCGCTATCATTTTGGGGATACGCATTAGAAACTGCAGCATTCACTTTAAATAGGGCACCGTCTAAATCCGTTGAGACGACACCGTATGAACTATGGTTTGGCAAGAAACCTAAGTTGTTGTTTCTTAAAGTTTGGGGCTGCAATGCTTACGTGAAGAAACTTCAACCAGAGAAGCTCGAACCCAAAGCGGAGAAATGCGTATTCATAGGATACCCTAAGGAAACTATTGGGTATACCTTCTATCTTAGATCCGAAGGTAAAACCTTTGTTGCCAAGAACAGATCCTTTCTAGAGAAAGAGTTTCTCTCGAAAGAAGTAAGTGGGAGGAAAGTAGAACTTGATGAGGTAATTACACCCCCTCTCGAAGAGGAAAGTAGCGCAGCGCGGGAAATTGTTCTTGTGGCGCCTACACCAACTGAAGAGGAAGTTAATCATAATGATCATGAAGCTTCGGATCAAGTTACTACTGAACCACGAAGGTCCAGAAGGGCACGCTCCACACCAGAGTGGTACGGCAACCCTGTGATGGAAATCATGTTGTTGGACAACGGTGAACCTTCGAACTATGAAGAAGCAATGGCGGGCCCGGATTCCAACAAATGGCTTGAGGCTATGAAATCCGAGATAGGATCCATGTATGAGAACAAAGTATGGACTTTGGTGGACTTGCCCGATGATCGGCGAGCCATAGAAAATAAATGGATCTTCAAGAAGAAGACTGATGCAAACGGTAATGTGACCGTCTATAAATCTCGACTTGTCGCAAAGGGTTTTCGAAAAATTCAAGGAATTGACTACGAGGAGACTTTCTCTCCCGTAGCGAAGCTGAAATCAGTCCGAATGATGTTAGCAATTGCCACCTTTTATGATTATGAAATTTGGCAAATGGACGTCAAAACAGCGTTCCTCAACGGGAATCTTAAGGAAGAGTTGTATATGATGCAACCAGAAGGTTTTTTCGACCCTAAGGGTGCTAACAAAGTGTGCAAGCTCCAGCGCTCCATCTATGGGCTGGTGTAAGCATCTCGGAGTTGGAACATTCGCTTCATTGAGGTTATTAAAGCGTTTGGGTTCATACAGGTTTACGGAGAAGCCTGTCTATACAAGAAAGTGATTGGGAGCTCTGTAGCTTTCCTCATACTGCATGTGGATGACATATTATTGATGGGGAATAATATGGAGATGTTGGAGAGCATAAAGGCCTATTTGAACAAGAGTTTTTCAATGAAGGACCTTGGAGAAGCTGCATACATATTAGGCATCAAGATCAATAGAGATAGATCGAGACGCCTCATAGGTCTTTCGCAAAGTACATACCTTGACAAGATATTGAAGAAGTTCAATATCGAAAACTCAAAGAAAGGGTTCTTGCCAGTTTTGCAAGGTATGAGATTGAGTAAGACTCAGTCACCGACCATGGCAGCAGATAGAGAGAAGATGAGTATTGTCCCCTACGCTTCGGCCGTAGGCTCTCTAATGTATGCCATGCTGTGTACCAGACCTGATATAAACCTTGCCATAAGTTTGGTAGGGAGGTACCAAAGTGATCCCGGTATGGAACACTGGACAGCGGTCAAGAATATCCTTAAGTACCTGAAGAGGACTAAGGATATGTTTCTCGTTTATGGAGGTGACGAAGAGCTCGTCGTAAAGGGTTACGTTGATGCTAGCTTCGACACAGATCCGGATGACTCTAAGTCACAGACCGGATACGTGTATGTTTTGAATGGTGGGGCAGTGAGCTGGTGCAGCAGCAAGCAACAAGTCATGGCAACATCTACATGTGAAGCAGAGTACATAGCTGCTTCATAAGCGGCTCATGAAGGAATTTGGATGAAGGAGCTCATCACCGACCTTGGAGTGGTTCCAAGCGTGTCGGGTCCAATGATACTCTTCTGTGATAACACTGGGGCCATTGCCATAGCCAAGGAGCCCAGGTTTCACCGGAAGATGAAGCACATCAAACGCCGCTACAACTCCATCCAGGACCATGTCCAGAGTGGAGTAATAGAGATTTGTAAAGTACATACGGATCTGAATGTTGCAGACCCATTGACTAAAGCTCTTCCTCGAGCAAAACATGATGAACACCATAATGCTATGGGTGTTCGATACATCACAATGTAAATAGATTATTGACTCTAGTGCAAGTGGGAGACTATTGGAAATATGCCCTAGAGGCAATAATAAATGGTTATTATCATATTTCCTTGTTCATGATAATCGTCTATTGTTCATGCTATAATTGTATTAACAGGAAACAGTAATACATGTGTGAATAAATATATCACAATGTGTCCCTAGCAAGCCTCTAGTTGGCTAGCTCGTTGATCAATAGATGATCATGGAAATTAGATGTCATTGATAACGGGATCACATCATTCGGAGAATGATGTGATGGACAAGACCCAATCCTAAGCATAACACTAGATCGTATTGTTCGTATGCTAAACCTTTTCTAATGTCAAGTGTCTTTTCCTTCGATCGTGAGATTGTGCAACTCCCGGATACCATAGGAGTGCTTTGGGTGTATCAAATGTCACAACGTAACTGGGTAACTATAAAGGTGCACTACGGGTACCTCTGAAAGTGTGTGTTGGGTCGGTACGAATCGAGATCGGGATTTGTCACTCCGTGTGATGGAGAGGTATCTCTGGGCCCACTCGGTAGAACATCATCATGAGCTCAATGTGACTAAGGAGTTAGTCACACAATGATGTGCTACGGAACGAGTAAAGAGACTTACCGGTAACGAGATTGAACAAGGTATAGGTATACCGACGATCGAATCTCGGGCAAGTTCTATACCAACAAACAAAGGGAATTGTATACGTGATTGATTGAAGCCTTGACATCGTGGTTCATCCGATGAGATCATCGTGGAACGTGTGGGAGCCACCATGGGTATCCAGATCCCGCTGATGGTTATTGGCTGAAGAACGTCTCGGTCATGTCTGCATGCTTCCCGAACCCGTAGGGTCTACACACTTAAGGTTCGATGACGCTAGGGTCATAGGGAATTGTTATACGAGGTTACCGAAAGTTTTTCGGAGTCCCGGATGAGATCCTGTACATCACGAGGAGCTCCGGAATGGTCCGAAGGTAAAGATTGATATATAGGATGGATAGTTTTGGACACCGGAAATGTTTCGGTGTCACCACTAATGTACCGGGACCACCGGAAATGGTCCCGGGGGTCCACCGAGAGGGGCCACCTGCCCCAAGAGGTAGCATGGGCCAAAAGGTGGTGGGAAACCAGCCCAAAGTGGGCTGGTGCGCCTCCCACAAAGGGGGCCCATGGCGCAGGAGGATGAGAGGGGGGAAACCCTAGGCGCTGGTGGGCCTAAGGCCCACCTAGGGGTGCGCCACCCCCTCCCCTTGCCCTAGCCGCCGCACCTCCCATCTGGGGGGCTGCCGCACCACCTAGGGGGGAAACCCTAGGGGTGGCACCCCCTCCCCTCCTCCTATAAATATAGAGGGGTTTGGGGCTGTTTTTCACAGCGTTTCTTCTCCTCTCGGCGCAGCCCTGCTCCCCTCCTTCCTCCTCCTCCCACGGTGCTTGGCGAAGCCCTGCCGAGAGGCCTCGTCTCTCCATCGACACCACGCCGTCGTGCTGCCAGAAATCTTCCCCAACCTCTCCCTCCTCCTTGTTGGATCAAGGTGCGGGAGACGTCACCGGGCTGCACGTGTGTTGAACGCGGAGGTGCCGTGGTTCGGCACTAGATCAGAATCTCACACCGCGAGTATGACTCCATCAACCGCGTTCTAGCAACGCTTCCGCTTAGCGATCTTCAAAGGTATGAAGATGCTCTCACCCCTGTCTCGTTGCTGGTCTCTCCATAGGAAGATCTGAATAAGCGTAGGAATTTTTTTGAATTTATGCTACGTTACCCAACAGTAGGTTCACTGTTGTCCGACAACATGACCTCCAATACAGGGTTACCGTACCACAATGGAGTAGTACGTTACTTTGTTGACCTACGAGGTTTGTAGTAACTTGATCGTGAAGCTTCATGATCACTAACCTCATCAAGTTCAATTTGTGTAGACGCCAGAGGAACAACTTCCCGCGCCCTGCTACACATTGGTTGAAGTGATGGTTCAATAACCTCATCAAGTTCCACCATCCTCCCACTCAATTCTTTCAAGAGAAACTTTTTCTCGAGAAGGACCCGTTTCTAGAAACGAACACTTTGATTACGAATCTGAGATAGGAGGTATACCCAACTGTTTTGGGTGTCCTATGAAGATGCATTTATCCGCTTTGGGTTCGAGCTTATCACGCTGAAATTTTTTCACATAAGAATCGCAGCCCCAAACTTTTAAGAAACGACAGCTTAGGTTTCTCTGAACCATAGTTCATATGGTGTTATCACAATATAATTATGTGATGCCCTATTTAAAGTGAATGCGGTTGTCTCTAATGCATAACCCAAAAACGGTAGTGGTAATTCGATAAAAGACATCATAGTATGCACCATACCCAATATGGTGTGGATATGACGTTCAGACACACCATCACACCATGCTGTTCCAGGTGGCATTAGTTGTGAAACTATTTCCACATTGTCTTAAATGAGTACCAAACTTGCAACTCATATATTCATCTCCACGATCATATCATAGACATTTTATCCTCTTGTCACGACGATCTTCAACTTCACTCTGAAATTACTTGAACCTTTCAATAATTCACACTTTTGTTTCATCAAGTAAATCTACTCAAATCATTTGTGAAGTAAGAACATAATGATATCCACTGCGTCCTTCAACACTCACTGTATACATCAAAATGTATTACTTCCAACAAGTTATTCTCTTGCTCCACCTCACTGGCAAACGAGGCTTTCAGTCATCTTGCCCATGATTTGCATGTCTCAAGTGATTAAAAATCAAGTGAGTACAAACGATCCATCTGTATGGAGTTTGTTCATGCGTTCACACCAATAGGCATGCTTCACATGTCTCAAACGATTCAAAAACGAGTGACTCCAAAGATCCATCAGTATGGAGCTTCTTCATGCATTTTACACCAATATGACTCAAGTGGCAGTGCCACAAGTAAGTGGTACTATCATTACTACTTTTTATCTTTTGGCATCAAATATTATGAACATGTGTATCAGTACGATCGAGATTCAATAAACCATTGACGGTATTTATTCAAGCACATATAATAACTAGGGTAATTCCGCTCCAGTGACCGTTCCCCTCACAATAGAAGCACTTAGTCTCGGGTTTGGGTTTAACCTTGGGTTTCTTCACTAGAGCGGCATCTGGTTTGCCTTTCATGAAGTATCCCTTCTTACGCTTGCCCTTCTCGAAAGTAGTGGTTTTACTAACCATCAATACTTGATGCTCCTACTTGATTTCTCCCTTCACGGTGTCAAACATCGTGAATAACTCAAGGATCATCATGTCTATCCCCGATATGTTATAGTTCATCACGAAGCACCAGTAGCTTGGTGGCAGTGACTTTGGAGAACCATCACCATCTCCTCTGGTAGATTAACTCCCACTTGATTCAAGTGATTGCAACACTCAAACAATTTGAGTACATGCTCAACGATTGAGAGTTTCTCCCTTACTTTGTAGACAAAGAATCTTGTCGGAGGTCTCATACCTCTCAACAAGCGCACGAGCCTGAAATCCCAATTTCATTTCTTGGAAAATCTCGTATGTCCCGCGACGTTCGAAACGTCTTCAGCGCCTCAATTCTAAGTCGTTTAAGCATTATGCACTGAACTTCACCCTGGGCGTTTGGGTACCCGAAGCCGAACCGAACTGAATTACCCGAACTATCGGGTAATTCAGGTATTGGGTAAGGGTTCGGTTCTCATTTCTTGACTATTCGCTTTTCGGGTTAGGGTTCGGGTTCTAGTCTAGAAAACCCGGAATACCCATACTACCCAAATTATTCATACTGTCCAAAATTTTCATGCTATCATTACACTAACTTGTTACCCATACTAACTAAAATACCCATATTACCAAAAATACCCATACTATCCGAGTTATTCATATCAAAAGTTGATGTATGCTCCGAATATTTTGGGTATTTTGGGTACCCGAATTACCCGAACTGAAATTTTGGGTCATTTGGGTTCGGGTATTTTTTTGATAGAAACAATTTTGGTTCCATTTTCGAATACCTGAATTACCCATAAACCGAACTACCCGAACCAAAATAACTAAAATGCCCGAACGCCGAGGCTGAACTGAACTATCATCTAGTCATCAAGACGTGTATGTCAGATTTTCGCAACATCCACAAACGATGCTCGGGGTTTAGCAAAGTGAGCGGTGCATTAAGGACATAAGACTTATGTGCACCAATGAGGACAATCCTCAGTTTACGGACCCAGTCCACATACTTGCTACCATCATCTTTCAACTAAATTTTCTCTAGGAACATATCAAAAACGGTAGAGCTACAACGCAAGCTACAACATAATTTGCAAAGATCTTTTGACTATGTTCATGATAATTGAGTTTAGCTAATCATATTACTAATAAACTCCCACTCAAATTGACATCCCTCTAGTCATTCGAGTGTTACATGATCCAAATTCACTAACGCAAGTCCGATCATCACGTGAGTTGAGTATAGTTTTAATTGTGAACATCTCCATGTTGATCATATCAACTATATGATTCATGCTCGACCTTTCGGTCTCTTGTGTTCCGAGGCCATGTCTGTACATGCTAGGCTCGTCAAGTTTAACCCGAGTGTTCCGCGTGTGCAACTGTTTTGTACCCGTTGTATGTGAACGTTGAGTCTATCACACCCGATCATCACGTGGTGTCTCGAAATGACGAACTGTCGCAACAGTGCACAGTCGGGGAGAACACAATTTTATCTTGAAATTGTAGTGAGGGATCACCTTATAATGCTACCATCGTCCTAAGCAAGATAAGGTGCATAAAAGGATTAACATCACATGCAAATCATAAGTGACATGATATGGACATGAACTTGTGCTTCTTGATCTCCATCACCAAAGCACCAGCATGATCTCCATCGTCACCGGCGCCGCACCATGATCTCGTGCTGCCATCGAGGTTGCCGTTCCATCTATGTTATTACTACTAAAGCTATTGCCTAGAGATATAGCAAGAGCATCTACAAGCGCAAAATAAATTTAAAGACAACCCTATGGCTCCTGCAAGTTGCCGCAGCATCAACGTGCAAGTCGATATTTAACTATTACAACATGATCATCTCATACATCCAATATATCACATCATGTCATTGGCCATATCACATTACAAGCATACCCTGCAATAACAAGTTAGATGTCCTCTAACTTTTGTTGCATGTTTTACGTGGCTGCTATGGGTATGTAGTATGATCGCATCTTACTTATGCAAAGCCACAACTGTGATATGCAAATTGCTATTTAACATTCTCCAAGGACCGCCTCGGTCAAATCCGATTCAACTAAAGTTGAAGAAGTAGACCGACGCCAGTCATCTTTATGCAACAAGTTGCATGTCAGTCGATGAAACTGGTCTCTCGTAAGCGTACGAGTAAAGTTGGTCCGGGCCACTTCAATCCAACAATGTCGCTGAATCAAGAAAAGACTAAGGAGGGCAGCAAATTGAACATCAACGCCCACAAACTCTTTTATGTTCTACTCGAGATATCATCTACGCATAACCCTAGCTCCTGATGCCACTGTTGGGGAACGTTGCATGGGAAACAAATTTTTTCCAACGCACACGAAGTGTAACGCCCAAGATATGGTCCTATCCTTATTTTGGCGCGAGGGCCTCGACAGGGATAGAAACGCATCTCGTCATTTTGCAAGAATGGATATCGTTGCAAGTACATATACTGAAAATATGAGTATAAGGAGTTGGCTTACACTCGCCACAAGCTACATCAGAGTCACATCAATACAATACATACAATGTAAAATCATCATGAAGAAGAGCAGGGTCCGACTACGAACGAAAACAACTGATAAAAGAATGACGTCCATCCTTGCTATCCGAGGCTGTCGGCCTGGAACCCATCCTAGATCGAAGAAGAAGAAGAAGAAGAAGAAGAAGAAGAAGAAGAAGAAGACGAAGAAGCAACTCCAAATAGCACAATCAGCGTGCTCACTTCAATGTAACTCTTTACCTGTACCTGCAACTGGTGTTGTAGTAATCTGTGAGCCACAGGGACTTAGAAATCTCATTTCCAAAGGTATCAAGACTAGCAAAGCTTAATGGGTGAGGTATGGTTAAGTGGTGAGGCTGCAGCAAGCGACTAAGCATTTATTGAGGTGGCTAACTTACGAGTACAAGAATAAAAGAGGGGGATGATCTACGCATAGAGGACGTGAACTACTGATGACCAAATTAATGATCCTGAACACCTACTTACGCCAGACATAACCCCACCGTGTCCTCGATCGGAGAAGGAGCTCACGAAAGAGACATTCACGGTTACGCACATAGTTGGCAAGTTTTAATTAAGCTTACTTCAAGTTATCTAGAACCGGATGTTAAACAAAGTTTCCATGTTGCCACATAACCGCGGGCATGGCTTTCCGAAAGATTTAACCCTGGAGGGGTGCTCCAACTAGTCCATCACAAACTACCACACGCTGCGACGGAATAACCTCGATCAGGGAAAACCCGTGATTTCCTCGGGTTCCTATTGGAAAACCTAAACCTCGAGGTAACCCAAAGCATCCTCGGAATCCCTCGCACAAGACGCTCGAGAAAGGTAAAACGAGTCCAGCAAGGCCGCCCGACATGTCGATGATCCCGATAGGAGCCGTGTATCTCGTTCTCAGGACACGACGGATGAGCACTACATACGGTGGCCAGATAGACATCCCTCGAGTTGCCCCGGGTGGCCCCTTAAGTGGCTCTGTTTTGGACCAGCACCATCAACACTGGCCCTCCCTGTATTATGTTGAGTTACTCCTCGGGTTCATGACGTCCTATGTTTTTCAGTATTAGCAGAATTATTATGTTGGGCCAATATAGTACCAATGTTGGGCCTTGCCAGACGAGCTTTATCCCAAAACGAGAATCTAGGGGGTCCCCATAACAACCCCAAACATGTTAGCAGCGCTCATTTATGGAACATAACACCGGTAGTCTAAACTATGGCGGCAAAGGTGGAACGAAACACCAGGCTAGAAAGTCGAGCCTTCCACCTTTTACCAAGTATATAGGTGCATTAAGTTAATTAACAATAATATGGTGATATAACAAGGAACCCAGGTTATCACATGGAAGAAACTTCACTTGCAACTAGCAATGCTATCCAATGGTTAAGAAAGCGGTAACATAGCCAATCAGTGGTTTGCTAGGTTGTAGAAAGGTTGAAGGTTTTCATGGCATTGTTGGGAGGCTGGTATTTAACAGGTGGTAGGCAGCGAGACATAAACATGGAAATGAAACAACTAGCATGGCAATGATAGTAATGGTATCTAGGGAAATGTTCATCTTGCCTGAGATCCCGCTTGGAAGAAGTACGACTCCGTGAAACAGACGAACCGACGTAGTCGAACGGATCCCCACATTTCGACACGCTTGCGGAACTCTATCGAGACGAAGCAAAGCAGAAACAAGAATCAACACACGATATTCACCACAGCACATGGACGACATGATGCAAACCCCAATATGATGCATGAATAGTTCAAATATGCAAGGCAAGGCATGGCAATTCACAACGGTCAAACGCTACACATTAAGTGAAGCTCAATTTGCAGCGAGTTGCATATTGATGGAACTCCACATTTAATTATTTAGTTCACTCGCGATTATTAACATGGCAATATTAAAATGTTGTTAACATGGCAAGGGGTGAAGCACAAATTAATCTACTTATCTAGGCATTTTAAATGAGGCCGAAAACGACGTATAGCATCTCCGAACTGACCCCACACGTTAACTTCTAAATCTGTCCAGATTTGTCCTAATCACATTTTATGTTTGTTAGACAGCAAAACAAAGTGGTTCACGTGATTCTACTCATTGTTCTAGTCGATTTACGTATATATCTCATCTCCAATAGAGCTACGATTAATTAACTACGACCTATACCGTTTCTAACACGTTGACATGCAAAACGATGCAAACAGCACACTAAACAGTTTTAAATATGCATGAGAGATGGAATTTATTAATCTACGTGAAATTCTAATTACTTTACATATATAACTCTATCTGGTCCATGCAAGGATTTAAAACTACGACAGTTTTGAAATACGGCCTTTTCTGAAAAAGAATAAATCGCACGTTAAAATAAAAAACACTACGGGTCGAATCTGCTACGGGCCAAAATAGTGCATGGGTTCAATTTAGCAAAAACACGCTGGGGCGGGGAATAGCTCACCTCGGTGGGCTCGGCCCAAGCGGGAGAGGATGGCCGCGGGGCAGGCCAACTGGGTCGTCTGGGCGGGGTGGTTGATGACGAGATGATGTATATACTTATCGCATCTAGGATCAACAAGTAGGCGTCTTCCACCCTGGCGCTAGCAGAAGACATGGACTTGCACACACAACAAATAACTTTGCTCCCAACGAGTACAGAGAGGTTTTCAATCTCTCTGGCCTTGTAGTTGGTAAAGGATCAAAACACAAGCAGGGAGGTAATAGTGATTGCAACGGAAAAGTAAATGAAAACGTTAAATGATGGAGGTGTAAACAATGATGGTGATATGGACCGGCATCACATGATGTTCACTAGTGATGTCTCTCTCACAAAAGATGATAAACAACTATGCTTGGGTAAATAAATCACAGTTGGGCAATTGACAGAATTATGAACACACCGCAATCCTAATTATGCTACTTGATAGTTAGAGGTTCAATAGTAATGGGCAATACGCCAAGACAAGTAGACCGTTTATTCATCAACATCTACTTACTAATGATCCACCTTGAGATATCTATCCAGAACATCTCGTCGGTATTAAGTTGCGAGCCCCACCCAAAGTGTAAACTCAAAGCAACGGACAACTGCATTAACGAACTATGCGTAAGGTAAACAATCCTTGCAACCGTGGTCACAAGCACCGTTGTTTTCTCCCTGGTGGCAACAACACATCCCCTAGTCTCATGTTTCTATCACTCAATCTAGACATCGAGGGGCATGAACCCACAATCATGCATAACGCTCCCTCTTGGAGTTACAATCTACTACTCAGCCAAAGCAATAAATAGCAAAGGAGAACATGCATGAATCACTAAGGAACATAATATAAAAGGATAATCAAATACATAACTCATAACAATCTGAGCATAATCTCATAATCCATCAGATCCCAACAAACCGAGCATAGCAATAGCAAGAGAATTACATAGATGCCTTGATCATGTAAGGCAGCTCACAAGGACTAACCATTGAAGCACAAGATTGGAGAGAATACATCACATAGCTACTGGTCATGGACCCATGGCCCAAGGAGGACTACTCACGGCAGGTCCGGGAAGCGTCCATGGCGGTGGAGAAGCTCCCGGAGGTCAATCCTCCCTTCGGCACGGTGCCGGAAGAGGTCTCCTGACGCTCCCGATCTCGGAAGCGCTGCGCTGGCGGAACAATGGAGAAATTCGCGATTCTGGAAGTTGTATATGGGTTTCCTCTCGAGACTCTAAATATAGGCCAAAGGAGTGCACCAAAGAAGGTGGGGCCCACCCAGGCAGCCTCGTGGCGCGGCCTAGGGCCTGGTCGCGCCAGTAGGTCGTCTCGGCAGTCCCTGGCCCCCCTCTGGCCCATCTTCGGTGATCCGGAAGCTTCTATTTCGCTGATTTTTATATGTTTTTTCTGGAATTTTTTGGGCTTAGGAAAAGCCCCTACAAAATAGACATCAGCAGACAGAAACTGTCACTGGGTGCACTGAGTTAGTAGGTTAGTCCAAATATGTGTAAAATGAGTCATTTTCCATCCGAAGATCATCATGGGACATCTTCAACTTCTCAAGATCAAGTTTCCTTTGAAGAAATTCATAGGAAAGTTTCTCATGATCAGCCAAGAGTGTGCCATAACGATCTTGAAGACTATCAAATCTGGATTGAAGACTTTTCATATCTTCAGTGAGGATTTGAGTATGATTCATTTCATCATTCAACAGATCATCGCTTCTGTCTAGTAGTTTTTGAAGCTTTTCAATGGCAAGTTTACTGTAACTGGATTTTTTATAATCCTCAGGTTCACAGTCACTTGAATCAGAGGAGGAAGTGTCATTCGATACCTTTGAACCTTTTGCCATGAAGCAATAGGTTGGAGTGAAGTCATCAGCATAGTCATCAGTATAGATAGCATTGTCATTTTCTTCAAGGTTGAAGATTGACTTGGTGACAAATGTGGTAGCCAGTGCTAGACTTGCCACACCAGACTCCAAGTCTTCTTCTGAACCTTCCTCTTCATCACATTCCTCAGATTCTTCCTCAGAATCCATTTCCTTGCCAATGAGTGCCCGAGCCTTTCTGAAACTAGTCTTCTTGTGTGATGAGGACTTTGAGGATGACGATTTTGAAGATTTCTTCTTTTTCTTCGAGTCATCAGAACTTTCATCCTTGTATTTCTTCTTCTTTGATTCCTTCACCTAGCAAGGATAATCAACTATATAGTGACCAAATTTCTTGCATTTGTGGCAGGTTCTTTGCTTGTAGTCCTTAGATGAAGATTCTGATTTCCTCATATCTCTTCTTGAAGATTTACCAAACTGGCCACACCTTGTAAACTTCTGGAATTTTCTCACAAGGATTGCAAGCTCCTGTCCAAGTTCTTTAGGATGACCAATGCTGCAATCTGAGTCTTGTTCTTCAGATGAGGAAATTGCTTTGGCCTTCAGCGCACGAGGTGTAGAGTAGCTTGGTACATACAAATCTCTCTTGTCTTCCTGTTGGAATTCATGAGTATTGAGTCTTTTGAGTATATCAACAGGATCAAGCATCTTATAGTCTGCTCTTTCTAGAATCTTCAAAACCAGTGTATCAAATGATGAATCTAAAGATCTTAGCAGTTTCTTCACAGCTTCATGGTCAGTAATGTCTCGAGCTCCCAGTGCTTGCAGTTCATTTGAGATGTCAGTGAGGCGATCAAAGGTATCTTGGCAGCTTTCATTGTCAAGCCTCTTGAAGCGATTGCGAAGAACATCAACACGAGAGTCACGCTGAGTTGAAGTTCCTTCATTAACTTTAGACAGCCTATCCCAGACAAGCTTTGGTGTGCCCAAAGCACTCACTCTGTCATACTGACCTTTGCTCAGATGGCCACAGATGATATTCTTTGCTTGGGAATGAAGTTGCTTGAATTTCTTCACATCAGCGGCAGAGATAGTAGCAGTGATGGAGGGAATGCCATGTTCCACAACGTACGAGAGATCATTGTCAATAGCTTGAATATGCATCTACATCTTGGTCTTCCAATATGGAAAGTCTTTTCCTTCGAAGGTAGGACATCCTGCAGTAACCTTGATCATACCTGTAGTCGTCATAACTAAAACTCCAGGTGGTTAAACCAAAATCACACAGAACAAGTGAGTACCGTGCTCTAATAACAATTGAAAGTGCCTTATATCGACTAGAGGGGGGGGGTGAATAGGCGATTTTTGGAATTTCATCACTGAGAAAATTCCTTTTGAGGAAAGTCATCACTGCTGAATAACGTGTAGCGGAAACAACGCAGGATCAGAGGTGCAAAGATAACAACAACGATTTTCGAGATGAAGATTATGAAAAACGGTTTGCACAGTACGCAGGCACAGAACAAGCATGTGAAGATTAACTGGTATGAAGAATTTGAGGTTGAGGAAATTCAGAGAAAGTCGTCAGCAAATTCTTCAAACAGTGACAAAGAAAGTCTTCAATATACAATATTTGAGGAATTTAAAGAGTTGAAGAAATAGAACCCGTATCACGATGAAGACAATTGTTGATGACCTAGTTCCAACTACTGTGACAGACGTACGTCTGGTTTGGAGCGGCTTGGTATTGAAACCAAAGGACACACAGTCCCTACCGTATTCTCCTTGAGCTAAGGACACACAGTCCTCACCCAACACTCGTGGTAAGTCTTCAAGGCAGACTTCCAAACCCTCACAAACTCGGTCACCCGACGATCCACAACTGACTGTTGGATGCTCTAGACCATGACTCCTAACCGTCTGGAGGATGCACAATACTCAAAGGTAAAAGGCTTCAGTTCCACACGTGAACAAATTCTTCAATGATGCTCAATCACTTGGTTTTGGTTTGTTTTTTGGTGTTTGGGGTATTTCCTCACTTGATGATTTACTCTTGAAGACTTTGAGGAATTTGGGTTGCTCTAAATGACAAGTGTCAGTTTCTCGCGGAGCAGCCAACCAACTAGTGGTTGTGGGGGCGACTATTTATAGCCTGGGAGCATCCCGACATGATTTGACATAAATGCCCTTAAATATTATGACCGTTGGTGTGGATAAGATCAGTGAGGTGGCGCGAATCGTGGCAACGGTCGGAACTCTCAACTGTGAGAGTCCTCATGTCTCTTGTATTCCTCACTTGAGGCTTTTGTAGGTTTAGGCTTGGGTTTAGCATCATGAGGAAATGCATTCCGTAGTGTTACCTCGACTCCCTTTAATAGTACGGTGTTCCTATGACTCAAGAGTGAATAAAATGAAACAGAAAGAATAAATCTTCACACTTTAAAGTCTTCGGACTGATTTTCTTTAGGACACACCGAATTCCTCAACTTCAATATCTTCATGAGGAATATCAATTTCATCGCAATTTCTTCGCGATCAAGGTCTTCAGCATAAGACCAATTTCTTCAGCCGAAGACATACATTTTTAGGGGTCGATATTCATCGTATAACTCAAACTCCTCAGCGACTTTTAGAGCATGTGTACACTTATAAACACATTAGTTACTTAACCTATAAGTCTTCAAACCACCAAAATCACTAAGGGCACTAGATGCACTTACAATCTCCCCCTTTTTGGTGGTTGATGACAATAAGGATAAAAATATGAAGTGTAAATACTAAGTTTGAGGAATTTGAAATAAATATACTCAGAGACTCCCCCTGAAGATGTGCATATTTTGAGGAAAGTGCTTTTCACAGCAGATGCACATTGATGATTTATATCATGGAGATCTCCCCCCTGTATCTTGTAAATCATGCATAGATTTGACATATAAAATGAGGAATTTGAGAATGCATGATGAGAAATGGTATATGACGAATTTCACCATGCATGCATTAATATATTTTGAGGAATAATCATGCGAAGAAAAACGTTCAAAAGAGTCAGAGTACCGTCGGGCTTAAGTTACAACTCATTACATAAAAAACTTCAGAAGAACCAAGAGTTTGTAACTTAATAAAGTTCATAAGCCCCAAAATATATCCCGCATGAAGACTAACTCAGATTTCTCCCCCTTTGTCATCAAGTGACGAAAAGGGTCAAAGCTGAGGACTAACACCCCATGAAGACTTTCACTTCTTGGCTGATGAAGAGGCATGAGGATTCTTGGCGACATGCTTCTTCCTTGGACTAGTTGCGGTGTCTTCTAGTTCTTCATCAGACTCTGCAGTGCGGAATGAAGAAAAAGAACTGTCCTCAAGGCCAGGAACTGGAATTGGCTTGAATTTCTTCTTGGGAGGCCATGACCAGTCGAAGTCCTGAGTGAACTCCAATTCCTCAAGTTCCTCTTGAGTCTTCAGATGATCTAGGGTGGCCGAGGTACGGTCAGACACCTCATGAAGATAATGGTGATTTTTCTTCACCGCATTCTGAGTCGCGTTGAGGGTTTTCACAATGGCACTGAATTGACGTTTTACCCATTTGTGATTGCGATCGACCTACTAATGAAGATTGAGGAGTAGCTCTCTGTTATTCATCACTCTTGGGGCAACTGGGCTTGGTGGATCTTGGGTAGCAGTGTCATCATATGAAGAATATGACTCTGCTTCGCAAAACTGGCCATCACGGGGCCGATTTCCTTCATCAATCACAGATTTTCCTTTGCCTTCAACAGGTTCAAATGTCTTCTTGATGATTCTGATGGACGGAAGATATCCGGTGTGATTAGGAATATCAGCATGGTAGTTGATGCCTGACCTGCTTCTGATGAATCTCATGATCCACGGAGCATAAATCTTCATGTCGAAAGGCGACGGAGCATTATCAGCCAAAGTCCTCAGGAAGAAGTCATGAAGGTTTATTGGTATGCCATGGATGATATTTAAGAGGATATTCTTCATGATGCCTACGACATCTTCTTCCTCATCATGGCCTTTGATAGGAGCGATGACATTGGCCAGGATTCTGTAGACCATTCGTGGTTCATACTTCAAGTCTTGAACCAAAAAACGAGTCCTTGGAGGCTGGTCCTTGGCCAAAGGCTTCATGAGGACTTCCATCAGTCTATTGGGCAGCTCACGTTCATCATACATCAGCACCACATTTTATGAGGGAATTGAGACTGGAAGCGCATGAAGCAATTCAGTGGTAGGCGCTTTGTAGTGCGTGTGCTTAGTCATCCAGTCCAACACCCAAGTGTTGACATCCTTCGGGTCTCCAGAGATATGCAAAGTGGAGTAGAACTGAAGAATTATGTCACTGTTCTAGTCACCTATGTCAGTGCAGAAAGGCAGCAGTACAGCTTCGTGAAGGACATTGAGGATTGGAGTGAAGCAAGGAATTTCTTCCATGTCAACGTGAGGAATATGCTTGTGCTGAAATATTTTGTTCCTCCCACAGAGCACAGAGGCGTAGTAGTTAAGTTGAGTCCTCGTCCAAAATTTCCGGTGCTTGATGCGAAGCTTATCATACGGATTTGCACGTGTGAACTACATCCGTTCTTCATAGAATTCTTCTTTTGAAACTTTGGCCTCCTCGAAAAAGGCTGATTTTGCTGCGGTTGAAGATTATGATGTTGTTCTTCAGGAGGAGCTACTATCATTGTTGTTTCTGTGTTGAGCACAACCATAGAAGTTTCAGTGTTAGGGGCAGGAGCATTTTCTTCATTGTGACCTTTTTCTTTAGGTTGAGGATTTTCCTCAGCTTGAGAAATTTGCTTGGTGGAGGAAGTAGTTGTAGCATTGGTCGCTGCATTATCTTCAGCTGATGCAGCTGATCCTTGAGCAGATTCTTCACAGACGGTCTTCCCATAAGATCCTGTGAGGATTTCTGTTGCAGCAGGAGTAGGATGGATTTGGGTAGACCTTGGTGAGCGATGAGTCTCTTCCTAGAAGTCATCGCGAAAAGCTGGAGTGGTGCAATCAATGTCACCAGATGTCTTTTGAGGAATGGAGGGTTGAGGAATGTCATCAATTTGTATTTCCTCATCCATGATTTCTTCAGCTTCAGCATCTTCCATTTCCTCATCTTCTTTAGGAATGACATAGTCAATTTCGAAGGGAACCAGTGAGTAGGATGGAGCTACATTCAGAGGCGTAGCATCCACTGGGGCAGTTGAAGACTCTGTCTGAGTGACCTTTGGGCGCTTGGCCTGTGAGGATTCTGAGGTCATTGAAGCTTTTCTTTTCTTTGCTTCTTTCTTAGCAGCTTTGGTTTTCTTCACGTCTGATGCAGACAGAATCATCTTCTTCACCTTTGAGGGTTGAGGTGAAGGTATAGTTTCATCAGGAGCTGATGCAGACACAGTCCTGGCAGTTTCCTCAGCTGAAGCATTTTCTTCAGCTGGAGCAGATTCATCAGCTGGAGTATCTTGAGGAATTTCCTCAGCAGCAGGTTCATCCGCTTCATCTTCTTCTGTCAGCTAAACCGAATAGCTAGACTCAGGGAGCTTTTGCTGCACAGGAGGAGCGGCTTTCTTGTTGTATTCATCAACTGCATATGTTGCAAACTTGATGAAATTCACCTTGATGCTTTGATGATCAGATATACTCGTGTACTTATCTGGCAAGGTCTTCAGTTCAGCCTGGGTTGAAACAAGAGCTTCAGTTTGTTTGCTTGGCTTGTTGTTCTTTCCATTTTGCCTAATTGATGAAGGTGGCAACCATGTGGCTGAGACCAGGGGGAAGCTTCAAGTCATCAATGGGAGTGTTTGGATTTTCATACCAGACATTGATGAAATCCAACAGAACCTTGGGGTCCATGGCAAGAGGAATAGAGC
Organism: Hordeum vulgare subsp. vulgare; assembly: GCF_904849725.1. NCBI lineage: Eukaryota > Viridiplantae > Streptophyta > Magnoliopsida > Poales > Poaceae > Hordeum > Hordeum vulgare. Next base: position 502,044,474 of record NC_058523.1, on the reverse strand, counting down.
TGCCTGAGGCTTGTGCAACTCGTTCCTGCTTGTTTCCGATGATTGCTTGAAGAGTTTCATCATCGAATTCCTCACTTCCTTTTGATGGAGAAGGAATGTTGATGACTTTGCTTGGACTGGGCCTGATGCCTCTTCCAGCAGTCATTTTAGTCTTCAGAAGAGTTGGTGAAGACTTTGTAGCAGAGCTCGTGGCAGATGGCACTGAGGAGTTGGAATGAGCAGGCTGATGCTTAACTATCTGCTTTTGTTCGGGCTGTGAGGACTGTGGTGCTGTCGAAGGTTTTGGCGCTGGTGCAGCCTTCTGAGGCAATTTCTCTTTTGGCACTGAGGCCTTTGGTTTCTTTGGCAGAGTCTTCTTCTGAGGAATAGTTGTACCAGAGGCTTTGGCAGCTGAAGAGGTGGCGGCAGTGGCAGCAGCAGCAGCAGAGTCCTCATTGAATTTCTTCACTGCAGCTTCTGCTTTCTTCTGTAGCTTAGACAGATGTTTGTCTTTCTCCCTAGGGTAATCCTCAACTATTTCAACACTTGAGGGATGTGCAGCTGATATGTCTCCATCGTATCTACTTTTCCAAACTCTTTTGCCCTTGTTTTGGATTCTAATTTGCATGATTTGAATGGAACTAACCTGGATTGATGTTGTTTTCAGCAGAATTGCCTTGGTGTTATTTTTGTGCAGATATCAAAGTTCTCCAAACGTCCTGAAAATCTACGGGGAGCAGTTTTGGAAAATATAAAAAATATCTGCACCAAGTTCCACATAAGGGGGTGGGCCAGTGGGCCACAAGCCCTGGCTCCGCCACCACCCCCCTAGTGGCGGTGGGTAGGCTTGTGGGGCCCACACGTCTCTACCGCCCCCAACCTCAGGTCTATAAGTCCCCTTTCGTCCCAGAAAAATAAATAGAGAAGTTTTCGTCGCGTTTACGATACGGAGGCGCCGCCACCACGTGTTCTTCATGTGGAGGGCAGATCTGGAGTTCGTCTTGGGCTCCGGAGAGGGGAAATCATCACCATCGTCATCATCAACCTTCTTCCCTCCAATTCCATGAAGCTCTTTGTCGTTCGTGAGTAATCCATTCGTAGGCTCGCTGGGCGGTGATGAGTAGGATGAGATCTATCATGTAATCGAGTTAGTTTTGATGGGGATTGATCCCTAGTATCCACTATGTTCTGAGATTGCTGTTGCTACTACTTTGCCATGCTTAATGCTTGTCACTAGGGCCCGAGTGCCATGATTTTAGATCTGAAATTATTATGTTGTCACCAATATATGTGTGTTTTAGATCCGATCTTGCAAGTTGTAGTAACTACTATGTGTTATGATCCGACAACCCCGGAGTGACAATAACCGGAACCACTCCCGGTGATGACCATAGTTTGAGGAGTTCATGTGTTCACCAAGTGCTAATGTGTTGGTCCGGTTCTTTATTAAAAGGAGAACCTTAATATCCCGTACTTTCTTGTGTTCACCAAGTACTACTATTGCTACTGCTGTTACTTGTCTTGCTCTGCTGCTGCTACTACTGTTGCTACTGTTGTTACTTGTCTTGCTCTGCTGCTACTGTTGCTACTACTGTCGCTTGCTACTGTTGCTACTTGCTACTGCTGTCAGTACTGCCGTTCCTTGCCACTGTCGTTACTCGCTACTTTGCTGGTACTACTTTGCTTGCAGATACTAATCTTTCAGGTGTGGTTGAATCTGATAAATTCAGCTGCTAATACTTGAGAGTATTCTCTCACCTCCCGTCGTGCGAATCAACAAATTTGGGTCGAATACTCTACCCTCGAAAACTGCTACGATCCCATGCGTTGGTGGGCGTCAACAACATTCTTCTAGTTTCGATTGCCGGAGAGTGCTAGCAGCATTGTTCTGGTGCTGTTGCAAGGGGAAGAACAGTTGACATCAAGCATTTTTCTGGCGCCGTTGCCGGGGAGGTATTGCTATATTGTCTGAGTCACTTGGGATTTATATCTGCTGATCACTATGAAGAATCTGAAGGATCCGAAGACCAAAGTCTTGCCCTCAACTACGTGGGGAGGTAAGGAATTGCCATCTAGCTCTGCACTTGATTCACCTTCAGTTATGAGTAAGTTTGCGACATCACCTCCTGCTAGAAATCTTGATATGTCGCTTGTGCTTGATGATGCTTGTAATACTACTGCTAGAGATGCTATGCTTGATACTGCTTTGCCTGATGATGCTAGAGATGCTATTTTGCCTGATGATGCTATGCTTGATACTTCTAGAGATACTACTTTGCCTGATGTTCCACTAGGAGTATTCCTTGATGCTCATATTGCTAGAGTTACTGCCAATGCTCGTGATGCTTCTGATACTGCCGATACTATTGAGATAGAACCTGCTTTTGCTCTTATTAGACCTAGCTCTCCTAGATATGAATTGTCCGATATACCCGAGGGTTACATTATGGAGGGAGAGATAGCTGAGGATTTTCTTACGTGTAAGGATGCCTATGATGCTGAGAAATTACTTCTCAAGTGGAAGGAAAAATCTCGGGAAGCTAAGATGAAATACGACCCGAAGTTTGCCACTTCACCTATCTCGGGAAGATAAGGATTATGAATTCTCTGTCGATCCTGAGATAATCTCTCTAGTCGAATCTGATCCTTTTCACGGTTATGCGTCTGAGACGGTCGTAGCCCATCTTGCCAAACTACACGATATAGCCACCCTTTTCACAAATGAGGAGAAGATCTGCCACTACTATATCCTTAAGCTGTTTCCTTTCTCTCTAAAGGATGATGCTAAAGCCTGGTTCACCTCTCTTGCTCCTGGATGTGTGAGTAGTCCCCAGGAGATGGTCTATTACTTCTGTGAGAAGTATTTCCCTGCCCATAAGAAGCAAGCTGCCTTGCAGGAAATATACAACTTTGCTCAACTCCAAGAAGAGAGTCTTCCACAAGCTTGGGGGAGGCTCGTCCAGCTATAGAATGCTTTGCCTGATCACCCTGTTAAGAAGAACGAGATACTTGATATCCTCTATAACGGACTTACCGATGCCTCTAGAGACCACCTAGATAGTTGTGCCGGTTGTGTTTTTAGGGAACGAACTGTAGAAGAAGCTGAGACCCTACTGAATAACATCTTGATCAACAATAATGCTTGGACTATTCCCGAACCACCTCCTAAGCCAACTCCGAAGAAAAGAGGTATTCTATTCCTCAGCCCCGAAGATATGCAAGAAGCCAAGAAATCTATGCAAGAGAAAGGCATTAGATCTGAGGATGTCAAAAATCTACCACCTATCAAAGAGATCCATGGTCTCGATAACCCGATACAGGTAGTAGAAGTGAATTCTCTGTGTAGGTTTGATGAGAGTGATATTCCTTTTGATAAACCTGCTAGCCTATGCTTTGATGAATTTGACAACTTTGTTGCCAAACAACAGAGTTTCAATGATTATGTTAGCAGACATTTGGAACAAAGTACTCGTATGCTTAGCTATTTAAGTACTTGTGTAGACAGAAATGTCAACGATCTGAAGCTTCTGAGTAAACATGCCTCTATGATTACTAATCAGGTAGAACAAGTACTTAAAGCTCAGAATGACCTGCTCAATGAATTAAATGACAACTTTGTCAGAGTCATTACTAGAGGAGGCAAAATGACTCAGGAACCTTTGTAACCTGAAGGTCATCCTAAGAGAATTGATTAAGATTATCAAGGAATCAATGCTGATACACCCAGTCATCCTAAGGAGAAGAAGAAGGATGATAGAAACCTACATGCCAGTTCACCAAATACTGTCACACCTGAAGAACCTAATGATATTTCTGCGTCTGATGCAGAAACACAATCTGGTGATGAACATGAACCCGGTGACAATATGGACAGTGATGTTCATAATAATGCTCAACCTAGCAATGATGAGGATGTGGAGATTGAACCTACGGTTAATCCTAATAACCCACAACCTAAGAAATACGATAAGAATGACTTCACTGCTAGGAAGCATGGTAAAGAAAGAGAGCCATGGATTCAGAGACCTATGCCCTTTCCTCCTAAGCCATCCAAGAAAAATGATGATGAGGATTTTGAGCGCTTCGTTGAGATGATAAGACCCATCTTTTTGTAGATGCAGTTAACTGATATGCTCAAGATGTCTTCGTATGCCAAGTACATGAAAGATATCGTAACTAATAAACGAAAGATACCAGATCTTGAGATCTCCACCATGCTTGCCAACTACACTTTTAAAGGTGGAACTCCTAAGAAACTTGGTGATCCCGGAGTGCCCACTATACCTTGCTCCATTAAAGGAAACTACGTAAGAACTTCCTTATGTGACCTTGGAGCCGGTGTTAGTGTTATGCCACTCTCTCGTTATCGTAGACTTGAGTTGGACAAGTTGACACCCACTGAAATTTCTCTGCAAATGGCCGACAAATCAACTGCTTTCCCTATCGGCATTTGCGAGGATGTTCCTGTTGTGGTTGCTAACACCACTATCTTAACAGACTTTGTTATCTTGGATATTCCTGAGGACGATGCCATGGCTATCATCCTCGGAAGACCCTTTTTAAACACTGCAGGGCTGTTATAGATTGCAACAAAGGCAATGTCACTTTCCATGTCAACGGTAATGAGCACTCGGTGCACTTTCCGAAGAAACGATATCAAGTACATTGCATCAATGCTGTCGAAAAGACTTCATCGATTCTTATTGGGAGCTTTGAATGCCCTATTCCTCGTGTCAAGATGAAGTATGATTTGCTTGTTGGGGAGATACATATCCCCATTGAGGTGACTTAGTGGCTATTAAAAAAAATCTCCGTTCTCTCTTGCGATTCGAGAAGGTTTTGTCATAAGGACTTGATCAATCCCATTGACGGATTTCTTTCGATAACCATGGAACGGGTGAATCAAAGAGTCACATACCTCTGTTTGGAGCTTTCATTTTCTTTTGCTTAGAAGAAAAATGATAGAATTAGTTTAGCTTTTCCTGTTTTCTGTTTTAGCGTCCCGGAGAAAAATACCTCAAAAATAAAAGTTCTCCGATGGTCCTGAAAATTTAGTATGATTTTTTCTGGAATTTTCGAAAATTTCTGGGCGTGAGAGCTGGCTGGGGGCCAGACCAGTGGGCCACAAGCCCTGCCACCACCACCTACCCCCTGGTGGTGGAGTGCAAGCTTGTGGGGCCCACAGGCACCCCCTCCACTCATTCCAGCTCTCAGCCTCTTCTTCCACCTCCAGAAAAAATTGTTTCGCAGCTCAAACCCGTGTTCTTTCTCATTTGGGTGTGATTTTCGATCTCCTTGCTCAAAGCACCATTCTCCGAACCGTTTTGGGAAAATTACTCCTTGGTAAGTGACTCCTCCGTTGGTCCAATTAGTTTTTGCTCTAGTGCTTTATCCTTCGCGAATTCTTGCTACCTTGGTGACCTTGTTCTTGAGCTAGAAATGTTGATTTTAGCTGGTCCCAAGTAGTTTTAGCACGTGATACGGTCTCTAGGCATTAGTAGGAGTAGTTGCTACAAGGTATGGATGGTTTTCATTCACTTTTCTCTTGAACTTCAAAAATTTCAGCAAAAGGAAATTATGTTCAGGAGGAAGTTTCATGGTGGTTCCTCAAGTAAGAAGGGTCCTCGTCTTTCCTTTCGGGAGCCCGAACCTTTTAAACTAAGGGACGCACTGGTACAACCATGTGAATGGCCTTCCGACGAGTTTATGATCGAAGCAGGTTTCAAGGATGAGTTTGATACACTTGTCCGCAATGCCGGGTTAGAAGAATTCCTCTCAGATAAATGTGAACAGTATGCTATGCTCACTGCCTCTTTCGTGCATAGATTTAAATTTTCAGTTGGCCTTGACTCATCCATACTGTTTGATCTGTACGATAAATCCTATACCGTGGATTTGGAGGATTTCAATTGGATTTGCAAGATACCGGATGGGGGTAGTATTAATGATCCTTCTAAGTCTTCGGTCAGAGACTTTGTCTCCAGTATAACAGTTGGAGAAACCAGAGATATCACACAAGCCACCATAGGAAGCATCCATTTCCCTGCCTTGCATTACCTTGCCCTCTTCATAGGTAGGTGCATTAACGGTAAGGGTGCACATTGTCACCTATGCGCTTTCGACCTTAGAATCCATAAGAGCACAGTAACAGGTGACAGGAGCTTCAATATGGGAGCTATAATAGCAAGGAGGCTGAATAAAAATGCGAGTGAGGGAGATTTCTTTGGTGGAGTTTATGCTACACGCTTAGCAAATTTTCTTGGAGTATCCATCCGTCCAGAAGACCCTCCTCTCCGTACAGCCTACCTTGATCGTGTCGCTCTAACACGCTACCAGTTCCTTGAGAGATATCATGGATCCCTCCTATACCGCTTGATATTTAACCGACAACGTGATTTCCATATTACCCTTCCTGCTCCTGCTTTCTTTGAATTTCAGGTAAAACGAAGATACTACATAACCATAGGAGAGGCAGAGGAGTATGAGAGGGAGGCGACTGCTGCTTGACTTTGTGAGGCAGCTATTCAGGCAGTGGCTACAGCGATCCTGTATAACACCCATTATGATTTTGGGTTTCACCAGGACCATTCATGGGAGTAGACCAAGCTAGGCCAAAAGCCTAAACTAGGGGGAGTACGTGTTCTCACCGACTTTACATTCATGCTTATGCTTTCACTTTGTTAGCCGGTGTTTACACTTTGCTACTGTATTATCCATGCTAGTTTATTTTCGGTTTCTTGTTTTCCTGTTTTGTGTCCTTTTGAGAAAACCCAAAAAGATTTTTCTTTCTTCTTTTGCTTGTTGGGAGCTTTCCCGTGTAAAGAGTTTTCTTTTTCCTTGTGCCAAGGTAGAAGATATTGGTTACAATGTTTATTGGTTCTTGCATGCTTACCTGTTTAGCTTTCAAAGAGCCATATTACTTTGTCTTCTCCTTTGTGTTTGCCTGCACATTCAGCTTAGTCCAATGCACTTATTATTGTTCACATCGTTCGGTTGTGCAAATGAAAGGCAACAATGATGATATACAATGAAAGCATGCCACACAAAATTATTATCTCTGTTTTCAAAGCTTGAGCTCTGGCACCTCTACAAATCAATGCTTCCCTCTGCGAAGGGCCTGTCTATTTATTTTCCTGTTGAGTCATCCTCCTCTTATATAAGCACCAATTAGAGAGCACCTCTGTCATTTTTATGCTTTGCTTTTGATTGATATTGAGTATGACTATGACTGGATCTTCGTTGCTATGAATTACAATGTTTAGTCAACCCTTGATCTTTGAAAGTGTTGTGCATTTATGTTTTGCGGTCTCAGAAAGAGCTAGCGAGATACCATCTATTCATATTGCTTCATGCTTGTTTTGATTGAAGTGTTGGTATTTGAAACTCATTATTATTTGCTCGTTAGCTGATTATGCCATTGATATTAGTTTACCATGAGACCTTTGTGTCATTTGCTTATGTGGTTAGCTTGTGATCTCGCTGAAATTTTGGTTATGAGTTAGACATAGTTGCAACAACAAGATCAAACAGAGTTTGTCAAAGTTTTTCTTTCTCTCCAGTTTGTCAACTGAGTTGCTTGAGAACAAGCAAGGTTTTAAGCTTGGGGGAGTTGATACGTCTCCATCGTATCTACTTTTCCAAACTCTTTTGCCCTTGTTTTGGACTCTAATTTGCATGATTTGAATGGAACTAACCTGGACTGACGCTGTTTTCAGCAGAATTGCCTTGGTGTTATTTTTGTGCAGAAATCAAAGTTCTCCAAACGTCCTGAAAATCTACGGGGAGCAGTTTTGGAAAATATAAAAAATATCTGCGCCAAGTTCCACCTGAGGGGGTGGGCCAATGGGCCACAAGCCTTGGCTCCGCCACCACCCCCTTAGTGGCGGTGGGCAGGCTTGTGGGGCCCACAAGGCTCTGCCGCCCCCAACCTCAGGTCTATAAGTCCCCTTTCGTCCCAGAAAAATAAACAGAGAAGTTTTCGTCGCGTTTACGATACGGAGGCGCCGCCACCACCTGTTCTTCATCTGGAGGGCAGATCTGGAGTCCGTCTTAGGCTCCGGAGAGGGGAAATCGTCGCCATCGTCATCAGCAACCTTCTTCCCTCTCCAATTCCATGAAGCTCTTCGTCGTTCGTGAGTAATCTATTTGTAGGCTCGCTAGGCGGTGATGAGTAGGATGAGATCTATCATGTAATCGAGTTAGTTTTGATGGGGATTGATCCCTAGTATCCACTATGTTCTGAGATTGATGTTGCTACTACTTTGCCATGCTTAATGCTTGTCACTAGGGCCCAAGTGCCATGATTTTAGATCTGAAATTATTATGTTGTCACCAATATATGTGTGTTTTAGATCCGATCTTGCAAGTTGTAGTAACTACTATGTGTTATGATCCGGCAACCCCGGAGTGACAATAACCGGAACCACTCCCGGTGATGACCATAGTTTGAGGAGTTCATGTGTTCACCAAGTGCTAATGTGTTGGTCCGGTTCTTTATTAAAAGGAGAACCTTAATATCCCGTAGTTTCCTTTTGGACCCCGTTGCCACGGGAGGGATGGACAATAGATGTCATGCAAGTTCTTTTCCCTAAGCACGTATGACGACACACGGAATGCATACCTACATCACATTGACGAACGGGAGCTAGCCACATATCTCTCCGTGTTATAGTTGTTGCATGATGAATATCATCCAAACAAATCACCGACCCATTGCCTACGAGTTTGTCATACTGCTGCTGCTACTACTGTTGCTACTGTTGTTACTTGTCTTGCTCTGCTGCTGCTACTACTGTTGCTACTGCTGTTACTTGTCTTGCTCTGCTGCTGCTACTACTGTTGCTACTGTTGTTACTTGTCTTGCTTTGCTGCTGCTACTACTGTTGCTACTGTTGTTACTTGTCTTGCTCTACTGCTACTGTCGCTACTACCGTCGCTTGCTACTGTTGCTACTTGCTACTGCTGTCACTACCGCTGTTCCTTGCCACTATCGTTACTCGCTACTTTGCTGTTACTACTTTGCTTGCAGATACTAATCTTTCAGGTGTGGTTGAATCTGATAAATTTAGCTGTTAATACTTGAGAGTATTCTCTCACCTCCCGTCGTGCGAATCAAAAAATTTGGGTCGAATACTCTACCCTCGAAAACTGCTACGATCCCACGCGCTGGTGGGCGTCAACAACATTCTTCTAGTTTCGATTGCCGGAGAGTGCTAGCAGCATTCTTCTGGTGCTGTTGCAAGGGGAAGAACAATTGACATCAGTAGCCTGTTGATTACCCAGAGGAGGCCTCTTGCATGGTGGTTTGAGGGCGAATTTGTTTGCATACTTAGGAGTTACATAGCGATATTCCTTCCACTCCTTAGTTCACCTACGTTCGATTTTCTGAAGCCTTATCTTACGCTTCGGCATGGTTTCTTTGCCATATATTTCCTCATCATGTGTGCAGTAGTCAGGGTATATTTCTTCAGGAATATCAACTGCAGTGTTCTGTTCAAGTTTCTTTCCTCCTTTTTGGTTTCTGTCATCTTCCATTTTCTTCAACTCATGCTTTTGCTGAGGAATTTGCACTCTTGAAGATTCTGATAACACTGGTAAAGTTTCTTCGAGGAACGCTGCAAATGAGTTAAGTTGATGAGAACCTAGTGATTCATCAGCTGACATTTTGTACTTGTGAATAGAGTATGGGTGCAGAGAATTTGGAGAGGTCATATGCGTTCTCAGATTTGAAGAAATTAAAGATTTTAGAAGTTGAGGAATTTGACCAATGGGTTGAGGAATTTGACTAAGCATTATCATCTTGGGTTCCAGAGTTGTGTAGATTCGAGAATTTACACAATTGAGGAATCACATGAAGAATTTGAGTGGCTTAGTGAAATTCATCAAGTGTTTGAGGAATGAGTGTGCGAGGCTGATAGACACTGAGGAAAAACAATTATCGCGGATCTAAAGTGAAATAGTAGATCAACAGAGGCAGTAAAAATAAGATTTTAATTACCCCGAGCGAAGAACACGAAGAACAGACGCAGTAAAAGTGAGAACCTCTTCGGTTCAGATCTTCTGCGCCCTAACTTGGCGGCACAAGATAGCTACGGCGGTGGCGGAAGAAGATATTCTGCTTTCGGCGTGAGTTCGGCAAGGGCGAGGGTGATGCAGTGAAGTTGTTCCTCACCGGCGACGAGATTGCTAGCGGTGGTGCTAGGTTTGAGCTCGAGCGGAGAGGTGACGAGAGGACGAAGGGTTTTAGTTGAAGGGGGTAAGGACCTATTTATAGCTCAGGTGAAAAACTGTTCGGGCGAATCTTTCGGACCGAACTGCCCTTGCCTGTTCGTCTCCGCACGACACGTGGAGCCCACGATTGAAGTGGTGGAGATTGTGCTTATCCGAGCGTGGGAAGTGGGTTTAGTTACTGTGTAACGACATAAAATTCATTTTTGAAGATTTGAGGATTCCCTTGCAAAATCCTGAGCTCACAAGGATACAGTGAGGATTTTGAACAAGTTTCAAGTAGAACGCATATGAAGAATTGAATAGATTGGGTTGAGTATAGCATAGAGGGGAGTCGGGTCCGATCACATTCACTTAGATGAAATATCAAATTGAAGACAGAGCTATAATGTATTGAGGACATTGAAATGACAGTCTATATATATATATATCTAGGCAAATGAAAATCATCAAACGTTTTGAAGATTTTGAGAATCATGAGGATTTTGTGAGGATTTTGTTACAAAGCGTCAGGTTGATGAATTTCAACTTTGAAGATTAAAAGCTTTTAGAATTTCAAAGTTGGGTGGTGGCGTGACCCACCGTATAAGAATGATGATTTCAGCCACCGCATACAATTGTCATAGGGCCCTGAGAACCAAATTCTTCATTAATTTCCTCACACTAAGAGTGATATTCTTCATTGATTGAAGAAAATAGATTCTTCGTGTGTTGCACATCTAAGTCATCAATTTTGCATAAGTGTTAGGATGTATGCATGTTTTCACCAAACATTTGAAGACTCTAAGAAATTTAGCTCACACCTCAACTTGCAAAACCTTTTCTCAGCCAAGGGCTTAGTGAAAATATCTGCTAGTTGATCGTCAGTCTTCACATGGTCGATGATGATATTGCCCTTGAGGACATGGTCCCGAAGAAAATGATGACGAATCTGGATGTGCTTAGTCTTCGAGTGTTGTACTGGGTTGTATGCGATCTTGATTGCACTCTCATTGTCGGAGTAGAGAGGCACATTCTTCATGTTGATGCCGTAGTCCTTGAGGGGTTGCTTCATCCACAGCAGTTGAGCACAGCAGGATCCCGCGGCAATGTACTCAGCTCCGACAGTGGAGAGAGAAACACAGTTCTGCTTGTTTGAGGACCAGCAGACTAATGATCTTTCGAGGAAATGACAAGTGCCAGATGTTGACTTGCGATCCACACGGTCACCAGCATAGTCAGAATCAGAATATCCCACGAGATGAAGATTTGAGACCTTGGGGGCACCACAATCCTAGTGTTGGTGTGTGAGCTAAGTATCGAAGAATATGCTTCATAGCCTTATGGTGTGATTCCTTCGGTTTTGCTTGAAAACGAGAACACATGCAAACACTAATCAATATATCTGGCCTAGATGCACATAGATACAATAAAGAGCCAATCATCGAGCGATATACGTGTTGATCGAAATCTTTACCATTTTCGTCAGTGCAGAGGTGGCCGTTGGTAGGCATGGGAATCTTGGCGCCTTTGCATTAATGCATGTCGAATTTCCTTAGAACATCCTTGAGGTATTTCTCCTGTGGTATGAAGATGCCATTGTGTTGTTGACGAATTTGAAGACCTAAGAAGAATTTCAGCTCCCCCATCATAGACATCTGATATTCTTCACTCATCATTTAAGCAAATTCATCACTGTAGCATTTGTCAGTACAACCAAATATGATGTCATCGACATATATTTGGCACATAAATAGTTCATTATCATAGGATTTTGTGAAAAGAATTGGATCGAGTGAACCAGGTTTGAAGCCTTTCTTGATGAGGAATTCCTTCAATGTATCATACCACGCCCGAGGGGCTTGCTTGAGGCCATAGAGTGCCTTTTTGAGTCTGAAGACTTTGTCTGGATTCTTCGGATCCTCAAAACCTGGGGGCTGAGCAACATATACTTCTTCCTCAAGCTTACCATTGAGGAATGCACTTTTCACATCCATTTGATATAGAATAATGTTATGATGATTAGCATAAGCAAGTAGAATTCGAATAGCTTCAAGTCTAGCAAGAGGTGAAAACGTTTCATCGAAATCAATTCCTTCAACCTGTATGTAGCCTTGGGCCACAAGTCGTGCCTTATTCCTCACCACTTGACCATCCTCATCTTGCTTGTTTCGGAAAATCCACTTGGTGCTGATGATATTGTGCTTGCGAGGATCTGGTCGTTTGACGAGTTCCCACACATCATTTAGCTTGAATTGAAGAAGTTCATCTTGCATGGCTTGAATCCACTCAGGTTCCATGAAAGCTTCAGCAACTTTTTAGGGTTCTATGATAGACACAAAGGAGGAATGCCCACAAAAGTTAACTAAGTGTGAAGCTTTTGAGTGAGTGAGAGGACCTGGCGCGTTTATGTCATCGAGGATTTTGTCAAGTTCTACTTCATTTGCAATCCTCGGATGAGCTGGTTGAGGATTTTGTGTGGGCTGAGGAATTTGCTCTGGAGCAATTTCCTCAGGAGCGCCTTCTTGAATTTCATCAATGCTGGGGACGATTTCTTCAGCAATTTCCTCAGTAAGAACAACGTCTTCGGTAGCTTTGAACTTGATTGCTTCCTCAGGAGATAATTTATCTGGAACAGGAGGCAAATGCTCTCTTTGCGAGCCACTAGTTTCATCGAACCACACATCTATAGTTTCAACAACCTTGTTGTGATAGGTGTTGGAGACTGTAGGTGTGAAATCCTTTCTGTAACCAAGCATAAAACCCTCATGTGCTTTAGGCGCAAATTTTGAGCTATGGTGAGGATCTGTAATCCAGCATCTTGCACCAAAGACTTTGAAAAAACTCACATTGGGTTTCTTGTCAGTGATGAGTTCATATGAGGTTTTCTTGAGGAATTTGTGAAGATATACCCTGTTGATGATGTGGCAAACAGTGTTGATTGCTGATGTCTACTACGCAACCTTCTCCTTGTAGACGTTGTTGGGCCTCCAAGTCCAGAGGTTTGTAGGACAATAGCAATTTCCCCTCAAGTGGGTGACCTAAGGTTTATCAATCCGCGGGAGGCGTAGGATGAAGATGGTCTCTCTCAAGCAACCCTGCAACCAAATAACAAAGAGTCTCTTGTGTCCCCAACACACCCAATACAATAGTAAGTTGTATAGGTGCACTAGTTCGGCGAAGAGATGGTGATACAAGTGCAATATGGATGGTATATATAGGTTTTTGTAATCTGAAATTACAAAAACAGCAAGGTAACTAGTAACAAAAGTGAGCACAAACTGTATTGCAATGCGTGGAAACAAGGCCTAGGGTTCATACATTCACTAGTGAAGTTCTCTCAACAATGATAACATAATTGGATCATATAACTAGCCCTCAACATGCAACAAAGAGTCACTCCAAAGTCACTAATAGTGGAGAACTAACAAAGAGATTATTGTCGGGTACGAAACCACCACAATGTTATTCTTTCTGATCGATCTATTCAAGAGTCCGTAGTAAAATAACATGAAGCTATTCTTTCCGTTCGATCCATCATAGAGTTCGCACTAGAATAACACCTTAAGATATATATCAACCAAGACCCTAATGTCACCTAGATACTCCATTGTCACCTCAAGTATCCGTGGGCATGATTATACGATATGCATCACATAATCTCAGAATCATCTATTCAACCAACACATAGAACTTCAAAGAGTGCCTCAAAGTTTCTACCGGAGACTCAAAACATGTGCCAACCCCTATGCATAGGTTCCCAATGTCCCGAACCCGCAAGTTGATTACCAAAACATACATCAAGTACTCACATGAATTAAACGTGTGCCAACCCATATGCATAGGTTCCCAATGTCACAAACCCGCAAGTTGATCACCGCAGATAGACACGTGCAAGACATACATCAAGTGTTCTCAAAGACTCAATTTGATAAGATAACTTCAAAGGGGAAACTCAATTCATTACAAGAAGGGAGAGGGGGAAGAACATCATAAGATCCAACCATAGTAGCAAAGCCCGAGGTACATCGAGATCAAGACATCTCAAGAACACGAGAGAGAGAGAGAGAGATCAAACGCATCGCTACTAGTGCATACCCTCAGCCCCGAGGGAGAACTACTCCCTCCTCGTCATGGAGATCGCCGGGATGATGAAGATGGCCACCGAAGATGGATTCCCCCTCCGGCAGGGTGCCAGAACGGGCTCTAGATTGGTTTTTGGAGCCTACAGAGGCTTGCGGCGGCGGAACTCCCGATCTAGGTTTCTTTTTGGGGGTTTCTATATTTATAGGAATTTATGGCGGTGGAATTACGTCGGTTGGGCCCACGAGGAGGTCACAAGCCTGGTAGGCCCCGCCTAGGGGGGGGGGGGCAGGCCTACCGGGCTTGTGACTCCCTCGTGGCTTTTCTGGCCTTCTTCCAAACCTTCGGGGGTCTCTTTTGGTCAAAACAAATCATCGTAAAGTTTTATTCCATTTGGACTCCTTCTGAAAAAGGGTCAAAAACATGAAAAAAAACAGAAACCGACACTTGGCACTGAGTTAATAGCTTAGTCCCAAAAAAGATATAAAATAGCATATTCATGCATATAAAACATCCAAAGTTGACAAGATAATAGCATGGAACCATCAAAATTTATAGATACGTTGGAGACGTATCAAGCATCCCCAAGCTTAACTCCTGCTCGTCGTCGAGTAGGGAAGTGATAAAAACCGAATTTTTGATGTGGAATGCAACCTAACATATTTGTCCTTTGTAACTTATTTCTTGTGGCATGAATGTTCAGATCCGTAAGATTCAAAACAATAGTTTACTATTGACATGGAAACAATAATACTTCAAGAAAACTAGCAAAGTAATCATGAACTTTTGAAATAACAAGGCCAAATAAAGTTATCCCTACAAAATCATATAGTCTGGCTATGCTCCATCATCCCCACACAATGAATTTAAATCATGCACAACCCCGGTATTAGCCAAGTAATTGTTTTTGCACTCTTACTTTCTCAAACTTTTTCAACTCTCATGCAATACATGAGCGTGAGCCATGGATATAGCACAATAGGTGGAATAGAGTGTGGTGGAGGTTGTGAGGCAAAAAGGAGGAGATGGTCACATTGAGTCGGCGTATCAATGGGCTATGGATATGCCCATCAACAGATATCAATGTGAATGAGTAGGGATTGCCAAGGAACGGATGCACAAGAGCTATAAGTGTGTGAAAGCTCAAAAGGAGAACTAGTGGGTGTGCACCCAACTTGCTTGCTCACGAAGACCTAGGGCAATTTTGAGGAAGCCCATCATTGGAATATACAAGCCAAGTTATATAATGAAAATTCCCACTAGTATAAGGAAGTTCCAAAACAAGAGACTCTCTATCATGAAGAACATGGTGCTTTTTGAAGCACAAGTGTGGAGGAAGATAGTAGCATTGTCCCTTCTCTCTTTTTCTTTTTTTTTGTTTGGGCTCTTTGGCCTCTTTCCAATTTTTTTGTGGGCAACTTTGGCCTCTTTTTTTTATTTCCTCACATGGGACAATGCTCTAATAATGATGATCATCAAAACTTTATTTACTCACAACTCAATACTTAGAGAAATGATGACTCTATATGAAATGCCTCCGGCAGTGTACCGGGATGTGCAACGATCTAGCTTAGTGTATGACGTTGAAACATCTCGCTAGCTATCTTACGATCATGCAATGGCAATATGAAAGTGACGACACATATCATGAGACGGAATGGTGGGAGTTGCATGGCAATATATCTCGGAATGGCTATGAAAATGCCGTAATAGGTAGGTATGGTGGCTGTTTTGAGGAAGGCATATGGTGGGTTTGTGCACCGGCGAAAATTGCGCGGCACTAGAGAGGCTAGCAATGGTGGAAGCTGAAAGTGCATATATACCATGGATTCACATTAGTCATGAAGAACTCACATACTTATTGCAAAAGTTTTTATTAGTAATCGAAACAAAGTGCTAAACGCATACTCCTAGGGGAAGGGTTGGTAGGTGTTAACCATCGCGCCATCCCGACCGCAACACAAAGGATGACAATCAATAGATCAATTATGCTCCGACTTCCTAACATAGCGGTTCACCATACGTGCATGTTAAGGGAATCACTAACTTCAACACAAGTATTTCTAGATTCACAACACCCTACTAACATAACTCTTAATATTACCAAATCCACGTCTCAAAACTATTTCGGAGGAATCAAACTTCTCTTTCTAATCAATGCACATGAATATGAAGGTTTTTATCCTCTTTGGATGCCTATCATATTAGGACTAGATTCATAACCTAAGAAAGGTACCATTCTGTTTAAGACTCTCAAAATGATCTAACTGAAGCACGAGAGTTCAACTAGTTCTATAAAATAGAACCATTGCAATGCTCTACAAAGATATAAGTGAAGCACTAGAGCAAAAGACAAACTACTCCAAAAGATATAAGTGAAGCTCAATGAGTAGTTGAAAAACTATTTGGATATGTGGAGACTCTCCCATCTAAGAATTTAAGATCCTAAGTACCTTATTCAAACAAAATAAAATGACGCTCCAAGAAAAACACATATCATGTGGTGAATAAAAATATAGCCCCAAGTAAAGTTGTCGATGGATTGAAGACGAAAGAGGGGATGCCTTCCCGGGGCATCCCCAAGCTTAGGCTTTTTGGTATCCATGAATATGGCTTGGGATGCTTGTTTAGCAGATCTCTGGCAATGGATAGACAAATGCTATTCTCGATTGCTCAACAATTATAAATTGTCTTGCAATGACCCACCAACGCGTGGGATCGAGGCCGTTTTCGAGGGTAGAGTATTCAACCCAAATTTGTTGATTCGCCGGTAGGAAGTGATAGGATACTCTCAAGTATTAGCAGCTGAATGTGTCATATTCAACCACACCTGAAAGATTAGTATCTGCAAGCAAAGTATCAACAACAAAGTAGCAGCAAAGCAAGCAAGTAACAACAGCAGCAACAGTGGTAACAGCAGCAGAGCAAAACAAGAAACAACAGCAATGGGACAAACTCGTAGGCAACGGGTTGGTGATTTGTTTGGATGATATTCATCGTGCAACAGTTATAACACAGAGAGATATGTGGCTCGCTCCCGTTCATCAATGTGATGTAGGCATGCATTCCGTGTGTCGTCATACGTGCTTAGGGAAAAGAACTTGCATGACATCTATTGTCCATCCCTCCCATGGCAGTGGGGTCCAAAAGGAAACTACGGGATATTAAGGTTCTCCTTTTAATAAAGAACCAGACCAACGCATTAGCACTTGGTGAACACATGAACTCCTCAAACTATGGTCATCACCGGGAGTGGTTCTGGTTATTGTCACTCCGGGGTTGCCGGGTCATAACACATAGTAGGTAACTACAACTTGCAAGATCGGATCTAAAACACACATATATTGGTGACAAAATAATAATTTCAGATCTGAAATCATGGCACTCGGGCCCTAGTGACAAGCATTAAGCATGGGAAAGTAGTAGCAACATCAATCTCAGAACGTAGTGGATACTGGGGATCAATCCCCGTCAAAACTAACTCGATTACATGATAGATCACATCCTACTCATCACCGCCCTGCGAGCCTACGAATAGATTACTCACAAACGATGAAGAGCTTCATGGAATTGGAGAGGGAAGAAGGTTGATGATGACGATGGCGACGATTTCCCCTCTCCGGAGCCCAAAACGGACTCCAGATCTGCCCTCCAGATGAAGAACAGGATGTGGCGGCGCCTCCATATCGCAAACGCGACGAAATCTTCTCTCTTGATTTTTTCTGGGACGAAAGTGAATTTATAGAGCTGAGTTTGGCGGCGGCAGGGCCACGTGGGCCCCACAAGCTTGCTAGCCGCCACCAGGGGGGTGGCGGCTACACGGTTTGTGGCCCACTGGCCCATCCCCTCCGGTGGATCTTTGCGCAGGTATTTTTCATATTTTTCAGAAATATTCTCCGTAAATTTTCAGGACGTTCCGAGAAACAACACCAAGGCAATTCTGCTGAAAACAGCATCAGTCCAAGTTAGTTCCATTCAAACCATGCAAATTATAGTCCAAAACAAGGGCAAAAGAGTTTGGAAAGGTAGATACGTTGGAGACGTATCAACTCCCCCAAGCTTAAAACCTTGCTTGTCCTCAAGCAACTCAGTTGACAAACTGAGAGAGAAATAAAAAAATTGACAAACTATGTTTGATCTTGTAGTTGCAACTATGTCTAACTCATAACCATAATTTCAGCAAGATCACAAGTTAACCACATAAGCAAGCGACACAAAGGTCTCACGGTAAACTAATATCAATGGCATAATCAGCTAACGAGCAAATAATAATGAGTTTCAAATACCAACAATTCAATCAAAACAAGCATGAAGCAATATGAATAGGTGGTATGTCGCTAGCTCTTTGTGAGACCGCAAAACATAAATGCAGAACACTTTCAAAGATCAAGGGCTGACTAAACATTGTAATTCATAGCAACGAAGATCCAATCATAGTCATACTTAATATCAATGAAAAGCAAAGCATAAAAATGACAGAGGTGCTCTCTAATTGGTGCTTATATAAGAAGAGGAAGACTCAATAGGAAAATAAATAGACAGGCCCTTCGCAGAGGGAAGCATTGATTTGTAGAGGTGCCAGAGCTCAAGCTTTGAAAACAAAGATAATAATTTTGGGTGGCATGCTTTCATTGTCAATGCAATGACCAAGAGTTCTCAATATCTTCCATGCTACTCATGCTATAGGCGGTTCCCAAATAGAAAAGTAAAGTTTTAACTCCCCCACCACCAATCAATCACACTCCGTGACGAGCCGAATCCTCGGGTACCGTCCATACTAACATCAATCCGGGGGGAGTCTTGTTTTACAGTTATGTTTTCGATTTAGGCATGGAACTAGGCATTCCAATTACCGGCCCCTTTCTCATGAATGACAGTGAATAAAAACATGTCGAGGATAACAGGCCTAACATGGAAGATACCAATAGCCCTCTGTCACCACCTGAGCGGTTCGGTCATGCAAAACAGATTATTTCTTGAAGGTTTAGAGAATGGCACATGCAAATTTACTTGCAACGGCAGGTAGATACCGCAAATAGGTAGGTATGGTGGACTCTCATGGAAAAACTTTTGGGTTTAATGGAAGTGGATGCACAAGCAGTATTCCACTTAGTACAAGTGAAGGATAGCAAAAGACTAGGAAGCGACCAACTAGAGAGAGACAACAGTCATCAAGATGCAATGAGTTTGACTAACATTGAATGCAAGCATGAACAGGATATAAATCACCATGAACACGAACATCATAGAGGCTATGTTGATTTTGTTTCAACTACATGCATGAACATGCGCCAAGTCAAGCCACCCGAATCATTCAAAGGAGAATACCATCCTATCATACTACATCATAGTCATCTCAAAAATCTATGTTGGCATTCAAGACAAACCATTATAAGCTCTCGACTAATTAAGCATGGCATCAGAAACTATGATCTCTAAGTTGTCATTGCAAACATGGTTCTCTCACAACAAAGCTGAATCAGGCATGACAAGCTAGTCATATTTACAAAAACAAAATAGATAGAGTTCATACCAGCTTTTCCAATCTCAGTCACTTCATCATATATCATCATTATTGCTTTTCACTTGCACGATCGAACGATGTGAACAATAATAAGAGTGCTCGTGCATTGGACTAAGCTGAATCTGTAGGAAAACACAAAGGATAAGACAAAGTAATATGGCTCTTTGAAAGCTAAAAAGGTATGCATGCAAGAGGCACTAAACATTGTAACCAATATCTTCTACCTTGAACCAAAAAAAGAAAACTATTTACACGGGAAAACTCCCAACAAGCAAAAAGAAGAAAGGAAAATCTTTTAGGGCTTTCTCAAAAGGACACAAAACAAGATAACAAGAAAACGAAAATAAACTAGCATGGATAATAAAGTGGCAAAATGTAAACACCGACTAACAAAGTGAAAGCATAAGCATGAATGTAAGGTTGGTGAGAACACGTACTCCCCCAAGCTTAGGCTTTTGGCCTAGCTTGGTCAACTCCCAAGGATGGTCCTGGTGAAACCCAAAATCAAAATGGGTGTTATACGGGGGTGCTGCAGCCACTGCATGAATAGCTGCCTCACGATGTCGAGCAGCCGTCGCCTCCCTCTCATACTCCTCTGCCTCTCCTATGGTTATGTAGTATCTTCGTTTTACCTGAAAGTCAAAGAAAGCAGGAGCAAGAAGGGTAATATGGAAAACACGCTGCCGGTTAAATATCAAGCGGTAAAGGAGAGATCCATGATCCCTCTCAAGGAACTGGTAGCGTGTTAGAGCGACACGATCAAGGTAGGTTGTACGAAGAGGGGGGTCTTCTGAACGGATGGATACTCCAAGAAAATTTGCTAAGCGTGTAGCATAAATTCCACCAAAGAAATCCCCCTCAATGGCATTATTATTCAGCCTCCTTGCTATTATAGCTCCCATGTTGAAGCTCCTGTCACCTGTTACTGCGCTCTTAAGGATACTAAGGTCGGAAGCACATAGGTGACAATGTGCACCCTTGTCGTTAATGCACCTACCTATGAAGAGGGCAAAGTAGTGCAAGGCAGGGAAATGAATGCTTCCTATGGTAGCTTGCGTGATATCTCTAGTTTCTCCAACAGTTATACTGGAGACAAAGTCTCTGACCGAAGACTTAGAAGGATCATTAATACTACCCCCATCGGGTATCTTGTAAATCCTATTGAAATCCTCCAAATCCATGGTGTGGGATTTTGTATGGATGAGTCACGACCAACTGAAAATTTAAATCTACGCACGAAAGAGGCAGTGAGCACATCATACTGTTCACATTTATCTGAGAGGAATTCTTCTAACCCGGCATTGCGGACAAGTGTATCAAACTCATCCTTGAAGCCTGCTTCGATCATGAACTCATCGGAAGGCCATTCACATGGTTGTACCGGTGCGTCCCTTAGTTGATAAGGTTCGGGCTCCCGAAAAGAAAGACGGGGACCCTTCTTACTTGAGGAACCACCATGAAACTTCCTCCTGAACATAATTTCCTTTGCTGAAATTTTTGAAGTTCAAGAGAAAAGTGAACAAAGGCCAACCACACCTCGTAGCAACTACTGCTACTAGTGCCTAGAGATCGTATCACGCGCTAAAACTACTTGGAACCAGCTAAAATCAATATTTCTAGCTCAAGAACAGGGTCACCAAGGTAGCAAGAATACGCGAAGGATAAAGCACTAGAGCAAAAACTAATTGGACCAATGGAGGAGTCACTTACCAAGGAGTAATCTCCCCAAAACGGTTCGGAGAATGGTGCTTTGAGCAAGGAGATCGAAAATCAAAGCCAAATAAGCAAGAACACGGGTTTGAGCTGCGAAACAATTTTTTCTGGAGGTGGAAGAAGAGGATGGGAGCTGGAATGAGTGGAGGGGGGCCATGTGGGCCCCACAAGCTTGCTAGCCGCCACGAGGGGGCGGCGGCTGCAGGGCTTGTGGCCCACTGGTTTGGCGCCCAGGCCAGCTCTCACGCCTAGTATTTTTCAAATATTCTAGAAAGAATCATACTAGATTTTCAGGACCATCGGAGAACTTTTATTTTTGGGGTATTTTTCTCTGGGACGCTAAAACAGAAAACAGAAAAAACTAAACTAAATCTATCATTTTTCTTCTAAGCAACAGAAAGTGAAAGCTTAAAACAAAGGTATGTGACTCTTTGATTCATCCATTTCATGGTCATCGAAAGAAATCCATCAATGGGGTTGATCAAATCCTTATGACAAAACCTTCTCGAATCACAAGAGAGAACGGAGAATTTTCGAATAGCCACTAAGTTACCTCAATGGGGATATGTATCTCACCAACAAGCAAATCATACTTCATCTTGACATGAGGAATAGGGCATTCAAAGCTCCCAATAAGAACCGATGAAGTCTTTTCGATAGCATTGATGCAATGTACTTGATATCGTTTCTTCGGAAAGTGCACTGTGTGCTCATTACCGTTGACATGGAAAGTGACATTGCCTTTGTTGCAATCTATAACAACCCCTGCCGTGTTCAAAAAGGGTCTTCCGAGGATGATAGCCATGGCATCGTCCCCGGGAATATCCAAGATAACAAAGTCTGTTAAGATAGTGGTGTTAGCAACCACAACAGGCACATCCTTGCAAATGCCGATAGGGAAAGCAGTTGATTTGTCGGCCATTTGCAGAGAGATTTCAGTGGGTGTGAACTTATCCAGTTCAAGTCTATGATAAAGAGAGAGAGGCATAACACTAACACCGGCTCCAAGGTCACATAAGGCAGTTCTTACGTAGTTTCCTTTAATGGAGCAAGGTATAGTGGGCACTCCGGGATCACCAAGTTTCTTAGGAGTTCCACCTTTGAAAGTGTAATTGGCAAGCATGGTGGAGATCTCAAGATCTGGTATCTTCCGTTTATTGGTCACGATATCTTTCATGTACTTGGCATATGGAGACATTTTAAGCATATCAAGTAACCGCATCCGTAGAAAGATGGGTCTTATCATCTCAACGAAGCGCTCAAAATCCTTATCATCCTTTTTCTTGGATGGCTTAGGAGGAAAGGGGATAGGTCTCTGAACCCATGGCTCCCTTTCTTTACCATGCTTCCTAGCAGCAAAGTCATTCTTATCGTATCTCTTAGGTTGTGGGTTATCAGGATTAACCGTAGGTTTAATCTCCACATCCTCATCATTGCTAGGTTGAGCATTATTATGAACATCGTTGTCCATATTATCACCAGGTTCATGTTCATCACCAGATTGTGTTTCTGCATCAGACGCAAAAATATCATTAGTTTCTTCAAGTGAGACAGTATTTGGTGACCTGTCATGTGGGTTTCTATCATCCTTCTTCTTCTCCTTAGGATGACTGGGTGTATCAGGATTAATTCCTTGAGAATCTTGATCAATTCTCTTAGGATGGCCTTCAGGACACAAAGGTTCCCGAGTCATTTTGCCTTCTCTAGTAATGACTCTGACAGAGTTGTCATTTAATTCATTGAGCAAGTCATTCTGAGCTTTAAGTACTTGTTCTACCTGAGTAGTAATCATAGAGGCATGTTTACTCAGAAGCTTTAAATCATTGACATTTCTGTCTACACAAGCACTTAAATGGCTAAGCATGCGAGTACTTTGTTCCAAATGTCTGCTAACATAATAATTGAAACTTTGTTGTTTGGCAACAAAGTTGTCAAATTCATCAAAGCATAGGCTAGCAGGTTTGTCAAAAGGAATATCACTCTCATCAAACCTACGTAGAGAATTCACTTCTACCACTTGTATCGGGTTATCGAGACCATGGATCTCTTCGATAGGTGGTAGATTTTTGACATCTTCAGATCTAATGCCTTCCTCTTGCATAGATTTCTTGGCTTCTTGCATATCTTCGGGACCGAGGAATAGAATACCTCTTTTCTTAGGAGTTGGCTTAGGAGGTGGTTCGAGAATAGTCCAAGCATTATCGTTGATCAAGATATTATTCAGAAGGATCTCAGCTTGTTCGATAGTTCGTTACCTAAAAACACAACCGACACAACTATCTAGGTGGTCTCTAGAAGCATCGGTAAGTCCGTTATAGAATATATCAAGTATCTTGTTCTTCTTAAGAGGGTGATCAGGCAAAGGATTCTGTAGCTGGATGAGCCTCCCCCAAGCTTGTGGGAGACTCTCTTCTTTGAGTTGAGCAAAGTTGTATATTTCCTGCAAGGCAGCGTGCTTCTTATGGGCAGGGAAATATTTCTCACAGAAGTAATAGACCATATCCTGGGGACTACTCACACATCCAGGAGCCAGAGAGGTGAACCAGGCTTTAGCGTCATCCTTTAGAGAGAAAGGAAACAGCTTAAGGATATAGTAGTAGCGGATCTTCTCCTCACTAGTGAAAAGGGTGGCTATATCTTGTAGTTTGGTAAGATGGGCTACGACCGTCTCAGACTCATAACCGTGGAAAGGATCAGATTCGACTAGAGAGATTATCTCAGGGTCGACAGAGAATTCATAATCCTTATCGGTGATAAAGATATGTGAAGTGGCAAACTTCGGGTCGTATTTCATCCTAGCTTTCAGAGATTTTTCCTTCCACTTGAGAAGTAATTTCTCAGCGTCATAGGCATCCTTACACACAAGAAAATCCTCAGCTATCTCTCCCTCCATAACATACCCCTCAGGTATATCAGGCAATTCATATCTAGGAGAGCTAGATCTAGCAGGAGCAAAAGCAGGTTCTATCTCAATAGTATCGGCAGTTTCAGAAGCATCACGAGCATTGGCAGTAACTCTAGCAATATGAGCATCAAGGAACACCCCTAGTGGAACATCAGGCAAAGTAGTATCTCTAGCAGTATCAAGCATAGCATCATCAGGCAAAGCAGTATCAGGCATAGCATCTCTAGCAGTATTAGGCATAACATCTCTAGCAGTATCAAGCATAGCATCTCTAGCAGTATCAGGCATAGCATCTCTAGCAGTATCAGGCAAACCAGTATCAGGCATAGCAGCATCATCAAGCACAGGCGACATATCAAGATTTCTAGCAGGAGGTGATGTCGCAAACTTACTCATAACTGAAGGTGAATCAAGTGCAGAGCTAGATGGCAATTCCTTACCTCCCCTCGTAGCTGAGGGCAAAACTCTGGTTTTTGGATCCTTCAGAATCTTCATAGTGATCAGCAGATATAAATCCCAAGTGACTCAGAGAATATAGCAATCGCTTCCCCGGCAACGGCGCCAGAAAAATGATGTTTAGTAGATCTCTCGCAATGGCTAGACAAATGCTATTCTCGATTGCTCAACAATTATAAATTGTCTTGCAATGACCCACCTGCGCGTGGGATCTAGGCAGTTTTCGAGGGTAGAGTATTCAACCCAAATTTGTTGATTCGCTAGTAGGAAGTGAGAGGATACTCTCAAGTATTAGCAGTTGAATGTGTCAGATTCAACCACACCTGAAAGATTAGTATCTCCAAGCAAAGTATCAACAACAAAGTAGCAGCAGAGCAAGCAAGTAACAGCAGTAGCAATAGTGGTAACAGCAGCAGAGCAAGACGAGTAACAACAGCAGCAACAGCAGTAACAACAGTAGAGCAAGACAAGTAACAACAGAAGTGGGACAAACTCGTAGGAAATGGGTCAGTGATTTGTTTGGATGATATTCATCATGCAACAGTTATAACACGGAGAGATATGTGGCTAGCTCCCGTTCGTCAATGTGATGTAGGCATGCATTCCGTGTGTCGTCATACGTGCTTAGGGAAAAGAACTTGCATGACATCTATTGTCCATCCCTCCTGTGGCAGCGGGGTCCAAAAGGAAACTACGAGATATTAAGGTTCTCCTTTTAATAAAGAACCGGACCAACGCATTAGCACTTGGTGAACACATGAACTCCTCAAACTATGGTCATCACCGGGAGTGGTTCCGGTTATTGTCACTCCGGGGTTGCCGGGTCATAACACATAGTAGGTAACTACAACTTGCAAGATCGGATCTAAAACACACATATATTGGTGACAACATAATAATTTCAGATCTGAAATCATGGCACTCGGGCCCTAGTGACAAGCATTAAGCATGGCAAAGTAGTAGCAACATCAATCTCAGAACATAGTGGATACTAGGGATCAATCCCCGTCAAAACTAACTCGATTACATGATAGATCTCATCCTACTCATCACCGCCCAGCGAGCCTACGAATAGATTACTCATGAACGATGAAGAGCTTCATGGAATTGGAGAGGGAAGAAGGTTGATGATGACGATGGCGACGATTTCCCCTCTCCGGAGCCCAAAACGGACTCCAAATCTGCCCTCCAGATGAAGAACAAGATGTGGCGGCGCCTCCGTATCGCAAACGGGATGAAATCTTCTCTCTTGATTTTTCTGGGATGAAAGTGAATTTATAGAGCTGAGTTTGGGGGGGGGGCAGGGCCACGTGGGCCCCACAAGCTTGCTAGCCGCCACCAGGGGGTGGCGGCTACAGGGCTTGTGGCCCACTGGCACATACCCTCCGGTGGATCTTTGCGCAGGTATTTTTCATATTTTTTAGAAATATTCTCCGTAAATTTTTATGACGTTCCGAGAACTTCCATTTCTGCACAAAAACAACACCAAGGCAATTCTGCTGAAAACATCGTCAGTCCAGGTTAGTTCCATTCAAATCATGCAAATTAGTGTCCAAAACAAGGGCAAAAGAGTTTGGAAAGTAGATATGATGGAGATGTATCAATGCCTTGGGCATCCCCAAGCTTAGGCTCTTTCCACTCCTTGTTCCATAGTCCATCGAAAATCTACCCAAAACTTGAAAACTTCACAACACAAAACTTAACGGAACTTTGTGAGATGGGTTAGTATGATAACGAGCAAATCAATCACTTGGGTACTGTCAAAACAAGACTAATAATTATTTTCACACAATTCCTACTGTATCTTATCATTTCCACAATTTATATTACTCAAAATAATCTATGGAAACACCAAAACAACCAAACTATGCATTGAAAACAGAATCTGTCAAAAAGCAGAACAATCTGTAATGATCTGAATGAGAACCATACTTATGCACCTCTAGAAATTCTGAAAAATTACAAAAATTTGGAAAATTTGCATATCAATCAGCAGAAAAAATAATCAACTCAAAACCTCTGTCTGAATAGAAACTAAAAATAATTGCGTGAGCACAAAGTTTCTGTCTTTTTCAGCATGATTGAACAACTATCACCAAAACCAATCATAAAGGTTCTACTTAACACAAACACTAATTAAAACACAAAAAACACAATCATAACATAATTATGATGGTGTGAAAAAAGCAAAACAGAAAGCAAAAGGCAAAAATAAATTCATTGGGTTGCCTCCCAACAAGCGCTATCGTTTAACGCCCTTAGCTAGGCATTGATTTCAATGATGCTCACATAAAAGGTAAGGATTGAAACACAACGAGAGCATCATGGAGCATATGGCTAGAACATTTAAGTCTAACCCACTTCCTATGCATAGGGATTTTGTGAACAAACAACATGTTGGAGCAAGAATCAACTAGCATATGAAGGCAAAACAAGCATAGCTTCAAAAATTTCAACACATGGAGAGGAAGCTTGATACTATTGCAATAAGTAGAAGCATATGATCCTCTCTCATAGTAATTTTCAGTAGCATCATGAATGAATTCAACAATATAACCAGCACCTAAGGCTTTCTTTTCATGATCTACAAGCATAGGAATTTTACTACTCTCCACATAAGGAAATCTATTCTCAAGAATAGTAGTGGGAGTATCGTAAAAGACTTGAGCACTACAAATTGTGTCCACAATGAAAAAGCAAGGTTTAGCAAAGGGGTTCTCGAGAGTATGAAAAGTTTTATCATCCCTCTTCTTTATAGCATAAGTATCCTCACAATAATCATCATAGATAGGGGGCATGCTTTCATCAAAATGATTTTGATCATTCAAAGTGGAAGAACTAAAAATATCATGTTCATCAAATATAGCATCCCCAAGCATGTGGCTTTGCATATAATTAGCATCATGTGTATTCAAATAATTCATGCTAACAACATTGCAATCATGCTCATCATTCACATATTCTATGCCAAGCATTCTATGTAATTCTTCTTTCAGCACTTGAGCACAATTTTCCTTCCCATCATGCTCACGAAAGACATTGAAAAGATGGAGCATATGAGGCATCCTCAATTCCGTTTTTTGTAGTTTTCTAGAGAAATAACAAGAAACAAAAAAGATTCGGTTGCAAGGTCTAAAGATATACCTTCAAGCGCTAACCTCCCCGGCAACGGCGCCAGAAAAGAGCTTGATGTCTACTATGCAACCTTCTCCTTGTAGACGTTGTTGGGCCTCCAAGTGCAGAGGTTTGTAGGACAGTAGCAATTTTGCCTCAAGTGGGTGACCTAAGGTTTATCAATCCGCGGGAGGCGTAGGATGAAGATGGTCTCTCTCAAGCAACACTGCAAGCAAATAACAACGTGTCTCTTGTGTCCCCAACACACCCAATACAATAGTAAGTTGTATAGGTGCACTAGTTCGGCGAAGAGATGGTGATACAAGTGCAATATGGATGGTAGATATAGGTTTTTGTAATCTGAAATTACAAAAACAGCAAGGTAACTAGTAACAAAAGTGAGCACGAACTGTATTGCAATGCGTGGAAACAAGGCCTAGGGTTCATACTTTCACTAGTGAAGTTCTCTCAACAATGATAACATAATTGGATCATATAACTAGCCCTCAACATGCAACAAAGAGTCACTCCAAAGTCACTAATAGCGGAGAACAAACGAAGAGATTATTGTCGGGTACGAAACCACCACAAAGTTATTCTTTCTGATCGATCTATTCAAGAGTCCGTAGTAAAATAACACGAAGCTATTCTTTCCATTCGATCCATCATAGAGTTTGTACTAGAATAACACCTTAAGATACATATCAACCAAGACCCTAATGTCACCTAGATACTCCATTGTCACCTCAAGTATCCATGGGCATGATTATACGATATGCATCACATAATCTCAGAATCATCTATTCAACCAACACATAGAACTTCAGAGAGTGCCCCAAAGTTTTTACCGGAGAGTCAAAACGTGTACCAACCCCTATGCATAGGTTCCCAATGTCACGAACCCGCAAGTTGATCACCAAAACATACATTGAGAACTCACATGAATCAAACGTGTGCCAACCCATATGCATAGGTTCCCAATGTCACAAACCCGCAAGTTGATCACCGCATATAGACACGTGCAAGACATACATCAAGTGTTCTCAAAGACTCAATCCGATAAGATAACTTCAAAGGGGAAACTCAATTCATTACAAGAAGGGAGAGGGGGAAGAACATCATAAGATCCAACCATAGTAGCAAAGCCCGCGGTACATCGAGATCAAGACATCTCAAGAACACGAGAGAGAGAGATCAAACACATAGCTACTGGTACATACCCTCAGCCCCGAGGGAGAACTACTCCCTATTCGTCATGGAGATCGCCGGGATGATGAAGATGGCCACCGGAGATGGATTCCCCCTCCGACAAGGTGCCGGAACGGGCTCCAGATTGGTTTTTGGCGGCTACAGAGGCTTGCGGCGGTGGAACTCCCGATCTAGGTTTCTTTTTGGGGGTTTCAATATTTATAAGAATTTATGGCGGTGGAATTACGTCGGTTGGGCCCACCAGGAGGTCACAAGCCTGCTAGGCCCTGCCTAGGGGGGGGGCCTCCCGGGCTTGTGACTCCCTCGTGTCTCTTCTAGCCTTCTTCCAAACCTTCGGGGGTCTCTTTTGGTCCAAAAAAAATCATCATAACGTTTTATTCCATTTGGACTCCGTTTGAAAAAGGGTCAAAAACACGAAAAAAACCCAGAAACTGGCACTTGGCACTGAGTTAATAGGTTAGTCCCAAAAAAATATAAAATAGCATATTCATGCATATAAAACATCCAAAGTTGACAAGATAATAGCATGGAACCATAAAAAATTATAGATACGTTGGAGACGTATCAATTGCTTCAGGCCAGAAACGACAAGGAGTTTGATATTCTTCAAGCATAGTCCGTGCCATTTCAACCAGAGTTATGTTCTTTCTTTCAACGATGCCATTCTGTTGAGGAGTATAAGGAGCAGATAATTCATGAGTAATACCAAGTTCATCAAGATAATCATCAAGACCAGTGTTTTTGAATTCTGTCCCATTATCACTCCTGATCTGTTTGATCTTGACACCGAAGTTCGTCGAGGACCTTGAGGAAAATCGTTTGAAGACTTCCTGCACTTCAGTTTTATATAGAATTATATGCACCCAAGTATATCTAGAATAATCATCAACCATGACAAAGCCATATAAATATATTGCATTTTTTAGAGTAGCATAATGAGTAGGTCCAAATAGATCCATGTGAAGCAATTCAAATGGACGAGTAGTAGTCATGATGGTCTTCGAGGGGTGTTTGGATCTGGTCATTTTTCTAGACTCACAAGCATCGCAGAGGTGGTCCTTGAGGAATTTGACTGATTCGATGCCAATGAAATGCTTTTTCTTCGCCAGCGTGTGCAAGTTCCTCATGCCTGCATGACCAAGTCTTCGATGCGATAGCCAACCTTCTGAGGTTTTTGCTAGTAAGCATGTGGTTGGTTGAGGACCTGTGGAAAAATCAACAATGTACAGATCTCCTCTCCTAACACCTTCAAAGACTTTGGATCTGTTAGATTCCATGATGACTACACATCTATATTTTCCAAAGATAACAACCATATCAAGATCACAAAGCATTGATACTAACATGAGATTAAACCCAAGGGATTCGACAAGCATCACTTTGTCCATGTGCCTCTCCTTGGAAATAGCCACTTTGCCAAGTCCCAATACCTTGCTTTTACCTTTGTCAGCATATGTGATTTGCTTAAGTGGTGATGGAGTCAGTGGCATATTCATCAGCAAGCTTCTATCACCAGTCATGGGGTGTGTGCAGCCACTATCAAGAACCCACTCAGTGTTCTTGGGTTTGTCCTCCTGCAGATGAATTAGTGCAACTTACCATCTCATATGCTTCAGACATGAAGACTATGATATCAATTTCATCAGACAGGAATTTCATCATAAATAGTAACTTTGAGGACGTGTGAAATATTATCATTTCATCAATTTTAGCTTGCGTCCAATCAAATGAATAGGCAGAGAAGTTCTTTGTGGATTTATGAACATAATGATTTGAGGTATAATGCTCATATTCATATCCCTTGTAATTTCCCTGCATATCATAAGCATTAGCACGAGTACGAGCAAAGTTTTGACCAGTTGAGGATTTTGATCCTCTTGAAGACTTTGGTCCACCTGAGGAATTTGATCTGGGGTTCAGGTTCTTCACAGGTGGTGTCATGAGTACATTCACCTGAGGATTTTCCAAACAAATTTTGGGGACCTAGATTTTCCTCAGGGATGGTCCATTCCCGCAGTTAGTTCCAACATATCGAGAAAATACTTCACCAGATTGATTTTTGAACAATTTATAGTTGGAGTCAAATGACTCATCTGAGGAATATGATAATTCACATGCAAAGCCTGTTAGATTGGATGGATCAACAGGAGGTCCTTTAGCAGTAACCCATGAGGTTTTGGGATACAGCTCAGGTTTCCAGTATGATCCATCAGCATTCAGTTTCCTTTCAAAGGCAATTCCTTCTTTCCTCGGGTTCCTGTTCAAAATCTACCTTTTGAGCACATCGCAAAGGGTTTGATGCCCTTTGAGACTTTTGTACATGCTTGTCACATACAATTCCTTCAGACCTGCATTTTCATTAGTAACATTTGTGGTTTACTCAAGTGAGGAATTTTTTACCACGGTAGCAGTTTAAGAATTTGTAGTAATAGAAGCATTTGATGATTCTGGTGAAGAATTGGCAGTTTTACGCTCGATGCATTTGCGACATGGTGGAGTGAATTCAACCTGAGCGGCACTGATCTGTTGAGAAAGTAATGAATCATTTTCCATCCGAAGATCATCATGAGACATCTTCAACTTCTCAAGATCAAGTTTCCTTTGAAGAAATTCATAGGAAAGTTTCTCATGATCAGCCAAGAGTGTGCCATAACGACCTTGAAGACTATCAAATCTAGACTGAAGACTTTTCATGTCTTCAGTGAGGATTTGAGTATGATTCATTTCATCATTCAACAGATCATTGCTTTTGTCTAGTAGTTTTTGAAGCTTTTCAATGGCACTTTGTTTCTTTGTTGCAATGTTGGCAAGTTTACTGTAACTGGGTTTTTTATAATCCTCAGGTTCACAGTCACTTGAATAGAAGGAGGAAGTGTCATTCGGTACCTTTGAACCTTTTGCCATGAAGCAATAGGTTGGAGTGAAGTCATCTGCATAGTCATCAGTATAGATACCATTGTCATTTTCATCAAGGTTGAAGATTGACTTGCTGACGAATGTGGTAGCCAGTGCAAGACTTGCCACACCAGACTTTGAGTCTTCTTCTGAACCTTCCTCTTCATCACATTCCTCAGATTCTTCCTCAGAATCCATTTCCTTGCCAATGAGTGCCCGAACCTTTCTGAAACTAGTCTTCTTGTGCGATGAGGACTTTGAGGATGAGGATTTTCAAGATTTCTTATTTTTCTTCGAGTCATCAGAACTTTCATCCTTGTATTTCTTCTTCTTTGATTCCTTCACCTAGCGAGGACAATCATATATATAGTGACCTGATTTCTTGCATTTGTGGTAGGTTCTTTTCTTGTAGTCCTCAGATGAAGATTCTCACTTCCTCATATCTCTTCTTGAAGATTTACCAAACTGGCCACGCCTTGTAAACTTATGGAATTTCCTCATGAGCATTGCAAGCTCATGTCCAAGTTCTTCAGCATCACCAATGCTGCAATCTGGGTCTTCTTCTTGAGATGAGGAAATTGCTTTGGCCTTCAGCGCACGAGGTCTAGAGTAGCTTGGTCCATACATATCACTCTTTTTTCCTGTTGGAATTCATGAGTATTGAGTCTTTCGAGTATATCAGCAGGATCAAGCATCTTATAGTCTGCTCTTTCTAGAATCATCAGAACCAGTGTATCAAATGATGAATCTAAATATCTTAGCAGTTTCTTCACAACTTCATGGTCAGTAATGTCTCGAGCTCCCAGTGCTTGCGGTTCAATTGAGATGTTAGTGAGGCGATCAAAGGTATCCTGGCAGCTTTAATCGTTAAGCCTCTTGAAGCGATTGAAGAGATTGCGAAGAATATCAACACGAGACTCACGCTGAGTTGAAATTCCTTCATTAACTTTAGACAGCCTATCCCAGATAAGCTTTGCTATGCCCAAAGCACTCACTCTACCATACTGACCTTTGCTTAGATGTCCACACATGATATTCTTCGCTTGGGAATCAAGTTGCTTGAATTTCTTCACATCAGCGGCGGAGACAGTAGCAGCGATGGAGGGAATGCCATGTTCCACAATGTACCAGAGATCATTGTCAATAGCTTGAAGATGCATCTACATCTTGGTCTTCCAATAGAGAAAGTCCTTTCCTTCGAAGGTAGGACATCCTGCAGTAACCTTGATCATACCTGCAGTCGACATAACTAAAACTCCAGGTCGTTAAACCAAAATCACACAGAACAAGGGAGTACCTTGCTCTGATACCAATTGAAAGTGCGTTATATCGACTAGAGGGGGTGAATAGGTGATATTTAGAATTTCATCACTGAGGAAATTCCTTTTGAGGAAATTCCTCACTGATGAATAACGTGCAGTGGAAACAGCGCAGGATCAGAGGTGCAAAGATAACAACAGCATTTTTCTAGATGAAGATTATGAAAAATGTTTTGCAAAGTACGCAGGCACAGAACAAGCAGGTATTAACTGGTATGAAGAATTTGAGGTTCAGGAAATTTAGAGAAAGTCTTCACAAAATTCTTCAAAAAGTGACAAAGAAAGTCGTCAACATACAATATTTGAGGAATTGAAAGAGTTGAAGAAATAGAACCCGTATCACGATGAAGATAGTTGTTGATGACCCAGTTCGAACTGCTGTGACAGTCGTATGTCTGGTTTGGAGCGGCTTGGTATTGAAACCAAAGGACACACAGTCCCTACCGTATTATCCTTGAGCTAAGGACACACAGTCCTCACCCAACACTCGTGGTAAGTCTTTAGGGCACACTTCCAAACCCTCACAAACTCGGTCACCCGACGATCCACAATTGACTGCTGGATGCTCTAGACCATGACGCCTAACCGTCTGGAGGATGCACAGTCCTCAAAGGTAAAAGGCTTCAGTTCCACACATGAACAAATTCATCAGTGATGCTCAATCACTTGGTTTTGGTTTGTGGTTTGGTGTTTGGAGTATTTCCTCACTTGATTATTTACTCTCGAAGACTCTGAGGAATTTGGGTTGCTCTAAATGACAAGTGTCAGTTTCTCGCGGAGCAGCCAACCAGCTAGTGGTTGTGGGGGAGGCTATTTATAGCCTGGGAGCATCCCAACATGATTTGACATAAATGCCCTTAAATATTATGACCGTTGGTGTGGATAAGATCGGTGAGGTGGCACAAATCGCGGCAACGGTCGGAACTCTCAACTGTGAGAGTCCTCATGTCTCTCATATTTCTCACTTGAGGCTTTTGTAGGTTTAGGCTTGGGTTGAGCATCATGAGGAAATTTATTCTGTAGTGTTACCTCGACCCCCTTTAACAGTACGGTGTTCCTATGACTCAAGAGTGCAGAAAATGAAACAGAAAGAATAAATCTTCAGGCTTTAAAGTCTTCAGACTGATTTTCTTCAGGACACACCGAATTCCTCATCTTCAATATCTTCATGAGGAATATCAATTTCATCGCAATTTCTTCACGATCAAAGTCTTCAACATAAGTCCAATTTCTTCAGCCGAAGACATACATTTTTTGGGGTCGATATTCATTGTATAACTCAAACTCCTCAGCGACTTATAGAGCCTGTGTACACTTATAAACACATTAGTTACTTAACCTATAAGTCTTCAAACCACGAAAATCACTAAGGGCACTAGATGCACTTACAAAGTGTAGCAAAACATATAACGATGTCACCCAAAAGATCATGGAACAAGCAGAAAATATAGATACGTTTGGGATGTATCAACATCCCCAAGCTTAATTTTTGCTCGTCCTCCAGTAGATAAATGATAACACAATAATTTTTGTGGTGACATGATAACACACATATAAGAACTTCAAAGTAAAGCAAGTAGATATGCAATTTAAGTGAAGATAATAACAAGCAAGAGCTTATATCTAGTATTGAGTTTAGCAAGGTAAGAACATAAAGGTGCAAGAGCTCTCGTTGTCAGTGACTCGAATGTCTCCAAATGGTGTTTGCATGCAAGAAGTGGGAGATGGGTTGAGATCATAAAATATATTTTTTAATGAGAACTCAATCTACTAAACCTCACACTTAGTCTCCTTCGGAATCTTATTTTGACTCATCCCCAGACCACTAGTCAGGCACAAGTCAAAATGATCCTCTCCCTTTCGATTTTGAGCACTCATGCAATGGATGAGCGTAAGCAAGATACGTTTGCACTTAGGATGGCAAATAGAATAATGATGGGGAAGGAAGATAAAAAAAGGTGTGAAAGGCTCATATCAATGAGGACAGTCATAGGCGAGAGAAAACCAAATGATAGGTATGATGTGAGGAGTAGGGATTGCCATGTAACGGATGCACATATGAGCTAAGGAAAGCTGTCTAATGGAACTAGTGGGGGTGCATCCAACTTGTTTGCTCATGAAGACCTAGAGCTCATT
Source organism: Hordeum vulgare subsp. vulgare (assembly GCF_904849725.1). Lineage (NCBI taxonomy): Eukaryota > Viridiplantae > Streptophyta > Magnoliopsida > Poales > Poaceae > Hordeum > Hordeum vulgare. The sequence continues at coordinate 502,008,935 of NC_058523.1, read as the reverse complement.
TGAGGAGGCTCGTCATTGGAATATGCAAACCAAGTTCTATAGTGTAAGGGTCCCCACATAGTTATGCATGAATGATAATCTCTATGTAGTACAAATATAGCAATGGAGTACGAGTGTGGATCTTTCAAACGAATAGTAGTGTTGCCCCATTCTCTCTCTTTTTTCTCCTTTTTCTCTTTTTGTGGCCTCTTTGGGATCTTTTGTTTGTCCTCTTTGGGATCTTTTCCTCACTTAAGGGCAACACTCTATGTTTTGCATGTATAAAAAAAAGATCATCACACTTTATAAGACGTACTCAACATAAAGACAAGTGAGAACTATCATGATGTATGCAAATGTATGCCTCTACCAGTGTAGCAGGATATGCAATGATACTAGAGCGTCATGTAGCAATAATTGGGGCAAGGTCCAACTATCATGCGGCTCTACGATCAAGCAAAATCATGTATGGCATGAAGATCAAGTCATGAGATGGTGGATGTTGCATGGCAATGTATCTCGGAAAGGCTATGGAAATGCCTTAATAGGTAGGTATGGTGGCTGTTTTGAGGAAAGATATAATGAGGCTTATGTATGACAGAGCGTATCATGTCATGGGTTTCGGTGCACCGGCGGAATTTGCACCAACTCTCAATGTGAGAAAGGGCAATGCAGGGTACCGAAGAGGCTAGTGAAATATGGATGGTGGAAGTGCCAACAATCGAATACTCACATTAGTCCGAAGAACTCATACACTTCTTACCGGTAACTCTCTATCTAGTTAGGAAATTCACAAAGAGACAAGTACCCCGAGGAGGAATGTTTGGGGGTTTGGTTATCCTTGCGCATCCTCGACCCATGGTAACGTGAGGGTACTCTATATATTCCAACCCCTCCAGAGGTTAGCGATCAATTTAGTAGCTAGAGTTCTCAAATAATTTTTAGTTTTTGAAAAACACACGGATTTCCCAAAATACGACACCTATTAGTAATAGGCTTAAGCTCTTGGCAGCAATAGTCCAAATATTACTCAAATCAATACCTCAAAACTATTGCAAGTTACTACTATACTTAAATAGCAACCTCAGTTACCTACTTATGCAAGACACACAACTCAGTGCAACGAGCCAACTATCTAAACAAGATAAGCATGATAACTCAAGAGAGTTCCAAAATCAACCTAAATAAAAGCTATTAAAAAGATAAGCATGAAAACTAAGAGCTAAGCACGAGAGTAGCTATGTAAAGATAAAGAACACACAAAAAAGGATAAGCATGAAAACCTATGTTGTGTTCTAGAGTGGAATGGAGCGTGTTTCTCTCCCAAACAAGGTAGGCTAGGTTACGACTTGGTATGAACGGCAAGCAAAACTAAAACAAACTAAAAAGTAAATAGTGGGATGCTCCAAGCATAGCACATAACATATGAAGTGATAAAAATATAACATGGAGATGGACGAACTGATGATTGTTGATAGAGAAGGGGATGCACGGGGGCATCCCCAAGCTTAGACGCTTGACTCTCCTTGAATATTTCTTGGGGTGCATGGGGGCATACCCAAGCGTGAGCGCTTGACACTCTTGTATCTTCTTTCATCATCTCCCATCGCATACTTGAAAACTCCCTTCATACGAAACTCATCATAAGCTGATTAGAGTGGTTAGTACCCATGATAAAATAATTCATTACCTGCTGGAAATAAAGATTTTCAAGAATATATAATGTTTCTCATGATTGCCAAAAGGTTTTTGCAAATAAAAAGTAAGCTTAGGATTTGAAAAACAATGGAAATGCAAAACATGGCAGAATCTCTGAAAAACAGAACAACTGGTAGTAAATAATTTATTCGGGGCACTTATGCAACTCAAATTAAAAAAATAAGAAAAGATGCCAGAAAGGAAATTATATAGAGCATGCTGTAAAAAATATTCAGATCAAAAAGATGATATGGTGATTTTTGGCAAATTGTTCCGTCAAGCAGACAGAATCTGCTTCTAGACAGCATGTCACAACTTTTGAACGTTCTTGCAATCGGAGGCTAAAACTTGGCACAAAGCTTGAAAATAAAGATACAATGATGTTGATAGAGTAGTAAAAAGAATCAAGACCAATGAAACTGAAAGTAAAAAAAATCAATGTACAGATAACAAGTGTTGTCTCCCTAGAGCTCTTTCTTTATAGCCATAAAGATAGGCTTAAGATTTTAATGATGCTCTCGTAGGAATAAGAGTTGTACAACAAAAGAGAGCATCAAGAAGCAAATACCAAACATATTTAAGTCTAACATGCTTCCGATGCATAGGAATATTGCAATAGATTAATTCATTGAAGCACAAAACAATAAGCATAGGAAGGCAAAACAAGTGCAACTTCAAAACCGGGAACTTGATATTATTGAAATATCTATAAGCATATGTTCCCTTCTCATAATAATTTTCAGTGGGATCATGAATAAACTCAACAATATATGTATCACATAAAGCATTGTTACCATGATCCACATGGACTTCATGAAGAGGATAAAACTGGGAGTAAAAGAGAGACTGAATCTCTTCCCAATCCCGTAGGTGAGAATCATCTAGTAGCCTATACCATTCCAATGCTTTTCCTTTAAGTGACAAGGCAAATAATTTCCTCATGACTCCATATCTTTTCAAAGCTAAAATCTTAAACAACTCACAAAGTTCTGTGAGTTTCAACAAATGAATACTAGGATTGACTGTTCCATCTCCTGCATAACAATCATTCCTAATTATTTCAATTATCCCAAGTGGTATTTTGAATGGGATACATTCAGTAGATGGAGGATACTTCTCTACCACGGGTGTGGTAGAGCGGCCTTCCCCAAGAAGCGAACTAAGAGTGCAGTTTTCCATAAAACTAACTAGTGAAGTCACACAACTTAGTGTTCTCAGTGGAACCCATAGCAGCAGCAAAAAGCAAGAACAAAGCAACTATTTTTTTTTGTTTTTTGGTATAAGACTCTAAAGAAAAAACTAGTAAGCAAACTAACAAGACTAAAAAGCAAAAGTAAAAGATGGCGTGCAACTCCCCTATCATGAAGACTGGAGTCCCCAGCAACGGCGCCAGAAATCTTTGCTTGATGACGAGATGATGTATATACTTATCGCACCTCGTTGGTTACCCCAAGTGGAAGTTTGAGATGTAGTCAGCAGCAAGTTCTCCCTTACACGGGAACTGTAAGGTTTATCAAACCAGGAGGACTCGTAGGATCAACAAGTAGGTGTATTCCACCCTGGCGCTAGCATAAGATGTGGACCTGCACACACAACAAATAACTTTGCTCCCAACGAGTACAGAGAGGTTGTCAATCTCTACGGCCTTGTAGTTTGCAAAGGATCAAAACACAAGCGGGAAGGTAATATTGGTTGCAACGGAAAAGTAAATGAAAGCGGTAAATGACGGAGGTGTAAACAATGATGGTGATATGGACCGGCGTCACATGATGTTTACTAGTGATGTCTCTCTCCCAAAAGACGATAAACAACTATGCTTGGGTTAACAAATCACAGTTGGGCAATTGACAGAATTATGAACGCATCGCAATGCTAATTATGCTACTTGATAGTTAGAGGTTCAATAGTAATGGGCAGTACGCCAAGACAAGTAGACCGTTTATTCATCAGCATCTACTTACTAGTCATCCACCTTGAGATATATATCCATAACATCTCGTCGGTATTAAGTTGTGAGCCCACCCAAAGTGTAAACTCAAAGCAACGGACAACTGCATTAACAAACTATGTGTATGTTAAACAATCCTTGCAACCGTGGTCACAAGCACCGTTGTTTTCTCCCTGGTGGCAACATCACATCCCCTAGACTCATGTTTCTGTCACTCAAGCTAGACATCGAGGGGCATGAACCCACAATCATGCATAACGCTCCCTCTTGGAGTTACAATCTACTACTCGGCCAAAGCAATAAATAGCAACGGAGAACATGCATGAATCACTTGTTGGAAATATGCCCTAGAGGCAATCATAAATTAGTTATTATTATATTTCTTTGTTCATGATAACCGTTTATTATCCATGCTATAATTGTATTGATTGGAAACATAAATACATGTGTGGATACATTGACAAAACACAGTCCCTAGTAAGTCTCTAGTTGACTAGCTCGTTGATCAAAGATGGTTAAGGTTTCCTAACCATAGACAAGTGTTGTCACTTGATGATGTGATCACATCATTAGGAGAATGATGTGATGGACAAGACCCAAACTATAAACATAGCGTATGATCGTGTCAGTTTATTGCTACTGTTTCCTGCATGTCAATGTATTTGTTCCTATGACCATGAGATCATGCAACTCCCAGACACCGGAGGAATACCTTGTGGGTTATCAAACGTCGCAACGTAATTGGGTGACTATAAAGGTGCTCTACAGGTATCTCCAAAGGTGTCTGTTGGGTTGGCATGGATCAAGACTGGGATTTGTCACTCCGTGTAACGGAGTGGTATCTCGGGGCCCACTCGGTAATACAACATCACAACAAGCCTTGCAAGCAATGTGACTAAGTAGTTAGTTACGGGATATTGTATTACGGAACGAGTAAAGAGACTTGTCGGTAACGAGATTGAACTAGGTATGGAGATACCGACGATCGAATCTAGGGCAAGTAACATACCGAAGGACAAAGGGAATAGTATACGGGATTATATGAATCCTTGAGATAGAGGTTCAACCGATAGAGATCTTCGTAGAATATGTAGGAGCCAATATGGACATCCAGGTCCCGCTGTTGGTTATTGACCAGAGAGTGTCTCAGGTCATGTCTGCATAGTTCTCGAACCCGCAGGGTCTGCACACTTAAGGTTTGGTGACGTTTCGGTATAGTTGAGTTATATGTGTTGGTGACCGAAGGTTGTTCGGAGTCCCAGATGATATCTCGGACGTCACGAGGATTTTCGAAATGGTCCGTAAACGAAGATTGATATATAGTAAGTCCTGTTTTGGTCTCGAGAAAAGTTTTGAGCTCATCGATAGTGTACCAGGAGTGCCGGGAGGGGTGCCGGGGACCATCGGGAGGGGTGTCACGCCCCAAGGGGCCTCATGGATTGTGGGAAGACATAAACCAGCCCCTAGTGGGCTGTAATAATTTTCCACTAAGGCCCATAAGGTTTGAGAAGTACAAAACCAAGGTGGAAAGAGTTTCCAAGTGGGAAGGAGGAATCCTACTCCAAATAGGATTGGAGTAGGACTCCTCCTCCTCTCCCTTGCGCAAGGGAAGAGAAGGCTGCCCTAGGGCGCAGCTGTGATAGCCTGACTTATTAGGGATGATCCCGGGTGCGCATGACCGAGGACAAAGTGCGCAAAAAAGACTAGTATTGATACGTGAGGCCAGTCTAGATCCTGCCAGGAGTAACGACCGCCGGCGGGTGTGTCCGGGGCGTTACAAGTTTGGTATCAGAGCCGACCCTCGCGGTTACATGGATGTTTGCTGACAGATGTGCGGTCATGTTGTTCATGACGTTTGTGACCCGTCGTGGCACACGGCATGGTACATGTACTAGCCTGGATGCACAAACGTTTGTACCAAGAGGGAACACTCTTGTGGCCCGACGAGGACGTCGGTTCCTCTGAGTGGTGGTGTATGTGATAGCCTGGCTTATTAGGGATGATAGACTACTCATATCAATAAGGAATTCCTTCTTTTCCGGGAGCCCATGGGTGACCGACCGGGAAGTTGATCCCGGGTGCGCATGAGTGAGGTCAAAGTGCGCAGAAAATACTAGTATTGATATGTGAGGCCAGTCTAGATCATGCCAGGAGTAACGACCGCCGGCAGGTGTGTCCGGGGCGTTACAGCAGCCCTCTCCCTCCTCTCCTCCTATATATACTAAGGGTTTTGAGGGGTTTTGGACAACAAAAAACAGCCACGTGCTTAGGCGAAGCCCTGCTAGAATAGCACCACTACCACCACCACCACCACGCCGTGCTGGAGAACTCATCTACCTCTCCGCCCCCTCTTGCTGGATCAAGAAGGTGGAGATCGTCATCGAGGTGTACGTGTGCAGAACGTGGAGGTGCCGTCCGTTTTGCACTTGATCGAGACGGATCATGGGACGGATCGTGAGACGGTTCGTGGGACGGATCATGGGACGGATCGTGAAGACGTACCACTACATCAACCGCGTTTATTAACGCTTCCGCTTAGCGATCTACAAGGGTATGTGGATCCGATCTCCCTCTCGTAGATGATCATCACCATGATAGGTCTTCGTGTGCGTAGGAAATTTTTTGTTTCCCATGCAACGTTCCCCTACAGTGGCATCATGAGCTAGGTTCATGCGTAGATGATATCTCGACTAGAACACGGAAGAGTTTGTGGGCGTTCATGTTCTTTTTTCTGCCCTCCTTAGTATTTTCTTGATTCGACGGTATTATTGGACTGAAGCGTCCCGGACCAACCTGTGACAGCCCGATGCCGACGTTCCAGAAGATTCCCCTCTCTTTCCGTTTTCGTCGTGTGGCTTATTTTATTTTGTCGCATCATCATCGCATCATGCGCATCATCTGCATTACATCGGCATCTCCGTTGCCGCCAGTTTTCAAAACTTGCATTCGCTAGTAGTTGCCGGTTCTCGTCGTTGTTCGTTCCGAGCCTGACCACACTCGCACGCGCCCGCGGCACCGACGAAACCCTGTTTTTAAAGTGTGCGTAAAACTTTCTCTGATCGGGGTGAAACTTGGCATGCGGTCGTAATTAGTTCTAGCTAGGCCGCCTGTCGAATTTCGTCGCGATCGGAGTTCGTCTAGTACCCGAACAGTCGTCCGTAGCGGCACCGTATTCGGTCTACCGTCGGACGTGTTCCCGTGTTTAAAACTGTGTCGCCGCGCCGCCCGTTCTCCCTCTCGTCCCCGGATATCCCCTCTACACGGCCACGTACCCATACCCGCGTTTGGAATCGTCCGAATCCGACCCCGCGGTTGGATCCGGAACGCGATTCCGGTTAACCGTGCCCCCACCCCCCCCCACCCCCCGTTTGTCTATATATATACCCCACCATCACATTTAGACAGCCATCCCTAACCTGCCTCATTTTCCGCGCCCGAAACCCTAGCTTCCCACCTGCTCTCTCTCTCTCTCCTCCCCAGCGCCGCCGGCCCACCAGGCCCAGATCGGGCCCGGCCGAGCCCATCCGCCACCGCAGCCTTGCCCGAGGCCTCCCCTCGCGCCTCCCCTGGTTCCCATCGCGCCACCGCCAGCCGCCGCGAGCGCCTTACCGCGCCGCCCCACAGCAACCAGTGGCCTCGCCAGAGCCACCACCGGCCGGAGCCCCGCCGCCTCGGACCCTGTCGGGCCGCCAGCAGCAGCAGCCCCGCCATGGCGCGCCGGCCTCGATCTTCCCTGGCCGCCGCCGATCAGGACCTTCGCGCGCTCCCCTTCGTCGCCTGTGCTTCGCCGCCGCCGCGCTGGAGCGCCCCCAGCTCGCTGCCGGTCGCCGCAGTCCAGCCCCATCGCCGTCCCTGCTTCGTCGTCGCCTCCCCATGCCGATCTAGATCGGGGCGAGGAGTTGACCAGGCGATCGGCCTCCCTCGAGCCGCCAGCCTCCAGCGGTCGACTGGGCCCCGCGTCGCCCCGGCCCAGCCGCGCATCGCCCGCGCGGGCCCGATGCAGAGCCGGCCCGCCGGCGTCCCTCCCCAGGCCGCCACCGCTGGTTCCCTCGGCCCAGCAAGTATTGGAGAACGTCGCATGGGAAACAAAAATTTTCCTACGCGCACGAAGACCTATCATGGTGATGTCCATCTACGAGAGGGGATGTGTGATCTACGTACCCTTGTAGACCGTACAGCAGAAGCGTTAGTGAACGCGGTTGATGTAGTGGAACCTCCTCACGTCCCTCGATCCGCCCCGCGAACTATCCCGCGATCAGTCCCACGATCTAGTGCCGAACGGACGGCACCTCCGCGTTCAGCACACGTACAGCTCGACGATGATCTCGGCCTTCTTGATCCAACAAGAGATACGGAGAGGTAGAAGAGTTATCCGGCAGCGTGACGGCGGTCCGGAGGTTGGTGATGATCTTGTCTCAGCAGGGCTCCGCCCGAGCTCCGCAGAAACGCGATCTAGAGGTAAAACCGTGGAGATATGTGGTCGGGCTGCCGTGGCAAAGTTGTCTCAAATCAGCCCTAAAACACCACTATATATAGGAGGGAGAGGGGGGAGCCTTGCCTTGGGGTCCAAGAACCCCCAAGGGGTCGGCCGAGCCAAGGGGGGAAGGTCTCCCCTCCCAAACCGAGTCCTACTTGGTTTGGAAGGTGGAGTCCTTCTTCCCTTTCCCACCTCCTTCTTTTTTTTCCTTTTCTCTTTGATTTTTCTTCCAATGCGCATAGGGCTCTTTTTGGGCTGTCCCACCAGCCCACTAAGGGCTGGTGCGGCACCCCTAATACCTATGGGCTTCCCCGGGGTGGGTGGCCCCCCGGTGAACTCCCGGAACCCATTCGTCATTCCCCGTACATTCCCGGTAACTCCGAAAACCTTCCGGTACTCAAATGAGGTCATCCTATATATCAATCTTCATTTCCGGACCATTCTGGAAACCCTCGTGACGTCTGTGATCTCATCCGGGACTCTGAACAACATTCGGTAACCAACCATATAACTCAAATACGCATAAAACAACGTCGAACCTTAAGTGTGCAGACCCTACGGGTTCGAGAACTATGTAGACATGACCCGAGAGACTCCTCGGTCAATATCCAATAGCGGGACCTGGATGCCCATATTGGATCCTACATATTCTACGAAGATCTTATCGTTTGAACCTCGGTGCCAAGGATTCATATAATCCCGTATGTCATTCCCTTTGTCCTTCGGTATGTTACTTGCCCGAGATTCGATCGTCAGTATCCGCATACCTATTTCAATCTCGTTTACCGGCAAGTCTCTTTACTCGTTCCGTAATACAAGATCCCGTAACTTACACTAAGTCACATTGCTTGCAAGGCTTGTGTGTGATGTTTTATTACCGAGTGGGCCCCGAGATACCTCTCCGTCACACGGAGTGACAAATCCCAGTCTCGATCCATACTAACTCAACGAACACCTTCGGAGATACCTGTAGAGCATCTTTATAGTCACCCAGTTATGTTGCGACGTTTGATACACAAAGCATTCCTCCGGTGTCCGTGAGTTATATGATCTCATGGTCATAGGAACAAATACTTGACACGCAGAAAACAGTAGCAACAAAATGACACGATCAACATGCTACGTCTATTAGTTTGGGTCTAGTCCATCACATGATTCTCCTAATGATGTGATCCCGTTATCAAGTGACAACACTTGCCTATGGCCAGGAAACCTTGACCATCTTTGATCAACGAGCTAGTCAACTAGAGGCTTACTAGGGACAGTGTTTTGTCTATGTATCCACACAAGTATTGTGTTTCCAATCAATACAATTATAGCATGGATAATAAACGATCATCATGAACTAAGAAATATAATAATAACTAATTTATTATTGCCTCTAGGGCATTTTTCCAACAGTCTCCCACTTGCACTAGAGTCAATAATCTAGTTCACATCACCATGTGATTCCAATGAATCCTACACCCATATAGTTATGGGGTCTGATCACGTCTTGCTCGTGAGAGAGGTTTTAGTCAACGGTTCTGAAACTTTCAGATCCGTGCGTTCTTTACAAATCTTTATGTCATCTTATAGATGTCGCTACTACGTGCTATTCAGAAATGCTCCAAATATCTACTCTACTATATGAATCCGTTTCACTACTCATAGTTATTCGGATTAGTGTCAAAGCTTGCATCGACGTAACCCTTTACGACGAACTCTTTAACCACCTCCATAATCAAGAAAAATTCCTTAGTCTATTTAGTTGCTAAGGATAACTTTGACCGCTGATCAGTGATTTAATCCTGGATCACTCTGTGTACAGACTTGCTGCAAGGCACACATCAAGTGCGGTACTCAGCATGGCATACTTCAGAGTCTACGGCTAAGGCATAGAAGACGACCTTCGTCTATTCTCTTTATTCTGCCGTGGTCGGGTTTTGAGTCTTACTCAAATTCACACCTTACAACGCAACCAATAACTCCTTCTTTGCTGATCTATTTTGAACTCCTTCAAAAACTTGTCAAGGCATGCATCTTATTGAAACTTTCATTAAGCGCTTTTGATCTATCTCCATAGATCTTTGATGCTCAACGTTCAAGTAGCGCAATCCAGGTATTCCTTTGAAAACTCCTTTCAAACAACCTTATATGCTTTACAGAAATTCTACATTACTTCTGATCAACAATATGTCAACCACATATACTTATCAGAAATTCTATAGTGCTCCCACTCACTTCTTTGGAAATACAAGTTTCTCATAAACCTTGTACAAACCCAAAATATTTGATCATCTCATCAAAGTGTATATTCCAACTCCGAGATGCTTGCACCAGTCCATTGAAGGATCACTGGAGCTTGCATACTTGCTAGTATCTTTAGGATCGACAAAACCTCATGGTTGTATCTCATACAATGTTTACTCAAGGAAACCGTCGAGGAAACAATGTTTTGACATCCTACATGCAATATTTCATAAATAATGCAGTAACTACTAACATAATTCTAACATACTTTTCGCATCGCTACGAATGAGAAAGTCTCATCATAGTCAACTGTTTGATCTTGTCGGAAACATCTTTGCGACAAGTCGAGCTTTTCTTAATAGTGACTTATCACCATCATCGTATGTCTTCCTTTCAAAGATCCATCTCTACTCAATAGTCTTATGACCATCAAGTAGTTCTTCCAAAGTCTACACTTTGTTTTCATACATGGATCCTCTCTCGGATTTCATGTCCTCTAGCCATTTGTCGGAATCCAGGCCCACCATTGCTTTCTCCATAACTCGTAGGTTCACTATTTCTCAACAACATGACCTCCAAGACAGGGTTACCGTACCACTTTGCAGTAGTACGCGACCTTGTCAACCTACGAGGTTTGTAGTAACTTGATCCGATGCTCAATGATCACCATCATCAGCTTCCACTTCAATTGGTGTAGGCGCCACAGGAACAATTTCCTGCGCCCTGCTACACACTGGTTGAAGTGATGGTTCAATAACCTCATCAAGTTCTAACACCCTCCCACTCAATTCTTTCGAGAGAAACCTTTCCTCGAGAAAGGATCCTTTTTTAGAAACAAACACTTTGCTTTCGGATCTGAGATAGGAGATGTACCCAACTGTTTTGGATATCCTATGAAGATGCATTTATCCGCTTTGGGTTCGAGCTTATCAGACTGAAACTTTTTCACATAAGTGTCGAAGCCCCAAACTTTCAAGAAACGACAGTTTAGATTTCTCTAAATCTCAGTTTATACTGTGTCATCTCAACGGAAATACGCGGTGCCCAATTTAAAGTGAATGCGGTTGTATCTAATGCATAACCCATAAACGACAGTGGTAATTCGATAAGAGACATCATAGCATGCACCATACCAAATAGTGCGTGGCTATGACGTTCAGACACATCATCACACTATGATGTTCCAGGTGGCATGAACTGCGAAACAATTTCCACATTGTCTTAACTGTGTACCAAAACTCGTAACTCAGATATTCATTTCTATGATCATATCGTAGACAGTTTATCCTCTTGTTACGACGAACTTCACTCTGAAACAGAATTGAACTTTTCAATATTTCAGACTTGTGATTCATTAAGTAAATACTCTTGTATCTACTCAAATCGTCATTGAAGTAAGAACATAATGATATCCACTGCATGCCTCAGCACCCATTGGACTGCATACATCAAAATGTATCACTTCCAACAAGTTACTATCTTGTTTCATCTCAATGAAAACAAGGCCTTGCTCATGTGGTACGATTTGCATGTCACTAGTGATTCAAAATCAAGTGAGTATAAAGATCCATCAGCATGGACCTTCTTCATGCAATTTATACCAACATGACTCAAGCGGCAGTGCCACAAGTAAGTGGTACTATCATCATTACTTCGTATCTTTTGGCACCTATATCATGAACATGTGTAACACTGTAATCGAGATTCAATAGACCATTTGAAGGTGATTATTCAAGCAAATAGAGTAACCATTATTCTCTTTAAATGAATAATCGTATTGCAATAAACACGATCCAATCATGTTCATGCTTAACGCAAGCACCAAATAACAATTATTTAGGTTTAACACCAATCCCGATGGTAGAGGGAGCGTGCAACGTTTGATCATATCAACCTTGGAAACAATTCCAACACGTATCGTCACCTCGCTTTTAGCTAGTCTCCGTTTACGCCGTAGCTATCATTTCGTGTTACTAATTACTTAGCAACCGAACCGGTATCCAATACCCTCATGCTACTAGGAGTACTAGTAAAGTACACATCACCATCATGTATATCAAATATACTTCTTTCGACTTTTGCCAGCCTTCTTATCTACCAAGTATCTAGAGCTGCTCCGCCTCAGTGAATGTTCCCCTCATTACATAAGCACTTAGTCTCAGGTTTGGGTTTAATCTTGGGTCTCTTCATTAGTGCAGCAACTGTTTTGCCGTTTCACGAAGTATCCCTTCTAGCCCTTGCCTTTCTTGAAACTTAGTGGTTTTACAAACCATCAACTATTGATGCTCCTTCTTGATTTCTACTTTCGCAGTGTCAAACATCGCGAATCGCTCAAGGATCATTGTATCTATCCTTGATATGTTATAGTTCATCACGAAGCTCTCACAGCTTGGTGGCAATGACTTTGGAGAACCATCACTATCTCATCTGGAAGATTAACTCCCACTTGATTCAAGCGATTGTCGTACTCAGACAATCTGAGCACACGCTCAACGATTGAGCTTTTCTCCTTTACTTTGTGGACAAAGAATCTTGTCGGAGGTCTCGTACCTCTTAACAAGGGCACAAGCATGAAATCACAATTTCATCTCTTTAGAACATCACTTATGTTCCGTGACGTTTCAAAACGTCTTCGGCGCCTTGCTTCTAAGCCATTAAGTATTTTGCACTGAACTATTGTGTAGTTATCAGAAACGTGTATGTCGGATGTTCACAACATCTACAGACGACGCTTGAGGTGCAGCACACCGAGTGGTGCATTAAGGACATAAGCCTTCTGTGCAGCAACGAGGACAATCCTCGGTTTTACAGACTCGGCCTGCAAAGTTTGCTACTACCAACTTTCAACTAAATTTTCTCTAGGAACATATAAAAATAGTAGAGCTATAGCGCAAGCTACATCGTAATTCGCAAAGACCATTAGACTATGTTCATGACAATTAGTTCAATTAATCATATTACTTAAGAACTCCCACTCAAAAAGTACATCTCTCTAGTCATTTGAGTGGTACATGATCCAAATCCACTATCTCAAGCCCGATCATCACGTGAGTCGAGAATAGTTTCAGTGGTAAGCATCTCTATGCTAATCATATCAACTATACGATTCATGCTCGACCTTTCGGTCTCATGTGTTCCGAGGCCATGTTTGCACATGCTAGGCTCGTCAAGCTTAACCCGAGTGTTCCGCGTGTGCAACTGTTTTGCACCCGTTGTATGTGAACGTTGAGTCTATCACACCCGATCATCACGTGGTGTCTCGAAACGAAGAACTGTCGCAACGGTGCACAGTCGGGGAGAACACAATTTCGTCTTGAAATTTTAGTGAGAGATCACCTCATAATGCTACCGTCGTTCTAAGCAAGATAAGGTGCATAAAGGAATAACATCACATGCAATTCATAAGTGACATGATATGGCCATCATCACGTGCTCCTTGATCTCCATCACCAAAGCACCGTCACGATCTTCTTGTCACCGGCGTCACACCATGATCTCCATCATCATGATCTCCATCAACGTGTCGCCATCGGGGTTGTCGTGCTACTCATGCTATTACTACTAAATCTACATCCTAGCAAAATAGTAAACACATCTGCAAGCACAAACGTTAGTTTAAAGACAACCCTATGGCTCCTGCCGGTTGCCGTACCATCAACGTGCAAGTCGATATTATCTATTACAACATGATCATCTCATACATCCAATATATCATATCACATCGTTGGCCATATCACATCACAAGCATACCCTGCAAAAAACAAGTTAGACGTCCTCTAATTTTGTTGTTGCATGTTTTACGTGGTGACCATGGGTATCTAGTAGGATCGCATCTTACTTACGCAAACACCACAACGGAGATATATGAGTTGCTATTTAACCACATCCAAGGACCTCCTCGGTCAAATCCGATTCAACTAAAGTTGGAGAAACTGACATCCACCAGTCATCTTTGAGCAACGGAGTTACTCGTAGCGATGAAACCAGTCTCTCGTAAGCGTACGAGTAATGTCGGTCCGAGCCGCTTCGATCCAGCAATACCGCGGAATCAAGAAAATACTAAGGAGGGCAGCAAAACGCACATCACCGCCCACAAAAACTTTTGTGTTCTACTCGAGAAGACATCTACGCATGAACCTAGCTCATGATGCCACTATTGGGGAATGTCGCATGGGAAACAAAAAAATTCCTACGCGCACGAAGACCTATCATGGTGATGTCCATCTACGAGAGGGGATGTGTGATCTACGTACCCTTGTAGACCGTACAGCAGAAGCGTTAGTGAACGTGGTTGATGTAGTGGAACGTCCTCACGTCCCTCGATCTGCCCCGCGAACTATCCCGCGATCAGTCCCACGATCTAGTGCCGAACGGACGGCACCTCCGCGTTCAGCACACGTACAGCTCGACGATGATCTCGGCCTTCTTGATCCAGCAAGAGAGACGGATAGGTAGAAGAGTTCTCCGGCAGCGTGACGGCGCTCCGGAGGTTGGTGATAATCGTGTCTCAGCAGGGCTCCGCCCGAGCTCCGCAGAAACGCGATCTAGAGGTAAAACCGTGGAGATATGTGGTCGGGCTGCCGTGGCAAAGTTGTCTCAAATCAGCCCTAAAACCCCACTATATATAGGAGGGAGAGGGGGAGCCTTGCCTAGGGGTCCAAGAACCCCCAAGGGGTCGGCCGAGCCAAGGGGGGAAGGTCTCCCCTCCCAAACCGAGTCCTACTTGGTTTGGAAGGTGGAGTCCTTCTTCCCTTTCCCACCTCCTTTTTTTTCCTTTTTTCTTTGATTTTTCTTCCAATGCGCATAGGGCTCTTTTTGGGCTGTCCCACCAGCCCACTAAGGGCTGGTGCGGCACCCCTAATACCTATGGGCTTCCCCGGGGTGGGTGCCCCCCCCCGGTGAACTCCCAGAACCCATTCGTCATTCCCGGTAACTCCGAAAACCATCCGGTAATCGAATGAGGTCATCCTATATATCAATCTTCGTTTCCAGACCATTCCGGAAACCCTCGTGACGTCCGTGATCTCATCCGGGACTCCGAACAACATTCGGTAACCAACCATATAACTCAAATACGCATAAAACAACGTCGAACCTTAAGTGTGCAGACCCTGCGGGTTCGAGAACTATGTACACATGACCCGAGAGACTCCTCGGTCAATATCCAATAGCGGGACCTGGATACCCATATTGGATCCTACATATTCTACGAAGATCTTATTGTTTGAACCTCAGTGCCAAGGATTCATATAATCCCGTATGTCATTCCCTTTGTCCATCGGTATGTTACTTGCCCGAGATTCGATCGTCAGTATCCGCATACCTATTTCAATCTCGTTTACCGGCAAGTCTCTTTACTCGTTCCGTAATACAAGATCCCGTAACTTACACTAAGTCACATTGCTTGCAAGGCTTGTGTGTGATGTTGTATTACCGAGTGGGCCCCGAGATACCTCCCCGTCACACGGAGTGACAAATCCCAGTCTCGATCCATACTAACTCAACGAACACCTTCGGAGATACCTGTAGAGCATCTTTATAGTCACCCAGTTACGTTGCGACGTTTGATACACACAAAGCATTCCTCCGGTGTCCGTGAGTTATATGATCTCATGGTCATAGGAACAAATACTTGACACGCAGAAAACAGTAGCAACAAAATGACACGATCAACATGCTATGTCTATTAGTTTGGGTCTAGTCCATCACATGATTCTCCTAATGATGTGATCCCGTTATCAAGTGACAACACTTGCCTATGGCCAGGAAACCTTGACCATCTTTGATCAACGAGCTAGTCAACTAGAGGCTTACTAGGGACAGTGTTTTGTCTATGTATCCACACAAGTATTGTGTTTCCAATCAATACAATTATAGCATGGATAATAAACGATCATCATGAACTAAGAAATATAATAATAACTAATTTATTATTGCCTCTAGGGCATATTTCCAACAGCAAGCGCCCCGGCCGAGGCACGCCAGCTCCTTGGCCTCCTCTAGGGCATATTTAAAACGCGTATAACTTTTAATACGTGTGTCGGATCGGAATGTGTAGCATATGGTTTTGGTGTAGAATTTCGTGTAGCATCTGAATATTTAACTTGCATATTTATTTGACGCCGTTTAGAGTGCCTAATGCATTGTTTTGCGTGTTGTTTCACTAGGATCCGTTCCTTAGTTATTTTCCACGCGTGTCCGGACTGCCCGTATCCCGTAGATTAAATGTCCATGTTTTAGGGACTATTTTTCTGTGTATTTTAGAGCGGTCTTTGGTATTTTTGCGTGTAGGAATTTGCCGGTAGTTTATTTTCCCGTATCTGGGTGTTTATCTCGCATTAATGTGCGGCATTATTTTGTGTTGCAAACCCCACATATTTTATATGTTCCCGGGGTAGAAAAATCCCATGGACTTTTCTGTGCAATTAGTTTTAGTTTTTGAGTAAGTTAGTTCGCGAGATATTTTGCCTTGTTGCCCTCTTGTTTATTTCGTAGGATTTATTTCGTGCCCCGTTTGCTTAAGTTGTCAACTAGAGAGTTGATCTTGGATGTTTTGTTTAACCCCTGGTATTTTTGGTTGCAATAGAAATGCATGTTTAGGTGTTGTTTGCTTGCGCTCAAGTTGCTAGAATAGTGCTGTTTTAGACGTGCTGAAATATTTCTAAGTCTGAAATCTGTTATATTTTGTTGCTGTTTTGTTTTGCTTCTAGCTTGTGATGTGTAGCTCTTTTGAGGTTGGTCCAATGGAGATAGTTGTACCCCTTATGTTTCTCTAGCATTCTGTAAATTTTCATGCCATTTGGAGTCCTGCAGATATAGGTTTTGCTGCTGTCAATATGCCTTCAGGATGAAAACTGCACTTTCATGAGGTGCTATTTTCACTAAGTCTGAAATAGTGTATGAGATGCCATTTTGTGTCTTCTTTTCCTAGTGCTCCTTGCTGCCACACTAGTTGTTGTTAGTTGTTTGTAGTAGTGCTTCTTGCCCTCTTCCGTGCCATGCCTTGCTTGAGCATATCGGAGTCGTGTAGCCGTAGTGGTGGGGTGTAGAAAATGCTATGTGGCTGATTTTGGCAGATTGTAGTCATTTCTTGTTTTGCTCGTATCTTTTGAACCGTAGCTCCGATTTGATCGTGTCCTACATGAAAATTGCTTAGAATCTCGTGTAGTTTCTTTTTCTCTTGCTGGTTGTTTGTTTTGAAGTGCTCGTAGCTGCCGTTGCACACATATTGCATTCATGCCATCATATCTTGCGGTGCTTGTATCTTTTGATCCGTAGCTCCGTTGGAGATGTTCTCTATGTGTAGATTGCTTGCCTTGACGCGTAGAATCACGTGAACCTAATTGTTTTTCTGTTTAACAACCAATTAAATGCATTAGTTCAGATCTGGACAGAATTGTAAATTAACTTGTGAGGTCGTTTCGGAGGTGCTATAAGACATTTCCGACCTCATTTAAAATGCCTAGATAGGTAGTTTAATTTCGCTTCACCTCTTGCATGTTTGACAACATTAACATTGCCATGTAGATAATCAGGAGTGAACTAAATAATCAACATGGAGTTTCGTCAATATGCAACTCGTTGCATATTGAACTTCACTTAATGTGTAGTGTTTGATTGTGTGATTTGTCCTGCCGTGACTTGCATGTATTCAGTAGCTCATGCATCATGTGTGTTGTGCATCGTGTGGTGAATTTCGTGTGTTGATTGTGTTTCCGGTTTGCTTCGTCTCGATAGAGTTCCGCAAGCGTGTCGGATGTGAGGACCCGTTCGACTACGTCGGTTCTTCTGCTTCACGGAGGCATTCTTATTCCAAGCAGGATCTCAGGCAAGATGATCATTTCCCCAGATACCATTACTATCATTGCCATGCTAGTTTTACCGTTGCTGCCGTTTATGTCTCGTTGCCTACCACATGTTAAATATCAGCCTCTCAATAATGCCATGTTAACCTTCAACCTGTTCGACCTAGCACACCACTAACTGGCCATGTTACCGCTTGCTTAACCTTGTGTTAGTGTTGCTAGTTGCAGGTGCATTGCTTCCATGTGAAAGCATGGGTTCCTTGTTATATCACCATATTTAAATGCTATTTAATTAATGCACCTATATACTTGGTAAAAGGTGGAAGGCTGGGCCTTTCTAGCCTGGTGTTTTGTTCCACCTTTGCCCCCTTAGTTTCCGTCTACCGGTGTTATGTTCCATAAATGAGCGCTCCTAACACAATCGGGGTTGTTATGGGGACCCCCTTGATAATTCTTTTTAGATTAAAGCTGGTCTGGCAAGGCCCAACTTTGCTACTACATTTGCCTAATAACTAATGAACTTCATAGGGAGTAATTAACCCGAGGAAATTTAATCAACCCCAGGGCCAGTGCTCCTCATGAGTGTTGGTCCACCCACCTAGCAGTCGGCAGTGCCACCACGGGGCAACTCGAGGTTTGGATCCCGTCCACTTTGCATAGACGGTGTGTCCTGAGAACGAGATACGCGGCTCCTATCGGGTTCGTCGACACACCGGGTGGCCTTGCTGGATTAGTTTTACCTTTGACGGAATATCTTGTGCATCGGGATTCTGGTGATGCTTTGGGTAATCTCAGAGTTGAGGTTTTCCACTAGGGAATCCGACGAGATCGCGAGCTTCGTGATTGAGGATTTCTATGCGGCTTGTGGTAATTTGTGATGGACTAGTTGGAGCGCCCCTGCAGGGTTAAATCTTTCGGAAAGCCGTGCCCGCGGTTATGTGGCAACGTGGAAGCTTTGTTTAACACTGGTTCTAGATAACTTGAAGTTAACTTAATTAAAACTTGCCAACCGTGTGCGTAACCGTGACTGTCTCTTTCGTGAGTTCCTTCTTCGATCGAGGACACGGTGGGGTCATGTCTGACGTAGGTAGGTGTTCAGGATCATTCATTTGATCATCAGTAGTTCACGTCCGTTATGCGTAGATCTTCCCCCCTCTTATTTCTTGTACTCGTAAGTTAGCCACCAAAAATATGCTTAGCCGCTGCTGCAACCTCACCACTTAACCATACCTCACCTATTAAGCTTTGCTAGTCTTGATACCTTTGGAAATGAGATTGCTGAGTCCCCTGTGGCTTACAGATTACTACAACACCAGTTGCAGGTACAGGTAAAGGTTACTTGACGCGAGCGCGTTGATTGTTCATTTGGAGTTGCTTCTTCTTCTTCTTCTTCATCGATCTAGCATGGGTTCCAGGCCGGCAGCCTGGGATAGCAAGGATGGACGTCATTCTTCTTTTGTCGTCTGTTTTCGTCCGTAGTCGGACCCTGCTCTTACTCTTGATGAATATGTAATGTACTGATGTGACTCTGATGTAGCTTGTGGCGAGTGTAAGCCAACACTCTCTTATTTTCAGTACATGTACTTGTAACGATATCCATTCTTGCGACATGACGAGATGCGCTTCTATCCCTGACGAGGCCCTCGTGCCAAATTGAGGATAGGGTCGCATCTGGGCGTGACACAACCTTACTCGTAAGCTTACAAGAGACCGGTTTCATCAACTAACATGCAACTTGTTGCATAAAGATGACTGGCAGGTGCGTGTTTCTTCAACTTTAGTTGAATCGGATTTGACCGAGGCGGTCCTTGGAGAAGGTTAAATAGCAAATTGCATATCACCGTTGTGGCTTTGCGTAAGTAAGATGCGATCATACTAGATGCCCATAGCAGCCACGTAAAACATGCAACGACAAATTAGAGGACGTCTAACTTGTTTTTGCAGGGTATGCATGTGATGTGGTATGGCCAACGACATGATGTTATATATTGGATGTATGAGATGAATCATGTTGTAATAGTTAATATCGACTTGCACGTGGATGCTACGGCAACCGGCAAGAGCCATAGGGCTGTCTTTAAACTAACGTTTATGCTTGCAGATGTCTTTACTATATTGCTAGGTTGTAGCTTTAGTAGTAATAGCATATATAGCATGACAACCTCGATGGCAGCACGATGATGGAGATCATGGTGTGGTGCCGGTGACGATGAAGATCATGCCGGTGCTTTGGTGATGGAGATCAGGAAGCACAAGATCATGGCCATATCATGTCACTTATGAATTGCATGTGATGTTAATCCTTTTTATGCACTTTATTTTGCTTAGAACGACGGTAGCATTATAAGGTGATCCCTCACTAAAATTTCAAGATAAAATTGTGTTCTCCCCGACTGTGCACCGTTGCGACAGTTTGTCGTTTCGAGACACCACGTGATGATCGGGTGTGATAGACTCAATGTTCACATACAACGGGTGCAAAACAGTTGCACGTGCGGAACACTTGGGTTAAACTTGACGAGCCTAGCATGTACAAACATGGCCTCGGAATACAAGAGACCGAAAGGTCAAGCATGAATCATATAGTTGATATGATCAACATGGAGATGTTCACCACTGAAACTATACTCAACTCACGTGATGATCGGACTTGAGTTAGTGGATTTGGATCATGCCCCACTCAAATGACTAGATGGATGTCTATTTTGAATGGGAGTTACTAGTAATATGATTAGCTAAACTCAATTATCATGAACATAGTCAAAAAGGACTTTGCAAATTATGTTGTAGCTTGCGCTGTAGCTCTACTATTTTTATATGTTCCTTGAGAAAATTTAGTGGAAAGATGATAGTACAAATTTTGCGGACTGAATCCGTAAACTGAGGATTGTCTTCATTGCTGTGTAGAAGGCTTATGTCCTTAATGCACCACTCGGTGTGCTGAACCTCGAGCGTCGTCTATAGATGTTGCGAACATCTGACATACACGTTTTTCATGACTACGTGATAGTTCAGTGTGTAATGCTTAACGACTTAGAATTGGGGTGCCGAAGATGTTTTGAAACATCACAGAACATATGAGATGTTCCAAGAGATGAAATTGGGATTTCATGCTCGTGCCCTTGTTAAGATGTATGAGACCTCCGACAAGATTCTTTCTCTACAAAGTAAGGGAGAAAAGCTCAATCGTTGAGCATGTGCTCAGATTGCCTGAGTGCTACAATTGCTTGAATCGAGTGGGACTTGATCTTCTAGATGAGATAATGATGGTTCTCCAAAGTCACTACCAACAAGCTACTAGAGCTTCGTGGTGAACTATAACATATCAAGGATACATATGATGATCCTTAAGCTATTCATGATGTTTTACATCGCGAAAGTAGAAATAAAATAGGAGAATCAGTTGTTGATGGTTAGTAAAACCACTAGTTTCAAGAAGGGCAAGGGTAAGAAGGGATACTTCATGGAACGGCAAACCAGATGTTTCTCTAGTGAAGAGACCCAAGGTTGAACACAAGCCCGAGACTAAGTGCTTCTGTAGTGAGGGGAACAGTCACTCAAGAGGAGCTACCCTAGATACTTGGTAGATGAGAAGGCTGGCGAAGTCGACATAAGTATATTTGATATACATGATATTGATGTGTACTTTACTAGTACTCCTAGTAGCAGCAGGGTATTAGATACCGGTTCAGTTGCTAAGTGTTAGTAACTCAAAACAAAAGCTACATAATAAACGGAGACTAGCCAAGGGTGAGGTAACGATGTCTGTTGGAAGTAATTCTAAGGTTGATGTGATCAAACATCGCACGCTCCCTCTACCATCGGGATTGGTGTTAAACCTAAATAATTGTTATTTGGTGTTTGCGTTGAGCATGAACATGATTGGATCGTGTTTATTGCAATACGATTATTCATTTAAAGAGAATAATGGTTATTCTATTTGCTTGAATAATTACCTTCAATGGTTTATTGAATCTCGATCGTAGTGCTACGCATGTTCATAATATTGATGCCAAAATATACAAAGTAGTAATGATAGTACCACTTACTTGTGGCACTGCCACTTGAGTCATGTTGGTATAAAATGCATGAAGAAGCTCCATGCAGATGGATCTTTGTACTCACTCATTTTTGAAACGTTTGAGACATGCAAACCATACCTATTGGTATAAACACATGAAGAAACTCCATGCAGATGGATCGTTTGGACTCACTTGATTTTGAGTCACTTGAGACATGCAAATAATACCACATGGGAAGATGACTGAAGGCCTCGTTTTCCAATGAGATGGAATAAGAAAGTAACTTGTTGGAAGTAATACATTTTTTATGTGTGCAGTCCAATGAGTGTTGAGGCATGCAGTGGATATCGTTATGTTCTTACTTCACTGACGATTTGAGTAGATACAGGAGTGTTTATTTGATGAATCACAAGTCTGAAATATTTAAAAGGTCAAAGCTATTTCATAGTGAAGATCATCGTGACAAGAGGATAAACTGTCTACGATATGATCATAGAGATGAATATCTGAGTTGTGAGTTTTGGTACACAGTTAAGACAATGTGGAAATTGTTTTGCAATTCATGCCACCTAGAACACCATAGTGTGATGGTGTGTCCGAACGTCATAGCCGCGCCCTATTGGATATAGCGCATACTATGATGTCTCTTATCGAAATACCACTATCATTTTGGGTTAGGCATTAGAGACAACCGCATTCACTTTAAATAGGGCACCACGTAATTCCGTTGAGATGACAGCGTATGAACTGTGGTTTGGAGAAACCTAAGCTGTCGTTTCTTGAAAGTTTGGGGCTACAACGCTTATGTGAAAAAGTTTTAGTATGATAAGCTCGAACCCAAAGCGGATAAATGCATCTTCATAGAATATCCAAAACAGTTGGGTACATCTCCTATCTCAGATCCGGAAGCAAAGTGTTTGTTTCTAGAAATGGCTCCTCTCTCGAGGAAAGGTTTCTCTCTAAAGAATTGAGTAGGAGGGTGGTGCAACTTGATGAGGTTATTGAACCATCACTTCAACCAGTGTGTAGCAGGGCGCAGAAGTTGTTCATGTGGCATCTACGCCAATTGAAGTGGAAACTGATGATAGTGATCATTAAGCTTCGGATCAAGTTACTACAAACCTCGTAGGTCGAGAAGATCGCGTACTGCTACAGAGTAGTACGGTAACCCTGTCTTGGAGGTCATGTTGTTGAACAACAATGAACCTACGAGCTATGGAGAAGCGATGGTGGGCCCGGATTCCGGCAAATGGCTGGAGGCCATGAAAACCGAGAGAGGATCCGTGTATAAAAACAAAGTATAGACTTTGGAAGAACTACTTGAGGGTCGTAAGACTATTAAGTACATATGGATCTTTAAAAGGAAGACAGACGATGATGGTGAAAAGTCACCATTAAGAAAAGCTCGACTTATCGCAAAGATGTTTCCGACAAGTTCAAAGAATTGACTATGATGAGACTTTCTCACTCGTAGCGATGCTAAAACTCTGTTGGAATTATGTTAGAAATTGCTGCATTATTTATGAAATATTGCACATAGGATGTCAAAACATTGTTTCCTCAACGGCTTCCTTGAGGAAAGGTTGTATGTGATACAACCATAAGGTTTTGTCGATCGTAAGGATGCTAACAAGTATGCAAGCTCCAGCGATACTTCTATGGACTAGTGCAAGAATCTCGAAGTTGGACTATACGCTTTGATGAGATGATCAAAGCTTTTGGGTTTATACAAGGTTTATGAGAAACTTGTATTTCCAAAGAAGTGAGTGGAAGCACTATAGAATTTCTGATAAGTATATGTGGTTGACATATTGTTGATCGGAAGTAATGTAGAATTTCTGGAAAGCATAAATGGTTGTTTGAAAGGAGTTTTTTAAAGGAAAACCTGGATAGAGCTACTTGAACATTGAGCATCAACATCTATAGAGATAGAGCAAAACGCTAAATAGAACTTCCAATGAAATGCATGCCTTGACAAGTTTTTGAAGGAGTTCAAAATAGATCACCAAAGAAGGAGTTCTTGGCTGTGTTGTAAGGTGTGAATTTGAGTAAGACTCAAACCCCGACCACGGCAGAAGAAAGAGAAAGGACGAAGGTCATCCCCTATGCCTTAGCCATAGGCTCTAAAGTATGACATGTTGTGTACCGCACCTGATGTGTGCCTTGCCATAAGTCTGTCAAGGGGTACAAAGAGTGATCCATGATTGAATCACTGAACAACGGTCAAAGTTATCCTTAGTAACTAATGGAATAAGGAATTTTTCTTGATTACGGAGGTGATTAAAGAGTTCGTCGTAAAGGGTTACGTTGGTGCAAGCTTTGACACTAATCCGAATAACTCTAAGGAGTAAAGCGGATTCGTATAGTGGAGCATTCATTTGGAATAGTTCCAAATGGCATGTAGTAGCAGCATCTACAGGATAACATAGAGATTTGTAAAGCACAAACTGATCTGAAAGGTTCAGACTCATTGACTAAGACCTTTCTCACAAGCAAGACGTGATCAAACCCGAGAACTACATGGGTGTTGGATTCGTTAAAATCACATAATGATGTGAACTAGATTATTGACTCTAGTGTAAGTGGGAGACTGTTGTAAATATGCCCTAGATGCAATAATAAATTAGTTATTATTATATTTCTTTGTTCGTGATAATCGTTTATTATCCATGTTATAATTGTATTGATTGGAAACACAAATACATGTGTGGATACATAGACAAAACATAGTCCCTAGTAAGTCTCTAGTTGACTAGCTCGTTGATCAAAGATGGTTAAGGTTTCCTAACCATAGACAAGTGTTGTCACTTGATGACGGGATCACATCATTAGGAGAATGATGTGATGGACAAGACCCAAACTATAAACGCAGTGTATGATCGTGTCAGTTTATTGCTACTGTTTTCTGCATGTCAATGTATTTGTTCCTATGACCATGAGATCATGCAACTCCCGGACACCGGAGGAATACCTTGTGGGATCTTGTATTATGGAAAGAGACTTGCCGGTAATGAGATTGAACTAGGTATGGAGATACCGGCGATCGAATCTCAGGCAAGTAACATACCGAAGGACAAAGGGAATAGTATACGGGATTATATGAATCCTTGACATAGAGGTTCAACCGATAGAGATCTTCGTAGAATATGTAGGAGCCAATATGGACATCTAGGTCCCGCTGTTGGCTATTGACCAGAGAGTGTCTCAGGTCATGTCTGCATAGTTCTCGAACCCGCAGGGTCTGCACACCTAAGGTTCGGTGACGTTTAGGTATAGTTGAGTTATATGTGTTGGTGACCGAAGGTTGTTCGGAGTCTCGGATGAGATCCGAGATGTCACGAGAATTTCTAGAATGGTCCGGAAACGAACACTGATATATAGGAAGTCCTGTTTTGGTCACCGGAAAAGTTTTGGGCTCATCGGTAGTGTATCGGGAGTGCCGAGAGGGGTGCCGGGGACCATCAGGAGGGGTGTCACGCCCCAAGGGGCCTCGTGGGCTGTGGGAAGAGATAAAACAGCCCCTAGTGGGCTGGAATAAGTTCCCACTAAGGCTCATAAGGTTTGAGAAGGAAAAAACCAAGGTGGATAGAGTTTCCAAGTGGGAAGGAGGAATCCTACTCCAAATAGGATTGGGGTAGGACTCCTCCTCCTCTCCCTTGCGCAAGGGAAGAGAAGGCTTCCCTACGGTGCAGCCCTCTCCCTCCTATCCTCCTATATATACTAAGGGTTTTGAGGGTTTTTGGAGAACAAAAAACAGCCACGTGTTGCCCTCTCTCTCTAGATCTGTTTCTCCTCTAGTTTCAGCGGTGCTTAGGCGAAGCCTTGTTGGAATAATATCACCACCACCAGCACCACGCCGCTGTGCTAGAGAACTCATCTACCTCTCCGCACCCTCTTGCTGGATCAAGAAGGTGGAGATCGTCATCGAGTTGTACGCGTGCGGAACATGAAGGTGTCGTCCGTTCGGCACTTGATCGGGACAGATCGTGGGACGGATCGTGAGACGGTTCGTGGGACGGATCATGGGACGGTTCATGGGACGGATCTTGAAGACGTACCACTACATCAACCGCGTTTATTAACGCTTCCGCTTAGCGATCTACAAGGGTATGTGGATCCCATCTCTCTCTGTAGATGATCATCACCATGATAGGTCTTCGTGTGCATAGGAATTTTTTTGTTTCCCATGCAATGTTCCCCTACATCACTAAGGAACATAATATAAAAGGATAATCAAATATATAACTCATAATAATCTGAACATAATCTCATAATCCATCGGATCCCAACAAACCGAGCATAGGAGTAACAAGAGAATTACATATATGCCTTGATCATGTAGGGCAGCTCATAAGGACTAACCATTGAAGCACAAGATTGGAGAGAAGACATCACATAGCTACTGGTGATGGACTCATGGTCCAAGGAGGACTACTCACGACACGTCCGGGAAGCGTCCATGGCGGTGGCGAAGATCCCGGTGGTCAATCCTCCCTCCGGCAGGGTGGCGAGAAGAGGTCTCCTGACGCTCCCGATCTCAGAAGCGCCACGGCGGCGGAACGATGGAGAAATTCACGATTCTGGAAGTTGTGGAAGGGTTTCCTCTCGGGAATCTAAATATAGGCCAAAGGAGAGCACCGCAGGAGGTGGGGCCCACCCAGGCGGCATCCTGGTGCGGCCTAGGGCCTGGCCGCGCCAACAGGTCGCCTGGGCAGCCACTGGCCCCCGTGTGGCCCATCTTCGGTGATCCGGAAGCTTCTGTTTCGCTGATTTTTTATATGTTTTTCCTGGAATTTTTTGGGCTTAGGAAAATTGGGTAAAAGCCCCTGCAAAATAGACATCAGCAGACAGAAACTGGCACTGGGTGCACTGAGTTAGTAGGTTAGTCCAAATATGTGTAAAATGATATAAAAGTGTAGCAAAACATATAACAATGTCACCCAAAGATCATGGAACAAGTAGAAATTATAGATACATTTGGGATGTATCAGCCGATGGGGCTTGACCTCCGGCGACGAGGGCCGAATTTGGGGACCAACGGTGGTGGGTGGCGCCGGCAGCCGGGACTGGAGGGGCGGCGGCACGGAACAGGCCGGCGGAGCTCGCCGGGTGGTAGGCAGCCCAGGGCCAACGGCTCTGCTGCTCGGGGATGGAGCTGGCGGGGATGCCCGGGCTGGGTGCTGTCACGGCTTCAGCGAGGCCCTCCGGTGGCGCTCCAGCTAGGGCGGTCACTGGCAACAGGGCATGGTGGGGCCGACGAGGCTGCCTTGGGTCCTCGCTCGGGCTGGAGTTTGGGGAAGACCGGAGCACACCGTGTGCGGGCAACGGCGGACGCATCCGGGCCCGGGAAGGGTCGGATCTGGGCCCGGATGGGTGTGGCGCGGTGGAGGTGGAGGCAGAGCTGTGGTTGGCGGCGGTTAGGGTTAGGGGGCATGGAAAACGAGGGGGATTAGTGGAGCGCCCAAATAGGCAGGGGTTGTTTATGTAGGGAAAGAGGGCTAGGTTTAGGGAAATTAACCCGTTTTCGGACCCTCCGATCGTGATCGGACGGCACCGATCACGGGAATGGCTAGGCGGGCTTAGTGGTTGTGTAGAATAGGCTAGGTGGGAAGAGAGGGAATGTTGCAGCCCATGACACGAGATTTTTAAACACCGAAAAACCGTTCGCCAATAATCCGATGACGGTGCTGCTACGATCGACCGTTCGGGTATCAAACGGACTCCGATTGCGACAAAATTTGGCAGGCGGTCTACCTATATTAATATAAGACCGCACGCCAAGTTTCAACCCAATCCGAAAATATTTTCTGGACACCTTTAAAAACAATATCTTATCGAAACCGCAGGCACGTGCGTGTGTGGTTGGTCTCAAAACGGTCAATGGCAAAACGGAGATAACCGACAACTAATAATGGATGCAAGTTTTTTGAAAACTGGCGGCAACACAGTGCCGATGCAACGCAGATGATGTGAATGATGCGATGATGAATGCAACAGACAATCTAATTGCACAACGGCAACGGAATAAAAGGGAATCTTCTGGAGCGTCGGTCTCGGGCTGTCACAACTCTCCTACACTAGTAAGAGATCTCGCCACGAGATCTAAGAATGAAAGGGGAAGAGAAAGAGCAAGAGCAGTAGGTAAACTTAGTTGCTTCTTTGACAAACAAGTGAAACCAATGACTCTTGAAGGTTGCAAAGAGATGAAGAATGATATGAGAAACAAGAACGAATTCACACAAAATTTCAGCAGCACTTCGGTATCAAATTGAGGACAAAAATTTGATAAGACGGAAAGATCTTGAGAAGATTCACAACAAACTAACTAAATTGAATAAGCAAGGAGAGAACATGATCTTGATTGAACAAGACAATAGATTGAAGAGAGCAACATCACCACAACTCCGCAACAATAGAGTAGAAACTAGATCATTGGGAAGAAAGAATGAAGAGGAGAATGGCAACTACTACCACAATTGAATTTGACAAGCAACCTTGCAAGAAGAATTGAACGTAGTTGTTGGAAAAAACAACGAAAAGAACAAGCTTGTTGTGGACTTATGGAAACCATTTCAAAATAATGAGGTGACAACCAGCCACTAACAGACACAGAGATTGGGAGGAACAAGACATGCACAACTTCTTACACCAAGAGGATGCATTGAGAACTTGGATCAGTGATAATCACCATAATAGCAACAATCCTTAGGAAAAGCTTTAGGTGAAATCTAATCGAAGATAACTCAATGAAGAAACCATGGGTTTGAAAATATCTCATGATCAAAGGATTTGGTGGGTTTACATATTTAATTCTTGAAACAACTTCTCTTCGAGACTCCTCCACTAACAAGAGCGTTATAACACCACCTCAAAGGATAGAGGAAAGAAAAGATGGAGCGGTTGGGAAAGGAATTGATATCATGAGCCACTCTGGAAGAAGAATTGAAATCACTATGAAACAAGAATAATAATTATGTTATGCTTATCCTTCATCAACTTAAATTGACGACAAGCAATAGATTTAGCATACCACTTATTCTTCTTGAAAAATTGAGGAGAGATATGAGCAAAAACTAGAAGAAGTCTCGGAGGAGACACTGGTATGAATTGGAATGAGTGGGGATAACAAGAATGAATGGAGACACATGAGAACGAAGAGATCATGAGTCACCTGAGATAAAAACTTGAACAAGGCACCGGAATAATTGAGAGACGGACGAAGAGACACAATTGAGAAGAATTTGAGGATGAAATCTGAAACTGAGAATGAAGAAATCTTCTCAAATGATGGCCTTCGGAGGATCAAGAATGAAACAAATCTGAAATGCACCGGATAGTAAGAAAGGGATTTCTCATGATCGAGAACAATTCAAGATGATAACACAAAGGTGAATTGATGAATATTCAGGAGAATGGACTAAGATTTGAGAGAAACACTCCTTCAGTCTTCCAAGCTGAAAAATGATGAGGAGAACACCACCAAGAATAACTGAGACAATCCGGAATAATGAAGAATGAAAGGTTGAGCCGAAGATGAGAATTAATTCGAATAGATCTTGGACAAGGGATATGACTGATGAAAATCATTCTTACGTCATATTTGAAAAGAATTAGAGATCTTCGGAAAAGAGCGGAAGAGCCACATAAGATACTGGGAAGAACATGCGGGTTATGGGCCCACTAAAAGAAAACACCATTGAAACAACTGATTAGGAAGAAAGACATTGCACCGGTATAACTGAAAACTTGATGAGGTTGGGAACCTCGAAAAAATTGAAAAGATTAAAATCAAGAACTTCTGAGATACCTTCAGCACTCCGGGTAGAAAAGAGATTGATGAATAACAAGAGAGGCTTGAAGAGAATTCCCACACAGGAATCATTAGAGGAAGAAAAGAACATGATGAGCACTTGATGACCCACAAGCGTATGGGATCGCAGCAGTTTTCGAGGTTAGAGTATTCAACCCAAATTTGTTGGTTCACCAAAGGGAAGCGAAAGAATATTCTCAAGTATTAGCAGCTGACTTTATCAGATTCAACCACACCTGAAAGATTAGTGTCTGCAAGCAAAGTATCAGTAGCAGCAAAGTGGCCCAATCCCTTTTGTAGCAAGGGACAAGCCTAGACAAAGTAACATAGCGAGGACCAGTAGTAAAAGACTCGTAGGCAGTGGATCGGTGATGGATGAGTATGACGGATGTGATTCATCATGTAACAACTATAACACGGAGAGATATGTAACTAGCTCCCGTTTGTCAATCTAATGTATGCATGTATTCCGTATGTAGTCATACGTGCTTAGGGAAAAGAACTTGCATGACATCTATTGTCCATCCCTCCCATGGCAGCAGGGTCCTAATGGAAACTACGAGATATTAAGGTTCTCCTTTTAATAAAGAACCGGACCAACGCATTAACACGCAGTGAATACATGAAATCCTCATACTATGGGCATCTCCGGGAGTGGTTCCGGCTATTTTCACTCCGGGGTTGTCGGGTCATAACACATAGTAGGTGACTACAACTTGCAAGATAGGATCTAAAACACACATATATTGGCGACAACATAATAGGTTCAGATCTGAAATCATGGCACTCGGGCCCTAGTGACAAGCATTAAGCAGAGCCAAGTAGTAGCAACATCAATCTAGAACATAGTGGATACTAGGGATCAATCCCCGCCAAAAACTAACTCGATTACATGATAGATCTCATCCAACTCATCACCGTCCAGCAAGCCTACGATGAGATTACTCACGAACGATGAAGATCATCATGGAGTTGTCGATGGAGGAAGGTTGATGATGACGATGGCGACGATTTCCCCTCTTCGGAGCCCGAAACGGACTCCAGATCTGCCCTCCAGATGAAGAACAGGAGGTGGTGGCGCCTCCGTATCGTAAAACGCGATGAAACCTTCTCTCTAAAATTTTTTCCGGGCAAGACGGAATATATAGAGCTGAGTTTGGGGGCGGTGGTGCCACGTGGGCCCCACAAGCCCTCACGGCGCGGCCTAGGGGGGTGGCCGTGGCCTGTGGGCTTGTGGCCCACTGGCACGCCCCCTCCGGAGGATCTTTGCGCAGGTATTTTTCTTTTATTCCAGAAAAAATCTCCGTAAATTTTCAGGACATTCCGAGAACTTTTATTTCTGCACAAAAACAACACCATGGCAATTCTGCGGAAAACAGCGTCAGTCCGGGTTAGTTCCATTCAAATCATGCAAATTAGAGTCCAAAACAAGGGCAAAAGAGTTCGGAAAAGTAGATACGACAGAGACGTATCAACTCCCCCAAGCTTAAAGCCTTGCTTGTCCTCAAGCAATTCAGTTGACAAACTGAAAGAGACAAAAGAAAAACTTTGACGAACTCTCTTTGATCTTGTTGTTGCAACTATGTCTAACTCATTTCCAGAGTTTCAGCAAGATCACAAGCAAACCACATAAGCAAATGACATCTAGGTCTCACGGTAAACTCATATCAATGGCATAATCAACTAGCGAGCAAATAATAATAAGCCTCAAATGTCAACACTTCAATCAAAACAACATGAAGCAATACGAATAGATGGTATCTCGCTAGCTCTTTCTGAGACCACAAAACATAAACACAGAGCACCTTCAAAGACCAAGGGCTGACTAAACATTGTAATTCATGGCAATGAAGATCCAGTCATAGTCATACTCAACACAGTTAAAAGCAAAGCATAAAAATGACAGAGGTGCTCTCTAATTGGTGCTTTTGTAAGAGGAGGATGACTCAACAGGAACATAAATAGACAGGCCCTTCGCAGAGGGAAGCATTGATTTGCAGAGGTGCCACACCTCAAGCTTTGAAAAGAGAGATAATAATTTTGGGTGGCATGCTTTCATCGTCAACGCAGTGACTAAGAGTTCTCAACATCTTCCACGCTACACATGCTATAGGCGGTTCCCAAACAGAAAAGTAAAGTTTTGACTCCCCCACCACCAATCAATCACACTCCACGGCTAGCCGAATCCTTGGGTACTGTCCATACCAACATCAATCCTGGGGGAGTTTTGTTTGCAATTATCTTTTCAATTTGAGCATGGAACTGGGAATTCCAATTACCAGCCCCTTTCTCGTGAATGATAGTGAATAAACACATATCGAGGATAACACGCCTAGCATGGAAGATACCAATAGCCCCCTGTTACCACATGAACGGTTCGGGCATGCAAAACAGATTATTTCTTGAAGGTTTAGAGAGTGGCACATGCAAATTTACTTGGAACGGCAGGTAGATACCGCACATAGGTAGGTATGGTGGACTCATATGGCACAACTTTGGGTATATGGAGGTGGATGCACAAGAAGTATTCCCGCTTAGTACAAGTGAAGGCTAGCAGAAGACTAGGAAGCGACCAACTAGAGAGCGACAACAGTCATCAAAATGCATTGAGAGTAACTAACATTGAGTGCAAGCATGAGTAGGACATAAATCACCATGAACATGAATATCATAGAGGCTATGTTGATTTTGTTTCAACTACATGCGTGAACATGCGCCAAGTCAAGCCACTTGAATCATTCAAAGGAGGATACCATCCTATCATACTACATCATAGTCATCTCAACATTCATGTGGGCATCCAAGACAAGCCATTATAAGCTCCCAGCTAAGTAAGCATGGCATAAGCAACTATGATCTCTAAGTTGTCATTGCAAACATGTTTCTCTCACAACAAAGCTGAATCAGGCATGATGAGCTAGTCATATTTACAAAAACAAAATAGATCGAGTTCATACCAGCTTTTCGAGGCTCAGTCACTTCATCATATATCGTCATTATTGCCTTTCACTTGCACGACCGAACGATGTGAACAATAATAAGAGTGCTCGTGCATTAGACTAAAGCTGGAATCTGCAGGCAAACACAAAGGAGAAGACAAAGTAATATGGCTCTTTGAAAGCTAAACAGGTATGCATGCAAGAGCCTCTAAACATTGTAACCAATATCCTCTACCTTGACCCAAAGAAAAAGAAAACTATCTACACGGGAAAGCTCCCAACAAGCGAAAGAAGAAAAGAAAATCTTTTTGGTTTTTCTCAAACTAGACAGACACACGAAAAGAAAACGAGAAAAAGAAAATAAACTAGCATGGATGATACAGTGGCAAAGTGTGAACACCGGCTAAGAAAGTGAAAGCATAAGCAAGATGTAAAGTCGGTGAGAACACGTACTCCCCCAAGCATAGGCTTTTGGCCTAAGTTGGTCTACTCCCAAGGAGGGAAATAACCAGCTCCGGGGTACTCCGGAGTGGACTGAGAATGCCACTGCTGTGTGAGCTCCTCTGGCTCCCATTGATAAATTGGCGTCTGGTACTCGACTGGCGGCTCGGGCACGGGCACCTGTGGTTGGGACAAGCCCCAATATGCGTAGATGTCCGAGGGCATAATAGTGTACCTGCCTGCATGAAGATTGAACAAAGAAGGAGCAGGCAAAGTAATAGTCTCACGAGTACCCTGACTAAACACCAGGTTATAAATCATCCTTCTATTTATATCTCTATCAAGAAAGTCATGGCAAACCATGCTATCGTAATCTAGATATCTCTCGGGAAGAAGAATCTCTTCTTCCTCCTCCAGTCTAATAGGTATCTCAAAGTGTCTAGCAAAACGAGTAGCATAGATACCTCCATAAACAACACCTTTAGAACGGTTCAGGTTCAACCGTTGAGCTACTATAGCGCCCAAGCTATAAGTTTTATCGTTATACAGAGCTTCGCGCAAGACCGCAAGATCTGGGGAACTAAGTGACCCAGCTTTCCCACGGCCAATCAAACATTTTCCCACAAATAGTGAGAAGTACCGAAGCACGGGAAAATGAATGCTAGCATCTCTAGCGCAAGACACTCCTCTCCCCTCTCCTACAGCAATTGTATCGATGAAAGCTTCCAAGTCCCGTGGACGAGGTTCATGAATATCCCCAACATAAGGTAATTTGCAAACATTGCAAAAATCCTAGAGTGACATGCGCTCGGGGATATCATAAAGTTTAAACTCAACCATAGGAGGATTCTTCCTCGGATAGAAGTTAAAGCTTTGTACGAAGATATTAGTGAGGAGGAGGTATTGCGGACACTTATCTTCAACGAAGGCGGTAAGGCTTGCGTTCTCCACCAGGTGATAAAAGTCCTCATAAATTCCACCGACGCGTAAGAACACGTCGCTTGGCCACTCGCACGCTCGAACTTCTGCGACTCGCCGGACCAGATACTTGGGCTTCTTCTCACTCCCATCATCCTTGGGGTCACGGCTTGATGAACCTCTTAAGAACCTCCTCATCTTTTCCCTTTCTTATCTCTGAAAATTTCTGAAATTTTTAGTGATTCTAAGGAAAAGTGAATAAGGCTCAACAAGACTCGTAGCAACTACTCCCACAAGTGCCTAGAGTCCATATTACGCATCAAAACTACTTGGGACCAGCTAAAGTTAGCATGCAAAGCTCAAGAACATGGTCACCAATGCAGCAAAAATAGGCGGAGTATAAGGCACTAGAGCAAAAACTAATTGGACCAATGGAGGAGTCACTTACCAAGGAGTAATTTCCCCAAAACAGTTCGGAGAATGGTCATTTGAGCAAAGAGATCGAAAATCCCAGCAAGAGGAGCAAGAACACGGGTTTGAGCTGTGAAACGATTTTTTTCTGGAGGTATGAGAACGAGATGAGAGCAAGAATGAGTGGAGGGGGTGCCTGTGGGCCCCACAAGCCTGGCTGGCGCGGCCAGGGGGGGTGCCCGCGCCCCTAGGGCTTGTGGCCCACTGGTGTGGCCCCTAGACAAACTCTTTGTCTCGGAATTATTCAAAAATTCCAGAAAAAATCATACTTGATTTTCAGAACGTTCGGAGAACTTTTATTTTCGGGGTATTTTTCTACCGGATGCTAAAACAGAAAACAGGGAAAACTAAACTAAATCTATCATTTTTCTTCTAAGCGACCTAAAGTAAAAGCTTGGAACAGAGGTTTGTGACTCCTCGATTCATCCATCTCATGGTCATCGAAAGAAATCCGTCAATGGGGTTGATCAAATCCCCTCGACAAAACTTCTTGGATCGCAAAAGAAGACGGAGAATTTTCGAATAGTCACTAGGTCACCTCAATGGGGATGTGTATTTCCCCAACAAGCAAGTCATACTTCATCTTGACACGAGGAATAGGGCATTCAAAGCTCCCAATAAGAATCGATGAAGTCTTTTCAATAGCATTGATGCAATGTACTTGATATTGTTTCTTCGGAAAGTGCACTGTATGCTCATTACCGTTGACATGGAAAGTGACATTGCCTTTGTTGCAATCTATAACAGCCCGTGCAGTATTTAAAAAGGGTCTTCCGAGGATGACAACCATGGCATCGCCCTCGGGAATATCCAAGATAACAAAGTCTGTTAAGATAGTGGTGTTAGCAACCACAACAGGCACATCCTCGCAAATGCCGATAGGGAAAGCAGTTGATTTATCGGCCATTTGCAGAGAGATTTCAGTGGGTGTCAACTTATCCAGTTCAAGCCTACGATAAAGAGAGAGAGGCATAACACTAACACTGGCTCCAAGGTCGCATAAAGCAGTTCTAACGTAGTTGCCTTTAATGGAGCAAGGTATAGTGGGCACACCGGGATCACCTAGTTTCTTCGGAGTTCCACCCTTGAAAGTGTAATTGTCAAGCATGGTGGAAATCTCAACCTCAGGTATCCTCCTCTTATTAGTCACAATATCTTTCATGTACTTAGCATACGGAGACATTTTGAGCATATCTGTCAAACGCATCTACAGAAAGACAGGTCTGATCATTTCAACGAATCGCTCAAAATCCTCATCATCCTTTTTCTTGGATGGTTTGGGAGGAAAGGGCATGGGTTTCTGAACCCATGGTTCCCTTTCTTTACCGTGCTTCCTAGCAGTGAAGTCATTCTTATCGTGTCTCTTAGTCTTAGGTTGTGGGTTATCAAGATCAACACTAGGTTCAATCTCCACATCCTTTTCATTGCTAGGTTGAGCATCATCATGAACATCACTATTGATATTATCATTAGGCTCATGTTCATCACCAGATTGTGTTTCAGCATCAGAGACAGAGGCATCGTTTGGACTCTCAGGGGTAGCAGCAACAGGGTGCCAACGTGCAGGTTCCTATCATCTTTCTTCTTCTTTCTAGGATGACTAGGTGCATCAGTGCTAACTCCTTGAGAATCTTGTTCAATTCTCTTCTGATGACCCTCAGGATACAAAGGTTCCTGGGTATTTCTACCGCCTCTAGTGACGACTCTAACGGAATTGTCATTCAACTCATTGAGCAAGTCATTTTGAGCTTTAAGTACTTGTTCTACCTGAGTAGTAACCATGGAAGCATGTATACTCAGAAGCTTAAGATCATTGACATTTCTGTCCACACAAGCACTTAAATGACTAAGCATACGAGCATTCTTTTCCAATTGTCTGCTAACATAGTCATTGAAACTTTGTTGTTTGGCAACGAAGTTATCAAATTCATCCATGCATAAGCTAGCAGGTTTATCAAAAGGAATATCACTCTCATCAAACCTACACAGAGAATTTACTTCTACTACCTGTATCGGGTTATCGAGACCATGGATCTCTTCGATAGGTGGTAGATTTTTGACATCTTCAGATTTAATGCCTTTCTCTCACATAGATTTCTTGGATTCTTGCATATCTTCAGGACTGAGGAATAGAATACCTCTTTTCTTGGAGTTGGCTTAGGAGGTGGTTCGGGAATAGTCCAAGCATTCTCATTGCACAAGATGTTGTTCAACAGAATCTCAGCTTGTTCTACGGTTCATTCCGTAAAAACACTACCTGCACAGCTATCTAGGTGGTCTTTGGAAGCATCCGTAAGTCCATTATAGAAGATATCAAATATTTCATTCTTCTCAATAGGGTGATCAGGCAAAGCATTCAGTAGTTGGATAAGCCTCCCCCAAGCTTGTGGGAGACTCTCTTCTTCAGCTTGAGCAAAGTTGTATATTTCCTGCAAGGCAGCTTGCTTCTTATAAGCAGGGAAATATTTTTCAGAGAAGTAGTAGACCATATCCTAGGGGCTACACACACAACCAGGAGCAAGAGAAGTGAACCAGGTCTTAGCGTCATCCTTTAGCGAGAAAGGAAACAGCTTGAGCATATAGTAGTGGCGGATCTTTTCCTCACTAGTGAATAGGGTGGCTATATCATGCAGTTTGGTAAGATGGGCTACAACCGTTTCAGACTCATAACCGTGAAAGGGATCAGATTCGACTAGAGTGATTAACTCAGGGTCGACACAAAATTCATAATCCTTATCGGTCACAAAGATAGGGGAAGTAGCAAACTTCGGGTCGTATTTCATCCTAGCGTTCAGAGATTTTTCTTTCCACTTGCGCAGTAAATTCTCAACATCATAGCTATCCTTACACGCAAAAAAATCCTTAGCTATCTCTCCCTCCATAACATAGCACGTATCAGGCATAACAGGCAATTCAGGCATAGTAGCAGGTTCTACTTCAATAGTATCAGCAGTTTCAGAAGTATCATCACATCTAGCAGCAACTCTAGCAATATGTGCATCAAGGGCACCAAGTGGCAAAGCAGTATCAGGCATAGCATTATCAGGCATAGTATCAAGTATAGCATCATCAGGCATAGTATCAAGCATATCAGAAGTAGCATCATCAAGCACAGGCGACATATCAAGATTTCTAGCAGGAGGCGATGTCGCAAACTTACTCAAAACTGAAGGTGAATCAAGTGCAGAGCTAGATGGCAATTCCTTACCTCTCCTCGTAGTGGAAGGCAAGATTTTAGTTCTTGGATCTTTCGTATTCCTCATAGTGATCAGTAGACGTAAATCCCAAGTGACTCAGAAAATATAGTTGTGCCTCCCCGGCAACGGCGCTAGAAAAACCCTTATTGACCCACAGGCGTATGGGATCGCCGCAGTTTTCGAGGGTAGAGTATTCAACCCAAATTTGTTGATTCACCAAAGGGAAGCGAAAGAATATTCTCAAGTATTAGCAGCTGAGTTTATCAGATTCAACCACACCTGAAAGATTAGTGTATGCAAGCAAAGTATCAGTAGCAGCAAAGTGGCCCAATCCCTTTTGTAGCAAGGACAAGCCTAGACAAAGTAACGTAGCGAGGACCAGTAGTAAAAGACTCATAGGCAGTGGATCGGTGATGGATGAGTATGACGGATGTGATTCATCATGTAACAGCTATAACACGGAGAGATATGTAACTAGCTCTCGTTCGTCAATCTAATGTAGGCATGTATTTTGTATGTAGTCATACGTGCTTAGGGAAAAGAACTTGCATGACATCTATTGTCCATCCCTCCCATGGCAGCGGGGTCCTAATGGAAACTACGGGATATTAAGGTTCTCCTTTTAATAAAGAACCGGACCAACGCATTAACACGTGGTGAATACATGAACTCCTCATACTATGGTCATCTCTGGGAGTGGTTCCGGCTATTGTCACTCCGGGGTTGCCGGGTCATAACACATAGTAGGTGACTACAACTTGCAAGATAGGATCTAAAACACACATATATTGGCGACAACATAATAGGTTCAGATCTGAAATCATGGCACTCAGGCCCTAGTGACAAGCATTAAGCATAGCCAAGTAGTAGCAACATCAATCTAGAACATAGTGTATACTAGGGATCAATCCCCGTCAAAAACTAACTCGATTACATGATAGATCTCATCCAACTCATCACCTTCCACCAAGCCTATGATGATATTACTCACGAACGATGAAGAGCATCATGGAGTTGTCGATGGAGGAAGGTTGATGATGACGATGGCGACGATTTCCCCTCTCCGGAGCCCGAAACGGACTCCAGATCTGCCCTCCAGATGAAGAACAGGAGGTGGCGGCGCCTTCGTATCGTAAAACGCGATGAAACCTTCTCTCTGATTTTTTTTCCGGGCGAGACGGAAGATATAGAGCTGAGTTTGGGGGCGGTGGTGCCACATGGGCCCCACAAGCCCTCACGGCGCGGCCTAGGGAGGTGGCCATGGCCTGTGGGCTTGTCGCCCACTGACACGCCCCCTCCGGTGGATCTTTGTGCATGTATTTTTCTTTTATTCCAGAAAAATTCTTCGTAAATTTTCAGGACATTCCGAGAACTTATATTTCTGCACAAAAACAACACCATGGCAATTCTGCTGAAAACAGCGTCAGTCCGGGTTAGTTCCATTCAAATCATGCAAATTAGAGTCCAAAACAAGGGCAAAAGAGTTTGGAAAAGTAGATACGACGGAGACGTATCAGCACTAACAGCTTGAATTGAATCACCGGAGAAGAAAACAAGAATAAAGAATGATGAACTCTAAACTCCCGAGAATCTTCACAAAGAATCATTGGATGCAACACAAAAGAGAAGATAGCAGAAGCATAAATGATAAGAAAGGCACTAGGATGATAATTGAATCACTGAAGAAAAGGGTGGGAGGGCTAGGAAAATAAAGACAACTTGGGACAGATGAGATGAACTCCGAAAAGAAATGAGATACTGATCTTAAAAAATATTGGAGACGATTGAATCACTTGAAGAGAAACACACCGGTTGAAAAAGAATTCACATGACGACTCCGTTGCAAAGAATTGATAAGACAACTGGATTGAGCAGAAGAATTAGCATTCCCACAAAATATGAGAACACCTCTTGAAAAAGATATGAATTCACCACTTCACATCGAAGCAACTCCAATTACCATACTCCAACAAAACAAAGGATGAGGCTTACAACACAAGCCAGAACAAATTCATGACAGAGATTTCCCTCGATATTTTCGTGGATAGATTCGCACGTGCTCTATCCTATAGTAGCCATCATGTACAAGGGAGTGCACACGAGATACAAAGTGTCCCCGGGTCATAGCAAGCTACAAGGACTATTTAAGACACAACGAAAACCGAAATAAGACGACCGTGAACAAATAAATCCACTAGATGTCGAACCCCAACCTCACATCATGCATCTGTTGGAAGATTGTCCTAGAAGTAACTACTTGAATTCCCCCCTGAGAACTTCTGAAAATTTCTGGTCCTGCAATCGGGTCCATGGATACAAGGAGTATAATCCATCACTCAACTCCTAGCAATAACACTACCCGTCTAGTGTATCACATCCATCAACATCCTCGAAAACACAACGATACTAAGTACGGCAGTACCCCCGAACTCTCTGTACCAGTACCGGGGATGTCGGGGTTATCTCGCCACTACTAGCATTGAAGCACTTTCGAACATCCTTCGTCCTGAGATACTAAGAAATCTGAATAATAACGATGTGCTCAAGAATCCCCTGGAGCTCAACTACCCGGAATAAAATCAACACATCAGGAGGCAATAGATAGAACTCCATCACCTCGACATCATATAGATTCCAAAAATATACGTGTGATCCTAAAAATTTTGAGTGGGCAGAGGAGTAGACTTAAAATTATTACGTCAAGATTCCTCACCAGAGCATAGAAGAAGAGAAAAAAGAATTCTACTCTCCGATATATAACTAGACTCAAAGTAGTTTTTCACTAAACTTGACTCGGCCAAGTTCGATCAATCAACGGGGCTCCTAGGTCGGTACTGCTGTGGTGCCAACTTGTAACGCCCAAGATGTGGTGCTATCCTTATTTTGGCGCGACGGCCTCGGCAGGGATAGAAACGCATCTCGTTGTTTTGCAAGAATGGATATCGTTGCAAGTACATGTACAGAAAAGATGAGTATAAGGAGTTGGATTACACTCGCCACAAGCTACATCAGATTCACATCAGTACAATACATACAATGTACAATCATCTTGAAGAAGAGCAGGGTCCGACTATGGACAAAAACAAACGATAAAAGAACGACGTCCATCCTTGCTATCCTAGGATGCCGGCCTGGAACCCATCCTACATCGATGAATAAGAAGAAGAAGAAGAAGAAGAAGCAACTCCAAATAGCACAATCAGCGTGCTCGCGTCAAAGTAACTCTTTACCTGTACCTGCAACTGGTGTTGTAGTACTCTATGAGCCACGGGGGACTCACAAACTCATTTCCAAAGGTATCAAGACTAGCAAAGCTTAATGGGTGAGGTATGGTTAAGTGGTGAGGCTGCAACAAGCGACTAAGCATTTATTGAGGTGGCTAACTTACGAGCACAAGAATAAAAGAGGGGGATGATCTACGTATAGCGGACGTGAACTACTGATGACCAAATTAATGATCTTGAACACCTACTTACGTTAGACATAACCCCACCGTGTCCTCGATCGAAGAAGGAGCTCACGAAAGAGACAGTCACGGTTACACACTCAGTTGGAAAGTTTTAATTAATCTTACTTAAAGTTATCTAGAACCGGATGTTAAACAAAGTTTCTACGTTTCCACATAACCGCGGGCGCGGCTTTTTGAAAGATTTAACCCTGCAGGGGTGCTCCAACTAGTCCATCACAAACTACCACATGCTGCGACATAATAACCTCGATGAGGGAAAACCCGTGATCTCTTTGGGTTCCTATTGGAAAACCTCAACCACGAGATAACCCGAAGCATCCTCGGAATCCCTTGCACAAGACACTCGAGAAAGGTAAAACAAGTCGAGTAAGGTCGCCCGGCGTGTCGACGATCCCGATAGGATCCGCGTATCTCGTTCTCACGACACGACGGATGAGCACTACGTACGGTGGCCAGATAGACATCTCGAGAGTTGCCCCGGGTGGCCCCGTAAGTCTCTGTTTTGGACCAGCACCATCAGCACTGGCCCTCCGTGTATTATGTTGAATTACTCCTCGGGTTCATGACGCCCTATGTTTTTAGTATTAACAAAATTATTATGTTGGGAAAATATAGTACAATGTTGGGCCTTGCCAGACGAGCTTTATCCCAAAACGAGAATCTAGGGGGTCCCCATAACAACCCCAAGCATATTAGGAGCGCTCATTTATGGAACATAACAGCGGTAGTCGAAACTAAGGCGGCAAAGGTGGAACAAAACACCAGGCTAGAAAGTTGAGCCTTCCACCTTTTACCAAGTATATAGGTGCATTAATTTAATTAGAAATAATATGGTAATAGAACAAGGAACCCATGTTATCACATGGAAACAACTGCACCTGCAACTAGCAACGCTATACAATGGTTAAGCAAGCGGTAAAATAGCCAATTAGTGGTTTGCTAGGTTGTAGACAAGTTGAAGGTTGTCATGGCATTGTTGGGAGGCTGATATTTAACACGTGGTAGGCAGCGAGACATAACGATGGAAACGAAACAACTAGCATGGCAGTGATAGTAATGGTATCTAGGGAAATGTTCATCTTGTCTGAGATCCCGTTTGGAAGAAGAACGACTCCGTGAAGTAGACGAACCGACGTAGTCGAACGGATCCTCGCATTCCGACACGCCTGCGGAACTCTATCGAGACGAAGCAAACCAAAAACAAGAATCAACACATGATATTCACCACAGCACCTACACGACATGATGCACACCCTAATATGAGCATGAATGGTTCAAATATGCAAGGCAAGGCATGACAATTCACAAAAGTCAAACGCTACACATAAGTGAAGCTCAATTTGCAACGAGATGCATATTGACGAAACTCCACATTTAGTTATTTAGTTCACTCTCGATTATTAAAACGGAAATATTAAAATGTTGCTAACATGGCAAGGGGTGAAGCACAAATTAATCTACCAATCTAGGCATTTTAAATGAGGCCGGAAACGATATATAGCATCTCTGAACTGACCCCACACGTTAACTTCTAAATCTGTCCAGATTTGTCCCAATCACATTTTATGTTTGTTAAACGGCAAAACAAAGTGGTTCACGTGATTCTACTCGTCATTCTAGTCCATTTACATATATGGCTCATCTCCAACGGAGCTACGGTTAATTAACTACGACCTAAACCGTTTCTAATACGTCGACACGCAAACCAATGCAAACAGCACACTAAATAGTTTAAATGTGCATGGGAGCTGGAAATTATTAATATACGCGAAATTCTAATCACTTTACATATATAAACCTTTGGGATCCGACACGCGGATCTAAAACTACGGCCGTTTTGAAATAATGCATTTTCTGAAAAAGAATAAATCGTAGGTTAAAATAAAAAACACTACGGGCCGAATCTGCTACGCGCCAAAAGAGTGCAGGGGCACAATTTAGCAAAAGCGTGCATGGGCGGGGAATAGCTCACCTCGGTGGGCTCGGCCCAAGCGGGAGAGGCTGGCCACGGGGCAGGCCAACTGGGTCGGCTGGGCGGGGTGGCCGCGTGGGCCGAAGGGGCGAGGCGCTGCTGGGTCGAGGCTCGAGCTGTCCCAGGAGCGGTGAGCTCGCTCTCGTGCGGTCGATGCTTCCCGATCCCGATCGGGATCGAGGCAGGCAGGGCGGCGCGACTGCCTCCCGCGCGGCGGCCGACGGGGCTTGACAACCAGCGATGAGGGCCATATCTGGGGACCAACGGCGGTGGGTGGCGCCGGCAGC
This sequence comes from Hordeum vulgare subsp. vulgare, assembly GCF_904849725.1. Lineage (NCBI taxonomy): Eukaryota > Viridiplantae > Streptophyta > Magnoliopsida > Poales > Poaceae > Hordeum > Hordeum vulgare. The sequence goes on along the minus strand of NC_058523.1, from coordinate 501,965,270 downwards.
CGAGATTGGAGGGGCGGTGGAGCGGATCAGGTCGACGGAGCTCGTCGGGTGGTAGGCATCCCAGGGCCGATGGCTCGGCTACTCGGGGACGGAGCTGGCGGGGAGGCCCAGTCTGGGCGCTGTCGCGGCTCCGACAAGGCCCTCCGGTGGCGCTTCGACGAGGGCGGTCACCGGGGACACGGCATGGCCGGGCCGACGAGGCTGCCTTGGGTCCTCGCTTGGGGAAGACCGGGGCACACAACCTGCGGGCAACGACGGACGCATCCGGGCCTGGAAAACGGGGGGGATTAGGGGAGCGCCCAAATAGGCAGGGGCTTGTTTATATAGGGAAAGGGAGGATGAGCTGTGGTTGGAGGCGGTTAGGGTTAGGGGCACGGAAAACGAGGGGGGGTAGGGGAGAACCCAAATAGGCAGGGGTTGTTTATATAGGGAAAGGGGGCTAGGTTTAGGGGAATTAACCCGTTTTCGTACCCTTCGATCATGATCGGACGGCACCGGTCGCGAGAATGGCTAGGCGGGCTTAGTGGCTGTGTAGAATAGGCTAGGTGGGAAGAGAGGGAATGTTGCAGCCCGTGACACGAGATTTTTAAACACCGAAAAACCATTCACCGATAATCCAATGACGGTGCCGCTACGGTTGACCGTTCGGGTATCAAATGGATTCCGATTGCGATGAAATTTGGCAGGAGGCCTACCTAAATTAAAATAAGACTGCACACCAAGTTTCAAACCAATATGTGAATAGTTTCCGGACACCTTTAAAAACAATATCTTATCGAAGCCGCGGGCGCGTGCGTGTGTGGTTGGTCTCAAAACGGTCAACGGCAAAACAGAGATAACCGACAACTAATAACGGATGCAAGTTTTGAAAATTGACGGCAATGGAGTGCCGTTGCAATGCAGATGACGCGAATGATGCGATGATGAATGCGACAAACAATCTAATCGCACGGCGACAACGGAATAAAGGGGAATCTTATGGAGTGTCGGTCTCGGCTGTCACATGAAGACCTATCATGGTGATGATCATCTACGAGAGGGAGATTGGATCCACATACCCTTGTAGATCACTAAGCAGGAATCATTAAGAAACACGGTTGGTGTAGTGGAACGTCTTCGTGATCCACATCTCCGTCGTCCCACGATCGGTCCCGATCTAGCGCCGAACGGATGGCACCTCCGCGTTCAGCACACGTACATCTCGATGATGATCTCCGCCTTCTTGATCCAGCAAGAGGGGGCGGAGAGGTAGATGAGTTCTCTGGCAGCGCGACGGTGTAAGGGTGATGGTGGTGGAGCTAGTCCAGCAAGGCTTCGCCTAAGCACCGCTCAAAACTAGACAAGAGGAGAAACGGATCTAGAGAGAGGGTAGTACGTTGCTGATTATTGTGTCTCAAAGACCCTCAAAATCTCTAGTATATATAGGAGGATAGGAGAGGAGGTTGCCTTGTTCCCTCCTCCAAGGAGAGGGGTCGCTCGAACCAAAGGAAGAGTCCACCTTCCTTGTGGGAAGGTGTTCTACTTTGGGAGGACTACTCCTTCCCTTCCTTTTAAAAGTCCTTTACCCTTTTATCTCTTCTCCTAGCCGCATGGGGCTTTGAGAGAGGCTTTGGTCAGCCCACTAGGGGCTGGTACAGCTCTTCTCACAGCCCACAAGACTCTTGGGTCGTCATACCCCTCCCGATGGTCCCCCGGCACCCTCCCGGTACTCCCGGTACACTACCGATAAGCCCGAAACATTTTCGGTGACCAAAATAGGACTTCCTATATATCAATCTTTACCTCCAAACCATTCTGGTGCTCCCCGTGACGTCCAGGATATCATCCAGGACTCCAAACTACCTTCGGTCACCCACACCTATAACTCAACTATACTAAAACGTCATCGAACCTTAAGTGTAAAGACCCTACGGGTTCGAGAACTATGCACACATCACCGAGACACTCTCCGATCAATATCCAATAGCAGGACCTGGACGTCCATATTGGATCCTGCATATTTTACGAAGATCTTATCGGTTGAACCTCTATGTCAAGGATTCAATTAATCCCGTATGCAATTCTCTTTGTCCTTCGGTATGTTACTTGCCCGAGATTCAATCATCGGTATCTCTATACCTAGTTCAATCTTGTTACCGGCAAGTCTCTTTACTCATTTCATAATACAAGATCTCGTGACTAACTCCTTAGTCACATTGCTTGCAAGGCTTATTGTGATGTTGTACTACCAAGTGGGCCCCAAGATACCTCTCCGTCACACGGAGTGACAAATCCCACAATTTATCCATGCCAACCCAACAGACACCTTCGAAGATACCTGTAGAGCACCTTTATAGTCACCCAGTAGCATTGCGGCGTTTTATACACACCAGGTATTCCTCCCATGTCCGGGAGTTGCATGATCTCATGGTCATAGGAACAGATACTTTGACATGCAGAAAAAAGTAGCAACAAACTGACACGGGAATATGCTACGGTTATAGTTTGGGTCTTGGCCATCACATCATTCTCCTAATGATGTGATCCCGTTATCAAGTGACAACACTTGTCTATGGCGAGGAAACCTTGACCATCTTTGACCAACGAACTAGTCAACTAGAGGATCACTAGGGACTGTGTGTTGTTTATGTATCCACACATGTATTTGAGTTTCCAATCAATACAATTCTAGCATGGATAATAAACGATTATTATGAACAAGGAAATATAATAATAACCAATTTATTATTTCCTCTAGGGCATATTTTGAACAGACACCCATATTGGCTCCTACATATTATATGAAGATTTCTATCGTTTGAACCTCTATGTCAAGGATTCAGTTAATCTTGTATGTTGTTCCCTTTGTTCTTCGGTATGTTACTTGCCCGAGATTCGATCGTCGGTATGAACATACTTAGTTCAATCTCGTTACCGGCAAGTCTCTTTACTCGTTCCGTAATACAAGATCCCGTGACTAACTCCTTAGTCACATTGCTTGCAAGGCTTGTTGTGATCTTGTATTACCTCTCCGTCACACGGAGTGACAAATCCCATTCTTGATCCGCGCCAACCCAACAGACACCTTCGGATATACCTGTAGAGCACCTTTATAATCACCGAGTAACGTTGCGACGTTTGATACACACAAGGTATTCCTTCAATGTCCAGGAGTTGCATGATCTTATGGTCATAGGAACAGATACATTGACATGCAGAAAACAGTAGCAATAAACTCACACCATCTTATTCTACGTTTATAGTTTGGGTCTTGCCCATCACATCATTCTCCTAATGATGTGATCCCGTTATCAAGTGACAAGACTTATCTATGACTAGGAAACCTTGACCATCTTTGATCAACGAGCTAGTCAACTAGAGGCTCACTAGAGACAGTGTGTTGTCTATGTATCCACACATGTATTTGAGTTTCCAATCAATACAATTCTAGCATGGATAATTAACTATTATCATGAACAAGAAAATATAATAATAACCAATTTATTATTGCCTCTAGGGCATATTTCCAACAGTCTCCCACTTGCACTAGAGTCAATAATCTAGTTCACATCACTATGTGATTGTAATGAATCTAACACCCATATAGTTCTGGGGTTTGATCATTTCTTACTTGTGAGAGAGGTTTTAGTCAACGAGTCTGAACCTTTCAGATTCGTGTGTGCTTTACAAATCTCTATGTCATCCTATAGATGTTGCTACCACGCGCCATTTGGAACTATTCCAAATGACTGCTCCACTGTACGAATCCAGTTTCCTACTCAGAGTTATTCGGATTAGTGTCAAAGCTTGCATCGACGTAACTCTTTACGACGAACTCTTTAATTACCTCCATAATCGAGAAATATTCCTTAGTCGACTTGTTACTAAGGATAACTTTGACCGATGTTCAGCGATTCAATCTTGGATCACTCCTTGGACCCCTTGATACACTATTGGCAAGGCACATATCAGGTGCGGTACACAGCATGGCATACTTTAGAGCCTATGGCTAGGGCATAGGGGACGGCCTTCTTCCTTTCTCTTTATTCTGTCGTGGTCGTGCTTTGAGCCTTACTCAAATTCACACCTTACAACGTAGCCAAGAACTCCTTCTTTGCCGATCTATTTTGAACTCCTTCAAAAACTTGTCAGCGCATGCATTTCGGTTAAAGTTCTTTAAGCGTTTTGATCTATCAATAGATCTTGATGATCAATGTTCAAGTAGCTCTATCTAGGTTTTCCTTTGAAAAACTCCTTTCAAACAACCCTCTATGCTTTCCAGAAATTCTACATTATTTCTGATCAACAATATGTCAATCACATATTCTAATCAGAAATTCTATAGTGCTCCCATTCACTTCTTTCGAAATACAAGTTTCTCATAAACTTTGTATAAAACCAAAAACTTTGATCATCTCATCAAAGCGTATATGCTAACTCCGAGATGGTTGATCCTGTCCATAGAAGGATCGCTGGAGCTTGCATACTTGTTAGCATCCTTAGGATCGACATAACCTTCTGGTTGTATCACATACAACATTTCCTCAAGGAAACTGTCGAGGAAACAATGTTTTGACATCCTATCTGGAAGATTCCATAAATAATGCAGCAACTGCTAATATAATTCCAACTGGCTTTTAGCATCGCTATGAGTGAGAAAGTCTCATCATAGTCAAGTCTTTGAACTTGTCTGAAACATGTTTGTGACAAGTCAAGCTTTCTTAATGGTGACTTTTCACCATCATCGTATGTCTTCCTTTTAAAGATCCATCTGTACTCCTTACGACCATCAAGTAGTTCTTCCAAAGTCTACACTTTGTTTTCATACATGGATCCTCTTTCGGATTTCATGGCCTCTGGCCATTTGTCGGAATTCGGGCCCACCATCGCTTCTCCATAGTTCGTAGGTTCATTGTTGTCCGACAACATGACCTCCAAGACAAGGTTACCGTACCACTCTGGAGCAGTACGTGACCTTGTCGACCTACTAGGTTTGTAGTAACTTGATCCGAAGCTTCATGATCACTATCATCAGCTTCCACTTCAATTGGGGTAGGTGCCACAGGAACAACTTCCTGCGCCCTGCTACACACTGGTTGAAGCGACGGTTCAGTAACCTCATCAAGTTTCCACCATCCTCCCACTCAATTCTTTCGAGAGAAACCTTTTCTCGAGAATGGACCCGTTTCTAGAAACAAACACATTGCTTCCACATCTGAGATAGGAGATATACCCAACTGTTTTGGGTATCCTATGAAGATGCATTTATCCGATTTGGGTTCGAGCTTATCAGAATGACAATTTTTGCACATAAGCGTCGCAACCCCAAACTTTTAATAAACGATAGCTTAGGTCTCAACAAACCATAATTCATACGGTGTCATCTCAACAGAATTACGTGGTGCCCTATTTAAAGTGAATGCGGTTGTCTCTAATGCCTAACCCAAAAACGATAGTGGTAATTTGATAAGAGACATCATAGTATGGACCATATCCAATAGGGTGTGACTATGACGTTCACACACACCATCACACTATGGTGTTCCAGGTGGCATTAGTTGTGAAACGTTTTCCACACTGTCTTAATTGTGTACCAAACTCGCAACTCGGATATTCATCCCTACGATCCTATCGTAGACATTTTATCCTCTTGTCATGATGATCTTCAACTTCACTCTGAAATTACTTGAACCTTTCATTAATTCAGACGTGTGTTTCATCAAGCAAATATACTAGTATCTACTCAAATCACCTCTGAAGTAAGAAGATCTTCATACATAAAAAATGTATTCATTCTAATAAGTTACTTTCTTGTTCCATCTCACTGGAAAAAGACGCCTTCAGTCATCTTGCCCGTGTGGTATGATTTGCATGTCTCAAGCGATTCAAAATCAAGTGAGTCCAAACAATCCATCTGCATGGAGTTTCTTCATGCGTTTATACCAATAGACATGGTTCGCATATCTCAAACCTTTCAAAAACGAGTTAGTCCAAAGATCCATCAACATGGAGCTTCTAAATGCGTTTTATACAAATATGACTCAAGTGGCAATGCCACAAGTAAGTGGTATTATCATTACTACTTGGTATCTTTTGGCATCAATATTATGAACATGTGTATCACTACGATCAAGATTCAATAAACCATTCATTTTAGGTGCAAGGCCATTGAAGGTATTATTAAAATAAACACACTAACCATTATTCTCTTTAAATGAATAATCGTATTGCGATAAACACAATCTAATCATGTCTATGCTCAACGCAAACACCAAATAACAATTATTTAGGTTTAACACTAATCTCGGTGGTAGAGGGAGCATGCGATGTTTGATCACATCAACCTTCAAAACACTTCCAACACATATCTTCACCTTGCCTTTAGCTAGTCTCTGTTTATTCTGTAGCTTTTATTTCGAGTTACTAACACTTAGCAACCAGACCGGTGTCTAATACCCTGGTGCTACTAGGAGTACTAGTAAAGTACACATCAGTATCATGTATATCCAATATACATTTGCCAGCCTTCTCATCTACCAAGTAACTAGGGTAGTTCCTCTCCAGTGACTATTCCCCTCATAATAGAAGCACTTAGTCTCGGGTTTGGTTTTAACCTTGGGTTTCTTCACTAGAGCGGCAACTGGTTTGCCTTCCATGAAGTATCCCTTCTTGCACTTGCCCTTCTTGAAACTAGTGGTTTTACTAACCATCAACAATTGATGCTCCTTTTTTATTTCTACTTTCGCGGTGTCAAACATCACGAATAGCTCAAGGATCGTCGTATCTATCCCTAATATGTCATAGTTCATCACAAAGCTCTAGTAGCTTGGTGGCAGTGACTTTGGAGAACCATAACTATCTCATGTGGAAGATTAACTCCCACTCGATTCAAGATATTGTAGCACTCAGACAATTTGAGCACATGCTCAACGATTGATCTTTTCTCCCTTACTTTGTAGACAAAGAATCTTGTCAGAGGTCTCATACCTCTCAACAAGGGCATGAGCCTGAAATCCCAATTTCATCCCTTGGAACATCTCGTATGTCCCGCGACGTTCGAAACGTCTTCATCGCCTCAATTGTAGGCCATTTAAGCATTATGCACTGAACTATCATGTAGTCATCAAAAACGTGTATGTCAGATGTTCGCAACATCTACAGACGACGCTTGGGGTTTAGCACACTGAGTGGTGCATTAAGGACATAAGTCTTTTGTGCAGCAATGAGGACAATCCTCAGTTTACGGACCTAGTCCGCATTATTGCTACTATCATCTTCCAACAAAATTTTCTCTAGGAACATATTAAAACCAGTAGAGCTACAGCGCAAGCTACAACATAATTTGCAAAGACCTTTTGACTATGTTCATGATAATGAGTTCAATTAATCATATTACTTAAGAACTCCCACTCAAATTGACATCCCTCTAGTCATTCGAGTGACGCATGATCCAAATTCACAAACTCAAGTCCGATCATCACGTGAGTTGAGTTTAGCTTCAATGGTGAACATCTCCATGTTGATCATATCAACTATATGATTCATGCTCGACCTTTCGGTCTCTTGTGTTCCGAGGCCATGTATGTACATGCTAGGCTCGTCAAGTTTAACCCGAGTGTTCCGCGTGTGCAACTGTTTTGCAGCCGTTGTATGTGAACGTTGAGTCTATCACACCCGCTCATCACGTGGTGTCTCGAAATGACGAAATGTCGCAACAGTGCACAGTCGGGGAGAACAAAATTTTATCTTGAAATTTTAGTGAGGGATCACCTTATAATGCTACCGTCATCCTAAGCAAAATAAGGTGCATAAAAGGATTAACATCACATGCAAATCATAAGTGACATGATATGGCCACGAACTTGTGCTTCTTGATCTCCATCACCAAAGCACCGGCATGATATCCATCGTCACTGGTGCCTCACCATGATCTTCATCATCATGATCTCTATCATCATGCTGCCATCAAGGTTGTTGCGTTATCTGTGTTGTGACTACTAAAGCTACTGCCTAGCGATATAGCAAGAGCATATGCAAGTGCGGAATAAATTTAAAGACAACCCTATGACTCCTGCCGGTTGCCGTAGCATCGATGTACAAGTCGATATTTAACTATTACAACATGATCATATCATACATCCAATATATCATATCATGTCATTGACCATATCATATCACAAGCATACATGAAAAACAAGTTAGACGTCCTCTAATTTGTTGTTGCAAATTTTACGTGGCTGCTATGGGTATCTAGTATGATCGCATCTTACTTACGCAAAGTCACAACGGTGATATGCAAATTGTTATTTAACCTTCTCCAAGGACCGCCTCGGTCAAATGCGATTCAACTAAGAAACAGACACCCGCTAGTCATCTTTATGCAACAAGTTGCATGTCAGTCGATGAAACCGGTGTCTCGTAAGCGTACGAGTAAAGTTGGTCCGGGCCGCTTAAAGCCAACAATACCGCCAAATCAAGAAAAGACTAAGGAGGGCAGTAAATTGAACATCAACGCTCAAAAACTCTTTTGTTTTCTACTCGAGATATCATCTACGCATGAACCTAGATCATGATGCCACTGTTGGGGAATGTTGCATGGGAAACAAAAAAATTCCTACGCACACGCAATACCTATCCATGGTGATGATCATCTACGAGAGGGGAGAGTGAATATACATACCCTTGTAGATCGCTAAGTGGAAGTGTATATAACGTGGTTGATGTAGTGGAACATCTTTGCAATTCAAATCGCAACCCATCCCTTGATTTCATCACGATCCGTCCCACGATCCGTCCCATGATCCCATCACGATCCATCCCGATCTAGTGCCGAACGGACGGCACCTCCGCATTCAGCACACGTACAGCTCGATGACAATCTCCGCCTTCTTGATCCAGCAAGAGGGGCGAAGAGGTAGATGAGTTCTCCAGCACGGCGGCGTGGTGGTGGTGGTGGTGAACTAATTCAGCAGGGATTCACCTAAGCACCGCCGAATTAGACTAGAGGATAAACTGATCTAGATGAAGTAGAGGGAGCATGTGGCAATTAGGGTTAGCCCTCGCCTCTAAAACCTCTAGTATATATAGGAGGAAGAGGAGGGGAGGCTGCCTTGGCCCCTCCTCCAAGGAGAGGTTTGGCCGAGCCAACAAGGGGGGAAGCCACCTCCCACAAGGGAGGTGGAATCCTATTAGGACTCCTTCCTAATTTAAAAACTCTTTCCACCTTTTGGCTTTTTGCTTTATTCCTCCACTCCAACCGCATGGACTCTTAGGGGAGGCTTTGGCCAGCCCACTAGGGGCTGGTCTACCTCCTCTCACAACCCATGAAGCCTTTGGGTCGTCACACCCCTCCCGGTGGTCCCCCGTACCCTCCCGGCACTCCCGATACACTACCGTTGAGCCTGAAACTTTTCTGGTGACCAAAACAGTACTTCCTATATATCAATATTTACCTCCAGAACATTCTGGAGCTCCTCGTGACTTCCAGAATCTCATCTGGGACTCCGAACAACCTTCAGTCAACAACAACTATAACTCAACTATACTGAAACGTCACTGAACCTTAAGTGTGCAGACCGTGCGGGTTCCAGAACTATGTAGACATGACCTGAGACACTCCTTGGTCAATAACCAATAGCGGGACCTGGATGCCCATATTGGCTCCTACATATTTTACAAAGATTTCTATCGATTGAACCTCTATGTCAAGGATTCAGTTAATCCCGTATGATGTTCCCTTTGTCCTTCGGTATGTTACTTGCCCGAGATTCGACCGTCGGTATCTCCATACCTAGTTCAATATCGTTACCGGCAAGTCTCTTTACTCATTCCTTAATACAATATCCCATGACTAACTCCTTAGTCACATTGCTTGCAAGGCTTGTTGTGATGTTGTATTACCGAGTGGGCCCCGAGATACCTCTCCGTAACACTGAGTGACAAATCCCAGTCTTGATCCACGCCAACCCAACAGACACCTTCGGAGATACATGTAGAGCACCTTTATAGTCACCCAGTAAAGTTGCGACGTTTTATACGTTGAGTCTTCCTTCGGAGATACAAGGTATTCCTCCGGTGTCCGGGAGTTGCATGATCTCATGGTCATAGGAACAGATACATTGACATGCAGAAACCAGTAGCAATAAACTGACACGATCTTATGCGACGTTTACAGTTTGGGTCTTGTCCATCACATCATTCTCCTAATGATGTGATCTCGTTATCAAGTTTTTTTTTCAAAAAGGAGGCATCGCCCCGGCCTCTGCATCGAGTGATCTCGTTATCAAGTGACAACACTTTTCTATGGCCAGGAAACCTTGACCATATTTGATCAACGAGCTAGTCAACTAGAGGCTCACCAGGGACAATATGTTGTCTATGTATCCACACATGTATTTGAGTTTCCAATCAATACAATTCTAGCATGGATAATAAATGATTATCATGAACAAGGAAATATAATAATAACCAATTTATTATTGCCTCTGGGGCATATTTCCAACAAAGAGCGGTCTCACAAGGCGATGGCCCCTCTCCCGCCATGGGATCAATCTCACTCCCCCAAGATGGATCTAGCAATGCGCTGACTGTCATTCCTACGGAGGTGGCTCCAAGTCCTCTGCCCAAGAAAGATCTCAAGAGAACCAGGACCACCATCGCTCGAGGTGACAAAGGTCCCAGGAAGAACACCGTCGTTAACAAGCTTTCAGATGTGCGTTTGGCGGGCCCCCATGTAGGGTCGAGCCTAGCGCAATGATTCTGCTGTGCTGGAACTGTTGGGGGGGCTCGCAAACCCGATACAGTTCGAGAGCTTCGCGACATGGCGAAGCAGTTTTCTCCTCTATACTTTGCATTGTGGAAACTCAAATAGAGGGTAGTAGAGTTGAGAAGCTAACTTATACTCTAGCTTTTAATAAAAGCTTTGCTATTAATAGTTCTGGTAGAAGTGGTGGAACCGATTTGTTCTGGGATGATTGAATAAAGCTCGAGGTGATTGGTTACTCCGAGTACCATGTTGATGTTGAGGTTGATTCTCTGAATAACACTAAAGCCAAGTTCACTTTTGTCTATGGAGAAGCACAGGTTAGTGAACGACACACAACTTGGGACATGCTAAGGGGGATTGCGAGCACGAGCCTGCTGCCTGGGCTGTTCTAGGCAATTTTAATGAAGTTCTACACACCCATGAACATGATGGGGTGGGGAACAAAAACCAAGCACAAATGTACGCCTTTCATGACGCCCTGGATACTTGTGGCCTCGCTGATATCGGGTACCAGGGGAACACCTGGCCTTTGAGAAGAAGGTTGTCGGCGGTATCTTCACGCAAATTAGGCTAGACCGTTATGTCGCTTCCCGGAGTGGCCGCTCTCTTTCCCCAATGCTAAGCTGGCGCACAAGAACTCGGTGATGTCAGATCATGCAGCCATAGTTCTCATGCTCGAAGTTGACCATGCATGCAAAGGGAGGCCCCGGTACTTTAAATACGATATACTAATATGCGAGCACCCAGGGCCGGCCCTGGGGGGGCGAACAGGGCGGCCGCCCCGGGCCCCCAAAAGTCAAGGGCCCCCTCCTAGGTATCAGCTATGTATACGTACAGGCTAGGGTTTCCTACCGAGCGTCCGACACCGAGAAGAAAAACAAGTCAACAAGCCTGAATACGTGAAAGGAAAGCCAGGACTCATCAGAAGATAATACGTGAAACAAATCGCTGGATTCCCGGTTTCAGTTTCCTTTTCCTTCGGATCTTCGTCAGACGTCAGTTTGTTTCCTTTTACTCGCCGTCTTCGACTCTCTGCCCATCTGGCGACTCTGGCCGTCTTGCCGTCTCGCGACTCTCGCCGTCTTGCCGTCCTGCGTCTGTGGCCTGCGCGGCGCCCTCTGCCTGAGGCAGAGTATCTCCTGAGCAGTCTACCTGACGAAGAATCTGCATGTTAATAGTACTATCAACCAAGCATAGCATACACCATCACGCCCAGCCGCCCAGGCCAGATCATCATTCATCAAATCCTCAAATCTGCATGTTCTGAAATCTGCAGGTTCAGAAATCATCATCTGACGAACGAAAGTACAGGTCTGCATGTTCACAAATCCTCAAATCGCCTCTATCTACAGACTACAACTCTCTTGTCTCACGTCCACACTTGTTTATTGTTCTTCCTTTTTTTCTAATCCCAATTCCTGAAATTAACAGATCAATACGGAATAGGGAATTGTTGGCAGGGTGATTAAATCATTGAGCATTTGAGCAAACGTAGTTTACAGAGAGAAGGTACTATTACTATGCTCTGTATTCGTAATTAGTCTAATATTTTTAATAAGATTTGTGCTAATTGTAAAAGGTAATTGTTCCTTTCAATTTCAGCAAGGTCATGTCAGGTTTTGGTAGAAAATATCCATAATGTCAATCAGGATCCCTTCTTAGATATTATAAGAGCAAGACGAGCCCTTCAAGAAATCCATAGGAGTTGGCGATAGTTCTTGCAGATGACCAACATAATGTCAATCAGGAAGATGATGGCCATACTACTACAGAAGACAATGTTGACATCAACATGGATGATACCAATGTGAGTGATCATGATCCCATATTTAATTCATCAGCGGCAGAATTTGCTAGTGTTGATGAGGAACCGGTTATTACTGCGGATATTTATGATCCAATTAATTGGGGTAGTCTTGATAACAAAGCAAGGGATATATTAGTGGAAAAGGGACCTAAAAAGGAAGAAGAAAGTACTAAATATCATTTGGATGAAACTTCACGACATTTTTCGTACAACCATTACTCAAGAAAAATGAGCAATGGAGAGGTGCGCGATAGGAGATGGTTAGTTTTTTCAAAACAAGCAAATAAAGTGTTTTGTTTTTGTTGTAAAATTTTCAATTTCGATAAATGCAAGGGCCCCAGAATATGATGATTACTAGTTAGACATTTATAAAGACCCCGAAGGGTCCCAGAATATAGTTTCGCCCCGGGCCCCTGAAAACTCAGGACCGGCCCTGCGAGCACCACCCAGATTTCCCCAATGTTATATCGGGGCAGTGGGGCAACTCAAAAGCTTCCTTGGTGGCGGTTTTGCATGATAAGCTGCAGGATTTATCGCGTGGATTGTAAACATGGGATCGCACAGAGTTCAACTGTGTGCTGGGGGAAATTAAAAAAATTAAATCTCATCTTGAGGTGGCACGTGCACAGCCAGGGCGGATTGGTCCGTCTCCCATTGAGCAAAAACAATTTGACCGGTTAGTAGATCAATATCATCGGGAGGAGATGCTTTGGCAGCAAAGAGCGAGGCTGGAGTGGCTGGCCCACGGAGACAAAAATACCTACTTCTTCCACCTCAGATCGAGTCGAAGAAGAAAAAAGAATAAGATAAAAGCCCTGATGCGACCTGGCGGTAGCCTCACGAAGGATAATAACGAGTTGGCGACCTTGACGAGTAATTTCTATAAAAATCTCTATACCTCCGAGGGTGTCCACAACATGGAGAGAGTCCTTGACACATTCCCTTGCAGGCTTATGGTTGAGATGAACGCGCAGCTCAGTGCTCCTTATTCCCAGCAGGAAGTGAAAGATGCCCTCTTCCAAATGTTCCCAATTAAAGCACTAGGGCTTGACGGGTTCCCGACTCACTTTTTCCAACACCACTGGGATGTTTGTGGGACGAGGTAACAAAGGTCATTTTTCGCATAGTTGAAGGAACAGAATCTGCAGCGTGCATTAATGAGACCATCATTGTGCTTATACCAAAGGTAAAAAGTCCCACACAGTTAACTCAGTTCGGTCCCATATCACTTTGCAATGTCCTTTATAAAATTGCATCCAAGGTGATCTCTAACCGCCTTACGCTGGTACTCCCTGAAATAATCTATGTGGAATAGTCGGCCTTTGTTCCTCGAAGGTTGATCACTGATAATATAATTGCAGCACATGAGTGTCTTCACTTTATGAAAAGAAACAAGGCATGAAAGCTTCTGCATTGTGCTTTGAAGCTGGATATCATGAAGGCCTATGACAGGGTGGAATGGCCTTATTTGCAGGCCATCATGTTGAAACTGGGATTCACACAAAGATGAGTTGACATAGTCATGGTCATGGTCACATCAGTCCAATTTTGAGTTATGTTTAATGGAAGCAGATTGCAGCGGTTTACTCCCTCACGGGAAATTAAACAAAGAAATCCAATTTCCCCTTACTTATTCTTGCTAGCAGCAGAGGGCCTTTCGTGCCTATTAAAATGAAAAGCTAAGTCATCAAATCTTCGTTGTCTGCAAGTGGCACCTTCGGAGCCACCTGTGAATCACCTCCTATTTGCACATGACAGCGTGTTGTTCTTCAAGGCTAGCACTATGGGTGCAGATGAGGTCAACCAATTGTTGTATCATTACTACAAAGCAACGAGTCAAAGAAATAACTATGGAAAATCCATGATATTTTTCAGCAAGGGGGTAGCAGAGAATGTGTGAGCAGAAATTAAAGGCTTACTGCAGGTCCCAAATGAAACCTTGAACGAAAAGTACCTTCGAATGCCATCTGATGTGGGAACGTTGAAGAACGGAGCTTTTAAGTTTCTGAAGGACCGTTTATGGGGCAAAATTCAAGGCTGGATAGAGAAGATGTTATCTAGTGCTCGGAAGGACGTACTAGTAAAATCGGTAGCCCAGGCGGTTCTGGTGTTTTCCATGTAGTGCTTCAAGCTCCCCAGAGGGCTCTATGAACATCTAAACATGCTAATACGGCAGTTCTGGTGGGGCTCCAAGTATGGTCATCGTAAGCCTCATTTAGTCTCCTGGAAAGATATAACACAACCCAAGGCAATGGGGATTGGGGTTCAAAAATTTTGAGCTATTCAATCTAGCAATGCTTGCTAAGCAGGGGTGGCGCATCCTCCAGTGGTGTGACTCCCTGAGTGCCAGAATTCTGAAGGGAGTTTATTTCCCTACAACTTCTATCTTACATGCAAACATTGGATCCCACCCTAGCCAAATCTGGAGGTCCATCATGAAAGGAGTGGAAGTTCTAAAACAAGGCCTTATTAAGCGCATCAGCAATGGAGTGACCACAGATGTTTGGGAAGAGAACTGGATCCCCAGGAATGAAATGTCACGCCCGTTTGGCAGTAGGGTTGCAAACCCTCCCAGGTTAGCGACAGAGTTTATCGATCACACAACAACAACGTGGGGTAGACAGCGAGTTGAACACACTTTCTTACCCATTGAAGTCCCTCAGATTATGGCGATCCCCATATGTACCAGAAATATTGATGACTACTAGGCCTGGAACTTTGAAAGAAATGGTGTGTTCTCAGTTCGATCGACATATAGAATGCTCGTTTCGACTCGACGGCACAGAGAAGCGTGGCTTGCCGGCACCTCGAGACCATCCAGTAGGAACAAAGAGGAAAAATCATGGAAACAACGCTGGACCACTCAGGTTCCAGCAAAGGTGAGGATGTTCCTGTGGCGACTCTCAAAACAGTCGCTACCCACCAAGGATGTAAGAGCACACTCGCACATGTCGCTCACTAGCTCCTGCGGGCTGTGTGGATCGCCCGACTCGTGGAGGCATTCTCTCATCGAGTGCTCAATGGCATGATGCATTTGGGCTCTCGAAGATGGAGACATAGTAGACCAGCCGGTCTTCATAACAGAGCTAAGGGCAAAGTATTTGATCTTTTCACCAATGGAGGCGTTAGCCCATGCAGATTTTGTTCGACTAGCGGTTACCTTATGGTCTACCTGGACGGCACGCAGGAAATTCATTCACGAAGGAATTAGCCGAAGTCCTCAAGCGACGCATATGTTCATCCAGCGCTTCATATCCGAGCTTGATATGATCCATGAGAAGAAATAGACGAACTTGTACCAAGCCCCTCGACAGCCTAGATAGGCACATGCAAAGCCAAGTGCACCCCAAACGGGATATGCTAAAATACACACTGACGGAGCTGTGCTACGGAACCGTGGCAGTTCTTGTGCTGTTGTATACCGCGACAATGCTGGTAATTTCCTTGGCAGTTTGACTCTAGTTATTGATGGCTAGATCGATCCGGCTACGCTTGAAGTGATCGCATGCAGAGAGGCGTTGGCCCTTGCGGAGGATCTATTACTCCATGATTTTGTTATCTCTTCGGATTGCAAGCATGTGGTGAATGACATCAGATGGGGCAACCAGGGGCGATATGGCTCCATCATCGCAGAAATTAAACTTCGAGTTGTTAGTTTTCGTTGTGATTTTATTTTTGAAGGGCGAGCCATTAATGGCGAGGCCCATAGTTTAGCTAAGCACTCTCTTAATCTTGATCCGGTGAGCCATGTTTGGCTGGCCAACCCGCATGATCCGAAATGTATCTCACTTCATGTGGATTATCATCAATAAAGCTTTAGCTTTTCCCTTAAAGAAAAAATTAAACTCCCTAGGATTGGAGACCTCACAATCAGTTGAGGTCTCTAATTGGAATCTGGTCACCCAATTTTGATCGGGTCAACCATCTCTCGCTTAATTATTTTAATTAACTATGATCTCTTATTTCATGGAGAGATTAAATATTGACTTTCATTAAGATTTTAACTGGGTCAACAATGTTTCAAATAAATTGGAAGCAACCGATCTATAAAAACTTATCAATCCTAGACACCCTCTCATCACCTAGAAAAAAACAGCGTCAACATATAATATTAATAGCATCAATATAGTATATGCAGCCACTGACGCAGAAATTTTTTCCACTTAAATATGAGTTGATTAATAGATCACAAAATCACACCGCAAAAGCCCACTAAAACACCGCATTACATGAATAAAAAAAAAGACACTCCATCATCTTCCCCCTAACCAAAGCTAATACTCACTCGGTTCTAAAATTTAAGGTGTATTAGTTTATTGAAAAGTCAACCATTTTTAAAACTTCGACCAAGTTCACACATGAAAATATCGACATCTATAATACTAAATAATAAAATATAAAAAAATATTTCATGATGAATCTAAGAATCCAGTTTGATATTATGGATGATGATATATTTTTTATAAAAACATGATCAAATTTTAAATAGGTTTGACTTTTTAAAAAACTAATACATCATATATTTTAAGATAGATTGAGTATAAAATTATGAAAATGCAAAAAATATCAACAACACAGCAAAGTGCGTCCAACTCTTTAGTACCTGGACTAAAGCAGCGAGAAGATCATCCGGCCTTGGATCACGAAACGGCAACGGTGACTTCCTCTTCTCCTACCTCTGGCCCCCTCCTTCCATCTCCTAGTTACTAGCGATCTGTACCTCAAATTAGCTACTCAAACTCAGTAATTCGGCCCTATTGGTCGATTATCAGTTGGGACAATAACATCTAGTATCAGAGCCTTCTCACCACCCGTCCAAATTCGCCCAAAACTCTGCCTATTTTTTTTTCCAACACACCATTCTTTCCACCATCATGCATCATGAGCTGAAAGCTTACCTGATGAGTTCGAGGAGAAGACGAAGGCACGGTACGATAGGCAGTCTACACTACACGACGCACTGCTCTCCAAGCTCCTCGTGGGCATCTTGACCCCGGAACCTACGTCACGTCAGTCGATGACGGCCTCACCGACGCCACCTCTATCCCGGCGGTCATTTCCGACATCTTCATCGCCAACAATCAGACTGAGGATGCTCACGCGGTTGCTCATGATCCACCCCCTGTCTGCATTGAGAGGGCGCCCATCACCTGTTCGACGGAGTGCCCGATCCAGGTCGTCACCGTCACCAGCGTCGACAAGGTCCACGGCGCCGACACAACTGTCCGCCTCGAGCCCGCGGTCGACCAATTCCACCAGGAGGTCGAGCAGCTCACGCATGCGCCTTCCATCAGCACCAACAACGCCTGTGCGCCGTGCACCAGCGGGAACGAGCCGGCTATCGCCGAGGACCCACCCACCTGGCAGCGGCAAGACACTAGTACGTCAAGGATCAACGACTGACAATGGTGACAGTGTTCACCATTGGCAGACGCCTGTTTGGGCTCTGCCACTAAACGCATACGCAGCATCAAGGATCACACAAGAAAATGACTGAATGCTAGTGACAGTGTTCACCGACTTTTTTTTTAAAGTTCCATTATGCAGTACACCAAAAATAGCACACAAGCAACCCATGCCGATTCACGAGCTTCCATAGTTTGCAAGGCAGCACATGACTTGTGCAAAGTCAGGCCAGATGCCCCCTGAAACATCTAGACGGCCACAAAAAAAAAACTTATGTTCAGCGGCCACAAACAAGACAAGGGAGATGAGCGGCATTGCCAAGGACATCCGTCGAATCGACAAGATTGTTGCATGTGTCCGACATCCGGACTCAAAATCGTGCCCTCGCGGAGTTGTACTAGCAGCTGACGGTCCTACAAGACACGAGGATACATTCTCCGGCATCGTTTTGCCTGCGGCTCAAAGCTTCTCCAGAACTATGCACCAGTTGGATTTGTCGTAGAATTGGTCGGCAATGGCTGCATTTTTCATGCCAGCAACTAGCCTGAAATGGCGACACAACAAATGCAAGATGTTATTCTCAATCAGAAGACCATAGCTGAAGCAAAACGAAAGCAGATGATGGATGCCACTTTCTTTGTTTAATGGCTAATAATGCAGTAACATGATAATGGCATGGAACCAAATGAGCCATAAGGTGGTACCAATAGGTGACCCTTTCTGGAAAATCTTTACTAAAGAAAGATACAACCAAAGAGGTCACCCTTTCTGGAAAATCATTACTCACGAAAGATAAAAAGAACGCCATAGCCATCAGATCGCATGTAAAGCTCACATTTCCCATTTTGTCGCACAATTGTTTGCCTAACCAAATGAGCATGTTGATATGCACAAGTGTACTGTATGGTACTATCTA
Organism: Hordeum vulgare subsp. vulgare; assembly: GCF_904849725.1. Classification (NCBI taxonomy): domain Eukaryota; kingdom Viridiplantae; phylum Streptophyta; class Magnoliopsida; order Poales; family Poaceae; genus Hordeum; species Hordeum vulgare. The sequence continues at coordinate 501,946,397 of NC_058523.1, read as the reverse complement.
GAGTAAAAGATAGATCATGTGTGACATCTCTGAACAAATAAAAATAGGATGACGTGACTTAGTTGTCAAGTTAGCGCTATGAAGTAGAAAGACTCTATGATACCTCTAAGTGTCGCGGATTTAGTACTAAATCAGTACAAATTTTGTACAAGATCAACGACACTTATTTTGGCATGCTACTTTCTGTCTTTGTTTAATGGCTCATAATGCAGTAACATGATAATGGTATGGAACCAAATGAGCCATAAGATGGTAGCAATAGGTCACCCTTTCTGGAAAATCTTTACTCAAGAAAGATACAACAAAAGAGGTCACCCTTTCTGAAACTGAAGAAAGATACAACAAAAGAACGCCATAGCCATCAAATCGCATGTATAGCTCACATTTCCCAATTTGTCGCGCAATTGTTTGCCTAACCAAATGAGCATGTTGATATGCACAAGTGTACTGTATGGTACTATCTAGAGTAAAAGTTGCATCATGTGTGACATCTCTGAACAAATAAATATAGGATGATGTGACTTAGCTGTCAAGTTAACGCTATGAAGTAGAAAGACTGTATGATACCTCTAGTATGGTGATTCCAAAAACATGACATTATTTAACATCTTCACTTGTGCAGGTTCACGAATAATAAGAGGACTAAAAGAAAAGAAGCATTTTTCATGTGAATGTTCAGGTTAAGAAAACTCCACCTTTGAAGTTCTCCTTCGACAAAAATGTGATAATAACGGTTGTAGACCACAGTACCCTTCTTATCATCTTTCTTTGCCAATCCATTCTGTAGAGCAGCAGCAGATGCACCGCCAATTTCTGCTCGGTGAAATGGTAGATGCCAAGGAACAAAGTACTCCTGCTGGGTTTTGTCATGCTCATCCATAATTAAGGTCTTATCCTCCAAACCATCAAAACTATTTTTCAGCCGATCATCCATTTGCTTGACGGCGCCCGTGTCTTCATCGGTCTCTTCAATGCTATCTAGCATAGTAGCAGATTTGTTACGCACCATCGGACTGCTTGGATCAACCCACTCTTCATTATACTTGTCGCACAAGGGAGTCCACTTGTTAAGAAGCGACCTGTCTTCCTGCTCCACAGCCCAAACAGTGATCAGCACAAGACCACCTCTCTTGACAACACGGATCAACTCTTGTATGGCTTTCCTCCGCCTGTCCTCGGTACTCAGATGATGCAACACCGCAATTGAAATTGCGGCGTCAGCAACGTTTTCCCTGTACGGGAGATTGACGGCATCGGCGACCAACACCTCGTGCCCCCTCCCAGCGCATATCTCTATAAGCGGCGGGCTTATATCGCAGCCTATGTAGAAGCACTCAGGATTGAAGCCCAAATACTTGCCGTTGCCGCAGCCGGCATCCAGCACGACGGACCCTGGCCTCAGCGCGTTGAGGAACCCCGCAACCTTGGGCCACTTGGCGAACCGTGTCGAGCTGAAGTGAGGGGCTATGGCATCGTAGACACGGTGCACGTACTTCTTCTCGATGTCCGGTGTGGACTGGACACCTGGGGAGCAGCCGTGGTCCTTCCCCTCGGCGAGTGGCGTGTCCTGGCCATCTGAATTTCCATCACCCGACCTCATGGTACAGCTGGGGCTAACAGTACTATTACCTAGGTAAGCTGGATCCCAACAAGAGAATTCTGCCCGATGAAGTTTCGAGCTACACGGATTGGATGCAGAGATGGCTCGGCGAGGGCTTCTTGTTGCTATCCTCGAAAGTATCTGGATCATACAATGATGAGTGCAGCTCGTCGACGAGTCCGCGAACACCTCCTGTCTCCCGGCGAGCCCCCGTCCGTACGACCCTTGCGGCCGCGGCGTTCCTGTCAAGAGTGCGTGAATTTGGTTACTCGAGCTGGTGAGCGCCTGAACGAATCACAGAAACCATACACACTTCAGGCGAGCAGATCTAGAGAAGAACGGAACCACGACGCCATACTCTTCTGCGAGCAGATCTAAAGAGGTGGGGGGGGGGGGGGGGGGGTGAGAGGAAGGCATACCTGCTGCCGGCGTGGCACGGCGAGGAAGGAGGCGGGGATGACCGCTCGGGCGTAGGCGCCCGCGGCGAGCGAGGAGGCGACTCCGGGAGGGTGGGAGCAGGGGCGGCTACCGGCGGCGGTTCGGCCTTGGATGGATGCAGGCGCGCGGCGGGGATGACGATTTCGGCAGCGCGAGGGGAGGGAAGGTCCACGGTGGGTTGTTGGATTGGGCCTTTCTTTTTTGCCGGGCATGGCCTTTATGCCGGTGTAGTGCGCGGCCCATCAGCACCACTAACTCCACTACCCACCTCTGAAGCAGCGAATCCTCAAAAAAAAAAAAAACTCTGAACCAGCGAACACTTACATTGGTGCTTTCCTTAAAACAAAAGCTTGACATTCGTGCTCGTATTTTTTAAGTTTATAATAGTAGGACTTTTATTGATGTGTGCTTAGTAAAAGAAAACGTTTGTGTTAATTCCGAGATGTTTGTGATCACTTCTTTAATTTCAAAATGTTATGTTGGCTCAGTATCTCGAAGACACTCATAGGGATAGAGTTTTTTTACATGATAATATGTGTCTCATTCATATCATAAACATCAGAGTGCAAGTCACGTAAGGACCGACATAACAAACTGAAAAGATAACAAAACATCATATCTGAGCTTGACACCAACGCCCGTCACCTGCCTTTGACATCACCACAACAGCCCCCAAAGAAAAGAACGACAGATCACCTCCTTACTCGAGCTTGACGTGGCTCCGTCGCTGATATGCACCTTTGCGGACCTCCAAGGTGGCTCACCAAAAGTGAAGCTCTTGTCGTTGAACAAATCAGACAAGGGTGTTACCAGGTAACACCCCGGACGCGTCATTGAACTCCAGATCTGACACCCCATCATGACTAAGACGCCGAAGGAGGTAACCATGGCTGCCATCCACGAACCATGAACCCAACACACGTTCCGTCTTTCAAATGTCATCGATGCAGACCACAGTCTAGTTCTGTTCCCCTGGAATATCTCCCAAGCTCCGTGCCGACGCTAGACAAACGTCGTCGCAACGGCGGAGCCCGAGGACACGGGTCCACCACGAGGATGATGCCACCGCCACGCGCATCTGTGCTTGAACAGACTGGTTTTCAAATCCATCCCCAACCATAGCACCATTGGTCTCGTCAGGAAAGGACACGAAGAATCTTTATTTAGCGATGTCATCGTCGCCACTAAAGTTAAGACGATGACCAACCTAAAAACCTAGACTGCGAGGACTAAAAACGATCCACGCGCATGGATCCGGTGACCCCCTCCCCCCTCATCACTGACAATCGAGGTCGCCGACGAGGGGGAGCCGTCGAAGGACAGCGTTGGAAGGTCGGCCTCTCCTGGCAGCGGCTAGGGTTCCAGCTGCTGGGATGCGAAAAAACGATTTGTTGGTTACTGGATTGTATAGGGGTAGAGTGTACGTGCGTGTATTTATAGAAATGAGTGTATGTGTATATGTATAAGCGTCCGCGTTTGTACCGTGTTTAAAAAACAACCTTCTCAACCAAAAACCATTACCATAGTCATGCGATTCTTACTTTCTCCCTCCAAAAAATTGTGTTTTCACTTTCTTTGCTTCCTCCTTTTTTTTTCTAAAACAGAACATACCACTCATTTCCCAAACAGGTTTAAGTTCAGAATAGTTGAACTTTTGGGGGGCTAAAATAGTTCAAATTTGAAAAACCACGTCAGTTATTTCCAAACAAAGTATATAAATGGGAACGCCTATACATTGGAACCTGAAATTTTTATTTGCATCTGTCACTTTCGTTCAGGGCGTCAGATCCTCATTGTATGGCCAATTTTTCTTTTTGCATCTGCCACCACTTACGTTCAGGGCGTTAGATCCTCATTGTATGGCCAAAAAGGCAAGAACAGATTGTGCACTGCTCATCTTCAATCCTTTCTTCTTCTTCATCATCACTGCCCCCCGCTCGTAACAGATCGTGCATTGCTCATCTTCAACCTCCATCTTCTTCTTCATCACTGGCTCCCACTCGTACATGGCTCCGCTTTGCATGGCCGGCGTTCCAGGCACCATCACCACCTTCGGCATCGTGGTACACTAAAAAAAATAGTTTCTGGCACTAGAAAAAGAAATCAGGTACCTGATGTTTAGCAAAACCGTATATATATTCCAATGGTACAATATATCTGCTTTACATGGCAAACAGCAGCGCTAAAAAGAATCGATATAATGTCAAACATAGCCAAAGGCAAAAGAAAATGAAATGATGGTTGTTTCCACATTACAATTTACACAACAGCAAGCATCCAATCCATTCCTTGACTCCTGCACACACTCGCTACAGCAGCAACATCCCAAGGAGGAACCTTTACTCCCAGCCAGTCCCACTCCCACCAGATTCCAAGCATGCTTTCAGGAGTGTCAAGTACATGCATGCGATTCTAGATCGAGTTTCAATGGCTCCAGGAACTGGATGTCAAAATGAATACACACCGCGCCGTGGACGCAACAAAAGCACAAGAGAAATTCTACAACTAGGTGCATCGTACATCATCAGGGGGGGTGCCGTATCACAGTATGGTGCATCCGCATCTGTTCTGCTTGGGGGAATTGCCCAGCTGCTTCTCTGAAAAGAGCAGATCCAAATAAACAAAATTATAGGTTGTTTAGAAGTGTCGCATAAATTGCCTGACAGTTTTAAGCATCATCACATAATTGCAATAATATGATAAACCCAACTATTTTGCATATAGTAATCCATGTGTGACCAGATAAATACCTAATACACTTTGTACTTACAACATCATTACTGTCTCAACAGTTGCAAAATGAAGTATAAAAGTCCATTAAACCCCCTTAACTATATCTCTAAACAGATTTTGTAACATATGCTTTTGTGGGTATTCACTATTTTCTCTCCGTTCCACACATCAATAGTCGGGAAGGCTAAAAATCTGACGTCGGATTTTTAAGCATGACAAGTTATGTTGTCATTGAGGGTGGCAGATTCCTTTAGCAAGCATGGCAATTCCTAGCAAAAAACTGAACATGGCAAGGATTTGCCATGTTTGTTGAAGGAAATTGCCATCATCGCGACAACATAATTTGCCATCTTGGGAGTTCGATTTGTCATGCTAAAAAAATCTGACGTTCGATTTATAGCGAATTCCTTAATAGTTTATTTGGAAACATGGTAAAAAACAATTCAATACAAACACCCCAATTTTCACATGGCTGGCCCACAGATGTGACAACATCACTCTTGTAATTATACTTTTTAAATTCTGAACACACAAAAACAAATTTAGCCAATTCGGCAGAACTTCATAAATCACAAAAGGAACGAAAAAACTACCACTAAACCTTCATAATACCATGTGTTGTTTAGTCAATCTTTATTTGTGCCTCTATCTACATACGGAACACTGGCTCAGCACAGAGTTCCAACAGAATTTCCGACTAAAAATATGGTTGTGATCAACAAATCACTACTACAGCGGAAGGAATAAATTTCACTCCATGGAAATAAGTGGGTTCGTCTTGCAGGCTGCAGCATTTGGATTATACAGATTCATGTCTATACATGTGGATTTTTTAAGCACAAAATCTAAAATGATAGTTGTATCCAACATTTTTCATTCATTGAATGTAACAGAATGTAAGAGATCATTACAGAACCAGGAACACAATGTGAAAGAGAAGGCGTAAAATTGTCGGCAATACCACGGTTTTTGTCAACTTGTGGAGGGCGCACTACCACATGCATTGTAATTACACCTCCAGGGACCTCTCCTATTGTAACACGGGACTCGGCAAGTGTCCGGTTATTCTCCAATATCTTTCCACCATTGATGAGCTTCAAGTCATTGACAGTTTTCGGAGTTATCTCCTTATCTGTCATCAGAAATGACAACAACAATTCCATTTAACAAAATAAATTAGGATTCCGGTAAGCATAACATGTTGGGATTATAGAGTGACTTTTGAAAAGAACTAATCCAGATAACAGAATTCGAATTCAAAATCAAAATCAATCAAGGTGCCTTATAAAGAAGAAAAAACATGTGTTGCAGTTTTCCCAGTCATAATGCAAATTAAGCCCTGGACAAATCAGATTAACTTCAAACATCCCACAGAAAGATGACATACAGTGATGGTGATGGTTAGCGTCCATATGTTCGGGTTAACAAGCCCCACACCATGACCCGGTTGTTTCTGGGAACTAATTCAGCTGGGAAAGGATTCAATTTTGCTTGTTCTAGTCATTCACAGCCGAGTGTATACATACCAAGAGAAAATCCCCACCTGAGTGTGATAATCAGATAACTTCGGACAGAGCGTTAGGCATAACGAATCCTATCGAGAATGGCCCTGCTATCATATTCATGCAAAGGACCTCGGTTCGTGTAAAGATGGAGAGACAACTGCTTATATATTGCTAGCTCAATTCTGTTCGCAGAACGCGAGAGAACAAACAGACACTCTGAAGTCAAACTGCCGCTTCTCTGCGTCTCCATAGGACATGAAGGAAGACGCTGGTCCTTGTCTGTCCCTTCATTCAACTTGTATGTTTTCTGATACATATAAAACCGATTGTTGCCAAAAAAAATGATATTCCTGGAATTCTGCCACAAAATTTGGCAAAATCATAGTACCGTTTTGGCAGTACTCACTGTCCGTGAGAGGTTTTCTGTAGGTATGCATACGCATAAACTGAGAATGGGGATTATCAATTGGCCGTTTATATAGCTTACCCAGTTCGAAAGTTCTAAAGCAGTGTTGAAGATGAGGGGGGAAATGATGCAGCAGTCATGTGTTACTCAAGAGATGAACAACAAATCAGGCAACACTAATCTGCCGCGAGCAAGACTAGAACTGCACGAGCACCACGCAACAGCCATAAGAATAAAAAATAAAAGCTATACATGATCCCCGAAACTGCAAGAACTTCAGAGGCGCGCATCTTTTTTGGGCACCGATTCAAGCAAGCGGATGAGGAGGCGGGCCAAATCGACCGGGGGGGAATCTGCGTCTCACTCACCTTGCGGCCACCGGGCGAGGATGAAGTCCTTGAGCGCGGAGACGGTGGTGGCGGGGTCGTACTTGCTGGGGCCGATGTCCGTGCCGTCGAAGAGCCGGAACTTGACCTCGATCGGCTCCTTCCCGCCGGCCATCTCCCGGCCGGCTCACCGCCCCGCCTCCCTCCCAAGATCCGAGAGGCCCCGGATCAGAAGTGCATGGCGCAGAAAGGGCCGCACGGAATCCACGCAAATCGGCCCGGGCTCGGATTCTAGCGGAGAATTCTTGCTTTCCTGCCTGGGGGGGTTGAAAGCGAGGGGACGGCGACTACTCGGCGCGGAGGGAAGGGGAGGGAGGGGGGAGGGGGGATGGTGGTGGAGGGAGAAGACAAACAGAGACCGGGGGTAGTGGCCTCCTCGGTACTTTAACTGGTAATACTCCAAACCGAAAAATCTTTTCTTTCTGGCGACACCGTACGAGTTTCACGGGATTTTGAAAGATTGCTCGCAAATAGCAGCCCAATTACAGTAGCACTCCCTTGGATCATTTTTACTCCGTGTATAAGATTTATCCGATCAAAAAAGGGCTTTGATCAAAACGGAAAAAAGAACATGGAGACCACTGAACCCTTGGCGGGCACCCATGAGGAGTGCCGCGGGGACCAATGAGTATTCTATAAGTTGAAACCGTCGTGAGTTGGGTAACCCTGCAACAGTTCGAGAAGTTGGCGAGCTCGCGAACAAGTTTACCCCGGCCATGTTATGCTTAGATGAAACTCAATTGGATAGGGCGCGCGTTGAAATTTTATCAAGACTTTTTTTAATTATAATAAATATTTTGCTGTCAGTAGCTCCGACAGGAGCGGGGGCCTTATAATTTTTTGGAATGATAAAATAAAATTGAAGATTCAGGGTTACTAAAAGTATTGTATTGATGCTATTGTTTCTGAGTTGGGAGCAGATCCATGGAGGTTATCATGCATAGACGAAGAAGCGAAGGTCGCAAGCAGATACAAGATATGGGTCACTCTTTACTAGTTGGTCGGGACATCAGCTCTTCCATGGCTAGTCATGGGTGATTTTAACGAAGTTTTGCACATGCAGAGCATGATGGTGTGGGCTTGAAAAGTCAATCGTAGATGGATGGCTTGAGAGATGCCTTGGACATGTGTGATCTGGGACATACCGGTCTATCATGGACCTTTAAAAAGAAAGTTTCAGGTGAATCTTTCACAAAGGTGAGACTTGGTCGAGCAATTGCGGACGAGACATGGAGCTCTTTGTTTCCGGCGGCACAATTAGATCATGTCTTGGCAGCGTGTTCGGATCACAACCCCATTGTTCTAAATTTTTGTGAGGAGCTTATGAATAACAAAGGCGCTAGACCTTTCAAATACGAGATGATGCGGGATACGCATGGAGGGCTGAAAACACGTGTGGAGGCGAGATGGAAAAATAACGCGGAAGCGGTTTCTATCACGAAAGTGCAAGCTAAGCTTAGGGAGTTACGGGTTGACCTATCTAGTTGGGATTGACTAACGTTTGGCAATGTCCGCGGGGAAATAAAACACCTCAAGCATGAACTCGAAATTCTAAGAAGCTTACGTGGCTGAGCTGGTCCATCACATCAAAGGGTAAAGATTGTTGAGCGACTTGTGTAATTATACCATCGAGAGGAGATATTATGGGAGCAACCTTTGTGGGTGGAGTGGCTGAGTTCTGGTGATAAGAATACTCGCTATTTCCACCTAAGAGCTACTACGAGGAGAAGGAAGAACCTTGCAAAATGCTAATGGTGACCTGATTAGTAATATAACCGAGTTTGAGGACATGGCAACAATGTTCTACAAAAATCTCTTCACATCCGAGGGTGTTACCAACATGCAAGACATGTTGGATGCGGTCCCAACTAAGGTGACAACAGCTATGAACACATCTCTAAATGCCACATACACCTCCGGTGAGGTAAAAACAACCCTATTTCAAATGTTCCCTATGGAAGCTCCGGGTCACGATGGCTACCTAGCACACTTTTTTTCAGAAACACTGGGACATATGTGGAGATGAAGTAACTAAAGCAGTATTGCGCATTGTGAAAGGGATAGAGAGTGCGGAGTGCATCAATAATACACACCTGGTTTTTATCCCTAAGGTTAAAAAAAACTTCTTTAACCTAGTTATGACCAATCAGCTTGTGCAATGCTTTATACAAGATAGCATATAAAGTTATTGCTAACGGGCTGAAGAGATCCTCCCAGATATTATTGTTGTAGAGCAGTCTGCCTTCGTTCCAGGGAGGCTTATCACTGACAACATTATTGTTGCTTATGAGTGCTTGCATTTTATGAAACGAAATAAAGCTCTCAAACACAGTCTATGTGCCTTGAAGCTGGATATGATGAAGGCATATGATAGAGTTGAATGGACATACTTCTAGGATCTCATGCTAAAGCTTGGTTTTTCTGAGAGGTGGGTTTCAATTGTCATGAATATGGTAAAATACGTCTCATACTCAGTTCTCTTCAATGGCAAGAAACTAGAGGATTTCAAACCTTCAAGAGGTATCCGACAGGAAGACTCAATATCACCCTACCTTTTCATGTTAGCAGCAGAGGGCCTTTCTGGCCTCCTCAAAAGAGATCATTCGTTGCATTTGAGTGGGATCCAAGTGGCTCCTTCAGCGCCACAAGTTAACCACTTGTTATTTGTTGATGCTAGCATGCTGTTTTTAAGGCAAATGGTTCTGGGGCGACGGAGGTGTCAAACCTATTAGACTCCTATTGCCAAGCTTCGGGGCAAAGGATTAACACAAACAAGCCTTCAGTTTATTTCAGTAAGTCAACACCAGACAACATGAGACAAGAAGTGAAAGGAGTTCTTAATGTCCATACTGAGACTCTTAATGAGAAGTATTTGGGCATGCCATCTGGCATTGGTTCTTCCAAGATGGGTCCTTTTAAGTACCTAATTGACATGTTATGTTCTAAGGTGAAGAGTTGGATTGAGAAAACTATTTCAGTAGTAGGCAAAGAAATTCTTATCAAATCAGTTGCACAGGCCGTTGATTGATAGTACCTCAACAGTAGGAAGAGTTGATAAGTATGGAGAGTTGATAAGTTGCAGCAGTTCCAGAATTATTCAACATAGCTTTGTTAGCTCGGCAATCATGGCACCTCCTTACAATACATGGTTCTCTTTGTGCATGCCTTCTTAAATCTGTCTATTATCCAAACGCTCATATTATCAATGTGGAGATGGGATCTCATCCATCTCAAGTATAGAGATCAATCTTGGAAGGAAGAGACGCGCTCTCACATGGCATCATAAGGCGCATTGAGAGCGACACAAATACCCGACTTTGGGATGACAAGTGGATACCGAGAGACTCGTCAATGAGGCCGGTAGCCTATCTAGCGAGCGACCCTCCAACTCTTGCCAGCGAGTTGATTGATAGTATCTCAATAGTATGGAGAGTTGATAAGTTGCAGCAGTTCTTCCTTCCCTCTGATGTCCAATCAATAAAGAAAATACCACTTTGTACAATTCTGATGGCAGATCTTTGGGCATGGCATTTTGAAGAGAAAGGTGAATTTTTGGTTAGGTCGGCATACTGCTCGTTAGTCAACTTAAGAAACACCAGGGATGATTTGCTAGGTCAGAGAGGGGCTACTTCTAGTGGTGCTGCATAAGAGAGGTGTAGGACATCCCTATGGAACACCAAAGTTCCTGGCAAGATCAGGACATCTCTTTGGAGATTGGCAAAACATTCGTTGCCATCGGAGGATGTGAGACATCATCAAAATATGCGTGATACAGATTCTTGTCAGATGTGCGGAGCCACTAATTCATGGAGGCACTCATTGATTGACTGTATGACTTCGAGGTGTGTTTGGGCTCTAGCTGATGAAGAGTTAATTGGCAATATCATTGATACTCATGAACCCAATGCAAAAAACTGCCTTTTTAACCTGATGGATTCATTATCGCATGTGTACTTTGTGAAGATGGCTGTCACACTTTGGGCAATCTGGACTGCATGTAGAAAAGCTACTCATGACTCAATTTTTTAGAGTCCATTATCAACTCATCTATTCATCGGAAAATTCATCTCCGAGTTGGATGGCTTGAACACAATGGCAAGTTTGACCAATCCGACGAGAAAAACATATGCTATCAATATGCAAAGATCTTGGGAATAGTCTCTGATCGGGCATGTTAAAATCCATGTAGATGGTGGATTGTCTCCTGATGGGACTACTGGAGCTCCTGTTGCAGTTTGCAGAGATGAACACGATCAATACGTTGTGTCTTCATCTATTGTTCTACCTGGTGGTATTAATCCAATAGTTCTCGAGGCCATAGCATGTCGCGAGGCCTTGATACTTGCGGTCGATCTATCTTTGGATCGTTTGATAATTGTCTGCGACTGCAAACCAATTGTGGACGACGTAAAAAAGGGGTTGGGAGGCCCTCATATAGCTATTGTGAAAGAGATAAACACAAGAGGAGTCTATTTTGCTAGCAGTGATTTTATGTTCGAAGGTCGAGCTTTGAATTAGGAGGCGCATAATCTTGCAAAATTTGTTGTATCACTTCCTCGGGGTCACCATATGTGGCTTATATCCCGGCATGACCCTCTTTGTATCCTGCTGAATGTTGTTCAATTTTAATAAAGGTTGGGATCACTATTTTTTTTAAAGATTTATCCGATACCAAACTTCATAAACTTTAACCAACTTTATAAGAATATCAAAAATCATAGTACGAAATCAGTTTCATTAGATGCATAGTGAATCTAATTCATAATGTATTAACTTCAATATTGCAGATGTTAATATTTCTTTATGTGAATATGATTAAACTTTACGAAGTTTGATTTCAGATAGCTTTTATACGGAAAAGAAAAATGATGGAGGAACTACTAGCATCCAAGATCTGTCAAACAAAAAAAAAGTCAATTATGCATAGTAAGTAACGGAGAGGAATTTTTTAGTCAGGAGGAAACGATGATCGGGATGGACCGACGAAGCTTTCTATCTTGGTGGCTTGACTATGTGTGGGGTTCTAGGATGCTTCGATCGATGCTCCGTTTCCTTTGCTATATTGGTCTACACCGATATTCTAACCACCACCAAACTGGTTTGAATCGAAGCTACACGCATGTCATTGCGTGTTAGACTGTCAAGTTGGTACAAAGATTTAATCTACACTTCATGAATCAAGAAATAGAAAAGGACAAACCATGATGTGAATGGTAGCTCTGTTTGCTATCCAGTACACATTGTTTTGACGGTTTCAGAACAATTTTTGAATGAAAGATTTACTATGCATACGATAAACCGTGGTCTGATATGTGTACGGCGCTAAATCCAATGGTCGGATGTACTTATGTTGCTGGTTTATGGTATTAGAAGTCGAAGTTAGGTGTCTTACGCATAGCAAGCCTGTTGGCTTTTGAACGTGCGTATGTAGCTGTACAGGCGTGCCTACACGATTCTTGTTTCGGCCGGCTACTTGACGAAACTTGCGTAACTAGCGACACGAATAAAAACTGATCGATGGATTTGATGGCTAAAGGCCCGTGTCGAGCCTTTGCTTTGTATTGCTTTTCGTTTTTCTGGTGTTACAATCAACACCCCTAGGGTGTCTTTTATACACGTCCACAATGGACTATGGAAATAGACTAGGACTAGGAATCCTAATACTATCAGGACTCGGTTTGGCTTTCTTTCCTAATCCTAAAGAAACAACATGATTAACTTCTACATTCACCTCCTTAATCTTGTTGCTTGACTTCATTTCTTGCACTCCGACTTTCCTCCTCATCTCGATGAACTTCTGTCGACCGAGGGACTTGGTGAAAATATCGGCAAGTTGGTCTTTCGTGTTCACATGTTAAACCTCGATCAACCTTTCTTCAATGCACTCCCGGATGTGGTGGAACCAGGTATCTATGTGCTTGCTCCTTTCGTGATGAACCGGATTTTTGCACAATGAGATTGCAGCTTGGTTGTCAATCTTCAATGACACCTTCTGCACCTCCCGCTTTGCAAGAATAGCTAGGAGTCTTCTCAGCCACACTGCTTGACAAGCCGCCGTGCTTGCCGCTATGTATTCTGCCTCGCATGAAGACAGTGCCACCACCTTTTGCTTCTGAGAATTCCAGCTAATCGGATTCGGGCCAAGGTAAAAAACCATGCCCGTTGTGCTCTTTCGGTCATCAACATCACCTGCCATGTCGCTATCTGAATATCCACGAAGGATCAATCCTTCCTTTCCCTTTTTTGTACGTGCAACCAAGATTAATGATGCCTTTCACATAGCGTAGAATTTGATTGACCGCGCTCATGTGTTCGGTTGTCGGATTCTCCATGAAACGACTCACGATCCCGACTGAATACGCCAAGTCAGGTCGGGTATGCACCAAATATCTCAGACTGCCCACAACGCTTCGATACATTGTGGTGTCCACCGGCGGATTTGAGCTACGCTTGCTCAACTTGTGACGTTGGTCCATTGGAACTTGTGTCGCGTAGCAATCTGACATGCCACACGTGTCCAATAGCTTGACCGCCTAAGCCGATTGACATAGGGAAATCTCTCCGGAGTTTTGCTTCGCTTCGATGCCCAAGTAATAGCTGAGTAATCCCAGATCACTCATGCTAAACTTGTTCTTCATTTGCGCCTTGAAACGTTCAATTTCTTGTACGCTATCTCCGGTGATAATCAGATCGTCGACATAAACTCCAACTAGCAGGTTTGAGCCTTTGAAGTTCTTTGTATAGACTGCGTGCTCGAGGGGACATCTCTTGAACCCGAGCGAGACCAGACTTCGGTCTAACTTTGAGTTCCAAGCTCTTGGCGCTTGCTTCAACCCATAAAGTGCCTTCTTGAGCTTGTAAACTTTCTCTTCTTCGCCTTTCTTCTCGTAGCCGAGGGGTTGTTCCACGTACACTTCTTCTGTGAGATCGTCGTTGAGGAAAGCGGATTTAACATCCATATGATGAACCTTCCAATCCTCTTGTGCTGCCAAAACTAGGAGCACTCTCACCGTCTCGATTCGAGCAACCGGTGCAAACACCTCATCATAGTCAACTCCTTAACGTTGAACGTAGCCCTTTGCAACGAGTCTTGCCTTGTACTTCACAATGGCACCCTGTGTGTCTTTCTTTAACTTGTAAACCCACTTCAAACCTATCGTCTTTTGGTTTGGAGGTCGTGTTACCGAAGTCCACGTGACATTGCTCTCAATTGCCTTCATCTCCTCATCCATGGTGTGCGTCCAGCTAGGACTTTTTCTCGCCTCTACGAAGTTCGCCGGCTCCTCAACTCCGAACAGACATAGTCTGGAGTACTCGAGCGTAACTGGCTTTGTGTACTTGTAGACTTTCTTGAGGGTCTTGTAGCGACGAGGCCCTGAGGAGTCCGTTGTGGCTTGCGAAGGAGGCGACACAAATTGTGTCGGTGTTGATGCACTTAAGGAAGACGGCTGAGACCCTGGTGTGTCATCGACATCCGTGTCGTCGGCGTAGTCGTCGTGACCGTGACCATCATCTTGATTGTCGTCGTCACTATGCGCCTCGTTGTCGATGTTGTCGTCGAGATCTCCGCCTGTGTCATGCGCTTCGTTGTCTCTATCTCCTTGCGACCTATGCACGTCGTCGTCGGTGTCGGCACCATGATGATCACTACCATTGTGGTCACCTTGGTTGGGCGTCTTATCAACCACTTGGACATCCTCCCCTACATCATCATAGTTGGAAATTCAACCGTGAATATGTTACTGTTTGGAGCATTGTCGGCTGCGGCGCTCCAATTCCACGCTTGGTTTTCTTCAAACACGACGTCGCGTGAAATCCGTAGACTCTTGGTTTGTGGATCGTAGAAGCGGTATGCTTTGGTGCCGGAACTCGTCTCGTATCCGATGAACACCATCTTGGTGCTACGATCGGCAAGCTTTGAGAGATGCGGCTCCGCCGTCTTCACATGTGCCACACACCCGAACGTCCGTAGATGAGACACATTCGTCTTACGTCCGTAAATTGCTTCATATGGAGTCTTGTCGATCACCGCCTTCGTTGGAGCCTGGTTGAGAAGATAGACCGCCGTCGAGACAGCTTCTCCCCAAAAAAATCCCCGGCAGGTTCTTGCTCTTGAGTAAACTCCTTGCCATGTCAACGACGGTTCGATTGCGCCTTTCAACGACCCCATTCTGCTGTGACGTGTAAGGTGCCGTGAGGAACCTCTTTATGCCAATCTTCTCACAGTAGTCGTTGAACTCATTCGATGTAAATTCTCCGTCGTGATCTGTCCGTAGAGCGCGAACCTTCAACTTGTGTTCCATCTCCGTTGCAGCCTTCAGCTTCTTGAATGCTTCAAACGCCTCATCTTTAGATCGTAGGAGAACGACCCACATATATCTCGAGTAGTCGTCTACCACGAGGAAGAAATACTTCTTTCCCGCGTGAGTTGCTGGGGTGATAGGGCCACATAGATCACCATGAAGCAGCTCGAGTGCATCACTTGCACGATAGGTAGACTGAGCAGGGAACGGCCTGCGGTGCTGTTTTCCAACCAAGCACCCGTCACATACTCGATCAACATGGTCGATAAATGGCATCCCGGATACCATCTCCATCTTTGACATCTTCTTCAAGGCGTAGAAGTTAACGTGTTCAAATCTAGCATGCCATAACCATGAATCATCATCACTCTTGGCGAGCCAACAGTCCGGTTGAGATTGATCAAGGTTGAGGATATAGAGCCTATTCCGTGTGCGATTAACACGAGCTAGCACGTTTCGGAGGTTGTCAAAGATCGTCATCACTCCGTTCTCGATATTCACCTTGCATCCATTCTCGTCAAGCTTCCCAATAGAGATAATGTTGTTGTGAAGCCGTGGGATGTAGTACACTCCGGTGAGTATGCGATGTTCGCCTGTGAGACCCTCGAAGAGGATAGATCCTTGCCCGCAAATCTCCACAACTGAACCATCACCGAACTTGACCGAGCCTTCAACATCGTATTCCAGCTCGAGGAATTTCTCCTTGCATCCCGTCATGTGGTTACTGGCACCCGTGTCGAGATACCACGACCCATTGTGATCCCCGGATAACTTAGGTGTCACATTCTGCTCATGAAGTAGCACCTTCCGGGTTGGTTTCACAACCACCGTTTTAGCGAAATCACAAACTTCGGCCATCAGAAGACCTGGGCCTTCGTCTTCCTGCTTTGCCAAATTTGCCTTGATCTCCCGCTTGTTAGGCTTCGGACAATCCTTTGCAAAGTGACCCATCTCGTTGCAGTTATAGCACTTAACCTCGGATAAATCCAAGTTCCGTGGCTTCCGCCCTTTAGATTGGTCCGCCTTACCACGACCTTGTGGCTTGCCTTTTCCTTTGCCTTTTCCGGTTTGTCCGTCGCGCTCCACGTTGCTTGAGCCTTCGCCACCATCACGCCTTCCTTTGCTACTTGGGGCCTCCCAATCTGCGCGCGAGTACATGAGTTGGTCGCTACCTCCTCCTTTGCCTTTCCGACAGCCACGAGCATTCTCTTCCCATGTCCGCAAGGGTCCGATTGCCTCCGTTATGGTCATGTCGTCGATGTCGTAAAGCTGCTCGAGCGTGCCGATGATGTACGTGAATTTATCAGTCACCGAACTGAAAAATTTCTCCACAATCTCGGTCTCATCGAGCTTTGCACCAAGCGCGCGGATCTCTCCCACCAAAGTAGTAAGACGCATGGCATAGTCGTTCACCGATTCAGTTTCCTCCATCTGCAACTTGTGAAATTGGCGCTTCAACACTTGTGCCCGAGCCTTGGTGACGCGATCTTCTCCGATCCTCATCTCCTTGAGTGCGTTCCACGCCTCTCTTGCCGTCTCGAACTCCGCCAATGTCATTAGTACGGAATCCGGCACGGACTGGGCTATGGCGGCCATGGCACCTTCGTCGGACTCGTCATCGACGTCGTCGTCCGTGATTGCCTGCCACACTCGAAGGGTTCGGAGAATAATTTTCATCTTCACCGCCCACACGCCGTAGTTGGCGTCTGTGAGCATCGGGTACTGGATGGGGATGTTGCGATGCGCCTGGACGTTGGCGCCGCTCGTTCCTCCACCACTGGTTGCTGACTTGACGCCCTTCTTCACCTTGTCGCCGTTCTTGTTCGCCTTGGCACCGCCGTTGCCGGACTCGACCGACTCAGCGTCGCTGTCCGTCATCGTAGATCGTAGATCGTCGAGGCTCTAGATACCAATTGTTGGTTTTTGAACGTGCGTATGTAGCTGTACAGGCGTGCCTACACGATTCTTGCTTCGGCCGGCAACTTGACAGAACTTGCGTAACTAGCGACACGAATAAAAACTGATCGATGGATTTGATGGCTAAAGGCCCGTGTCGAGCCTTTGCTTTGTATTGCTTTTCGTTTTTCTGGTGTTACAATCAACACCCCTAGGGTGTCTTTTATACACGTCCACAAGGGACTATGAAAATAGACTAGGACTAGGAATCCTAATACTACTAGGACTCGGTTTGGCTTTCTTTCCTAATCCTAAAGAAACAACATGATTAACTTCTACAAAGCCTCTTTTGAATGCGATATTATTCGGAGTGAAATTTGTCTTTTTCCTCCGGGAGCGGATTCAGTTTACATTAAGATTAATATTTTGATATTGTGGATTTATAGATTGCGAACACGAAATTACCAAAAGATTCGTGAACATCTACCAGTCCAATCATGTGTTGGTCAAAACTATAAACTGTGTGTGTTTTTCCTTGAAGCCTCATATATTAATCAATAAAGGTTAAGAGTACAGTATGAACTTCGTACACGAACAAATCATGTTTTTTTTAAACAGAGGCAAAAGTTTTGACTAATCCATTAAATAAAAGAGAACAAGATTTGTTACAAGTAACCCCAAATTCACGAGATAAGAATTGCTCTGCAAAATTGTGGACCCTTGTTTTTTTGCACCGACAATGATCCAAAGGTTAGCCTCGGTCATGATGATCCAGAATCATCTGGTTTTATAAAAAAACAGAACTTAGCAATACCATGGACTACCCTTCTGACATTTACCGCTTGAAATTCAGTAGTACTTTCAGAACTTCAAGCACCTCCTCACTGTTATGGAGAGTTGCTGTCCAGCTTACATGATCAGCTTTGAGATATAAATTGGTCGTTATCGAAGAAAATGTAGAGTATCAGCCGCAACTATTTTTATTATCCATAAAACTGGCGACACGTCTCTTCCTCCGAATTTATGTCTCTTGTGCTCAGGCAGGAGTATTTGTATTTTCCTGGATAACGACTTGTCGACATCCTCATTCTATTAACTGAAAGAAAAGTATCCCCATTATGTTGTGTGTTATGATTAGGTCCATTATTTGGAGCAACTAACACAATTGTATATGTAGTTCAAATTTGATAGCCAGGAGATGCACACACCAACTAAAACAGCGCTATACACGTTATGATGACAAGAATAAGCAGGATGCCAATTAGCAAAAATAAGTGGTTGTTGCATAATGCATTTCCCTTTTCTTAGCAACCAGAGCGTAATTAATTAAAACGCTTGCAGGCTGTACACGACAAAATTCCAACCTTTATAGGCAACAAAATACCAACAAAATTCCACTGAATAAACATAGTTTTCGCCCGCCGGCCAACCTTTGACTATGCACCAACTTGAAGTGAATGATGTAAGCAAAATGTTCTTCGATGGCGCTGGTTTCAAGTGGCAAAAACCACCGATGCGTCGTGCAGCGGAGCCCTAGATGCCGCCTTTCCTCCTCCGAGATCAAGCAATCATGGAGGTGAAGGCGATGCAAGCAAAGTCTGAAGAATCTTGGAGGAAAAATAAATAAATTTTCAGATATACTCACTTCGTACCTAGTTTTCTCCAACTATAATTATTTAGATACAGAGGAATTAACATATGTCTATCTATTTCCAATCAGAATCCCATCGTCGAAAAGATCCAAGGGAACTTATGTTATTATTGCTTGATGTGACAGGATATTAGTGTTGCTAGTTTTTCTGCACCGTTGGAACTCAAAGAAGAAGAAAAAAGGAAGAAGGAAGACGGTTACCAGAAGCAATGGATAAACTACTAGTACAAGTTTGGATTGTTTATTTACCGTTATTGTGATGAAAAAAATGGGGTTGTTTACTGTTTGTCTAATTAGCAGGTAAGAACAACTTGTGATTGATCACATAATCGCCATTAGCGTCCGCATGGGGACACCGCGGCCTGTCATTATCGATCCACACAAGGGGATGACCATCCAGTTGCTGTTTGCAAAGCGACTTTGAATCTGATCCTTGAGAAAGGAGATGAGAATCGATGTCGATATTAAAAATTATTGGTACTGTATTTAAAACTGAATTCCGTTGCTTGTGGACTCATGATTGGATGCACATGCTGCTCCACTAGACCACTAGCGGCTCCCTTTTCTTGATTCCCAAATGATTTGCCCTGCATGAACACCGGGGCTGCCCTGATGTGTTTTGTGCTAGTGCATGCCATTATCTCGCAGAGTCTGCAGGCCGCTATTTCGGTGGCGAACATGCTTTACTCCGTTGGAGGAGATACGCCATTAGCCTCTTCTCTGAGGATGTGTACTGGCAGCAGTGAAGACTGTGCGGTGGTTCAGCCGTTGGATGGGCGTGGATACTGACTCCTGAAGAGAATGGTAGACGCGTTTGGCAAGAATTTTAAGTGGAACATGTTCAGACGACTGTAGAATAATTTGTAAAATGCATGTTTTTTGTCTTTTTAAAATGGAGGAATACCCTG
This sequence comes from Hordeum vulgare subsp. vulgare, assembly GCF_904849725.1. Lineage (NCBI taxonomy): Eukaryota > Viridiplantae > Streptophyta > Magnoliopsida > Poales > Poaceae > Hordeum > Hordeum vulgare. The sequence goes on along the minus strand of NC_058523.1, from coordinate 501,926,571 downwards.
ACCTCTGCATCAAAACGATGCATTGTGAAATGCGTGGGTGACTAGATGGATGATGGTTCGGAAACGCTGGATGCATCAGTTCTCTCCGAGGATACAGACGACACGGAAGAGATAGGTGGATGGATGGAACGGACAGACGGACTGCGACGGGTTTGGTGATCCACCCGCCGCAAGCAGGCGGCAGGCTTCGTGGCGGACGGAGCAAAGGGATGCTAATGGAGTGCTGCTTTACTCGCCGGTGGAACAAGTGTCGACGGAGAGGAGGAGGAGGGGTGAGCTTTATCGCTGTCAGGCGTCAAGCCGGGGAACAGAGTGGAACACCTCGATCTAGTGCTTCTTTTTAATCTTTTTTTTTTTTGGGAAAGTGCTTCTTTTTAATATGATCTAAGTGCTTTTGCCACAGCTCCTTCTTCAGAATAAAACACAAGATGCTGCGGGCCTGTGGATCGTCTGGTAGCTGCAAGTGCTCAAAATTTGGGCCGTACTAAACGGACGCAAATTGTTTTAACCGGAGACGACACTTTTGTTTCATCTATTATTAGGCCCCAACCAAATCGCAGGTATCAAGGCCCCATGATTAATTCCTTGAAATAAGCATCACTCCTTTGGTTTTGATGCATGATTTACTGCCGAAAGCAAATCCTTGTTCGCCCGCATGTAGCCCCACGCAAGATATGGTCAAATATCCCAATCATCCTTGCAAAAAGGTATCTTAGAGGAAATTAAGGATTTATGGACCTGACAAATCACGAGTGAACATGGTGCCACGCGAGGATGGTATCACCCCCGTCCGTTGCCACGTGATTCGTGTTGTTTGTGTATAATGAGCCATGTATAGCGATTTTTCAGCGTCGTATAAATGTCTTTTGTCTAGGTATTACAGAGTCAATAATAAGTGATGCCCCACCACACAATAAGTGCACTGATCCCATGTTATTGTTTACAGAAGAGTTAATAGGGCAACCTGCACGACCGCCTGCATTTCCCCATCCTTTCGTCATTCAACAGCTCCTCTCTCACTCATCCTCCTTCTCTAGTTCATGGACTCTGTTCATGTTCAGAGCTAGCGTACATCAACGCCGACCTGCACCATTGCATGCATTTTCTCCCCATTCATTGTTCATTCTGCGACTTATCTCTCATCCATCTTGCTTCTCTAGTTCTTGCTCTTCGTTCATGGCATGGCTATCTAGAACCCATAAATGGAGATTTAGAGTTTTTTTTTCTCAGAACAAATGGAGATGTGGAGTTGTAGCTGCAGCAGTCCATCTCTCTCTCTATCTCTCTTAGCTTTGATGGTCATGTGTCACTCAATGACTGTCTCAGAGCAGTCCATATCCCACACCCTCTCTTTCTCTCGATCCTCTCCGTCGTGCAAACAATACTTCATGTCCATCTGCTCCAACAACACCAGCATTTGTGATCATGTCCTAGTGTTCAGTGTTCATCAATGTTCTACATCGATTCTCCAGCTCCGCTCATGGGATATTTTTACGACATGGCCAAATCGTGGCTCACACTTCAAGTCTTCAAATAATCTCGTATAAATAAATTTTCCCTCTATCCAGCCAATCTGGTGATAAGATTCAACAGTGTTCTTCATACACCCACCTGCATGAAGCATATCTAAACTACATGTCCCGCACAAGCCACAACCCCCCCCCCCCCTCCTCAAATTATCTAGTATTGGCTGCATAAAGATTGTTTTAAATGACATGCAGGCCATCAAGTACCTAGCAGAGATTTAAATCCAACACATCTCACAGAGGGGCGAATAGCTCACATGCGACGTCGTTGAGTTGAATTATCTCTCATGCGACGTCGTTGGTTGTAATGGCTCTCATGCGACATCTCCGAGCACAGAAATAGCTGCCGTGCGACACTGCTGCCTAATCCAAAGACACACGTTTAAAACTCGAATCAGATGAGCCCCTACGTAACAAAACGGGACCCACTAACTTATCCAGCTCAGCATTGGTACAAGAGAGGACACCGAGCCGTGCAACACCCGAGCCCTACCGCGACCTTCTCATCCTCGCCCCGCTCCCCGACCGTTCCCCCTTCTTCTCCGGCGACAACGCGCAGCAACGCCGTTCCGGGCCGCGACCTAGCAATGTCGAGCTCCGCTTCAGCCTTCCGCTGCTCATGGCCGCGCTATGGCGCAGTGCCCATGACAAGGTGCCCTGCATGCCCACGTACCGCACCCCTGAAGCGGCTATTCACAACGACCGACAAGAATGACAACCTTGGGCGGGAATTCGTGAAATGCGAGAGCAAACAAGAGCAGGGAAAGGTGAGATTTTACTTCTTAATATGCCAATTTTTGTTTTTGTCCCCCAATTTCATATTTTTCGTTGGATTTGAGATTTAGGGTTCATCTTTCCGATTTCAGAAATTAAAGCAATGCGCCCATTTTGAGTGGCTAGATGAGTACATAGAGCGGATTGAACTGGAGGGTGCATCACGGGAGCTCGATTTACCGTTGGAGGCGGAGAAGTTTGGATCGGGCCCGTCTGGATCTGGCAATTCCATTGGTGCTACTGTGAGGGATGCAACAGGGATGGCAGAGCTGAAGAAGCTCAACAAGAAGATGAAGAAACTCATCGAATTGAAGAAGCAGGGCAATTTGATGGCCGGAATTTTATATGTTTGTGTAATTGCTCTCGCATTTGTTTATGTGATGATAATTAATCGTTAGTGAATAGATTGGGCATCATCTATAATCGTAATAATATGGATGTTTGAATAAAACTGTTGCGCTATACGAATTCGACATGTCTTCTCGTCTTCTCCACTCTGTTTCGACCTCGTTTTTACAGTTCTGCAGTTCGTCATGAGTTTCAGTTTCGGTGGTAGAGGGAGAAAAGAAAAAAAAAGGGTTCGTCGACAGTTGTCCGAAAAGGTCAGGCCCATATAGAAGGTAGGCAGGGCCGAATAGAACATATCCAGGCCCATTGATAAAAAAGGTGTAGCTAGTGCAAAAAAAGTGCTCACGGTCATTGATATCGATATATCTTTTCGGCTTAGGTTATTTCACAATTTTAAGCTTCCTGCAGTCATCTTTTTGATAAAAAAAGGTGTTGGGAAGTGTAAGTCGTACTATGCATTAGAGCATGGTTAATAGTACAACCAGCTATTGGCTATATGATGTTAACACGTCATCTATAGTCAACCTTATAGCCCGCAAGTACAATAGGTAGATGTAAATAAGTAGTACTTTATTGATAGAAGGCCCACCATTCTCTCTCACAAAGTGCCTAGGAGCACGTGTTACAGCCGGCTGTTAGTTTGTAGCCCGCTTCTCTTCTCTCTCCTCTTCTCTTTCTTCCAACTCATCACAAATATATTATTTTAAGTCTTACAGCCCGCCTACATCATCCTATTGTACTTGCTCTAAAGTGCCGCTTGTTTCCTCCGGTGATTAATTGTGGAAATATCCAATGCATGCATAGGAAACTCCTTTCACGTACGAATTTGACGGTGTAACTTGCATGTCATATATTATTTGCTCATTTTTCCTACACCTACGTAAAATGGTTACGCACTCTTACGTAAATTTCTCTAATCCAATTCTCTCCCCCCTCCTGATTCTCATGGGTGGGGCCCGGCCCACTATTTGTTCCAACCAAATCACGCCAACTCAGCCTTCACGTAGGTTTACGTAGGTCATGTACGTAGGTGTAGCAAAACCCTTATTTGCTCTACTAACATGTGGTCAAAGTTAGCCTCGAAAGTTCCTCTATGGATAGAGGGAGTAGGTTGTTATGGTGTTTTCAAAGTTTGTGCTATGGTATCTTGTTCCGAGTTTGTGAGCCACGTCGGATGATTTCGTTGTTTGTGAGCCACGTCGAACATCGTCTCAAACACACTCCTCAAATGCACGTTGAGCAGTTCCGTGTCATTTCTATAGTGCATAATGCATAAAACGTAAACATATAATGCATAAAACATAAAACATAAAACATATAGACCTTAGAACATATATTACGATAGAGGGGCATCGGGTACCCTAGTAGCATACAACATATAGTGCATAAAAGTAGATAGAAATACTAGAAAGACACGGGCACTCACGCCCCAACTACTAGATAAAAAGATAAAAAAGACTTCTCGGCCAACAGACTCCTTGACCCCTCCTTTGCCGGCGCCCCTCACTCGTCGTTCTCCGGCCCCTCCGGCATCTGGTAGGGGAGGGTGTGCATGCCGTTGTGCTCAGGGAAGATGTGGTGGAAGTTGGTGAAGATGTTGTAGGTGGTGAACGCGATGAACTCGCATCCACACCAAAACACCTGGCTGAGGAGGTGGTTAACGTCGTAGCGGTTGGTGAAGGTGGCGTAGAGGCCGATCACGAAGCCGTTGTGGCCGCCATCGACCTGCTCGTGGAGGTGGAACATGGGCGGAGTGCCCGGAGGGAGGTGGCGATAGCCGGCTTGGAGGAAGAAGCGAGCCAAATCTCTAGGGCCCCTCCACCTTGAGATGGTCCACACCCTCAGGCTGTCGTCGACGACGACTCTGGGCGGGAACTGCATCTCCGGCACGGTGCGAGGGCGACGGTAGGTAGGGCCGTTGAACTGCATGGTGGCTCGAGTGGTGGATTTCGCTCGGAAAGAAGAAGCGGAGGAAGCTCGAGTGGTGCGAGGGCGACGGTAGGTAGGGCCGTTGAACTGCATGGTGCCCTTTTATAGCCGCGTTGCAGCCGTAGTCAATGTACATGCGCCCGTCAATGTACACGATCGATCGTTTTCTCTCCTCCGTGTGGTGGCATAATTAATGGGCGTGAACAAAAACGACAGAGCATCCAAAGAGGCACGGGTGGCACAGGCGAGATGCTTCGTTTTTAATCGGCGTGAGAAACCGTGTCAATGAAAAAGGAGCTGCACCACCGACGCGTCTGTCCCGTGTCTAAGGTTCATGCATGCAATTGTTAAAAATAGCTTAGATGCGACGTACGTGTATGCTGCGCCCCTCCCGCTGCTTTACTGCATCGCTGCGTGCATGCAAAGAGCGGCTAGGCTGTGTCGATGCGTTCACGAGCAGAATAGCTAGGTTGCGACGCCGTTGCATGACATGCATGTTGGCCCATCCCTCTCGCTGCGACGTGGCTGTGCGCACGCATGCCAGGCTGTGCCGGGCCCGATCCGCTCGGTCCAACGGTCACTGAGATGCTCTCCGCTTAACGTTATCCGCCCGGCCCCCCGGTCACTAAGATGCCCCCCACACCCGCGGAATCCTTCTAGAGGGCCTATCCGACGGTCGCAGTTTGGCGTTACGGTTAGATCGTCGGTGGACGTTTGGCGTTAGGGTTAGATAGGTTTTGGAGGCACTCAACGGGGTTTTGAAAGGTTTGAGCGAACATTCAAATGTGTGTAACTAATTCAAAAAAAATCTAAAAAATAAAAAACCAACGCATATAGTCTTGTTATGTTACATAGTTATGATATAAAATGATAAACTTGATGTAATGATCTTTGCATGAAAAAACCTTCACAAATTTGACTATCTCGCCTGAGGTTGTATAGAGTTCAAAAGTGTGAGAAGAGGGTTTCAGGTTTTGAAAATTCAAAAAATCAGAAAACCTCACCTTAGCTTCATTTTGAAGTGACTAAGCAGGATCTGAAGTTATTTTTGCATTTTAAATTATTAAACTTGTTTTGTTGCTGACTTTGTATTAAAGAGTGTTTTTTCAAAAATAAATTAATAATATGAATACTTATTCAGAAAAAGGTGAGACTTCGTATTGATCCTATATAGGTATAATATAAGCTAAGAAAATCTTTTTGGGTGATTTTGAGAAGGCATTAGGGTTAGATGGGTTTTGGAGGCAGTCAACGGGGTTTTGAAAGGTTTGACCGAACATTCAAATGTGTGTAACTAATTCAAAAAAATCTAAAAAAATGAAAAACAGCGCATATAGTCTTGTTATGTTACATAGTTATGATATAAAATGATAAACTTGATGTAATGATCTGTGCATGAAAAAACCTTCACAAATTGGACTATCTCGACTCAGGTTGCATAGAGTTCAAAAGAGCGAGAAGAGGGTTTCACGTTTTGAAAATTCAAAAAATAAGAAAACCTCACCTTAGCTTCATTTTGGAGTGACTAAGCAGGATCTGAAGTTATTTTTGCATTTAAATTTTTTAAACTTGTTTTGTTGCTGACTTTGTATTAAAGGGTGTTTTTTCAAAAATAAATTCATAATATGAATACTTATTCAAAAAAAGGTGAGACTTCATATTGATCCTATATAGGTATAATATAAGCTAAGAAAATCTTTTTGGATGATTTTGAGAAGGTTGAAAAAAAACTTGCGTAGAAATGGGGTCGTTTTCCCTTAGTTTGGAGCTTGTTTGGACAACATTTTTAGTGACTATGAGTTGGACTTCGCAAAAAGGGTTGGATTTATGAACTAAAGTGCATAGTAGTATAAAAAACGTTGCAACATCACAGAACAAACAAATGAACTCCAAAAATATTGGAGAAAGGTTCAAATATGAATGTCGGTTCAAATTTGAATTTTATTTTCAAGTGAAATCAACATCATAGCACATAAGTTTTACATCAAAGAACATAAGTTTTCACATCAAATGCCAAAACTGTGTGGCTTAGATGAATTTTATGTAGGCTGAATTATATTTCAATGCTAATTGATTTAACAAAATTACCAAAAAAATGGGAGGCCTAGGGCTCGAACCCAGGACCTCGGGTAGAAATGCCGCGAGCAATGCCAGTGGGATAGTAATAGGAACTTGTCATGTTACTACTATTAATCTACTACTTCTCTGTTAAGTGCTAGTGTGCGTGCGACTGTGGTGTTTGCAAGCGGTGGCCGTTTCGGTTTCCGAGGCAGCTGTAAATGATGACATGACCACACACTGTCCTCCGTAACTTCGCAGTACTCACCACCCACCGCCCATCTCCTCCTACACAAAAACCGCCGCCCTCCGTCTCTTCACACTCCCAATCTCCTCCCACACGACGCAACCGCCAGCGCCATGGACGCTAGCATTGGCTGGCAGAAGGCCGTGCAAGATCTCGCCGGCGACAACGAAGAGATCCGCGAGCAGCTTCGGGAAATCACGGGCTGGTTCCCAAGCATCGAGATGATGTGCAACCACGCGCGTGGCCTGATCAAGGTCATGCGAGAGGACGAGAAGGTCCATGCCTTCCCCCCGGCTACTGCGTCCCACCTTCCGCCGTCATCCTTTGGGAAATGAGGGAGGTGCATCGTTCCATCGACTCGAAGCAGCGCGCAAGGTGGTGGATGTACCAATCCTCGAGGATGACGACACCGCAGCCGGCTCCTACACGTCTTGCCTTGAGGACGGAGAGGGTCACCAACGCTGTCCTCGCGCTGCCGGCGGCCATCCACGAGCCTGATGTGCAGATAATTCCGCCAGTCTTCACTGCCAAAAAGAAGAAGGTGGTGAAGCAAGAGGTGCTGGATGAAGCGGGGGAAAAGGACAAGAAGAAGAAGAGGGAGCCAAAGAAGAAGGTGCTGGGTGTGGTGCGCCGCTCAGAGCGCCTCAAGAAGATGCAGAACAACTAAAGTACTGCAGATCCCGTTAGGTATGCTGATATATTACAACATATAAGTTATAAGTAATGGAATTTGTAATCTGGTTAGGTATGCTGCTATATTTCAGTATATAAGTTAGAAGTACTTTTACTTTTGGTATGAACTGATGTGAACTGGATGGGAAGTACTCTATTATGTTAGAAGTACTGGTAACTGATGGGAACTGGATATTATGTTGCTATATTTCTCTCTGTTGCAATGTGCATGTTGTATGATGGTAACTGAATTTTAGGTAAACTGTCCAAAATTCAGTTAAGTTACTGAATTTTAGATAAACTGTCCAAAATTCAGTTAAGTTACTGAATCTTAACATAGAAGTCATTACATGTCCGAGATAGCATAGGTTCTGAAACCACATGACACTTCCCCAAAATATACACCTACCATGCAGGACATTTCAAGGCCAGCTATATATATAGGCCTAATACTTAACACGCACATAAAGAACTTCACTCATCCACTATTGCCTTGATCCTCTCCAGCTTATCTTTGGTGCAATGCCCAGCTTTTAGCAGATCAGCAATCAGATACTCCAGCTTCTTCTTCTCTTCCTTAAGTAGGTCCCTGTCCACCTGCACTTCCCCTGTTTTGTCAGAACCGGAACCTCCCCTGTTTTCTCAATGGCGGGCAGCGACAGTGTAAGCTACGGTCACTACCAAATCGAGTTCGATAACAGCTAAAAGAGAAAAGAAGGCGGCATTACCGATTTGAAGCACTGTCTCCTCGCTCCATCTCATTCAGCCCCCGCGCTCCTAACCAATCGAGATTCTAAATCGCCATGAAATGGGAGAAACAGAGCATGAGGCCACAGATCTATCCAAAATTCTGGGAAATGGGACTAGGGTTTTGAAAATACTCACTCGCAATAGCTCTACTGCTGCCGAGAAAGGGGCTCCACCACCGCGGAGAAGAAACTGCTGCCTCTGCCGGAGAAGATGCTCACGGTGGCGCCGCTCGCCCAGTCTAGCACGGTCGAGTCGAGCACGGTCACACAGTCACCGGTCGAGTAATGGACGGTTGACTCTTGACGACGTGGCCCTGGGTGGACCCCACCAGTCAGAGCACATAACCCCCAGTGTCCTAACCAAATCTAGCCTAACTAACATCCAGCTAGCCCCGTAAACGGGTTGTCTTGCTTGAGCTATTTCAGCGTTGGGAGATAGTCGCATGAGAGCCATTACGACCAACGACGTCGCATGAGAGACAATTCAACTCAACGACGTCGCATGAGAGACAATTCAACTCAACGACGCCTCACAGAGTGTCAAAACTCAACTAGTACCAGACAAAAAGTGCATACGAATTCAAAGTGTCATGGACCACTCTCTGCTGCATATTCCATGTATTATTGGTTACCTCCATCGTATTAGAAAATGAGCTATATTAATTAGTAATCACAAAGCACAAGCAGATGGCTAAGATTTCGGCATCGCGTGGCACCATGTCCCAAAAATTCGCGTCCTTTATCGACTATCCTATTTTAATTAGAACACCATGCATGTATATACATGTAAACTAGTAGATTAGCCTTACAAAAATTGAGAACCTTTTTTTGTTTATATTATTATCAACAGATGATTTTGGGTTATTCATAGCATTACTATGCCTTGCAGGTTGGTTGTTATTGATTGCATATTAAAATTTCACACGTATAGAAAAGATAGCGAGTAACATGCAAAAATAATTGAAACCCATTTCACTTGCAATATATTTTGATAAAAAATAATTCAATCACATATACTATAAGATGTAATGCTTAAAATAAAGAAAGTGGTATAAAAACATAGAACTCCCTGTTGTGCATTACAAATGATAGGTGTCACATGGATGCATTTTAATGCTCAAGATCAATCATCTCATGAAAGCATGTATATTGTTGTTATGTGTTAGTATACAACACATGTAGGATTTTGTTCCTATATTCCAAGATTCTACAACCAGACACTTGATTGCATTTTGCAGTTCCCTGGCAAACAATTACACATGAAATTAGGCAAATTGAAACCATACATGTTACTAAAGATACCCCTAGCATTTAGGAACCATGGCAACACAAAATATTTCAACACTTTCCCAGCTTGGACAGGCCCCATCTATTTTTCTTAGCTCAAAAGTATTGAAGCCCCTCCAGCTGCGCTCAACTTCTAGGATATCCTTTCTTCATAGGCCGTGAAAACAGTCATCCATTAAGATTGTTCATGATCATAAATATCATTTATAATTACTTCATATTGTCATATACAATATGTGAATAGTAAAGTTTATAAATACAGTACTTTAAAATAACTAATGCTCCTAGTATCCATAGAGCTAGAATACATAAATACAAATAATTAGAGGCCTCTAACTCTCACATTATATTGCCCCATGTAAATTGCATACATGTAACCCTTGTAAATTCCGTGTCTAATTTTTTTTGTAGTAGGATTTTCACCTAGTATAATGCCCGTACGTTGCCACGGGTTTATAAAATATTTTTATTAAGTTATATAAACATAATGCGTGCTAAATTTCACATGCGTGCTAAATAATTTAATTCCACCTCACTTGCAATATATATTGATTAAAAAGGCAATTTGGCGATGTATACATATATAAAAACCATCCAACTAAAAATGTGGTACAAATTAAGATCTACTTGATGGGATAAAAGAAGTTCTTGCACAATATCAGGAATGTTGTCTACCCAGTATTTTTAGCTTACTTGCACAACCTTATCCTGACCTCTATCACACTCTCACCGCACCCATCCATCCCACTCTCTCACCCTAAGCACCTGCTCTATGTTCCTCTACCGACAATACGTTGACGATGCAAATGACCGTCATGAACTACATTGTTCCTCATCTCTCCACCCAAATAGATCTTTCTATCATAGTTCCATTTTTTTTATATTTGTGTAATTGCTCGGGATGGATTGTGCAAACGAAAGAATGCAACATGTTGTATCGGCCATCCCTCTAAACACTGCAACCACCTCCGCCACTTGAGACCTCTCGTACTCTGCCTTTAGATTCGTTAATCCCCCACCCCTTCTCAGCCAACGATGACCCGCCTTTGGTTCTACTCCTTCCTCCCGTCATCACTCCTTTTTTATTTGACCACTCTGTCAACCCGCCAAACTCTCCCTGCATAACCACCACCCTACAGCTGGCGAGTGCTGTCATAGGTCGCCCTGTTCTCAAGTCACTACCTCTGCCGAGGTTGATGTCATCCATCCCTCTAAACCTACCACCATCTTTTGTGCCCACGACCTCCCGCACGCCGCACTCGATACCGTTAGCCCCTTGCATCTCCTATGCCGCCAACACCCGCTGCTACTACTAATATTCCGATTCCTCCCTTTGCCTACTTTTTTCTTCGTCCGTTCTATTGACCCACTCACCACTACCTACGAAACCACTTGCCACCACCATCCAGGGTCAGTAGGTGTTGTCATGCACTACCTCGTGTTGGGGAACGTCGCATGGGAAACAAAAAATTTCCTACACGCACGAAGACCTATCATGGTGATGTCCATCTACGAGAGGGGATGAGTGATCTACGTACCCTCGTAGATCGTACAGCAGAAGCGTTAGAGAACGCGGTTGATGTAGTGGAACGTCCTCACGTCCCTCAATCCGCCCCGCGAACAATCCCGCGATCAATCCCACGATCTAGTACCGAACGGACGGCACCTCCGCGTTCAGCACACGTACAACTCGACGATGATCTCGGCCTTCTTGATCCAGCAAGAGAGACACAGAGGTAGAAGAGTTCTCCGGCAGCGTGACGGCGCTCCGGAGGTTGGTGATGACCTTGTCTCAGCAGGGCTCCGCCCGAGCTCCGCAGAAATGCGATCTAGAGGAAAAACCGTGGAGGTATGTGGTCGGGCTGCCGTGGAAAAGTCGTCTCAAATCAGCCCTAAAACCTCCGTATATATAGGTGGGAGGGAGGGGACCTTGCCTTGGGGCTCAAGGAGCCCCAAGGGGGTCGGCCGAGTCCAAGGGGGAGGACTCTCCCCCCCAAACCGAGTTGGACTTGGTTTGGTGGGAGGGAGTCCCCCTTCCTTCCCACCTCCTCCCTTTTTTTTTCTTTCTCTCTTGATTTTCTTCTCCTTGGCGCATAGAGCCTTTTGGGCTGTCCCACCAGCCCACTAAGGGCTGGTGTGTCACCCCCAAGGCCTATGGGATTCCCCGGGGTGGGTTGCCCCCCCGGTGAACTCCCGGAACCCATTCGTCATTCCCGGTACATTCCCGGTAACTCCGAAAACCTTCCGGTAATCAAATGAGGTCATCCTATATATCAATCTTCGTTTCCGGACCATTCCGGAAACCCCCGTGACGTCCGTGATCTCATCCGGGACTCCGAACAACATTCGGTAACCAACCATATAACTCAAATACGCATAAAACAACGTCGAACCTTAAGTGTGCAGACCCTGCGGGTTCGAGAACTATGTAGACATGACCCGAGAGACTCCTCGGTCAATATCCAATAGCGGGACCTGGATGCCCATATTGGATCCTACATATTCTACGAAGATCTTATCGTTTGAACCTCAGTGCCAAGGATTCATATAATCCCGTATGTCATTCCCTTTGTCCTTCGGTATGTTACTTGCCCGAGATTCGATCGTCAGTATCCGTATACCTATTTCAATCTCGTTTACCGGCAAGTCTCTTTACTCGTTCCGTAATACAAGATCCCGCAACTTACACTAAGTTACATTGCTTGCAAGGCTTGTGTGTGATGTTGTATTACCGAGTGGGCCCCGAGATACCTCTCCGTCACACGGAGTGACAAATCCCAGTCTTGATCCATACTAACTCAACTAACACCTTTGGAGATACCTGTAGAGCACCTTTATAGTCACCCAGTTACGTTGCGACGTTTGATACACACAAAGCATTCCTCCGGTGTCAGTGAGTTATATGATCTCATGGTCATAGGAATAAATACTTGACACGCAGAAAACAGTAGCAACAAAATGACACGATCAACATGCTATGTCTATTAGTTTGGGTCTAGTCCATCACGTGATTCTCCTAATGACGTGATCCAGTTATCAAGCAACAACACCTTGTTCATAATCAGAAGACACTGACCATCATCGATCAACTGGCTAGCCAACTAGAGGCATGCTAGGGACGGTGTTTTGTCTATGTATCCACACATGTAAATGAGTCTTCATTCAATACAATTATAGCATGGACAATAAACAATTATCTTGATACAGGAATTACAATAATAACTATATTTATCATTGCCTCTAGGGCATAATTACAACACCTCGTTGCCCCCTACCCGAGTCGCCACCTCCGCCGTGAGCCACCTCTCTAAATCGTGCCACAATCTCTAGCGTCCGCGGCCTTCTGCACCGCAATATCAATGGTTGGTTGGTCCCAAAACTGGAATCAAATCACTTGCATACAACGAACAGAACATACTTTTCCTCATGTAAAAAAAGAACACACTTTTTCTTCCCTTGGACATTTTCGTAGGTTGAAACACTAAGTAGGACTAACTTCTACTCAACAGAAATCCCAAATCTGAAAGTACGTTGTGCCTGAGACAATAACCCACCTTGCTCTAGCTTTTCCTACCTTGGAACATAATCAAAGCCTCAAAGCTCAGATCCTAAATTGGAGAATCCATGAAATACAGTTGTGTTAACCTGCAGATTATTTGATTGTACTTTGTAGCCCTATGTAAAATGAAATATATGTACAAAATTGCGTATAATAATTCTATTAACATAAGGTGGTGATTCAGACAACCTCTCAAAGCCTTTCGAAAAAAGCCTCTCAAAATATACAACCGAACTGGATGCGCTGAACATGAGAACCTGTCTACAGATATGTCATGATGTCTAGCGATATGTCAAGAAGTAGATCACACACCATCTACAGTATGAGAAGAAATCTCTAAAAGTTTCATAAAAAAACAGAGCATGTTTGACTTTGGCATATCATTTTTCCGCTACAAATGTCAAATAAATTACAGAAACAAAGAAAAAAGTAAGCAACTAGAGAATACATACAATCCTCTAATAGGAATGTAGGTAGTTTAATCGGCAATGTACTGTCACTCTCTCCAACGTGAAAGAAGAACAAATGAATCTCATTTATCTATAATTTTACATTGGGCACATCCCCAAAATCCACAAAAATGGATGGGAAGATCTCTTAAATTGCAAGCCTAATGATACGAAATCACAGTTCAACATTGTGATGGATGCTGCAGATTCACTCACCTAAGATGAACCCGAGCATGCTTATATGTGCTCCATCTCAACAGTAGCCAGTAATAACCTTCGATCTCTACCGGCTGAGGTAGGTAAATATATGCTCAACTCAACCTGGATAGGGAAGTAACATAAATTAGTTTTCCTGAGAAACACAACCAATAGAACCTGAATAAAGTAACAGAAGGAACCAACAGAAGCCATTGTCAGTACTCAACATATATGGTTCCATTTTCTTTCAACTAAAATATATATACAAAGGAGAGTCTGGTTACTTTGCATTAAACTAACAGAAATGAATTTTTCTTCCAGTTGAAACACAAACATGAACATTAGTGCAAGTTCAGCATGATCGTACCCCAGAAATTTAGGCCCCGGAGCAAAATCATAATTTAGGATGCATGATGTGATTGATCTGGCTGCCCGCTTGAGCCCTCCCTCGAGCCTCGAGTATGTAATTTCAGCCTAATATATTACTGATTAACAAAGCAACACTAAGTAGCAAAATAAAGTAAAATGTTTCTCATGCTCGTCATTTTCAGTGATGGATATATCACTAGGTTGTCATTTCCTAATCCTACATAAACAGAAATCTGCTTACGAACAGTAGCATATACTGCAACACAACATAGGTATCAACGTTTTTAGTCAATGACACAACATAAACCAATATAAAAGGAGCCAACAGGGATTCAGATAAGGAACACACAAAATATAGATTTACATTCCACTAAAAACAAGCAAGGAAGCAAGGCAGGTACAAAAAACAATACACAAAGAGAATGATAATTTTGGACTTTGCTAGAAATAAGACAAGAAACAAAAAACCCTCATTGGCCAGTCTGCACACCAACAAGCACAACAGGAAGAACATGGTGAGGCCTGATACGTCTCCATCGTATCTACTTTTCCAAACTCTTTTGCCCTTCTTTTGGACTCTAATTTGCATGATTTGAATGGAACTAACCCGGACTGGCGCTGTTTTCACCAGAATTGCCATGGTGCTGTTTTTGTGCAGAAATGAAAGTTCTCGGAACGTCCTAAAAATTTACGGAGAATATTTCTGGAAAATATGAAAAATACCTGCGCAAAGATCCACCGGAGGGGACGAGCCAGTGGGCCACAAGCCCTATAGTCGCAGCCTCCCCCCTAGCTGCGGCTACCAAGCTTGTGGGGCCCATGTGGCTCTGCCGCCCCCAATTCCAGCGCTATTTATTCCCTTTCGTCCCGGAAAAAATCAGGAGAGAAGAGTTCATCGCGTTTCACGATCCAGAGGCGCCGCCACATCTCGTTCTTGCCCTGGAGGGTAGATCTGGAGTCCGTTTTGGGCTCCGGATCAAGGAGATCGTCGCCATCGTCATCATCAACCTTCTTCCCTCTCCAATTCCATGAAGCTCTTCATCGTTCGTGAGTAATCTATTCGTAGGTTCGCTGGGCGGTGATGAGTAGGATGAGATCTATCATGTAATCGAGTTAGTTTTGACGGGGATTGATCCCTAGTATCCACTATGTTCCGAGATTGATGTTGCTACTACTTTGCCATGCTTACTGCTTGTCACTAGGGCCCGAGTGCCATGAATTCAGATCTGAAATTATTATGTTGTCACCAATATATGTGTGTTTTAGATCCGATCTTGCAAGTTGTAGTTACCTACTATGTGTTATGATCCGGCAACACCGGAGTGACAATAACTGGAACCACTCCCGGTGATGACCATAGTTTGAGGAGTTCATGTGTTCACCAAGTGCGAATGCGTTGGTCCGGTTCTTTATTAAAAGGAGAACCTTAATATCCCGTAGTATCCATTTGGACCCCGCTGCCACGGGAGGGATGGACAATAGATGTCATGCAAGTTCTTTTCCCTAAGCACGTATGACTACACACGGAATGCATGCCTACATCACATTGACGAACGGGAGCTAGCCACATATCTCTCCGTGTTATAACTGTTGCATGATGAATGTCATCCAACAAATCACCGATCCATTGCCTACGAGTTTGTCCCACTGCTACTGTTACTCTCTTTGCTCTGCTGCTGTTACTACTGTTGCTGCTACTGTTACTTGCTTTGTCCTGCTGGTTCTGCCACTACTGTTGTTACTACTGTTACTTGCTCTGCTGCTACTGTTGTTACTACGGTTGCTGCTACTGTTACCAGCTGCTGCTGTTACTTGCTTTGCTCTACTGCTGTTACTTGCTGCTACTTTTACTTGATTTGTCCTGCTGCTGCTGCCACTACTGTTGCTACTACTGTTACTTGTTGTTGCTGTTACTTGCTACTGTTGCTACTTGCTACTGCTGTCACTACTGCTGTTCCTTGCCACTGCTGTTACTCGTTACACTACTGCTACCTGCTACAATACTTTCTGGCGCCATTGATACTTCAGTTAGGAATAATCTGCTGTCAACAGATTCTTTCCTAGCACCGTTGCTATCATACTACCTTTGCTGCTTATATCCTGCTTGCAGATACTAATCTTTCAGGTGGGGTTGAGTCGACAACTCAACTGCTAATATTGGAGAATATCCTTTCACTCCCATCGTGTCGAACCAACAAATTTGGGTTGAATACACTACCCTCGAAAACTGCCGCGATCCCACACGCTGGTGGGCCATTGCAAGACAATTGCTAATTGTTGAGCAACTGGAAGGAGCTCTTTTCTGGCACCATTGCCAGGGGACTATCAACAGCTCTTTTCTCGCGCCGTTGCCGGGGACTGTCAGCAGCTCTTTTCTGGCACCGTTGCCGGGGGGGGGGGGGGTAGCTATATTCTCTGAGTCACTTGGGATTTATATCTGCTGACCACTATGAAGAATCTGAAAGATCCAAGAACCAAAGTCTTGACCTCAACTACGAGGGGAGGTAAGGAACTGCCATCTAGCTCTGCACTTGATTCACCTTCAATTATGAGTAAGTTTGCGACACCACCTCCTGCTAGAAATCTTGATATGTCGCCTGTGCTAGATGATGCTAGAGATGCTACTGCTATTGATGATGCTTATGATGCTACTGCTAGAGATACTATGCCTGATACTGCTAGAGATACTATGCCTGATACTGCTAGAGATACTATGCCTGATACTGCTAGAGATGCTATGCTTGATACTGCTTTGCCTGATGATGCTAGAGATGCTATTTTGCCTGATGATGCTATGCTTGATACTGCTAGAGATGCTACTTTTCCTGATATGCCACTAGGGGTATTCCTTGATGCTCATATTGCTAGAGTTACTGCCAATGCTCGTGATGCTTCTGAAACTGTCGATACTATTGAGATAGAACCTGCTTTTGCTCCTGCTAGATCTAGCTCTCCTAGATATGAATTGCCTGATATACCTGAGGGTTATGTTATGGAGGGAGAGATAGCTGAGGATTTTCTTGCGTGTAAGGATGCCTATGACGCTGAGAAATTACTTCTCAAGTGGAAGGAAAAATCTCTGAAAGCTAGGATGAAATACGACCCGAAGTTTGCCACTTCACCTATCTTTATCACCAATGAGGATTATGAATTGTCTGTCGACCCTGAGATAATCTCTCTAGTCGAATCTGATCCTTTCCACAGTTATGAGTCTGAGACGGTCGTAGCCCATCTTACCAAACTACACGATATAGCCACCCTTTTCACTAGTGAGGAGAAGATCCGCTACTACTATATCCTTAAGCTCTTTCCTTTCTCTCTAAAGGATGCCGCTAAAGCCTGGTTCACTTCTCTTGCTCCTGGATGTGTGAGTAGTCCCCAGGATATGGTCTATTACTTCTGTGAGAAATATTTCCCTGCCCATAAGAAGCAAGCTGCCTTGCAGGAAATATACAACTTTGCTCAACTCAAAGAAGAGAGTCTCCCACAAGCTTGGGGGAGGCTCATCCAGCTAGAGAATGCTTTGCCTGATCACCCTCTTAAGAAGATCGAGATACTTGATATCTTCTATAACGGACTTACCGATGCTTCTAGAGACCACCTAGATAGTTGTGCCGGTTGTGTTTTTAGGGAACGAACTGTAGAACAAGCTGAGATCCTACTGAATAACATCTTGTTCAACGATAATGCCTGGACTATTCCCGAACCACCTCATAAGCCAACTCCTAAGGAAAGAGGTATTCTATTCCTCAGTCCCGAAGATATGCAAGAAGCCAAGAAATCTATGCAAGAGAAAGGCATTAGATCTGAAGAATTCAAAAATCTACCGCCTATCGAAGAGATCCATGGTCTCGATAACCTGATACAAGTAGTAGAGGTGAATTCTCTGCGTAGATTCACTGAGAGTGATATTCCTTTTGACAAACCTGCTAGTCTATGCTTTGATGAATTTGATAACTTTGTTGCCAAACAACAGAGTTTCAATGATTATGTTAGCAGACAATTGGAACAAAGTACTCGTATGCTTAGTCATTTAAGTGCTTGTGTAGACAGAAATGTCAATGATCTGAAGCTTCTGAGTAAACATGCCTCTATGATTACTACTCAGGTAGAACAAGTACTTAAAGCTCATGAGATGTGGACAAAGCTTCAAGATAAATATGGTATGTCCAAGATGTGTGGGAATGATTGTTCTCCCTCCACCTCCGGTCGTGTGGTCTTCTCAACTTCATCTACTTCACCTACATGTGGATTGCCACAAGGTAATGATATGGTGAGTAGTGGTGATCATTGCAACGATGATAGTGGGTTTATTGTTGATGACCCTTCATCACTATATTATTTCAATGCTTCATCTTTGGGCATTAACACTTTGAGCACTCTAAATGTTTACATGCTTGTGTTGATAGTCCTTGCATATCATGTAAAAAATGCTTGACAAAATCTCATGATGATATGCTTCCTATATCTTGTTGTCATGATAAAACTGTATATATTTCCTCGAGTTGTTGTGCTAACAATGTAGAGGAAATTCATCACTCCATGGAACAAGATGTGGCCTTGAATGATGCTTCAAGGGATCCTACATCATCATCTATTGTGACTCACTTTTGCCTTATGGGTAAGGCTTCAAAGGTATTTCCTACTTTGAATCCCAATATATCTCATGATGATGATGTTGATGATAATGGGGATGAGAATAATGATGAAGAGAGTGATAATATTGCATCCTTAAAAATTAAGGGTGAAATGATTTTTAAATCTCTTTGTAAGAATAAACTTGCTTGTTCCAACTTCTTGGAAATCATGTCTATTGCCACTAAGGGCAAGAAATACATTGAGGAGTTGGAAGCTCATCTCGAGGAGCATGAGGCCACCATTGAGACAATGGAAGGTCATGAGCGTGAATACGCTAACGAGATCGTGGAGCTATCTCAAGCTCTTGAAAATGTACAAACCACCAAGGAATCTCTTGAAGAAACCTTTGCTATAGAATTATCTAGATTAAAGGAATCCCATGATAGAGCTCTCGAGGTGGCTAATGATTTTAGAACTAAAAACGATAAGCTTGAAGTTGCACATGCTAAACTCGTTGAGGACTATGAGCACCTTGAATATGGCTCAAAGGCTATTAAGAGTTCGCTCATCGAACTCACCGAGTCTCATGATAAACTTGAAGCTTCATATGCTAAAGAGCTTGCCAAGTTGCCTTCTCCTCTTATTGTTAATAATGATGCTTGTGCTACTAATTATACTTCTTGTGAAGCATCCATTTTAAAGGAGAATAAGGGCTCAACTCGAGTTGCTATCTAGCAATTATGGGAAATTGGAAGAAAGTCTTGTAATTCTCACAAGCTCTCATGATGATCTTCTAGTATCCCATAATGTGCTAAAATTAGCTCATGAGGCTATTACTACCAAGGTAACATCGACTGAGCCTCATGTGGACATTAGCACTACTTCTAGTCAAAAAGCTATATTGCCATGTGCTAGTCCTCGTAATTCATCTACTCACAATGTTGCTACATCTTGTGATGAATTACTTTCCATGCCTTGTTGCTCTAACAATGAAGCTTATACTTCTTCTAGTACTTGTGTTGATACTAACCATGTAGAGGAAATCAAAGAGCTCAAGGCCCAAGTCACTTCCTTGAAGAAAGACTTGGAAAAGAGTCATGAAGGAATGTCCACACTCAACAATGTCTTGTGTGGGCAAAAATACCCAAATGACAAATATGGACTTGGTTCAACTCCAACAAGAAGAATAAGTCCAAAAGCTTCAAGAAGAAGAGCCAAGAACAGGTCAAGAATTCGGCCAAGATTATGTGCTTCAAGTGCAAAATTGAAGGGCACCATGTTAGATCTTTCCCACTAAAGAAGAAGCCCCAAAGTCACAAGCAACAAGGGAAGAGGCCACAAGTGCACTCACATACTCAACTACAAGTTGAAGAAAGGCCCCTTCCCAAGAAGACCCAAGCCAACACTCCTCATGTTGAGAAATCAATAGGGAAGAAATTAAAGGGTAGATGTTGCTACTTATGTCGTGAGAAGGGTCACTTCGCTTCTTCTTGCACGAGAGGTAATTTATCCAACCCAATCATTATTGATGATATCTATTCACTTGGGAAGGATAAGGTTGGCAATGTGTTTGCCAAGTTTGTTGGTACTCAAAGTGGTGTCAAGAAAAGTACCATTTGGGTTGCCAAGCCTATTGTGACTAACCTCTTAGGACCCAACGTGGTTGGGGACCAACAAGCTCAAACTTTATCAATAGGTGTTTGTGGAGGACATTAGAGACTTGGATACATAATGAAGAATTAAGGGGTCTTCATCATTCATATTTTCTCAAGCCAAGTCATTTGGATTATCGAGTTTCTATCTTATATCCAATGTGCCTCCTTACGGTAACTTGTACTTAAACTGTTTACATTGTTAGTTGCTTGCCCCTTTGCATGTTGTGGTTTTGTACCTTGCATGTGTTTGTACATGTTGTGATTCCAACTTGCTTATGTTGAGTAATCGAGTATGTGTATGTTGGTTTGCATATCATGTACATGTGAGTCTTGTATTGAGCCTTTTTGCATCTTGTTTGTATCTTTGTTGGCTCTTGTGAGAGATTAATGGATTATCCTATTGTGGGAGAGTGATGTGCTTTGCACAGCTCACAATCCTATAAATGTGTATACATGGGGAATACCACTTAGGATTGATATTTCAAGATTATCTAGTTTCTATGTGGTATGTCTTACTCATGAGAAATTCAAATTCTATATGGTCCATTAATTATCTCTTGTTGGTTTTAATTTGCCACTTGTTAATATTGTTGGGTTATCACATTATGGGGGAGTAATATGCTATGTGCATATTACAAGCCTATAGAATGTGTACATTTGAGGTATTGCCACTTAGTGTTGATATTGTAAATTATCTTGTTCCTAGGTGGCATGTTTGCTCTACAAGTGTCATTTGCTTGCATTTTATGGGTAAAGATGATCTTGGATATATTTGCGGCCTACCAATGAGTATCATTTCCAAAATACTTCTTGGCCTTGACAATTGGTATTCCCATCATGTGGTAGGAATTGTTAATCATCTTTACATTGGATTTTGTGTTTTGTTTGTCTTCCTTGCCTCTTGTGGATCTATTTTAACATGTCTAGTGTTTTTATAGATATAGAGAAAGTGATGATCCCATCTTGTGCATTTTGTAGTTAAATGCAAATTCTATATAATGCACATCCCTTGGGGGAGCTATCCTATTTTCTTTAGAACAATCTCTTTATTCGCCCACCATAAAATCTTTTGATCCCCATCAAGTGTGTGTTGATGGGAGGCAAGTCTTTCTCTTTATGATGCTTTGTGCCATCATGAAAATTTGTCGAGGGTTTGGTTTGTTGGAACCTAGCTCTCTTTTGGAAAGTAGATACCTCGTGTTTGTTTTCCTTCAATTGGTATCTTGTTTCCTTTTATTTTGCATGTGTAAATGGATATCTCATTCCTTGAGGTATCTTTTAATTGATATCCTTCAAGTGATAGTTTTTTGTTTGGTATCTTATTATCACTTGATACCTTGTCTTTTGGTGTATTATCAACTTTGTGTTGAGTTGATTCTTGAAAGCCTTGGGCATGCATATTTACTATATATAGCTTCTTTTGCTTGCTTTCTTTCTTTGACCCAATATATAGGGGAAACTCCACCTTGTCATAAATTGGCTAAAGTGTGCATGAAATTCAAATTCATATACATGTGCACATATGTATGTGGAGTTTGTCCTATGTATTGTTGGTTTTCTAACTCTTTGGTCCCAATGAGCTTGGGCACCATTTTGTTTGTTTTGTTGTTCTAGGAACAATTGGAGATGCGTTGGATGCTCGGCTCACCTATAAGAAGGTGTTGAGACCATGTGGTTATTGGAGCCAAGTTAGGATGATCAACGAACAACTATCTACTACATCAATCCAATGTTGTCTTGGTAACAAGTATCTACTTCATGCATTCATTTCTTGCAAAGGCCCAAACCTGACTTTTCTTTTCCAGGTTGCGTCATGGCATGAATCTCTTGATTCGTTCTTGTAGTACTTGTTTCCTTTCTCAAAGCATCCAAACGATGATGTCTTATTGCTAGTTGGGATGTCTTTGATGTTCGTATGTTGGAATTTCATATTGTACAATAAGAAAATATTAGGCCATGTGCTATGCTTCCAAGCAAAGATCTTATTGATATATTTATGACTTCCTTTTGGATATCTTGTTTGTTCCTTCTTGTAACCATTTCGTGTGTACATCCTTCTTTGTGGTTATATATCATCATGATTGTCTTCTATTTATAATATTTTACACATGGGATAAGTTACATCTCTAATTGATATCCTCTTTTCTTTCACGTCCACCATTGCATTTCCTTTTTTTTAGTTTTGGTGGCTTCGTGAAAGGATTTGTCTTGAGTGTGTATCTTATTTTCCTACATCTTGATGCACTCTTTGGTCGTGAAGATTATTTTCCTCATGCTTGTCTTGATGAGGGTTTTGCCATTTCGATTGGTATTCCTCCTCTTGACAAGGTTCTTATTTCCTATCTTCACCATGGGTTGTCACAAGCATTGGTTCTTATTTTGTTTATTAGTAAGCTTGTGAACCCATTTTCTAGTATGTGTGTGTAGGAATGATATGTCTTGCACTTTGTTTCTCATTTCATCAAGACTATGTTGATGAGTAATGCTCATCCTTATCTTAGTCTTCTCAAGTGCTTTGCCATGATTCACACACATTATTTTGGTTGAGCCTATTCTTAAGTTACTTCTTTTACATGTTGCTCAACCATTTGTTTTGTGCAAGTGATATGCTTATTGTCTCAGCTATCTTCTTGCACTCGTTGTGTGTTTTTATTAATTTTGGCGGAGCAACGATCCTATTTTGTGCACTTGTATCAAATACAAAAATTTCTTATTAGTGCACAAATCATGGGGAGCTTCTCTAGTTTTGATAAAACACTCCTTTGTCGTTATCATAGTATCTCTTATTCATGTGGTTCGAAGGACCATGTGATTGTTTGTTCCATATGGTATCTTTTGATTGCTTGCTTCTATTTTGTATGTCTTTGTGCCATACGATCCTTCTTTTTGCAATCTTTGGGTCCTCAATATAGTTTGTTTTCCTCCAACTACTTATCATTGTATTTGTTTATTTCTTTGCACTCATTTGTTGAGAAGTACACACTTTTTGGAGGACCACCTACTATATTGTCTTTCTAAACTTTTCGTCCATTTTGGCAATCGATGCCAATGGGGGAGAAGTTTAGAGAGATTACTTTGGATATGTTTAGAGGGTTTTGCTTTTATTGCGTAAGCATTTACATCTTGCACGCATGCATTATTGCTTTGTATGTGTGCGCTTGGTTATGCTTATTTCCTTATATAAACTTTCTTGAAGTGGTTGTCATCAATTACCAAAATGGGGGAGATTGTTAGAGCATATATCTCCATATGTGGTTTTGGTAATTGATGACAATTCCTATGGACTAATGGTTGCCTTAAGTTATATTTATAGGATTTGTCCATAGGCACTTCTTCAAGTCCATCTGTTGGGTTCAAGGAGTTTATATGATGACCAAGGTGGTATTCAAGGTATTATCCAAAGAATGGTCATAGAGACATAAGGTTGATCAAGATCGTCAGACAAAGAGTAAATCAAGATGATCAACACACAAAGCGTACAAGATGTACCGAGAGGGATCAAGTGATCCCATGGTATGGTAAGCATTGTCCATTACGTATTTGTGTACTAACCCATGTTCTTTCTCGAGAGTTCTATGTGGGGTTAGGTGTGTTTCCATGGGCTTGCGTCAAGAGGAATATCTCATACAACCCATGGAGGATGATGTCAAGTGATGGAGGATGGTGGCAATGGACTTGTGAAGATATGTTGAAGAACGGCTCACCCATAGTGTGTATGGGGGGAGCAATTAACTAGTCTTCATCAAGCCAACACAAGCAAGAGGAATATCTCATACAACCCATGGAGGATGACGTCAAGTGATGGAGGATGGTGGAAATGGACTTGTGAAGATATGCTGAAGAGCGGCTCACCCATAGTGTGTATGGGGGAGCAATCAACTAGTCTTCATCAAGCCAACACAAGCAAGAAAGGTGGTCCATCTTGAGGAAGCCAAGATAATCGTCATCTAGCTCAAGAGGACGAGGTGAAAGGCATAGGTTTGCCCTTGATAGGTTTTTTGTTTTAGGATAGATTGTCGTACTCTCAAGGGGGGCTCTCAAGTGAGTAGCTTGATCGTATCGTTCATTGAGAGCTCAAACCATTTGCATCCTTGCATCATACTTCTTGGTTCTTGTTTGGTATTTCTCTCTGTGAGTTTAGAGCTTATGGTCATCTTCATGACACGCTCGAGTTCATCGAAAACGGAGTTCATATGCATCTTCTATGATGTTTTCGATGTTGGGAGTTTTTACCGGTCTTATTCGAAGAAGGGTTCTCACAATACTCTTATGGGAATTTTCTCACTTGCTTATTATTGATATTTCTATCAAGATTGCGTTAGCCCATGTCGTTATCTTTCCAACAAACTTGGTTTCGTTGAATTCGGAGTCCGTATGCGAAAGTTACAACAGTTTCAGTATCCAGCGGTAGTACCGCCCTCGGAGAGGTAGTACCGCCCCCGGAGCGGTAGTAATTTTTTACTACCGCTCCCTAGCGGTAGTACCGCTCTAGGAGCGGTAGTACCGCTCCGTCGGACTGTTTTTCGCGTCCGTTTTGGCCTCAGCATGGTTGGTGAACATACCGAGCGGTAGTACCGCTCTGTGCGGGCTGTGAAACATAACGGTTGGATTTTTCCCCACCTATAAAAGGGGTCTTCTTCCCCATTGAACCTTATATCTTTAGCTCGTGATCTTCCCCCATTGTTGACCTTCTTCGTGTTGGAATTATGCCCTAGAGGCAATAATAAATGTATAGTTATTATTATAATTCCTGTATCAAGATAATAGTTTATTATCCATGCTATAATTGTATTGAATGAAGACTCATTTACATGTGTGGATACATAGACAAAACACCGTCCCTAGCATGCCTCTAGTTGGCTAGCCAGTTGATCAATGATAGTCAGTGTCTTCTGATTATGAACAAGGTGTTGTTGCTTGATAACTGGATCACGTCATTGGGAGAATCACATGATGGACTAGACCCAAACTAATAGACGTAGCATGTTGATCGTGTCATTTTGTTGCTACTGTTTTCTGCGTGTCAAGTATTTATTCCTATGACCATGAGATCATATAACTCACTGACACCGGAGGAATGCTTTGTGTGTATCAAACGTTGCAACGTAACTGGGTGACTATAAAGATGCTCTACAGGTATCTCCGAAGGTTTTAGTTGAGTTAGTATGGATCAAGACTGGGATTTGTCACTCCGTGTGACGGAGAGGTATCTCGGGGCCCACTCGGTAATACAACATCACACACAAGCCTTGCAAGCAATGTAACTTAGTGTAAGTTGCGGGATCTTGT
This sequence comes from Hordeum vulgare subsp. vulgare, assembly GCF_904849725.1. NCBI lineage: Eukaryota > Viridiplantae > Streptophyta > Magnoliopsida > Poales > Poaceae > Hordeum > Hordeum vulgare. Next base: position 501,900,884 of record NC_058523.1, on the reverse strand, counting down.
ATTACGGAACGAGTAAAGAGACTTGCCGGTAAACGAGATTGAAATAGGTATGCGGATACTGACGATCGAATCTCGGGCAAGTAACATACCGAAGGACAAAGGGAATGACATACGGCATTATACGAATCCTTGGCACTGAGGTTCAAACGATAAGATCTTCGTATAATATGTAGGATCCAATATGGGCATCCAGGTCCCGCTATTGGATATTGACCGAGGAGTCTCTCGGGTCATGTCTACATAGTTCTCGAACCCGCAGGGTCTGCACACTTAAGGTTCGACGTTATTTTATGCGTATTTGAGTTATATGGTTGGTTACCGAATGTTGTTCGGAGTCCCGGATGAGATCACGGATGTCACGAGGGTTTCCGGAATGGTCCGGAAACGAAGATTGATATATAGGATGACCTCATTTGATTACCGGAAGGTTTTCGGAGTTACCGGGAATGTACCGGGAATGACGAATGGGTTCCGGGAGTTCACCGGGGGGGGGGGGGGGGGCAACCCACCCCGGGGAAGCCCATAGGATTTGGGGAGACACACCAGCCCTTAGTGGGCTGGTGGGACAGCCCCAAGGGGGCCTATGCGCCAAGAAAAGAAAATCAAAGGAAAAGAAAAAAAAAAGAGGGAGGAAGTGGGAAGGGAGGGGGACTCCTCCCACCAAACCAAGTCCAACTCGGTTTGGGGGGGGGAGTCCTCCCCCCCTTGGCTCGGCCGACCCCTTGAGGGTCCCTTGGACCCCAAGGCAAGGTCCCCCTCCCTCCTCCTATATATATGGGGCTTTTAGGGCAGATTTGAGACGACTTTCTCACGGCTGCCCGACCACATACCTCCATAGTTTTTCCTCTAGATCGCGTTTCTGCGAAGCTCGGGCGGAGCCCTGCTGAGACAAGATCATCACCAACCTCCGGAGCGCCGTCACGCTGCCGGAGAACTCTTCTACCTCTCCGTCTCTCTTGCTGGATCAAGAAGGCCGAGATCATCGTCGAGCTGTACGTGTGCTGAACGCGGAGGTGCCGTCCGTTCGGTACTAGATCGTGGGACTGATCGCGGGATTGTTCGCGGGGCGGATCGAGGGACGTGAGGACGTTCCACTACATCAACCGCGTTCTCTAACGCTTCTGCTGTACGATCTACAAGGGTACGTAGATCACTCATCCCCTCTCGTAGATGGACATCACCATGATAGGTCTTCGTGCGCGTAGGAAAATTTTTGTTTCCCATGCGACGTTCCCCAACACTTCGAGCTTGCTAACTCTCAATCCCTCCAATGATTCTTGCTAGTTCTTGAGGGAAAAGAGAGAGGAGATCTAGATCCACATTTACACCAATCACTTTCTCCTCTAAGTGAGGGGAACCCCTTGGGTCTAGATCTTGGAGTTCTTCGTGTTCTTCTTCGTTCTTACTCTCATTTTCCTCCCTAGCATTAGTTGCTTTGGTGGGATCTGGGAGAGAAGGACTTGGGCACTCCGTGTGCCCTTGCCATTGCATTAGTTGCATCGTTTGAGTTCTCCATGGTGATACGTGGAAGTGAAGTTTGAGAAGCTTATTACCTTTGGTACTTAGTAACCTAGATATTGTTCTTCGTGGATGCTTTAGCGTCCTAGAAGCTTGGTGTTGTCTCGGAGCTCAATCATTGTGGTATAAAGCTCCGGGCAAGCGTCGGGGTCTCCAATTAGGTTGTGGAGATTGCCCCGAGCAATTTGTACGGGTATCGGTGACCGCCCCCAAGGTTTGCCATTTGTACGGGTTTGGTGACTGCCCTCAAGGGTCCCTTAGTGGAATCACGACATCTTGCATTGTGCGAGAGCGTGAGGAGATTATGGTGGCCTTAGTGGCATCTTGGGGAGCATTGTGCCTCCACACCGCTCCAACGGAGATTAGCATCCGCAAGGGTGTGAACTTCGGGATACATCATCGTCTCCGCGTGCCTTGGTTATCTCTTACCCTAACCCTTTACTTATGCACTTTACTTTGTGATAGCAATATTGTTTATTGTCATATATCTTGCTATCACTTAGTTGTTTATCTTGCTTAGCATAAGTTGTTGGTGCACATAGGTGAGCCTAGTTGTTGTAGGTTTTGTGCTTGACAAATTAAACGTTAGTTTTATTCCGCATTTGTTCAAGCCTAAACCGTAATTATTTTAAAGCGCCTATTCAGCCCCCCTCTAGGCGACATCGACGTCCTTTCAAAGAGCTAGCGAGATACCACCTATTCATACTGCTTCATGCTTGTTTTGATTGAATTGTTGGTATCTGAAACTCATTATTATTTGCTCGCTAGCTGATTATGCCATTGATATTAGTTTACCGTGAGACCTTTGTGTCACTTGCTTATGTGGTTAACTTGTGATCTTGCTGAAATTCTGGTTATGAATTAGACATAGTTGCAACAACAAGATCAAACAAAGTTTGTCAAAGTTTTTCTTTCTCTTTCAGTTTGTCAACTGAGTTGCTTGAGGACAAGCAAGGTTTTAAGGTTGGGGGAGTTGATACGTCTCCATCGTATCTACTTTTCCAAACTCTTTTGCCCTTGTTTTGGACTCTAATTTGCATGATTTGAATGGAACTAACCCGGACTGACGCTGTTTTCAGCAGAATTGCCATGGTGTTGTTTTTGTGCAGAAATGAAAGTTCTCGGAACGTCCTGAAAATTGACGGAGAATATTTCCGGAAAATATGAAAAATACGTGCGCAAATATCCACCGGAGGGGACAGGCCAGTGGGCCACAAGCCCTCTAGCCGCGGCCTCCCCCCTGGCCGCGGCTACCAAGCTTGTGGGGCCCACGTGGCTCTGCGGCCCCCAATTCCAGCGCTATTTATTCCCTTTCGTCCCGGAAAAAATCAGGAGAGAAGATTTCATCGCGTTTCACGATCCAGAGGCGCCGCCATATCCCGTTCTTGCCCTGGAGGGCAGATCTGGAGTCCGTTTTGGGCTTCGGATCAAGGAGATCGTCGCCATCGTCATCATCAACCTTCTTCCCTCTCTAATTCCATGAAGCTCTTCATCGTTCGTGAGTAATCTATCCGTAGGCTCGCTGGGCGGTGATGAGTAGGATGAGATCTATCATGTAATCGAGTTAGTTTTGATGGGGATTGATCCCTAGTATCCACTATGTTCTGAGATGGATGTTGCTACTACTTTGCCATGCTTAATGCTTGTCACTAGGGCCCGAGTGCCATGAATTCAGATCTGAAATTATTATGTTGTCACCAATATATGTGTGTTTTAGATCCGATCTTGCAAGTTGTAGTTACCAACTATGTGTTATGATCCGGCAACCCCGGAGTGACAATAACCGGAACCACTCCCGGTGATGACCATAGTTTGAGGAGTTCATGTGTTCACCAAGTGCTAATGCGTTGGTCCTGTTCTTTATTAAAATGAGAACCTTAATATCCCGTAGTATCCATTTGGGCTCCGCTGCCACGGGAGGGATGGACAATAGATGTCATGCAAGTTCTTTTCCCTAAGCACGTATGACTACACACGGAATGCATGCCTACATCACATTGACGAACGGGAGCTAGCCACATATATCTCCGTGTTATAACTGTTGCATGATGAATGTCATCCGACAAATCACCGATCCATTGCCTACGAGTTTGTCCCACTGCTACTGTTACTCGCTTTGCTCTCCTGCTGTTACTACTGTTGCTGCTACTGTTACTTGCTGCTACTACTTGCTTTGTCGTGCTGGTTCTTCCACTATTGTTGCTACTACTGTTACTTGCTCTGCTGTTACTGTTGTTACTACTGTTGTTGCTATTGTTACTTACTGCTGCTGTTACTTGCTTTGCTGTGCTGCTGTTACTTGCTGCTACTGTTACTTGCTTTGTCCTGCTGCTGCTGCCACTACTGTTGCTACTACTATTACTTGTTGTTGCTGTTACTTGCTACTGTTGCTACTTGCTACTGCTGTCACTACTGTTGTTCCTTGCCACTGCTGTTACTTGTTACACTGCTGCTACCTGCTACAATACTTTTCTGGCGCCATTGATACTTCAGTTAGGAATAATCTGTCGTCAACAGATTCTTTCCTAGCACCGTTGCTATCATACTACCTTTGCTGCTTATATCCTGCTTGCAGATACTAATCTTTCAGGTGTGGTTGAGCCGACAACTCAACTGCTAATACTGGAGAATGTCCTTTCACTCCCATCGTGTCGAACCAACAAATTTGGGTTGAATACTCTACCCTCGAAAACTGTCGCTATCCCACACGCTCGTGGGCCATTGCAAGACAATTGCTAATTGTTGAGCAACTAGAAGCAGCTCTTTTCCGACACCATTGCCAGGGGACTATCAGCAAGGCCAAAAAGCATATCACCATACATTGCACAGAGAGAATAATATATAGTCTTACTCTAGACTCTACTCTCTACGAGGAACAAGACATATAACAAAAGGCACTCATTGGCCAATATGCATAAGAGGAGTAGAAAGGAGGAGAAGGGTCAACCTGCAGATCCATGATGCCGTCGCAGGGAGACAACATGCACGCACATACCGAACAAGGGATCGACCAAGCAGACGTGAAACTAGAAAGAACGAACTAACCTACAGCAAAATCAAAGGTAAAATCACGGTTGGGTAGCAGCCAACGACCAAGAACAGGACAAAAAAGATGCATACCTATAGTTCAGCGAGCACATAATATAGATTCCATACCCAAGACACAAAAGTCACATCTTCTTATTCATGATCGAGTGATCCTTGCATTTTGGTACTGCATGTTTGTGTCCTACGATACACGGTGAGAGTTAGTTTTAGTTCATTACCGGTTTATCATATATACAAATTCTAGTTTTTTTTGGGCTAGTGAAGAGTTTAGTTGTTGTAGTGTAAGAAGAAATTGGATAGCTAGCATACCTACCATCACTATAGATACCAATATTCAACCCCTTCGTGTGCACATAATATGCAAGCTTGAAGGGATATGGATGTTCTTTTAATTGGAATCATGTTACCCTAAGAAATCATGATACAACATTATCAATATTGATAGCAATAATATGATAAATGGTGTCCATAGGAGGAGAAGAAGAATAAGAAGAAGGAGAAGAAGAAGAGGAAGAGGATGATTACAATACTTTTCTTATTTTAAGCTTATTATATCATTTAGGAGGAAGATACGCTAAGTTATGAGCTAACCAAGGTTCTTGTGATGTTTTTTTACCTAACTAAGCTAATTATGTCATTTTGGAGCTAAAGTGGCTAATTATGTCATTTTGGAGCTAAATTAGCTAATTATGTCATGTTAGAGGATAATTAGCTAAGTATGTTTTTACCTTTCTCACAGGCATCTATCTTCTCGTAAAGCACCTTAAGTACACGAAGTATTTTGTCCGACTCGTACAGGTTTGCAGGCATCCTTTGGGTAGAAAGCGTCCAAATAGTGTCATCATCCCGTCGTAGCATTCTCTTCCCACGTTGAACTGAGCCTTCAGAGCCATTACTTGTACAACGACATCCAGCTGAGAAAGCTTAGTGTGCTCGTGGAGAGGACGTTTTAAAGAGTCCAACATTTCATAGAAGGCCTTTGCAGATTCCTCCATCTCAACGTCCGAATCCCGAGCATCATCAAAGTCTTGCACCATGTCTTCAATCTCGGTACCATGCTCGTCGGTGCGACGACAAACCACTCAGCTCTGGTGCATTGTATAGACTCACCATGAAATGCCCACACCGTATAATTAGGCTTAAAACCCCTCCTCTGCAGGTGTTTAATCATTACAGCCTCAGTCCTCTTTTTATAGTTGTCACACTTTGGACAGGGGCACCAGTTTGTTTCCCGGCCATTTGCAAATGTGGCTTTCACAAAGTCCTTGGTTTTTAGAAAGCATTCCTTAGTCATCTCTTTCTGACTAGGGTGACCGGTGTACATCCACGCATGATCACTCATCTTGCCTAGCTACTAAACACACAAGAAATATATATATATAATTCAGCATATATATTCATGAGTTAATCAAGTTCGCCAGTTTTATTACGTCATGCAACCTACACGCTAATAGGTAAAGATAGGTCCTAATCCCACCCGAGTATGTTTAGATTGGGTTCATTTTCCCATGCTCTGCTCCGGATCCAACGCAAAATTTCAGCAGCACCTCCCTGCTGTTCTCCTGATACACGTCTCGGCAATAAACAGAGAGGATGTGTATCTGGAGAACAACATGGAGGCAATGACGAAATTATGCATCGGATCCGGAACAAAGCATATGGGAAAAAGAACCCAATCTACACATACTCGGGCTGTCCATGGATAACGTTGGACAACTCGGAAGAATCACGGTTATAAATATATGCAAATGCATGCATATTTATAACTGTAACCCTTTTGAACGAGAGACGCATACTCGTCACGCGTACTGATAATTTAATGTAACTATATCTAGCAAGTTTCATTTGAAAACCGACACAAAGCAAATTAAGGGGCGAGGAGGATATGTGATACATCTCCAACGTATCTATAATTTTTGATGATTCCATGCTATTATCTTGTCAACTTTGGATGTTTTCTATGCATGATTATGCTACTTTATATCTTTTTTGGGACTAACCTATTAACTCAGTGCCACGTGCTAGTTCCTGCATTTTTCCGTGTTTTTGACCCTTTTCAGAGAAGAATATTAAACAGAGTCCAAACGGAATAAAACCTCCAGAAAGATTTTTTCCGTAACAGAAGATACGTAGGGGACTTGGAAACCAAGGCAAAGGACCCCATGGGAGGCCACAAGCCCCCTAGCCGCGGCCTGGGGGGGGGGGCGTGGCTCCTTTGCCCTACTTCTTCCGCCTATAAATCCCCGAAAAATCCCAAACTGCCAGAGAGAGCCACGAAAATACTTTTCCGCCGCCGCAAACTTGTGTCTCCGGAAGATCCCATCTGGGGACCGTTCTAGTGCCCTGCTGGAGGGGGGATTCAGACACGGAGGGCTTCTTCATCAACACCATTGCCTCTCCGATGATTCATGCGTAGTTCACCACAGACCTTCTGGTCCATAGCTAGTAGCTAGATGGCTTCTTCTCTCTCTTGGATCTTCAATACAAAGTTCTCCATGATCTTCATGTTGAGTCCATGGTTTAGATGCACTTTCACCTTCCACCATCACTATCTTCTTAGTGCCGTGCAACTTTCGCCGGTGCACAAAACCCACCATTAGCCTCCCTCAAAACAGCCACCATACCTACCTACTATGGCTTTTTCAAAGTCATTGCGAGATATATTGCCATGCAACAACCACCATGAAGATCATGGAGAACTTTGTATTGAAGATCCAAGAGAGAGAAGAAGCCATCTAGCTACTAGCTACGGACTCGTAGGTCTAAAGTAAACTACTCACGAGTCATTGGAGGGGCGATGATGATGATGAAGAAGCCCTCCACCTCCAAAGTCCTCTCCGACAGGGCGCCGGGAAGGGTCTCCAAATGAGATCTCGCGGAAACGGAAGCTTGCGGCGGCGGAAAAGTGTTTTCGAGGCTCCCCTGATTTTTTGCGGAATATTTGGGAATATATAGGCGCAAAACCTAGGTCAGGAGGCGGCCAGGGAAGCCACAAGCTTGGCCACCGCCGCCCCTGGTGGCAGAGTGGGCCCTTGTGGGCTCCGTGGGGCCCACCTGGCCTGGCCCAAAGTCTCCCTGGACTTCTTCCGTTCGGGAAAAAATCATTTTGGGGTTTTTCTTCCGTTTGGACTCCGTTCCAAAATCAGATCTGAAAAGAGTCAAAAACACGGAAAAACAAGAACTGGCACTTGGCACTGAATCAATAAGTTAGTCCCCAAAAAGATATTAAAAGGTACATAAAACATACAAAAAAGACAAGATAACAGCGTGAAACCATAAAAAATTATAGATACGTTTGAGACGTATCAAGCATCCCCAAGCTTAACTCCTGCTCGTCCTCGAGTAGGGAAGTGATAAGAATGAATTTTTGATGCTTTCATGCTACCTAGCATAGGTGTCCTTTGTAATTCCTCTTATGTGACGTGAATGTTCAGATCCATTAGATTCAAAACAATAGTTTGCTATTGACATGCAAACAATAATAATTCAAGCAAACTAGCAAAGTAATCATGAACTTTCAAAATAGCAAGGCCAAAAGAAAGTTATCCCTACAAAAGCATATAGTCTGGCTATGCTCTATCATCATTGCACAACGAATTTAAATCATGCACAACCCCGGTATTGGCCAAGTAATTGTTTCACACCTTTACTTTCTCAAACATTTTCAACTCTCACGCAATACATGAGCGTGAGCCATGGTTATAGCACTATATATGGTGTGGAGTATGGTGGAGGTTGCAAGACAAAAAGGAGAAGATAGTCACATTAACTAGGCATATCAATGAGTTGTGGAGATGCTCATCAATAGATATCAATGTGAGTGAGTAGGGACTGCCATACAAATGATGCACTAGAGCTACAAGTAAGTGAAAGCTCTTAAAGAAAACTAGTGAGTGTGCATCCAACTTGCTTGCTCACGAAGACCTAAGGAAATTTTTGAGGAAGCCTATCATTGGAATATACAAGCCAAGTTATATAATGAGAATTTCCCACTAGCTATATGGTGGTGACAAAACGAGAGACTCTCAATCATGAAGATCATGGTGCTCAAAATGCACAAGTGTGGAAAAAGTGGTAGCATTGTCCCTTCTCTCTTTTTCTCTCATTTTTTTTAATTTTATTTTATTTTGGTGGGCGCTTTGGCCTCTTTTTTATGGGCTTCTTTGGCCTCTTTTATTTCCTCACACGGGACAATGCTCCAATAATGATGATCATCACACTTTCAACTCAAAACTTAGAGCAATTATAACTCTATATGGAATGCCTTTGGTAGTGTACCGTGGCAACGATCTAGCATGGCATAGTCATCAATGGAAACATCATGCTAGCTATCTTACGATCATGCAAAGGCAAGTAGACGTGGTGGCACATGTCATGGTGGTAGTTGCATGGCAATATATCTCGGAATGACTTTGAAAAAGCCATAGTAGGTAGGTATGGTGGCTGTTTTGAGGGAGGCTAATGGTGGGTTTTGTGCACCGGCGAAAGTTGCACGACACTAAGAAGGTAGTGATGGTGGAAGGTGAAAGTGCATCTAAACCATGGACTCAACATTAGTCATGAAGAACTCATATACTTGTTGCAAAAGTTTTATTAGTAATCGAAACAAAGCATTCAACGCATACTCCTAGGGGAAGGGTTGGTAGGAATAAACCATCGCGCGATCCCGACCGCCACGCAAAGGATGACAATCAATATACTAATCATGCTCAGATTTCATCACATAGCGGTTCACCATACGTGCATGCTACGGGAATCACTAACTTCAACACAAGTATTTCTAGATCCACAACACCTTACTAGCATGACTTCAATATTACCATAACCACAACTCAAAACTAATTGAGATGAATCAAACTACTCTAACTATTCAATGCACATGAAGGAGGAAGTTTTCGTATCCCTTTGGATAACAACCCCTTTTGAGACTACTTTCAAAGCATAGACCAACTACCAAGCCACGCACCGCTGCGCTCTAAAAGATATAAGTGAAGCACATAGAGCAAAAGTATCTAGCTCAAAAGATATAAGTGAAGCACGACAAAATCACGGCGTGTGCATGTCTCTCTCTCTAGGTGTGCAGCAAGGATGATTGTGACACAACAAAAATAAAAGACTCCTATGATACAAGACGCTCCAAGCAAAAACACATAACATCTAGTGAATAAAAATATAGCCCCAAGTAACGTTACCAATGGATTAAAGACGAGAGAGGGGATGCCTTCCCGGGGCATCCCCAAGCTTAGGCTTTTACGGAATCCTTGAATCTCTTGGGGTGCCTTGGGCATCCCCAAGCTTGAGATCTTGCCACTCTTTATCTCTTTGTCCATAAGAGCTTCACCCAAAAGTTGAAAACTTCACAACACGAAACTTAAACAGAAACTCGTGATAACATTAGTACAAGAAAGCAAACCACCACTTCCTTAGGTACTGTAGCAAACTTAAATTCTACTTGTGCTGATGTTGGGTTACTGTACTTTCAATCTTCCATGGCTAATACCCCCCGATACTATCCATAGTTTCATCAAAATAAGCAACCAACACAACAAAAACAGAATCTGTTAACAGCAGACCAGTATGTAGCAATCTGTATGTTTCGTATACCTGTGGTACTTCAAAAATTCTGAAAAATTACGACAGTCTGAAGAATTTGTGTAGCAATCATCAGAAAAAAGAATCAACTCAAAAGCTCTTACAGAAAAAAAATGGAAATTCGTTTCGTGAGCAGAAAGTTTCTGTCTTTCCCAGCATGACCAAGCGATCATCCTCAAGACTAATCATAATGGTTTTGCTTGGCACAAACGCAAAAAGAAACACAAAAAACACAGTCATAACAGAATTATGAAAGTGTGGAAAACACAAAACAGAAAGAAAAAGGATAGATTCGTTGGGTTGCCTCCCAACAAGCACTTTTGTTTAACGCCCTTAGCTAGGCATTGATTTCAATGATGCTCACACAAAAGAAAAGAATTGAAGCATAACGAGAGCATCCTAAAGCATGTGAAAATCACATCTAAGTCTAACATACTTCCTATGCATAGGCATTTTATAGGAAAACAGATTGTCAAGGCAACCAATAGTTGCCATATGCAAGGAAGAAGAAAGAGACAATAGCAATCTCAACATCACGAGAGGTGATTTGGTAACATGAAAGTTTCTACCAAAATATTTTCCTCTCTCATAGCAATTACATGTGGGATCATAGTCAAATTCAACAATATAGCTATCCCATAGGATATTCTTTTCATGATCTACATGCATGCAAAGTTGGCGCTCTTCAAAAATAGTGGGATTATCATCAAATAAAGTCATGACTTCTCCAATCCCACTTTCAGTATTGTTGCAAATATCATATTCATCATGAGGTTTGAACAAATTTTCAAGATCATAAGAAAGATCATCACCCCAATCATGATTATTGCAACAAGTAGTGGACAAAGCAAAACTAGCATCCCCAAGCTTAGGGTTTTGCATAATTTTAGCATGATTTTCACTAATAGGATTTATAGTGAAATCATTGCAATCATGCTTTTCATCCAAGGAGCCCTCGTGAATCACTTCATGAATTTCTTCCTCACAATTTTCAGATTCACGCATCTCAACTCCAAAGACATAGGCAATTTCCCTCAACTCAATAGCAATTTGTTCCACACGAGTGGGTCTCTTAAAGAGACTAGCGAGTGGATGAGGATCCATATCACTAGATTTTCAGCAAGCGAAGATGCAAGCATATTGAGGGCACATGGCACACAAGCGAACAGAAAGCAAGCGAGAGAAAAGGGCGAACAAAAAGGCAAAGGAGAAAGGCAAATGAAAACGACAAATGTGAAGTGGGGGAGAGGAAAACGAGAGGCAACTGGCAACAAAAGTAAATGCAAGAGAAGAGTTTGTGAGACCTACTTGGATAGATCTTGATTTCTCCTCCCCGGCAACGGCGCCAGAAATAGGCGTGTTGTCAGGAGAATATTCTTCACGATCCTCCTCGGCAAGCGATCCTCTTCCCCGGCAACGGCGCTAGAAATACTTCTGATGTTTGCTGTGTACCCCTGGCAATTGTGCGAGAAATACTCCTACTACGGCACATTGGTATTCCCTTGAAACGGAAAGGGTGATGTAGCACAGCGACGGTAAGTATTTCCCTCAGTTTGAGAACCAATGTATCAATCCGGTGGAAGAGTATCTCACCAACCTGCACAAACACAAAAGCTTGCACCCAACGCTATGAAGGGGTTGTCAATCCCTTATAGATTGTTTGCCAAGTGAGAACTGAAAGTAACAAAGTAACAAAGCAAAGTAAAAGCGGAGTTGTAAACGATGGATGTGAATAGACCCGGGGGCCGTAGTGTTTACTAGTGGCTTCTCTCATGAAAGCAAGTAGACGGTGGGTGAACAAATTACTACCGAGCAATTGATAGAACTGTACAGAGTCGTGACGATATCTATGCAATGATTATTTCTATAGGCATCACGTCCGAAACAAGTAGACCGATACTTTCTGGATCTACTACTATTACTCCACACACCGACCGCTATCCAGCATGCATCTAGTGTATTAAGTCCATAAGAATAGAGTAACGCCTTAAGCAAGATGACATGATGTAGAGGGATAATCTCAAACCAATGATAAAAACCCCATCTTTTTACCCTTGATGGCAACTGCTTGATGTGTGCCTTGCTGCCCCTTCTGTCACTGAGAAAGGTCACCACATGGCAGAACCCAAAACCAAGCACTTCTCCCATTGCAAGAATCATAGATCTAGTTGGCCAAACAAAACCCAAGACTCGGAGAGACTTACAAGGATATCAAATCATGCATATAAGAAATCAGCAAAGACTCAAATATATATCATAGATAATCTCATCACAAGTCCAAAATTCATCGAATCTCGACAAACACACCGCCAAAGAAGATTACATCAAATAGATCTCCATGAAGATCATGGAGAACTTTGTATTGAATATCCAAGAGAGAGAAGAAGCCATCTAGCTACTAACTACGAACTCGTAGGTCTGAAGTGAACTACTCACGAGTCATTGGAGGGGCGATGATGATGATGAAGAAGCCCTCCACCTCCAAAGTCCCCTCCGACAGGGCGTCGGGAAGGGTCTCCAGATGAGATCTCGCAGAAACGGAAGCTTGCGGCGGCGGAAAAGTATTTTCGAGGCTCCCCTGATTTTTTGCGGAATATTTGGGAATATATAGGCGCAAAACCTAGGTCAGGAGGCGGCCAGGGAAGCCACAAGCTTGCCCACCGCCGCCCCCTGGTGGCGGAGTGGGCCCATGTGGGCTCCCTGGGGCCCACCTGGCCTGGCCCAAAGTCTCCCTAGACTTCTTCCGTTCGGGAAAAAATCAGTTCGGGGTTTTTCTTCCGTTTGGACTCTGTTCCAAAATCAGATCTGAAAAGAGTCAAAAACACGGAAAAGCAAGAACTGGCACTTGGCACTGAATCAATTATTTATTCCCCAAAAAGATATAAAAAGGTACATAAAACATACAAAGAAGACAAGATAGCACCGTGAAACCATCAAAAATTATAGATACGTTTGAGACGTATCAATCATCAACATTCTTCCCTCTCCATTTCCATGAAGCTCTTCGTCGTTCGTGAGTAATCTATTCGTAGGCTCGCTGGGCGGTGATGAGTAGGATGAGATCTATCATGTAATCGAGTTAGTTTTGATGGGGATTGATCCCTAGTATCCACTATGTTCTGAGATTGATGTTGCTACTACTTTGCCATGCTTAATGCTTGTCACTAGGGCCTGAGTGTCATGATTTCAGATCTGAAATTATTATGTTGTCACCAATATATGTGTGTTTTAGATCCGATCTTGCAAGTTGTAGTTACCTACTATGTGTTATGATCCGGCAACCCCAGAGTGACAATAACCGGAACCACTCCCGGTGATGACCATAGTTTGAGGAGTTCATGTGTTCACCAAGTGCTAATGCGTTGGTCCGGTTCTTTATTAAAAGGAGAACCTTAATATCCCGTAGTTTCCTTTTGGACCCCGCTGCCACGGGAGGGATGGACAATAGATGTCATGCAAGTTGTTTTCCCTAAGCACGTATGACGACACACGGAATGCATGCCTACATCACATTGACGAACGAGAGCTAGCCACATATCTCTCCGTGTTATAGCTGTTGCATGATGAATATCATCCAAACAAATAACCGACCCATTGCCTACGAGTTTGTCCTACTCTTGCTACTGTTGTTACTTGTTTTGCTCTGCTCCTGCTACTAGTGTTGCTACTACTGTTACTTGTTTTGCTCTGCTGCTGCTACTACTGTTGCTACCGCTGTTACTTGTCTTGCTCTGCTACTACTGTCGCTTGCTACTATTGCTAGTTGCTACTGTTGTCGCTACTGTTGTTCCTTGCCGCTGCTATTACTCGTTACACTGCTGCTACCTGCTACAATTTTGGTTCGCTGGTCGTTGACGGGAACTGACAACTTCCATCAATGAGGCAACTTGGCGCCATTGATACAATCGTTAGGAATAGTCTGCCGTCAACAGATCGTTTCTGACACCGTTGTTATCATACTACTTTGCTACTGATACTTTGCTTACAGATACTAATCTTTAAGGTGTGGTTGAATCTGACGCATTCAGCTGCTAATACTTGAGAGTATCCTCTCACCTCCTATAGGCGTACCAACAAATTTGGGTTGAATACTCAACCCTCGAAAACTGCTACGATCCCATGCTCTTGTGGGCCGTCAACAACATTCTTCTAGTTTCGATTGGCGGAGAGTGCTAGCAGCATTCTTCTGGTGCCGTTGCAAAGGGGAAGAACAGTTGACATCACACCTCACCTTGCAATTAATCGTGAAGCGACTGACAACCCCTTTATAGCGTTGGGTGCAAGTTTGTTTGTTTTTGCGTAGGTACATTGGTGACTTGTCTTGATACTCCTACTGGATTGATACCTTGGTTCTCAAACTGAAGGAAATACTTACTGCTGCTGTGGTGCATCACCCTTTCCTCTTCAAGGGAAAAACCAACGCAAACTCAAGAGGTAGCAAGAAGAATATTTGGCGCCGTTGCCGGGGAGGATCAAGTCAAGAATAGTTTCCCGTCAACGTGCCAATTTCTAGCGCCGTTGCCCGGGAGTATCAAGTCAAGAATAGTCTCCCTTCAACGTGTCAATTTCTGGCACTGGGGACTATTCTAAGTGAAGCTTATCCAAGTAACTTTCGCAAACTCATCTCTTGCATTTACTTTTTTTTTTGCCTTTTGCCTCTCGTTTTCCTCTCCCCCACTTCTGAAAAACAAAAATTTACAAAAATATTTGCCTTTTTCGTTCGTCCTTTTCTTTCGCTTGCTGTTTGTTCGCTTGTGTGCTTGTGTGCTTGCTAAAGTCACCATGACTGAAAACACCAAGTTGTGTGACTTCTCGAATACAAATAATAATGATTTTATTAGTACTCCGATTGCTCCCGCCACTAGTGCGGAATCATATGAAATCAATGCTGCTTTGCTGAATCTTGTTATGAAAGAGCAATTTTTCTGGCCTTCCTAGTGAAGATGCTGCATCCCATCTTAATACCTTCATTGAGTTATGCGATATGCAAAAGAAGAAAGATGTGTATAATGATGTGATTAAATTGAAGTTATTTCCATTCTCATTACGAGATCGAGAAAAAACTTGGTTTTCATCTTTGCCCAAAAATAGTATTGATTCTTGGAACAAGTGTAAAGATGCTTATATATCCAAGTATTTTCCTCTGGCTAAGATTATCTCTCTCCGTAATGATATCATGAATTTTAAGCAACTAGATCATGAACATGTTCCACAATCTTGGGAGAGAATGAAATTGATGATTAGAAATTGTCCAGCTCATGGCTTGAGTGTTTGGATGATTATACAAATCTTCTCTGCTGGTTTGAATTTTGCTTCTAGAAATATCTTGGATTCCGCCTCCGGTGGAACTTTCATGGAAATCACATTAGGAGAAGCGACAAAACTCCTAGGCAATATCATGACAAACTATTCTCAATGTCACACTGAAAGGTCACCTACTAGTAAAAAAGTGCATGCTATAGAAGAAATTAACTCTTTGAGTGCTAAGATGGATGAGTTAATGAAATTGTTTGCTAGTAAAGGTGCTCCTCTAGATCCAAATGATATGCCCTTGTCTTCCTTGATTGAGAGTAGCAATGAAAGCTTGGATGTTAATTTTGTTGGTAGGAATAATTTTGGCAACAACAATGCTTATAGAGGTAACTTTATTCCTAGGCCTTTTCCTAGTAATACCTCTAATAACTTTGGCAATTCATACAACAATGTTCATGGAAATTACAATAAATTACCCTCTGATATTGAGAGTAATATTAAAGAGTTTATCAACTCGCAAAATATTTTCAATGCGTCCATAGAAGAAAAACTTCTCAAAATTGATGACTTGGCTAGGATCGTTCATAGAATGTCTCTTGATATTGATGCTTTGAAATTTAGATGTGCTCCTCCCAAGATTAATATGGATGAAACTTTGAAAGCTATGCGTGTTTCCATGAATGAGAGTAAAGAAAGAACCGCCCAAATTCGTGCTAGACATGAATGGCTTAAAAAGGCGTGTTCTCGTGATGAGAATCACGAAGATCTTAAAGTGCTTGGTGTGACTCCCATTGAATCCTTGTTTTGTAATGTCAATCCTAATGATGATGGGGCTGGATATGAGTCCACTTTGGTTGAAAAACGCCCCAATGATTCAGAGTCTATTTGTCTTGATGTTAAAAGCATTGAAAGTGGAGTAGATGATATCACAACTTTGAGTAGTGATGAAATTACTACTTTGGATTTCAAGGAATTCAATTATGATAGTTGCTCTTTGATTGAATGTATTTCCTTGATGCAATCCATGCTAAACTCTCCACATGCTTATAGCCAAAATAATGCCTTTACCGATCATATGGTTGGTGCTATGATGAAATCTCTTGAAGAGAAACTTGAGTTGGAAGTTTCTATTCCTAGAAAACTTCATGAGGAGTGGGAACCTACTATCAAAATCAAGATTAAAAACTATGAATGCAATGCTTTGTGTGATTTGGGTGCTAGTGTTTCCGCCATTCCGAAGTCTTTATGTGATATTCTAGGGTTCAACGAGATTGATGAGTGCTCTCTTAATTTGTATCTTACGGATTCTACTGTTAAGAAACCTATGGGAAGGATCAATGATGTTCTTATTATTGCAAATAGGAACTATGTACCCGTAGATTTCATTGTGCTTGATATTGATTGCAATCCGACAAGTCCCATTATTCTTGGTAGACCTTTCCATAGGACTATTGGTGCTATCATCGATATGAAGAAAGGGAATATTAGATTTCAATTTCCATTAAAGAAGGGCATGGAACACTTTCCTAGAAATAAAATAAGATTTCCTTATGAATCCATGATGAGGGCTACTTATGGTTTGAGCACCAAAGACGACGATACTTGATTCTATCGCCTTATGCCTAGCTAAGGGCGTTAAACAATAGCGCTTGTTGGGAGGCAACCCAATGAATTTATCTTTGCTTTTTTTCTTTCTGTTTTGTTGTGTCCACACCATCATAATTCTGTTATGATTGTGTTTTATGTGTTTCTTTTTGTGTTTGAGCCAACTAAGACCTTTATGACTAGTTTTGCTGATGGTTGTTTGATCGTGCTGAAAAAGACAGAAACTTCGCGCTCACGAAATTATTTATCATTCCTATCCAGAAAGAGATTTTGAGTTGATTCTTTTTGCTGATGGTTTATATGACAATTTCCCTAATTGTCGTAATGTTTCAGAATTTGAGATACCAGAAGTATACGAAGTATACAGATTGCTACAGAGTGGTCTGTTTTTGACAGATTCTGTTTTTGTTGTGTTGATTGCTTATTTTGATGAAACTATGGAGAGTATCGGGGGTACTAGCTATGGAAAAGTGAGAATACAGTAATATAACACCAATATAAATATAAATCAAGTTTGCTATAGTACCTAAAGTGGTGGTGGTTTGTTTTCTTATGCTAATGATATCACGAGTTTCTGTTTAAGTTTTGTGTTGTGAAGTTTTCAAGTTTTGGGTGATGTTCTCATGGACAATGGGATAAAGAGTGGAAAGAGATCAAGCTTGGGGATTCCCAAGGAATCCCAAGCCAATTCAAGGACACCAAAAAACCTAAGCTTGGGCATGCCCCGGGAAGGTATCCCCTCTTTCGTCTTCAATCCATCGGTAACATTACTTGGAGCTATATTTTTATTCACCACATGATATGTGTTTTGCTTGGAGCGTCGTGTATTATAGGAGTCTTTATTTTTGTTGTGTCACAATCATCCTTCCTGCACACCTTTTTGAGAGAGACATGCACTCATCATGAATTTGCTAGAATACTCATTGAGCTTCACTTATATCTTTTGAGTTAGGCAATTTAGTTCGCGTGTACTTCACTTATATCTTTTGAGCTAGATAAATTTGCTCTAGTGCTTCACTTAGATATTTTTAGAGCATGGCGGTGTCATATTATGGAGAAATAAGAACTCTCAATCTTCACTTATATCTTTTTGAGAGTGCTCTCTCTGAGTAACTTGGTAATTGGCGTGTGCCATGAAAGAGTCCTAAAGATGATATGCATCCAAAGAGGATATAATAAAAACTTCCATATTCATGTGCATTGATTAGTAAAGAGAAGTTTGATTCCTCTCAATTAGTTTTGAGATATGGATTTGGTAATATTAGAGTTATGTTAGTAGGGTGTTGTGAATCTAGAAATACTTGTGTTGAAGTTAGTGATTCCCGTAGCATGCACGTATGGTGAACCGCTATGTTAGGAAGTCGGAGCATAATTGATTTATTGATTGTCATCCTTTGTGTTGCGGTCAGGATCGCGCGATGGTTAACACCTACCAACCCTTTCCCTAGGAGTATGCGTTTAGCACTTTGTTTCGATTACTAATAAAACTTTTGCAATAAGTGTATGAGTTCTTCATGACTAATGTGAGTCCATGGTATAGATGCACTTTCACCTTCCACCATTGCTAGCCTCTCTGGTGCTGCGCAACTTTCGCCGGTGTACAAACCCACCATATACCCTTCCTCAAAACAGCCACCATACCTACCTACTATGGCATTTTCATAGCCATTCTGAGATATATTGCCATGCAACTCGCACCGTTCCGTCTCATGACTTGTGCCGTCACTTTCATATTGTCATTGCATGATTGTAAGATAGCTAGCGAGATGTTTCAATGTCATACACTAACCTAGATCATTGCACATCCCGGTACACTGCCGAAGGCATTTCCTATAGAGTCATCATTGCTCTACGTATTGAGTTTTGAGTAAATAAAAGTGTGATGATCATCATTATTAGAGCATTGTACCATGTGAGGAAATAAAAGAAGAGGCCAAAGATGCCCACCAAAAAAAATGAGAAGAGGCCAAAGAGCCCAAAAAAAATAAGAGAGAAAAAGAGAGAAGGGACAATGCTACTATCTTTTTCCACACTTGTGCTTCAAAATAGCACCATGTTCTTCATAATAGAGATTCTGTTGTTTTGTCACCTCCATATACTAGTGGGAATTTTCATTATATAACGTGGCTTGTATATTCTAATGATGGGCTTCCTCAAAATTGCCCTAGGTCTTCGTGAGCAAGCAAGTTGGGTGCACACCCACTAATTTTCCTTTTGAGCTTTCACACACTTATAGCTCTAGTGCATCCATTGCATGGTAATACCTACTCATTCACATTGATATCTATTGATGGGCATCTCCATAGCTCGTTGATATGCCGAGTCAATGTGACCATCTCCTCCTTTTTGCCTCACAACCTCCACCACACTCTATTCCACCTATAGTGCTATATCCATGGCTCACGCTCGTGTATTGCGTGAGAGTTGAAAAAGTTTGAGAAAGTAAGAGTGCGAAAACAATTACTTGGCGAATACCGGGGTTGTGCATGATTTAAATTCGTTGTGTGGGGATGATGGAGCATAGACAGACTATATGATTTTGTAGGGATAATTTTCTTTGGCCTTGTTATTTCAAAAGTTCATGATCACTTTGCTAGCATGCTTGAAGTACTATTGTTTTCATGTCAATAGTAAACTATTGTTTTGAATCTTACGAATCTGAACATTCATGTCACAAGAAAGAAGTTACAAAGGACAGATACGTTAGGTAGCATTCCCATCAAAAAATTCAGTCTTTATCACTTCCCTACTCGAGGACGAGCAGGAGTTAAGCCTGGGGATGCTTGATACGTCTCGAACGTATTTATAATTTTTGATGGTTCCATGCTATTATCTTGTCAACTTTGGATGTTTTTTATGCATGATTATGCTATTTTATATCTTTTTTGGGACTAACCTATTAACTCAGTGCCAAGTGTCAGTTCCTATTTTTTCCGTGTTTTTGACCCTTTTCAGAGAAGAATATTAAACGGAGTCCAAACAGAATAAAACCTTCGGAAAGATTTTTTCGTAACAGAAGATACGTAAGGGACTTGGGAACCAAGACAAAGGACCCACGGGAGGCCACAAGCCCCCTAGCCGCGGCCTGGGGGGCGCCTAGCTACTAAACACACAAGAAATATATATATATAATTCAGCATATATATTCATGAGTTAATCAAGTTCACCAGTTTTATTACGTCATGCAACCTACACGCTAATAGGTAAGATAGGTCCTAATCCCACCCGAGTATGTTTAGATTGGGTTCGTTTTCCCACGCTCTGCTCCGGATCCAACGCAAAATTTCAGCAGCACCTCCCTGATGTTCTCTTGATACACGTCTCCACAATAAACAGAGAGGATGTGTATGTGGAGAACAACAGGGAGGCAATGACGAAATTATGCATCGGATCCGCAACAAAGCATATGGGAAAAAGAACCCAATCTACACATACTCGGGTTGTCCATGGATAACGTTGGACAATTCGGAAGAATCACGGTTATTAATATATGCAAATGCATGCATATTTATAACTGTAACCCTTTCGAACGGGAGACGCATACTGGTCATGCGTACTGATAATTTAATGTAAATATATCTAGCAAGTTTCATTCGAAGACCGACACAAAGCAAATTAAGGGGCGAGGAGGATATGTGATACGTCTCCAACGTATCTATAATTTTTTATGGTTCCATGCTATTATCTTGTCAACTTTGGATGTTTTGTATGCATGATTATGCTATTTTATATCATTTTAGGGACTAGCCTATTAACTCAGTGCCAAGTGCCACTTCCTGTTTTTCCGTGTTTTTGACCCTTTTCACAGAAGAATATTAAACGGTGTCCAAACGGAATAAAACCTTCGGAAAGATTTTTTCCGTAACAGAAGATACGCAGGGGACTTGGGAACCAAGGCAAAGGATCCCAGGGGAGGCCACAATCCCCCTAGCCGTAGCCTGGGGGGCGCCTAGCAGGCTTGTGGGCCCCCCGTGGCTCCTTTGCCCTACTTCTTCCGCCTATAAATCCCCGAAAAATCCCAAACTACCACAGAGAGCCACGAAAATACTTTTCCGCCACCGCAAGCTTCTGTCTCCGCAAGATCCCATCTGGGGACCGTTCTGGTGCCCTACCGGAGGGGGGATTCGCACACGGAGGGCTTCTTCATCAACACCATTGCCTCTCCGATGATGCGTGAGTAGTTCACCACAGACCTTCGGGTCCATAGCTAGTAGCTAGATGGCTTCTTCTCTCTCTTGGATCTTCAATACAAAGTTCTCCATGATCTTCATGGAGATCTATCCGATGTAATCTTGTTTTGCGGTGTGTTTGTCGAGATCCGATGAATTGTGGATTTATGATCAGATTATCTATGAATATTATTTGAGTTTCCTCTGATCTCTTATATGCATGCTTTCGTATCCTTGTAATTCTCTTCGAGTTTTGGGTTTCGTTTGGCCAACTTGATCTATAACTCTTGCAATGGGAGAAGTGCTTGGTTTTGGGTTCATATCATGTGGTGTCCTCACCCAGTGACAGATAGGGTAGCGAGGCACGCATCATGTTGTTGCCATCAAGGGTAAAAAGATGGGGTTTATATCTATTGCATGAATTTATCCCTCTACATCATGTCATCTTGATTAAGGCATTACTCTGTTTGTTATGAACTCAATACACTAGATGCATGCTCGATAGCGGTCGATGTGTGGAGTAATAGTAGTAGATGGAGACAGTATCGGTCTACTTGTCTCGGACATGATGCCTATATGTATGATCATTGCCTTAGATATCATCATGACTTTGCGCGGTTCTATCAATTGCTCGACAGTAATTCGTTCACCCACCGTAATATTTTCTATCATGAGAGAAGCCTCTAGTGAACACTATGGCCCCAGGGTCTACTTCACATCATATTTTCAGCTCTACACTTTTACTTTGTTGCACTTTCCACCGTCAGATCTCACCTTGTAATTAATCGTGAAGGGATTGACAACCCCTTTATAGCGTTGGGTGCAAGTTTGTTTGTTTTTGCGCAGGTACATTGGTGACTTGTCTTGATACTCCTACTGGATTGGTACCTTGGTTCTCAAACTGAGGGAAATACTTACTGCTGCAGTGCTGCATCACCCTTTCCTCTTCAAGGAAAAAACCAACGCAAGCTCAAGAGGTAGCAATATGCTATTTGTACTCACCCACGAACGCACGGGGGGTCTTCGAAGAGCAGACCTCGCAGCGACAAGACAACTGCACATGTAAATCCACCCGATCAACACAAATATTTTGTGTTCATTAATAAAATCGAAAAATATATGACCTAACACAACTATATGGCCTATATAGATGTCATTTATGGTTCCATCGACATCGAGGAACCCCCTAACTTACTCGTCCCCGGCGCCCTCAGGTATGGCAACCCATGGTCGAAGGGTCAGGACGCCAACTCTTTCGGTTTTGGAGACCTCTATTCTCTGCCTCTCCTCTCCTCTCCGGGCATTCTCCTGGTGAGGTCCGTGGACGGCAGCCTCTGGAAGGCCGAAGATCACCTTTTCGGTCAACAAGAGGCCGAAGAGGTGTCCGGAGTCGGGGGTTGGGGGTCAGTGGCGTCGGGGGCGGCGTATTAACAGCTCTGCGGAGTTTCGTGCCGGGGTGTCGGGATGTTGTGTCAGGGCGTCGTGTCAGGGTGTCGGGGTGTCGTGTGGGGGCGTCGGTGCATCGTCTCGGGGTGTCAGGGTTTCATTTTCTTCGTCCTCCTCTTCTTCCTTTTCTTATTCTTCCTCTTATCTTTTTCTTCTTCTTCTTCTTCTTCTTCTTCTCCTCCTCCTCCTCCTCCCCCTTCTCCTTCTTCTCCTTATTCTTCTCCTTCTTCTTCTTTTCTTCTTCTCTTCCTCTTTTATTCTTCTTCTTATTATTATTATTCTTCCTTCTTTTCATTTTTCCTCTTTCTTCTCCTCTTCTCCTCCTCCTCCTCTTCTTCTTCTCCTCCTCATCCTCCTCCTCTCCTTCTTCTTCTCTTATTCTCTTCTTCTTCTTCTTCTTCTTCTTCTTCTTCTTCCTTCTTTTCATTTTTCCTCTTTCTTCTCCTCTTCTCCTAAACTAATTAACTAAATAACAGAACTAATGAACTAAATAATAGAAAACTAAACTAAACTAATGAACTAAACAACAGAAAACTAAAGTAAACTAATGAACTAACTAATAGAAAACTAAACTAAAATAACTAATTAACTAAACATCAGAATAAAAAGTAAAAACAATTATCGGGGCGGTGGGGCACCGGGGCTGCGCAGGGGCGATGGGGCGATGGGGCACCGGGGCCTTCAGGGGCTCCGGGGTTGCGTGCGAGGTGGGCCGGGGCGGTGGGGAGGTGGCGGGCGGAGGAGGGTCTGGCGGGGAGGGGCTCACCGCGGGGAGGGGCGCCGCATTGGGGGAGAGGGGTGGTGCAGGTGGTGGGGAAGAAGGGGGTGGAGCCGGTGGTGGGGAAGGGGGGTGGCACCATGCGGTGGCGGCGGCGGCGGTTGCGGTGGTGCGGTGGGGAGGGCAGGACGAGAGAGAGATAGTGGGAGGAGAGTGGGGTGGAGTGGGGCCGGCCCTGACCGTTAACTGCCGTCCCCTTTGCCGTATGCGGGCGGACGACAAAGGGGAGGAGGTAGACGGCAAAGTTTCAGGTGGGGTGGGTTTGGCGCCAGCCGTCAGGGGGGTGGGGCCTCTCCCCTTTGTTGTGTGTCGGGGCCTTCTGTGCCGTCAGCTGGAAGACGACAAAGTGTGCGGGTGGGGCCTTGCCCATTCGTCGTCTGTCGGGGCCTTCTGTGTCGTCCGCTGGCAGACGGTAAAGGCTTGGCGGATGGCAAATATTGCCTTTGCCATCAACCAAGCTTTTGTTGTTTGTTGTGCTTCCAGCTGACTGCAAAGAGGCTCTTTGCCATCAGCCAGCAGACGGCAAAGACAAGGCAGCTGGCAAATTCTGTGATTCCAGTAGTGTATGAGTTTGCTTAACATAGAGATCCGTCCTTTACAATACCTATATGTGTCCAAAGACTACACTGGCCATGGTTCAGTTTACCCGAACATGGAGTTGTATATTATTAATCCCCATAGCTGCCCATGGTATTTTAAGCACAAAATTGTGCCTTCAAGGCACATACTTTGCTGGAGGTGAGGAGCTTCTATGGGAAGCGTATCCCTATTTAGACGGAGTGATATGTAACTGCGACGGGGCGCGAGCTCGTTTATGCTCCTTGACGGTTAGCTTTGACTTGAGAGTCACGTCTCCGCCCTATACTTCGGCTGCCAAAGTCGTAATGTGTTCCTCAGTCCAGAGGTATTGCTCGGTGTTACCATTTAGTGTAATGACACCCTTAGGTCCTCACATCTTCAACTTGAGGTATGCATAATGGGGGACGACATTAAAGCAAGCGAACACCATACGATCGGGGAGTGCATGGTACCCACTGCGGAAGGGGGCAATATCGAAGATCAAATCTTCACTACGAAAGTTGTTGGGTGAACCGAAAACTACCTCTAGGGTTATCGTGCCCGAAGAGCGAGCCTCGACACCAGGAATTACTCCTTTGAAGGTGGTTTTGCTCGGTTTGATTCTTGATGGATCAATGCCCATTTTTCGCACTGTATCCTCACAAATGAGATTGAGGCTCCTACCTCCATCAATGGGGACTCGTGTAAGATGGTACCCATCAATGATGGGGTTGAGTACCAAAGACATTGATCCCTCGTGTCGAATACTGGTAGGGTGATCCGTATGATCATAAGTGATCAGACATGCCGACCATGGGTTGTACTTCGGGGCTACTAGCTCTATGTCATATACGTCCCGAAGTGCCCGCTTCCTCTCCTTTTTTGGTAAGTGGGTGACATAGACCATGTTCATGGTTTTTTACTTCAGGGGGAAACTGCTTTTGGCCCCCCGTTATTCGGGCGACGAGGTTCTTCGTGGTTTTAGCTACGGGGGCTCTTGGCCTGGTCTTCGGCCATGCTCTTGCTTGCCGCCTTGATCACCCAACAATTACGGTTGGTGTGAGTAGCAGGTATGTTCTGTGTGTCGTATATCTGACAGGCCTCTCAAGTATTTTGTCCAGCGTGGTCGGGTTGTCCCGATTTCCTTTTAAAGCCTTCTTTTTTGGGTCTGGGCTTGCAATTGCTGAATCCGGCATTGACTGTCGTGCCATCGGCTTCACTACTTCTTTGCGGACGCTTATTCTTGTTGCATGGTGACTTTCCATTAATGTCCCGAACTGTGGAAGTGTCGGGATTTAAGGGAGGGTTGTTCCGACGGGCTAGCCAAGTATCATCACCCGCGCAATGACGGGTCATGAGAGAGGTGAGGGCGGCCATTGTCCTTGGCCTTTCCGGTCCAAGTGTCCGGGCTAGCCACTCTTCTCGTATGTTTTTGCGGAAGGAAGCTAGTGCCTCGGTGTCTGAACAATCAACAATTTGATTTTTCTTGGTGAGGAATCTGTTCCACACTTGCGAGATGATTCATCGGGCTACTGGATGATGTGTCTCAAGTCCTCGTACCCACGTGGCCAAACATAAGTGCCCTGAAAGTTGCCTCGAAAGGTTCCATGGTCAAAACTATTTCCTTAATGATAATAGGTGGTGACCCAACTAAATTTTTCATGGCCTTAAAAGCACCTGAAGTGTGACTAAGTAATAAGTTACCACCGGTAATCGTATCAAGTACAAATCTATACCAAGTGGTAATACTAATATAGAAATTACGTAGCAAGATGTTTGGGGATTGCTTATGAATTGATTTATTTTGAGCATTGCAAATCCTATACCATGCATCTTTTGAACTTTCTCCTCCCCTTTATTTAAAATTGAGTACCTCATTATTGGGAGTAAAGGGAAAAAAATAACAACTAGCCATAACGACAAGAAAAGATAAACATTTTTTGTATTTTTAATTTTTATGGAGCAATGAAAATATAACATCAAATAAAAAGAAGAACAAGTGAATGATAACTTGTGTGAAGTTACTTGATAGTAGGTCGATGATACTCCCTGCCAATGGTGCCAAAAATCCTTCCTGATACTTGTGATCTGCGTTGGGTTTTCCGTGAAGAGGAACATGTGATGGAACACAATATAGGTAAGTATTTCCCTTAATAGAGAACCAAGGTTTATATAACCAATAGGACTAACAACAACCCTGGTCTTCAGCAATTGCACACAAGAGAAACAAACACTTTTACCCAACGCAGGCAAGAGGGTTGTAAATCCCCTTGTCTCGTTATTTGCAAGCAAGTAAGTTGCAAAGCGAAGAGTAAATAAAAAGTAAATGAAGGCAGCGAAGAAATTGAAGCGTTTGTAAACTTATAAGTGAATAGACCCGGTGGCCATAGTTTTGCCTAGTGGCGTCTCTCATGAAAGCAAGCATACAGTGGGTAGATAAATTACTATTGGGCAATTGATAGAAAAAACACATAGTTATGTGATATTCACGGCAATGGTCATGTGTATATATGCATCATGTCCATAAGAAAATAGGCCGACTCCTGCCTGCACCTATTACTATTACTCCACTCACCGAACACTATCCAACATGCATCTAGAGAATTAAGTAAAACAGAGTAATGCTTGGAGAACATTGACATAATGTAGACAAAGAGAATTCGACTAGTATGAACTAACCCCATCGTTTTATCCTTAGTGGCAATAATACAAAGACGTATCTTGTCCCCTTTCTACCACTGGGATATAGAAATCCGTCAGATTGAACCCACTACAACACACCTCTCTCGCTGAAGAAAGATCAATCCACTTAGCCAAAGCAAACCAATAGATTAGAGAGATTTACGAAGCTATTATGATCATGCACATAAGAATTGGATTTAGAATTCAGAGGAGACTCAAATATTTATCATGAATAATCTAAACATAAAGCCACAATTCATCGGATCCCAACAAATGCACCGCACAGAAGAGTTACATTGGATAGATCAAAGCGAAGATGCGATAATCATTGCATTGAAGATCAAGAGAGAGAGATATCAATCTAGGTACTAACTACAGACCCGTAAGTTTGTGGTGAACTACTCACACATCACCATGGGAGCAACAAGGATGATGTAGAGGCTCTCCGTGATCTACCCCCTTCGGCAGGGCACCAAAAAATGTCTCCAGATGGGCATACGGCAGAATAGAGACTTGCGGCGGTGGAAAAAGTGTTTCGGGAGGCTCTCCAGGGTTTTTGGGATATATGTGAATTTATAGGACGCAGAGGTACACCACGAGGCAACCGAGAGGAGCACGAGGCAGCAAAGCGCGCCCTAGGCCCTGGCCTCCTCCCGAAGCTTCCTCGTCTTATTTTGGTTCATAAAAATCATCAAAAAGTTTCGTGGCAATTGGACTTCGTTTGGTACTACAAACATGAAAAGCCAAAAATACACAGAAAACAAGAATGGGCACTAGGCACTGAGTCAACAGGTTAGTGATCAATAATAATAATGATAATGATAATAATAATAGTTGGTGTATACACTCCCAAAAAGTATCCTATAATGATAATATATTACCATGGAACAATGAAAAAATTATGGATATGTTGGCGACGTATCACACGCTTGTTGCATCGCGGTAGCAGGGGATTCACGGGCCCCTTCGGGGCCTGGCCGGACCTACGAGACTAGTATGCCTCTCCTACTGCATCCGGTCGGCTACTGCCTTGGTGGTGGAGGTGTTGGGGAACGCTACATGGGAAACAAAAAATTTCCTATGCACACGCAAGACCTATCCATGGTGATGAACATCTACTAGAGGGGAAAGTGTATTTACATACCCTTGTAGATTGCTAAGCGGAAGCGTATATAACGCGGTTGATGTAGTGGAACATCTTCACGATCCAAATCGCAGCCCGTCCCGCGATCTCATCACGATCCGTCCCGCAATCCCATCACGATCCATCCCGATCTAGTGACGAACGGACGACACCTCCGCATTCAGCACACATGCAACTAGATAATGATCTCCACCTTCTTGATATAGCAACAGATATGAAGAGGTAGCTGAATTCTTCGGCAGAACAACGGAGTGGCGGGGTTGGTGGTGGAGCTACTCCGGTAGGGCTTCACCATACCGTACCGAACTAGCTATGGGTTGTCACGAAGTGGTGGAGGGAGAGAGGGTTGCGCCTTGGCTTGAGGTGACAAAAGCCTCTCTCACCTCCACTATATATAGGAGGGAGGGGAGGGGTGGTGCCCTAGGGCGAGGCCCTAGGGTTCAGCCGAACCAAGAGGAGGAGGAGGAGTCCTCCTTCCCCCAATTCGATTTTGGCCCACTCTCCTTTCCTTTTTTTTCCTTGGACGAAATAGGCCTCCTTTGGGCTGGCCACTGATGACCCACAAGTATAGGGGATCAATCGTAGTCCTTTCGATAAGTAAGAGTGTCGAACCCAACAAGGAGCAGAAGGATCTGACAAGTGGTTTTCAGCAAGGAAATATCTGCAAGCACTGAAATTATCGGTAACAAGTGATGTGTGGTGAGATGATTCGTAGCAAGCAACAAGTAACAAAAGTAGCAACGGTGCAGCAAAGTGGCTCAATCCCTTTTGTAGCAAGGGACAAGCCTGGACAAAGTCTTATAGAGGAAAAACGGTCCTGAGGACACACGGGAATTTCTGTCATGCTAGTTTTCATCATGTTCATATGATTCGCGTTCGTTACTTTGATAGTTTGATATGTGGGTGGACTGGCGCTTGGGTACTGCCCTTACTTGGACAAGCATCCCACTTATGGTTAACCCCTCTCGCAAGCATCCACAACTACGAAAGAAGAATTAAGACAAAGTCTAACCCCTCTCGCAAGCATCCCACTTATGGTTAGACTTTGTCTTGATTCTTCTTTCGTAGTTGCGGATGCTTGCGAGAGGGGTTAATCATAAGTGGGATGCTTGTCCAAGTAAGGGCAGTACCCAAGCGCCGGTCCACCCACATATCAAACTATCAAAGTAACGAACGCAAATCATATGAACATGATGAAAACTAGCTTGACAGAAATTCCCATGTGTCCTCAAGAGCGTTTTACCTCCTATAAGACTTTGTCCAGGCTTGTCCGTTGCGACAAATGGGATTGGGCCACTTTGCTGCATTGTTGTTACTTTTGTTACTTGTTGCTTGCTACGAATCATCTTGTCACACAACCACTTATTACCGATAATTTCAGTGCTTGCAGATATTACCTTGCTGAAAACCACTTATCAGATCCTTCTGCTCCTCGTTGGGTTCGACACTCTTACTTATCGAAAGGACTACGATAGATCCCCTATACTTGTGGGTCATCACCAGGAAACCTTGACCATCTTTTATCAACGAGTTAGTTAACTAGAGGCTCACTAGGGACAGTGTGTTGTCTATGTATCCACACATGTATTTGAGTTTCCAATCAATATAATTCTAGCATGGATAACCAATTTATTATTGCATCTAGGCCATATTTCCAACACGTGTATGTGGGGAAACCAAGTTTAGGGTCGTTTTCGGACCCCTCCTCCAAGGTTCACGAAAATCCCTATTTGTTCCCTGATATATTTCCTCATATACACAACACTTAGGGCACCGTTTAGACTTTGTTAAGATTACAAGTTCGCCATAGCTGCAACTTTGCGTTTTTCGTTTGTGTTCCACGACGAGAGGAAGGCGTCAGAGAACCCCACCTTCATCAATAAAGCTTTCCTCTTATATTCGCAATATCCAGATTGCAATCTTAGTTTCTTGCTTGTTCTTCGTTTGCGTGCAGGAAACAGACCCTCCTAGTTAGGTTGATCGTGCTCCGGCGTGGTCAATAACCTCTCGGAGTTGGTTTAGCGATTGCTAAGGCGCGACGTCATCACACGTTCGTAGTCGGATCGTCAAAGTCTATTCCACCAAAAACTATAACCACCATCTCATCGAAAGACAGGGACAACTTTGCCTCTATCGGTTGTGATGCAGTGTTGCTTGCTACACAGAAGGGTATTCAATCTGTTGTGGTTGAAATGACTGTCAAGTGGCTTGTACAATGTGGAACTTGACGGAGGAACGATCATACTCCTCCGAGATACTCAAAGAGATGAAACAATATCTTTCAAACCTTCAAGGCTTTACGCTTCGCTTTGTAGGTAGAGAAGCTAATGGAGCTGCCCATGTGTGTCGTCGAGATGCTCTAAATTTTGAGCAACTCCAACGCGCCAACCCATTTTGTCCGCACGTGTCCGTTTAATCGCAGTGGCTCAAAAATTCGTCCCAACGCGCCGACCCAAACGAACATGTGTCCGCTTTTCGTCCGCCTTCCGACCCATTCTTGATCTTCAACCTAATTTGTGTCGACGTGGACACGAGACGGACGTGCGCCAACTACTCCGCTGGCCCGCCAGTCGGTGGCAAAGCCTCCGCCATTTCCTTCCACTATCCCCCAAAACCCTCCCGCTCGCCATGGACAACGACCTCGATGCCGTCGCCGGCCTCACCTTCCTGGCCTTGTCCAGCATCACGACCGCCCCTCCCACAAAGGCAAGCCTTGCACCCTCGCAAGACCGCCCCCGCTCCAAAGAGGAAGAAGGAGTTGATGCCTGAGGAGCAGGACAGGCAGCCGGCGAAGAGAAACGGTCAAAGGCATGCGACGGACACAAGGGACGAAGCAACAGTCGTCGTGGCCATAGTCGCTGTCGCACATTGGAAGGATATCGTTGCCCATCTCGCGACGGCAATGTGGGGGGCGCTATTGTACCTAGGGTTAAAACCTGGCCAACACAGGCTCATCAACACCGCCATGGCCATGGCCAGCACTACTTGTCTGCATTTCCTCGGATGGTGCTACTAGAGTCGCCCCGCGTCTCAACAATTCACCCGATTCCTGGCTTCCACGTCTACCTGCAAGCCTACCGGCTCTCCCGGGAATGCTCTCCGGAGGTGAGCGCGGTGGCGCCTTCCACGCCTGTGCCCGTGTCCAACGACCTCAAAGCCACACCGATAGCCGGTGGCTCATCATCCAATGGGACGAGGAAACGCGTGCTAGAGATGTCAGCCGACATGCTCTCCGGCGCCCGCAACCCGTTCGACGGAATTTTGACAGTCGTTGACGACGAGGGGACCAACTGCTTCATGCAGAGCATCATCTACGAGGGTGATGCAGCGGCCGCTAGCGGTGCCGCCACGGCTGGCTACGATCCCAAAGAGGCCCAAAGCCAGGAGGACCGAGTGCCATTCACGCTGTCGACCTATGATCAAGCTAGCATGCATGCCACCTTCATGCAAGATGAGGTCGGCCTGGACCTGGACGACCTCCCGCTCGACCACGTGTTTCCGGATGACTACGACCTCGAGGAAGAGGATGAGGTGGATATCGACGGGGAGCCTTCGTTCGAGGATGAGCTCGCCAACCAAGTCGTCAGGGTGCAGCCGAAGCGCAAGAGGA
The DNA here is from genome assembly GCF_904849725.1 of Hordeum vulgare subsp. vulgare. Classification (NCBI taxonomy): domain Eukaryota; kingdom Viridiplantae; phylum Streptophyta; class Magnoliopsida; order Poales; family Poaceae; genus Hordeum; species Hordeum vulgare. The sequence continues at coordinate 501,869,481 of NC_058523.1, read as the reverse complement.
GCATATAGATGAAGGCATACACGATGACCGAGGACAAGCTCCTTTGTGAGTGTTGGAGGGACATTGGATAAGACCCCAAGGTCGGCGCCGAGCAGAAGGCATCAACCTTTTGGATTTGTGTTCATTCTGAGTTTCACGAACGCAAGGAGTTTCCTTCGTACCAAATGAAAAGCACGCGCGGGTGGGTGTCCATTTCGAAGCGATGGAAGGTAATCCAACAAAAGTGCAACACGTTTTGTGCCACTTATGAGAGCATCAAGGCACGCCTCGTGAGAGGCATCAGCATGCAAGACATGGTATGCATGCATACGCCCCTCTTTGTTTGCATGTCCATTTCCATATTCATTTGCTAATATGCTTGCATGTAATTCATTTGTAGGCATTCCAAGCTTTGGAGGCATTCAAGGTCCAACATGAAGGCAAGTCCGTCCACCTCTCTCATTGTTGGAGGATCATCAAAGATGAGGAGAAGTTCAAGGCGCAATATGTTGCCCTCATGGCGCGTGGAGGGAAGAAGCCATGGAAGAGGTTGGGCAGGGCGAGAAGCCATGGCCGTGGAGAAAGATCAACTCCAAGAAGGAGGATAAGCGGGATGCATCATCGATCGCCTTGATCGCAACCGTGGAGGGCATGATGACCAACAAGGACTCAAGGAAGGAGAAGCGTCGGCAAGACAAGAAAGAGCAAATAATCATGGAGATCCAAAGGAGAAGGTTTGAGATGAAGGCGGAGAAGCAAGCCAGGATCACTAGTAGAAAAAGGGTCTTCCGGTCGAGGTTCGAAAGACCATTAGTCCCAGTTCAAACGAAAACCGGGAACAATGCCAGGCATTGGTCCCGGTTCGGTTTGCCAGGGCATTGGTCCCGGTTCGATTCACCTCATTAGTCTCGGTTCGGGGCAACACCTGGGACTAAAGATCCAGCGACTGCCACGTGGCATGTCGCGGAGCATTAGTCCCGGTTTGTGGCACGAACCGGGACTAAAGGGTAGGCTACTAGTCCTGGTTTTAGACAAAAACCGGGACTAAAGTTCTGCCTATATATACCGTCACCCTTGCCCACCCTCTCCTTTGTTTTTTGGCTGTTGAAGTGTGCCCATGCCATGCCCTTGCCACTCTAGTTCATGCACATGACGTGTTCGATGAAATGCCCGAGCCACACTACTTAAGCTTTCTCCTCTCCAAACTCGACCTCCAACCTCCATTTTCCTCAATATTTGTCTAGTTTGGCCATGCACCAACTACACAAGTGTTTTAAAGGGTTAGCTACTTCATCCTTTCATCTGTCACTGCTAGTTTAGCTCATTTCAAATGCTCAAATTAACTTCTTAGAGTCTGCACATGTGTAGGGTGTCATCCCGTGCCCGTCCTCACCGTTATCGATTGCCCCGCGTCGATCTCGTCGCGAGCACCATCGTGGTGAGCCTCTTGTTCTTATCTTCTTTTTAAAAGAAAAAAATCTTACTTCTTATCTTCTTTCAAATCTAGGAGGTATGTGAACCGGAAATTCTAACCCACATAGAAATTCTTGTCGAGAAGTTAAATTTGGTTGAAAAAGAAAACAAATACTTGAAGGAAAAAATAAAAATAATTGAGGATAAGAATATGGAACTGGAGTTGCATGTCGCCGATGTCATCGATGATCGCAAGATGAAGATCGATGCGATGCGGTTGAATATGGATGAAATGCGCTTGAAGATTAGGAATATTAGAAAATATGCCATTGATAAAGAGGCTTGGTATCATTATGTTGTTGTGTCAATTGTTACCTTAGTTGCGATTTTGATCGCATTTGTTGTTGCATTTAAATGTTTTACATAGTTGTATGTTGTTTTATGAGAGAACTTTATGTATTTATTTTTTGCAATAATAACATTTGATCACTACTGTGCTTTGGTTTTAATGTGATGATGAACTTGTATTAATTTGGTCATATGCTCTGCAATGGTTTTTTGATATACTTAATTTCATAATAGAGATGAACCGCCAATGGATGTACGGTGACCGACGCACTTCGGAGTACATTATGAACCGGGACTAATGCCCGAGTCACACTTAAGTTCACACAAAATGGTATCCTCGACCGAGGTTAGCAATCTTATCCTTTTCATCTGTAATTGATACAAAAATATTGCATGTGTCAATGTACGGTGGTCATTTCACTATTCATATATGATGCCACATCGATGCACGGAAGCGGTGGATGTACGGCGAATGATGCGGTTCCGGAGTTATAAAAGGCCTGCATAAATTTATCGATGTGGCTCAGGCAAACAAAGTGGATAATTTTATGCCTTGTCCATGTGTTGTGTGTCGAAATGTGAAGGAGTACTCTAGCTCGAAAAACATTCATCTCCACTTGCTTGAGGGAGGTTTCATGCCCACATATTATTGTTGGACCATGCACGGAGAAAGAAGGGTTAGGATGGAAGACAATGAAGAAGAAGATGATGATGATAACAATCCTATGTTCACTGAAGAATACGGTGATACTACAATGGAAGACAATGAAGAAGAAGGAGGTGAAGAACAACCGGCATCAGATGAGCCCGCTGATGGTCTTGGTCGGGTCATTTCTGATGCAAAGAGAGAATGTGATGCAGAAAAAGAGAAGCTGAAATTGGAGGCCATGTTAAAGGATCATGAAAAGTTGTTGTACCCAAATTGCGAAGATGGCAGCACAAAGCTCGGTACCACACTGGAACTGTTGAAATGGAAGGCAGAAACTGGTTTATCTGACAAGGGATTTGAGAAGTTACTGAAAATATTGAAGCCGAAGCTTCCAAAGGATAATGAATTGCCCGAGACTACATACGAAGCAAAGAAGGCTATCTGCCCTCTTGGATTAGATGTGCAGAAGATACATGCATGCATTAATGACTGCATCCTGTACCGCGGTGAGAAGTACGAGAATATGGATAAATGCCCGATATGCACTGCATGTCGGTACAAGATCAGACAGGATGACCCTGGTGATGTTGAGGGCGATGACGAGCCCCCCAGTAAGAAGGTTCCTGCTAAGGTTATGTGGTATGCTCCTATAATATCACGGTTGAAACGTATGTTCAGAAACAATAAGCATGCCAAGTTGATGCGATGGCACAAAGACGAGCGTAAGAAAGACGGGAAAAAGTTGAGACACCTCGCAGATGGGTCGCAGTGGAGGAAAATCGAGAGGGAGTGGCCGGACTTTGCAGATGACCCAAGGAACTTATGGCTTGGTCTAAGTACAAATGGCATGAATCCTTTTGGGGAGCAGAGCTGTAGTCACAGCACCTGGCCCGTGACTCTATGTATCTACAACCTTCCTCCTTGGTTGTGCATGAAACGGAAGTCCATTATGATGCCAGTGCTCATCCAAGGACCGAAGCAACCCAGCAACGACATTGATGTGTAACTAAGGCCATTAGTTGATGAACTTTTGCAGTTGTGGGCCACCCCAGGTGTACGTGTGTGGGATGAGCACAAACAACAGGAATTTGACCTACGAGCATTGTTGTTCGTAACCATCAATGATTGGCCTGCTCTTAGTAACATTTTAGGACAGTCAAACAGGGGATACAATGCATGCACGCACTGTTTAGATAAGACTAAAGGTACATATTTGGAAAAATCTAAGAAGGTTGTCTACCTGGGGTGTCGTCAATTTCTTCCGACCAATCATACCGTAAGAAAGAAAGGCAAGCATTTCAACGGTGAGGCAGATCACCTGAAGAAGCCTAACCTCCCTACTGGTGATGAGTTATTGGCTATGGTCAAGGATTTGGATCAAATAGTAATCTTTGGAAAGGGTCCTGGCGGTCAATCTGTTCTGAAAGACGACGTTACCGGACACGTGCCCATGTGGAAAAGTAAATCTTTATTTTGGGAGCTACCCTATTGGAAACACCTAGAGGTCCGGTCTTCAATTGACGTGATGCACGTGACGAAGAATCTTTACGTGAACCTGCTAGGCTTCCTGGGAGTGTATGGAAAGACAAAAGATACAATAGAAGTACGGGAGGAGCAGCAACGTATGAAAGACCCATACGACAAGAAGACTGATAAAGTGCGGCAATACTTAAGCTGCTATGCTCTTACCAAAGCAGAGAAGGAAATATTTTTTGAATGCCTGAGCAGTATGAAGGTGCCCGCTGGCTTATCGTCTAATATAAAGGGAATAATAAATATGGCAGAGAAAAAAATTCCAGAACCTGAAGTCTCATGATTGCCACGTGATTATGACGCAGTTGCTTCCGGTTGCATTGAGGGGGCTTCTACCGGAAAATGTTCGATTACCCTTTGTGAAGCTATGTGCATTCCTCAATGCAATATCTAAGAAGGTAATCAACCGAGAACGTCTGGAAAGGCTACAGAAGAATGTGGTCCAATGTCTTGTCAGTTTTGAGATTGTGTTCCCCCGTCCTTCTTCAATATTATGACGCATCTCCTTGTTCACCTAGTCGACGAGATTTCCATTCCTGGTCCTGTATTTCTACACAATATGTTCCCCTTCGAGAGGTTCATGGGAGTCTTAAATAAATATGTTCATAACCGTGCTAGGCCAGAAGGAAGCATCTCCAAGGGCTATGGAACAGAGGAGGTCATTGGGTTATGTGTAGACTTTCTTCCTGACCTTAAGCCGTTTGGTGTTCCTGAATCGCGGCATGAGGGGAGACTAAGTGGAAAAGACACACTAGGAAAGAAAGCAATGATATGTAGGGACGGGCATTCTTTCACTCAAGCACACTACACAGTTCTAAAAAGTTCCACCTTCGTGGCTTTGCATATCGAGGAGCACAAGAATTTTGTACGCTCCGAGTTCCCGGGGAAGGCTGTCTCCTGGATTGAAGAAAAACACATGGATACTTTCGGCAGTTGGTTGCGAGCACGTCTCATGAATGACAACACTGTTGGAGATCAACTCTACTTGTTGGCCGCATCACCTTCTTCGAATGTATTACATTTCCAAGGGTACGAGATAAACGGGAATACATTTTACACGACCGCCCAAGATAAAAAGAGCACCAACCAAAACAATGGTGTCCGCTATGATGCAACAGACGAGAATTGGAAAAGGTACACATACTATGGTTACATAGAGGAGATATGGGAACTTGACTATGGACCTACTTTTAAGGTCCCTTTGTTTCGGTGTAGTTGGGTGAACATGAATGGAGAAGGGGTAAAGGTAGACGAGTTGTACGGAATGACAACAGTTGATCTCAAGAATCTTGGTTACAGAGACGAGCCATTCGTCCTAGCCAATGATGTGGCTCAGGTTTTCTACGTGAAAGACATGTCCTCCAGACAAAAAAAAGGAAAAAAAAAGCAAATGAATACATGGGACGATGAGCCAAAACGTCACATAGTTCTTTCAAGGAAAAGAAACATCGTGGGGATCGAGGACAAGACAGACATGTCAGCAGATTATAATAAGTTTGATGAAATTCCATCCTTCATAGTGAGAATTGACCCAAGCATCCCGTTAAATAATGAAGATGCTCCATGGTTACGGCCAAAGCGATCATAGGCAAGGGATCGAAATATAAATCTATGTAATGTATTAAACTTTATGTGATGTGTACTAATGTATTAAACTTTATGTGATGTATTAAACTTTATGTGATGTGTAGGCATGTCTATTATTGAGTACTTAAACCATTTGGAGGTATTCACTGACGTAGAATACACGTACCGGTACGGGCGTCCTCTGGTCAAACCTGAGTTAGTCAGCGAGCTACCAACAAAAATGCGAAGATTGCATGACTAGTACATACAAGCATGTGCTAAACAGAAAAACTGGATCTACGTTGCATATGAAGACGAGCATTTCGGGACTGGACGAGGCGTGATTATGATTGAATTCGACGAATTATTTCAGTTATACAAACATGACGCCCTCGACAAATCTATCACCGGTGCCTATTGTTTGTAAGTATTATTAATTTATGTCATTAAGTCTTACTCAACTCGTTCTTCCATGTATAATCTTACTCATCACTATATTAATTTTGCAGAATGAAGATTCTCGAATGCAAAAGAGGACAAATCTATGACACTGGGTTCATTGATCCATATTACAATCATCACCAAAGTGTCGAAACGAATCCCCGTGAGACAGAGAATAACTTGGTATAAGGGTTAAGGTTTTGCAGTACCAAAAGGGAAATACTATTTCCTTACAACTTCAAGTGAGTGTTACTATACACGCATTCTATTTTCGCTTACTTGATGTTATTATAAGTGTACATATAATTGACTCGTTATGCACGCGCATGTTCCACTTTATTTTGTTAATCATTGTACCTGACGAGGAACAAGTAATAGTCATGGACCCGAAATGCACACCCCTCGCTGAATGGACGAACATGCAGGAATGCCTCTAGAGGTAATTTCAATCATTATGACACTATATCGACAACTTCTCGTTCATTTCCTGATAGCAAGGAATTAATATAGAACTCCTTTATTCATTTCCTTTTCTTGGCAGGGCTTGGAAACGGTTCAACGCCAAGGCTCGAGGTGATTGGAAGCCAGAGCTTACATTTAAACAAATAGATGTAAGTAACTACTAGCTAGATCCGCGCATCTCTTTATTTTAGTTTCAATACCATTATAATTCTTGATTATGATTTTGATTGAACTATGTTCTCGTAAAGTGCTTGAGGCACGAACACGGGAACAATTTATGTGGATACTATGTTTGCGAGTTCATTCGCCAGACGACCCATCAGAAGGGCAAAACCCGGGATATCAAAAAAATCGAAGTACGATAAACAATACTCACGGCTTTATTTTATTACCGTGAATTGTGTTCAGTTTCATTGATATATATATTGACTCATTCTTTAAATTAGATCGAATGTTTGCGGGACGGTCTAATACCACAGGAACGTGTACGATCAATTCAAGAGGAAATTGCCGGATTCTTTGATGCACAGGTCCTAGATGTCAAGGCAGAATACTATTGCCATTCGATGGAAAAGATATGAAATGATATAGTGTAAAAAGATGCATATATGTGCATGCAACTCGTGTCTACATTTTGTAAATATGTTCGACAAAGCACGACGGATGAGATGGTGTAATATATTCGTGACGATGTGCAATATAATTGTTCCTTTATTGCTGTGTATGTACCATCCAATTTAGTGTAAAACAAAAATTAAAAAATGCTCAAAACAAATAAATGGAAAATAAGGGGCATCAAAATAGCCCCATCCAATTTAGTGCAAAACCCTAAACCCAAAAGTTGCTCAAAACAAATAGCAAAGAAATAGCCCGGTTCGTAATACGAACCGGGACTAATACCCCTCCCCCCTTCGCTCCGAGCCCCGCCACGTGGAAGGCCATTAGGAGGGTGCTGCCGCTGCAGCACCATTTGTCATCTACGCGCCTCCCGCTGCCGCTGATGTCGGAGCGTCTAATTGGTTGGAGGGCGTTGCGACCGATCTGCTGCCACGTTGAGGACGTTCCGCCGCGGGAACTCGCGTCGGAGTGGTGCTGTTGCGCCTCGGACGACACACCAGGCTGAGCGCCGCTGGGTTGGAAGCCACGAACGATGGTTGCTCCGTTTTGTTGTCGCTCGATGCGCCACCCGGGGCCGCATGCTGCGCCATGGTCGAGGGGCCGGCGTCGCACAGAGGCCAGGAGCCAGCCGATGCCACCGCCTATCTTCTCTTTTTGTTATGTGTGTTGGATGCTGCGGGATGGTCGTGGCTGCCGGTGTACGCCGCTGCTTGAAGGTTGTCGTCCTGCGCCTAGTGAGCGTCTCCACATCGTGGAGCAGCCGTCGGGCCGTGACTTGGCGTGGTCGTTGACCGCCATCCTTGGGCGCTACATCTCGGAGGGAGATGTTGTGCTAGCAGCCCAGGCCACGCTGCGCCTCGCTGCTCCGGATGCTAGACGATTCGCCGTCACTGATGTATGCGAGGGATTGTTCGCCGCGCGTTATGCGCCACAGGGCGCTGTCGCTGGCCTGAGCGACGCCTGGTCACGACCACTTCAGGCTGGTGCGGGAGGCCTCCCATCTCCAGAGCTTGCCATGCCCCGTCGCCGTACCCCACGTCGGGAGAAGAAACGACCGGCCCGAGGGCCACGACGCGCTTTGGAGATGGTCGCCGCCGGCCCTTGGTCGGATACGCCTCCTCGTCGAGGCCGAAGGCCATGGCTACGCCGTGAGCGTCGCCTGTGTCATTGGCTGATGCACCGATAGGCACTGCCGGCGGGCATGAAGGGCGAGGCCTCTTCCGGATGCGTGTTGGCAGGAAGGCCTCTCACTTCCGGCCAATGTCGTCTCCGTCGACGTTGGTATGCCTTATCGTTTTCTGTGGCCTAATCGCTCTCGGCAGAGAAAAGCGTTGATAACGTGTTAGAATTAGGCAGAAATAGGCAGTCTACCCAAATGAATAAAAATACAATTTGTTTGGATCGACGCGTTGGAGTTGCTGTGAGGTAAAAAGTTTTGCTGTTAGCCCTGGACATGCGCATCTGATTGAGGTTGTTCAATCAGAGAAAAACCCGTTCACAAATGAATAAAGTGCCTAGAGGGTGGTTCTAAAAAAGAAAGTTTGTTTCTTTGGACTGAAACCCAAGATGATGATTTTCCAAAGGCGATCAAGGGGAATGAGGAGCGGTCCTTTTCCCGTCGTTGCCTGCAGGTTCGCCCGCGCGCGACTCGTGAAGCCCGGGCCACCTGTTACAGCGGGCGCCTCACACGGGAGCCAGCTACGTTCTGTTAGAGTAAAACGAGTTTGAATGAAAATGAATGAACCAGCAGTCCTCTTTCTATTGATTCTCAAGTATATACATCTGAAAGAGGTGCGAAGAAGAGGTGTCTGTTCGGAGGCATCCTTCCAGAACAGGTGCCTGTTGACAATAGACATAAAGAGGAAACACGACTGTTCGGATTGGACATATCTCTTAAATTAATCTACTAATTAATTTCTAACACGTTCGACCCCTCCCAGTCCGGTCACGGGTCGCCACGTACGGCTGCGTCCCGCCCCAACTACCTGTGCACGAGCTTTTCCACCGTATCTGGAACGCGGGATAGAGTACGTAGAGAACCTAAGTTGAACTTGATGATCGTCTACGACTTAACTTAGAGCACGGCGCTCTCCATCTATTTCCAGCCAGAGGCAGGGTTGGATACGAGGATAACCGGATAGGATAGCCATGCACGCATGCATGCGGACCGCCATTGATCGGTCGGGTCTGGAAGAGAGAGAGAGACCTCCTGGGAAACCAGTGAACTAGGAGGCCTATTGATTGGCCGGCCAAGAAAGCGATCGACCCACAAGCCGATGGATGGATAGATGGGTCGATCGAGTCGACCGTCACGGGGTTCCCGTGCCCGATCCGCCCCGACTTCCTGCCTTCCCGGAGAGCAAACGTCCACGTATAAAAGCCTCGTCAACCCTCCCCTCCCCGATCGCAACCGATAGCCCACGCGCGGGCGCGCTCCACCGATCCCATCCCATCCCATCCCATCCCATCCGCCGCTCGCCCCACCGTTTCTTGCGCGCCGCGACCGGCCACCGCCACGGCACCGCCGCCCCTCCGATCTCATCCGACCCCATTCCTACCCAATGCTGCTACCCGTCTCCCGCTCCGCCGACAAGTTCGCCCCCCTCGCCGGCCTCCGCTCGCTGCTCGTCCCCGACACCGTCGCCGCGGGCGGAGGCGTCGTCACGCGGACGATCCCCGCGTCGCCGCCGCGCGGTGAGGCCGATCCGGAGGAGACCGTCGACGACGAGGAGGACGACGGCTGCTGGGTCTCGTACGGGCGACGGGAGCCAGGACGTCGCCGGCTGCCGCCGCCGATTCCGTCGCTGGCGGGCCGCAGCGCGCTCAGGCGGGCGCGCACCGAGGACAGGCGCCTCGTCATCAGCAAGGTGCGCGTCATGCGGCCGGACTACTACGTCCGCGCGCGCCGCGTGCGCGGCGGCCGCCTCCTCATGCGCCTCGTCGAGCGCGAGGACGACTGCCCCCACGATCCGTTCCCGCCGCCCGGCGGCGCCCGCGGAGACGACGCTGGCTGGGCCGAGGAAGCTACGGCGGTACAGGAAGACGTAGTCGATGAAGAGCAGGCCGCTGCGGCACCGGCGACTATGCCCGCAGTTGGATGCTTCGAGGACGTGGTCAAGTACCAGTACGCCATCGGCAGCAGCCCGCTGCACCAGATGCCCTTGCTAAGGATGGTTCATTGAGGTCGATCGCCAAAGGTGGAAGTTTTTTAGCTGCTTGCCTTTGATGGTGCATTGGGATCGCCTAGGTGATTTTTTTTGTAGCCGTGTGTACTAGTAGCGGTGAATATGCCTCCAAATTCCAGCTTAATTTTTATTTACAGAATTGTTGATTGAAGAAATCAGCCATGGATCAAGTGTGAAATTGCTCCGATCTATTTCTTGACACTAGATGTTAGCATGTTTGCTCAAGAATATAACCCAATTGCCAACCTTACAAAGAAATGATGGATTCATGGTGTGATGTAAATCAGGTGAACACGGGATCACACGGTGAAATATTCCCTCCATCTTATAATGTAAGACGTCTTACATTATGATACGGAGAGAGTACAACTTAATCTATCAAGCATTAGGATCGTGCATCAAGATAGATGAGATGTGACGATGAAAGACATTACAATAATGGTTGTTGTAGCTCCTCTAAGGCAACACTAGATGACTCAAAGAGTCAACTTTAAGCACTAGAAACCATACCACCTTGCATTCCCTCACCACCGTCCACGGTAGGGCCTGCTTTCAGAGGAGGTGAGTGTTGTTCATGTGGCTGGTTCGGGGTATGCGGCTCGAAGGCGGGGAGATGTGGTGTCACATAGCCGTGGAGTGTACAACTTAATCTATCAAGCATTAGGATCGTGCATCAAGATAGAAGAGATGTGGCAACGGGGATGTTACAACAGCGGTTGTTGTAGCTCCTCTAAAAGCATTTCTAGCATACCCCGTTTAAAGCCGACCTGTAAAGGTCGTTTACAGTTCGCGGAAAAACGGTTTTGCGGGTAAGCACGGGCACGGACAAAGTCAGACGCCGCAAAATTGATCCGTAAAAAAAGATATTCGCAGAAGATGCTTTTTTACGGGTCGACTATGATGGGTCTGCTCGGGCGTCACGTCGACCCGCAAATCAAAGACCCCGTAAATCAGAATTACTAATGGGCAATGTAAATAAAATGTCAATATTACAATACAAAAATAATCCAAAGTACAATAAGTATTCAAATCATCGTAGCAAACTAAATAATTCAAAACTTGTCGCGTATACAAATCACACATGAATGAAATGAAAATGAATGGAAAAAATGGAATGTGTTACTGCCCAGTCCTTTGCCAATGGTGCTCAATGAGATCCTTCTGAAGTTGACAGTGGGTGTTTGCATTTTCAATCTCCTTGTAGGTCTCAAGAATAGCTCTAATTCGGTTAGAATCTCTAGCTGGTTTGACACGGCTACCCACATTATCATAGAAGAACTCCAAGTTCATACCTCTCTCATCTTCGAGAATCATATTGTGAAAAATAACACAACATGTCATGATGTTTTTCAAGGATCGCTTGTCCCAAAATCGAGCAGGACCACGAACAATGGCAAACCTAGATTGCAAAACCCCAAATGCTCTTTCAATGTCTTTTCAGGCTGTCTCTTGTGCCCTTGTGAATTCACACTCTTTCCTAGTTAGGGGGTCTTTGATGCTCTTCACAAATGTGCATCAAGAAGGGTATATACCATGTGCAAGATAGTACCCTTTTGTGTATTCATGCCCATTCATAGTGTAGTTGTAAGCTGGAGCATCACCACTAGCAAGCCTAGCAAACAAATTAGACCGTTGCAACACATTGATATCATTGAGAGTACCCGGCATACCAAAAAAGCAATTCCGAATCCATAAATCATGTGATGCTACGGCCTCTAGCACAATTATTGCATCACGAGACTTGCCACAATACATTCTCTGCCATGCCTTTGGACAATTTTTCCAAGTCCAATGCATACAATCTATGCTTCCTAGCATGCCACGCCAACCTCTTCTATCATTAAATGCCATCAATTTTTTTGTGTCTTCCTCATTCGGTGCCCGAAGATATTCAGGACCAAAGACATGGATGATCGCTTTGGCAAACCTACGCACTAACTCAATTGTACTATCTTCCCCAATGTGAAGGTACTCATCGGCATAGTCACCCGGAATGCCGTATGCAATTACCCACATAGCTGCCGAGATTTTTTGATATGCACTAAATCCCTTCAAGACCGCGACATTTCTTCTTTGAATAAAATATCGACAATTGGCCTCGCAAGCTTGAACAATTTTCACAAAGGGGGATCTACGCATACGGTACCTTCTTCGGAAGAGGTGCAGCGGATATGTTGGATTGGCCGCGAAGTAGTCTTGCATCAGCATCTCGTTCCCGAGATGGCGATTTCGAGGAATGCAAAGACGTCCGATGGTCGATCCTCGCCGCCACTTTTGGTTCTCGTCTTCGTGCTCCTTTCTGGGGAGCCGGTGCAGCGGCCCAGCGGAAGAAGGGCACGGGCGCCCACGCGGCGCGATCCAGCCCGCAAATTTGGCCGGAATCGCCGGTGGCGGGCGGGCAGAACCAATGACGGGGCAGCGGTGGAAGGGGGTGGGGAAAGGGCGCGGGCTGAAATGCCCCTCCCACCAAGCACTTTCGTGGGATACAGGGCACCGTATAGGCGAGGCAGAAACCTGTGTTTTCGCGGATCGGGGAGGGGATTTTGTCGTGCCCCTCAAAAAAGTTTACGGGTCGGACGCGTTTGCGGGGTCTGATTAGGTAGTATTTTCCACGCAGACCCGTATTTTTCGGTTATTTTGCATGTCGGGGCATTATACGGGGACTGCTAGAGATGCTCTAAGGCAACACCGGATGACTCAAAGAGTCAACTCCAAGCAGTAGAAACCACACCACCTTGCATCTCCTCACCTCAGTCCAAGGCAAGGCCCACTTCCAAAGGAGGTAAGTGTTGTTCATGTGGCTGGTTCGGGGTATGTGGCCCGAAGGGGGGAGATGTGGTGTCACATAGTCATGGTGGCGCGAAGGTGCAATGAAGCGTGTGGTCGTTGATTGATCAGAGTGCAGGCGTGATCTAATTGGGATGGCAGCCCCCCTCTCTCTCTCCCACTCTCTCTCTCTCTCTCTCTCCCTCCCTCTCCCACTCTCTCTCTCTCTCTCTCTCATTTATGTGAGTTTCCTCTTTCGAATTTGGTTTCGGCTCAGCCATGGGCTTCAACAATGGCACGGAAGACCTAGTAGGTCCAATGATTGTGTTGTGTTTACAAAAGGTAGCTTGGCGTGGAGACATTGTGGATGTGGTGTGGGTGTTGTATTCAGTTAGGAGGAGGATGTCCGAATGTGTCGTTTGGTTGAGATGGTGTGCGGCTTCTCAGGTTGTCGTTGACTGCAGTGAGGAGGTTGTCGGGTGGATGCATGTTCACCTACGATAATCATAGTGGTAAGTGTCCCGTCTTAGGCTGGTCACAATGAAAAGTATCATAAATTAGTATCATGTACATGATACTAGTGTATGATACTACATCTACAATGCATAGTATTATAAGTTGGTATCATATTGGTCTCATTTATTGTCATGCAAGACACACACTAATACACATTTAATATGATACGGTGTCATATCATGATACTGAACATTCTCTTTCCTCATTTAATTATGTGTCACCTCAACACAATTGTCTAGTAGACATGCATAATACTACCTATGATACTCTCATCATGACCAACCTGAGATCTATTAGCTTCTACATTACTACATGGTGAGCTATGGTGGATCACCTAGTGTACTCGCATTGGTGGTGCACTATGTGTATGATGGTCCCATTTGACGACTGTAAAGTTTAACTCGAACCTCGATTAGCGACTGGATTTGGTTTGCTCGACTCCCTCTCCTTCGATGCAAGGGGTGTCGTTGAGAGGGGGTTTGTGACACCCATGGAACGGGGCACCGACCCTATTTTCATTTGGATTTCAATTTCATCTTTCGTATCTTTTGAATCAAAAGTCCAACTTAAGTTTTGTTTTCATATTCATTTTTCTTGTGACGAGGGATTTCAAATAGGACCCATTTCGTAAACATTTGACGTGTTTTAATAACTTTGTTAAGTTTCAACTTCTAAAACTTGGTGCATAGAATGACAAAAATCAAAAGTCAAATTTAAGCTTAAAACTTTGGAGTGCCCTTGTGCGAAATGCAATGGCCTTACGAATCGCGATGCAATTGAGTGTCGGGACACTTCTCAACACGTGTGTGTGCCCCCGCACCTATGTGTATGAATTTTCAGGGTGTCGTTGGCATGGGAACTATGTTGGGAATTAGCACACAAATGCACTTGTGGCTAACTCAAAACTGCAGCAGAAACAAAGTAATCTCAGCACCACATCATGTACTTGTTGGAAATATGCCCTAGAGGCAATAATAAATTAGTTATTATTATATTTCTTTGTTCATGATAATCGTTTATTATCCATGCTATAATTGTATTGATTGGAAACACAGTGCATGTGTGGATACATAGACAAAACACTGTCCCTAGAAAGCCTCTAGTTGACTAGCTCGTTGATCAAAGATGGTCAAGGTTTCCTGACCATAGGCAAGTGTTGTCACTTGATAACGGGATCACATCATTAGGAGAATCATGTGATGGACTAGACCCAAACTAATAGACGTAGCATGCTGATCGTGTCATTTTGTTGCTACTCGTTTCTGCGTGTCAAGTATTTGTTCCTATGACCATGAGATCATATAACTCACTGACACCGGAGGAATGCTTTGTGTGTATCAAACGTCGCAACGTAACTGGGTGACTATAAAGATGCTCTACAGGTATCTCCGAAGGTGTTCGTTGAGTTAGTATGGATCGAGACTGGGATTTGTCACTCCGCGTGACGGAGAGGTATCTCGGGGCCCACTCGGTAATACAACATCACACACAAGCCTTGCAAGCAATGTGACTTAGTGTAAGTCACGGGAATCTTGTATTACGGAACGAGTAAAGAGACTTGCCGGTAAACGAGATTGAAATAGGTATGCGGATACCGACGATCGAATCTCGGGCAAGTAACATACCGAAGGACAAAGGGAATGACACAGGGGATTATATGAATCCTTGGCACTGAGGTTCAACCGATAAAGATCTTCGGAATATGTAGGATCCAATATGGGCATCCAGGTCCCGCTATTGGATATTGACCGAGGAGTCCCTCGGGTCATGTCTACATAGTTCTCGAACCCGCGGGGTCTGCACACTTAAGGTTCGACGATGTTTTATGCGTATTTGAGTTATATGGTTGGTTACCGAATGTTGTTCGGAGTCCTGGATGGGATCACGGACGTCACGAGGGTTTCCGGAATGGTCCGGAGACGAAGATTGATATATAGGATGACCTCATTTGGTTACCGGAAAGTTTTCGGGCATTACCGGAAAAGTTTCGGGCTCATCGGTAGTGTATCGGGAGTGCCGGGAGGGGTGCCGGGGACCATCAGGAGGGGTGTCACGCCCCAAGGGGTCTCATGGGCTATGGGAAGAGATAAACCAGCCCCTAGTGGGCTGGAATAAGTTCCCACTAAGGCCCATAAGGTTTGAGAAGGAAAAAACACAAGGTGGAAAGAGTTTCCAAGTGGGAAGGTGGAATCCTACTCCAAGTAGGATTGGAGTAGGACTCCTCCACCTCAAATTTCGGCCAAACCTTGAGGGTTTGAGGCTGCCTCCTCCCCTCCCTCCCTCCTATATATACTGATGTATTAGGGCTGATTTGAGACAACTTTTGCCACGGCAGCCCGACCACATACCTCCACGGTTTTACCTCTAGATCGCGTTTCTGCGGAGCTCAGGCGGAGCCCTGCCGAGATTAGATCACCGCCAACCTCCGGAGCGCCGTCATGCTGCCGGAGAACTCATCTACCTCTCCGTCTCTCTTGCTGGATCAAGAAGGCCGAGATCATCGTCGAGCTGTACGTGTGCTGAACGCGGAGGTGCCGTCCGTTCGGCACTAGATCGTGGGACGGATCGCGGGACGGTTCGTGGGACGGTTCGCGGGGCGGATCGAGGGACGTGAGGACGTTCCACTACATCAACCGCGTTCACTAACGCTTCTGCTGTGCGATCTACAAGGGTACGTAGATCGGAAATCCCCTCTCGTAGATGGACATCACCATGATAGGTCTTCGTGCGCGTAGGAAATTTTTTGTTTCACATGCGACGTTCCCCAACAGTACTAACTCAAGGATCGTTGCTTAGCACGGAAGGGAACATATGAAATAGCATATATGGTGGAGAAAATGTTACTCAACAGACAAGACACTCCTGAGAGAAGTGTCTTGTGGCATTAGTAACTTTCTAGACAGCAAGAATCATCAACAAAAGAGACACCAGATTTTTACGTGGAAAACCCCTCAAGTTGAGGGGAAAAACCATGGGCCGAAGCCACCCAAATCCTCTTCCATTATTATCAAATGTGGGATACAACAAGTTTCTTCTCTAGATAGCACTCGAGGATCTCATACATCAAGATTTTTGAATCTTGGATGAACACAACAAGATTTGGGGCTCAAGAGCTAGGGATTGGAACAATCTCACCAAAGATAGTGGAACCGCGACTTGAAAGAGACAAGGTAGTGGATGTGGATCATCACAACCTTTGGGAGGAGCTCCCTTTGCTTCTTCCGTCAATCTTTCTCTTCTTCGCTTTCTCACTTGGTTTTCTCTCTTCTTCTCCAATGAAGGCTAAACTGATTTTTTGTCACACTAGGTGGTGGCTCCTGGATGGAGGGTAAAGCATCCCCATTCACTCACGTGCAAAGACCAAAATGACCCTAGGTCATAACCCTAACAGGTAGTGGGCTTCTACACCTCTTTTGGGCTGCCTAAAAGGCCTCAAATGGTCATCTCCTACCAGCCCACATGAGGAGGATATCCCAACAAATCTCCCCTCCGACTCATGAGGGGGGCACCGCCATTCCTGCTGCCTTGCAAGATGCTTGTAGCTTCTCATTTGGCAATATATTGGTAATCATATCCGAAACATTGTCGTCGGTATGGATCTTCTCAAGTTTGAGTAACTTGGAACTCACAACATCTCGAATCCAATGATACCTATCATCAATGTGCTTGGTTCGAGAGTGATAGCTTGAATTCTTGGCAAGGTGGATAGCACTTTGATTGTCGCAAAACAGAACATACCTCTCTTGCTTCATGTCGAGCTCTTCTAAAAATTTCTTCATCCACAAAACTTCCTTGCCAGCATCAAATGTTGCTATGTACTCATCTTCTCTAGTTGATGTAGAAACACATTTCTCCAATCTTGATTGCCATGACACTGCTCCCCCTGCATAAGTCATCAGGTATCTAGATGTGGACTTCCTACGATCCTTGTCACCTGCATAATCTGCATCTGTATAGCCCTGCAATACAGGATCACCACTTCCAAAGCATAAACAAGATGTAGAAGTTCCCTTGAGATACCTCAGAATCCACTTCACTGCTTTCGAGTGAGCTTTACCTGGATTTGTCATGAACCGGCTAACAACTCCAATTGCATAGGCAATATCAGGCCTAGTGCATACCATATCATATATCAAACTGCCCACATCACATTGGTAAGGCACTTTCCTCGTTTCTTATTTCTCCTTCTTGCTTGTAGGACATTGTTCTGAATTTAGTTTATGATGGCCTGCAAGCTGAGAGATAACAGATTTTGCAACTTTCATATTGAACCTTTCAAGTACCTTCCTAATGTATTTTCCCTCTCAGAGCTAAAGCAGCTTATTTGATCTATCACGGGAGATCTTCATCCCAAGTATTTTCTTAGCCGATCCTAATTCCTTCATGGCTAATGATTTACACAACGCCTTCTTAAGGAGAGCAATCCTCTTTGTGCCATTTCCAACAATCACCGAGTAAATAGCATACAACTCCTAGTTTACAGGCTATGGTTCGAAAAAACTACCGGATTTTAATTTTTCTCAGAAAACTGCCAAACGTGTGGTTTGCTGTTTCAAAAAACCCAAAATCTTCGTTCTTAAAAAATTAAACAGGTTTATGATAGGTCGGGCCCGCACCTAAACGATCCATCTATTTGACCATGTGTTTGACCGTTAACTGACATGTAGTGCCTACATGTCAGTGTCTAGAAAAGCAATCAGGTCCTCGGAAGTCTTCTGAAAAAGAAATCAGGTCCCTCCTCGGCACCCCCGTGCTCGGACTCCGTGGATGGGTCCTCGTCGCCGCAGCCGCGGTCGCGGTCGTTTTCGCTGTCCTCGTGCTCATCTCAGTGGAACTGTGGACGCACCCCTTTTGCCCTGCATATAAACCAAAGGCTCTGGCCTCCTCCGGTGTGCACCTTCGCCTGGACACCATGAGCTACAAAGGTAGCGTCCGTGGTGCATCCACCAGCCAATCAAATGGCCACCGCTATGCAGCACACCACCGGCTCGAACGCGGCCGTGGCTGACAACGTAGAGATGGTGGAGGCGAGCGAGCTTCGGCGGCAAAACAAGCCGCACGGCGACGGGAGCAGCTCGGCCACCGTAGAGCTCCCTCACGCGTCGTTAGCATGCAGTAATGGCCGTCGTGGAGCTCCCTTCGTCCTCTGCCTCCTCCTAGCGGTGAGCTGTGCGTGGAGCCGCCGTGAAGTCCTGGTCGCGCGACCTCTCTCTCCTCCCTCTTTTTGAGCATGTCGGCCTGAACACTAGCCATGGCATGTGGCGGCCCTTGCTCCTTGCTCCTTGCTCCTGGGCGCGGTAGCCCGTGCTCCTGGGCGCGGCTTGCGGCGGCCCTTGATCGCCTTGCTCATAGGATAGCTCATGGTGGCTCTTGCTCCTGGGCGCCATGGTTGTTGGCCGACGACCGTCACGGGAGCTGCTGGCGCACGGCCACGGGAGGGACCCAATTGCTTTTTTCAAAAGTTTGCACGGACCCGATTTAGTTTTTGAAATTTTGCGGGGACCTGATGGCATTTTTTTAAAGTTTGCAGACACTGACACTGGGACCCACATGTAAGTTAACGGTTAAACGAACGGCCAAATAAACGGATCATTTAGGTATGGGCCCGACTTGTCAAAAACCTATTTAATTTTTTAACAATGAAGATTTTGGTTTTTTAAAACAGCGAACCACATGTTTGGTAGTTTTCTAAGAAAAATTAAAATCCGGTAGTTTTTGGAACCATAGCGTGTAAACTAGTAGTTTTATGTTATTTACTCACAATCAGCATATCATCAACATACAACAAGATAATAATGAAGTCACCCTCGGCGTACCTCTTCATAAAGACACAATGATGAGGTTGTGCTTTATGGTAACCAAGCCGAGTCATAAAAGACTCAAACTTTTTGTACCACTGTCGAGGAGCTTACCTCAAGCCATACGAGCTCTTCTTCAATTTGCGAACTAAGTGCTCCTTGCCTACAACCATGGATCCTTTTGGCTGCTCCATGTATATCTCCTCCTCTAGGTCACCATGCAAGAATGCAGTCTTCACATCAAGTTGTTCAATTTCCAAGTCCATGGTGTCTACCATGCCAAGCACAACTCAGATTAAAGACATCTTGACCACCAGAGAGAATATCTCATCATAATCAATGCCCTTTTTCTCATTGAAACCTTTCACAATCAATCTGGCCTTGTACCTTCGGTGTGAGGTGTTTTCTTCAGTCTTCACTCCGTACACCCACTTGTTCTTGAGTGCTTTCTTGCCCTTCGACAGATTCACCGACTCAAAAGTATCATTCTCATACAGGGATTTCATCTCATCCTGCATGGCTTCTTACCATTCTTCCTTATTCTCATCAGACATTGCCTTCTCATAGCATGAGGGCTCACCCGCATCAGTCATCAACACATGTTGGTGTGCTGGATACTTGGAAGAAGGAATGCGACCTCTATCACTTCTTATTTGTTGCTTCACTGGTGGTGAATCGGGTGGATTTTCGTTGGCATCATCATTACCACCTTCATCATCATCACTTGATGGTTGCTTGTCACTTTGACTTGTACTGCCTTGGTCACTTGCATCTCCACCTTCTTTAGTGTCATCATCTCCCCCATGATTGTCATGCACGAGAGGAGGACTCATTGGATCCATGTCAACCTGAGGTGTGTTGGTCATTGGCTTCTGTGGTTTCCCAATATCTTTTATTGTCGCATCTTCAATGAACACCACATCCTGGCTTCTCACAATTTTCCTCTTGATTGGATCCCATAACCTGTAGCCGAACTCTTCACTTGGTTGGCTGAGGTAGATGCACTGCTTTGTCTTGCTATCAAGCTTGGATCTCTTGTCCCTTGGGACATATGCAAATGCCCTGCAACCGAATACATTCACGTGCTTGTATGATACCTCCTTCCCTGACCAAACTCTCTGAGGAATATCACGTGCAAGAGGAACTGAGGGAGATAGGTTAACCACATACATAGCATTCATCAATGCTTCAGCCCAAAAGGAATTAGGTACATGAGCATGAGAGAGCATGGCTATGACCCTCTTTGTGAGTGCCCTGTTCATTCTCTCTTCAAGACCATTGAGCTGAGGTGTCTTTGGTGGACTCTTATCAAGCCTAATGCCAAACTTCCTTCTATACCTTTCAAAAGGACCTCGATATTCACCACCATTCTCTGATCTCACGCACTTCAATTTCCTGCCACTTTCTCTCTCAACTTTGGCATGGAACTCCTTGAAGGCTTCAAGCGTCTCCTATTTGTGTTTCAGCACATACACAAAAATCCTTCTGGAATGGTCATCAATAAAAGTCACAAAATATAATACTCTTGCTGGAAATATGCCCTAGAGGAAATAATAAAGTGGTTATTATTATATTTCCTAGTTCATGGTAATTGTCTATTATTCATGCTATAATTGTATTAACCGGAAACCGTAATACATGTGTGAATATATAGATCACAATGTGTCCCTAGTGAACCTCTAGTTGGCTAGCTCGTTGATCAGTAGATGATCATGGTTTCCTGATCATGGACATTGTATGTCATTGATAACGGGATCACATCATTGGGAAATTATGTGATGGACAAGACCCGATCCTAAGCATAGCACTAGATCGTGTTGTTCGTCTGCTAAAGCTTTTCTAATGTCATGTATCATTTCCTTAGACCATGAGATTGTGCAACTCCTGGATACCGTAGGAGTGCTTTGGCTGTATCAAACGTCACAACGTAACTGGGTGATTATAAAGGTGCACTACATGTATCTCCGAAAGTGTCTATTGGGTTGCAGGAATCAAGACTGGGATTTGTCACTTCGTGTGGCGGAGAGGTATCTCTAGGCCCACTCGGTAATTCATCATCATATTGAGCACAGTGTGACTAAGGAGTTAGACACGGGAAGATGTGTTACGGAACGAGTAAAGAGACTTGCCGGTAACGAGATTGAACAAGGTATAGGGATACCGATGATCGAATCTCGGGTAAGTATCATGTCGGTAGACAAAGGGAATTGCACACGGGATTGATCGAATCCCCGACATCGTGGTTCATCTGATGAGATCATCGTGGAACATGTGGGAACCAACATGGATATCCAGACCCCGTTGTTGGTTATTGACCAGAGAGGTGTCTCGGTCATGCATGCATGCTTCCCGAACCCGTAGGGTCTACACACTTAAGGTTTGATGACGCTAGGGTTATAGGGAAATAGTGTACGTGGTTATCGAAGGTTGTTCGGAGTCCCGGATGAGATCCCGAACGTCACGAGGAATTCCGGAATGGTCCGGAGGTTATATATATATATATATATATATATATATATATATATATATATATATATATATATATATATATATATATATATATATATATATATATATATATGCTATCAACACTAGCTGGGGTGGTTGCTATCTGAACCGTTTGTTTGCATCAAGATTCTCACTTTCTTGTAGATAAGGTTCTCTCTCTCACATGCACACACACATGCGCGTATCCCAACATATAACGTGCGGCACAAATTGCTTACGCTCCAGCGTAACTTTATATCTTTTCTTTTCTGTATGGTATATGGGCCTAAAGGTGGATGGGAACCATCCCATATGTGGGCTGGTGCGCCACCATAAGCAGCCCAAGGCGCAAGAAGAGGGGAGGTGGGCTAACCCTAGGCGTGGTGGGCTAGCCCACCCTAGGGTGCCACTCCGTTGCTACTGCAACAAAAGACCTTCCAACGGCGCGAGAAACAAGCGTGCTGACGGGAGACCATTCTTGTCTTGATACTCCTGAGCAACGGCACCAGGAATCCTTCTGCTACGGCTACGCCTTTAGGGACTTCCTTGGCAAATATGCAAAGGATTCCCCCGTGGCCTTGGAGCCTTGCATTGGTGTTCCCTCGAAGCGGAAAGGGTGATGTAGCACAGCGGCGGTAAGTATTTCCCTCAGTTTTGAGAACCAAGGTATCGATCCAGTGAAGGATTATCACAAGTACCTGCACAAACACAAATAGCTTGCACCCAACGCTATGAAGGGGTTGTCAATCCCTTATAGATTGTTTGCCAAGTGAGAACTGAAAGCAAAAAGAAACAAAGCAAAGTAAAAGCGAAAGTGGAAACGATAGGTGTGAATAGACCCGGGGGCCGTAGTGTTCACTAGTGGCTCCTCTCATGAAAGCAAGTAGACGGTGGGTGAACGAATTACTGTCGAGCAATTGATAGAACCGCGCAAAGTCATGACGTTATCTATGGCAATGATTATATCTATAGGCATCACGTCCAAAACAAGTAGACCGATACTTTCTGCATCTACTACTATTACTCCACACGTCGACCGCTATCCAGCATGCATCTAGTGTATTAAGTCCAAAAGAACAGAGTAACGCCTTAAGCAAGATGACATGATGTAGATGGACAATCTCATATCTACGATAAAAACCCATCTTGTTACCCTTGATGGCAACAACACGATGCGTGCCTTGTTGCCCCTTCTGTCACTCGAAAAGGTCACCACACGGTATGAACCCAAAACCAAGCACTTATCCCATTACAAGAATCATAGATCTAGTTGGCCAAACAAAACCCAAGACTCGGAGAGACTTACAAGGATATAAAATCATGCATATAAGAAATCAGCAAAGATTCAAATATATATCATAGATAATCTGATCACAAATCCACAATTCATCGGATCTCGACAAACACACCGCCAAATAGGATTACATTGGATAGATCTCTGCTACTCCAACAAAAGACCTTCCAACGGCGCCAGAAACAAGCGTGCTGACGGGAGACTATTCTTGTCTTGATACTCCTCAGCAACGGCACCAGGAATCCTTCTGCTACGGCTACGCCTTTAGGGACTTCCTTGGAAAATATGCAAAGGATTCCCCCGTGGCCTTGGAGCCTTGCGTTGGTGTTCCCTCGTAGCGGAAAGGGTCATGTAGCACAACGGCGGTAAGTATTTCCCTCAGTTTTGAGAACCAAGGTATCGTTCCAGTGAAGGATTATCACAAGTACCGGCACAAACACAAAGAGCTTGCACCCAACGCTATGAAGGGGTTGTCAATCACTTATAGATTGTTTGCCCAGTGAGAACTGAAAGCAAACAGAAACAAAGCAAAGTAAAAGCGAAGGTGGAAACGATAGGTGTAAATAGACCCACGGGCCGTAGTGTTCACTAGTGGCTTCTCTCATGAAAGCAAGTAGATGGTGGGTGAACGAATTACTGTCGAGCAATTGATAGAACCGCGCAAAGTCGTGACGTTATCTATGGCAATGATTATATCTATAGGCATCACGTCCAAGACAAGTAGACCGATACTTTCTGCATCTACTACTATTACTCCACACGTCGACCGCTATCCAGCATGCATCTAGTGTATTAAGTCCAAAAGAACAGAGTAACGCCTTAAGCAAGATGACATGATGTAGATGGACAATCTCATATCTACGATAAAAGCCCATCTTGTTACCCTTGATGGCAACAACACGATGCGTGCCTTGTTGCCCCTTCTGCCACTGGGAAAGGTCACCACACGGTATGAACCCAAAACCAATCACTTCTCCCATTGCAAGAATCATAGATCTAGTTGGCCAAACAAAACCCAAGACTCGGAGAGACTTACAAGGATATCAAATCACGCATATAAGAAATCAGCAAAGACTCAAATATATATCATAGATAATCTGATCACAAATCCACAATTCATCGGATCTCGAGAAACACACCGCCAAAGAGGATTACATCAGATAGATCTCCATGAAGATCATGGAGAACTTTGTATTGAAGATCCAAGAGAGAGAAGAAGCCATCTAGCTGCTAACTACAGACCCGTAGGTCTGAAGTGAACTACTCACGAGTCATTGGAGGGGCGATGATGTTGATGAAGAAGCCCTCCAACTCCAAAGTCCCCTCCGGCAGGGCACCGGGAAGGGTCTCCAGATGAGATCTTTGGGAAACGGAGGCTTGCAGCGGCGGAAAAGTGTTTTCGTGGATGCCCTGATTTTTCTGGATTTTTAGGGAATTTATAGGCCAAAGACCTAGGGCAGGGGAGTGCCAGGGGGCCACAAGCTTGGTTGTCGCGGCCTCCCTCCCGACCGCGGCAACAGGGCTTGTGGGCCCCCTGTGGGCCCACTTTCTTGGCCCTCAAGCCTCCCGATCTTCTTCCGTTCTAGAAAAATTTATTTCGGGGATTTTATTCCGTTTGGACTCCGTTCCAAAATCAGATCTGAAAAGAGTCAAAAACACAGAAAAAACAGGAACTGGCGCTTGGCACTGAATTAATAAGTTAGTCCCAAAAAAGATATAAAAGGTAAACAAAACATCCAAAGTTTACAAGATAACAGCGTGAAACCATCAAAAATTGTAGATACATTTGAGACGTATCATCCCTCCACCCCTTGGCCGCTGCCCCTTTGCCCTAGATGGGCTGCCGCACCCCTTAGGGTGGGAAACCCTAAGGGTGGGCACCCTCCTCCCTCTCCTCCTATATATAGTGAGGGTTTTGGGCTGATTTGAGACAAGAATTCTCTCTCTCTCTCTCTCTCTCTCGGCATAGCCCTACTCCTCTTCCTCCTCGTCCTCCATAGTGCTTGGCGAAGCCCTGTCGGAGTACCACGCAGCTCCACCGTCACCATGCCGTCGTGCTGCCGGAGCTCTCTATCATCCTCTCCTCCCTCCTTGCTGGATCAACGCGTTGGAGACGTCACCGGGCTGCATGTGTGTTGAACATGGAGGCACCTCATTCGGTGCATAGATCAGAATCCACTGCGATCTGAATCCCTGTGAGTATGACTCCATCAACTGCGTTCTAGCAATGCTTCCTCTTAGCGATCTTCAAAGGTATGAAGATGTTCTACCCCTTTGCTCGTTGCTGGTTTCTCCATATATAGATCCTTGCATGACGTAGGATTTTTTTTAAAATTACTATGTTCCCCAACAGTGGCATCCGAACCAAGGTTCTATGTGTAGATTCTACGCACGAGTAGAACATGAAAGTTGTGGGCGCTGATTATGTCAATTTATTGTCGTTCTAGTCTTATCTTGATTCAGCGGAATCATGGGATGAAGCGGCCCGGACCTACTTTACACGTACTCTTACATGAGACTGGTTCCACCGACCGACATGCACTTGTTGCATAAGGTGGCTAGGAGGTGTCTATCTCTCCCACTTTAGTCGGATCGGATTCGATGAAGAGGGTCCTTATTAAGGGTAAATAGCATTTGCATATCAACGTTGTAGCTATCACGTAGGTAATAAGCGTTCTTGCTAGAAACCCTAATCAGCCACGTAAAACTTGCAACAACAATTAAAGGACGTCTAACTTGTTTTTGCAGGGTATGCTATGTGATGTGATATGGCCAAAAGGATGTGATGTTACATATGTGATGTATGATATTGATCATGTTCTTGTAATAGGATTCATAACTTGCATGTCGATGAGTATGACAACCGGCACGAGCCATAGGAGTTGTCTTAATTTATTGTATGAGATGCAACGCCATGTGATTACTTTACTTTATTGCTAAACGTTAGCTATAGTAGTAGAAGTAATAGTTGGCATGACGACTTCACGGAGACACAATGATGGAGATCATGGTGTCATGCCGGTGACAATGGTGATCATGGTGCCCCGAAGATGGAGATCAAAGGAGCAAGATGATATTGGCCATATCATGTCACTATATGATTGCATGTGATGTTTATCATGTTTTTCATCTTATTTCTTAGAACGATGGTAGCAAAGATAAGATGATCCCTCGTTAAAATTAATAGATATTTATTCCCCTAAGTGTGCACCGTTGCGAAGGATCGTTGTCATGAAGCACCACATGATGATCGGGTGTGATAGATTCTAACGTTCGCATACAACGGGTGTAAGCCAGTTTACACACGCAAAATATTTAGGTTGACTTGACGAGCATAGCATGTACAAACATGGCCTTGAATACGGGAGACCGAAAGGTCGAACATGAGTCGTAAGGTTGATACGATCAGCATGGAGATGCTCAGCATTGATGACTAGTCCGTCTCACGTGATGATCGGGCACGGGCTAGTCGATGTGGATCATGTGTCACTTCGATGACTAGAGGGATGTCGATCTGAGTGGGAGTTCATTAGTAATTTGATTACTTGAACATAATTATCATGAACATAGTCTAAAATTGTCTTCACAAATATTGTAGATAAAATGGCCAACACAAATGTCTCATTCAACTTCAACGCGTTCCTAGAGAAAACCAAGCTGAAAGATGATGGGAGAAACTATGCGGATTGGGCTCGTAACTTAAAGCTCATCCTCACTGCTTCCAAGAAGGCATGTCCTTTAATGCACCGCTAGGTGATCCCCCCGTTCTCGCGGCAACCCGGGACGTTAGGAACGACTAGCAGTCGCAGAGTGATGACTACTCTCTGGTTTAGTGTGGCATGCTTTACAGTTTAGAACCGATGCTCCAAAGGTGTTTTGAGCATCACGGAGCATATGAGATGTTCGAGGAGCTGAAACTTGTTTTACAAGCTCATGCCCGGGTCGAGAGATATGAAGTCTCCGACAAGTTCCTTAGATGTAAGATGGAGGAGAATAGTTCTGTTAGTGAGCACATACTCAGAATGTCTGGGCTGCACAACCGCTTGACTTAGCTGGGAGTTGAAATTCCGGATGATGCGGTCATTGACAGAATCCTCCACTCGCTTCCACCTAGCTATAAACGCTTTTTGATGAATTACAACATGCAAGGGATGGAAAAGACTATTCCCGAGTTGTATTCAATGCTGAAATCTGCGGAGGTAGAAATCAAGAAAGAACATCAAGTGTTGATGGTGAATAATACCACCAATTTCAAGAAAGGCAAAGGTAAAAAGATCTTCAAGAAAGATGGCAAAGCAGTTGTCGTGCCCGGTAAACCGGTTGCCGGGAAGAAGCCAAAGAAAGGACCCAAGCCTGAGACTAAGTGCTATTACTGCAAGGGAACCGGTCACTGGAAGCGGAATTGCCCTAAGTACTTAGCGGACAAGAAGGCTGGCAACGTCAAAAGTATATGTGATGTACTTATTATTGATGTGTACCTTACCAACGCTCGTAGCAGCTCCTGAGTATTTGATACCGGTGCTTTACTCACATTTACAACTCTAAGCAGAAACTGCGGAACAAGCGTAGGATGGCTAAGGACGAGGTGACGATGCGCGTCGGGAATGGTTCCAAGGTCGATGTGATAGTCGTCGGCATGCTACCTCTACATCTACCTTCGGGGTTAGTTTTAAACCTTAATAATTGTTATTTAGTACCAGCTTTGAGCATGAACATTGTATCGGGATCTCGCTTGATGCAAGATGGCTACTCATTTAAATCTGAGAATAATGGTTGTTCTATTTATATGAGTGGTATGTTTTATGGTCATGCCCCGCTGGTCAATGGTTTATTCTTGATGAGTCTCAGTCGTGATGTTACACATATTCATAGTGTGAGTACCAAAAGATTAAAGTTGATAATGATAGCCCCACATACTTGTGGCACTGCCGCCTTGGTCATATCGGTGTCAAGCGCATGAAGAAACTCTATACAGATGGACTTTTGGAGTCTCTTGATTTTAAATTATTTCACACATGCAAACCATGCCTCATGGGCAAGATGACCAAGACTCCGTTCTACGAAACAATGGAGCGAGCAACCAACTTATTGGAAATAATACATACCGATGTATGCGGTCTAATGAGCGTTGAGGCTCGCGGTGCCTATCATTATGTTCTCACCCTCACTGATGATTTAAGTAGGTATGGGTATGTCTACTTAATGAAGCACAAGTCTGAAACCTTTGAAAGGTTCAAGGAATTTCGGAGTGAGGTGGAGAATCAATGTGACAAGAAAATAAAGTTCTTACGATCCGATCTTGGAGGAGAATATTCCAGTCACGAGTTTGGCACGTACCTAAGGAAATATGGAATCGTTTCACAACTCGTGCCGCCTGGCACACCACAGCATAATAGTGTGTCTGAACGTTGCAATTTGCACTTTATTGGATATGGTGCAATCTATGATGTCTCTTACTAATTTACTGCTATCATTTTGGGGATATGCATTGGAAACTGCCGCATTCACTTTAAATAGGGCACCGTCTAAATCCGTGGAGACGACACTGTATGAATTATGGTTTGGCAAGAAACCTAAGCTGTCGTTTCTGAAAGTTTGGGGCTGCGATGCTGATGTGAAGAAACTTCAACCAGAGAAGCTCGAAGCCAAAACGGAAAAATGCGTCTTCATAGGATACCCTAAGGAAACTATTGGGTACACCTTCTATCTTAGATCCAAAGGCAAAATCTTGTAGCCAAGAATGGATCCTTTCTAGAGAAAGAGCTTCTCTCGAAAGAAGTGAGTGGGAGGAAAATAGAACTTGATAAGGTAATTGTACCTCCTCTTGAAGTAGAGAGTACCGCAGCGCAAGAAAATGTTTTTGAGGTGCCTACACCGGCAAGAGAAGAAGTTAATGATGATGATCATGACACTTCGGATCAAGTTGCTATTGAACCTCTAAGGTCGACAAGGGTACGTTCCGCACCAGAGTGGTACGGCAACCCTATCATGGAAATCATGTTGTTGGACAACAGCGAACCTTTGAACTATGAAGAAGCGATGGCGGGCCCAGATTCCAACAAATGGCTTGAGGCCATGAAATCCGAGATAGGATCCATGTATGAGAACAAAGTATGGACTTTGGTGGACTTGCCCGATGATCGGCGAGCCATAGAGAATAAATGGATCTTTAAGAAGAAGACTAGCGTGGATGGTAATATGACCATCTATAATGCTCGACTTGTCGCTAAGAGTTATCGACAAGTTCAAGGGATCGACTACGATGAGACCTTCTCACCCGTAGCAATGCTGAAGTCGGTCCGAATCATGTTAGCAATTGGTGCATTTTATGATTATGAAATCTGGAAAATGCACATCAAAACGGCAATCCTGAACCGCTTTCTTAAGGAAGAATTGTATATGATACAGCCGGAAGGTTTTGTCGATCCTAGCAATGCTAACAAGGTATGCAAGCTCCAATGCTCCATCTATGGGCTGGTGCAAGCATCTCGGAGTTGGAACATTCGCTTTGATGAGGTGATCAAAGCGCTTGGGTTTGTACAGACTTATGGAGAAGCCTGTATTTACAAGAAAGTGAGTGGGAGCTCTGTAGCATTTCTCATATTATATGTGGATGACATATTGTTGATGGGAAATGATATATAACTATTGGAAAGCATAAAGGCCTATTTGAATAAGAGTTTTTCAATGAAGGACCTTGGAGAAGCTGCTTACATATTAGGCATCAAGATCTATAGAGATAAATTGAGACGCCTCATAGGTCTTTCACAAAGCACATACCTTGACAAGATATTGAAGAAGTTCAATATGGATAAGGCTAAGAAGGGGTTCTTGCCTGTATTACAAGGTGTGAGGTTGAATACGACTCAATGCCCGACCACGGCAGAAGATAGAGAAAAGATGAGTACCGTCCCCTATGCTTCAGCCATAGGCTCTATTATGTATGCCATGTTGTGTATCAGACCTGATGTGAACCTTTCCATAAGTTTGGTAGGGAGGTACCAAAGTGATCCAGGAATGGATCACTGGACAGCGGTCAAGAACATCCTAAAGTACGTGAAAAGGACTAAAGATATGTGTCTCGTTTATGAGGTATCGAAGAGCTCGTCGTAAAGGGTTACGTCGATGCTAAATTCGACACAGATTCGGATGGCTCCAAGTCACAAACCAGACACGTGGATATTTTGAATAATGGGGCAGTTAGCTGGTGCAGTTGCAAGCAAAACATCATGGCGACATCTACATGTGAAGCGGAGTACATAGCTGCTTCGGAAGCAGCACAGGAAGGAGTCTGGATGAAGGAGTTCATCACCAACCTAGGAGTGATTCCAAGTGCGTCGGGCCCGATGACTCTATTCTGTGACAACACTGGAGCTATTGCCATTGCAAAGGAGCCCATGTTTCTCAAGAAGACCAAACACATAAAGCGCCGCTTCAACTCCATATGTGGATACATCCAGGATGGAGATATAGATATTTGTACAGTACATACGGATCAGAATGTCGCAAATCCGTGGACTAAACCTCTTCCACGAGCGAAACATGATCAACACCAGAACTCTATGGGTGTTCGATTCATCACAATGTAACTATATTATTGACTCTAGTGCAAGTGGGAGACTGTTGTAAATATGCCCTAGAGGCAATAATAAAATGGTTATTATTATATTTCCTAGTTCATGATAATTGTCTATTATTCATGCTATAATTGTATTAACCGAAAACCGTAATGCATGTGTGAATATATAGATCACAATGTGTCCCTAGTGGGCCTCTAGTTGGCTAGCTCGTTGATCAATAGATGATCATGGACATTGGATGTCATTGATAACGGGATCACATCACTGGGGAATGATGTGATGGACAAGACCCAATTCTAAACATAGCATTAGAACGTGTTGTTCGTCTGCTAAAGCTTTTCTAATGTCAAGTATCATTTCCCTAGACCATGAGATTGTGCAACTCCCGGATACCGTAGGAGTGCTTTGGGTGTATCAAACGTCACAACGTAACTGGGTGATTATAAAGGTGCACTGCAGGTATCTCTGAAAGTGTTTGTTGGGTTGCACAAATTAAGACTGGAATTTGTCACTCCGTGTGACGGAGAGGTATCTTTTGGCCCACTTGGTAATTCATCATCATATTGAGCTCAGTGTGACTAAGGAGTTAGCCACGGGATGATGTGTTACGGAACGAGTAAAGAGACTTGCCGGTAACGAGATTGAACAAGGTATAGGGATACCGACGATCGAATCTCGGGCAAGTATCATGCTGATAGACAAAGGGAATTGCATCCGGGATTGATCGAATCCCCGACATCGTGGTTCATCCGATGAAATCATCGTGGAACATGTGGGAACCAACATGGATATCTAGATCCCGCTGTTGGTTATTGACCAGAGAGGTGTCTCAGTCATGCCTGCATGCTTCCCGAACCCATAGGGTCTACACACTTAAGGTTTGATGACGCTAGGGTTATAGGGAAATAGTGTACGTGGCTACCGAAGGTTGTTCGGAGTCTCGGATGAGATCCCGGACATCATGAGGAGTTTCGGAATGGTCCGGAGGTAAATATTTATATATAGGAAGTGAGGAATTGGTCACCAGAAGTGTTTCGACTAACACCGGTAATGTACCAGGACCACCGGAAGGGTTGCGGAGGTCCACCGGGAAGGGACACTAGCCCTGAAGGGGTATATGGGCCTAAAGGTGGGTGGGAACCAGCCCATATGTGGGCTGGTGCGCCACCACAAGCAGCCTAAGTCCCAAGAAGAGGGGAGGTGGGCTAACCCTAGGCGTGGTGGGCTAGCCCACCCTAGGGTGCCACTCCCTCCACCCTTTGGCTGCCGCCCCTTTGCCCTAGATGGGCTGCTACACCCCTTTGGGTGGGAAACCCTAAGGGTGGGCACCCTCCTCCCTCTCCTCCTATATATAGTGAGGGTTTGGGGCTGATTTGAGACAAGAATTCTCTCTCTCTCTCGGCGCAGCCCTACTCCTCTTCCTCCTCGTCCTCCGTAGTGCTTGGCGAAGCCCTGTCAGAGTACCACGCAGATCCACCGTCACCACGCCATCGTGCTGCCGGAGCTCTCCCTTAACCTCCCCTCCCTCCTTGCTAGATCAAGGCGTTGGAGACATCACCGGGCTGCACGTGTCTTGAACGCGAAGGCACCGTCATTCAGTGCATAGATCGGAATACACCGCGATCTGAATCGCTGCGAGTACGACTCCATCAACCGCGTTCTAGCAACGCTTCCGCTTAGCGATCTTCAAAGGTATGAAGATGCTCTACCCCTTTGCTCATTGTTGGTTTCTCCATAGATAAATCCTTGCATGACGTAGGAATTTTTTTGAAATTACTACGTTCCTCAACAGGTCCACCATGAGATTTTTTAGTCATGGAGCAAACATTAGTGTGCACAATATCAATAACATTTTCTGCACGGTGTGGAGGGAGTGTACGAAATGCAATCCTATGTTGTTTGCGACAAAATAATGTGCACAAGGTTTCAAGGATATACCTTTCAACTCAGGGAGGTACTCCATGCAAGCAAGAGCATGCATACCCTTCTCACTCATATGCCCAATCCTCTTTGCCATAATTCCATCGTCTTTTTCAGCAATGTTCAACACCTCATTGCACAAATTAGTTTTAGTAACATAGAGATTTCCTTGCCTACTTCCTCTAGCCACAATCAAAGAGCCTTTGGTCAGCTTCCACTTCCCTTCACCAAAATAACTAGGATGTTTGATATCATCAAGTTTGCCTACTGACAATAAATTCAATCTTATGTCGGGAATGTGCCTCACATCATCGAGCACCAACCTGCAACCAGTATTTGTTTTGATGCATATAGAACCCTTGCCAACAATTGCTGATGAACCACTATTTCCCATCCTTACTTGGCCAAAGAAACCACTAGTGTAAGATGTGAAATACTCTTTGTGTGATGTGATGTGGAAGGATGCACCTGAATCCACAACCCAACTCATGGCATCATCATGAACAACACTATATCATTCATCATCTTCAATTACTAGATACACCTCATCTCTTGCAGTCATGGCTGAGTTGCTCTTAGCCTTTTGCTTGGTTTTCTTTGCAAGTTTCCCCTCTACAACATCTGTTTGGTACTTCCTGCACTCATTATTTATCTGTCCCGGATCGCCACAATGAAAGCAAGTAATATATTTTCTCTATTTTGACTTTGATCTCCCCCTGGATTTATTTCTGTACTGCTGAAATATGGTGTGATCGCATCCACGATTCTCATTCTTCCCATGGGTTTTAGCCACATACACATCAGAAGAAGAGGCATCACCCTTTTCCTTCTTTCTCGCTTCTTCATTCAGCATGCTGTTTTTCACCATCTCCAAAGTCAGCTTATCATCCAGGGCTGAATTGCTAAGTGACACAACAAGCGTGTTCCAACTATCATGCATGGAACTCAGTACCAACAATGCTTGCACCTCATCCTCAAAGTTGATCTTCATGGCTGAAAGTTGATTTAAATGGCATTGGAAGACATTCGAGTGCTCAATCACACTGTGCCATCTCAGTACTCAAGCTTTGCAAGTCTCTTGATCACCGAGGCCTTGTTCATTGATGTCTTCCTCTCATACATAGACTACAACTTCTGCCACATCTCATATGCATTTGTGTCATTTGCAACATCGTGAAATATATTGTGGTTTATGTACAATCGAATCATACCTACTGCCTTTCTATGTAGCACTCTCCATTCTTCTTCCGTGACTCCTGTGGGTATCTTGTCTTCCACAATCGGCTCATACAAATCCTTGCAATAAAGGATGTCTTCCATCATGGGCTTCCATAATGAGTAATTTGAAGAATCAAGTTTTATCATGCCACTTGTAGTAGCACTTTCTTACAAAGCCATTGTGAACAGCGCTCCCAGCAACAATCAAGCAACTGGGATTAGCAACCTTCGAAGCAACCAAAGATCTGATGCCACAAGTGCCCTATGCGCCAAGGAGAAGAAAATCAAGAGAGAAATAAAAAAAAAGGAGGAGGTGGGAAGGAAGGGGGACTCCCTCCCACCAAACCTAGTCCAACTCGGTTTGGGGGGGGAGAGTCCTCCCCCTTGGACTCGGCCGACCCCCTTGGGGCTCCTTGAGCCCCAAGGCAAGGCCCCCTCCCTCCCACCTATATATACGGAGGTTTTAGGGCTGATTTGAGACGACTTTTTCCACGGCAGCCCGACCACATACCTTCACGATTTTTCCTCTAGATCGCGTTTCTGCGGAGCTCGGGCGGAGCCCTGCTGAGACAAGGTCATCACCAACCTCCGGAGCGCCGTCACGCTGCCGGAGAACTCTTCTACCTCTCCGTCTCTCTTGCTGGATCAAGAAGGCCGAGATCATCGTCGAGCTGTACGTGTGCTGAACGCGGAGGTGCCGTCCGTTCGGTACTGGATCGTGGGACTGATCGCGGGATTGTTCGCGGGGCGGATCGAGGGACGTGAGGACGTTCCACTACATCAATCGCGTTCTCTAACACTTCTGCTGTACGGTCTACAAGGGTACGTAGATCACTCATCCCCTCTCGTAGATGGACATCACCATGATAGGTCTTCGTGCGCGTAGGAAAATTTTTGTTTCCCATGCGACGTTCCCCAATAGTTGCATCATGAGCTAGGTTCATGCGTAGATGTCTTCTCGAGTAGAACACAAAAGTTTTTGTGGGCGGTGATGTGCGTTTTGCTGCCCTCCTTAGTCTTTTCTTGATTCCGCGGTATTGTTGGATTGAAGCGGCTTGGACCGACATTACTCGTACGCTTACGAGAGACTGGTTTCATCGTTACGAGTAACCCCCTTTGCTCAAAGATGACTCGCAAGTGACGGTTTCTCCAACTTTAGTTGAATCGGATTTGACCGAGGAGGTCCTTGGATGAGGTTAAATAGCAACTCATATATCTCCGTTGTGGTGTTTGCGTAAGTAAGATGCGATCCTACTAGATGCCCTTGGTCACCACGTAAAACATGCAACAACAAAATTAGAGAACGTCTAACTTGTTTTTGCAGGGTATGCTTGTGATGTGATATGGCCAATGATGTGATGTGATATATTGGATGTATGAGATGATCATGTTGTAATAGAAATATCGACTTGCACGTCGATGGTACGGCAACCGGCAGGAGCCATAGGGTTGTCTTTATACTAACGTTTGTGCTTGCAGATGCGTTTACTATTTTGCTAGGATGTAGCTTTGGTAGTAATAGCATGAGTAGCACGACAACCCCGATGGCAACACGTTGATGGATGATCATGGTGTGGCGCCGGTGACAAGAAGATCGTGTCGGTGCTTTGGTGATGGAGATCAAGAAGCACGTGATGATGGCCATATCAGGTCACTTATGAATTGCATGTGATGTTAATCCTTTTATGCACCTTATTTTGCTTAGAACGATGGTAGCATTATGAGGTGATCTCTCACTAAAATTTCAAGACGAAATTGTGTAATCCCCGACTGTGCACCGTTGCTACAGTTCGTCGTTTCGAGACACCACGTGATGATCGGGTGTGATAGACTCAACGTTCACATACAACGGGTGCAAAACAGTTGCGCACGCGGAACACTCGGGTTAAGCTTGACGAGCCTAGCATGTGCAGACATGGCCTCGGAACACATGAGACCGAAAGGTCGAGCATGAATCGTATAGTTGATATGATTAGCATAGAGATGCTTACCACTGAAACTATTCTCGACTCACGTGATGATCGGACTTGAGATAGCGGATTTGGATCATGTACCACTCAAATGACTAGAGAGATGTACTTTTTGAGTGGGAGTTCTTAAGTAATATGATTAATTGAACTAATTGTCATGAACATAGTCTAATGGTCTTTGCGAATTACGATGTAGCTTGCGCTATAGCTCTACTGTTTTTTATATGTTCCTAGAGAAAATTTAGTTGAAAATTGATAGTAGCAACCTTTGCAGACTGAGTCTGTAAAACCGAGGATTGTCCTTGTTGCTGCGCAGAAGGCTTATGTCCTTAATGCACCACTCGGTGTGCTGCACCTCAAGCGTCATCTCTGGATGTTGTGAACATCCGACATACACGTTTCTGATGACTACACGATAGTTCAGTGCAAAGTACTTAATGGCTTAGAAGCAAGGCACCAAAAACGTTTTAAAACGTCACGGAACATAAGTGATGTTCTAAAGAGATGAAATTGTGATTTCATGCTTGTGCCCTTGTTAAGAGGTACGAGACCTCCAACAAGATTCTTTGACCACAAAGTAAAGGAGAAAAGCTCAATCGTTGAGCGTGTGCTCAGATTGTCTGAGTACGACAATCACTTGAATCAAGTGGGAGCTAATCTTCCAGATGAGATAGTGATGGTTCTCCAAAAGTCAGTGCCACCAAGCTTTGAGAGCTTCGTGATGAACTATGACATATCAAGGATAGATACAATGATCCTTGAGCGATTCGCGATGTTCGACACTGCGAAAGTAGAAATCACGAAGGAGCATCAATAGTTGATGGTTTGAAAAACCACTAAGTTTCAAGAAAGGCGAGGGCTAGAAGGGATACTTCGTGAAACGGCAAAACAGTTGCTGCACTAATGAAGAGACCCAAGATTAAACCCAAACCCGAGACTAAGTGCTTCTGTAATAAGGGGAACAGTCACTGAGGCGGAGCAACTCTAGATACTTGGTAGATAAGAAGGCTGGCAAAAGTCGAGAGAAGTATATTTGATATACATAATGTTGATGTGTACTTTACTAGTACTCCTAGTAGCACGAGGGTATTGGATACCGGTTCGGTTGCTAAGTGATTAGTAACGCGAAATGAAAGCTACGGCGTAAACGGAGACTAGCTAAAGGCGAGGTGACGATACGTGTTGGAAGTGTTTCCAAGGTTGATATGATCAAACGTCGCACGCTCCCTCTACCATCGGGATTGGTGTTGAACCTAAATAATTGTTATTTGGTGCTTGCGTTAAGCATGAACATGATTGGATCGTGTTTATTGCAATACGATTATTCATTCAAAGAGAATAATGGTTACTCTATTTGCTTGAATAATCACCTTCAATGGTTTATTGAATCTCGATTGTAGAGTTACACATTGGTGCCAAAAGATACGAGTTAATGATGATAGTACCACTTACTTGTGGCACTGCCGCTTGAGTCATGTTAGTATAAATTGCATGAAGAGGCTCCATGCTGATGGATCTTTACTCACCTGATTTCGAATCACTAGTGGCATGCAAATCATACCACATGAGCAAGGCCTTGTTTTCATTGAGATGAAACAAGATAGTAACTTGTTGGAAGTGATACATTATGATGTATGCAGTCCAATGAGTGCTGAGGCACGCAGTGGATATCATTATGTTCTTACTTCACTGACGACTTGAGTAGATACAGGAGTATTTACTTAATGAATCACAAGTCTGAAATATTGTAAAGTTCAATTCCGTTTCAGAGTGAAGTTCGTCGTAACAAGAGGATGAACTATCTACGATACGATCATAGAAATGAATATCTGAGTTACGAGTTTTTGGTACACAGTTAAGACAAAGTGGAAATTGTTTCACAGTTCATGCCACCTGGAACATCATAGTGTGATGATGTGTCTGAACGTCATAGCCACGCACTATTTAGTATGGTGCATGTTGTGATGTCTCTTATCGAATTACCACTATCGTTTATGGGTTATGCATTAGAGACAACCGCATTCACTTTAAATAGGGCACCGCGTATTTCCGTTGAGATGACACAGTATAGACTGAGGTTTAGAGAAATCTAAAATGTCGTTTCTTAAAAGTTTGGGGCTTCGACACTTATGTGAAAAAGTTTCAGTGTGATAAGCTCGAACCCAAAGCGGATAAATGCATCTTCATAGGATATCCAAAACAGTTGGGTACATCTCCTATCTCAGATCCGAAAGCAAAGTGTTTGTTTCTAGAAACGGATCCTTTCTCGAGAAAAGGTTTCTCTCGAAAGAATTGACTGGGAGGGTAGTGGAACTTGATGAGGTTATTGAACCATCACTTCAACCAGTGTGTAGCAGGGCGTAGGAAGTTGTTCCTGTGGCGCCTACACCAATTGAAGTGGAAGCTGATGATGGTGATCATTGAGCTTCGAATCAAGTTACTACAAACCTCGTAGGTCGACAAGGTCGCGTACTGCTACAGAGTAGTACGGTAACCCTGTCTTGAAGGTCATGTTGTTGAGCAACAGTGAACCTACGAGTTATGGAGAAAGCGATGGTGGGCCCAGATTCCGACAAATGGCTGGAAGCCATGAAATCCGAGAGAGGATCCATGTGTGAAAACAAAGTGTAGACTTTGGTAGAACTACTTTATGGTCATGGGACTATTGAGTAAAATGGATCTTTAAAAGAAGACAGACGATGATGATGATAAGTCACTATTAAGAAAAGCTCGACTTGTCGCAAAGATGTTTTCGACAAGATCAAACAGTTGACTATGATGAGTCTTTCTCACTCGTAGCGATGCTAAAGGTCTGTTAGAACTATGTTAGTAGTTGCTGCATTATTTATGAAATATTGCACGTAGGATGTCAAAACATTGTTTCCTCGACGGTTTCCTTGAGTAAACATTGTATGAGATACAACCATGAGGTTTTGTCGATCCTAAGGATACTAACAAGTATGCAAACTCCAGCGATCCTTCAATGGACTGGTGCAAGCATCTCGGAATTGGAATAAGCACTTTGATGAGATGATCAAAGATTTTGGGTGTGTACAAGGTTTATGAGAAACTTGTATTTCCAAAGAAGTGAGTGGGAGCACTATAGAATTTCTGATAAGTATATGTGGTTGACATATTTTGGATCAGAAGTAATGTAGAATTTCTGTAAAGCATACAAGGTTGTTTGAAAGGAGTTTTCAAAGGAATACCTGGATTGCACTACTTGAACGTTGAGCATCAAAGATCTATGGAGATGGATCAAAAGCGCTTAATGAAAGTTTCAATAAGATGCATGCCTTGACAAGTTTTTGAATGAGTTCAAAATAGATCAGCAAGGAAGGAGTTCTTGGTTGTGTTGTAAGGTGTGAATTTGAGTAAGACTCAAAACCCGACCACGGCAGAATAAAGAGAATAGACGAAGGTCGTCTTCTATGCCTTAGCCGTAGAATCTAAAGTATGCCATGCTGTGTATCGCACCTAATGTGTACCTTGACTCAAAGTCTGTTGAGGGTACAGAGAGTGATCCATGATTGAATCACTAGCAACGGTCAAAATTTATCCTTAGTAACTAATGGACTAAGGAATTTTTCTCGATTATGGAGGTGGTTACAGAGTTCGTCGTAAAGGGTTACGTTGATGCAAGTTTTGACACTAATCCGAATAACTATGAGTAGTGAAACGGATTCGTATAGTAGAGTATATATTTGGAGCATTTCCGAATAGCACGTAGTAGCAGCATCTATAAGATGACATAAAGATTTGTAAAGAACACACGGATCTGAAAGTTTCAGAACCGTTGACTGAAACCTCTCTCACGAGCAAGACGTGATCAGACCCCAGAACTATATGGGTGTTGGATTCGTTGGAATCACATGGTGATGTGAACTAGATTATTGACTCTAGTGCAAGTGGGAGACTGTTGGAAATATGCCCTAGAGGCAATAATAAATTAGTTATTATTATATTTCTTAGTTCATGATAATCGTTTATTGTCCATGCTATAATTGTATTGGTTGGAAACACAATACTTGTGTGGATACATAGACAAAACACTGTCCCTAGTAAGCCTCTAGTTGACTAGCTCGTTGATCAAAGATGGTCAAGGTTTCCTGGCCATGGGCAAGTGTTGTCACTTGATAACGGGATCAAATCATTAGGAGAATCATGTGATGGACTAGACCCAAACTAATAGACGTAGCATGTTGATCGTGTCATTTTGTTGCTACTGTTTTCTGCGTGTCAAGTATTTGTTCCTATGACCATGAGATCATATAACTCACGGACACCGGAGGAATGCTTTGTGTGTATCAAACGTCGCAACGTAACTGGGTGACTATAAAGATGCTCTACAGGTATCTCCGAAGGTGTTCGTTGAGTTAGTATGGATCGAGACTGGGATTTGTCACTCCGTGTGACGGAGAGGTATCTCGGGGCCCACTCGGTAATACAACATCACACACAAGCCTTGCAAGCAATGTGACTTAGTGTAAGTTGCGGGATCTTGTATTACGGAACGAGTAAAGAGACTTGCCGGTAAACGAGATTGAAATAGGTATGCGGATACTGACGATCGAATCTCGGGCAAGTAACATACCGAAGGACAAAGGGAATGACATACGGGATTATATTAATCCTTGGCATTGAGGTTCAAACGATAAGATCTTCGTAGAATATGTAGGATCCAATATGGGCATCCAGGTCCCGCTATTGGATATTGACCGAGGAGTCTCTCGGGTCATGTCTACATAGTTCTCGAACCCGCAGGGTCTGCACACTTAAGGTTCGACGTTGTTTTATGCGTATTTGAGTTATATGGTTGGTTACCGAATGTTGTTCGGAGTCCCGGGTGAGATCACGGACGTCACGAGGGTTTCCGGAATGGTCCGGAAACGAAGATTGATATATAGGATGACCTCATTTGATTACCGGAAGGTTTTCGGAGTTATCGGGAATGTACCGGGAATGACGAATGGGTTCCGGGAGTTCACCGGGGGGGTCCACCCACCCCGGGGAAGCCCATAGGCCTTGGGGGAGACACACCAGCCCTTAGTGGGCTGGTGGGACAGCCCACAAGTGCCCTATGCGCCAAGGAGAAGAAAATCAAGAGAGAAAGAAAAAAAAAGGAGGAGGTGGGAAGGAAGGGGGACTCCCTCCCACCAAACCTAGTCCAACTCGGTTTGGGGGGGAGAGTCCTCCCCCTTGGACTCGGCCGACCCCCTTGGGGCTCCTTGAGCCCCAAGGCAAGGCCCCCTCCCTCCCACCTATATATACGGAGGTTTTAGGGCTGATTTGAGACGACTTTTTCCACGGCAGCCCGACCACATACCTCTACGGTTTTTCCTCTAGATCGCGTTTCTGCGGAGCTCGGGCGGAGCCCTGCTGAGACAAGGTCATCACCAACCTCCGGAGCGCCGTCACGCTGCCGGAGAACTCTTCTACCTCTCCGTCTCTCTTGCTGGATCAAGAAGGCCGAGATCATCGTCGAGTTGTACGTGTGCTGAACGCGGAGGTGCCGTCCGTTCGGTACTGGATCGTGGGACTGATCGCGGGATTGTTCGCGGAGCGGATCGAGGGACATGAGGACGTTCCACTACATCAACCGCGTTCTCTAACGCTTCTGTTGTACGGTCTACAAGGGTACGTAGATCACTCATCCCCTCTCGTAGATGGACATCACCATGATAGGTCTTCGTGCGCGTAGGAAAATTTTTGTTTCCCATGCGACGTTCCCCAACACCCCCCCCCCTCGGCCCCTCCTCCCCACGCCGCAGCCCCTCGCCCCTGCCCAGCCACCACCTCGCTGGAGCAGCTCCAGAAGAAAATCGCCACCACCCCCCGCGCCACCACTCGCCTCCCGCCCCAACCGACGCCGCCACGAGCACCCCCTCGTCCCCCGCAACCCATTTTTGCCCCTAGCCCAAGCCCTCGCCGCCTCATCACCACCCCACGCCACCTCGCCGGAGTTGGAGCCGGCCAAAACTACTGGAGCCTCCCCTGCACGCCCTGGTCCCCGAGCCACCTTGCCGTCGCCGCCATCCGAAGGAGGAGCATCGCCACCGCCTCCTGGACCCTCCAGACGCCGCCGGAGACCCATCCCCGTCAACCTCCACTTCACTGTTCGACGGAGAAGAACCAGCACCGGCAGCCACCAACGTGAGCAACCCCACCCCCTCTCTTAGCCGTTTGATCAAAATCCCACGCGTAAGATTAGATCTGAAGGTACCCCTTCGGTTTTGTTAAGAAAACCGTTCGGTTTTCTATTAGAAATAGTTAGTCGAAACAATTTCTTCTACTTAGCGGCCATCCGCTCGTTTATGTAACGAACACACACTCTTAGGCCAATCAGAGCACGCCACATGGACCCCCGCTCACTAATTAGCTATTCAGTTTTTTTTTAGTTTTAATTCCAAAATAGAGAATTTTTCAATCTTGTTTTGATCATAACTTTTGATCCAGAATTCCAATGGAGTTGAAACTTCTTCGAGTAGATCACAATTTTTCTGTAGTTTTCAAAAACATATAATTTGTCTATGTTTGAAATTTGCAAATTTGAATTAGATCAGATTTAATTTAAACCTTGTTTTGCTTATTCCAGGAGTTTAAAAATAGATTTTTATTTATTATTTTTTCTACTGCTTCCTAGTGATTATATATTTCTGTAGTATAAGTTTCAAATTTTGTTAAATATTTTTACTTGGGGTTTTAACAGAAACAATTTCTGCCTTAGTTACGTGAAGTGAATTCTTTCACTTTATGCCATAGCTACTTTATGCTTGTGATGTTATTTTACTTGTTGATGATTGTAGTGCTTATGGTGTGTATTTGTTTGTATCGGTAGATCACCCAGAGTGCGAAGCTTGTTACTTAGAAGCGCTCGATCAAGACAACTATCATCAAGGCAAGTCATTTTGATCATACTATCGCCTATGTTTTCTATGCATGGTAGTTTCACCTTTCTTTGCCCAATTGCATGCTGATTAGGTACTTGGAAATTATAGTTATAGGTTGTAGTATCATGTGGTAGGCACACAACAACCCCGATACTTGGCCCGGGACGACAAATTTCATATTGCTATGCTTGAGTAGATGGGAT
The DNA here is from genome assembly GCF_904849725.1 of Hordeum vulgare subsp. vulgare. Taxonomy (NCBI): domain Eukaryota; kingdom Viridiplantae; phylum Streptophyta; class Magnoliopsida; order Poales; family Poaceae; genus Hordeum; species Hordeum vulgare. Next base: position 501,826,645 of record NC_058523.1, on the reverse strand, counting down.
TCTGGTTGAGTGCATAACACGAGTGATGCGAGGATAACTAAATAACCAAGACCGGTTAAGTCAAGATTTTCAAGACCTCGTGAAGCAATGCAACTCTGGGTGAAGGACGGTTTGACGGGCTCCCTGGAGAAACCAGTGGACGACCTCGGGATGCTTGGAGACGTGCCATGACATCTTGCGGAAAGCTTCACCCAGGCTCAAAGAGACGGACGGAGGCTTCAAGACCCAAGGCTTACCTGCACAGCCACAAGTCATTATGGGCTCTGGCTTGGTTGGACAACGCGACGACTCTGGACAGGCGGTGCTAGCAGATGTATAAGAATGGTAGGAATGGATGGGCACCGACGGGGATTCAGAGGGACCCGTTGAAAGACCATGTTTTGATCATCCGGTCTTCAAACACCCTGAACTGCGAGGACATACCCGGAGGCGATCAAATCTTGTGGGGAACGTGTGCAAAACTCTGCGAAGTGCCCAAACCTAATCGATTAGCCGTGTCCACGGTCATAGACAACTTGAGCCGAAGGCATTGAAATTTTCCTGAACTCTCAACACAACTTAATAATGATGTGGGAATTATCAACAACTCGGGTATGAGAATTGGTTGGCAGAACCATCTCGTTAACAACAAACAATGTAGTAATATTTTGTTTTCAGCCCTCTCTTGTTGTAGGAGAAAATTTGCTTTATGCTAAAACTTATATCCCCACCTGCCATATATGCATGTAGAGATAGTTGGTTATTATTTTTCCCCTCTCTTTGATGACTTGCCGGCATATTCCATATGCTAACCTACACGGCTGCAACGTATCATGTTGCAGAGTACTTTTTCGACCAGGAGTGAGGCCTGGAGTCGGATGGACTCATCTACCTGATGCTTCCGCTAGTCTTCGTTAGATATCTCATGAGATGGCCTTCAGCCACTTTATTATAATTCATTATTGTAATAAAGTACTCGTTATGAGATTTCGATTAATAAAGCTGTGTGATTGAACTCTTGATATATACATTGATGTATTGAGTGTGTACCAGCATGATCTTGGGATGGTACAGAAACACTAGAGGCTTGACTCGTATTGAGTCGGGTCGCTACAGAAATGGTATCAGATCCCACGCTGACCGTAGGACGTAACCTCTAGGAATGGAAAAGCCTTAGGAAGAAAACTATTTTCTTATGTCTATAAATCCTCTATTTCCTCTTCTGATCATTTCTGACTTCTCTCCGATTTTCCAATGTTTTAGATGGCCACCTTCATCCCCGTTAAGTTCACGGAGTTTTGCCAGCCCGACGCCACTATGCCTTTCGGAAAGGAGCTGATACAGATCACCAAGGACTTGAGGATTGCTCTGCCGACTATCACAGGGAAGCCTACTTAGTCTTACCTGGAGGATTCATGCTACAGGATTGAGGTGCACGTTCCCGGAAGGACATTCGAGCCGCGCACTGAGCCTGTGGACTTCAAGTTCATCGCACCCAACTGGATTCTCGGAAGGGACATGGCGGTCCATTGTGCACTCGGACGTATCAAGGAAGTGTACAGAGGCTGCCCTATTTCACCGGACCTATTCACGGTATCCCGGAGAGGAGAAGATGGAGAAATCATCTCAAGCAAGACTAAGGACTCTCTCCTGTCCTATGCCCAGACCTTGGAGAAGCACAGCGGGACTCTGGAGCATCTTGTGATCAAGGACGCTAGGAAGATCAAGCAACTGTCGCTCCGCGAACTCGAACTCGAAGAAGCAGCCCGGGAAGCCCACTATGAGCACGAATTGGAGGTGAAGGACTTCCTGGAGAGGATCGAGAAGCTGAAGACTCGTGTCGCATACCTGGAGGAGGAACTGGACATGGGCGAGAACCTTCATCCCGAAGGAGACGTAGCCCCCTTGATCAGCAATGAGGAGGACTATGAAGAAAGCTCCACCGAAGGACCCACCACCATGCTTTTCTGAGGAGGACACTTAGACTAGTCCACCAAATTTATCTTGTCGTTAAACGCTTAGGCCGATGTTTAGGTTATCAAATTTTGTATCCCCGTGTGTGAACCTTTTGTGATGGTATTGAATAAAATGTGTGGTGTGATACTTGTTTGTTGCATTTCATATGGGTAGTGTAATTACTCTTTAGACCATTGTTCTATGCTAATCTCACCCCTCTACAAACACCAGATGCCTCCGAGATGTGCCCCTGCTTCCAACTTTCCGGCGGAGCTCACTCAGTTGATTCAGCAACAGAATACCCTGATGCAGCTGATCATCCAGAACCAGAACAATAACAACAACCATCATCCACCCCAGGCCGACAATCTCACCCGTTTCCTGAGGTTGAACCCTCCGACTTTTTCCAGCAGCATTGAGCCCATTGTGGCAGATGAATGGCTCCGCAAGATGGGCGGGAACTAATCACTGCTGGTTGTACTGAAGCTGAGAAGGTGCGCTTTGTCGCGCATCAACTTGAAGGCCCTGCAGCTGCATGGTGGGAGAACTACACCACCACATACCCCATTGCTGGAGTCACTTGGGAGCAGTTCAAGCAAGCCTTCCACACCGCACATGTCTCAGCTGGGGCCATGAGTCTGAAGAAGCGTGAGTTTCGCAACTTACGCCAGGGAAATCGCTCCGTTGCTCAGTATGTTGATGAATTCAGCATGCTCGCCCGTTATGCACTTGGAGATGTGGCCGATGATGCGGCTAAGCAGGAAAAGTTCTTGGAGGGACTCAATGATGAGCTGAGCATTCAGCTAACTGTAGCCAACTTCAACAACTACCAGGAGCTGGTAGATAAGGCCCTCATCTTGGAGGGGAAACATCAGCAGATGGAGAACCGCAAGCGGAAGTATGGCAATGGAAAGTTCAACTCCGGCACTCAGCAGAAGCCTCGCTACACCCCCTATTCAGGGAATACCGGGACTGGATCCGGTAAGTTTGGAGGACACGTCCAGCATAACCACCCAGTGCACAACCATGGAGGCCACAACCATGGAGGAAATGGGAACCACCGCAACAACAACAACTTCAGCAATGGCGGTACCGGCACTCAGCATCATTCAGCTCTAGCTCAGAAGGATCTAAATCACATCACCTGCTTCAAGTGTCAGAAGACGGAACACTATGCCACTGAATGTCCCCAGAACAAGCAGGGAAATGGAAACGGCAACGGCAACTCTGCAGCAAAGAAGCCCAATCCTTTTCCTCGAGCTCAGGTGAATCACATCGATGTTGAAGAGGTCTATGATCACCCCGATACTGTGGTTGGTAAGTTTTTGCTAAATTCACGTCCAGTATTGGTACTTTTTGATTCTGGTGCAACGCATTCATTCATATCAAGGGTAGTTGTGGAAAAGTATAGTTTGCCAACTAGAACCCTCAGCCGGCCTATTAAGGTCAGTTCCCCAGGAGGCATGATGACAGCCGGGATAGGATGCCATGCTTTGAGTCTCAACATCGGGAACCATAAGTTTCCCACCGACCTCATCGTATTAGAGTCTTAGGGATTGGATGTAATCCTAGGCATGGATTGGTTGGCCAAGTACGAAGGGAATATTGATTGTGCCCTTAAGTCTATTTTGCTCACCACCCCCAAGCAAAAGCGGATTAAGTATGTGTCTCAGCGCCCGACATGGAGTAAACGGGTAAACTCACTCACGGGAGTAGTCTAGGAGGAAGTACAGATTGTCCAAGAATACCCAGATGTATTTCCGGAGGAATTGTCGGGCATGCCACCTGATAGAGAGATTGAGTTCCTGATTGAGCTATTACCCAGAACATCCCCGATATCCAAGAGACCCTATCAGATGCCCGCAAATGACTTGGTAGAAATCAAGAAGCAAATTAAGGAGTTGTTGGACAAAGGGTATATTCGCCCAAGTTCTTCACCCTGGGGAGACCCAGTGCTCTTGGTTGAAAAGAAGGATAAGTCCTTGAGAATGGTTGTCGATTATCGTGCATTGAACGAGGTGACCATCAAGAACAAGTATCCCTTGCCGATGATCAATGATATGTTTGACCAGTTAGTTGGAGCCCGAGTGTTCTCTAAGATCGATCTTCGATCCGGGTATCATCAGCTGAAGATTCGTGAACAGGATATACCCAAGACAGCCTTCACCACTCGGTACGGCTTGTATGAGTACACGGTCATGTCATTTGGACTGACTAATGCTCCGGCATATTTTATGAATCTGATGAACAAGGTATTTATGGAATACTTGGACAAGTTTGTCGTGGTGTTCATCGATGACATACTGATATTCTCCAAGAATGAGGAAGAACACAAGGAACATCTGCGTCTAGTTCTGGAGAAACTTCGAGAGCATCAGCTGTATGCAAAGTTCGGCAAATGTGAATTTTGGTTGAAGGAAGTCGGATTCCTCGGACACGTCATTTCAGGAGAAGGAATAGCAGTAGACCCTGCCAAGGCCGCAGCAGTCACCGAATGGGTAGCACCCACTTCAGTTAAGGAGATCCGCAGTTTCCTCGGACTTGCCGGATATTACCGGAGGTTCATTGAGAATTTCTCAAAGATCGCCAAGCCCATGACAGAGTTGTTGAAGAAGGAGTCCAAGTATGTTTGGACCGAGGAATGTGAAACCAGTTTTCAAGAGTTGAAGAAACGTCTGGTTACAGCCCCAGCGCTGATATTGCCGAACATTCGGAAGGATTTCTAGGTTTACTGTGACGCTTCTCGTCAAGGACTCGGAGGAGTGCTCATGCAAGAAGGTAAAGTTGTAGCCTATGCATCAAGACAGCTCAGACCCCATGAGTTGAATTATGCCACGCATGACTTGGAGCTAGCAGCCGTAGTGCACGCTCTCAAGACCTGGAGACATTTCCTGATCGGAAATAGTTGTGATGTTTACACTGATCACAAGAGCCTGAAATATATCTTCACGCAGAAGGAGTTGAACCTCAGACAGAGGAGATGGCTAGAATTGATCAAGGACTATGACATGAGATTGCATTATCACCCAGGCAAGGCAAATGTTGTAGCCGATGCCTTGAGCCGCAAGAGTTATGTGAACACACTCATAGCGGGAGGGTTACCCCAGGAGTTAGCTGATGATCTCCGAGAACTCAAATTGGAAATAGTTCCAAGAGGATTTGTAGCCACACTGGAAATTCAGTCCACTTTGACAGAAACGATCCGCGAAGCTTAGAAATCAGACAAGGAGATAGTTGAGATTAAGCAGAAAATGAAAGACGGGAAGGCTAAAGGTTTTCGTGAGGATGAACAAGGAACTTTATGGTTTGAGGATCGCATTTATGTGCCCAATGATCTCGAACTCAGGAAGTTGATACTTCAGGAGGCCCATGATTCCCCGTACTCGATACACCCCGGCAACACCAAGATGTATCTGGATCTGAAAGAAAGTTTCTGGTGGATAGGAATGAAGAAAGACATTGCCGAGTTTGTAGCAATATGTGATGTTTGTCAGCGAGTAAAAGTCGAGCATCAGAAGCCAGCAGGTTTTCTTCAACCTCTGCTGATACCCGAGTGGAAATGGGAAAATCTTGGTATGGACTTCATCACAGGATTACCCAGGACCCGTTCTGGCTATGATTCTATTTGGGTTGTGGTCGATCGTTTGACCAAGGTAGCTCACTTCATTCCCGTGAAGACTACTTACACGAGTGCCAAGCTGGCCAAGATATATATGACTAGGATCGTATGTTTGCATGGAGTACCAAAGAGTATTGTGTCAGATAGAGGGACTTAGTTCACATCAAAATTTTGGCACCAACTGCATGAAACCTTGGGAACGAGATTGGAGTTCAGTACAGATTTTCACCCACAGACAGATGGACAGACCGAGAGAGTCAATCAGATTCTGGAGGACATGTTGAGAGCTTGCGCACTAGACTATGGGTCTAGTTGGGATGACAATTTGCCTTATGCCGAGTTCTCATACAACAACAGCTATCAGACTAGTCTGAAGATGGCCCCTTTCGAAGCTCTATACAGAAGGAGGTGCAGAACACCGTTGATGTGGGATGGAGTTGGAGACCGACAACTTTTTGGTCCCGACCTTATCCGAGATTCTGAAGAGAAGGTCAAGATGATTCGTGACCGACTCAAGATAGCTCAGTCCAGGCAGAAAAGTTATGCTGACAGCAAACGCAAGGAGGTAACATACGAAGTGGGAGACCGAGCATATCTTCGGGTGTCTCCACTTCGAGGGATCAAGAGATTTGGTGTGAAAGGAAAGTTAGCACCCCGATTCATTGGCCCCTACAAAATTCTTGAACGTAGAGGCGAAGTTGCATATAAACTGGAATTGCCGGAAGGATTCTCCGGAGTTCATGATGTCTTCCATGTTTCCCAGTTGAAGAAATGCCACGCTGAGATGGCTGATGTTCCGTTGAGAGATACAGTGCCCCTAGAGGCCATACAGCTTGACAGTGATCTGACGTATGAAGAGAAACCCGCCAGGATTCTCGAGAACGCCAACAGAGTTACCCGCAGCAAGATCATCAAGTTTTGCAAGGTGTTGTGGAGCCACCACACCGAGGAAGAAGCCACCTGGGAACGAGAAGAAGATCTTCGTCGAGACCACCCGCACCTATTTTCTAGCCAACCCGAATCTCGAGGGCGAGATTCATCTTAAGGTGGGTAGGTTTGTAACATCCCAATTTTCCTAATTGGGAATGTTCTACAAATGTAGCTAAGCATCTATGCATTTTTGTTTGCAATAAAGTTTTGCTTTTGAATTCCGTCAAATACTTGCTTTTGCATTTCTATTTTCTCCCCACGAGAAATGCCCTGACAAAATTCTTGCAAACAAGAAAGAGCAGAGGAAAATGACCCTCCAAAATGAGAGGCACTTTTGAAAATAATTGAGCCAAGAAAAACCAGAAATTTATGGAGAAAATAATTTGAAAAAGAAAATATAGCATAAGGAGTTTTTCTGGAAAAAAACATTTTTTGAAGTTTTTATTTTGATTTTGGAAAAATGATAAACAATTAGGAAATATTTTTCTGATCAATTTGGTATATAATACCCTATATTAATTATTTTTATTTTGTTTCCTTTTATTCTTTTTCTCTTGCTGTTTTAAAAGAAATACAAAATCGAGAAAGTATTTTTCTTTCAAAGGAAACCGCCCTCGGGCGTTTTTTTTCTTGGGCCAGATCCCACCTGGATCCAGATCCCCTAGCCACGAGCACCCCTAGCGCTCCTTTCTTTTCTTTTTTTTCTTTCTTTCTTTCCTTTCTTCTTCCTTCCTTCTATTCCCCACGAGCTCCTCCCCCACCGATTCCTTCCATCCATGGCGACCTCCTACCTCGCCGGGATCCGACGGGATCCGCCCGATCTCCCCCTTCCTTCCCTCGGCCCCCTCCCCACTCTATTTAAGCCGCCGCCCAGCCCCCCCCCCCCACGCCGCAGCCCCTCGCCCCTGCACAGCCACCACCTCGCTGGAGCAGCTCCAGAAGAAAATCGCCACCACCCCCCGCGCCACCACTCGCCTCCCCGCCCCAACCGACGCCACCACGGCACCCCCTCGTCCCCTGCAACCCATTTTTGCCCCTAGCCCGAGCCCTCGCCGCCTCATCACCACCCCACGCCACCTCGCCGGAGTTGGAGCCGGACAAAACTACTGGAGCCTCCCCTGCACGCCCCGGTCCCCGAGCCACCTTGTCGTCGCCGCCATCCGAAGGAGGAGCATCGCCGCCGCCTCCTGGACCCTCCAAATGCCGCCGGAGACCAATCCCGGTCGACCTCCACTTCATTGTTCGCCGGAGAAGAACAAGCACCGGCAGCCACCTACGTGAGCAAGCCCACCCCCTCTCTTAGCCGTTTGATCAAAATCCCACGCGTAAGATTAGATCTGAAGGTACCCCTTCGGTTTTGTTAAGAAAACCGTTCGGTTTTCTATTAGAAATAGTTAGCCGAAACAATTTATTCTACTTAGCGGCCATCCACTCGTTTAGCTAACGAATACACACCCTTAGGCCAATCAGATCACGCCACATGGACCCCCGCTCACTAATTAGCTATTCAGTTTTTTTTTAGTTTTAATTCCAAAACAGAGAAAGTTTCAATCTTGTTTTGATCATAACTTTTGATCCAGAATTCCAATGGAGTTGAAACGTGTTCCAGTAGATCACAATTTTTGTGTAGTTTTCAAAAACCTATAATTTGTCTATGTTTGAAATTTTCAAATTAGAATTAGATCAGATTTAATTTAAACCTTGTTTTGCTTATTCCAGGAGTTTAAAAATAGATTTTTATTTGATTCCTTTTGATACTGCTTCCTAGTGATTATATATTTCTGTAGTATAAGTTTCAAATTTTATTAAATATTTTTACTTGGGGTTTTAACAGAAACAATTTCTGCCTTAGTTAGGTGAAGTGAATTCTTTCACTTTATGCCATAGCTACTTTATGTTTGTGATGTTATTTTACTTGTTGATGATTGTAGTGCTTATGGTGTGTATTTGTTTGTATCGGTAGATCACCCAGAGTGCGAAGCTTGTTACTTAGAAGCGCTCGATCAAGACAACTATCATCAAGGCAAGTCATTTTGATCATACTATCGCCTATGTTTTCTATGCATGGTAGTTTCACCTTTCTTTGCTCAATTGCATGCTGAGTAGGTACTTGGAAATTATAGTTATAGGTTGTAGTATCATGTGATAGGCACACAACAACCCCGATACTTGGCCCGGGACGACAAGTTTCATATTGCTATGCTTGAGTAGACGGGATTCTGGTTGAGTGCATAACACGAGTGATGAGAGGATAATTAAATAACCAAGACCGGTTAAGTCAATATTTTCAAGACCTCATGAAGCAATGCAACTCTGGGTGAAGGACGGTTTCACGGGCTCCCTGGAGAAACCAGTGGACGACCCCGGGATGCTTGGAGACGTGCCATGACATCTTGCGGAAAGCTTCACCCAGGCTCGAAGAGACGGACGGAGGCTTCAAGACCCAAGGCTTACCTGCACAGCCACAAGTCATTATGGGCTCTGGCTTGGTTGGACAACGCGGCGACTCTGTACAGGCGGTGCTAGCAGATGTAGAAGAACGGTAGGAATGGATGGGCACCGACAGGGATTCAGAGGGACCCGTTGAAAGACCATGTTTTGATCATCCGGTCTTCAAACACCCTGAAGTGCGAGGACATACCCGGAGGCGATCAAATCTTGTGGGGAACGTGTGCAAAACTCTGCAGAGTGCCCAAACCTAATCGATTGGCCATGTCCATGGTCATGGACAACTTGAGCCGAAGGCATTGAAATTTTCCTGAACTCTCAACACAACTTAATAATGATGTGGGAATTATCAACAACTCGGGTACGAGAATTGGTTGGCGGAACCATCTCGTTAACAACAAAAAATGTAGTAATATTTTGTTTTCAGCCCTCTCTTGTTGTAGGAGAAAATTTGCTTTATGCTAAAACTTATAGCCCCAACTGCCATATATGCATGTAGAGATAGTTGGTTATTATTTTTCCCCTCTCTTTGATGACTTGCCGGCATATTCCATATGCTGACCTACACAGCTGCAACGTATCACGTTGCAGAGTACTTTTCCGACCAGGAGTGAGGCTATGATCTACGCTCAGCGACATGCCCTGGAGTCGGATGGACTCGTCTACCTGATGCTTCCGCTAGTCTACGTTAGATATCTCATGAGATGGCCTTCAGCCACTTTATTGTAATTCATTATTGTAATAAAGTACTCGTTATGGGATTTCGATTAATAAAGCTGTGTGATTGAACTCTTGATATATACATTGATGTACTGAGTGTGTACCAGCATGATCTTGGGATGGTACGGAAACATGAGAGGCTTGACTCGTATTGAGTCGGGTCGCTACACACAACCTTGGGGAGGAGCTCCCTTTGCTTCTTCCTTCAATCTTTCTCTTCTTCCCTATATCACTTGGTTTTCTCTATTCTTCTCTAATGGAGGCTGAACTGATTTTTTGTCACACTAGGTGGTGGTTGTTGGATGGATGATAAAGCATCCCCATCCACTCACGTGCAAAGACCAAAATGACCCTAGGTCATAACTCTAATGGGCAATGGGCTTCTCCAATTCTTTTGGCTTGTCTAAAAGGCCTCAAATGGTCATCTCATCACATCCCACATAAGAAGGATATCCCAACAAACTAGACGATGGAGGCCCAAACCAATACATTGATTCTCAAAAATGAAGGTTGGTGATGAAGACCTCTCTTATTTGACTAGCTGACTAAATGTTGGTGTTATGTTTGTGGTGGATTACAATTTAATATGCGGCACAATGGTTGCATGCTCGAGACTCGAGAGGGTGGGGCTCGGCATGCCTTGTGATTGCAATGTACTAGGTGTGTTATGATCGTTTGGACGGGTTTGCTCGTTCTTTCTAAACCTGGGTTAACGAGCAGATCCTGTTGGATATTATAATGATCTTAAAGCCTGAACTGTAGCCATTATGTTTTAATGATAAAGGTGAAGATTGTGTGAAAATATCTAAAAGCTACAGTAGGGCGATGGCCATTGTAGCTATAGTGCCTACCTACTCTGATGAGCAACCCTGATCAGGGGTAGCTCGTCAGCCACCTCGTCCATGTCCCCGTGGTGCACAGTGCTAATTTTAAGATAAAAGTGAGAGGGGAGAACGTCAGCTAGGTGATGTCTACTACGCAACCTTCTCCTTGTAGACATTGTTGGGCCTCCAAGTGCAGAGGGTTGTAGGACGGTAGCAATTTTCCCTCAAGTGGGTGACCTAAGGTTTATCAATCCGCGGGAGGCGTAGGATGAAGATGGTCTCTCTCAAGCAACCCTGCAACCAAATAACAAAGAGTCTCTTGTGTCCCCAACACACCTAATACAATGGTAAGTTGTATAGGTGCATTAGTTCGGCGAAGAGATGGTGATACAAGTGCAATAAGGATGGTAGATATAGGTTTTTGTAATCTGAAATTACAAAAACAGCAAGGTAACAAATGGTAAAAGTGAGCACGAACGGTGTTGCAATGCGTGGAAACAAGGCCTAGGATTCATACTTTCACTAGTGAAGTTCTCTCAACAATGATAACATAATTGGATCATATAACTAGCCCTCAACATGTAACAAAGAGTCACTCCAAAGTCACTAATAACAGGGAACAAACGAAGAGATTATTGTCGGGTACGAAACCACCACAAAGTTATTCTTTCTGATCGATCTATTCAAGAGTCCGTAGTAAAATAACACGAAGCTATTCTTTCCGTTCGATCCATCATAGAGTTCGTACTAGAATAACACCTTAAGATACATATCAACCAAGACCCTAATGTCACCTAGATACTCCATTGTCACCTCAAGTATCCGTGGGCATGATTATACAATATCCATCACATAATCTCAGAACATGTATTCAACCAACACATAGAACTTCAAAGAGTGCCCCAAAATTTCTACCAGAGAGTCAAAACGTGTGCCAACCCCTGTGCATAGGTTCCCAATGTCACGAACCCGCAAGTTGATCACCAAAACATACATCAAGTACTCACATGAATCCAACGTGTGCCAACCCATATGCATAGGTTCCCAATGTCACAAACCCGCAAGTTGATCACAACAGATAGACACGTGCAAGACATACATCTGTTCTCAAAGACTCAATCCAATAAGATAACTCCAAAGGGGAAACTCAATTCATTACAAGAGGGAGAGGGGGAAGAACATCATAAGATCCAACTATAGTAGCAAAGCCCATGGTACATCGAGATCAAGACATCTCAAGAACACGAGAGAGAGGGAGATCAAACACATAGCTACTGGTACATACCCTCAGCCCCGAGGGAGAACTACTCCCTCCTCGTCATGGAGATCGCCGGGATGATGAAGATGGCCACCGGAGATGGATTCCCCCTCCGGCAGGGTGCCAGAACGAGCTCCAGATTGGTTTTTGGTGGCTACAGAGGCTTGCGGCGGCGGAACTCCCGATCTAGGTTTCTTTCTGGGGGTTTCTAAATTTATAGGAATTTTTGGCGGTGGAATTGCGTCAGTTGGGCCCACGAGGAGGTCACAAGCCTGCGTGCCACCACCGGGGGGTGGCGGAGTGAGGGCTTGGGACTCCCTCGTGGCCCATCTGGCCTTCTCCCAAAGCTTCGGGGGTCTCTTTTGGTCCCAAAAAAATCATCGTAAAGTTTCATTCCATTTGGACTCTGTCTGAAAATGGGCCAAAAACACGAAAAAAAATAGAAACTCGCACTTGGCACTGAGTTAATAGGTTAGTCCCAAAAAAGATATAAAATCAAAAATTATAGATACGTTGGAGACGTATCAAGCATCCCCAAGCTTAACTCCTGCTCGTCTTCGAGTAGGGAAGTGATAAAGAATGAATTTTTGATGTTGCATGCTACCTAGCATAGTTGTCCTTTGTAACTTCTCCACGTGACATGAATGTTCAGATCCGTTAGATTCAAAACAATAGTTTGCTATTGACGTGGAAACAATAATAATTCAAGCAAACTAGCAACGTAATCATGAACTTTCAAAATAACAAGGCCAAAAGAAAGTTGTCCCTACAAAATCATATAGTATGGCTATGCTCTATCATCATTGCACAACGAATTTAAATCATGCACAACCCCGGTATTGGCCAAGTAATTGTTTCACACCTTTACTTTCTCAAACCTTTTCAACTCTCACGCAATACAAGAGCGTGAGCCATGGTTTTAGCACTATAAGTGGTGTGGAGTGTGGTGGAGGTTGCAAGACAAAAAAGGAGAAGATGATCACATTAACTAGGCATATCAATAAGCTGTGGAGATGCTCATCAATAGATATCAATGTGAATGAGTAGGGATTGCCATACAAATGATGCACTAGAGCTAGGAGTATGTGAAAGCTCTTAAAGAAAACTAGTGGGTGTGCATCCAACTTGCTTGCTCACGAAGACCTAAGGCAATTTTGAGGAAGCCCATCATAGGAATATACAAGCCAAGTTATATAATGAAAATTTCCCACTAGCTATATGGTGGTGACAAAAACGAGAGACTCTCAATCATGAAGAACATGGTGCTTAATATGCACAAGTGTGGAAAGGTGGTAGCATTGTCCCTTCTCTCTTTTTCTCTCATATTTTTTGGGTGGGCTCTTTGGCCTCTATTTTTTCGTGGGCATCTTTGGCCTCTTTTAATTCCTCACATGGGACAATGCTCCATCAATGATGATCATCGCACTTTCAACTCAACACTTAGAGCAACGATGACTCTATATGGAATGCCTTCGGTAGTGTACCGTGACAATGATCTAGCATGGCATAGACATTAATGGAAACATCATGCTAGCTATCTTACGATCATGCAATGGCAATGTAGACGTGGTGGCACATGTCATGGTGGTAGTTGCATGGCAATATATCTCGGAATGACTTTGAAAAAGCCATAGTAGGTAGGTATGGTGGCTGTTTTGAGGGAGGCTAATGGTGGGTTTTGTGCACCGTCGAAAGTTGCACGACACTAAAAAGATAGTGATGGTGGGAGGTGAAAGTGCATCTATTCCATGGACTCAACATTAGTCATGAATAAATCATATACTTGTTGCAAAAGTTTTATTAGTAATCAAAACAAAGCATTCAACGCATACTCCTAGGGGAAGGGTTGGTAGGTATAAACCATCACGCGATCCCGACCGCCACGCAAAGGATGACAATCAAAAGACTAATGATGCTCAGATTTCATCACATAGCGCTTCACCATGCATGCATGCTATGGGAATCACTAACTTCAACACAAGTATTTCTAGATCCACAACACCTTACTAGCATGACTTCAATATTACCAAAACCACAACTCAAAACTAATTGAGATGAATCAAACTTCTCTAACTATTCAATGCACATGAAGGTGGAAGTTTTCGTATCCCTTTGGATAACTACCCCTTTTGAGACTACTTTAAAATCATAGATCAACTACCAAGCCACGCACCACTGCGCTCTAAAAGATATAAGTGAAGGACATAGAGCAAAAGTATTTAGCTCAAAAGATATAAGTGAAGCACATGTGAGCTGAATTGTCTACCAAAAGATATAAGTGAAGCTCGACAAAATCACGGTGAGTGCATGTCTCTCTCTCTAGGTGTGCAACAAGGAAGATTGTGACACAACAAAAATAAAAGACTCCTACAATACAAGACGCTCCAAGCAAAACACATATCATGTGGTGAATAAAAATATAGCCCCAAGTAACGTTAACGATGGATTGAAGACGAGAGAGGGGATGCCTTCCCGGGGCATCCCCAAGCTTAGGCTTTTACGGCATCCTTGAATCTCTTGGGGTGCCTTGGGAATCCGCAAGCTTGAGATCTTGCCACTCTTTATCTCTTTGTCCATAAGAACTTCAGCCAAAACTTGAAAACTTCACAACACGAAACTTAAACAGAAACTCGTGATAACATTAGTATGAGAAAGCAAACCACCACTTCCTTAGGTACTGTAGCAAACTTAAATTCTACTTATGCTGATGTTGGGTTACTGTATTTTCAATCTTCCATGGCTAATACCCTCCGATACTATCCATAGTTTCATCAAAATAAGCAACCAACATAACAAAAACAGAATCTGTTAATAGCAGACCAGTCTATAGCAATCTGTATATTTCGTATACCTCTGGTACTTCAAAAATTCTGAAAAATTACGACAGTCTGAATAAATTGCATAGAAATCAGCAGCAAAAATAATCAACTCAAAATCTCTTACATAAAAAAATGAAAGTTCTTTTCGTGAGCAGAAAGTTTCTGTCTTTCCCAGCATGACCAAACGATCATCCCCAAGACTAATCATAACGGTTTTGCTTGGCACAAACGCAAAAATAAACACAAAAGACACAATCATAATAGAATTATGATGGTGTGGAGAAAACCAAACAGGAAGCAAAAAAGCAAAGAAAAATTTATTCATTGGGTTGCCTCCCAACAAGAGCTATCGTTTAACACCCTTAGCTAGGCATTGATTTCAATGATGCTCACATAAAAGGTAAGGATTGAAACACAACAAGAGCATCATGGAGCAAATGGCTAGCACATTTAAGTCTAACCCACTTCATATGCATAGGGATTTTGTGATCAAACAATTTATTGGAGCAAGAATCAACTAGCATAGGAAGGCAAAACAAGCATAGCTTCCAAAATTTCAACATATGGAGAGGAAGCTTGATACTATTGCAATAAGTAGAAGAATGTGATCCTCTCTCATAGTAATTTTCGGTAGCATCATGAATGAATTCAACAATATAACCACCACCTAAAGCATTCTTTTCATGATCTACAAGCATAGAAATTTTACTACTCTCCACATAAGGAAATCTATTCTCAAGAGTAGTAGTGGGAGTATCGTAAAAGACTTGAGCACTACAAATTGTATCCACAATGAAAAAGCAAGGTTTAGCAAAAGGGTTCTCGAGAGTATGACAAGTTTTATCATCCCTCTTCTTTAAAGCATAAGTATCCTCACAATAATCATCATAGATAGGGGACATGCTTTCATCAAAATAATTTTGATCATTCAAAGTGGAAGAACTAAAAAGATCATCTTCGTCAAATATAGCATCCCCAAGCTTGTGGCTTTGCATATCATTAGCATCATGGGTATTCAAAGAGTTCATGCTAATAACATTGCAATCATGCTCATCATTCACGTATTCTATGCCAAGCATTCTATGTAATTCTTCTTTCGGCACTTGAGCACAATTTTCCTCCCCATCATGCTCACGAAAGACACTGAAAAGATGGAGCATATGAGGCATCCTCAATTCCTTTTTTTGTAGTTTTCTAGCGAAAGAACAAGAAACAAAAAAGATTCGATTGCAAGATCTAAAGATATACCTTCAAGCGCTAACCTCCCCGGCAACAGCGCCAAAAAGAGCTTGATGTCTACTACGCAACCTTCTCCTTGTAGACATTGTTGGGCCTCCAAGTGCAGAGGGTTGTAGGACAGTAGCAATTTTCCCTCAAGTGGGTGACCTAAGGTTTATCAATCCGCGCGAGGCGTAGGATGAAGATGGTCTCTCTCAAGCAACCCTGCAACCAAATAACAAAGAGTCTCTTGTGTCCCCAACACACCTAATAAATGGTAAGTTGTATAAGTGCACTAGTTCGGCGAAGAGATGGTGATACAAGTGCAATAAGGATGGTAGATATAGGTTTTTGTAATCTGAAATTACAAAAACAGCAAGGTAACAAATGGTAAAAGTGAGCACGAACGGTGTTGCAATGCGTGGAAACAAGGCCTAGGATTCATACTTTCACTAGTGAAGTTCTCTCAACAATGATAACATAATTGGATCATATAACTAGCCCTCAACATGTAACAAAGAGTCACTCCAAAGTCACTAATAGCAGGGAACAAACGAAGAGATTATTGTCGGGTACGAAACCACCACAAAGTTATTCTTTCTGATCGATCTATTCAAGAGTCTGTAGTAAAATAACACGAAGCTATTCTTTCCGTTCGATCCATCATAGAGTTCGTACTAGAATAACACCTTAAGATACATATCAACCAAGACCCTAATGTCACCTAGATACTCCATTGTCACCTCAAGTATCCGTGGGCATGATTATACGAAATGCATCACATAATCTCAGAATCATCTATTCAACCAACAGATAGAACTTCAAAGAGTGCCCCAAAGTTTCTACCAGAGAGTCAAACGTGTGCCAACCCGTGTGCATAGGTTCCCAATGTCACGAACCCGCAAGTTGATCACCAAAACATACATCAAGTACTCACATGAATCCAACGTGTGCCAACCCATAAGCATAGGTTCCCAATGTCACAAACCCGCAAGTTGATCACAACAGATAGACACGTGCAAGACATACATCAAGTGTCCTCAAAGTCTCAATCCGATAAGATAACTCCAAAGGGGAAACTCAATTCATTACAAGAGGGAGAGGGGGAAGAATATCATAAAATCCAACTATAGTAGCAAAGCCCATGGTACATCGAGATCAAGACATCTCAAGAACACAAGAGAGAGATCAAACACATAGCTACTAGTACATACCCTCAGCCCCGAGGGAGAACTACTCCCTCCTCGTCATGGAGATCGCCGAGATGATGAAGATGGCCACCGGAGATGGATTCCCCCTCCGGCAGGGTGCCAGAACAGGCTCCAGATTGGTTTTTGGTGGCTACAGACGCTTGCGGCGGCGGAACTCCCGATCTAGGTTTCTTTCTTGGGGTTTCTGAATTTATAGGATTTTTTTGTGGTGGAATTGCGTTAGTTGGGCCCACGAGGAGGTCACAAGCCTGTGCGCCACCACCGGGGGGGTGGTGGCGGAGTGAGGGCTTGTGACTCCCTCGTGGCCCATATGGCCTTCTCCCAAAGCTTCGGGGGTCTCTTTTGGTCCAAAAAAATCATCGTAAAGTTTCATTCCATTTGGACTTCGTCTGAAAATGGGCCAAAAACACGAAAAAAACAGAAACTGGCACTTGGCACTGAGTTAATAGGTTAGTCCCAAAAAAGATATAAAATATCGTATTCATGCATATAAAACATCCAAAGTTGACAAGATAATAGCATGGAACCATAAAAAATTATAGATACGTTGGAGACGTATCACTAGGCAGCTGCTATTTTGGAGTTGATGCTCTAAGCTCACTCACACACACATACTTATCCCTCAGACCAAGATCAAGGCTACTAGTCAGCCCAGCACTGGAGCATCGGGAAGGCCGATGCACAATGTGTAGGTCAAGCTATAGGAGGAGTATTTGCTGAAGAAGGAGATAGTTGGACCCTGAGATCAAGGTAATATCCATCTCCTAAGGATCTTGTGGCTCAAACCTACGCTAATATTATCCTGGTGGATCCAACAACGGCATCAAAGGCACTAGCATCAAGTTTGAGCCCTATCTAGCTCAAATTCATGTTTGGCTTATTATGATTAAGTTGAAGATCAAGTAGCCCTTCCAGTTCTTGCTTGATCCATTAAGTTTATGGTTAGATTCATGTTGTTCCTCATGTTCAAGCATGGCTTGAATTTATTTAAGACCTTTAAGGAACATATCAGTATTGATTTGTTGTACTTAAGTTGTGTTTATGGTATATATCAAGCAGTTATTCTTGTCCATGCTTGATCTAATTATTTAGCCCTAAAGTAATTAAAGTTCTAGCCCTAACAGATCAAGTGAGTATCAAGGGTCTCATTTAATGATGATTCAAAGTGGGGAATAATGCATTTACTCAAAATCCCCAAATCCCGAAATCCTAAATTACGAAATCCCCAAAAAAATTATGAACCCTAGCCCAAAATCTAACGAACTATAGGCTATGTGTGCTCACTTGAAGGGTTTTCGTTGTCATATGCATGTTGTGGCGACACCGGGTCCACCAATTGATGCCGCTCACCGTCGCTACTGTGCAGGGATGCATGCGCGCGCGGCTCTGGTGCGGGAACGCGGCAAGCACCGCTCGACGGGGCCTCGCGCGGACTGGAGCCGCACGGGACTCCGGCGAAAGGAGCTCACCGGCGTCAGCGCCCTCCTCTCTTGCGGTTGGTGACGCCGCCGCGTCGCTCTCTCGTCCTCGCGATGTGGGAGCAGAAGGGGAGGGAGGCTAATGGGGATAAGGTTAGGGGATGCTGGGCTTCGTGGTTGGCTTTCGGCCAAGCCAGCGCCAGCCGGGCCGGCAAGCCGTCTCGGCCCAGGCTGACCTGAAGGCTGGGGAGCACGGGGAGCTGGCTGGGCCGTCTCGCTCAGTTCAGCAGCAGGAAATTTTAGCTGGAAAAAAATAAAGAAAATTCTCTGTTAAGGGCAAAAATAAACTTAGGAAAAATGCGAGATATTTTTTCTGATAATGTTCACATTTTGTGCAATAAAGTGAGCATTTAGGGCTAAATTTTATGCATAAATTTTTATGGTTATTTTTGGTAATTTAATTTTTTAGGAATGATAGTTTTTGTTATATTTTAATGTGTCATGCCATGCCATGTTTAATTTGGTGCAAATTAATTATGTTAAGTTATTTTTCAATTATGGCATTTTTATTTTGAAGATGAAAAATATTGTGGTTATTATAGAATAATGATTCCGCTGCGAAATAAAGTTTAATGGATCCCCAGATTAAGTGTGGTTTTATGCTTGGCCATTCTCACCAAAGTTGTTTGACGGGCATTCGAACCACCAAATTCTTTTGTTGATCTGTTTCACTTGTGGCCAAAGCTGATGTGAACCGGGTTAGTAGAAGAAACTAATGAAGTGAGAATCATTATAGTGTGGCTTTTATTTATTAATTTGGCCAAAGCTAATTGATGAATATTTGTTCACAAAGTTTTGTTGTTCATTTTCATCTCCGTCCAAAGCTGATTTGAACATGATCAATAAAATTTAAATATGATGATGATGATGCTTACTAAAGCATTTTGAATTTTCTTTTGCAGCACCTAATGTCTCTCATATTGCTGGAATGCTTAATGGCATTGACCAACTTAATGGTAGAAATTATGCTACATGGAAAGAGAAACTTGAAATAACGATGGCCTTACTCAATATTGATTATGCTCTCCTTAATGATCCTCGTGAGACACCTAAATAAAATGATGAAATTATGATGCCCTCAAGAAGGATTATGAGGTTATGAAGGTTAAGTGGGATGACTGTAATCGCAAATGCCTTATGATGATAAAGGGTTCCATTACAAAGTATGAGGGGAGCCCTTCCTGACTGTGAAATGGCTAAGGGGTATTTTGCGAAAATTGAGCATCAGTTTAAGGGATCTTCTAAGGTTTATGCAACAAGTCTCATTAGACGACTAATTGATGAAAAGTATGATCCCACTGGAAGTCTTCGAGAGCATATCATGAAGAAATGCAACATGGTTGCCAAACTTAAGACTATGGAAATGGAAATCTCCGATGGTTTTCTTGTCCATTTTATTATGTCATCCTTGCCCCAAGAGTTCTCTCCATTTGTGATTAACTATAATGCAACGGATGTGAAATGGAGCATTGATGAAATGATGGCACGCTGTGTGCAAGAAGAAGAAAGGCTAAAGGCTGACAGAATTGAGCATGCTAATCAGTTCAAGGTTTCAAAAAATAATAAGCTCAATAAATTTGTGAAAAATTATATGAATCCTAAGCCTAATAAATTTAAGGATAAAGGCAGTCTTCCAAAAGCTCTCAACAAAAGAAGCCTGAAAAAGCTCCTAACAAGGAAGGAAAAGATCCCGATGGATGCCACTTTTGTAGAAAAAGTGGGCATAAGCAAAAGGATTGCTTTGGTTTTAAGAGATGGATCAACAATAAAGGTAGTGATGTAATTACTTTTGTTGAAGAATCCTTTTATGTTAATTATGCCACCAACACTTGGTGGATTGATTCTGGTGCAACGATTCACATTTCAAATTCGTTGCAAGGATTCCATATGAGGAGGACCCTAAAAAGGGGGAAAGAACCATTAGAGTTGCTAATGGTGTTGAAGTTGACATTGAGGCACTTGGAGATTTTACTCTCACACTTCATACCGGCTTCAAGATTCTACTACATGACGTTCTTTATGTCCCCTCGATGAAATGGAATTTAGTTTCCGTTTCATGCTTAGATGATGACGGTTATGTATATCACTTTGGGAATAAACAATGTATAATTATGTATAGTAGTAATAATGTTGGTCTTGCCTTGAGACAAGACAAACTTTATGTAATTTCCCTTTGTGATGATATAAATAACGTGGGTTCCACCTCGAATGTGAATGTCAGTACCAAACGCAAACGAGATAATAATGAGACTTCTTGAAATTATGGCACTATCGGTTAGGCCATATTTCGAGGGGGGGAGATTGAGCGTCTCATTAAGGATCAAGTTCTTCCTTCTCTCAATTTTTCAGATGCAGATGTTGATCATTGTATCGACTGCATAAAAGGAAAATATGCCAAGAAAATTAAGAAAGGTGCAAACCGAAGCACGGGAGTTTTGGAATTAATTCACACAGATATATGTGGTCTGTTTAATGTGAGATCGGTGGACGGTTTTAATTCCTTCATAACGTTCACCAATGATTTATCCCGCTATGGATATATTTATCCCATTAAAGAAAGAGCACAATCATTAGACAAGTTTAAGATTTTCAAAGCTGAGGTTGAAAATCAAAGTAACAAAAGGTTTAAAGTTGTAAGATCTGATCGTGGTGGTGAGTACTACGGCAGACATACTACTTATGGCCAAATTCCTGGACCATTTGCAAAATATCTATAGGAAAATGGCATTATGGCCCAGTATTCAGCACCAGGCGAACCTCGGCAAAATGGGGTGGCTGAAAGGCGGAACCGCACTCTTATGGATATGGTGCGGAGTATGTTAAGCCACTCCAGTTTGCCGATAAATTTATGGATGGAAGCCCTTAAGAGAGCAACATATATTATCAACAGGGTTCCCAGTAAATCGGTGCCTAAAACACCATATGAGTTATGGACTTGGAGAAAACAAACCCTGGATTATTTTCATGTATGGGGTTGTCCAGCTGAAGTAAGGATTTTCAATCCAATTTTGAGAAAATTAGACCCCAAGACAATGAGTTGTCATTTTTTAGTTATCCCGACAAATCTAAAGCATATCGGTTTTATTGTCCAAATGAGACAACTAAATTTGTTGAAACAAGACACGTTGTGTTCTTGGAAAATGATATGATGAGGGGGAGCATGACACCCCAGGAAATAATTTTGGAGGGAAAACGGGAATATGTCCCGACTCCAATTATTCAAGAACCTATTTTCCCGGTGTCTGCTGATATTGCACCTCGCGCTGAAAAGATCATTAAGCAACACCTGCTGAGACTCCTGTGACTACTTTAGACGTCACACCTCATGATATGTCTGTTGGAAGTTCTCAACAGCCTCAAGTTATTGATGATGTGCCAATTAATGATCCTCTCAGAAGGTCACAACGGACTAGGAAACCTGCTATTCTTGATGATTGTTTCACTTACATGAGCGAAGATATGAATGAGTCGGTGTTGGACAACGATCCTACATCGTTTAAGGAAGCTATGTAGAGTGAATTTTCGTCTGAATGGCTTAATGTTATGAAAGATGAAATGAAGTCCATGAGTACTAATGAAGTACGGGACTTAGTAGAAATTCCCAAAGGATTCACAACAGTTGGATGCAAATGGGTCTACAAGACCAAACGTGACTCCAAAGGGAATATCGAAAGGTTTAAAGCAAGACTTGTGGCAAAGGGTTTCACTCAAAGAAAAGAGATTGATTATAAAGAAACATTTTCGCCCATCTCTTCTAAAAACTCATTCAGGATAATTATGGCACTTGTGGCCCATTATGATCTGGAGATGCATCAGATGGATGTCAAAATGGCATTTCTAAATGGCGACTTAAGTGAGAATGTATACATGGCATAACGAGAATGTTCTGTTGTGGAAGGAAATGAACATTTAGGATGTCATCTCAAGAAGTCCATCTATGGCTTGAAACAAGCGTCAAGAGAATGGTATCTCAAGTTTGATGAAGTAATAAGTAAATTTGGCTTTGAAGAGAATAAAGTGGACAATTGTGTTTATGTCAAGTTCAGGGGGAGTAATTTTATCTTACTGATATTGTATGTTAATGACATACTTTTAGCCACCGGTGACAAAAATATGCTGCTGGAAACTAAGAGGTTTTTATCCTCAAAATTTTATATGAAGGATCTCGGTGAAGCAGGTTATGTTTTAGGAATTGAAATTCACCGAGATAGATCCAGAGGGATCTTGGGGCTGTCTCACAGAGCATATGTTGAAAAGGTACTGAAAAAGTACAATATGCATAAGCGCTCATCCTCGCCCTGCTCCTGTTGTTAAGGGCGATAAATTTGGGACTTTTAAGTGCCCAAGAAATAATTATGAATATGCGCAGATGAAGTCAATTCCATATGCCTCAATTGTAGGATGCATTATGTATGCACAAGTGTGCACTCGCCCTGATTTAGCATTCATGACCGAGATGCTTGGCATATATCAGTCTAATCCAAGTCTGGATCACTAGAAGGCTGCTAAGTAAGTCTTGCGTTATTTGCAAGGCACTAAAGGCCTCATGCTTACATCTAAGAAATCTGATAACCTCGAGGTGGTGGGTTGTTCAGATGTTGATTTTGCGGGGTGTGTTGATACTACGAAATACACGTCAGGTTATGTTTTCACCCTCGCAAATGGAGCTATATCGTGGAAAAGCTCTGAACAAACTGTCACTGCATCATCGACAATGCAGGCAGAATTTGTGGCATGTTTTGAGGCTACCGGACACGCAGTATGGATGAAGAATTTTATCCCGGGATTGAGAGTGATTGATAGCATTTCCAGGCCAATCACACTCTACTGCGATAATCAACCCGCAGTGATATTTTCGAGTAACAACAAGTCAAGTGATGCTGCCAAGCACATTGACATCAAGTTTCTTATTGTGAAAGACAGAGTTCAGGATCAGACAATTAATGTCAAATACATCAATACTAAGTCGATGTTAGCGGATCCGCTCACGAAAGGCTTACCACCCAGTGTTTTCAGAGAGCACGTTACCCGTATTTGTTTGGTTGAAAGCTTTTGATCCTCGCAAAGTTGGGACTGTTATGACACCATCTCCCCGAATGGGCTCGTTTTGAGATCGAATGGGAACCATAGTCACTTGGTTCAATAGTACTTAATTGACCGTTGCAATCTATTGTCTTGATGTACCATTTTATCAAGAGATGAGCCTCTAATGTTTGTAATGTTTATGATGTTTATGTAAAGGATTATGCAAATTAAGTTGATGGTTTATGTGAATGAAGCTTATGGAGCTCATAAGTATAAGAAGTTTCATTTTGATATGGAATGATGTATCATAGTCACTGGTTCAGTGGTACTTAACTGACCATTGCAATTTTTCGTCTTGATACATTATTTTGTTAAAAAGTGAACTTATAAGTTTAGCCTTACGATCAAGGGGGACAATGTTGGATACTATAATGATCTTAAAGCCTAAAGTGTAGCCATTATGTTTTAATGATAAAGGTGAAGATTGTATGAAAATATCTAAAAGCTACAGTAGGTGCCCTCTCATCAGCCAGCTACTCTGATGAGCTGCCCTCTCATCAGCCAGCTGGTGCCTGTCCCCCTGTGCACAGTGCTAATTTTAAGATAAAAGGGAGAGGAGAGAACGGCAGCTAGGCAGCTGCTATTTTGGAGCTGCTGCTCTAAGCTCACTCACACACACATACTTATCCCTCGGATCAAGATCAAAGCTACTGATCAGCCCAGCACTGGATTATCGGGACGGCCAGTGTACAATCTGCAGATCAAGCTGCAGGAGCAGTATTTGCTGAAGAAGGAGATGGCTGGACCCTCAGATCAAGATAATATCCATCTCCTAAGGATCTTGTGGCTCAAACTTATACTAATACTCCCTTCGTTCCTAAATATAAGTCTTTTAAGATATTTTACTAAGAGTCTACATACGAAGCAAAATGAATGAATCTACATTCTAAAATATGTCTATATACATCCGTATGTAGTCTACTAGTAAAACCTCTTTAAAGACTTATATTTAGGAACGGAGGGAGTATGATCTTGGTGGATCCAACAAATCAATCCTTGGTTATCCTCCTTATCATTGGACATCGTGATGCATTGTGTGGATGCTCTAAGCTGTCAAAATAACTGTCTGTAGGTAGTCGTTCTCTCTCACTCCCGGGAACGAAGCAAACGAATACGGAGATGCCTCCACATTTCACTCACCGATCCATGGGCGTTTGAGCGTCTACCATTTCACGACACCAGCTGACGGAGGCTCAACTCAAACACAAAGCAAAACAGAAACGAAACATACAGGGTGGCGCACGCCGCAGCTCGCGGCAGGTGTCCGTGGAAGCGCCGGGATCATCTCGCATGCGTGCATTTTTTGAAATCACAAATTAAGTAGTACTCCTTTCAAAAATCATTTTTATTTTTTCAGATTGTGATAAATGGAGCATTGCATATGTGTCATTTGTGCAACCTGAAAGTTTTCCCTTTTTTCGTAAATCCGTATTTTCAAAACGTTTTATCTTTTATACCGTACGTTTAAATCTTAAACCGTTTTTCTTATTGGATTTCTCGCGTCGAAATCTTTAAAACTAAATCCCATGTTGACAGATTTTGACATAGTTTTTTTATAAAAAAAAAACGGCCGAAAAACAGTGTGTCTCGTGATGAAAAAACAGAAAACACATTTTTTGGTTTTCGAGATGTACAGCCGTGCCTCTCATGAAGGCAAAATCGTGCTTCTCACAAAAGTAAAAAATATGCCTCTTGCGAAAGAAACAACAGAAAACAGGTTTTTTCCGTTTCCGAGAGGCACGCGGAAGCAAAAACTACGCCTCTCGCGGAAGAAAAAACCGTGCCTTCGCGAAATAATCACGTGTTTTTTTTATTTTCGAGAGGCACGGTTATACCTCTCACAAAAGCAAAATTGTCCCTGTCGAGTAAGCAAACCTCTAAAAAAATACGTTTTTTTTTCGTTTCTGAGAGGCATGGTTGTGCCTCTCACGGAAGCAAAACCGTACATCTCAGTAAAGAAAAATCGTGCTTCTCGAAAAAATAGAGAATATGTTTTTTTGTTACCGAGAGGCAGGGCCGTGTCTTTTGCGGAAGCAAAATCATACCTCTTACAAAAGCAAAACCGTGTTTCTTGCAAAGCTAAGAAAGACTATTGAAATACTACAACAGAAAAAAAAAACAATCTAAAAAGCCAAAAAAGCATGTGGAAAAATAAAAAAATGAAATTAAAAAAACGCTTAGAGCGCGGTACATGGAGTCAGGTAAGAACGGTCAAGTAACGGCACATGGTATTGATCGTTGAAAGGTTTTCAAATAAGCGCTTGTTAACTAGTTGCTCTCTGCATTACCAACCAAACCAACAAGATGCACAACCCTTAGAAGCAGCCGTTAGCAAATATGATCACTAAATTTTCGTGGACGCGTTCGATCAGTGACCCAGCGTGTTTTACATTTATTCGTTCGTGGAGCCATATTTTTTATTTCCTTCCTCATTTATCCGATTCACTTTGCACGTGATTGTTAAAAAAAAAAGAGAGAAAAAGAAAAGAATGAATAAAAAAAGAAAAAATAGTTCGGAATGGGATCGCGTCCGACATGACGGGCTGTCCGGACGCATCTACTAGCTCTTATATCCTTCATATATTTGTCCTTAATTTAAGGATTCATGGACAGTCTGAATGTATATAGATAATGTAAGGATCTGATTGAATAGTTTTTTTTCTTCTGTTTGATTACTGACCCAGATGAGTTCGTGAACATGTACATTGCACGATGCGAGACGGCCAGCGCACCGAGCTCGATATACACGTACTACAAACATGAACAGGTGCCGTAGGGCACATCATGTTTCCATCGGACGCTCGAAATTCAGACGAACTCGGCCAACGCTCCAGACTACCCCCTCCCGTACTCCGAACTTTGCTACACCTACGTACAATTACGGGGTAAAGAGGCTTAGAGCATCTCTAGTAGAACCCTCAAACCCTTAAATCTAAAATCAGTTTTAAGGGTTGAGAATTGATCATTTTTGACACTTTTAAGGATTGAAAAACAGGGGCAAAAACTAGAACCCTCAAACCCAACCCTTATAACGGAATATTCCTGCGGATCGACGAGGAGAGCTCGGGCGGCCTCTTGCTGCGGGAGGCGGAGGGCGCGGGGGGTGGCGGAGGCGGCCGGGGAGGTCTAGGCGGAGGCGGGCGGCGGACGGGGAGGCCGAGGCGAACGGCGGCTGGGGAGGTCGAGGCGGGCGGGAGGCGGAGACGGCGGCTGGGAGGCCGGGGCGGGCGGCAGCGGCGGAGGTCGAGGAGGCAGCGGCGACGGGGGAGGTCGAGGCAGGCGACGGCCGGGGAGGTTGAGGCGGGCGGCGGGGGAGGGGGGGCGAGACAGCGGCGGTGTCTCGGGAGGTGGAGGGGAGGCGTCCGGGGGTGGGACGGCGGCAGCGGCGGTCGGAGAGGCGGCCGGCGTGGGCGCGGGAGGTAGTTGGGATGGAAAATTTCCCTCCCGCGCTAGGATGGAACGGTTTGAGAGTTGGAGTAGATTTTGCTCCCCAACCCTCACTTCTACAGGTCGGGAGAGGGTTTGAGGGTTGGATCCTTAAAAAAATTTAGAGTTTAAGGGTTAAGGGGTTCTAGTCTACGCGTTTTTTTTTCTCGCAAACTGTAAAAAAAACAGTTATTTTTAAAAAATTAAGGGTTTGAGGGTACTACTAGAGATGCTCTTACGGGGTAAGATGGCTGTCTTTTAGAGCATCTCCAACAGTCCGTATGTTCAATCGTTGGTATAAGTGTCCACATCAACAACCAACAACACATCATACAAGCTTTTCAATGAAGTGTATGTTAATCGTATGTAAAATAACTAAGCGGGTCCACTAAACATGAAAGAAATAACCATGCTTGCCTCGGAGCTTGTGCGTGAACCGTTGCTTCAAGTTCATACGATCTCATTATCTCTCTTCTTTTATTATGCGCCATGTCATCAAAATCATCTATGTGGCAATTTTACCAACGATGATCATACAACCATTGGAGATGCCCTTATTGGATATTAATAAGCCACGGGTCCACCCTTGTGATGGGGCAGTTTTGATTAGGAAACATAGAAGCATACGTAGCCATCTTTTATAAGTCTAGCATCTTTGCCCGTACTTCCGTAGGGTTTCTTCCGGTCGTGGATTTGTTTTTCCAATTCGCTTCTATTTTCCTCCCGCCCGTAGGCATTTTTCTGCAATGGGGTCGCGAACCTCTGCTGTGCCACTTTCGGTTTTAATCGTAGCGCTAGCGGCTGACTTTTGCATCGGCAAAGGGCCTTTTCCTCATGACCTGCATCATCATCATCATCGTGTAAAGTGGCGTGCGCGTCGAAAGGTACAGCGAAACGAGCCGAGCACTTGTCAAAGGTCGTACCACAAAGCACCGTGGATCCATCATCCATGATAATAATTGTGTAAAGTAGGAACACGAGATGGACCTGTCACGCTGCCTACACAACACAGATAGACAGACATCCGATGGGCGTGGGCTTATCCGTTGTCACTCAAACGTTAGGCTGGCGATGGGAACCGTCTTGAGCGCGAGGGCCAGCAGAAAATCTCAGTCTCCTGCATCAGCTGGCCGGCACGGGGATATGATACCCATCTCTGACCGGCGGCAGCGCTCCCGACGCGCTTCATCACCATCTGCGCCGTCCATTTTTTGACGGGCAAAGGGCCCACAGCTAGAAAGGCAGCCAGGACGTAGCGGCCGTCCCGCCGCCACGTGGGGACGGACCGGCACGCGCCTCGAGTGGACTGTGGCCGTGGGGACTCCGGTCATGTGGTTGGAACGACCGTTGCTGTTAAACAAACCAACCGGCTGAGGAAAAACACAAACGACCAGGCCCTCATGCTTCCGTGCATTCACAAGGCAGCTCCTTTCGCTATTTCGGTGAGGTTTTGCTAATTCACCAACCCAACAATCAGTCTCATCTTGTCAGCTAATGTAAACAAAAGAAAGTATCATCTTGTCAGCTAATGTAGAAAAAGAAAGTATCATCTTGTGCACTGCTCTAAAAATGTATCATACTTATTTCTCAATATTTTTAATGCTATTTCTGTGTGTGTCATCCGAATTCCCCAATGCATTTCCCTAGTGAAGCCTTTGTTATGCCGGTTAGTCTTTTTCTTTTCGCAGGGTAAAGAAAGATTTCATTAAATCAATGAGACTTCTCGGCCTCTGCAAAGGTTTCAATGCATGCCAGTTAGTCTTTATGAGCAGATAAATTGAAATTGATATCTTTGAGAGATGGTCAAGTTTTATTTAGCGCACTAGATTAATATCTTTTTTCTTTGTTTCTAAATATAAGTCTTTTAAAGGTTTATTAAAAAACTACATAAGAATGTATATGAATATACTTTAGAATATAGATTATCCATTTCGCTTCGTATGTAATCCTCTAGTAAAATATTTAAAAGACTTATATTCTTTTTGTTCCTAAATATAAGCCTTTTAGAATATTTTATTAAAAGACTACATACCGAATAAAATGAATGAATATATACTTTAAAATATATTTATATACATTCATATATAATTACTTAATGAACCTTCAAGACTTATATTTAAAAACAAAAAAATATTTAAAAATAGAGAAAGTACATGCAAAGTGACTACCTCAATCACAGAAACAAAAGATACAGTCTATGGAGTCTATGGTGATCTTCTAAACTGTAGTTTGAAGAAAGGTTCTTCTTATACCTGGCAGAGTCTATGGAGTGGAATTCGGTCTTTCAAGAGAGGACACATTTGGAGAGGAGGAGATGGTTCACAGATTAATATTTGGGATGACCCTTGGATACCTAGCAGCCCTACCCACAGAGTATTTACACCAAGGAGAAATGTAATGATCACTAGAGTCTCTGAACTCATTGATTCGGAAAACAAAGTGTGGGATGAACAATTGCTAAATGATCTCTTTTGGCCAATTGATGTGCAACGCATTATGAACATCCCTCTAGCTCTGGGGATGATGGAGGATTTTGTATCTTGGCACTTTAATCGGAGTGGGATTTTTTCAGTAAGATCGGCCTACCATGAAGAATGGGAGCATCAGCATGGACGAAAGTTGAGGACGACAAACTCTTTACAAGCCTCAAGTACTAGTCCTGTTTGGCGTACCATTTGGAAATTGCGTGTGCAATCGAAAATTAAAATTCATGTTTGGAGAACTTTGCTAGGAGTTATTCCTTGTCGAGGGGTCTTAGCTAATAGACACATGATCAGAAGTTCAGAGTGTCCTCTTTGTACTTTGGACTACGAGAGCATGAGGCATGCCATGTTTCTATGCCCGAGGGTAAAGGAAATTTGGTGTATTATTGAACTACATGAGTTGGTGAATGAAGTATGCACTATAGAGAGAGATGGAGGATCGGTGCTGGCTGATCTTCTACTATCAAACAATACAACATGTCCGTTGGTGGCTGACGCTCAACGCAATGATTTAGTAGCCATGACCATCTGGTACGCATGGTGGGAACGACACAAGCATACACATGGTGAGCACATCTACGAGCCGGAGCGCAAAACTTCTCACGTGGAGCAATGAAGCAAACAAAAATCAAGAGACATGGTTGGTCCAAGACGCCAGAGGGAGTCATCAAACTTAACGTCGATGCCACATTCGATCAGGACACTGGTACTGGAGGTACGGGAGCGGTGCTGCGTGACACGACTGGTTTCTTTACTTGCTGCATCCTGTAGTGATATACCCTTTGTGGAAGACGCAGCGACTGCAGAAGCTCGAGGACTACAAGATGGTCTCCTACTAGCGAATGAAGTTGGATTCAACAAAATTTATGTCGAAGCGGATTGCATGGAGGTGATCGAGATCATGCAAAATGGCGGCAATTCACTAGGACCTGCAGCGGCAATTTTTTAAGAATGTTATTTTCTATGTAGAAACTTTATTTCTACAGTTTATAGTCATTGCCCTCGGGAGGCCAATATGATAGCGGATTTGCTGGCTAAGAACTCGGAGGTGTCTCGAACCATTGTTTGGAAATCAAAGCCTCCGGGTTTTTAATGGATGTATTAACAAACGACGTATCTACATTCGCACATGAAATATAAAGCGCCATGATGGCATTTCTCTAAAAAAAAAAGAGAAACAGAAGATACACAAAAGTGACAAAAGTAGCAACCGAGAGACCAATGAGTGGCAACGGCTCTGGTAGGCGGGACCCAAAGAGAATAACGTCGCTTCTTCAAGGACCATTTCGCAAAACTGCCAAAACCTCCTCTGTCGTCCTCTTTTCTGCGCAAACTTCCAGGCCACCATCACCACCACCGCACCGCCCAAGCAACCCCTCCACCGTCACGCTCCCCACCCACCCCCGCCACCACCACCGCCACCTCCCCGCTCCTCGCCGCCCACCCCGCAAACCCTAGCCCCAGGCTCCCTCCTCCGGCCACCTCCCCGCATTCCCGGCAGATCCGTCGTCGGCAGTCCAGATCCACCCATGCGCCTCCCGCTCCTCCTCCTCGCCCTGCTCGCCGCGGCGGCGCCGGCGCCGGCTGCCTCGGCGACGCTCTCGACGAGGATGGTTCACCGGCTCTCCGACGAGGCGCGGCTGGCGGCGGGGCCCCACGGGGCGCGGTGGCCGCGGCACGGGAGCGGGGGCTACTACCGGGCGCTGGTGCGGAGCGACCTCCAGCGGCAGAAGCGCAAGCACCAGCTCCTCTCCGTCTCCGAGGCCGGCGGCATCTTCTCCCCCGGCAACGATTTCGGCTGGTGCGTCGCGCTCGCTCCCTCGCCCCGGCGGCTCGGCCGTCGGGTCTTGCTGCATTCCTCATTCACCTCTCGCTGCTGAACTGCGCTGTCAACGCAGAAGCTTATTTTCCAATGCTCTACACCATACCCAGTTAGTTTTACACATGACATTTGGTAATAGAGGAACGCAGCATTGGAAAGCAAGAAGTTGCTTTGCTTTGTGGGGTGTGTGTGTTACATTGTGAATCTATGATGGGCCGAAGCTTAGCTTTACTGATTACTGATGGTGTTACTTCTGTCTGTGCAGGTTGTATTACACATGGGTGGATGTCGGGACACCGAACACTTCCTTTATGGTCGCATTGGATACTGGAAGTGATCTGTTCTGGGTACCCTGTGATTGTATTGAGTGCGCTCCATTGGCTGGCTACCGTGAAACTTTGGTACGCACCCTTTTTTGAACAGTAACATTGTGTTAAGGTCTGCAGATGCTGGATTTGGAGATGGTCATGTCGATTTGACAAGATGCTTGCGTTAGAGGCTTGCGCATACTATTACAAAAAAAAGATGCTTGTGCATACATGATCCATATTTGTTTTGCACCTCAATACCAACCACCAGTTTTATCTAACTGAAAAGTTGCAATAACTTGAGCTGCATAATTTCCTATTTAAGCCCAACTGTCACTTGGAGACATTCAGTAATCCCTGGTGCAAATTTTCTGTTGATTTTTACCGATCCTAAAGTTGCTTATATTACTTGATAGAAATACACAGACAAGAGGACTTGTACAAATTGGGAAGCAGTTTTAGTGCTTATTTGCAATGATTGATTGGCAGGTGCTCCGTCATATATGGAGCATCTATTATGCAGGATAGAGATCTCGGGATTTACAAACCAGCTGAATCAACAACGAGTCGGCATTTGCCCTGCAGCCATGAGCTTTGCCCGCCGGGTTCAGGCTGTTCAAGCCCAAAGCAGCCTTGCCCATACAGTACTGACTATCTTCAAGAAAACACAACCAGCTCAGGTTTACTAATTGAGGATATTCTACACTTGGACTCCAGAGAGAGCCATGCACCAGTGAAGGCTTCAGTCGTTATAGGGTAAGTTCTGTACCAGCTGTCATCGCTCTCTCTATGAGTTTATGCTTGGCAAGTAACAGTCATAATTAGTGTGTTTTTCCTGCTTGTGGGCATTCTCCATTTCTTCTTGTTTTCTGGTGTGGGTATTTGCATACTGTGTCCACCTGGATCTGCATCATATATTCATATTCATCCAGTAGCCTACAGATGGCATTTTAAGCTGTCACCGATCTTTGCATTGTATTGTTTTGTGTTTGTGTTGTCCTTCTATGCACTCTTGAAACAAAATGGTTGGAATCACGCACAATGCTTGTGTACTGAAGAATTCTAGTCTCATGATTGTTGTGGTTTTCCAGTTTTACCAAATTAGCATATCCTTTTTTATAGTTGTGGTAGGAAGCAAAGCGGTAGCTATTTGGATGGTATTGCACCAGATGGGCTTCTTGGACTTGGGATGGCGGATATCTCAGTTCCTAGCTTCCTTGCAAGAGCTGGATTAGTTCGAAATTCCTTCTCGATGTGTTTTAAGGAAGATTCTGGGAGAATTTTCTTCGGTGATCAAGGAGTGTCTATCCAACAGTCGACGCCATTTGTTCCTTTATATGGCAAATAGTGAGTACCTTGGAATGGTCTTAGGTTGCTCTAGTAATTCTTAAGTTATTTCTAGCTCCACTGACATCCTTGTTTCTTTTTCTCCCAGTCAAACTTATGCTGTTAATGTCGACAAATCTTGTGTTGGCCATAAATGTTTTGAGGCTACTAGCTTCGAGGCCTTAGTTGATAGCGGAACATCATTCACAGCTCTTCCTCTGAATGTTTACAAGGCTGTCGCTGTCGAGGTCGACACATACCTCTCTACAGATATTTCACTCATAGATAAATTCTGTCACTGATCTATTATAATTTTGCAGTTTGACAAACAAGTTCATGCCCCAAGAATAACCCAGGAAGATGCTTCTTTTGAATACTGCTACAGTGCTAGGTAACTTCCAAATTCTGACTGCACTTCAGGTCACCACTCACCAGGAACTAGTTTGATTTTTGACATTTTCATTTGCACTGGTTTGTGATTTCAGTCCTCTTAAGATGCCTGACGTGCCAACTGTAACTCTTACTTTCGCTGCAAACAAGAGCTTTCAGGCTGTTAATCCTACAATTGTACTCAAGGACGGGGAGGTATGTCCTTTTGTCTCAGGAGAAAAATTGCAAGTTATGTTGTGTGCAT
The DNA here is from genome assembly GCF_904849725.1 of Hordeum vulgare subsp. vulgare. Taxonomy (NCBI): domain Eukaryota; kingdom Viridiplantae; phylum Streptophyta; class Magnoliopsida; order Poales; family Poaceae; genus Hordeum; species Hordeum vulgare. Next base: position 501,793,101 of record NC_058523.1, on the reverse strand, counting down.
TCCCGAGCAATGTCTGTAAGGCGGTAAGGCGACCTAAGGCGACCACCTACCGCCTTGACACCTAAGCGACGCCTAAGCACCTAAAGCGGGCATAATGGCAAGGCGTTGACAGGGTGCCTTGCTGTCCAAGTGTCCAAGGCAGGACACCTTATAAAGAATGTTCCCAAGAACAAAGTTCCTATACGCATATTGACTCCATCTGTATATTTCTCTTCTTTCTTAAAGAGCTGTCTCCAGTTATCTCCCTTGCATAAAAATATATTAACATCTAACATACCAAATTAGTCTCGAGATTCTTCATAAAATATATTTTCGTACTATGCGTATTTGGTGTCGTAGATCTTAGCATACTTTTCTGTAGACTTGGTCAAACCTAAGCAAGTTTGACTCAGGACAAATCTAGAACTTGAATTATTTTGGAACGGAGGGAGTAGTATAAATGCTCTTAGATCACTCTGTAAAGAAATATATTTCTTTACATATTTCTTTACGTAGGGAGTACATTCAAAGGCTCCTTCCATTGTGTTGTTCTCCCACAGTTTATTGAATAAACAGATAGCTGCTGCGTAAAATGGCTCAATTGTGAAAACAAGATTGTAATAGAATGTTTTCTACAGTTTGACGCTTGTTGGGATCATCTATTAAAAGTTTCTTTTTTGGAGAACCTCATCTATTAATAGTTGGTATAGTGTAATCTGAAGTTTGCATGTGTGGTCGGAACTAAACCTGTCATGAATTGTTTATATGCTCAGTGCACATGTTAGGTTTTAATAAAATCAAAGTCTAGGTAAACTATGAGAGTACCAGTAGTGATGACAATTATCTTTTGACAGCTGAGTCCTTTTGTAAGGTGCTCACAGCGCATAAACTTACTGCATGATTTGTTGTAGCATATACATGTGATACGAAACCAGTATGTTTCTATACAAAAGACAGACGCATCTTTTCAAGAGAAAAAAACCCATATCTATCATTAGGAAAGTTCTATGGAACAGAAGTGTATAACTGTAGCTGTTTTCTGGCTCAGTGATATCATCTCATTTGCTAATGTTCAGGGATCGGTTGCTGGCTTTTGCTTAGCTCTTCAGAAGTCACCAGAGCCTATTGGAATTATTGGACGTGAGTGCTTAAAATCCAGGGTTACTTGTCGTCTGAAATTTTATTTTTATTTTGTAAACTAGCTCACATGGTATCCGTGGATGCAGAGAACTTCCTGACTGGATACCACATTGTCTTTGACAAAGAGAACATGAAGCTGGGCTGGTACCGATCTGAATGTAAGTCTGAAACAGTTTAGCAATAAATCACATGTACTCCTGCCTACCTCCCAATTATTCCACGAAAATGCTAATGCTGAGTCCCGTGTACGCAGGCCATGATCCTGACAACAGCACGACCGTACCCTTGGGCCCGTCGCAGCACAACAGCCCGGGTGTTCCGCTGCCGTCGAGCGAGCAACAGACCTCCCCCACCGTGACGCCTCCCGCCGTCGCGGGCAAGGCGCCGACCTCCTCGAGCGGGCCGCCGTCGAACCTACATAGGCTGCTTGCTAACTGTTGCTCGCTCCTGCTACTGACTATCTCCACCGTGTTCTTCATCTCATGAACTAGCTACTGAGTAAACCTAACCGATGATAGCCCCCTGTATATTGCATAAGTCTCGCATGTCGTCTGTTTCGGAAGTGCTTCCCAAGTTTAAGCGTAGGGGTAGGGGTAGAACTCCGCCGGCGAATGGGCCCTCGCCTGTCGGTCGTCGATCTTAATAGAACACTCGGTTTGCTGCCTGCTAAGCATCACGACATGTGCCCATAGTTTTTCCTGTAGCGGAAGGAAACGGTGCGAAAACCATGGAGCTGGAAGCGAGGATAAGAAGAAGAGCGTGTCCGTGTCCGTGTCCGTGCAGTCATCCGTCCATCGATGGCACTGGCAGTGATGTTTCACACGCATGTGCGAATCCCTTTTGCCCAAGCTGCAGCTTTTTGCAGGCGTTTCCTTGCGCCCTGCGCTCTGCACTGCAGCTCTGCGCTGCACCGCTCTCCCAAAGCCGAAAGGCTCGGCCTACTGCAACACACAACCGCCCGCACCGAGCCACTGCATGCACGGCCGTCGTCGTCAGTCGCATGAGACCACGAGAGGAGAGGCCTCGCACCATCACCACCACCACGGGCCACGGCTCCGTCACTTTTCCCCGACCTCTTCGTGTTCTCTTGTCAGCCTCCACGCACACACAAACACACACCAGCAGCCCGTCTCTCCTGTCCCCTCGCCGAGGCGCCATTGCCTTCTTCCGGTCGCCTTTGAACAGTTCACCGGCCGGCCTCATACAAAGCCAGACACTGCCCCATTGCCATTGCCTTCAATAGGGGCAGCAGCTACCTTAGGCTAGGCACTTAGGCACCTTCTCACAATCTCACTCACTCGCTCACTCACTCATCCGTTCACTTTCAGTGAGCCTCTTGCTGCATTCCATTCTCCATGGGAAGCGGCATAAAGCAGCTGCTGGCGAGCTTGGTGGGTGGAGGCCACGGGGGCGGCAGGAAGGAGAGGAGGCAGCCGCAGACAGTGGAGCTCAGGGTCCGGATGGACTGCGAGCGCTGCGAGCGCCAGGTCAAGAAGGCACTCGTCGGCATCAGAGGTTAGTTCGCTTCACCTGTCGGTCGGCCGGTCACTCACTCATTGAGGCCGCTCACATCGTCTTGACTCTTTTCTCAGCTCACTTGCCACCATTGTGCGCGTGCCTGGGACAACGCCTTTCCATGTTATGTTCCTCGCCGTCTAGACCGTGGACAGTGTAGCTCCTGATCAATAATGCCCATCTTGTCATGTCTCTGCTTAAGCCTTTCCCGGCTCGACCTACACCTGTCGCCACAACACAGAAAGAAGCATCGCGTCCAGTCGATTCGCTTGTTAGCGAATAGTATCGTCTTCCTTTCTCTTTATGATGATTTGGCTTAGGGTCCATAAACTTTTGTGATTGTTATAGTTTAGGAGCGAGCGAGTTTTTTTCTCCTATTTGACAGTGGATTTGTTTTGTCGACACGCGCAGGGGTGGAGTGCGTGGAGGTGAACGGGAAGCAGCAGAGGGTGACCGTCACCGGCGTCGTGGACCCCTGCACGGTCCTGCGGAGGGCCCAGTCCACAGGCAAGAAGGCCGAGCTGTGGCCCCGAAATCAGCATCATCATCATCCTAGCTACTGCTGCGACAACAGCGCCGCCATCACGGCCCACTACGGCGCCACCGGGCCGGCCCAGGCCCATGAAAGGTGGGCCCCGTCTCCCCACTCCAGGAGCGCGGACGCGATCGGCGCCGAGAAGATCGCCAGCCTGTTCAGCGACGAGAACCCGAACGCCTGCTCAGTCATGTAGCGCCGCCGCGCCTCGCACAGAAGCCGTTGGTTTCTATGCCTTGGCTTAGCTAGACTAGATAGCCGTAGGAGTAGAAGCTCACTCGGTTCGCTCTTCTTGCCAATTCACCTTGCCAACCCCTCACAAAAACATGCCGTTTTCGGCAGCCCTCCGGGCCTGCCGAACGTTTGTTGGCGTGCCGAGGTTTTTTTGGCTGCCAACGAACCGAGCGTGGCTTGGTGAGATCTCGATCCGGTTGGTCTCGTGTCATGTCGTCACCGCATCTCCTGCTAGATTTTGTATGCTTTGTGCTTTATAATGCGCGACACGAGCTCCGTACACGTAGGAATTCCAACCGGGGGCAGCTCGGAATCTAGGCCATCGTTGATCGATCTCACCTGTGGCGTCAACTAGATACTTGGACGATGGACGAAGACTTGGGTTGGGCGAGATAGATGCCAGGTGCTATAGTTTATGCTGGCTGTTTGTCTCTGTCTCTGTTCACTCCTCGCCGTCCTTTAGTTTTACGTCGCGACGCGGTAATGGAACGTGAGCTAGCTAGCTTTGAAGCCTGCCGTCCAGACGACAGAGGTCAACATGCGTCCCCCCAACCCCCACTCCCCTCCCTCCTTTTTCCGTTTTAAAACGAGCTCTGGATGGTAAAGCAGGGTCCGGCAGCAATGGAGGTTCAGTGCGCGGTGACATTGACAACATCCGTCAGGTCCTTGGAGGAACAGTGTTTGTGCTTGTGCAGATGCTGTGGTGCAACGAACGAGCCGACCCCCTTGCTTTTGTTTCTGCCGGTGCAATGCCTCCTTTTTCAGCTCGATCGTCTCTGTGCTTCTAGACTGTTGTCGTCGCTGGGTGCGTGCGGACGCCTCTGCATGTATGGCGCTGTTCTGTGCTGCTGGGTGGGTAGGTGGGTTGGGTTGACGGTAGATTGGCTAGTTAACAACGACGATGTGCTGCGTGCGATGGCGGCCTGATTGCGCACGCGGTCAATTAATATCTTGGCTTGTTTGTAGCAGTATATGGAGATCTAGCAGAGAGTGTGTTTTTTTAAGTCGATCCATCAGAGAGTTGGGACGTCGTGCGCCGGAGATTCTTCTCGGAATTTCCATTTTTTTTATTATCATTTTTTGCGTGAGGATTCCTGTCAGTGCCGCGTCCCTGTTCGTTTCGACACGCGAGCGTAGCGCCACAGTGATGCTGTTGGGGCCTCGAATCGGACCGTCCACTCGTGGCAGTACGATGAAAACTTTGGCCCCTGGTCCGGGCCAGGACGCCGTGTGCAGTGCCGGTTGCACGGGCCGCACAGTCCCCTGGCCACGTCGCTGGAGCTATTTCGTAGACCCGACCTCCTGTCCCGGTCCCGGAGCGACGGTGACAGGGACGGAGCGCGTCCCTTTCCGGGTCCGTGATCGTGGCGGGAAAACCTTTTTTCTGGCTGCCGCCACGTACGGAACGACCGGAACCGGCTGGGCGCGCGGGGAGAGCGACGGCTCTCGTCTGCTTTTGCCTGCCCGCCACCTTGATCGCCCGACCCCGACGCACGGTTCCCCGCGGCGCGGGCGTGGGCGCGGTTGCGGTTGCGGTTTCGCTCGGCACGTAAGCTACGGCGGGTCGTCGTCGATGGCGCCCTTGCGGCTGTGCTCGTGTCGTGACATGAGGACCGCGGGATCACCTTCGTCTGGGCTGCAAAGTGAGTAGTATTGTACTGGGTTATGAAGCTTGTTTTTTTAGTAGAGATACGGGATTTATTCGACAAAAGTCTGTCAAAAGGGACGTTACAAAAAGCTAGGTTATGAGGCTTGTGCTATAGGTGATTATAGAAATGAATGCGTAAGTATAACCGGTATACCGTCATTTGTGACACTGTAGGTTATAAGTGATGGGCGGACGCACGGGTAATTCGGTTTTTAGTGACGGGTAACGGAGCCATCTGTCATTGGTAGGTAGGGATGTAAACCGGAGCCCGACCCATCTTACTTGTAGCGAGCCTGTGATGGTTTTAGCTTAATTTGTGCTAACTAAGTATTCTCATGGGTTCTGACGGGACCCGTTCTACACCCCTATTGATAGGTCAGGTTAGGGGGGAGGATGTATCTGGTGCATCGATGCTTGGAGTGCTACCGATGCACCGGAGCTTCATTGTGCATTTACAATGTTTAAATTTTTTGATTTTTTAACACACCTACACAAATATCAATGTAGATTGCTAAAAAATTTAAAGTCAAAATTCAAAACATAACTCGAAAAACAAAAATTAACAAATTTAACTCCGTATAATATGTAAAATAACTTGGGCTTTAGATTTGTCCAATGTCACACTCATGCAAATTAGTCATTTTTGTATCTTGAACAATATTTTAAAATTTTATATGGAATTTTATGACATCATAGATTGGTGTTGCATTAACGTGTTAGATTTTTTAAAACATTCTCGGACATCCGGTGTACCGATAGCATCACAAGTGCGGGTGCACTCGATACATTCCCGTCAGGTCAGGTATGAATGGCGGGTCAAGCCACTAACCCGCTATATTCTACGGGCATATAACTGGAGGACCGTCACTAGTAACTCTCCAGGGCAAGCCAATAGGCCATTACATCGTTTTAGATATAATATCAGATTACATTAATACTCCCTTTCGTTTCAAAATAAATGACTTAACTTTATACTAAAGTTAGTGTAAATTTGTGTTATTTTTGAGTCATTTATTTTAGGACCGAGGGAGTATTAAATTATGATGAATCCATGCATATGCATTGCATTACAAGCCAAAAGAGAGCCCCGTAGACTGTCCGAGCTAAGAAGTAGTGGTCACCCTTCCACGCCCATACCAGCACATCGACTGATGCCTCCTCAAGCAGGATGATGGCCGCCAGCTCCATCACGTGAAGAAACTCCCGAAGTGCTTCCGCATTAAGGTCCGGGATACACTACTAGGAAAAACCTTATAGGTAGGAGCCTATTAGTAGCGCTAGCAAATAGCAAGCGTTGCTGCTACTTAGCAGTAGTGCTGGAAATACAACGCGCTATTGCTAATGTCCTCAGGAGTAGCGTTGGCTTTATATTCTGCGCTACTGATAAATAGGGCCCAACGAGGCCACCTGCAGTAGCTATAGTAACAACGTTAGTCCTAATCCAGCGCTACTGCTAAGGTCCATAGCAGTCGCGCTGCGTTGCATCCAGGGCTACTGCTAAAAGGGGCCCAACGAGGTAACCGACAGTAGCTGTAGTAGCAGCGCTGGCATGGTAAAAGCGTTACTGCTAACTACAATAGCAGTAGCGCTCCTCTGGAATTGGCGCTACTGCTATGTTGAGTTAACACCCCACCCGCGTGGTAAAAAATTCCTAACTCTCCCCCACTCCCCCACCCCCTCTCCTCGATCTGAAGCCGTCGCCGCCTCCCTCGTCATCGTCGTCATCGTCGTCGCCACCGCCCCCTCCCCTCCCACTCTGGTAAGCCCGCTTCCCCTCCCGCTCTGGTAAGTCCCCTTCCCCTCCCGCTTCGGTAAGCCCCCTCTGCATACCGCTCTGGTAAGCCCCCCACCCCGCTCCAGGCGCCGCCACCCCCCTCCCCTCCCGCTCTAGGCACCCCAAGGCTGCTGCCATTTTGATTTTAGGGCCATCAGTTTGGTGAGATGGATAGTTTTAATTCCATGGTTGGAGCTGATGATTTTTTTTATGTTACACTAAAGTTCAAATGGTGTTTACGGTTCCAGTGGTGTTTTTGGTTATACTAATGATTTTTTGATGTTTATGATAGTGGTGTTTCAGACAATTTTGATGGTTACACTAATGAATTTTTTATGTTACACTAGTAAAATAAAATGAGCACGAACCACATGAACCTGGAATGATGGGCTAATGAGTAGGAGCTATAGTTCCAGCGGTGTTTATGGTTCAAGATGTCATCTTGAGATACATGTTAATAAGAAAATCAAGATATGTTTGTTGAAGATCTTTTGATGGGCTAACTAGAAAGAAGGAAAAAAAATCCTATAGTTCACACTTGAATAATATGTAAAGAATGTGAAATAAATCATTCATGTTTGTAAATTTCATGTAAGTAGGCACATTAGGTTTGAGTTAGACAATCAATGGTTTCAAACAACTTATTTAAACTCTGGAAAAAAGGGGCACATACATATTTCACCAACCTACAGCACTTGCATGACATGTTGGACACTATTCATCCAAAGGATAGAAAGAGTCACACAAAGATGATGAATGAGCTAACTAACCAACTAATTAACTAATTAGTTAATTAATCAATTAATGAAGACTAAAAATATCATCCTTTTGTTGGTGTTAATGCATAAAACAGTAGTGAGTTTCTCACTTTTGCTTTCTAAGTTGTGCTAAGTTTTGCCGGAATGTCCGAGTGGCCTATGTTTTGCCGGAATGTTGATTCATTTCCGTTTCGGCAAATTTCAGGCGCTCCATATGTTCACTTTTTAGCAAAGGTCATGCCCAAAATTTCCATGAATTTTGACATGACTAGTGCTAGAAACTAGGACATATAGAGTGCCTAGGAATTGCCGGAAAGGGTAATGAATCAACATTCCGACCAAATATAGGTCCCTTTTTATTATTCATGCTTCTGTTTATATATAGATGTTCAATTATTTCGATATAATGTCACGGTTGTTGTTTACACATTTACAAATATGTTTCATGGATTATAAGTTAAATTACCACATTAAAAGAGAAAATGTCCGACGATGAATATTGGAAGTGTGAATATTGCGGCGACTGTCGGGGTATGCGCGACACGCCTTACCTGCGAGACGATAGGTTCTTCAGCATGAAGCTTGACGAGAATGGAGATATGTTCCTCCCTTGCCATGCAAGAAGATATGTGTTGGAGAGGTTCGGTTTCGAAGACCACGAGAGAATAGAGACGAGGAGCGCTAACCTCAGGACTATATATGGTCACACATTTGTTATCAAAATATTTAATTCATTTTTTCACACAGAAATAGGGTGCCCAAATTGGAAAGATCTTTGCAAGGCATATGGATTTCAGGAGGGTATGGAAATAACCTTTGATCTTCGTCTTGAAGATAATATGCCACGCAACATCGACATTTGGGTGGTTGCCGATATGCTTCCTGTTTTACCTCCATGTGTGTTCCTCAATCATATTTGTCAAGTAATTTGCATTCTATATTTAAAAATAGTTGGTGTTCATCCATATACTAAATTTCTTAAATTATAATTTACAGCTTATTTCGTTTCTTCGAGTGAATTACGGAAATTAATTGTCACGACACACTACACGTATGGATCACATCTAACTTGGGAGGAGAAGGATGTTCTTCTCTACTTTCTTGTTGGTGTCCTGGTTTCTAGGGATAACTTCCCGTATAATTTGGGAATTGGCCAAAATTATACATTTTACATGCCACTAGTGCATAGGTTGAGGCCGGATGGCATTCGCCGAAATATCTTGGTAAGAGTTTCCTAATTAAGTACGCTCTACTATTGCATAAATGGTGTTGATTACATTGCTAACTAGGTTATTATTATGTTCTTCAACAACAACTGCCAAATGATGTAGTGCCTCTGTCGATGCACCCAGAAGGTCATATGAAAATTAAAAGCCGCTGAGGGCTGAGTTCAATGCTCCATACTCGAGTAACCGCAAATCAAAATAAAAAGGCTCCAAATTGAAGCATGGAGAGAAATAAAGAAGGATCGCAAGCCACAAGTTGGAGACCGCTGGATCTCTGTGCTTCATCATGGAGACATAGGTGTTATTCTGTTTTATGACATTATACCTAGGAGCGAGGACTAGGTCTTATGAGAGACAAGTTATTCTGGTTTATATTAACTTGACATGATCAATTAGGATGCATGCATATGATGACTATTATGATGTTTTTCTGTTTTACGAGATTTTAACTTGGTATATGATTAATATGATGATTAGTTGTTAGATGAGTACGTAAGATGATGATGAATTATATGACATGATACTTTATGTGTATGATGTGATGCAAATTATGCATGTTTATTATGATATGATGAAACCACTGTATAGAGCATGCACAAATACGTAGGGGGACAAAATATGATGCGAATTAAATATTAAAATCAGGAATATTAGCAGTAGCACTGGAATATTAACAGTAGCGGTGGATTAGCACTAGCGCTTTATTTATTCCAACGCTACTGCTAACGTAGATACCAGCAGCGCTTTCAATCGGTCGCTACTGCTAACAGGTTAGCTGTAGCGCGTTAGCAGTAGCTATGGCCCCAGCGCTACTAGTAAGGGTAAAACCAGCGCTACTGGTAGCCTTTCTCGTACTAGTGATAACATCCATCCACCAGTCTCCTTGTCGGTGTGAAAACCGACAGACTTCTGGGTAGGGGGTTCCGAGCTGTGGATCTTAGAGGGATGGTAATAGGTACATAGAGACGATGTTTACCTAGGTTTGGACCCTTTTGATGGAGGTAAACCCTATGTCATGCTCTTGTTTATATCAATGGAGAAGTATCAAGTACAAGGTTGATCTACCTCGAGATCGTCAGATGTGTTCTAACTTAGGGCTAGGTGGATGATATTGCGTTGATGTCATAATGATCTATTGACAAGCCTGGCCTCGACTTATATAATGCACTAGAGGCCTAGGATAACAAGAGTCCTAGTCGGCTACATCGATGGAGAGGAGTCCTTGTCTTGATCACCAAGTCTTGTGTAATCTTCCTCATATAAGTCATGGGCTGCCATAAGTGGCCTATTAGTGAACCGCCATGGGGGTCCTCGGCCCGACACACTAGTCGGGAGACGACGTGGTTAGTACGCCCTACTCCATGACACCATGAGTAGACTCCTCATCCGGTCTTCAAGTTGGGGACACTCCTCGGTTCTTTCGAACAGTTCTTCATCTTCGGACGTCGGTTTTGAAAACTGGTCCAACAAATCTTCTCATTAGTGATATTGAGGATCGTCGAGGTGTATCCGAGGAGTTCACACGTCGGGTATCCGAGGAGCCCCTTAAAGTTCCTGCCCTTTATCAATGCCTTCTTGTTTTTACGCCACACCTCACGTTTGAAGTGTTTCTCGTGTGGCGGTGTACTCCTGTATCCAAGCTCCAACGCCGGGTTGCATCCGATGTGTCATAGATTACATCGGTTTATAAAAAGTTTGAAGGATTTCAACAGAGTTTAATGATGGGAACGTCCTCTATGGTTCAACCGAGATGTATATCCAGTAGCCTCTGATACTTGGGTTGGCTAACATGTCCGAGCCTAGGATCGTATCTCCCGAGGAACTCGTGCAACTGTTGTATATGTTCTGACAACGCTGAGGTGTAGATCAACAGGGAAGATGCCGAACTGCGGGTCGGAAAAGATTTTACGAGCAGAACCACCACACAGAACACCTCGAACAAGAAGAGTGTCATCTATTGGTTGTGAAAAGAATCGTGAGATACCTGATACATACACCAAACTTTGGCATATGGTATTTCAAGGGATCTTCTTCTAATCTTGTTGGCTATTCCAACTCGTACTATACCGTAGAGAAGGTTCATAGAAAATCCACCTCAGGTACATGTCAATTTCTTGGTAATCTCATGTGTCTTGGTCATCCAAGAAACAAAACTCGATATCCTTATCCAGTGCCGAAGCGGAATATATTGCTGCCAGATCATGTTATGCGCAATTACTATGGATGACTCAAGCTCTTGAGGATTATGGCATTCATGTTAAAAATGTTCCATTATTGTGTGACAACGAAAGTGTTATGAAAACTGCCTATAATCCCGTGCAACATTCTCGAACAAAACATATTTAAGTGCGACATCATTTCATTCATGATCATGTTGGTAAACGAGATATAGATCTTAAGCATGTTGTACCTACAACAATTAGTTGATATCTTTACCAAACCACTTGATGATAAAGTATTTTTTTAATTTGAGGAGTGAGTTGAACATCATTGATGCTTCAAACTTGAGCTAGATTCACTCGGATGCATGCAAGGGCATGAGCTTGATTATCCATTCCATGATGCTATTAATATGACACTATTTTTATATCTTGGAAAACTATGCTCCCTTGTATTGCATCTAACCCTTTTGTAGGTACTTGAAAGAATAACACTCCACAAGATTGCCATAAACTCACATCAAAAGCAATCTTGTCATGGCCAAGTATCAATAATCCTTTCTTCGGAGATGGAGGAAGAAGACAACAAAAATATATCCTTGACAGTTATATGATGATGTACTTCACTCTTGTCATTTGAATATATTATGTTCTTCCTGGCATGACTAACCATTATAGGTGAAAAGTGAACCAAAACGACAAGGATAGCTCCCAACTCAAGATGATCTTCATCAACTTTGAGCATCAACGACAAGTTCACCTACATGCCACGTCATCAACATCATTCGAAGGCATGCACTCATATCCTTGATATAGCTTTGCACCAATTCATGAGGTAAAGCAACTCAAGTGACATGAAGACAGTAAAAGCTTAGTCAAAAAATGGTAACCCCATTTTGCGCATAACGATGAGTATGACCTATGATCAAGCATTCTTGTTTGACTCCTCAAGACAGTATACTCTAATATAGGTGACCTAGTTACCGCCCCGAATGTAGATGAATATTCTTGTATGGTTCACATTTTTCATTGCATGCCTTCTTGGAACAATACAACTCGCATCTATATGTATGTATATACTTCAAAAACATATAAAAATAAATAAATTGTGTTCTCTCTTGTTTCCTTTCAGTTTTTGTATATTCTCTTTTTCAAGGTCTGTGAAAGTTTGTGTCTATTTTCAGTTAAAGAGTTGATTTTCAATGCATTTTCAATGCAACTCGGTTTCACCGATCTGGGAAACTCGGTCCAACCGATTTCTTCGTGAGGCCTGTTGTCATTCTCGGTTCTACTGAACCATATTGTCTCGGTGACTCCACATTAAAATTGGTATCGAAAAACATACGGGTGAATCCAAACAAGAAATGTAATGTGCCTTCGTTTATGGGCCAACATAGACGAAACTTGACCGTGGTTTCCCAACTCTAGACAATTTGTGTTGTCCACTTGTCTTACATTATGATGTGGCACCAAAGGCCATTAATCTAAGAATTACAAAACTCTACCACCCAATACATAAAAAACATTAGTGCAATAAAATACGGCCCAAGTAAATGACAACAACCATGGTCATAATAATGTGAACTTATGTTGGATTCTTTTGATATTTCATATTGGAGGTAGGACTAGGACGGGGTATACAGCCGTGGTGATTTTTGAACCTCACCTAGTCTATGAATAATAGGGTTAAACCTAAAAAATTAGAAAAACAAAGTGGCGTAACGTAATCCTTGTTTGTTGCCATGACATGTACCATCACACATGCATAAAAACAAAAACAAAAGTCATACTCTAGCTCGAAGCTAGATGTATGACGTGCCACATAAGTGCTCCGGCAAAAAAGTGAGATACAAGTTGACGCAAGCCTATCGAGCCACATAACACCATTCTATTAAAAGTGCTCTCAAAAAAGATGTGTGTGCATCCAAATGTGACGTGCCTTCATTTACGGATGCACACTGCGGAAACACAGCTGCAGTTTCCCTTATAGGCTTGTCACGCGTAGAGACGGTGTGTGCAGCCCACATAGCTCGCATCATAAACGTGCGCCGCCAAACTCTCATGCCAGTGGTCTATAGATTAGATTTTTTTTGTGGGAGAGTCCACAGATTAGACTAATGAGGATAAACAACTTGATTACTTTAAAAAGCAACATAGATCATAATAATGTGATTCGGTGTTATGTTAACACGAAATATAATGGATTTGTTTTTTTTTCTATCTATTGTTTTTCACATAGCTCACCACTCTCTCTAACACCAAATACAATAGGATGGTTTTTCCTGTGTACTGTAGTAGCCATTTTTCCTTCCACCAAAGCTAAAACCGGATGGTTTTACCGCACAGATATATGTGGGCGGCGCTAGGGGCCCTAACAAGTGCCTTATTAATCGCCATAATTCCATACCAAAAATCCCCAGATCGACAAGCGTCCAGGTGTCTCGAGTGAGGAGTGGACGGCCCAGATCTCACGCGCCCGGCCCCTCCTCCTCTTTTTATGCCCCTGCCCCGCTCCTCCGCCCCAAAACCCCTCCCCCCACCATCCAGTGAGTCTCTCTCCAAATCTCGGGGCAGAAAGGCCACCGTACCGAATCAGAGATTGACAGCGGCGGGAGCCAGCGAGCTCGGCGCGCATCCGGCCCGGCGAGATGCTCGGCAAGCGGCAGAGGAGCATGCTGATGCGCCGGACGACCAGCCTGGCGTCGATGCCGTCGGTGCCCAAGCAGGTGCGCCAGGGGAGCGGCGGCGACGACGACAAGCATCCACGCGCGGGCCCGTCCTCCTCCGTGTCGGCCGGCGCTGTGGGGATGGGCGGCGGCGGCGGCTACCCCTCCCCCAGGAGGGACGCCTTCGCCGGGCTGATGATCACGGCGGCGTTCCTGTCGGCCTGTGGCTTCTGCGCCAAGCCCCTCGGCCCCGGCGAGGACACCTACATCTACAGGTACCGCCGGCGTCGCTGCTTTTCCCATTCTCTTTCCGTCTTGCGACGAAATGTCCGGCGAAATTCTCGTGCTCCGGCCTTCGTTTCGTTTTTTGTCCGTTTCGGTGGCTTGCTGGTGATATCTGGCCGGGCTCCGATCAGTCTCTCACGTCGCTTTGCGATGCGAATTCCGCGCCGCTCGTTCGGTTTTTTCCACGTCAAGGTTGCACCTAGATCGAATCTTCTTATCATGTTGCCGGCAGCCTACGATTCTGCATACATGTTTGGTTGGATGCGAAATTCCGTGACGGTCTCGTGTCTCTCCTCGTTTATGCAGGGGGTTATTCATGATCCGGCCGCTTACTTTTTCTGAAAAATCTAGTAGTAATTTCTATCCTTAATTTAGGCAGGCACTAATTTGACAAACCTCGTTCATTAGAAAGGTAATGCTGATTCGGCGCTGGTATAGGCAGTCCATCAATTCTTAATTAGTAGTACAAAGTATGAATCTTATTCTCTCCTGTACTTTTCGCAGAATATGCCGATGCGAGCCTTTTCTCTCGGCATATTATTTGTTGCCGATGCATTATTGGCTTGCTCTTGGATATTAATTAATACCTGTACTCCCTGTATGTATTTGCTAACTAATCAGACATGCACTGTTGGTGCATGGGGTGCTCATAGCTTTATAAATTGGTTTCCTCTTTTAATTCTGGTCCCTGAATCTTGTATGAACTGTCGTGTCCCGAAATATAAAACTATCGGGATGCATTTAGACTTAGTTTACTAGTCAAGAGTCAAGACTACATACTGTGCTCCCCTAAGCAACGCATTAAAGAATATTAATCGGCCAATCATATGAGTTGTTGCTTGATTATCATACCAAAAACTTGGTCACTCTGAACCATCTACTTCTTTAATTGTCGCAATCTGTCATCAATCACATAGGAGTAGAGTTAAGTTAATATAAAAAAGATGCATGATTTCTTCACTGCAATAAAAGAAGGTTTAAATTTATTCTTTGAAGATGTCTGTGACATTGTGACAAGATGGACTGATGGTTGAGTTCTGCTGTCTGTCCGTGTCTCCTGCAGGGGCGAGGTGGCATTCTGCAGCCACGAGTGCAGGGAGCATCAGATCGAGAAGGACGAGCTCATGGAGCAGAACTGCACCATCACATCCATCCGGGAGGCGCCGTCGGACCAGTCAGGCGGTGGCGGCGGCTCCGGCGGCGGGGACGCCGTCGCCGCCGCATAGCCGGCGCCCATTAGCCTATCGTATACTAGCTCTAGTGATGTGCCATAGTTATATATTTGGCACATGTCCACCATGGTTAAACCGTCCGTCCGTGTACACAAGATCGAACTGGGTGGGCAGAGGTTGTGGTTGTGAGTGGTGGCCGGTGACTGAGGATGCCATGTGACACATGGAACATGGTGGTTTCCTCTCCTGCCCCTGTGGAGAACCTGGACTGCAATGCAACATCAAATTCAGTACCGTCTTTTCCTAGTAATTCATGTTTGCACCTGGCGTTTTCATTCATTTCTCTTGCTGCACTTGACGAAGTGTTCTCGTAAGTGTCGACGGCGCTCCGGCGAGCGTATAAGCTATAAATCTGGGGCGGCGGCGGCCAGGTCAGGTTGTTCACAGCAATTTGACAATGTGCCTCGCCGCCTTGAGGGGTGGCTGGTGGAGAGGAAGAGACAGAGGGAGCAGTCAGGCGCATGCGTGCGTGTTGTTTGTTGCAGACGGTGGTCCGGTCCAGGTGTGGTCTGCAGCGGGCACCCGTGACCTGATCTCACCGGTCTTGATTCCATCAAGACCATAGCCGGACGACCGCCGCCGCTGCAGACCAGAACGTGGGAAGCCATGGGCTACACAAGGACCGAGTTTCCGTGCAGCTCCGACTCGTACGTAGTATATTGTTCATCGCTGGACTGGACACGACACCCGACGTGAGTACTGCGAGCGAACGGGGATGCGGATCTGGAACCCTGCAACGAACCCTCCAGAATCCACGGATCTGCAGGCAGTTCGTTCGTCAGGAGCGGTGAGCAGTTCTCTGTTTACGGAGTGGTAGGCACTACCAGCAATGGCCCGTCTTCTTTTACCGCAGAAGAGCAAACGGCCAATTCGGGTCGGTAATTTAGCCGCGCCGGCGATGTCGTCGTGCTTGCCGATGAAAGGTAAACACTGAGGGCCGGGCGGAACAGCGAGCAACGTACGTGCAAGGACATCATCGAGGTGGTGATGTGGCGGGGGCATCCTTTTCCGGCGGCGGCCACCTCGTGATGGCGGCCAGACCACCTTCAGCCTAGGCATCTAACCTGCGGCCGGGTTACATCATGCGGGGGACGTGTCAATACTTGAAGCAAAGGGAACCATGTGGAATGCTAGGATTGGGATGTGAGATGTTGTGCCTAAGGGCATCTTCAAGAGCATCGTAAAACAAGCGCCGCGCTCAAAAATATCCTTTTTTAGCGCGCGTGCGACGGGACGGGATGCTCCAGCGGACGCGTAAAAACCGCGCGCTAAAACAAGTTGGACGCGCTGTCCATAGCCTCATCCCGCGCTGGTAATTTGAAGCGCACACTTTCGCGCGCGGCAGACTCGAGCGCGCGCGCGAACTTTCTCTCTTTCTTCCTCCTTCGCACCGCGCGAGCCGGCGCCAGCGCCCCTGCCACCATGGACGCGCAGACCGGCACCCGCTCACCCAGCTATACAGCCGCGAGCCCCCCCCCCCCCCCCCCCGCGCCGCCGCCGTCGAAAACCCTAGCGCGGCGAGCGTTGGCGCTGCCACCGCCGGAGCTCCGCCGACCGTCGGCCTCGCACGCAGCCTCTTCTTGCCGCCGCGGATGACCACGCCGACGGGTGGCGTCGCGCCGGCGCCGTCCCGTGCCGCCGCCGTCCCGTCCCGTGCCGCCGCAGTGGGGTCGAAGAAAGGAAAAACATCCGGCAAGAAGAAGGCGGCGGACGGTTCCGGGAGCTCGAAGACGAAGAAGAATCTTGCAGGACGGCGGACCGGCGCGACGTCTACCGAAGCGCCGGCGAGCTCACTCGTTGAGCCGGTGGCCGACGCGCACCACGTGTTCGACGAAATGCCCCCAAGGTGAAAAAAATTCCAAATTTTATTTTCTTGTTATTTTTTCAATGCATCATCATATAGATAGCTTATATTTGCATTGTTCAACGATGACAAATTACTATGCAATACTTGGTTGCAAGTGTCGAGGGATCCATCCATTGGAGGTGATCAAAGTAGAGATGCTTATTGGGGGCGAATGAAAGAATACTTTGATGCTCAGAACGTGAGTGGAATTGACCGCTCCAAGAGATCACTTCGGTCCCGATGGTCGACAATCAACTCGGATTGTCAAAAGTGGGCGGCTGCACAACTTGTTTGTGTCAAATTCACATGTTTTCATTTTTGCGCGCTGCGCGCGCTGCATTTTAGCACTGCTGCTGGAGCCAGCGCTGCGCGATACGCCAAACCAGCCGAAGTACGCGCGGCAAATAAATTTTTTAGGCGCGACGCGAAGCGCAGCTGTTGGAGATGCTTTAAGAGCAACTCCAACGAGCAAATCCAATGCTTCGATCCGTTTTTTATTTGTTTGAATTAGCCAACAAACAATGATATTCCCTTTTTTATTTTGATTGACGCGTACATCAATACAGGCCCGAGCGCAAATTTTTAACACAGACTACAAAGCAGAAAATCATAAAAACAACGATAATAAACATTAAAACACCAGTCAAACGCCGGTCCAAGTCTACATAAAATTAATTAAAACATAATTAACCATTAAAAAAGTCGGCGCCCCGCGCGTTGTCTTAGACCTCGTTGTCCTCCCTTGGACCGGTGGGATCGATGAGCTCCGGTGTCGGACCAGCCCAGGGGAGCGTCGCCTCCCAAGCACGAGCAACGTCATGTGGTGGTAGCGCAGGCCGTCAGACGCGCTCCTCCTCCTCCCCACGCGCCCAGCGGCGCTCCAGCTCCATCTGCCACTTGGCATCTGCACGCTCCTCCGCCAGATGGTGCGACTTCCAATGCAGTAGGTAGGCCCTTTCCTGCTCCGGCGTCACACTATGTGAGATAGCCGACGCGGAGAACCACTCCCAAGCTGGCCAGTTGATGTCTACTACGCAACTTTATCCTTATAAATGTTGTCGGGCCTGCAAGTACAGAGTTTTATAAGACAACGGCAATTTTCCCTCGAGTGGATAACCTAAGGTTTATCAATCCGTGACAGGTGTAGGATGAAGATTGTCTCTCTCAAATAACCATGTAATCAAATACAGAAAATCTCTTATGTCCCCAACACACCCAATGCAATGGTAAATTATTTAGATGCGCTAGTTCGGCGAAGAGATGGTGATACAAGTATAGTATGGATAACAGATATAAGCTTTTGTAATATGAAAATATAAAACAACAAGGTAGCAAGTAATAAAAGTGAGTGATTCAGTCAAAAAAAGGAATAAAAGTGAGCATAAACTGTGTTGCAATTTCACTAGTGCAATCTCTCAACAATGCTAACATAATAGAATCATATAACCATCCCTCAACATTGAACAAACAATCACTCCAAAGTTCGTAAATAGAGGAGAACATAAGATGAAATTTTTGTAGGTAGTAGAACCACCTCAAAGTTATCCTTTCCAATCAACCCATTGAGTTATTCCTATAGGTGTTACAAACAACCCTAGAGTTCATACTAAATTAACATCATATGATACACATCAATCAACCCTAATGTCACCTAGATACGTCAATGTCACCTCAAGTATCTGTGGGTTACTTATTCGAAATGCATCAAACAATTTCAAATTCATCCTATTCAATCAAACACAAAGAACATCAAAGAGTACCCCAAGATTTCTATAAAAAAATTCCTTGTGTTCTTCAGATGACACGATCTTGATGTATCACGGGCTTTGTTAATATACTTGGATCATATGGTGTTCTTCCCTTGCTATCTTGTTGTGATGAATTCAATCTTTCTCTTTGATATCTCATTATGTTGGATTGAATATTGGTGAGAACACTTGATGTATGTCTTGCATACTGTTACTCGTAGTGACATTGGGGTATTCTATTGATTAACTTGATATATGTTATGGCATCAACTTGCGGATTCCGGTGACCTTGGGGATCTATACATAGTTGTTGATTGCACGTTTTCATACTACGTTCTCTGATAGAAATCTTGGGGATACTCTTTGAAGTTCTTTGTGTTGGATTGAATATGATGAATCTGAAATTGTTTGATGCATATCGTATAATTAATCCACGGATCCTTGAAGTGACATTGGAGTATATAGGTGACATTAGGGTTGATTGATATGTATCAATGGTGTCATTTTATTACGAACTCTAGGGTTGTTTGTGACACTTATAGGAACAACTCAAAAGATTGATCGGAAAGAATAATTTTAAGGTGGTTCGCTCCCTACAACAACCTTTTCCTATGTTCTCCGCTAATAGGAACTTTGGAGTGATTCTTTGTTGCATGTTAAGGGATGATCATATGATTCTACTATGTTATCATTGTTGAGAGATTGCACTAGCAAAAGTATGAAGCTTGGGCCTTATTTCTAAGCATTAATATACCATTTTGCTCGATGTTTTCCACTTTCTACCTTGATGTTTTTATAGTTTTAGATTACATAAACCTAGATCTACCATCCATACCACACTTGTATCACCATCACTTTGCCGAACTAGTGCACTTATAAATTTTTTCATTGTATTGGGTGTGTTGGGGACACAAGAGTTTTCTTGTATTTGATCGCAGGGTTGTTTCAGACAAGCTATCTTCATCCTACACCTTCCATGGATTGATAAGTCTTAGATCATCCACTTGAGAGAAATTTGCTGTTATCCTACAAAACTCTACACTTGGAGGCCCAACAATATCTACAAGAATACAGTTGCATAGCAGACATCGCTCCGCGAGTGGGCCGTATGTAAACGAGCATTTTGAATGTTCCCGTTGAAGACGTCTTACCTTGCATGCTATTCATAGTAGTGTTGGTTTGCGTGCCGAGATACGGACCCCATGCCCCTTCCCTTCCATCTCGCTCGATCGACTTATAGTCGATCTATCAGTACATGTATAATGTTTGGAATTCTATGCATCTATATGAAGATTTGTCGCTTGACGATGATAAAAAATGCAACTTCACGGACCAATGAGGCGGAGAGTAAGATATTGATAGATCCATGGCCGATGTATATATGCATGCATGCATGTACTCCCTCTCGTTCTTTTTTTACTTTGCATATAAATTTTGTCTAAAACCAAACTTCATCAAATTTAACCTTATTTTTATTACAAATATTAACATTCATGACATTAAATTTATGGAATATGAAAATTAAATTCATGGTACATCTAACTATGTTAATTTTAAATTATGAATGTTGATATTTTTTCTATAAAAGTTGGTCAAACTTTACGAAGTTTGATTAATGACAAATCTTATGGGTATACTAAGAGGGTCCCTCGCGTCGCTCCATAGACGACGCCAGGGAAGAACCAAAGTGTCGCCACTAACACACTCCCCATCGGATCTCTCCTCCGCCACTGCCACGGTGGTGGTTGGCCCATAATCGAAGGGTGGCGGGTTTCTTTCTTCTAGGGGAGGTCTACTTTGTGTGGGGCGATGGAGGCCAAGGGCGGGGATTCTGGGACGGCGGTCTTGAGATAGTTTGGTGGAGACGACAAAGGGAGGTTGCTAGTCTGACGCCGACGGCACTCGTTGCTTTCCATTCCTCGACTCACGACCAAAATCGCATCGGTGACCCCCTCTAAGAATGGATGACCATGTCGTTGTTGAACCTCACAGTCTTGGAGCGGCTGTGTCGACCCTGTCGTACCTAGTGTTGGGGAACGTCGCATGGGAAACAAAAAATTTCCTACGCGCACGAAGACCTATCATGGTGATGTCCATCTACGAGAGGGGATTTCCGATCTATGTACCCTTGTAGATCGCACAACATGAAGCGTTAAGAAAACGCGGTTGATGTAGTGGAACGTCCTCACGTCCCTCGATCCGCCCCACGAACCGTCCCACGAACCGTCCCGCGATCCGTCCCACGATCCGCTCCGATCTAGTGCCGAACGGACGGCACCTCCGTGTTCAACACACGTACAACTCGACGATGATCTCGGCCTTCTTGATCCAGCAAGAGAGACAGAGAGGTAAATGAGTTCTCCGGCAGCGTGACGGCGCTCCGGAGGTTGGTGGTGATCTATCTCAGCATGGCTCCGCCCGAGCTCTGCAGAAATACGATCTAGAGGAAATACCGTGGAGGTATGTGGTCCGGCTGCCGTGGCAAAGTTGTCTCAAATCAGCCCTAATACCTCAGTATATATAGGAGGGAGGGGGAGGGACCTACCTTGAGGCTCAAGAGAGCCCCAAGGGGTCAACCGAAGGGGGGAGGAGAATTCCTCCTCCAATCCTAGTCCAACTAGGATTGGAAGGTGGAGTCCTTCTCTATTTTCCCACTTCCCCTTTTTTCTCTTTTATTTTCTTTATCTCCTGCGCAAGGGCCCTCTTGGGCTTGCCCACCAGCCCACTAAGGGCTGGTGAGGCACCCCTAAGGCCTATGGGCTTCCCCTGGGTGGGCTGGCCCCCCCCGGTGAACATCCGGAACCCATTCGTCACTCTCGGTACATTCCCGGTAATGCCGAAAACTTTCCGGTAATCAAATGATGTCATCCTATATATCAATCTTCGTCTCCGGACCATTCCAGAAACCCTCGTGATGTCTGTGATCTCATCCGGGACTCCGAACAACATTTGGTAACCAACCATATAACTCAAATACGCATAAAACATCACCGAACCTTAAGCGTGCAGACCCTGCGGGTTCGAGAACTATGTAGACATGACCCAAGGGACTCCTCGGTCAATATCCAATAGCGGGACCTGGATGCCCATATTGGATCCTACATATTCTACGAAGATCTTATCGATTGAACCTCAGTGCCAAGGATTCATATAATCCCGTATGTCATTCCCTTTGTCCTTCGGTATGTTACTTGCCCGAGATTCGATCGTCAGTATCCGCATACCTATTTCGATCTCGTTTACCGGCAAGTCTCTTTACTCGTTCCGTAATACAAGATCCCGTGACTTACACTAAGTCACATTGCTTGCAAGGCTTGTGTGTGATGTTGTATTACCGAGTGGGCCCTGAGATACCTCTCCGTCACATGGAGTGACAAATCCCAGTCTTGATCCATACTAACTCAACGGACACCTTCGGAGATGCATGTACATCATCTTTATAGTCACCCAGTTACGTTGTAACATTTGATACACACAAGGCATTCCTCCGGTGCTAGTGAGTTATATGATATCATGGTCATAGGAATAAATACTTGACACGCAAAAAACAGTAGCAACAAAATGACACGATCAACATGCTACGTTCATTAATTTGGGTCTAGCCCATCACATGATTCACCCAATGATATGATCCAGTTATCAAGCAACAACACCATGTACATAGTCAGAAAACCTTGACTATCCTTGATCAACTGGCTAGCCAACTAGAGGCTTGCTAGGGACAGTGTTTTTTCTATGTATCCACACATGTATCTAAGTCTTCATTCAATACAATTATAGCATGGATAATAAACGATTATGTTGATATAGGAATTATAATAATAACTTATTTATCATTGCCTCTAGGGCATAATTCCAATAGTCTCCCACTTGCACTAGAGTCAATAATCTAGTCCTCACATCACCATGCGAATTACATTGTAATAAATCTAACACCCATACAGTTCTGGTGTTGATCATGCTTTGCCCGTGGAAGAGGTTTAGTCAGCGGGTCTGCCACATTTAGATCCGTGTGCACTTTGCAGATATTCACGTCCTCCTCCTCGACGTAGTCGTGGATGAGGTTGAAGCGTCGTTTGATGTGTCTGGTCTTCTTGTGAAACCGTGGTTCCTTTGCTAAGGCAATGGCACCCGTGCTGTCACAAAACAGGGTTATTGGATTCAGTGTGCTCGGCACCACTCCAAGATCCGTCATGAACTGCTTCATCCAAACACCCTCCTTAGCTGCCTCCGAGGCAGCCATTTACTCTGCTTCACATGTAGAGTCAGCTACGACGCTTTGCTTGGAACTGCACCAGCTTACCGCACCCCCATTAAGAGTCGTCCGGATCTGTGTCAAAGCTTGCATCGATGTAACCTTTTACGGCGAGCTCTTTGTCACCTTCATATACGAGAAACATCTCCTTAGTCCTTTTCAGGTACTTCCGGATATTTTGACCGCCGTCCAGTGATCCACTCCTGCATTACTCTGGAACCTGCCTGCCATACTTATGGCCAGTCTAACGTCCGGTCTAGTGCACAGCATTGCATACATGATAGAACCTATGGGTGAAGCATAGGGGACGATGCTCATATGCTCTCTATCTTTATCAGTTGCTCGCCACTGAGTCTTACTCAATCTCGTACCTTGTAAAACTTGCAAGAACCCCTTCTTGGACTGTTCCATTTTGAACCTCTTCAAAATTTTATCAAGGTATGTGCTTTGTGAAAGTCCTATCAGGCGTTTCGATCTATCCCTATAGATCTTTATGCCTAGAATGTAAGCAGCTTCTCCTAGGTCCTTCATAGAGAAACTTTTATTCAAGTAATCCTTTATGCTCTCCAAAAACTCCACGTCGTTTCCAATTAGTAATATGTCATCTACATATAGTATTAGGAACTCCAAAGAGCTCCCACTCACTTTCTTGTAAATACAAGATTCTCCAACCACTTGTATAAACCCAAATGCTTAGATCACCTCATCAAAGCGTTTATTCCAACTCCGAGATGCTTGCACTAGTCCATAAATGGATCGCTGGAGCTTGCACACTTTGTTAGCATTTTCAGGATCGACAAAACCTTCGGGTTGCATCATATACAACTCTTCCTTAAGGAAACCGTTAAGGAACACTGTTTTGACATCCATCTGCCATATTTCATAATCGAAAAATGCAGCTATTGCTAACATGATTCGGACGGACTTAAGCATCGCTACGGGTGAGAATGTCTCATCGTAGTCAATTCCTTGAACTTGTGAAAAACCCTTTGCCACAAGTCGAGCTTTATAAACGGTCACATTACCGTCAGTGTCCGTCTTCTTCTTAAAGATCCATTTGTTCTGGATAGCCTTGCGGCCTTCACGTAGTACTTCCAAAGTCCACACTTTGTTTTCATACATAGATCCTATCTCGGACTTCATGGCCTCCAGCCATTTGTTGGAATCTGGGCCCACCATTGCTTCTTCATAATTCGCAGGCTCATTGTTGTCCAACAACATAATTGATAAGATGGGATTACCGTACCACTCTGGAGTAGTACGCGGTCTCGTCAACCTGCGAGGTTCGACAGGAACTTGATCCGGAGTTTCATGATCATCATCATTAACTTCCTCCTCAACCAGCATCACAACGACGGGGGTTTCCCCTTGCCCTGCGCCACCATCCAGAGGGATGAGAGGTTCGACAACCTCATCAAGTTCTATCTTCCTCCCACTCAATTCTCTCGAGAGAAACTCCTTCTCGAGAAAAGCTCCATTTTTAGCAACAAACACTTTGCCCTCGGATTTGAGATAGAAGGTATACCCAACTGTCTCTTTCGGGTAACCTATGAAGACGCACTTTTCCGCTTTGGGTTCCAGCTTTTCAGGCTGAAGCTTTTTGACATAAGCATCACATCCCCAAACTTTAAGAAACGACAACTTTGATCTTTTGCCATACAACAGTTCGTATGGTGTTGTCTCAACGGATTTTGATGGTGCCCTATTTAAAGTGAATGCAGCTGTTTCTAATGCATAACCCCAAAACGATAACGGCAAATCGGTAAGAGACATCATAGATCGCACCATCTCTCATAAAGTACGATTACGACGCTCGGACACACCATTACGCTGTGGTGTTCCAGGCGGTGTCAACTGTGAAACAATTCCACATTGTCTTAAGTGAGCACCAAACTCGAAACTCAGATATTCATCCCCATGATGAGACCGTAGGAACTTGATCTTCTTGTTACGATGATTTTCAACTTCACTCTGAAATTGCTTGAACTTTCCAAATGTTTCAGACTTGTGCTTCATCAAGTAGACATAACCATATCTACTCAAATCGTGAGTGATGGTGAGAAAATAACGATATCCGCCGCGTGCCTCCACACTCATCGGACCACACACATCGGTATGTATGATTTCCAACAAGTCACTTGCAAGCTCCATTGTTGCGGAGAACGGAGTTTTAGTCATCTTGCCCATGAGGCATGGTTCGCACGTGTAAAGTGAATCAAAGTCAAGTGACTCCAAAAGTCCATCGGTACGGAGTTTCTTCATGCGCTTTACACCAATATGACTGGTACGTCCATTTTGCATCATGCTTTCATGTTGATATTTATTGCTTTATGGGCTGTTATATTACTTTGTGGTACCATATTTATGCCTTTTCTCTCTTATTTTGCAAGGTTTATTTGAAGAGGGAGAATTCAGGCAGCTGGAATTCTGGACTGGAAAAGGAGCAAATCTTAGTCCACTATTCTGCACATCTCCAAATGCCGTGAAAAGTTAGGTGGAATTGTTTGGGATTATATAAAAAATACTGGGCGAAAGAAGTACCAGAGGGGGCTGCCAGGGCGCCACAAGCCCTACCACCGCCACCCCCCTGGTGGCGAAGGGCAAGCTTGTGGGCTCCCTGACGGCCCACTAGCCCCCCTCTTTTGCTATATGAAGGGTTTCGTTCCAGAAAAAAAATCAATCGAGAGCTTTTTCGTGGTTTCGCAGCCGCCACGAGGCGGAACTTGAGCAGATCCAATCTAGAGCTCCGGCAGGACGGTCCTGCCGGGGAAACCTCTCTCCTGGAGGGGGAAATCGTCGCCATCGTCATCACCAACACTCCTCTCGTCGGAGGGGAGGCATCTTCATCAACATCTTCATCAGCACCATGTCCTCTCCAATCCCTAGTTCATATCTTGTAACCAATCTTCGTCTCGCGACTCCGATTGGTACTTGTAAGGTTGCTAGTAGTGTTGATTACTCTTTGTAGTTGATGCTAGTTGGATTACTTGGTGGAAGAGTTTATGTTCGGATCCTTGATGCTATTCATTACACCTCTCATCATGATTATGATTATGCTTTGTGAGTAGTTACTTTTGTTCCTGAGGACATGGGATAAGTCATGCTGATAATAGTCATGTGAATTTGATATTCGTTCGGTATTTTGATATGTTGTATGTTGTCTTTTCCTCTAGTGGTGTTATGTGAACGTCGACTACATAACACTTCACCATATTTCGGCACAGAGGAAGGCATTGGGGAGTAGTAAGTAGATGATGGGTTGCTGGAGTGACAGAAGCTTAAACCCCAGTCTATGTGTTGCTTCGTAAGGGACTCATTTGGATCCACTAGTTTAATGCTATGGTTAGACGTTGTCTTAATTCTTCTTTTGTAGTTGTGGCACCCCGGTCGTTAAGCTACAGTAACCGCACCCTAATGATGCTAGGTCATCATATTTAACTGAGCTAGGTTGTCACTTAATAAAAATCAAAGCAGTTGTCATATTTAATTTAAAGACAAACGAATTAGATTTTCAAATGTAAAAATATAAAAATGTTTGATTTGTAGCAGATAATAATGGTTAATATATTTTCTAAACTAGAATGCAGAAAAATATATAAATAAAGAAATAAGCAAAAGGGTAAAATAAAACTAAAAATGAAATACAAAAAAAGACCTTCACCCCACTCGGCCGAACCCAATCAGGCCACCTAAACTACCCGAGCCCACTTCCACCGGGGCGTATAAAACCCCTTGGAAACCCTAACCGGGACGCTCCCTCCCCTCCACACTTCCTACCGCCGCCACCAGGGCGCGAGAGCCTCCCCTCTCGGCCCCCACTCCCACCAACCCCCACGTACCGAGCCTCCCTCCTCTCGGTATCCCTTCAACCCCCACGACACAACCCCCGCGAGACCCCACCTCACCAACCGCACCCAGTCCTCCTCACGGACCCCCTGCCTCTCATTCACCCTCCCAGAGACCGAGCCCAGATCTCCCTCGCCATCGCGCCGGCTCTCTCCCTCCATCTCGCCCACACACCCTCCCGCCGGCTCTCTCCCTCCACCTCGCCCACACCAGCGGGCCCCTCCCTGGCCAGAACCTCCCCTGCGCCAGGCCCGGTCGCCCGCCCGTGCTTTTCCTCCCGCTCACTCCGCTTGCGGGCGCCTCCTCACCGTGGCGCCCCGCCCGTCGCCACCCTCCACCCCGCTCCATTCGCAGGTGAGTCCTCGCCCCGCGCCGGCCGGGCTCCTCCTCTGAGCCCTTCCAGTGTCGGCCACCACCAACGCCAGTTCCCCACCGGCGCCTCGGTCGGGGCCCCCACCGGCCACGGCGGCCCCGTCATCGGGCCCCTCCCCGTCGGTCCTCCTCCGGTCCACCGCGACCCCCGCGCCACCGACGGTCACCGCCACCTCGGGCTCCGCCTCGTCGCACCGCACCATCGGCCTCCTCATCATCCTCCACAATGGCCGACCCCGAGCCTCGCCGCCCCGTTCCCCGGCAACGCCGGTGAGCCCTTTTACGGGCTCCTCCCACCCTCTCCTTCCGTTTTCCGCCCCGGTTCCGTTCCAGAAGTTAGTTTCTCGTTCCGGCGCTGTTGAGGTCTCGTAGGTGTAGTGGAGATTGCCCCCTTCCTCTTTGTTGAGAGATGAAGTTGAGAGATGAACAGAGAGATGCCAGAGAGAGAGTTAAGATAGAAAGAGGGAGATAAAAATGAATATCTTGTATTTGTGTATGTATGTAGGTATTAGATACATGTATATATTTTGTATGTATGTTATATTATGTATGTATACATGTTTGTAGAGGAAAAAAAGGGAAAAAGAAAAATATATATATGTTTTTATTAATAAAATAAATAAATAAATAATTAGATATAATAATTAATTAATTAGTTAATGAATTAGTTAAATAGATATATAAGATAATCTGTTAATTAGAATAAATATTTAACCTATTAAGGTATGACACGTGGGTCCCCCACTAAATTAATCTGATTAATAAATATTTAATCTTAATTAAAACTTGTGCCTATGACGTTCGGAACCCACTGGTCAGTTGACCAGTCAACTGTTGATGTCAGCATGACATCATGCTGATGTCATAATAGCATTAGTAAAATGAATTAAATCTGTTTTTTAATTCCTAAATAATTAATAAAACTTTAAAAATGAATATAAATTAATCGGTCAGTAAGATCAAAATATTTTCAACATGAAAGTTGATCAGAAGAACGAGACGAACCCAGATACACGGTCCATTCGTTTGTCACGCGTCCCTAGCATAGCAAACATGGAACATTTCCATCGTTTCCAGTATGACCGGTAGTAGCCCGAGACCCGGAAAATATCGCCAGATATTCTTCCGACCCGTCTATGACGGATGTTGCTGCGTTAGCTCATGTCTAGCCTGCATCTTGCCATGTCATGCATTGTGTTGCACCGTTGCTATTATTTATTGTTTCTTCCCCCTCTTCTTACCGGTAGACCCCGAGACTGACGCTGCTGCCGAGTACATCTACGACCCTGCCGATCAGTCCCTTGCCGCAGAGCAACAAGGCAAGCAAACCCCCCCTTGATCATTCCTATATCGCCTATGTCTTTCTTCCTACTGCTTGCATTAGTATTTTGCTACTGTTGTATTTAGCTCCTATATCTGACGCATAGCCTATTTTTGATGAACTGCTACTTTCAGTCATGTACCTTTAATATGCTTGGTATAGGTGGAGCAGTCATCCCCTCTGACCCCGTAGTCCAGTTGTCCCGCTTGTTTTCAAATCTCGATCTCTAATCGACGAGCCAGACCCGACACAGCACATTCACCCCCTTCGTTGTACGACGCTACATAGATACTATCGGGTACCGAGGGTGACACCTCGCTAAGTACTCCTGATGATATCTCTGTAGTATAGCTAGTCGGTCGTGGTTATCGAGGGTGATTCCTCTTTCACCATTCCCGATGACGCCTCTATTGTGCAACCCCTCAAGTGTGGGACCCTCGAGGGTGATTCCTCTAAGCCCACCTTGACGGGTACATCGTTCGGAGTCCAACGAGGGTGATACCTCGGATTCCCCCCGATGATACAACCACACAGTTACTCGACCATGTTACTGGGTTCATTGGTGATTAGTTGTAAGACGGGTGGATTCTCGTGAGACTGTGTTGTTGGCCTAATTAAAATGTTAATGGATTTGGGTATTTGATCTGGGTTGGTCGGAGACCTTTTCGCGCTAACCGGCTACGCGGGAAGAATTATGGGTACTCGGCGTCGCGGTATTAGCCGAAGCTTTTCAGATGTCAGCAATCGTAGTGGCGCGCGCCCGAGTGGTCCCGACATGCATTGCGCTTGTGATTAAGGGATGCTAGGACTGACGTCGGCCGCCCTCGCATCGTGCAGGAGTGCGGAGGGGAACTGGGCCCATGAACCCTTTGCGCTTAGCATGTAGACCGGCGGGCTGACCTCTCTGATTTGTCTTAGGTGGGGCTGCGACGTGTCGATATTCCGAGGCCGGGCAGGACCCAGAAAAGTATGTCCGGCCAAAGTGTTATCGAGCGTGACGGGACATGTGGTGCACCCCTCGAGGGATGAAAATTAACTATTCGGATAGCCGTGTCCACGGTTACAAGACGACTTGGAGTTGTGCCCCGGTCTTATACAACTACAATTGTTACTTAACTGGAATAAGTTTGCCTCGGGATTGCTTCCTCGCAGGGAGTCGAGGGAGGATCTTTAGGCGTGACCTCATTTTAATATTGCTGCAACAATATGACTATTAATGTTTTACCCTTGTTCTACTCTCGTCTATTGCTACAAGACCTTGAAGATGCTAGTCTTCAATAGGACTAGGCCTTCTCTCTCTATTCTCGCATTGCTGCAGTGAGTCCACATATAACACCCCCCCTTCTTTGATACTGATGCTTATTTAGCATAGTTCTGATGTAAGTCTTGCGAGTACTTTGGATGAGTACTCACCACTGCTTTGCTCCCCCCTTGTCCCCTTGATCCGGTTGCTGCGACCAGATGATGGAGCCCACGAGATGGAGGTCCCCGCCGACGACGACAGCTACCCCGACGGTGCCTACTACTACGTGGAGGCCGCTGATGATCAGGAGTAGTTAGGAGGTTCCCAGGCAGGAGGCCTCGCCTCGTTCGATCATTGTATCTTTTGTGCTAGCCTTCTCTAAGGCACCCCATGTTTTATGTCTGTACTCAGATATTGTTGCTTCCGCTGACTCGTGTGTTTATCGAGCTTTCGTATTCTAGCCCTCGAGGCCCCTGGCTTGTAATATGAAGCTGATGTTATTTTATTTGTGTCTAGAGTTGTGTTGTGATATCTTCCCGTGAGTCCTTGGGTTTGATCGTACGCATTTGCGTGTATGTTTAACGTACGATTAAAATGAGGGCGTCACAAGTTGGTATCAGAGCCGACTGCCTGTAGGTAGCCCCCTTTCCAACTCCTTGGCCGAAGTTGAGTCTAGTGTTTGAAAAACTTTACTAACACTGATGTTTTGGCTTACGGGCCCACATCTCAATTGGGTGGTATTAGTATCTTTTACTCCTTTCCTATACTCTGGGCTCTACTCTCTCTTCTCTTTCGGGTCAAAGATTTTGCTAACTCTAACATTAGGTTCTCGTAAATACTTCCTCCCGGAGAGCCCCGTATCCCACACGATGGCTTTATCCCTCAGAAGAACTGCAGTTACTCTTCGATGTTCTCTTGAGCTGTTGTGCTCATTGCTTCTGCAATTTTCCCTTCCTTCGTCAACCACTACGGATGACTACATACAAATGTCGTTCATACTTTCTTCTCCAATTGCTCTTGTTTTACGAGATGCAACGAATTATCTTATCGGGGATCCATCCGTCATCAATCGTCATGGGTTTCGATAGCTCTCCGAATTACTATTCGGTCTTCCGAAATCCTCCGTAGCCAAATGTTCATGACCTTTCTCACCTGCTTGCATTATGGTTAAATCCATATGTCTAGCAGCATTCATTAAAATCCTTTGTGATTTTCCTCTGATCTTATTGACTCAACCTCTGTGTGAATGAACACAATCATCTAAGGATACTTATGAATTTTCTTTTCGACTCAGACGTCCTTTCAAACAGAAGTGGTTCCTGACAAATCAATTTTTATTGATTGTCCATCTAAATCTATTCGACTTACTTGTATTTGATTTGAGCATCTGATTATGATACATCAACCTGGAAATCCTAATTCCGTTGGTAATTAAATATCAATATTTTTCAGACGTTCTATTAACTAATGCATTGCATCCTGTCTCCCTCTGATTGAGTACCGATACCCACATCAGGTCCTTTGTGGATTGTCAGACTCATCCTGGGTTATTATCCAACGGCATCTTTTGCTTTCGAAAATTCTTGTGATTGCTTTCTGTGACACATGATGCCATTGGTAAATTGTGTCTTCTCCCTCCGATAGAATTGTAACCTACGCTTTTGTCACCCATGCCCTTCAAGCATGTGTTAATTTCTCTTAGAGTGTGTGGTATATGTTCCTAAGAGGCCCCAATGGGTTGAACCTGTGCCTTCCTAAATCAATATGACCCGAAGAGTTTTCACTAGTCTTGCTCTTCTGGTGTTTTGCCAAATGTTCTTTCAAAGCTATACTTGATCAAGAGCGAGGAGTAAATGGCAGGTGATGCATTGATGAAGTGGGAGTCGACCTTGAACCTTGTGCTCATGCCCATGGAAATGACGTTGATCCTATCATAGAAATTTCTCGTAACAATAATCATTCATTATGTGGTTTAAATCTGGTATTTGTGTTCTTGTCCTTTGCAGTCATGGTTCCGACCATGTTGTCCTACCTTGATTTCATTCTTAGACGAGTTAAAGTACTTGTCTTCTTCAGATCAACACACCGGTCCAAGCCTTAATGTTGATCTACCTCTGAATATTATTCCTTATAGCTCGAGGATATCACGGAGCTATAGAACTCCTTATGAGCTCCTCATCAACTATGATATTTTCATTAATTCCAGTTTCCTCGTGTTTGAGTTGTTGGACACGCAAATACATCGATAACTGAATCGAGTACACATTGCAATTCAACAACTCTTAGTAATCTTCCTTGCTTACGAGTTTGTACTCGATCATAACAATCCAAGCTGTTAAGCTACATCATCATCGTCATGCTAGAGCTTGACCATGCTATCTCTGTCCCACATCCTCGGAGTACATATCCAGCCGTGCAATACGCTTACGTCAATATTTCCACATCATGTTGGTTGTCCTGAAAGGCAATCTCAATTCTAAGCTAGCAGTCTTAACTGTGATTCTGACAACCTCTTGCTTCCTCATTCCCTTGCTTGATGTCGTTGCTGATCGATTACATCTTCGTGAAGCTTCTCGACAAATGTGTCGGATCACCATCAGCATTCTGAGCTCTTTTAGGGGTATCGACCGAATGCATGATGAGAAATACCATCCTTGCCCCTCGATGATTTGTATTATCATCGACATCCTTGTTTGCTTTCCCTCCAACACAAACGTTTTCTTGTTTTGTGTTGTCCCTTGAGTTCCTTGCTAGTTCAGCTTATGTTAACTTCCACCTTGGAGTATTACTATCTTTTATGCAAAGGATGTCGTGAAACTTGCACATGTCTTAAGAATTCTTGATATAGTGATACTTCTCGACATCACCATTCATTTCTTGGTCCCGTGTTGTTTCAAACAGGGATACCAACAAGTGAACTCTGATGTGTGAATCCAAT
Organism: Hordeum vulgare subsp. vulgare; assembly: GCF_904849725.1. NCBI lineage: Eukaryota > Viridiplantae > Streptophyta > Magnoliopsida > Poales > Poaceae > Hordeum > Hordeum vulgare. Next base: position 501,760,381 of record NC_058523.1, on the reverse strand, counting down.
ACTTCTGGCAACCCTCTTAACTTGAGGTTAACAACTGATTGCTTCATTCTTAGTGTGTTGGGTGTTGACTCATCATTTTAGCATTTGTCGTGCTACTCACTCAGTAATTCCGAGTGCACCCTTTTACCAATGTTTAAATGTTGTGGTTCCCTCGAGCATACAACATTATATCATTTGATTTGACAAATGCTATCTCCTTGATATTATAATTTTGGCTGTGAAAATTTTGAGGGATTGTTGTTGAGCCCATCAGCCACACCGTCAACTTCTCTATGGTTCACGATGAAGGCCTTGAAAGCTTTATCTTTGTGCCTAGCTTGTGAAGAATATGTTTGACAGAAGAAGTGTGTTTTCCCAAAGTTCACGTGCACTCTTTCCGCCGTGAATATGTGAAAGTTTTGTTTCGCTTCCTCTTGGGAAATACCAATTCATTCATGCATGTGTGAAGTGCTATATGTTATGAAGATTTGTTATCTTCACTTCATATAACTTCTCTTAGCACGCCAAGCCACTAACTGATTTGATCAAGGAAAATAAGTTTCCTTCATAAGAGCTAATCCAGACTTACACATGGGACCTTGTTATCCCCGATGATGGTTCCCAAATGAGAACTCAGTTGCATTTGGCGTAAGAATTCCACATGGGCACGAATGTCTTGACATGATGTTCATGTGTCTTACATACGGACTCATGGTTCAAGAATTGCTTGTGTAGCTCAGATCATGAGAATCTTGCATCTTCATTTTTCTTCTCAGGCATATTGAGTCTGAGGTGTACCGGCACCAATCAGATTTAAATCTCGGGCACATATCCCAATAGTTATAACTTTGGACTTTAGGAAAACCGGTACGGTGATGTCTTGTCTCGCACACTGGGCCGAAGGACCTATTGTTATAAATTCTTCCATATGAAAGATTCGCCATCTTCCATGCGAAGAATATATGACTTATGTCATAAGTTACTCCTCCTGAATCCTCTTTGTATACCCATAAGTCCGACCTTCATCTGATGACCATATCGATGCTACCTCGAAGCATGGATGTGGTACTTCAAATTTCAACAGGAACACTGAAAGCGCAATGCTAAATTGTTCCTGATCAGTTATCCAAGCCGAATGGTATGGGTAAACATCATGGTCCCTCTGGCCTCTTTATCCAGATGGATAGGCACTTAATGACCTATCATGTATACCATACTCTATGTTTTCCTCGGGAATGGTATACTTTAAATTCTTTGTGTGAGTGAACACATTCCCATTCCCATTGGTTTGTTTGAACTTTCTTGTGGCATAACTTATCTAAGCAGTGTAAATTCCCTGCTTAGGTAAAGTTCTCGGTATATAAATCTGTCAGTAAAATCCAGTTACTATTGTGGATAACATTCCGGTAGCCGCCGGTGGACGAGAACTTTGCCTATTGGTCCGCCTCGTTGTAACGAGCAGGAAGATGGTTCTATTCGTACCCCGCCCTTGGTACCGATATGTTGTTCCAACATAACTGACAGGCTATCCTATGACATGTCTTGATACCAAGACCATATAATATGTCACCCCTCTGTCTACTCTCGGCCCACATGGTGGACCCATAACCCAAAGTTCCACAGGATTGAAACCTGACTCTCCTGTACTGTTGGAATTATGCCCTAGAGGCAATAATAAATGTAGTTATTATTATAATTCCTGTATCAAGATAATCGTTTATTATCCATGCTATAATTGTATTGAATGAAGACTCATTTACATGTGTGGATACATAGACAAAACACCGTCCCTAGCATGCCTCTAGTTGGCTAGCCAGTTGATCGATGATAGTCAGTGTCTTCTGATTATGAACAAGGTGTTGTTGCTTGATAACTGGATCACGTCATTAGGAGAATCACGTGATGGACTAGACCCAAACTAATAGACGTAGCATGTTGATCGTGTCATTTTGTTGCTACTGTTTTGTGCGTGTCAAGTATTTATTCCTATGACCATGAGATCATATAACTCACTGACACCGGAGGAATGATTTGTGTGTATCAAACATCGCAACGTAACTGGGTGACTATAAAGATGCTCTACAGGTATCTCCGAAGGTGTTGGTTGAGTTAGTATGGATCAAGACTGGGATTTGTCACTCCGTGTGAACGGAGAGGTATCTCGGGGCCCACTCGGTAATACAACATCACACACAAGCCTTGCAAGCAATGTAACTTAGTGTAAGTTGCGGGATCTTGTTTTACGGAACGAGTAAAGAGACTTGCCAGTAAACGAGATTGAAATAGGTATACGGATACTGACGATCGAATCTCGGGCAAGTAACATACCGAAGGACAAAGGGAATGACATACGGGATTATATGAATCCTTGGCACTGAGGTTCAAACGATAAGATCTTCGTAGACTATGTAGGATCCAATATGGGCATCCAGGTCCCGCTATTGGATATTGACAGAGGAGTCTCTCGGGTCATGTCTACATAGTTCTCGAACCCGCAGGGTCTGCACACTAAAGGTTCGACGTTGTTTTATGCGTATTTGAGTTATATGGTTGGTTACCGAATGTTGTTCGGAGTCCCGGATGAGATCACGGACATCACGAGGGTTTCCGGAATGGTCCGGAAACGAAGATTGATATATAGGATGACCTCATTTGATTACCGGAAGGTTTTCGGAGTTACCGGGAATGTGCCGGGAATGACGAATGGGTTCCGGGAGTTCACCGGGGGGGGGGGGCAACCCACCCCGGGGAAGCCCATAGGCCTTGGGGGTGACACACCAGCCCTTAGTGGGCTGGTGGAACAGCCCAAAGGGGTCTATGCGCCAAGGAGAAGAAAATCAAGAGAGAAAGAAAAAAAAGGAGGAGGTGAGAAGGAAGGGGGACTCCCTCCCACCAAACCTAGTCCAACTCGGTTTGGGGGGAGAGTCCTCCCCCTTGGACTCGGCCGACCCCCTTGGGGCTCCTTGAGACCCAAGGCAAGGTCCCCTCCCTCCCACCTATATATACGGAGGTTTTAGGGCTGATTTGAGACGACTTTTCCACGGCAGCCCGACCACATACCTCCACAGTTTTTCCTCTAGATCGCGTTTCTGCGGAGCTCGGGCGGAGCCCTGCTGAGACATGGTCATCACCAACCTCCGGAGCGCTGTCACGCTGCCGGAGAACTCTTCTACCTCTCCGTCTCTCTTGCTGGATCAAGAAGGCCGAGATCATCGTCGAGCTGTACGTGTGCTGAACGCGGAGGTGCCGTCCGTTCGGTACTAGATCGTGGGACTGATCGCGGGATTGTTCGCGGGGCGGATCGAGGGACGTGAGGACGTTCCACTACATCAACCGCGTTCTCTAATGCTTCTGCTGTACGATCTACAAGGGTACGTAGATCACTCATCCCCTCTCGTAGATGGACATCACCATGATAGGTCTTCGTGCGCGTAGGAAATTTTTTGTTTCCGAGGCGACGTTCCCCAACAGTGTTATCAGAGCTAGGTTCATGCGTAGATGTCTTCTCGAGTAGAACACAAAAGTTTTTGTGGGCGGTGATGTGCGCTTTGCTGCCCTCCTTAGTCTTTTCTTGATTCCGCGGTATTGTTGGATTGAAGCGGCTTGGACCGACATTACTCGTACGCTTACGAGAGACTGGTTTCATCGTTACGAGTAACCCCCTTTGCTCAAAGATGACTGGCAAGTGTCGGTTTCTCCAACTTTAGTTGAATCGGATTGGACCGAGGAGGTCCTTGGATGAGGCTAAATAGCAACTCATATATCTCCGTTGTGGTGTTTGCGTAAGTAAGATGCGATCCTACTAGATACCCATGGTCACCACGTAAAACAGGCAACAAGAAAATTAGAGGACGTCTAACTTGTTTTTGCAGGGTATGATTGTGATGTGATATGGCCAACGATGTGATGTGATATATTGGATGTATGAGATGATCATGTTGTAATAGAAATATCGACTTGCACGTCGATGGTACGGCAACCGGCAGGAGCCATAGGGTTGTCTTTATACTAACGTTTGTGCTTGCAGATGCGTTTACTATTTTGCTAGGATGTAGCTTTAGTAGTAATAGCATGAGTAGCACGACAACCCCGATGGCAACACGTTGATGGATGATCATGGTGTGGCGCCGGTGACAAGAAGATCGTGCCGTTGCTTTGGTGATGGAGATCAAGAAGCACGTGATGATGGCCATATCATGTCACTTATGAATTGCATGTGATGTTAATCCTTTTATGCACCTTATTTTGCTTAGAACGACGGTAGCATTATGAGGTGATCTATCACTAAAATTTCAAGACGAAATTGTGTTCTCCCGGACTGTGCACCGTTGCTACAGTTCGTCGTTTCGAGACACCACGTGATGATCGGGTGTGATAGACTCAACGTTCACATACAACGGGTGCAAAACAGTTGCGCACGCGGAACACTCGGGTTAAGCTTGACGAGCCTAGAATGTGCAGACATGGCCTCGGAACACATGAGACCGAAAGGTCGATCATGAATCATATAGATGATATGATTAGCATAGGGATGCTTACCACTGAAACTATACTCAACTCACGTGATGATCGGACTTGGGATAGTGTAGGTGGATCATGAACCACTCAAATGACTAGAGAGATGTACTTTTTGAGTGGGAGTTTAGCATATAATTTGATTAAGTTAAACTCTAATTATCTTGAACATAGTCTAAGTCCACTTTGAATATATTTGTGTTGTAGATCATGGCTCACGCGACAGTCATCCTGAATTTTAATACGTTCCTAGAGAAAGCTAAGTTGAAAGATGATGGAAGCAACTTTGTAGACTGGGCTCGTAATCTTAAGCTAATCTTACAAGCTGGGAAGAAGGATTATGTCCTTTGATCAGGATATTAAGAACGCTTGGTTAGCACGTAAGGAGGACTACTCAATAGTTGAATGTGCAGTCTTGTATGGCTTAGAACCGAGACTTCAACGTCGCTTTGAGCGTCATGGAGCATTTGAGATGTTCCAGGAGTTGAAGTTTATCTTTCAGAAGAACGCCCGGATCGAGAGGTATGAGACCTCCGATAAATTCTATGCTTGCAAGATGGAGGAAAACTCGTCTGTCAGTGAACATGTGCTCAAAATGTCTGGGTACTCAAACCGTCTAGCTGAGCTGGGGATTGAACTCCCGCAAGAGGCTATCACTGACAGAATCCTTCAATCACTGCCGCCAAGCTATAAAGGCTTTGTGTTGAACTACAACATGCAAGGGATGAACAAGTCTCCCGGCGAGTTGTTTGCGATGCTAAAAGTCGCAGAGTCTGAACTCCGTAAAGAGCATCAAGTGTTGATGGTGAATAAGACCACTAGTTTCAAGAGAAACGGCAAAGGCAAGAAGGGCAATTCGAAGAAGAGCGGCAAGCCTGTTGCCAATCCGCCGAAGAAACCCAAAGCAGGACCTAAGCCTGAAACGGAGTGTTACTATTGCAAGGGTATGGGTCACTGGAAGCGCAATTGCCCCAAGTATCTGACAGATAAGAAGGCGGGCAAAGAAAAATCAGGTATATTTGATATACATGTTATTGATGTGTACTTAACCGGCTCTCGTAGTAGTGCCTGGGTATTCGATACCGGTTCTGTTGCTCATATTTGCAACTCGAAACAGGAACTGCGGAATAGACGAAGGCTGGCGAAAGATGAAGTGACGATGCGCGTAGGAAATGGTTCCAAGGTTGATGTAATCGCCGTCGGCACAGCGTCACTTCAGCTACCGTCGGGATTAGTGATGAACTTAAATCATTGTTATTTAGTGCCTGCGTTGAGCATGAACATTATATCTGGATCTTGTTTATTGCGAGACGGTTACTCTTTTAAGTCAGAGAATAATGGTTGTTCTATTTCTATGAGTAACATGTTTTATGGTCATGCACCGAATGTGAGAGGATTGTTCATATTTAATCTTGATAGCGATACGCATATACATAACATTGAGACCAAAAGAGTTAGAGTAAACAATGATAGCGCCATATTTTTGTGGCACTGCCGCTTAGGTCATATTGGTGTAAAGCGCATGAAGAAACTCCATGTTGATGGACTTTTGGAGTCACTTGACTTTGATTCACTTGACACGTGCGAACCATGCCTCATGGGCAAGATGACTAAGACTCCGTTCTCCGGAACAATGGAGCGTGCAAGTGACTTATTGGAAATCATACGTACCGATGTGTATGGTCCGATGAGCGTGGAGGCACGCGGCGGATATCGTTATTTTCTCACCTTCACTGACGATTTGAGTAGGTATGGCTATGTCTACTTGATGAAGCACAAGTCTGAAACATTTGAAAAGTTCAAGCAATTTCAGAGTGAAGTGGAAAATCATCGTAACAAGAAGATCAAGTTCCTACGGTCTGATCGTGGGGGTGAATATCTGAGTTTCGAGTTTGGTGATCACTTAAGAAAATGTGGAATTGTTTCGCAGTTAACACCGCCTAGAACACCACAGCGTAATGGTGTGTCCGAACGTCGTAATCGTACTTTGTTAGAGATGGTGCGATCTATGATGTCTCTTACTGATTTGCCGTTATCATTTTGGGGTTATGCATTAGAAACAGCTGCATTCACTTTAAATAGGGCACCATCAAAATCCGTTGAGACAACACCATACGAACTGTGGTATGGCAAAAGGCCAAAGTTTTCATTTCTTAAAGTTTGGGGATGTGATGCTTATGTCAAAAAGCTTCAGCCTGAAAAGCTGGAACCCAAAGCGGAAAAGTGCGTCTTCATAGGTTACCCAAAAGAGACAGTTGGGTACACCTTCTATCTCAAATCCGAGGGCAAAGTGTTTGTTGCTAAGAACGGAGCTTTTCTCGAGAAGGAGTTTCTCTCGAGAGAATTGAGTGGAGGAAGATAGAACTTGACGAGGTTGTCGAACCTCTCATCCCTCTAGATGGTGGCGCAGGGCAAGGGGAAACCTCTGTCATTGCGACGCCGGTTGAGGAGGAAGTTAATGATGATGACCATGAAACTCCAGTTCAAGTTTCTGTTGAACCACGCAGGTCGACGAGATCACGTGCTGCTCTAGAGTTGTACGGTAATCCCGTCTTATCAATCATGTTGTTAGACAACAATGAACCTGCAAATTATGAAGAAGCAATGGTGGGGCCAGATTCCAACAAATGGCTAGAAGCCATGAAGTCCGAGATAGGATCCATGTATGAGAACAAAGTGTGGACTTTAGAGATACTACCTGAGGGCCGCAAGGCTATTCAGAACAAATGGATCTTTAAGAAGAAGACGGACGCTGACGGCAATGTGACCGTTTATAAAGCTCGACTTGTGGAAAAAGGTTTTTCACAAGTTCCAGGAGTTGACTACGATGAGACTTTCTCACCCGTAGCGATGCTTAAGTCCGTCAGAATCATGTTAGCAATAGCTGCATTTTTCGATTATGAAATCTGGCAGATGGATGTCAAAACGGCGTTCCTTAACGGTTTCCTTAAGGAAGAGTTGTATATGATGCAACCCGAAGGTTTTGTCGATCCTAAGAATGCTAACAAGGTGTGCAAGCTCCAGCGATCCATTTATGGACTGGTGCAAGCATCTCGGAGTTGGAACAAACGCTTTGATGAGGTGATCAAAGCATTTGGGTTTATACAAGTGGTTGGAGAATCTTGTATTTACAAGAAAGTGAGTGGGAGCTCTGTGGCGTTTCTAATATTATATGTGGATGACATATTGCTGATTGGAAACAATGTAGAGCTTTTGAAGAGCATAAAAGGTTACTTGAATAAAAGTTTCTCTATGAAGGACCTAGGAGAAGCTGCTTACATTCTAGGCATTAAGATCTATAGGGATAGATCAAAACGCCTGATAGGACTTTCACAAAGCACATACCTTGATAAAGTTTTGAAGAGGTTCAAAATGGAACAGTCCAAGAAAGGGTTCTTGCCAGTTTTACAAGGTACGAGATTGAGTAAGACTCAGTGCCCAGCAACTGATGAAGATAGAGAGCATATGTGCTCCGTCCCCTATGCTTCAGCCATAGGTTCTATCATGTATGAGATGCTGTGCACTAGACCGGATGTTAGCCTGGCCATAAGTATGGCAGGTAGGTTCCAGGGTAATCCAGGAGTGGATCACTGGACAGCGGTCAAGAATATCCTGAAGTACCTGAAAAGGACTAAGGAGATGTTTCTCGTATATGGAGGTGACGAAGAGCTCGCCGTAAAAGGTTACGTCGATGCAAGCTTTGACACAGATCCGGACGACTCTAAGTCGCAAACCGGATACGTATTTATTCTTAATGGGGGTGCAGTAAGCTGGTGCAGTTCCAAGCAAAGCGTCGTAGCAGATTCTACATGTGAAGCGGAGTACATGGCTGCCTCGGAGGCGGCTAAGGAGGGTGTCTGGATGAAGCAGTTCATGACGGATCTTGGAGTGGTGCCAAGCGCACTGAATCCAATAACCTTGTTCTGTGACAACACTGGTGCCATTGCCTTAGCGAAGGAACCACGGTTTCACAAGAAGACCAGACACATCAAACGACGCTTCAACCTCATCCGCGACTACGTCGAGGGAGAGGACGTGAATATATGCAAAGTGCACACGGATCTGAATGTAGCGGACCCGCTGACTAAACTTCTTCCACGGCCAAAGCATGACCAACACCAGAACTCTATGGGTGTTAGATTTATTACAATGTAATTCACATAGTGATGTGAGGGCTAGATTATTGACTCTAGTGCAAGTGGGAGACTGTTGGAATTATGCCCTAGAGGCAATAATAAATGTAGTTATTATTATAATTCCTGTATCAAGATAATCGTTTATTATCCATGCTATAATTGTATTGAATGAAGACTCATTTACATGTGTGGATACATAGACAAAACACCGTCCCTAGCATGCCTCTAGTTGGCTAGCCAGTTGATCGATGATAGTCAGTGTCTTCTGATTATGAACAAGGTGTTGTTGCTTGATAACTGGATCACGTCATTAGGAGAATCACGTGATGGACTAGACCCAAACTAATAGACGTAGCATGTTGATCGTGTCATTTTGTTGCTACTGTTTTGTGCGTGTCAAGTATTTATTCCTATGACCATGAGATCATATAACTCACTGACACCGGAGGAATGATTTGTGTGTATCAAACGTCGCAACATAACTGGGTGACTATAAAGATGCTCTACAGGTATCTCCGAAGGTGTTAGTTGAGTTAGTATGGATCAAGACTGGGATTTGTCACTCCGTGTGAACGGAGAGGTATCTCGGGGCCCACTCGGTAATACAACATCACACACAAGCCTTGCAAGCAATGTAACTTAGTGTAAGTTGCGGGATCTTGTATTACGGGACGAGTAAAGAGACTTGCCAGTAAACGAGATTGAAATAGGTATACGGATACTGACGATCGAATCTCGGGCAAGTAACATACCGAAGGACAAAGGGAATGACATACGGGATTATATGAATCCTTGGCACTGAGGTTCAAACGATAAGATCTTCGTAGAATATGTAGGATCCAATATGGGCATCCAGGTCCCGCTATTGGATATTGACCGAGGAGTCTCTCGGGTCATGTCTACATAGTTCTCGAACCCGCAGGGTCTGCACACTTAAGGTTCGACGTTGTTTTATGCGTATTTGAGTTATATGGTTGGTTACCGAATGTTGTTCGGAGTCCCGGATGAGATCACGGACGTCACGAGGGTTTCCGGAATGGTCCGGAAACGAAGATTGATATATAGGATGACCTCATTTGATTACCGGAAGGTTTTCGGAGTTACCGGGAATGTGCCGGGAATGACGAATGGGTTCCGGGAGTTCACCGGGGGGGGGGGGGGGCAACCCACCCCGGGGAAGCCCATAGGCCTTGGGGGTGGCACACCAGCCCTTAGTGGGCTGGTGGGACAGCCCAAAGGGGTCTATGCGCCAAGGAGAAGAAAATCAAGAGAGAAAGAAAAAAAAAGGAGGAGGTGGGAAGGAATGGGGACTCCCTCCCACCAAACCTAGTCCAACTCGGTTTGGGGGGGGGAGAGTCCTCCCCCTTGGACTCGACCGACCCCCTTGGGAATCCTTGAGCCCCAAGGCAAGGTCCCCTCCCTCCCACCTATATATACGGAGGTTTTAAGGCTGATTTGAGACGACTTTTCCACGGCAGCCTGACCACATACCTCCACAGTTTTTCCTCTAGACCGCGTTTCTGCGGAGCTCGGGCGGAGCCCTGCTGAGACAAGGTCATCACGAACCTCCGGAGCGCCGTCACGCTGCCGGAGAACTCTTCTACCTCTCCGTCTCTCTTGCTGGATCAAGAAGCTCGAGATCATCGTCGAGCTGTACGTGTGCTGAACGCGGAGGTGCCGTCCGTTCGGTACTAGATCGTGGGACTGATCGCGGGATTGTTCGCGGGGCGGATCGAGGGATGTGAGGACGTTCCACTACATCAACCGCATTCTCTAACGCTTCTGCTGTACGGTCTACAAGGGTACGTATATCACTCATCCCCTCTCGTAGATGGACATCTCCATGATAGGTCTTCGTGCGCGTAGGAAAATTTTTGTTTCCCATGCGACGTTCCCCAACATGTACATCTTTGACTCCAAAGTATCATTTACACTTGGCTTGGTACGAAATTCTCGAGGCACCGTTCAATGTACCGATCATTCTTCGGTCCGGATATTATCCAACATACTAAAGATCAAGTCCACATTTTTCATGACAATCTGAAGGCTGCTCAGTCTCGTCAGATGAGTCGGTATGACCGTCATCATCGGGATATGGTCTATCAACCTGGCGAAAATGCTTATCTTCACATCACACCAATGAGAGGTGCACATCGTTTCGGAATCAAGGGCAAGTTAGCTCCTCGCTATATTGGTCCTTTCACTGTTCTCGAAAGGCGTGGAAAAGTGGCTTATCAATTGGAACTCTCGGCGAACCTTTCTCAGGTTCATGATGTCTTCCATGTGTCTCAGCTCCGCCGTTGCTTCAAGGATCCTATCCGAGCAGTGGACCATGATATGCTTGAGCTACAACAAGACCTCTCTTATAAAGAGCATCATGTCCGCATTTTCGACCAAGCTGAGCGTAAGACTCGTCGCAAAGGCACCAAGTTCCTTAAAGTGGAGTGTTCAAATCATTCTGAAGATGAAGCCACTTGGGAACGCGAGGTTCATCTTCGTGATGAATACCCCGAGCTCTTTCCTTCTACCTCTTGATTCTCGGGACGAGAATTCTAGTTAGTAGGGGAGAGTTGTGACACCCCGGTAGTTAAGCTACAGTAACCGCACCCTAATGATGCTAGGGCATCATATTTAACTGAGCTAGGTTGTCACTTAATAAAAATCAAAGCAGTTGTCATATTTAATTTAAAGACAAACGAATTATATTTTCAAATGTAAAAATATAAAAATGTTTGATTTGTAGCAGATAATAATGGTTAATATATTTTCTAAACTAGAATGCAGAAAAATATATAAATAAAGAAATAAGCAAAAGGGTAAACTAAAACTAAAAATGAAATACAAAAAAAGACCTTCACCCCACTGGGCCGAACCCAATCAGGCCACCTAAACTACCCGAGCCCACTTCCACCGGGGGGTATAAAACCCCCTAGAAACCCTAACCGGGACGCTCCCTTCCCTCCACACTTCGTGCCGCCGCCACCAGGGCGCGAGAGCCTCCCCTCTCGGCCCCCACTCCCACCAACCCCCACGTACCGAGCCTCCCTCCTCTCGGTATCCCTTCACCCCCCACGACAGAACCCCCGCGAGACCACACCTCACCAACCGCACCCAGTCCTCCCCATGGACCCCCCTGCCTCTCGTTCACCCTCCCAGAGACCGAGCCCAGATCTCCCTCGCCATCGCGCCGGCTCTCTCCCTCCATCTCGCCCACACACCCTCCCGCCGGCTCTCTCCCTCCACCTCGCCCACACCAGCGGGCCCCTCCCCGGCTAGAACCTCTCCTGCGCCAGGCCCCCTCGCCCGCCCGTGCTTTTCCTCCCACTCGCTCCGCTCGCGGGCGCCTCCTCACCCTGGCGCCCCGCCCGTCGCCACCCTCCACCCCCCTCCATTCGCCGGCGAGTCCTCGCCCCGCGTCGGCTGGGCTCCTCCTCTGAGCCCTTCCAGTGCCGGCCACCACCAACGCCGGTTCCCCACCGACGCCTCGGCCGGGGCCCCCACCGGCCACGGCGGCCCCGTCACCGGGCCCCTCCCCGTCGGTCCTCCTCCGGTCCACCGCGACCCCCTCGCCACCGACGGTCACTGCCACCTCGGGCTCCTCCTCGCCGCACCGCACCATCGGCCTCCTCGTCATCCTCCACAACGGCCGTCCCCGAGCCTCGCCGCCCCGTTCCCCGGCAACGCCGGTGAGCCCTTTTACGGGCTCCTCCCACCCTCTCCTTCCGTTTTCCGCCCCGGTTCCGTTCCGGAAGTTAGTTTCTCGTTCCGGCGCCGTTGAGGTCTCGTAGGTGTAGTGGAGATTGCCCCCTTCCTCTCTGTTGAGAGATGAAGTTGAGAGATGAACAAAGAGATGCCAGAGAGAGAGAGTTAAGATAGAAAGAGGGAGATACAAATGAATATCTTGTATTTGTGTATGTATTTAGGTATTAGACACATGTATGTATTTTGTATGTATGTTATATTATGTATGTATACATGTTTGTAGAGGAAAAAAAGGGAAAAAGAAAAAAATATATATGTTTTTATTAATAAAATAAATAAATAAATAATTAGATATAATAATTAATTAATTAGTTAATGAATTAGTTAAATAGATATATAAGATAATCTATTAATTAGAATAAATATTTAACCTATTAAGGTATGACACGTGGGTCCCCCACTAAATTAATCTGATTAATTAATATTTAATCTTAATGAAAACTTGTGCGTATGACGTTCGGAACCCACTGGTCAGTTGACCAGTCAACTGTTGATGTCAGCATGGCATCAAGCTGATGTCATAATAACATTTAATTAAATTAAATTAATCTGTTTTTTAATTCCTAAATAATTAATAAAACTTTAAAAATGAATATAAATTAATCCGTCAGTCAGATCAAAATATTTTCAACATGAAAGTTGATCAGCAGAACGAGACGAACCCGGATACACGGTCCATTCGTCTGTCACGCGTCCCTAGCATAGCAAACATGGAACATTTCCATCGTTTCCAGTATGACCGGTAGTAGCCCGAGACCCGAAAAATATCGTGAGATATTCTTCCGACCCGTCTATGACGGATGTTGCTGCGTTAGCTCATGTTTAGCCTGCATCTTGCCATGTCATGCTTTGTGTTGCACCGTTGCTATTATTTATTGTTTCTTCCCCCTTTTCTTACCGGTAGACCCCGAGACTGACGCTGCTGCCGGGTACAACTACGACCCTGCCGATCAGTCCCTTGCCGCAGAGCAACAAGGCAAGCAACCCCCCCCCCCCCCCTTGATCATTCCTATATCGCCTATGTCTTTCTTCCTACTGCTTGCATTAGTATTTTGCTACTGTTGTATTTAGCTCCTATATCTGATGCATAGCCTATTTTTGATGAACTGGTACTTTCAGTCATGTACCTTTAATATGCTTAGTATAGGTGGAGCAGTCATCCCCTGTGACCCCGTAGTCCAGTTGTCCTGCTTGTTTTCAAATCTCGATCTCTAATCGACGAGCCAGACCCGACACAGCACATTCACCCCCTTCGTTGTACGACGCTATAGAGATACTATCGAGTACCGAGGGTGACACCTCGCTAAGTACTCCTGATGATATCTCTGTAGTATAGCTAGTCGGTCGTGGTTATCGAGGGTGATTCCTCTTTCACCATTCCCGATGACGCCTCTGTCGTGCAACCCCTCAAGTGTGGGACCCTCGAGGGTGATTCCTCTAAGCCCACCTTGACGGGTACATCGTTCGGAGTCCAACGAGGGTGATACCTCGGATTCCCCCCGATGATACAACCACACAGTTACTCGACCATGTTACTGGGATCATTGGTGATTAGTTGTAAGATGGGTGTATTCCCGTGAGACTGTGTTGTTGGCCTAATTAAAATGTTAATGGATTTGGGTATTTGATCTAGGTTGGCCGGAGACCTTTTCGCACTAACCGGCTACGCGGGAAGAATTATGGGTACTCGGCGTCGCGGTATCAGCCGAAGCTTTTCAGATGTCAGCAATCGTAGTGGCGCGCGCCCGAGTGGTCCCGAGATGCATTGCGCTTGTGATTAAGGGATGCTAGGACTGACGTCGGCCGCCCTCGCATCGTGCAGGAGCGCGGAGGCGAACTGGGCCCATGAACCCTTTGCGCTTAGGATTTAGACCGGCGGGCTGACCTCTCTGATTAGTCTTAGGTGGGGCTGCGACGTGTCGATATTCCGAGGCCGGGCAGGACCCAGAAAAGTATGTCCGGCCAGAGTGTTATCGAGCGTGACGGGACATGTGGTGCACCCCTGCAGGGATGAAAATTAACTATTCGGATAGCCGTGTCCACGGTTACAGGACGACTTGGAGTTTTGCCCCGATCTTATACAACTACAATTGTTACTTAACTGGAATTAGTTTGCCTCGGGATTGCTTCCTCGTAGGGAGTCGAGGGAGGATCTTTAGGCGTGACCTCATTTTAATATTGCTGCAACAATATGACTATTAATGTTTTACCCCTGTTCTACTCTCGTCTATTGCTGCAAGACCCTGAAGATGCTAGTCTTCGATAGGACTAGGCCTTCTCTCTATATTCTCGCATTGCTGCAGTCAGTCCACATATAACACCCCCCTTCTTTGATACTGATGCATATTTAGCATAGTTCTGATGTAAGTCTTGCGAGTACTTTGGATGAGTACTCACCGCTGCTTGGCTCCCCCCCTTGTCCCCTTGATCCGGTTGCTGGGACCAGATGATGGAGCCCAGGAGATGGAGGTCCCCGCCGACGACGACAGCTACCCCGACGATTCCTACTACTACGTGGAGGCCACTGATGATCAGGAGTAGTTAGGAGGTTCCCAGGCAGGAGGCCTCGCCTCGTTCGATCGTTGTATCTTTTGTGCTAGCCTTCTCTAAGGCACCCCATGTTTTATGTCTCTACTCTGATATTGTTGCTTCCGCTGACTCGTGTGTTTATTGAGCTTTTATATTCTAGCCCTCGAGGCCCCTGGCTTGTAATATGAAGCTGATGTTATTTTATTTGTGTCTAGAGTTGTGTTGTGATATCTTCCCGTGAGTCCTTGGGTTTGATCGTACGCATTTGCGTGTATGTTTAGTGTACGATTAAAACGAGGGTGTCAGAGTAGTTGCGGATGCTTGCGAGAGAGGTTAATCATAAGTGGGATGCTTGTCCAAGTAAGGGCAGTACCCAAGCGCCGGTCCACCCACATATCAAACTATCAAAGTAACGAACGCGAAGCATATGAACATGACGAAACTAGCATGACAGAAATTCCCGTGTGTCCTCGGGAGCGTTTTTCCTCCTATAAGACTTTGTTCAGGCTTGTCCCTTGCTACAAAAGGGATTGGGCCACTTGTTGCACTGTTGCTACTACTTGTTACTTTTTGCTTGCTACGTTTCACCTCGCTACACCATCACTTGTTACCGCTACTTTCAGTGCTTGCAGTTATTACCTTGCTGAAAACTGTTTATCAGAGCCTTCTGCTCCTCGTTGGGTTCGACACTCTTACTTATCGAAAGGACTACGATTGATCCCCTATACTTGTGGGTCATCAAGACTCTTTTCTGGCGCCGTTGCCGGGGAGTGAAGCGCCTTTGGTAAGTGAAAATTGGTAAGGAAACATTTATATACTGTGATGAAATTTATTGTCACTTGTCACTATGGAAACTGTTCCTCTGAGGAGTTCGTTCGGGGTATCTTCACCACGAACGGAAGCACGAGGAGTTGTTCCTCAACCTGAGGTACCTACTAAAAATATCTTTTATGAAATTCCTTCGGGTATGCTTGAGAAACTGCTGGCTAATCCTTTTACAGGAGATGGATCTTCACATCCAGACTTGCATCTAATCTATGTAGATGAAGTTTGTGGTTTATTTAAGCTTGCAGGTTTGCCCGAGGATGAGGTAAAGAAGAAAGTATTTCCTTTATCTTTGAAGGATAAGGCTTTGACATGGTATAGGTGTTGGGGAACGTCGCATGGGAAACAAAAATTTTCCTACGCGCACGAAGACCTATCATGGTGATGTCCATCTACGAGAGGGGATGAGTGATCTACGTACCCTTGTAGATCGTACAGCAGAAGCGTTAGAGAACGCGATTGATGTAGTGGAACGTCCTCACGTCCCTCGATCCGCCCCGAGAACAATCCCGCGATCAGTCCCACGATCTAGTACCGAACGGACGGCACCTCCGCGTTCAGCATACGTACAGCTCGACGATGATCTCGGCCTTCTTGATCCAGCAAGAGAGACGGAGAGGTAGAAGAGTTCTCCGGCAGCGTGACGACGCTCCGGAGGTTGGTGATGACCTTGTCTCAGCAGGGCTCCGCCCGAGGTCCGCAGAAACGCGATCTAGAGGAAAAACCGTGGAGGTATGTGGTCGGGCTGCCGTGGAAAAGTCGTCTCAAATCAGCCCTAAAACCTCCGTATATATAGGTGGGAGGGAGGGGGGCCTTGCCTTGGGGTCCAAGGACCCTCAAGGGGTCGGCCGAGCCAAGGGGGAGGACACTCCCCCCAAACCGAGTTGGACTAGGTTTGGTGGGAGGGAGTCCCCCTCCCTTCCCACCTCCTCCCTTTTTTTTTTCTTTTCCTTTGATTTCTTATCCTTGGCGCATAGGCCCCTTTGGGGCTGTCCCACCAGACCACTAAGGGCTGGTGCGCCACCTTCATGGCCTATGGGCTTCCCCGGGGTGGGTTGCCCCCCTCGGTGAACTCCCGGAACCCATTCGTCATTCCCGGTACATTCCCGGTAACTCCGAAAACCTTCCGGTAATCAAATGAGGTCATCCTATATATCAATCTTCGTTTCCGGACCATTTCGGAAACCCTCGTGATGTCCGTGATCTCATCCGGGACTCTGAACAACATTCGGTAACCAACCATATAACTCAAATATGCATAAAACAACGTCGAACCTTAAGTGTGCAGACCCTGCGGGTTCGAGAACTATGTAGACATGACCTGAGAGACTCCTCGGTCAATATCCAATAGCGGGACCTGGATGCCCATATTGGATCCTACATATTCTACGAAGATCTTATCGTTTGAACCTCAGTGCCAAGGATTCGTATAATCCCGTATGTCATTCCCTTTGTCCTTCGGTATGTTACTTGCCCGAGATTCGATCGTCAGTATCCGCATACCTATTTCAATCTCGTTTACCGGCAAGTCTCTTTACTCGTTCCGTAATACAAGATCCCGTAACTTACACTAAGTTACATTGCTTGCAAGGCTTGTGTGTGATGTTGTATTACCGAGTGGGCCCCGAGATACCTCTCCGTCACACGGAGTGACAAATTCCAGTCTTGATCCATACTAACTCAACTAACACCTTCGGAGATACCTGTAGAGCATCTTTATAGTCACCCAGTTACGTTGCGACGTTTGATACACACAAAGCATTCCTCCGGTGTCAGTGAGTTATATGATCTCATGGTCATAGGAATAAATACTTGACACGCAGAAAACAGTAGCAACAAAATGACACGATCAACATGCTACGTCTATTAGTTTGGGTCTAGTCCATCACGTGATTCTCCCAATGACGTGATCCAGTTATCAAGCAACAACACCTTGTTCTTAATCAGAAGACACTGACTATCATCGATCAACTGGCTAGCCAACTAGAGGCATGCTAGGGACGGTGTTTTGTCTATGTATCCACACATGTAAATGAGTCTTCATTCAATACAATTATAGCATGGATAATAAACTATCATCTTGATACAGGAATTATAATAATAACTATATATTTATTATTGCCTCTAGGGCACAATTCCAACATTAGGCTATGTGATGATACTGGATCATGGGACTACAATCGGTTGAAATTGGAATTTCAGCAAAACTTTTATCCTATGCATTTAGTACATCGTGATCGGAACTTTATTTATAAATTTTGGCCTCATGACAGGGAAAGCATAGCTCAAGCTTGGGGAGGCTTAAATCAATGCTATATTCATGCCCCAATCATGAGCTCTCGAGAGAAATTATCACTCAAAACTTTTATGCTCGGCTTTCTCATGAAGATCGTACCATGCTTGACACTTCTTGTACCGGTTCTTTTATGAAGAAGGATATTGATCACAACTGGAATTTATTGGAAAGAATCAAACGCAACTCTAAAGATTGGGAGCTGGAGGAAGGTAAGGAGTCAGGTATGAATTTCCAGTTTGATTGCGTTAAATCTTTTGTTGAGACAAACACTTATAGAAATTTTAGCGCTAAGTATGGACTTGACTCTCAGATAGTAGCTTCTCTATGTGAATCTTTTGCTTCTCATGTTGATCTTCCTAAAGAGAAGTGGTTTAAGTATCATCCTCTTGTAGAAAGCAACGTAGGCAAAACCAATCTAGTTGAGGAGAAAGTCATTGCTTTTAGTGATCCTGTTGTTGTTGGAAATATGCCCTAGAGGCAATAATAAATTAGTTATTATTATATTTCTTTGTTCATGATAATTGTTTATTATCCATGCTATAATTGTATTGATTGGAAACACGGTGCATGTGTGGATACATAGACAAAACACTATCCCTAGTAAGCCTCTAGTTGACTAGCTCATTGATCAAAGATGGTCAAGGTTTCCTGACCATAGGCAAGTGTTGTCACTTGATAACGGGATCACATCATTAGGAGAATCATGTGATGGACTAGACCCAAATTAATAGACGTAGCATGTTGATCGTGTCATTTTGTTGCTACTGTTTTCTGCGTGTCAAGTATTTGTTCCTATGACCATGAGATCATATAACTCACTGACACCGGAGGAATGCTTTGTGTGTATCAAACGTTGCAACGTAACTGGGTGACTATAAAGATGCTCTACAGGTATCTCCGAAGGTGTTCTTGAGTTAGTATGGATCAAGACTGGGATTTGTCACTCCGTATGACGGAGAGGTATCTTGGGGCCCACTCGGTAATACAACATCACACACAAGCCTTGCAAGCAATGTGACTTAGTGTAAGTTGCGGGATCTTGTATTACGGAACGAGTAAAGAGACTTGTCGGTAAACGAGATTGAAATAGGTATGCGGATACTAACGATCGAATCTCGGGCAAGTAACATACCGAAGGACAAAGGGAATGACATACGGGATTATATGAATCCTTGGCACTGAGGTTCAAACGATAAGATCTTCGTAGAATATGTAGGATCCAATATGGGCATCCAGGTCCCGCTATTGGATATTTACCGAGGAGTCACTCGGGTCATGTCTACATAGTTCTCGAGCCCAAAGGGTCTGCACACTTAAGGTTCGACGTTGTTTTATGCGTATTTGAGTTATATGGTTGGTTACCGAATGTTGTTCGGAGTCCCGGATGGGATCACAGACGTCACGAGGGTTTCCGAAATGGTCCGGAAACGAAGATTGATATATAGGATGACCTCATTTGATTACCGGAAAGTTTTCGGAGTTACCGGGAATGTACCGGGAATGACGAATGGGTTCCGGGTGTTCACCGGGGGGGGGGCAACCCACCCCGGGGAAGCCCATAGGCCTTGGGGGTGGCGCACCAGCCCTTAGTGGGCTGGTGGGACAGCCCAAGAAGGCCCTATGCGCCATAGGAAGAAAATCAAAGAGAAAAAAAGGAGGTGGGAAAAGGGGGAAGGACTCCTCCTTCCAAACCTAGTTGGATTCGGTTTGGAAGGGGAGGACTCCCCCCCTTGGCTCGGACGACCCCCTTGAGGTTCCTTGGACCCCAAGGCAAGGATCCCCCTCTGCCCCCTATATATACGGAGGTTTTAGGGCTGATTTGAGACAACTTTTGCCACGACAACCCGACCACATACCTCCACGGTTTTACCTCTAGATCGCGTTTCTGCGAAGCTCGGGCGGAGCCCTGCTGAGATTAGATAACCACCAACCTCCGGAGCGCTGTCACGCTGCCGGAGAACTCATCTACCTCTCCATCTCTCTTGCTGGATCAAGAAGGCCGAGATCATCGTCGAGCTGTACGTGTGCTGAACGCGGAGGTGCCGTCCGTTCGGCACTAGATCGGAGCCGATCGTTGGACGGATCGCGGGACGGTTCGTGGTACGGTTCGCGGGGCGGATCGAGGGACGTGAGGACATTCCACTACATCAACCGCATTTCTTAACGCTTCTGCTGTGCGATCTACAAGGGTACGTAGATCGGAAATCCCCTCTCGTAGATGGACAACACCATGATAGATCTTCGTGCGCGTAGGAAATTTTTTGTTTCCCATGCGACGTTCCCCAAGAGTGGCATCATGAGCTAGGTTCATGCGTAGATGTCTTCTCGAGTAGAACACAAAAGTTTTTGTGGGCGGTGATGTGCGTTTTGCTGCACTCCTTAGTCTTTTCTTGATTCCGCGGTATTGTTGGATTGAAGCGGCTTGGACCGACATTACTCGTACGCTTACGAGAGACTGGTTTCATCGCTACGAGTAACCCCCTTTGCTCAAAGATGACTGGCAAGTGTCGGTTTCTCCAACTTTAGTTGAATTGGATTTGACCGAGGAGGTCCTTGTATAAGGTTAAATAGCAATTCATATATCTCCGTTGTGGTGTTTGCGTAAGTAAGATGCGATCCTACTAGATACCGATGGTCACCACGTAAAACATGCAACAACAAAATTAGAGGACGTCTAACTTGTTTTTGCAGGGTATGCTTGTGATGTGATATGGCCAACGATGTGATGTGATATATTGGATGTATGAGATGATCATGTTGTAATAGATAATATCGACTTGCACATCGATGGTACGGCAACCGGTAGGAGCCATAGGGTTGTCTTTAAACTAACATTTGTGCTTGCAGATGCGTTTACTATATTGCTAGGACGTAGCTTTAGTAGTAATAGCATGAGTAGCACGACAACCCCGATGGCGACACGTTGATGGAGATCATGATGATAGAGATCATGGTGTGACGCCGGTGACAAGAAGATCGTGCCGGTGCTTTGGTGATGGAGATCAAGGAGCACGTGATGATGGCCATATCATGTCACTTATGAATTGCATGTGATGTTAATCCTTTTATGCACCTTATTTTGCTTAGAACGACTGTAGCATTATGAGGTGATCTCTCAACAAAATTTCAAGACGAAATTGTGTTCTCCCCGACTGTGCACCGTTGCTACAGTTCGTCGTTTCGAGACACCACGTGATGATCGGGTGTGATAGACTCAACGCTCACATACAACGGGTGCAAAACAGTTGCACACGCGGAACACTCGGGTTAAGCTTGACGAGGCTAGCATGTGCAGACATGGCCTCGGAACACATGAGACCGAAAGGTCGAGCATGAATCGTATAGTTGATATGATTAGCATAGAGATGCTTACCACTGAAACTATTCTTGACTCACGTGATGATCGGACTTGAGATAGTGGATTTGGATCATGTACCACTCAAATGACTAGAGAGATGTACTTTTTGAGTGGGAGTTCTTAAGTAATATGATTAATTGAACTAATTTTCATGAACATAGTCTAATGGTCTTTGCGAATTACGATGTAGCTTGCGCTATAGCTCTACTGTTTTTATATGTTCCTAGAGAAAATTTAGTTGAAAGTTGATAGTAGCAAACTTTGCAAAGGATTGTCTTCGTTGCTGCGCAGAAGGCTTATGTCCTTAATGCACCACTCGGTGTGCTGCACCTCGAGCGTCGTCTGTGGATGCTGTGAACATCCGACATACACGTTTCTGATGACTACACGATAGTTCAGTGCAAAATACTTAATGGCTTAGAAGCAAGGCGCCGAAGACGTTATGAAACGTCACGGAACATAAGTGATGTTCTAAAGAGATGAAATTGTGATTTCATGCTGTGCCCTTGTTAAGAGGTACGAGACCTCCGACAAGATTCTTTGTCCACAAAGTAAAGGAGAAAAGCTCAATCGTTGAGCGTGTGCTCAGATTGTCTGAGTACGACAATCGCTTGAATCAAGTGGGAGTTAATCTTCCAGATCAGATAGTGATGGTTCTCCAAAGTCACTGCCACCAAGCTGTGAGAGCTTCGTGATGAACTATAACATATCAAGGATGGATACAATGATCCTTGAGCGATTCGCGATGTTTGACACTGCGAAAGTAGAAATCAAGAAGGAGCATCAATACTTGATGGTTAGTAAAACCACTAAGTTTCAAGAAAGGCAAGGGCTAGAAGGGATACTTCGTGAAACGGCAAAACAATTGTTGCACTAATGAAGAGACCCAAGATTAAACCCAAACCCGAGACTAAGTGCTTCTGTAATGAGGGGAACAGTCACTGAGGCGGAGCAACTCTAGATACTTGGTAGATAAGAAGGCTGGCAAAAGTCAAAAGAAGTATATTTGATATACATGATGTTGATGTGTACTTTACTAGTACTCCTAGTAGCGTGAGGGTATTGGATACCCGTTCGGTTGCTAAGTGATTAGTAACACGAAATGAAAGCTACGGCATAAACGGAGACTAGCTAAAGGCGAGGTGAAGATACGTGTTGGAAGTGTTTCCAAGGTTGATATGTGTTGGAATTATGCCCTAGAGGCAATAATAAGTATAGTTATTATTATAATTCCTGTATCAAGATAATAGTTTATTATCCATGCTATAATTGTATTGAATGAAGACTCATTTACATGTGTGGATACATAGACAAAACACCGTCCCTAGCATGCCTCTAGTTGGCTAGCCAGTTGATCGATGATAGTCAGTGTCTTCTGATTATGAACAAGGTGTTGTTGCTTGATAACTGGATCACGTCACTGGGAGAATCACGTGATGGATTAGACCCAAACTAATAGACGTAGCATGTTGATCGTGTCATTTTTTTGCTACAGTTTCCTGCGTGTCAAGTATTTATTCCTATGACCATGAGATCATATAACTCACTGACACCGGAGGAATGCTTTGTGTGTATCAAACGTCGCAACGTAACTGGGTGACTATAAAGATGCTCTACAGGTATCTCCGAAGGTGTTAGTTGAGTTAGTATGGATCAAGACTGGGATTTGTCACTCCGTGTGACGGAGAGGTATCTCGGGGCCCACTCGGTAATACAACATCACACACAAGCCTTGCAAGCAATGTAACTTAGTGTAAGTTGCGGGATCTTGTATTACGGAACGAGTAAAGAGACTTGCCGGTAAACGAGATTGAAATAGGTATGCGGATACTGACGATCGAATCTCGGGCAAGTAACATACCGAAGGACAAAGGGAATGACATGCGGGATTATACGAATCCTTGGCACTGAGGTTCAAACGATAAGATCTTCGTAGAATATGTAGGATCCAATATGGGCATCCAGGTCCCGCTATTGGATATTGACCGAGGAGTCTCTGGGGTCATGTCTACATAGTTCTCGAACCCGCAGGGTCTGCACACTTAAGGTTCGACGTTGTTTTATGCGTATTTGAGTTATATGGTTGGTTACCGAATGTTGTTCGGAGTCCCGGATGAGATCACGGACGTCACGAGGGTTTCCGGAATGGTCCGAAAACGAAGATTGATATATAGGATGACCTCATTTGATTACCGGAAGGTTTTCGGAGTTACCGGGAATGTACCGGGAATGACGAATGGGTTCCGGGAGTTTACCGGGGGGGCAACCCACCCCAGGGAAGCCCATAGGCCATAAGGGTGGCGCACCAGCCCTTAGTGGGCTGGTGGGACAGCCCAAAAGGGCCCTATGCACCAAGGATAAGAAATCAAAGGAAAAAGGAAAAAAAGGAGGAGGTGGGAAGGGAGGGGGACTCCCTCCCACCAAACCTAGTCCAACTCGGTTTGGGGGGGGGAGAGTCCTCCCCCTTGGCTCGGCCGACCCCTTGAGGGTCCTTGGACCCCAAGGCAAGGCCCCCCTCCCTCCCACCTATATATACGGAGGTTTTAGGGCTGATTTGAGACGACTTTTCCACGGCAGCCCGACCACATACCTCCACGGTTTTTCCTCTAGATCGCGTTTCTGCGGAGCTCGGGCGGAGCCCTGCTGAGACAAGGTCATCACCAACCTCCGGAGCGCCGTCACGCTGCCGGAGAACTCTTCTACCTCTCCGTCTCTCTTGCTGGATCAAGAAGGCCGAGATCATCGTCGAGTTGTACGTGTGCTGAACGCGGAGGTGCCGTCCGTTCGGTACTAGATCGTGGGACTGATCGCGGGATTGTTCGCGGTGCGGATCGAGGGACGTGAGGACGTTCCACTACATCAACCGCGTTCTCTAACGCTTCTGCTGTACGATCTACAAGGGTACGTAGATCACTCATCCCCTCTCGTAGATGGACATCAGCATGATAGGTCTTCGTGCGCGTAGGAATATTTTTGTTTCCCATGCGACGTTCCCCAACAGTGGCATCATGAGCTAGGTTCATGCGTAGATGTCTTCTCGAGTAGAACACAAAAGTTTTTGTGGGCGGTGATGTGCGTTTTGCTGCCCTCCTTAGTCTTTTCTTGATTCCGCGGTATTGTTGGATTGAAGCGGCTTGGACCGACATTGCTCGTACGATTACGAGAGACTGGTTTCATCGTTACGAGTAACCCCCTTTGCTCAAAGATGACTGGCAAGTGACGGTTTCTCCAACTTTAGTTGAATCGGATTTGACCGAGGAGGTCCTTGGATGAGGTTAAATAGCAACTCATATATCTCCGTTGTGGTGTTTGCGTAAGTAAGATGCGATCCTACTAGATACCCTTGGTCACCACGTAAAACATGCAACAACAATATTAGAGGACGTCTAACTTGTTTCTGCAGGGTATGATTGTGATGTGATATGGCCAACGATGTGATGTGATATATTGGATGTATGAGATGATCATGTTGTAATAGAAATATCGACTTGCCCGTCGATGGTACGGCAACCGGCAGGAGCCATAGGGTTGTCTTTATACTAACGTTTGTGCTTGCAGATGCGTTTACTATTTTGCTAGGATGTAGCTTTAGTAGTAATAGCATAAGTAGCACGACAACCCCGATGGCAACACGTTGATGGATGATCATGGTGTGGCGCCGGTGACAAGAAGATCGTGCCGGTGCTTTGGTGATGGAGATCAAGAAGCACGTGATGATGGCCATATCATGTCACTTATGAGTTGCATGTGATGTTAATCCTTTTATGCACCTTATTTTTCTTAGAACGACGGTAGCATTATGAGGTGATCTCTCACTAAAATTTCAAGACGAAATTGTGTTCTCCCCGACTGTGCACCGTTGCTACAGTTCGTCGTTTCGAGACACCACGTGATGATCGGGTGTGATAGACTCAACGTTCACATACAACGGGTGCAAAACAGTTGCGCACGCGGAACACTCGGGTTAAGCTTGACGAGCCTAGCATGTGCAGACATGGCCTCGGAGCACATGAGACCGAAAGGTCGATCATGAATCATATAGTTGATATGATTAGCATAGGGATGCTTACCACTGAAACTACTCTCGACTCACGTGATGATCGGACTTGGGATAGTGTAAGTGGATCATGAACCACTCAAATGACTAGAGAGATGTACTTTTTGAGTGGGAGTTTAGCATATAATTTGATTAAGTTGAACTCTAATTATCTTGAACATAGTCTAAGTCCACTTTGAATATATTTGTGTTGTAGATCATGGCTCACGCGACATTCATCCTGAATTTTAATACGTTCCTAGAGAAAGCTAAGTTGAAAGATGATGGAAGCAACTTTGTAGACTGGGCTCGTAATCTTAAGCTAATCTTACAAGCTGGGAAGAAGGATTATGTCCTTAATGCTGCGCTAGGAGATGAACCACCCGCTACGGCTGATCAGGATGTTAAGAACGCTTGGTTAGCACGTAAGGAGGACTACTCAATAGTTCAATGTGCAGTCTTGTATGGCTTAGAACCGGGACTTCAACGTCGCTTTGAGCGTCATGGAGCATTTGAGATGTTCCAGGAGTTGAAGTTTATCTTTCAGAAGAACGCCCGGATCGAGAGGTATGAGACCTCCGATAAATTCTATGCTTGCAAGATGGAGGAAAACTCGTCTGTCAGTGAACATGTGCTCAAAATGTCTGGGTACTCAAACCGTCTAGCTGAACTGGGGATTGAACTCCCGCAAGAAGCTATCACTAACAGAATCCTTCAATCACTGCCGCCAAGCTATAAAGGCTTTGTGTTGAACTATAACATGCAAGGGATGAACAAGTCTCCCGGCGAGTTGTTTGCGATGCTGAAAGTCGCAGAGTCAGAACTCCGTAAAGAGCATCAAGTGTTGATGGTGAGCAAGACCACTAGTTTCAAGAGAAACGGCAAAGGCAAGAAGGGCAATTCGAAGAAGAGCGGCAAGCCTGTTGCCAATCCGCCGAAGAAACCCAAGGCTGGACCTAAGCCTGAAACAGAGTGCTTCTATTGCAAGGGTATGGGTCACTGGAAGCGCAATTGCCCCAAGTATCTGGCAGATAAGAAGGCGGGCAAAGAAAAATCAGGTATATTTGATATACATGTTATTGATGTGTACTTAACTGGCTCTCGTAGTAGTGCCTGGGTATTTGATACCGGTTCTGTTGCTCATATTTGCAACTCGAAGCAGGAACAGCGGAATAGACGAAGGCTGGCGAAAGACGAAGTGACGATGCGCGTAGGAAATGGTTCCAAGGTTGATGCAATCGCCGTCGGCACAGTGTCACTTCAGCTACCATCGGGATTAGTGATGAACTTAAATCATTGTTATTTAGTGCCTGCCTTGAGCATGAACATTATATCTGGATCTTGTTTATTGCGAGACGGTTACTCTTTTAAGTCTGAGAATAATGGTTGTTCTATTTCTATGAGTAACATCTTTTATGGTCATGCACCGAATGTGAGAGGATTGTTCATATTGAATCTTGATAGCGATACGCATATACATAACATTGAGACCAAAAGAGTTAGAGTAAACAATGATAGCGCCATATTTTTGTGGCACTGCCGCTTGGGTCATATTGGTGTAAAGCGCATGAAGAAACTCCATGCTGATGGACTTTTGGAGTCACTTGACTTTGATTCACTTGACACGTGCGAACCATGCCTCATGGGCAAGATGACTAAGACTCCGTTCTCCGGAACAATGGAGCGTGCAAGTGACTTGTTATAAATCATACATACCGATGTGTGTGGTCCAATGAGCGTAGAGGCACGCGGCGGATATCGTTATTTTCTCAGCTTCACTGACGATTTAAGTAGATATGGTTATGTCTACTTGATGAAGCACAAGTCTGAAACATTCGAAAAGTTCAAGCAATTTCAGAGTGAAGTGGAAAATCATCGTAACAAGAAGATCAAGTACCTACGGTCTGATCGTGGGGGTGAATATCTGAGTTTCGAGTTTGGTGCTCACTTAAGACAATGTGGAATTGTTTCGCAGTTAACACCGCCTGGAACACCACAGCGTAATGGTGTGTTCGAACGTCGTAATCGTACTTTGTTAGAGATGGTGCGATCTATGATGTCTCTTACTGATTTGCCGTTATCATTTTGGGGTTATGCATTAGAAACAACTGCATTCACTTTAAATAGGGCACCATCAAAATCCGTTGAGACGACACCATACGAACTGTGGTATGGCAAAAGGCCAAAGTTGTCGTTTCTTAAAGTTTGGGGATGTGATGCTTATGTCAAAAAGCTTCAGCCTGAAAAGCTCGAACCCAAAGCGGAAAAGTGCGTCTTCATAGGTTACCCAAAGGAGACAGTTGGGTACACCTTCTATCTCAAATCCGAGGGCAAAGTGTTTGTTGCTAAAAACGGAGCTTTTCTCGAGAAGGAGTTTCTCTCGAGAGAATTGAGTGGGAGGAAGATAGAACTTGACGAGGTTGTCGAACCTCTCATCCCTCTGGATGGTGGCGCAGGGCAAGGGGAAACCTCTGTCATTGCGACGCCGGTTGAGGAGGAAGTTAATGATGATGATCATGAAACTCCAGTTCAAGTTTCTGTTGAACCACGCAGGTCGACGAGATCACGCGCTGCTCCAGAGTGGTACGGTAATCCCGTCTTATCAATCATGTTGTTAGACAACAATGAACCTGCAAATTATGAAGAAGCAATGGTGGGCCCAGATTCCAACAAATGGCTAGAAGCCATGAAATCCGAGATAGGATCCATGTATGAGAACAAAGTGTGGACTTTGTAGATACTACCTGAGGGCCGCAAGGATTTCAGAACAAATGGATCTTTAAGAAGAAGACGGACGCTGACGGTAATGTGACCGTTTATAAAGCTCGACTTGTGGCAAAGGGTTTTTCACAAGTTCCAGGAGTTGACTACGATGAGACTTTCTCACCCGTAGCGATGTTTAAGTCCGTCAGAATCATGTTAGCAATAGCTGCATTTTTCGATTATGAAATCTGGCAGATGGATGTCAAAACGGCGTTCCTTAACGGTTTCCTTAAGTAAGAGTTGTATATGATGCAACCCGAAGGTTTTGTCGATCCTAAAAATGCTGACAAGGTGTGCAAGCTCCAGCGATCCATTTATGGACTGGTGCAAGCATCTCGGAGTTGGAACAAACGCTTTGATGAGGTGATCAAAGCATTTGGGTTTATACAAGTGGTTGGAGAATCTTGTATTTACAAGAAAGTGAGTGGGAGCTCTGTGGCGTTTCTAATATTATATGTGGATGACATATTACTGATTGGAAACAACGTAGAGCTTTTGGAGAGCATAAAAGGTTACTTGAATAAAA
Source organism: Hordeum vulgare subsp. vulgare (assembly GCF_904849725.1). NCBI lineage: Eukaryota > Viridiplantae > Streptophyta > Magnoliopsida > Poales > Poaceae > Hordeum > Hordeum vulgare. The sequence goes on along the minus strand of NC_058523.1, from coordinate 501,731,656 downwards.
GTTTCTCTATGAAGGACCTAGGAGAAGCTGCTTACATTCTAGGCATTAAGATCTATAGGGATAGATCAAAACGCCTGATAGGACTTTCACAAAGCACATACCTTGATAAAGTTTTGAAGAGGTTCAAAATGGAACAGTCCAAGAAAGGGTTCTTGCCAGTTTTACTAGGTACGAGATTGAGTAAGACTCAGTGCCCAGCAACTGATGAAGATAGAGAGCATATGCGCTCCGTCCCCTATGCTTCAGCCATAGGTTCTATCATGTATGTGTTGGGGAACGTCGCATGGGAAACAAAAATTTTCCTACGCGCACGAAGACCTATCATGGTGATGTCCATCTACGAGAGGGGATGAGTGATCTACGTACCCTTGTAGATCGTACAGCAGAAGCGTTAGAGAACGCGGTTGATGTAGTGGAACATCCTCACGTCCCTCGATCCGCCCCGCGAACAATCCCGCGATCAGTCCCACGATCTAGTACCGAACGGACGGCACCTCCGCGTTCAGCACACGTACAGCTCGACGATGATCTCGGCCTTCTTGATCCAACAAGAGACACGGAGAGGTAGAAGAGTTCTCCGGCAGCGTGACGGCGCTCCGGAGGTTGGTGATGACCTTGTCTCAGCAGAGCTCCGCCCGAGCTCCGCAGAAACGCGATCTAGAGGAAAAACCGTGGAGGTATGTGGTCGGGCAGCCGTGAGAAAGTCGTCTCAAATCAGCCCTAATTTCTCCATATATATAGGAGGAGGGAGGGGGGCCTTGCCTTGGGGTCCAAGGACCCCCAAGGAGTCGGCCGAGCCAAAAGGGGGGAGGACTCGCCCCCCAAACCGAGTTGGACTTGGTTTGGTGGGAGGAGTCCCCCTCCCTTCCCACCTCCTTCCTTTTTTTTCCTCTTGATTTTCTTCTCTTGGCGCATTGGGCACTTGTGGGCTGTCCCACCAGCCCACTAAGGGCTGGTGTGGCTCCCCAAATACCTATGGGCTTCCCCGGGGTGGGTTGCCCCCCCCCCCCCCGGTGAACTCCCGGAACCCATTCGTCATTCCCGGTACATTCCCGGTAACTCCGAAAACCTTCCGGTAATCAAATGTGGTCATCCTATATATCAATCTTCGTTTCCGGACCATTCCGGAAACCCTCGTGACGTCCGTGATCTCATCCGGGACTCCGAACAACATTCGGTAACCAACTATATAACTCAAATACGCATAAAACAACGTCGAACCTTAAGTGTGCAAACCCTGCGGGTTCGAGAACTATGTAGACATGACCCGAGAGACTCCTCGGTCAATATCCAATAGCGGGACCTGGATGCCCATATTGGATCCTACATATTCTACGAAGATCTTATCGTTTGAACCTCAGTGCCAAGGATTCATATAATCCCGTATGTCATTCCTTTGTCCTTCGGTATGTTACTTGCCCGAGATTCGATCGTCAGTATCCGCATACCTATTTCAATCTCGTTTACCGGCAAGTCTCTTTACTTGTTCCGTAATACAAGATCCCGCAACTTACACTAAGTTACATTGCTTGCAAGGCTTGTGTGTGATGTTGCATTACCGAGTGGGCCCCGAGATACCTCTCCGTCACACGGAGTAACAAATCCCAGTCTTGATCCATACTAACTCAACTAACACCTTCGGAGATACCTGTAGAGCATCTTTATAGTCACCCAGTTACGTTGCGACGTTTGATACACACAAAGCATTCCTCCGGTGTCAGTAAGTTATATGATCTCATGGTCATAGGAATAAATACTTGACACGCAGAAAACAGTAGCAACAAAATGACACGATCAACATGCTACGTCTATTAGTTTGGGTCTAGTCCATCACGTGATTCTCCCAATGACGTGATCCAGTTATCAAGCAACAACACCTTGTTCATAATCAGAAGACACTGACTATCATTGATCAACTGGCTAGCCAACTAGAGGCATGCCAGGGACGGTGTTTTTTCTATGTATCCACACATGTAAATGAGTCTTCATTCAATACAATTATAGCATGGATAATAAACTATTATCTTGACACAGGAATTATAATAATAACTATACATTTATTATTGCCTCTAGGGCATAATTCCAACAGTCTCCCACTTGCACTAGAGTCAATAATCTAGCCCTCACATCACCATGTGAATTACATTGTAATAAATCTAACACCCATACAGTTCTGTTGTCGATCATGTTTTGGCCGTGGAAGAGGTTTAGTCAGCGGGTCTGCTACATTCAGATCCGTGTGCACTTTGCATATATTTACGTCCTCCTCCTCGACGTAGTCGCGGATGAGGTTGAAGCGTCGTTTGATGTGTCTGGTCTTCTTGTGAAACCTTGGTTCCTTTGCTAAGGCAATGGCACCAGTGTTGTCACAGAACAAGGTCATTGGATCCAGTGCACTCGGCACCACTCCAAGATCCGTCATGAACTGCTTCATCCAGACACCCTCCTTAGCCGCCTCCGAGGCAGCCATGTACTCCGCTTCACATGTAGAATCTGCTACGACGCTTTGCTTGGAACTGCACCAGCTTACTGCACCCCCATTAAGAATAAATACGTATCCGGTTTGCAACTTAGAGTCGTCCGGATCTGTGTCAAAGCTTGCATCGACGTAACCTTTTACGGCGAGCTCTTCGTCACCTCCATACACGAGAAACATCTCCTTAGTCCTTTTCAGGTACTTCAAGATATTCTTGACCGCTGTCCAGTGATCCACTCCTGGATTACTCTGGAACCTACCTGCCATACCTATGGCCAGACTAACATCCGGTCTAGTGCACAGCATCGCATACATGATAGAACCTATGGCTGAAGCATAGGGGACGGAGCGCATATGCTCTCTATCTTCATCAGTTGCTGGGCACTGAGTCTTACTCAATCTCGTACCTTGTAAAACTTGCAAGAACCCTTTCTTGGACTATTCCATTTTGAACCTCTTCAAAACTTTATCAAGGTATGTGCTTTGTGAAAGTCCTATCAGGCGTTTTGATCTATCCCTATAGATCTTAATGCCTAGAATGTAAGCAGCTTCTCCTAGGTCCTTCATAGAGAAACTTTTATTCAAGTAACCTTTTATGCTCTCCAAAAGCTCTACGTTGTTTCCAATCAGTAATATGTCATCCACATATAATATTAGAAACGCCACAGAGCTCCCACTCACTTTCTTGTAAATACAAGATTCTCCAACCACTTGTATAAACCCAAATGCTTTGATCACCTCATCAAAGCGTTTGTTCCAACTCCGAGATGCTTGCACCAGTCCATAAATGGATCGCTGGAGCTTGCACACCTTGTCAGCATTTTTAGGATCGACAAAACCTTCGGGTTGCATCATATACAACTCTTCCTTAAGGAAACCGTTAAGGAATGCCGTTTTGACATCCATCTGCCAGATTTCATAATCGAAAAATGCAGCTATTGCTAACATGATTCTGACGGACTTAAGCATCGCTACGGGTGAGAAAGTCTCATTGTAGTCAACTCCTAGAACTTGTGAAAAACCCTTTGCCATAAGTCGAGCTTTATAAACGGTCACATTACCGTCAGCGTCCGTCTTCTTCTTAAAGATCCATTTGTTCTGAATAGCCTTGCGGCCCTCAGGTAGTATCTCCAAAGTCCACACTTTGTTCTCATACATGGATCCTATCTCGGATTTCATGGCTTCTAGGCATTTGTTGGAATCTGGGCCCACCATTGCTTCTTCATAATTTGCAGGTTCATTGTTGTCTAACAACATGATTGACAAGACGGGATTACCGTACCACTCTGGAGCAGCGCGTGATCTCGTCGACCTGCGTGGTTCAACAGAAACTTGAACTGGAGTTTCATGATCATCATCATTAACTTCCTCCTCAACCCGCATCGCAACGACAGAGGTTTCCCCTTGCCCTGCACCACCATCCAAAGGGATGAGAGGTTCGACAACCTCGTCAAGTTCTATCTTCCTCCCACTCAATTCTCTCGAGAGAAACTCCTTCTCGAGAAAAGCTCCGTTTTTAGCAACAAACACTTTGCCCTCGGATTTGAGATAGAAGGTGTACCCAACTGTCTCCTTTGGGTAACCTATGAAGACGCACTTTTCCGCTTTGGGTTCGAGCTTTTCAGGCTGAAGCTTTTTGACATAAGCATCACATCCCCAAACTTTAAGAAACGACAACTTTGGCCTTTTGCCATACCATAGTTCGTATGGTGTCGTCTCAACGGATTTTGATGGTGCCCTATTTAAAGTGAATGCAGCTGTTTCTAATGCATAACCCCAAAATGATAACGGCAAATCAGTAAGAGACATCATAGATCGCACCATCTCTAACAAAGTACGATTACGACGTTCGGACACACCATTACGCTGTGGTGTTCTAGGCGGTGTTAACTGCGAAACAATTCCACATTGTCTTAAGTGAGCACCAAACTCGAAACTCAGATATTCACCCCCACGATCAGACCGTAGGAACTTGATCTTCTTGTTACGATGATTTTCCACTTCACTCTGAAATTGCTTGAACTTTTCGAATGTTTCAGACTTGTGCTTCATCAAGTAGACATAACCATATCTACTTAAATCGTCAGTGAAGGTGAGAAAATAACGATATCCGCCGCGTGCCTCTACGCTCATTGGACCACACACAACGGTATGTATGATTTCCAACAAGTCACTTGCACGCTCCATTGTTCCGGAGAACGGAGTCTTAGTCATCTTGCCCATGAGGCATGGTTCGCACGTGTCAAGTGAATCAAAGTCAAGTGACTCCAAAAGTCCATCAGCATGGAGTTTCTTCATGCGCTTTACACCAATATGACCCAAGCGGCAGTGCCACAAAAATATGGCGCTATCATTATTTACTCTAACTCTTTTGGTCTCAATGTTATGTATATGCGTATCGCTATCAAGATTCAATATGAACAATCCTCTCACATTCGGTGCATGACCATAAAAGATGTTACTCATAGAAATAGAACAACCATTATTCTCAGACTTAAAAGAGTAACCGTCTCGCAATAAACAAGATCCAGATATAATGTTCATGCTCAAGGCAGGCACTAAATAACAATGATTTAAGTTCATCACTAATCCCGATGGTAGCTGAAGTGACACTGTGCCGACGGCGATTGCATCAACCTTGGAACCATTTCCTACGCGCATCGTCACTTCGTCTTTCGCCAGCCTTCGTCTATTCCGCAGTTCCTGCTTCGAGTTGCAAATGTGAGCAACAGAACCGGTATCAAATACCCAGGCACTACTACGAGAGCCGGTTAAGTACACATCAATAACATGTATATCAAATATACCTGATTTTTCTTTGCCCGCCTTCTTATCTGCCAGATACTTGTGGCAATTGCGCTTCCAGTGACCCATACCCTTGCAATAGAAGCACTCTGTTTCAGGCTTAGGTCCAGCCTTGGGTTTCTTCGGCGGATTGGCAACAGGCTTGCCGCTCTTCTTCGAATTGCCCTTCTTGCCTTTGTCGTTTCTCTTGAAACTAGTGGTCTTGCTCACCATCAACACTTGATGCTCTTTACGGAGTTCAGACTCTGCGACTTTCAGCATCGCAAACAACTCGCCGGGAGACTTGTTCATCCCTTGCATGTTATAGTTCAACACAAAGCCTTTATAGCTTGGCGGCAGTGATTGAAGGATTCTGTCAGTGATAGCTTCTTGCGGGAGTTCAATCCCCAGTTCAGCTAGACGGTTTGAGTACCCAGACATTTTGAGCACATGTTCACTGCCACACGAGTTTTCCTCCATCTTGCAAGCATAGAATTTATCGGAGGTCTCATACCTCTCGATCCGGGCGTTCTTCTGAAAGATAAACTCCAACTCCTGGAACATCTCAAATGCTCCATGACGCTCAAAGCGACGTTGAAGTCCCGGTTCTAAGCCATACAAGACTGCACATTGAACTATTGAGTAGTCCTCCTTACGTGCTAACCAAGCGTTCTTAACATCCTGATCAGCCGTAGCGGGTGGTTCATCTCCTAGCGCAGCATTAAGGACATAATCCTTCTTCCCAGCTTGTAAGATTAGCTTAAGATTACGAGCCCAGTCTACAAAGTTGCTTCCATCATCTTTCAAATTAGCTTTCTCTAGGAACGTATTAAAATTCAGGATGACACTCGCGTGAGCCATGATCTACAACACAAATATATTCAAAGTGGACTTAGACTATATTCAAGATAATTAGAGTTCAACTTAATCAAATTATATGCTAAACTCCCACTCAAAAAATACATCTCTCTAGTCATTTGAGTGGTTCATGATCCACTTACACTATCCCAAGTCCGATCATCACGTGAGTTGAGTATAGTTTCAGTGGTAAGCATCCCTATGCTAATCATATCAACTATATGATTCATGATCGACCTTTCGGTCTCATGTGTTCCGAGGCCATGTCTGCACATGCTAGGCTCGTCAAGCTTAATCCGAGTGTTCCGCGTGTCGCAACTGTTTTGCACCCGTTGTATGTGAACGTTGAGTCTATCACACCCGATCATCACGTGGTGTCTCGAAACGACGAACTGTAGCAACGGTGCACAGTCGGGGAGAACACAATTTCGTCTTGAAATTTTAGTGAGAGATCACCTCATAATGCTACCGTCGTTCTAAGCAAAATAAGGTGCATAGAAGGATTAACATCACATGCAATTCATAAGTGACATGATATGGCCATCATCACGTGCTTCTTGATCTCCATCACCAAAGCACCGGCACGATCTTCTTGTCACCGGCGCCACACCACGATCATCCATCAACGTGTTGCCATCGGGGTTGTCGTGCTACTTATGCTATTACTACTAAAGCTACATCCTAGCAAAATAGTAAACGCATCTGCAAGCACAAACGTTAGTATAAAGACAACCCTATGGCTCCTGCCGGTTGCCGTACCATCGACGTGCAAGTCAATATTTCTATTACAACATGATCATCTCATACATCCAATATATCACATCACATCATTGGCCATATCACATCACAATCATACCCTGCAAAAACAAGTTAGACGTCCTCTAATTTTGTTGTTGCATGTTTTACGTGGTGACCAAGGGTATCTACTAGGATCGCATCTTACTTATGCAAACACCACAACGGAGATATATGAGTTGCTATTTAACCTCATCCAAGGACCTCCTCGGTCAAATCCGATTCAACTAAAGTTGGAGAAACCGTCACTTGCCAGTCATCTTTGAGCAAAGGGGGTTACTCGTAACGATGAAACCAGTCTCTCGTAAGCGTACGAGTAATGTCGGTCCAAGCCGCTTCAATCCAACAATACGGCGGAATCAAGAGAAGACTAAGGAGGGCAGCAAAACGCACATCACCGCCCACAAAAACTTTTGTGTTCTACTCGAGAAGACATCTACGCATGAACCTAGCTCATGATGCCACTGTTGGGGAACGTCGCATGGGAAACAAAAAATTTCCTACGCGCAAGAAGACCTATCATGGTGATGTCCATCTACGAGAGGGGATGAGTGATCTACGTACCCTTGTAGATCGTATAGCAGAAGCGTTAGAGAACGCGGTTGATGTAGTGGAACGTCCTCACGTCCCTCGATCCGCACCGCGAACAATCCCGCGATCAGTCCCACGATCTAGTACCGAACGGACGGCACTTCCGCGTTCAGCACACGTACAGCTCGACGATGATCTCGGCCTTCTTGATCCAGCAAAAGGGACGGAGAGGTAGAATAGTTCTCCGGCAGCGTGACGGCGCTCCGGAGGTTGGGGATGACCTTGTCTCAGCAGAGCTCCGCCCGAGCTCCGCAGAAACGCGATCTAGAGGAAAAACCGTGGAGGTATGTGGTCGGGCAGCCGTGAGAAAGTCGTCTCAAATCAGCCCTAATTGCTCCATATATATAGGAGGAGGGAGGGGGCCTTGCCTTGGGGTCCACGGACCCCCAAGGAGTCGGCCGAGCCAAAAGGGGGGAGGACTCCCCCCCCCCAAACCGAGTTGGACTTGGTTTGGTGGGAGGAGTCCCCCTCCCTTCCCACCTCCTTCCTTTTTTTTTCTTTCCTCTTGATTTTTCTTCTCTTGGCGCATTGGGCACTTGTGGGCTGTCCCACCAGCCCACTAAGGGCTGGTGTGGCTCCCCAAATACCTATGGGCTTCCCCGGGGTGGGTTGCCCCCCCGGTGAACTCCCGGAACCCATTCGTCATTCCCGGTACATTCCCGGTAACTCCGAAAACCTTCCGGTAATCAAATGAGGTCATCCTATATATCAATGTTCATTTCCGGACCATTTCGGAAACCCTCGTGACGTCCGTGATCTCATCCGGGACTCCGAACAACATTCGGTAACCAACTATATAACTGAAATACGCATAAAACAACGTCGAACCCTAAGTGTGCAGACCCTGCGGGTTCGAGAACTATGTAGACATGACCCGAGAGACTCCTCGGTCAATATCCAATAGCGGGACCTGGATGCCCATATTGGATCCTACATATTCCACGAAGATCTTATCGTTTGAACCTCAGTGCCAAGGATACGTATAATCCCGTATGTCATTCCCTTTGTCCTTCGGTATGTTACTTGCCCGAGATTCGATCGTCAGTATCCGCATACCTATTTCAATCTCGTTTACCGGCAAGTCTCTTTACTCGTTCCGTAATACAAGATCCCGCAACTTACACTAAGTTACATTGCTTGCAAGGCTTGTGTGTGATGTTGCATTACCGAGTGGGCCCCGAGATACCTCTCCGTCACACGGAGTAACAAATCCCAGTCTTGATCCATACTAACTCAACTAACACCTTCGGAGATACCTGTAGAGCATCTTTATAGTCACCCAGTTACGTTGCGACGTTTGATACACACAAAGCATTCCTCCGGTGTGAGTAAGTTATATGATCTCATGGTCATAGGAATAAATACTTGACACGCAGAAAACAGTAGCAACAAAATGACACGATCAACATGCTACGTCTATTAGTTTGGGTCTAGTCCATCACGTGATTCTCCCAATGACGTGATCCAGTTATCAAGCAACAACACCTTGTTCATAATCAAAAGACACTAACTATCATTGATCAACTGGCTAGCCAACTAGAGGCATGCTAGGGACGGTGTTTTGTCTATGTATCCACACATGTAAATGAGTCTTCATTCAATACAATTATAGCATGGATAATAAACTATTATCTTGATACAGGAATTATAATAATAACTATGCATTTATTATTGCCTCTAGGGCATAATTCCAACAGTATGCGATGCTGTGCACTAGACCGGATGTTAGCCTGGCCATAAGTATGGCAGGTAGGTTCCAGAGTAATCCAGGAGTGGATCACTGGACAGCGGTCAAGAATATCCTGAAGTACCTGAAAAGGACTAAGGAGATGTTTCTCGTGTATGGAGGTGACGAAGCGCTCGCCGTAAAAGGTTACGTCGATGCAAGCTTTGACACAGATCCGGACGACTCTAAGTCGCAAACCGGATACGTATTTATTCTTAATGGGGGTGCAGTAAGCTAGTGCAGTTCCAAGCAAAGCGTCGTAGCAGATTCTACATGTGAAGCGGAGTACATGGCTGCCTCGGAGGCGGCTAAGGAGGGTGTCTGGATGAAGCAGTTCATGACGGATCTTGGAGTGGTGCCAAGTGCGCTGGATCCAATAACCTTGTTCTGTGACAACACTGGTGCCATTGCCTTAGCAAAGGAACCACGGTTTCACAAGAAGACCAGACACATCAAACGACGCTTCAACCTCATCCGCGACTACGTCGAGGAAGAGGACGTAAATATATGCAAAAGTGCACACGGATCTGAATGTAGCAGACCCGCTGACTAAACCTCTTCCACGGCCAAAACATGATCGACACCAGAACTGTATGGGTGTTAGATTTATTACAATGTAATTCACATGGTGATGTGAGGGCTAGATTATTGACTCTAGTGCAAGTGGGAGACTGTTGGAATTATGCCCTAGAGGCAATAATAAGTATAGTTATTATTATAATTACTGTATCAAGATAATAGTTTATTATCCATGCTATAATTGTATTGAATGAAGACTCATTTACATGTGTGGATACATAGACAAAACACCGTCCCTAGCATGCCTCTAGTTGGCTCGCCAGTTGATCGATGATAGTCAGTGTCTTCTGATTATGAACAAGGTGTTGTTGCTTGATAACTGGATCACGTCATTGGGAGAATCACGTGATGGATTAGACCCAAACTAATAGACGTAGCATGTTGATCGTGTCATTTTGTTGCTACAGTTTTCTGCGTGTCAAGTATTTATTCCTATGACCATGAGATCATATAACTCACTGACACCGGAGGAATGCTTTGTGTGTATCAAACGTCGCAACGTAACTGGGTGACTATAAAGATGCTCTACAGGTATCTCCGAAGGTGTTAGTTGAGTTAGTATGGATCAAGACTGGGATTTGTCACTCCGTGTGACGGAGAGGTATCTCGGGGCCCACTCGGTAATACAACATCACACACAAGCCTTGCAAGCAATGTAACTTAGTGTAAGTTGCGGGATCTTGTATTACGGAACGAGTAAAAAGACTTGCCGGTAAACGAGATTGAAATAGGTATGCGGATACTGACGATCGAATCTCGGGCAAGTAACATACCGAAGGACAAAGGGAATGACATGCGGGATTATACGAATCCTTGGCACTGAGGTTCAAACGATAAGATCTTCGTAGAATATGTAGGATCCAATATGGGCATCCAGGTCCCGCTATTGGATATTGACCGAGGAGTCTCTCGGGTCATGTCTACATAGTTCTCGAACCCGCAGGGTCTGCACACTTAAGGTTCGACGTTGTTTTATCCGTATTTGAGTTATATGGTTGGTTACTGAATGTTGTTCGGAGTCCCGGATGAGATCACGGACGTCACGAGGGTTTCCGAAATGGTCCGGAAACGAAGATTGATATATAGGATGACCTCATTTTATTACCGGAAGGTTTTCGGAGTTACCGGGAATGTACCGGGAATGACGAATGGGTTCCGGGAGTTCACCGGGGGGGCAACCCACCCCGGGGAAGCCCATAGGCCATAAGGTTGGCGCACCAGCCCTTAGTGGGCTGGTGGGACAGCCCAAAAGGGCCCTATGCGCCAAGGATAAGAAATCAAAGGAAAAAGGAAAAAAAAGGAGGAGGTGGGAAGGGAGGGGGACTCCCTCCCACCAAACCTAGTCCAACTCGGTTTGGGGGGGGAGAGTCCTCCCCCTTGGCTCGGCCGACCCCTTGAGGGTCCTTGGACCCCAAGGCAAGGCCCCCCTCCCTCCCACCTATATATACGGAGGTTTTAGGGCTGATTTGAGACGACTTTTCCACGGCAGCCCGACCACATACCTCCACGGTTTTTCCTCTAGGTCGCGTTTCTACGGAGCTCGGGCGAAGCCCTGCTGAGACAAGGTCATCACCAACCTCCGGAGCGCCGTCACGCTGCCGGAGAACTCTTCTACCTCTCCGTATCTCTTGTTGGATCAAGAAGGCCGAGATCATCGTCGAGCTGTACGTGTGCTGAACGCGGAGGTGCCGTCCGTTCGGTACTAGATTGTGGGACTGATCGCGGGATTGTTCGCGGGGCGGATCGAGGGACGTGAGGACGTTCCACTACATCAACCGCATTCTCTAACGCTTCTGTTGTACGATCTACAAGGGGACGTAGATCACTCATCCCCTCTCGTAGATGGACATCACCATGATAGGTCTTCGTGCGCGTAGGAAAATTTTTGTTTCCCATGCGACGTTCCCCAACAATATGATCAAACGTCGCACGCTCCCTCTACCATCGGGATTGGTGTTAAACCTAAACAATTGTTATTTGGTGCTTGAGTTAAGCATGAACATGATTGGATCGTGTTTATTGGAATACGATTATTCATTTAAAGAGAATAATGGTTGCTCTATTTGCTTGAATAATCACCTTCAATGGTTTACTGAATCTCGATCGTAGTGTTACACATGTTCATGATATTGGTGCCAAAAGATACGAGGTAATGATGATAGTACCACTTACTTGTGGCACTGTCGCTTGAGTCATGTTGGTATAAATTGCATGAAGAGGCTCCATGCTGATGGATCTTTATACTCACTTGATTTTGAATCACTAGTGACATGCAAATCATACCACATGAGCAAAGCCTTGTTTTCATTGAGATGAAACAAGAAAGTAACTTGTTGGAAGTGATGTATTTTGATGTATGCAGTCCAATGGGTGCTGAGGCACGCAGTGGATATCATTAGGTTCTTACTTCAATGACGATTTGAGTAGATACAAGAGTATTTACTTAATGAATCACAAGTCTGAAATATTGAAAAGTTCAATTCTGTTTCGGAGTGAAGTTCGTCGCAACAAGAGGATAAACTGTCTACGATATGATCATAGAAATGAATATCTGAGTTACGAGTTTTGGTACGCAGTTAAGACAGTGTGGAAATTGTTTCGCAGTTCATGCCACCTGGAACATCATAGTGTGATGATGTGTTTGAACGTCATAGCCACGCACTATTTGGTATGGTGCATGCTATGATGTCTCTTATCGAATTACCACTATAGTTTATGGGTTATGCATTAGAGACAACCGCATTCACTTTAAATAGGGCACCGCGTATTTCCGTTGAGATGACACAGTATAGACTGAGGTTTAGAGAAATCTAAACTGTCGTTTCTTGAAAGTTTGGGGCTTCGACACTTATGTGAAAAGGTTTCAGTCTGATAAGCTCGAACCCAAAGCGGATAAATGCATGTTCATAGGATATCCAAAACAGTTGGGTACATCTCCTATCTCAGATCCGAAAGCAAAGTGTTTGTTTCTAGAAACGGATCCTTTCTCGAGGAAAGGTTTCTCTCGAAAGAATTGAGTGGGAGGGTGGTAGAACTTGATGAGGTTATTGAACCATCACTTCAACCAATGTGTAGCAGGGCGCAGGAAGTTGTTCCTGTGGCGCCTACACCAATTGAAGTGAAAGTTGATGATGGTGATCATCGAGCATCGGATCAAGTTAGTACAAACCTCGTAGGTTGACAAGGTCGCGTACTACTACAGAGTGGTATGGTAACCCTGTCTTGGAGGTCATGTTGTTGAGCAACAGTGAACCTACGAGTTATGGAGAAAGCAATGGTGGGCCCGGATTCCGACAAATGGCTGGAAGCCATGAAATCCGAGAGAGGATCCATGTATGAAAACAAAGTGTAGACTTTGGAAGAACTACTTGATGGTCATAGGACTATTGAGTAAAGATGGATCTTTAAAAGGAAGACAGACGATGATGATGATAAGTCACTATTAAGAAAAGCTCGACTTGTCGCAAAGATGTTTCCGACAAGATCAAACAGTTGACTATGATGAGACTTTCTCACTCGTAGCGATGCTGAAAGTCTGTTAGAATTATGTTAGTAGTTGCTGCATTATTTATGAAATATTGCACATAGGATGTCAAAACATTGTTTCCTCGACGGTTTCCTTGAGCAAACATTGTATGTGATACAACCAGGAGGTTTTGTCGATCCTAAAGATACTAACAAGTATGCAAGCTCCAGCGATCCTTCAATGGACTGGTGCAAGCATCTCGGAGTTGGAATATACACTTTGATGAGATGATCAAAGATTTTGGGTTTGTACAAGGTTTATGAGAAATTTGTATTTCCAAAGAAGTGAGTGGGAGCACTATAGAATTTCTGATTAGTATATGTGGTTGACATATTGTTGATCAGAAGTAATGTAGAATTTCTGTGAAGCATAAAAGGTTGTTTGAAAGGAGTTTGTCAAAGGAATACCTGGATTGAGCTACTTGAACGTTGAGCATCAACATCTATGGAGATAGATCAAAACGCTTAATAGAAGTTTCAACAAGATGCATGCCTTGACAAGTTTTTGAAGGAATTTAAAATAGATCGGCAAAGAAGGAGTTCTTGACTGTGTTGTAAGGTGTGAATTTGAGTAAGACTCAAAACCCGACCCCGGCAGAATAAAGAGAATAGACGAAGGTCGTCTTCTATGCCTTGGCCGTAGAATCTGAAGTATGCCATGCTGGGTACCGCACCTGATGTGTGCCTTGACTCAAAGTCTGTTGAGAGGTACAGAGAATGATCCATGATTGAATCACTTGCAGAGGTCAAAATTTATCCTTAGTAACTGATGGACTAAGGAATTTTTCTCGATTATGGAGGTGGTTAAAGAGTTCGTCGTAAAGGGTTACGTCGATGTTAGCTTTGACACTAATCCGAATAACTATGAGTAGTGAAACGGATTCGTATAGTAGAGTAGATATTTGGAGTATTTCCGAATAGCACATAGTAGCAGCATCTATAAGATGACATAAAGATTTGTAAAGAACACACGGGTCTGAAAGTTTCAGAACCGTTGACTAAAACCTCTCTCACGAGCAAGACCTGATCAGACCCCTTAACTATATGGGTGTTGGATTCGTTGGAATCACATGGTGATGTGAACTAGATTATTGACTCTAGTGCAAGTGGGAGACTGTTGGAAATATGCCCTAGAGGCAATAATAAATTAGTTATTATTATATTTCTGTGTTCATGATAATCGTTTATTATCCATGCTATAATTGTATTGATTGGAAGCACGGTGCATGTGTGGATACATAGACAAAACACTGTCCCTAGTAAGCCTCTAGTTGACTAGCTCGTTGATCAAAGATGGTCAAGGTTTCCTGACCATAGGCAAGTGTTGTCACTTGATAACGGGATCACATCATTAGGAGAATCATGTGATGGACTAGACCCAAATTAATAGACGTAGCATGTTGATCGTGTCATTTTGTTGCTACTGTTTTCTGCGTGTCAAGTATTTGTTCCTATGACCATGAGATCATATAACTCACTGACACCGGAGGAATGCTTTGTGTGTATCAAACGTTGCAACGTAACTGGGTGACTATAAAGATGCTCTACAGGTATCTCCGAAGGTGTTCGTTGAGTTAGTATGGATCAAGACTGGGATTTGTCACTGTGTATGACGGAGAGGTATCTCGGGGCCCACTCGGTAATACAACATCACACACAAGCCTTGCAAGCAATGTGACTTAGTGTAAGTTGCGGGATCTTGTATTACGGAACGAGTAAAGAAACTTGCCGGTAAACGAGATTGAAATAGGTATGCGGATACTGACGATCGAATCTCGGGCAAGTAACATACCGAAGGACAAAGGGAATGACATACGGGATTATATGAATCCTTGGCACTGAGGTTCAAACGATAAGATCTTCGTAGACTATGTAGGATCCAATATGGGCATCCAGGTCCCGCTATTGGATATTGACCGAGGAGTCACTCGGGTCATGTCTACATAGTTCTCGAGCCCGCAGGGTCTGCACACTTAAGGTTCGACGTTGTTTTATGCGTATTTGAGTTATATGGTTGGTTACCGAATGTTGTTCGGAGTCCCGGATGGGATCACGGACGTCACGAAGGTTTCCGGAATGGTCCGGAAATGAAGTTTGATATATAGGATGACCTCATTTGAGTACCGGAAGGTTTTCGGAGTTACCGGGAATGTACCGGGAATGACAAATGGGTTCCGGGTGTTCACCGGGGGGGGGGGGGGGCAACCCACCCCGGGGAAGCCCATAGGCCTTGGGGGTGGCGCACCAGCCCTTAGTGGGCTGGTGGGACAGCCCAAGAAGGCCCTATGCACCATAGGAAGAAAATCAAAGAGAAAAGAAACAAAAAAGAGGAGGTGGGAAAAGGGGGAAGGACTCCTCCTTCCAAACCTAGTTGGATTCGGTTTGGAAGGGGAGGACTCCCCCCTTCGCTCGGCCGACCCCCTTGAGGGTCGTTGGACCCCAAGGCAAGGCTCCCCCTCTTCCCCCTATATATACGGAGGTTTTAGGGCTGATTTGAGACAACTTTTGCCACGGCAGCCCGACCACATACCTCCACGGTTTTACCTCTAGATCGCGTTTCTGCGAAGCTCGGGCGGAGCCCTGCTGAGATTAGATCACCACCAACCTCCGGAGAGCCGTCACGCTGCTGGAGAAGTGATCTACCTCTCCGTCTCTCTTGCTGGATCAAGAAGGCCGAGATCATTGTCGAGCTGTACGTGTGCTGAACGCGGAGGTGCCGTCCGTTCGGCACTAGATCGGAGCGGATCGTGGGACGGATCGCGGGACGGTTCGTGGGACGGTTCGTGGGGCGGATCGAGGGACGTGAAGACATTCCACTACATCAACCGCGTTTCTTAACGCTTCTGCTGTGCGATCTACAAGGGTACGTAGATCGGAAATCCCCTCTCGTAGATGGACATCACCATGATAGGTCTTCGTGCGCATAGGAAATTTTTTGTTTCCCATGCGACGTTCCCCAACAGTTGTTCCTTGTCCTTACACTAAGAAACCACCATACCCTGCTATGATAAAGGATTAATCTAAAGCTCCAACTGTGATACGTAGGGGTTACATTAGACCACTTGCACCCCCTGAGGAAATTAGAGTTGAACCTAGTGTTGCTATTATCAAAGATCTCTTAGCCGAAGACGTAGACAGGCATGTTATCAAATTCTGTGAGGACTCCGCTAGAATTGCTAAACCTCACGCGAAAGACAAATACGGACCTGTAGTTGGCTTGCCCGTTGTTTCTGTCAAGATAGGAGATCACTGTTACCATGGTTTATGTGATATGGGAGCTAGTGTTAGTGCAATACCCCGTTCCTTATATGATGAAATTAAAGATGAGATTGCACCTGCTGAGTTAGAACCCATTGATGTCACTATTACGCTAGCTAATAGAGACACTATCTGCCCTCTGGGAATTGTGAGAGACGTAGAAGTCCTGTGTGGTAAGACGAAGTATCCTACTGATTTCCTCATCCTTGGTACTGCACAAGATAGCTTTTGTCCCATCATATTTGGTAGACCCTTTCTCAACACTGTCAATGCTCAGATTGATTGCATTAAGCAGACTGTCACAGTTAGTTTCGAGGGTGTGTCTCATGAATTTAACTTCTCCAAGTTTGGAAGACAACCCCATTAAAAAGAGTCGTCTGGAAAGGATGAAATTATTGCTCTTGCCTCTATTGTCGTACCTCCTACGGATCCTTTAGAGCAATATCTGCTTGAGCATGAAAATGATATGCATATGGAGGAGAGAGATGAGATAGATAAAATTGTATTAGAACAATATCCTATTCTCAAGAATAATCTGCCTGTTGAACTGCTTGGGGATCCTCCCCCGCCAAAGGGTGATCATGTGTCCGAGCTTAAACAGTTGCCTGATACTCTTAAGTATGCCTATCTTGATGAGAAGGAGATATACCCTGTCGTGGGTATAAGTCTGACAGTAGATGTGTAGGGTACGAAAGGATGGGCAGAGCCTTAGCTACGGCAAGGTTGTATGAGTTCAGGCCCCTCTACGGTGGAGGTAAAAGCCCTATGTATCAGTGCTCTTGGGAGCTTAGTGTCGAGTGGAATATCGGATTACAGTAAAAACCCAACCCGTGCACCAGTGGGGAAGGGCGGCTTATATAGAGTGCGCTGCCCTTCATAATGGCCCGGTGGACAGGGGTGGAATAGTGGCGAATAAATGCCTACGTTACAGGTAACGTATGCTTTAAATGTTAATAATGGTGTATGAAAACGTATGACCGTTGCCCTCCTGGGAGGTTACGATGTACATAGTGGAATCCAGTCGGTACGTTAAATACGCTCCGAGTGTTCATCACCGACTGGATGATGGGGGGAGTCCTTAGTTCAGTCGGAACTGTCTAAGGGCATTGTCCTCTATGAAGGGTAGTCCTTGGGTAGGACCTATATGGCAGGCCTATGACCCTACCCTGGGACTATAACCCCATCATTATACCCCGAATGGATCGGGGTTGGAACGATGAAGTGATGCGTGGAGTACGGATCCGACTGGTATGGATGTGACTTTGGCGTTGTTTGCCTCGATCCATTTTATCCTTTCAACCAGTGATTCGAGTGAATATATCAGTGAGACGAACCGTCAGGGACCGAGTGCTTCCGCGGAATCTTTCGATGTGACTGGTCAAACTGACAGCGGCGGATTTTCTGGGATCCTCAAATTTCGGTTGCCGCGCGCTCAGCGGGGATGACGACATCGCCATCTAGTAGTTTCTGCCGCCTCGATTACCGTGCCTTTATCTTCTCCACTAACATCGTAGCAGCCAGTCAGCGGGAAAAGATTTCGGGGCCACCTGTTAGTGACTCAGTCGGAAGCTTATTTAAGCTCCTCTGGTGGGGATTTCTTGTTGCGCTGCTCTTCTTCCTCGCATTAACCTCGCTCCTCCCGTAGCTTCCTGCGCGCTCCAAGCCTCCTCCTTCCTCTCCTCCTCCGCGGATCTGTTGCCTTCACCATGACGAAGGGGCAGACCAGCAAACTCGAGTCGCAGAAGAAGAAGAAGAAGGGGGCGGCCCCTGCTCAGCGGCGACAGCGGGCACTGCCGGCGGGTTGGATCTAGGGTGATTTCCTCCCCTCCACGGTGACGGCGGACGACTTGCTGGAGCTAGTGGAGCACGACATGATCGCCAACAAGTCATGGAGGCTGCCGGCGGAGGGCGAGACGGAGCCGCGCCGAAGGAGGGGGAGCGCGTCCTGCTGCTTAGCTACGTGTTCACGGGCTTTTCCTTGCCTCTCCACCCCTTCTTCAGAGGTATTATGAATCACTTCGGGGCGCAACTCCATCATTTTCCTCCGAACGCGATAGCCCACCTTGCCGCATTCGTCACCCTTTGTGAGTGCTTTATTGGATGTCCCCCCCACTGGGGGCTCTTCAAGTACGTCTTCTCCGCTAGGTCCCAAACCGTCAAAAAGCTTAGCCAGTCGGACGATAAAACCCATCTCCTCCAGCTCTGCGGGGGCTTAGGCTTCCAGAAGAAAACAAAGAGTAGCTACCCCCCTCTCTAGTTGTCCGAGTCAGTTAGCAACTGACAGTCGACCTGGTTCTATTGCCAGGACATCGCTTGTCCGAATGCTGCGACTGGGTTGCCACCTTTTATCCTAGACCGTCCGGCCCCTCCCAGGCAGCTTGCGCTCTCAAAGGTGGAAAAGATCCAGATCCAACCTCTGGTTGACGTGCTGATAGCTGTCGTCCGCAAGGGAGTCTCCGGCACGGATTTGCTGGAGACTTTTTTGGGTCGGCGCATCCAGCCGCTGCAAGCCCGACACCACGCCATGTGGCACTACGCGGGGCCTGAGGATTCCACTCGGACTCATCCAGAATGCGTGACCGGGGAGGTTGTGACAGTGTGGGTCCGCGGCATCACAGGCGCATGCGACAACCCCCGAGGAGCCCGGCGGGTGAAGCCCTTCCGCGCCGATAATCCTCCTCCGAATGAGGTGGGTACATCTTGTCGAGTGCTTTCAATCTTCTTAGATTTATCGCTTTTCTTGTACCGCCGCCTGACGTCTGACGTTGCCGACTGTGTTTTGTGCAGGAGTGGACCAACTGGTATTCTCCTGTCTCGAACGGGAATCCAGCTGAGGAAGAGGAGGGCAGCCAGGAGGGCAGCGTGGATAGCGCCGAGTACGTCTCCGACAGTGGGGAGACGGAGGACGAGACTGAAGAGGAGGAGGGGGAGGTTGGGGAGCAGAGCTCGCCTCCTCCACCATCAGAACATCGAACTAAGCGCCGTCATGAACCCGCGGCTCCGCCAGCTCCTCCAGCGGCCCCGAGTGCTCCGCCAACCTCTCCCGTGGCTCCAAGTGCTCAGAGTGTGAAGAGGACCAGGGACGCTGCTGCCGAGCCCACGGACCAGCCGTCCAAGGTGGCCAAACCTAGTGGGTCCAAGCCTCAGAAAGCTTTGCCTCCGATGAGGATCACTGTTCCAGTCGCCTCAGCGTAAGTGACTTGTTCTCCCATCTTCTTTCAGAATCTGATCGAACTCGTGCTTATCCGTCGAGTGGATTTCATTCGACAGGGCTGCTACCTCCGCCACCTCTCTGCCGCGCCAAGAAGATGATCCCATGGACACGGATAATGCTGCCACATCCCAGCAAAGTACGCTGTCACGACTCCGAGAGTTTGTATTATTGTTTCGCGAGTGCTGTCTTTAATCTTGCCCTTTTTCTGTAATTTCATGTTGTTCAGTCGGGCTTCCTTCGGAGGTGATTCATCTGGAGGACGACGACCAAAGGGGGTCAGGGCCAGCTTTGGCGTCTGTCCTTGAGGTTGTCCCATCTGCTGCTGCTCCCACCATGAACGTGCCACCGACCGAGACGGTACCGCCGACTAAGACGGTGCTCCTTGCGGCAGAACCGACTGGAGCGGAGCTTGGGATGCCCAAGGAGTCTTCTGTCGTGACGGGTCCGTCAACCGTTCAGTATGACGCCCGACACCTCCCGGAAGACCAGGTGGGGGCCGCCAAGGACGCCATGGTGCAGATGGAGCTGATGGTGGGTGACGCCAAGGGAGCGTATGACTCCATCGCGTCTTTGTACAAGAAAAACTTGGAACTCCGGGACAATATCCGAGTAAGTGCGCTAGTAAGTGTTTACTTTCCTCTTGTTACCCACTGGGGGTTTAAGTGATGTACTCGGATACAGTAGGATTATTTTGCAGTGGGTTCACTCCGAGTGAACCCAGCGGGTGTAGTCCCCGAGACTTCTGTCGAGTGCTTGCACCGGCAGTTGTCTTTATATGCATTTTCCATGACCTGATCAGATCAGAGCTGATCTGCCCGAATGTTACCAGTGGGGGCACTCCGAGTGCACCCACTGGGTGTAGTCCCCGAGAGTAGTGTTACTGAGGTCGGGTAATAGTAGTCTCATAGGCTTGTCTGTTTGCCATGTAGCTCAATAGGGCCGACCTGTTTGAGCTTCATGCCAGTGGGGTCACTCTTAGTGTACCCACTGGGTGTAGTCCCCGAGACCGCTGTCGATTGCTTGCATCGGCAGGGGTCTGAAGAACTTTGAGCTTGGATTGTTTTCCTTGTTGAATGTGTCTGATCTTCCCTTTGTGCTTATTTGGCAGAAGACTTGCGAAATGGGATCCGCATACAATGCTTTGAAGGCTGAAAAGATTCAGCTTGCTGCGGACTTGGAGGCGGCTGTGAATGACCTGGCTAGTGTGAAGGGGGCTCTTGTTGACCGAGAGAAGTCTTTGGAGGAGTCCCGGGAGACCAACAATGCATTGGTAGCCGAAATTGAAAAATTGAAGAGTCAAAGAACCGAACGGATGGGTCAGTTGAAGTTGATGAACAATCGGTGCATGGCGCAGGAGAAGTACGTCAGCGACTGGGCAAGGAAGATGGTTACACTGCTCGGTGGTAAGCTTTTTGTCGAGTGCTTCTTGACTTTGGAGTTCATTCTGCGCTTACTTTCTGCTTGTCTTTTCTTTATATATTTTTGTCTGGACGCTGAGGCTGAAGCAGCCGACATTGAACGGTCGGTTGTTCCGAACATTCCACTCAGCGACGAAGCCAACCGGGACTTGCTCCGAGCGCATATTCGCCTTGGCAGAGTGGGACCTTTCATTGGCCGCCTGAGAGAAGTCATCGGCCGGATCGACAAGGAGCTGTGGCCCGAAGATGATTCCCGGCGAGAAATAGAAGGGTTGGTGACTCGGCTGGAGGACGTCCTGAACAGAGTGCGGGCATGGAAGAAATCAGCCGCTCGTTGTGGTGCGGACGTGGCGCTATCGCTGGTCCGAGTGCACTGCAAGGAAGCTCGCGAAGAAAAGCTGAAGACGTTGCAGGTCGCCAACACCAAGAAGCTTTGATTCGAAGATTTCATGGAGACCTTCCTCGACACAGCCACTCGCATCGCAGACGGGATCGACCTTGACACCTTTGTGGAGCCTGCCAGTCCCGGTGACGCTTGAAAAACTTTACCTTGGTATGCCGAGTGGTATCTATATCAAACTTTGGCCACTGCTGTTGGCCGTCACATTCGTGGTTCGGTGTGGATAAGCTTGATCCACACCGAGCCGACTAATCGTAGATCCAACTTTGAATTCGAATCGAATATTTTGCTCTTCTTTCGCTAAGTTTTTTTTGACACGATTTTGGCTCGTGGTTTTTGTTTGGCGTTTCTTGGTGAAGCTGATGGCAAACATGCGGAGCATGTAGTTTTCAGTTGTATTCACATCCACATGAGCCTCAATGAGGGTCTGTCAAGTCTCCGAGTGCGCACTCGGAGCGAGCTTTTACTTAGGCGATTCTGGGTCGCGGCTAGGTCTCCGAGTGCGACTTTTAGTGCACACTCGGAGCGAGTTTGTACTTAGGCGATTATGAGTCGCAGCTAAGTCCCCGAGTGCGGCTGTAAGCTCGCACTCAGAGCGAGTTGTTACTCATGTAGTTGTCAGTTGTCTTCACATCCACATGAGCCTCAATGAGGGTCTGTTAAGCCTCTGAGTGGATCTCGAGGATACACTCGAAGGAAGCTTTTTACTTAGGCGATTCTGGATCGCAACTAAGTCCCCGAGTGCGGCTTTTAGTGCGCACTCGGAGCGAGTTTGTACTTAGGCGATTCTGGGTTGCACCTAAGTCCCCGAGTGCGGCTGTAAGCTCGCATTCGGAGCGAGTTTGTACTTAGGCGATTCTGGGTCGCAGCTAAGTCCCCGAGTGCGGCTGTAAGCTCGCACTCGGAGCGAGTTGTTACTCATGTAGTTGTCAGTTGTCTTCACATCCACATGAGCCTCAATGAGGGTCTGCTAAGCCTCCGAGTGGTTCTCGAGGATACACCCGAAGGAAGCTTTTTACTTAGGCGATTCTGGATCGCAGCTAAGTCCCCGAGTGCGGCTTTTAGTGCGCACTCGGAACGAGTTTGTACTTAGGCGACTCTGGGTCGCAGCTAAGTCCCCGAGTGCGACTTTTAGTGCACACTCGGAGAGAGAGTTTTTTACTTAGGCGACTCTGGGTCGCAGCTAAGTCCCCGAGTGCGACTTTTATTGCACACTCGGAGAGAGTTTGTACTTAGGCGACTCTAGGTCGCAGCTAAGTCCCCGAGTGCGACTTTTACTCCACACTCGGAGAGAGTTTGTACTTAGGCAACTCTGGGTCGCAGCTAAGTCCCCGAGTGCGACTTTTAGTGCACACTCGGAGAGAGTTTTTTACTTAGGCGACTCTGGGTCGCGGCTAAGTCTCCGAGTGCGACTTTTAGTGCGCACTCGGAGCGAATTTTTTAGACCGGAGTCCGCAAACGCGGAAGAATTTTGAACCTGCAAGAAATCAATCTGCTTTGTATTACTTCAATGATACTTGTTCTTTACATTGTCCCCGTCGGCGGTCGTGTGTAGAAGCGCTTCAGGAGATCTCCGTTCCACGCTCTTGGCTCGTCCGTTTCCCTATTGAGGTTGTAAAGTTGATACGCCCCATTGTTCAGCACCTTAGAGATGATGAAGGGTCCTTCCCAGGCGGGAGCCAACTTGTGTGGTCTCTGCTGATCCACTTGGAACACCAGGTCGCCTGCTTGGAATGTGCGACTCCTGACGTGTCGCGCGTGAAATCGCCGTAGATCTTGTTGATAAATTGCTGAGCGAGTCAGTGCCATCTCGCTCTCTTCTTCCAGAAGATCCACTCCGTCTTGCCTAGCTTGCTCTGCTTCGGCTTCGGAGAAGAGTTCGACTCGTGGAGAGTTGTGAAGCAAGTCACTCGGAAGGACCGCCTCTGCTCCATAAACGAGGAAGAACGGGGATCGCCCTGTAGATCTATTCGGAGTTGTGCGGAGGCCCCACAACACCGAAGGCAGTTCGGTGACCCATGCACCGGCGGCATGTCCAACTTCTCGCAGGAGTCGAGGCTTCAACCCTTGAAGAATAAGCCCATTCGCCCGCTCTGCTTGCCCGTTTGTTTGGGGATGCGCCACAGATGCAAAATCCAGTCGGATACCTTGGCCTGTGCAAAAACCTTTGAATCTGTCCGAGTCAAAGTTTGTGCCATTGTCGGTGATTATGCTGTGCGGAACCCCAAATCTGGCGATGATATCTCTAACAAATTTGATGGCCGTAAGGGCGTCAACCTTCTTGATGGGCTTGGCTTCAATCCACTTGGTGAACTTGTCGACTGCTACCAACAGATGAGTGAATCCCCCTTGGCCTGTTCTGAATGGTCCGACTGTATCTAATCCCCACACTGCGAACGGCCAAACAAGAGGAATTGTCTTCAGCGCAGATGTTGGCTTGTGGGACTTGTTCGAATAGAACTGGCAGCCTTCGCATCGGTCGACCATAGCTTTTGCCATTTCATTCGCCTGCAACCAGAAGAAACCAACTCTGAATGCTTTGGCGACGGTTGCTCTTGAGGAGGCATGATGGCCGCAGGTTCCCGAGTGAATTTCTTCCAGGATTATCTGTCCCTCCTCAGGGGAGATGCACCGCTCAAGGACGCCTGAAACACTTTCCTTGTAAAACTGTCCATCAATGACGGTGAAGGATTTCGACCTGCGGACGATCTGCCTAGCTTGGACTTCGTCTTCTGGTAATTCTTGCCTCAGGATATACGCAATGAACGGCACAGTCCAATCGGGGATGAGAGCAAGAATCTCCATGATCAAATCAACCACAGCAGGGACCTTGACTTTAGTCGGATCTGTTGAGCTCTTCGGTTGTACTGGTTCTTCTGTGAAAGGATCTTCTCTTACTGAGGGAAGGTGTAGGTGCTCGAGGCAGACATCACTCGGGACCGGTCTCCGAGTGGATCCAAGTTTTGCCAATTCATCAGCTGCTTGGTTTTTCAGTCACGGAACATGGTGAAGTTCCAGACCCTCAAACTTCTTCTCGAGCTTCCTTACTGCGTTGCAGTATGCAGTCATGGTGGGGTTCCTTACATCCCACTCCTTCATCACTTGATTAACCACCAGATCTGAATCGCCATAGACCATCAGGCGACGAACGCCGAGTGTGATGGCCATGCGCAGTCCATAAAGGAGAGCTTCGTACTCTGCCTCATTGTTGGAAGAATCAAAATGTATCTGCAACACATACTTAAGTTTATCGCCTTTTGGCGATATGATCACTACGCCAGCGCTGGAGCCATTCAACATCTTGGACCCATCGAAGAACATGGTCCAATGAGCCGAGTAGATGTGAGTCGGTTGCTGTTGTTCTACCCATTCTGCTATGAAGTCAGCCAGAGCTTGAGACTTTATAACCTTCTTGGCTTCGAACTTGATGTCGCAGTATAACATCTCCATTGCCCACTTTGCCACTCGGCCTGATGCGTCTCGATTGTGGAGGATTTCCGACAACGGAGCATCAGAAATAACAGACACCGAGTGGTCTTGGAAATAATGAGCCACCTTCTTTGCAGTCATGTAGATCCCATAAATAAGCTTTTGATAATGGGGATACCTCTGCTTGGAAGGAGTGAGGACTTCGGAGACATAATATACTGGCCGCTAAACCTTGTACGCTTTGCTGTGAGAACAGTGCTGACGACTTGATTTGTAGCCGCGATGTACAGAAGAAGGGGTTCTTTACTGAGCGGGGTAGTAAGAACCGGCTGGGTGGAAAGCAGGGCTTTGAGGTCGTCGAATGCAATTTGGGCTTCGTCAATCCACTCGAAAGTATCTGATTTCTTCATGAGTCGGTACAGAGGTAACGCCTTCTCGCCGAGTCGAGCGATAAACCTGCTCAAAGCCGCTAGGCAACCTGTGAGCCTTTGAACATCATGTATTCTAACCGGCCATTCCATTCGGACGATGGTCCCGATCTTTTCGGGGTTGACATCGATCCCTCGTTCGGAAATGAAGAAACCGAGTAACTTCCCGCTGGGAATGCCGAATGAACACTTGGCTGGGTTGAGCTTGATATCGTACCTACGTAGGTTGGCGAATGTTTCTGCCAAGTCAGTCAGCAGGTCGGAACCTTTGCGTGACTTGACTACGACATCGTCCATATATGCCTCCACATTTCGATCGATCTGGTCAAGGATGCATTTTTGGATCATGCGCATAAAAGTTGCTCCTGCATTCTTCAAACCGAATGGCATAGTGATGTAGCAGAAGCACCCGAATGGGGTGATGAAGGCTGTTTTTAATTCATCCGGACCATACAGACGGATCTGATGATAGCCCGAATAGGCATCAAGGAATGATAAACGCTCGCAGCCCATAGTCGAATCAACAATTTGATCAATGCGGGGGAGCGGGAAATGATCTTTCGGGCCGACCTTATTGAGATGCTTGAAATCGATGCACATACGGAGAAACTTGTCCTTCTTGGGCACCATGACAACATTGGTGAGCCACTGGGAGTGGTGTTCCTCGCGAATGAAGTTGGCCGCCAAAATTTTAGCCACCTCCTCTCCGATTGCCTTCCTTTTGTGCGCGGCGGACCGACGCAGGCGTTCTCGGACGGGTCGAGAAGCAGGATCCACATGCAGTCGGTGCTCAGCCTGTTGGGTAACGTAGCATAAATTCAAAATTTTCCTACGGATATTCAGATCTTCCTATGGAGATACCAGCAACGAGAGAGGGGTAAGAGCATCTTCATACCTTTGTAGATCGCTAAGCGGAAGCGTTGCTAGAACACGGTTGATGGAGTCATACTTGCAGCAATTCTGATTTAGTGCCGAACTACGGCACCTCCGCGTTCAACACACGTGCAGCCCGGTGACGTCTCCCGCACCTTGATCCAGCAAGGAGGAGGGAGAGGTTGGGGAAGAACTCCAGCAGCACGACGGCGTGATATCGATGGAGAGACGAGGTCTCCCGGCAGGGCTTTGCCAAGCACCGGCACAGACGAGGAGGAAGAAGGGCAGGGCTGCGCCGAGAGAGAGGCAAAAGTCTGTTCTCCAATGGCCAAAAGTGCCCACTATATATAGGGGAGGGAGGGGATGCGCCCCCTTGAGGGTTTCCCTCTCCTGGGGGGGGGGGGGGGGCGACAGCCCTAGATGGGGCTGGTGTAGTGGCCAAGGGGGGGAGGAGGGGTGTGGCGCACCCCTGGTGGGCCTTAGGCCCACCTGGCTTAGGGTTTGCCCCCCCTTTTCTCTCCCCCACGCATTAGGCAGAGTGGGGAGGCACACCAGCCCACCTAGGGGCTGGTTCCCTTCCCCACTTGGCCCACCTTACCTCCCGGGGTCGTTGCCCCCCTTCGGTGGACCCCCGGGGCTACCTCCGGTGGTCCCGGTGGTCCCGGTACGTTACCGGTGATGCCCGAAACACTTCCGGTGTCCGAAACCATCCGTCCTATATATCAATCTTTACCTCCGGACCATTCCGGAGCTCCTCGTGACGTCCGGGATCTCATCCGGGACTCCAAACAACTTTCGGTAACCTCGTATAACAATTCCATATAACCCTAGCGTCACCGAACCTTAAGTGTGTAGACCCTACGAGTTCGGGAGACAGGCAGACATGACCGAGACACCTCTCCGGCAAATAACCATCAGCGGGGTCTGGATACCCATGGTGGCTCCCACTTGCTCCACGATGATCTCATCGGATGAACCACAATGTCAAGGATTCAATTAATCCCGTATACGATTCCCTTTGTCTATCGATATAGAACTTGCCCGAGATTCAATCGTCGGTATACCTATACCTTGTTCAATCTCGTTACCGGTAAGTCTCTTTACTCGTTCCGTAGCACGTCATCGTGTGA
The DNA here is from genome assembly GCF_904849725.1 of Hordeum vulgare subsp. vulgare. Taxonomy (NCBI): domain Eukaryota; kingdom Viridiplantae; phylum Streptophyta; class Magnoliopsida; order Poales; family Poaceae; genus Hordeum; species Hordeum vulgare. The sequence goes on along the minus strand of NC_058523.1, from coordinate 501,704,172 downwards.
CTAACTCCTTAGTCACATTGAGCTCATGATGATGTTCTACCGAGTGGGCCCAGATATACCTCTCCGTCACACGGAGTGACAAATCCCGATCTCGATTCGTACCAACCCAACAGACACTTTCGGAGGTACCCATAGTGCACCTTTATAGTCACCCAGTTACGTTGTGATGTTTGATACACCCAAAGCACTCCTACGGTATCCGGGAGTTGCACAATCTCACGGTCAAAGGAAAAGATACTTGACATTAGAAAAGCTTTAGCATACGAACAATACGATCTAGTGCTATGCTTAGCATTGGGTCTTGTCCATCACATCATTCTCCCAATGATGTGATCCCGTTATCAATGACATCTAATGCCCATGATCAGGAAACCATGATCATCTATTGACTAACGAGCTAGCCAACTAGAGGCTTGATAGGGACACATTGTGATCTATTTATTCACACATGTATTACTGTTTCCTGTTAACACAACTATAGCATGAACAATAGACGATTATCATGAACAAGGAAATATGATAATAACCATTTTATTATTGCCTCTAGGGCATATTTCCAACAGTCTCCCACTTGCACTAGAGTCAATAATCTAGTTACATTGTGAGGTATCGAACACCCGTAGCATTATGGTGTTGATCATGTTTTGCTCGTTGAAGAGGTTTAGTCAACGGGTCTGCAATATTCAGATCCGTGTGTACTTTACAAATATATATCACTCCACTCTGGACATGGTCCTGGATGGAGTTGTAGCGGCGTTTGATGTGCTTCATCTTCCGGTGAAACCTGGGCTCCTTGGCTATGGCAATGGCCCCAGTGTTATCACAGAAGACTGTCATTGGACCCGACGCGCTTGGAACCACTCCAAGGTCGGTGATGAGCTCCTTCATCCAAATTCCTTCATGAGCTGCTTCTGAAGCAGCTATGTACTCCGCTTCACATGTAGATGCTGCCACGACTTGTTGCTTACTGCTACACCAGCTCACTGCCCCACCATTCAACACATATATGTATCCGGTCTGTGACTTAGAGTCATCCGGATCTGTGTCGAAGCTAGCGTCGACGTAACCCTTTACGACGATCTCTTCGTCACCTCCATAAACGAGAAACACTTCCTTAGTCCTTTTCAGGTACTTAAGGATATTCTTGACCGCTGTCCAGTGTTCCATACCGGGATCACTTTGGTACCTCCCTACCAAGCTTATGGCAAGGTTTATATCAGGTCTGGTAGACAGCATGGCATACATTAGAGAGCCCACGGGTGATGCGTAGGGGACAGAACTCATCTTCTCTCTATCTGCTGCCGTGGTCGGCGACTGAGTCTTACTCAATCTCATACCTTGCAAAACTGGCAAGAACCCTTTCTTTGAGTTTTCCATATTGAACTTCTTCAATATCTTGTCAAGGTATGTACTTTGCGAAAGACCTATTGGGCGTCTTGATCTATCTCTATAGATCTTGATGCCTAATATGTATGCAGCTTCTCCAAGGTCCTTCATTGAAAAACTTTTGTTCAAATAGGCCTTTATGCTCTCCAACATCTCTATATTATTCCCCATCAATAATATGTCATCCACATACAGTATGAGGAAAGCTACAGAGCTCCCACTCACTTTCTTGTACAGACAGGCTTCTCCGTAAACCTGTATGAACCCAAACGTTTTAATCACCTCATTAAAGCAAATGTTCCAACTCCGAGATGCTTGCACCAGCCCATAGATGGAGCGCTGGAGCTTGCACACTTTGTTAGCACCCTTAGGGTCGACAAAACCTTCTGGTTGCATCATATACAACTCTTCCTTAAGGTTCCCGTTTAGGAACGCTGTTTTGACGTCCATTTGCCAAATTTCATAATCATAAAAGGCGGCAATTGCTAACATGATTCAGACTGATTTCAGCTTCGCTGCGGGAGAGAAAGTCTCTTCGTAGTCAACTCCTTGAATTTGTCAAAAACCCTTTGCGACAAGTCGAGCTTTGTAAACAGTTACATTACCGTTTGCATCAGTCTTCTTCTTGAAGATCCATTTATTTTCTATGGCTCGCCGGTCATCGGGCAAGTCCACCAAAGTCCATACTTTGTTCTCATACATGGATCCTATCTCAGATTTCATAGCCTCAAGCCATTTGTTGGAATCCGGGCCCGCCATTGCTTCTTCATAGTTCGAAGGTTCACCGTTGTCTAACAACATGATTTCCATCACACGGTTGCCGTACCACTCTGGTGCGGAGCGTGCCCTTGTGGACCTTCGCGGTTCAGTAGTAACTTGATCCGAAGCTTCATGATCATCATCATTAACTTCCTCTTCAGTTGGTGTAGGCGCCACACGAACAACTTTCCGCGTTGCGCTACTATCATGTTCGAGAGGGAGTGTAATTACTTCATCAAGTTCTACCTTCCTCCCACTTACTTCTTTCGAGAGAAACTCTTTCTCTAGAAAGGATCTGTTCTTGGCAACAAAGGTCTTACCTTCGGATCTAAGATAGAAGGTATACCCAATAGTTTCCTTAGGGTATCCTATGAATACGCATTTCTCCGCTTTGGGTTCGAGCTTTTATGGTTGAAGTTTCTTCACATAAGCATCGCAGCCCCAAACTTTAAGAAACGACAACTTAGGTTTCTTGCCAAACCATAGTTCATACGGTGTCGTCTCAATGGATTTAGACGGTGCCCTATTTAAAGTGAATGCTGCAGTTTCTAATGCGTATCCCCAAAATGATAGCAGTAGGTCGGTAATAGACATCATAGATCGTACCATATCTAATAAAGTGCGATTACGACGTTCAGACACTCCGTTGCGTTGCGGTGTGCCATGCGGCGTCAGTTGTGACATCATTCCACACTTCCTTAGGTGTGTGCCAAACTCGTGACTCAAATATTCCCCTCCAGGATCAGATCGCACACATTTAATTTTTCTGTCACGTTGATTCTCAACCTCACTCTAAACTTCCTTGAACTTTTCAAACGTCTCAGATTTGTGCTTCATTAAGTAGATATACCCATACCTACTCAAATCATCGGTGAGAGTGAGAACATAACGATAGCCACCGCGAGCTTCAATGTTCATTGGACCACACACATCAGTATGTATTATTTCCAATAAGTCGGTTGCTCTCTCCATTATTCCTGAGAATGGAGTCTTAGTCATCTTGCCCATGAGGCACGGTTCGCATGTGTCAAATGATTCAAAGTCAAGAGACTCTAATAGTCCATCAGTATGGAGCTTCTTCATGCGCTTAACGCCGATATGACCAAGGCGGCAGTGCCACAAGTATGTGGGACTATCATTATCAACTTTACATCTTTTGGTACTCACACTATGAATATGCGTAACATCACGATCGAGATTCATCAAGAATAAACCATTCACCAGCGGAGCATGACCGTAAAACATATCACTCATATAAATAGAAGAACCATTATTCTCTCACTTAAATGAGTAGCCGTCTCGCATTAAGAAAGACCCTGATACAATATTCATGCTCAAAGCTGGTACTAAATAACAATTATTAAGGTTTAAAACTAATCCCGACGATAGATGTAGAGGTAGCGTGCCGACGGCGATCACATCGACTTTGGAACCATTCCCCACGCGCATCGTCATCTCGTCCTTGGTCAGTCTCCGCTTATTCCGCAGTTCCTGCTTTGAGTTGCAAATGTGAGCAACAGCACCGGTATCAAATACCCAGGAGCTACTACGAGCGCTGGTAAGGTACACATCAATAACATGTATATCACATATACCTTTAACGTTGCCGGCCTTCTTGTCCGCTAAGTATTTGGGGCAGTTCCGCTTCCAGTGACCTTTTCCCTTGCAATAGAAGCACTCAGTCTCAGGCTTGGGTCCATTCTTTTTCTTCTTCCCGGCATCTGGCTTACCGGGTGCAGCAACAGCTTTGTCGTCTTTCTTGAAGTTCTTCTTACCCTTGCCTTTCTTGAAACTAGTGGTCTTGTTGACCATCAACACTTGATGCTCTTTCTTGATTTCTACTTCTGCAGACTTGAGCATCGAGTACTACTCGGGAATGGTCTTTTCCATCCCTTGCATGTTGTAGTTAAGCACAAAGCCTTTGTAGCTTGGTGGGAGAGACTGTAGGATTCTGTCAATTATAGCATCATCCGGAAGTTCGACTCCAAGTGAAGTCAGACGACTGTGTAACCAGACATTTTGAGTATGTGCTCACTGACAGAACTGTTCTCCTCCATCTTACAGCTAAAGAACTTGTCGGAGACTTCATATCTCTCAACACGGGCATGAGCTTGAAAAACTAGCTTCAGCTCCTGGAACATCTCATATGCTCCGTGTTGCTCAAAACGCCTTTGGAGCCCCCGTTTCTAAACTGTATAACATTCCACACCTAACTAGAGAGTAGTCATCACTCCGCGTTTTCCAGATGTTCAGAATGTCCTGGGCTGCTGCGGGAGCGGGAGGGTCACCTAGCGGCGCATCAAGTACATAAGCCTTTTTAGCTGCTTCAAGGATGAGCTTCAAGTTGTGAACCCAGTCCGCATAGTTGCTACCATCATCTTTCAGCTTGTTTTTCTCTAGGAATGCGTTGAAATTGAGGTTGACGTTGGCCATCTACAATATTTATAAAGACAACTTTTAGACTAAGTTCATGACAATTAAGTTCACTTAATTAAATTAAGTATGAACTCCCACTTAAATCGACATCCCTCTAGTCATCTAAGTGATACATGATCCATGTTGACTAACCCGTGTCCGATCATCACGTGAGACGGACTAGTCACCATGGTGAGCAACTTCATGCTGATCGTATTCAACCATACAACTCATGTTCGACCTTTCGGTCTCTTGTATTCAAGGTCATGTCTGTACATGCTAAGCTCGTCGAGTCAACCTAGGTGTTTTGTGTGTGTAAATCTGGCTTACACCCGTTGTATGCGAACGTTAGAATCTATCACACCCGATCATCACGTGGTCCTTCGAGACAACGAACCTTCGCAACGGTGCACACTTAGGGCAATACGTCCTCGAAATTTTAAGAGGGATCATCTTATTATGCTACCGTCGTTCTAAGCAATAAGATGTAAAACATGATAAACATCACAATGCAATCATATAGTGACATGATATGGCCATTATCATCTTTGCTCTTTCGATCTCCATCTTTAGGCATCGCATGATCATCATCGTCACCGGCGTGACACCATGATCTCCATCATCATGTCTCCGTGAAGTCGTCACGCCAACTACTACTATCACTACTACTATAGCTAACCGTTAGCAATGAAGTAAAAGTAGTAAGCACATGGCGTTGCATCTCATACAATAAATTAAGACAACTCCTATGGCTCCTGCCGGTTGTCATACTCATCGACATGCAAGTCGTGAAACCTATTACAATAACATGATCATCTCATACATCATACATGCAACTTCACAACTTTGGCCATATCACATCACATGTCAAACCCTGCAAAAACAAGTTAGACGTCCTCTAATTGTTGTTGCAAGTTTTACGTGGCTGATTTGGATTTCTAGCAAGAACGTCTTCTTACCTACGTGACAGCCACAACGATGATATGCCAAAGCTATTTACCGTTCATAAGGACCATTTTCATCAAATCCAATCCGACTAGAGTAGGAGAGACAAACACCCGCTAGCCACCTTTATGCACGGTGTGCATGTCTGTCGGTGGAACCAGTCTGATGTAAGCGTACGTGTAAAGTCCGTCCGGGCCGCTTCATCCCACAATACAGCCGGAAAAGAATAAGACTAGTAGCGGTAAGTAAATTGACAAATCATCGCCCACAACTTTTGTGTTCTACTCGTGCATAGAATCTACGCATAGAAAACCTGGCTCAAATGCCACTGTTGGGTAACGTAGCACAAATTCAAAATTTTCCTACGCATATTCAGATCTTCCTATGGAGAGACCATCAATGAGAGAGGGGTAAGAGCATCTTCATACCTTTGAAGATCGCTAAGCGGAAGCGTTGCTAGAACGCGGTTGATGGAGTCGTACTTGCAGCGATTCTGATCTAGTGCCGAACTACGGCACCTCCGCGTTCAACACACGTGTAGCCCGGTGACGTCTCCCGCACCTTGATCCAGCAAGGAGGAGGGAGAGGTTGGGGAAGAACTCCAGCAGCACGACGGTGTGATGTCGATGGAGAGACGAGGTCTCCCGGCAGGGCTTTGCCAAGCACCGGCAGAGAGGAGGAGGAAGAAGGGCAGGGCTGCGCCGAGAGAGAGGCAAAAGTCTGTTCTCCAATGGCCAAAAGTGCCCACTATATATAGGGGGAGGGAGGGGCTGCGCCCCCTTGAGGGTTTCCCTCTCCTGGGGGAGGGGGGGCGGCAGCCCTAGATGGGGCTGGTGCGGCGGCCAAGGGGGGAGGAGGGGTGTGGCGCACCCCTGGTGGGCCTTAGGCCCGCCTAGCTTAGGGTTTGCCCCCCTTTTCTCTCCCCCACGCATTGGGCTGAGTGGGGAGGCACACCAGCCCACCTAGGGGCTGGTTCCCTTCCCCAATTGGACCACCTTACCTCCCGGGGTCGTTGCCCCCCTTCGGTGGACCCCCGGGGCTACCTCCGGTGGTCCCGGTGGTCCCGGTACGTTACCGGTGATGCCCGAAACACTTCCGGTGTCCAAAACCATCCGTCCTATATATCAATCTTTACCTCCGGACCATTCCGGAGCTCCTCGTGACGTCCGGGATCTCATCCTGGACTCCGAACAACTTTTGGTAACCTCGTATAACAATTCCCTATAACCCTAGCGTCACCGAACCTTAAGTGTGTAGACCCTACGGGTTCGGGAGACAGGCAGACATGACCGAGACACCTCTCCGGCCAATAACCATCAGCGGGGTCTGGATACCCATGGTGGCTCCCACTTGCTCCACGATGATCTCATCGGATGAACCACAATGTCAAGGATTCAATTAATCCCATATACGATTCCCTTTGTCTGTCGGTATAGAACTTGCCCGAGATTCGATCGTCGGTATACCTATACCTTGTTCAATCTCGTTACCGGTAAGTCTCTTTACTCGTTCCGTAGCACGTCATCGTGTGACTAACTCCTTAGTCACATTGAGCTCATGATGATGTTCTACCGAGTGGGCCCAGAGATACCTCTCCGTCACACGGAGTGACAAATCCCGATCTCGATTCGTACCAACCCAACAGATACTTTCGGAGGTACCCGTTGTGCACCTTTATAGTCACCCAATTATGTTGTGACGTTTGATACACCCAAAGCACTCCTACGGTATCCGGGAGTTGCACAATCTCACGGTTGAAGGAAAAGATACTTGACATTATAAAAGCTTTAGCATACGAACAATACGATCTAGTGCTATGCTTAGGATTGGGTCTTGTCCATCACATTATTCTCCCAATGATGTGATCCCGTTATCAATGACATCTAATGCCCATGATCAGGAAACCATGATCATCTATTGACTAACGAGCTAGCCAACTAGAGGCTTGCTAGGGACTCATTGTGATCTATTTATTCACACATGTATTACTGTTTCCTGTTAATACAATTATAGCATGAACAAAAGACGATTATCATGAACAAGGAAATATGATAATAACCATTTTATTATTGCCTCTATGGCATATTTCCAACATAGCCAACTCCCTGGGTACACCTGGCATGTCAGCGGGCTTCCATGCGAAAATGTCCCAGTTCTCACGGAGGAATTGGATGAGCTCGGCTTCCTATTTTGGATCAAGGGTGGTGGAGATGTTCGTCGGGGCAGTGGCGTCGTCCGTCGGCTGGATGCTGACTTTCTTCGTGTCTCCCACCAACTGGAATGCGGACTCCGAAGCTGGCTTCTTCGAACGCATCAAGTCAGCGGGGTCGGCTGTCTTCTTGTACTCATCCAGCTCGAGGATAGCCATCTGCTGATCGGCAATCCTCGACCCCTACTGCAGACACTCCTCGGCCCGCTGCCGATTGCCTGTGATCGTGATCACACCTTTGGGACCCGGCATCTTCAGCTTCAAATACACGTAATATGGACGGGCCATGAAATGCGCATACGTCGGACGGCCCAGAATCGCATGGTATGCACTCTGGAAGTCCACCACCTCGAATGTCAGCCTTTCCTTGCGGAAGTTCTTGTCGGAGCCGAAAACGACGTCCAACGCGATCTGGCCGAGTGACTTGGCCTTTCGTCCTGGGACGATTCCGTGGAACTGCATGCTGCTCTCGCTAAGTTTGGACATCGGAATGCCCATCCCCTTGAGAGTGTCGGCGTACATGATGTTCAAGCCGCTGCCGCCGTCCATGAGGACTTTGCGCAGTCGGACTCCTTCCACCACCGGGTCGACGACCAGAGCTTGGCTCCCTGGGGTGGGCACATGTGCTGGATGGTCCGACTAATCAAAGGTGATCGCAGTCTGAGACCATTTGAGGAACGTGGGGTTGGTTGGGGTTGCCATGTTCACCTCCCTGTTCACCAGCTTCAGTCGACTCTTGCTTTCCACGTCAGCAAAAATCATCAATGTTGCATGGACTTGGGGGAGGATCCTCCTTGTCCTCATCATCCTGCTCGTTGTCCTTTTCACTCGGCTGCCCTTCGCCGAACCCTTGGATCAGGAGACGACATTGCCGAGTGGTGTGCTTTGGGAATATGGCGTTGCCTTCTTCGTCCATCTTCGTATGGATTGGACATGGCTGATCCAGGATGGAATTCCCAAACTGTTTCTTCTTGGGGGTGTACTGAGCTTTCCCCTTGCCCTTGAACTTGGCATTTGTAACGGCTGCTGCCTCTGCGTGCGGAGTGGATGGAGCTTTCTGCTTCTGCTTCCGATTGTTGTTCCCATCTCCATCGGCGACTGCCTTATGCTTGCCGCTATGTATGCGGTCTTCCTCTTCGCCATTTGCATAGCGTGCGACTATCTCCATCATCTTACTCATGGAGATTTCGCCTGTCCGACCGAATTTTAGGTACAGGTCCCTGTACCGCACGCCTGCCTTGAAGGCGTAGACTGCTTGATGCTCCGTGACGTTCTCCACCATGTGGTAGAGGGTCGTCCAGCGCTGGATGAAATCGCGCAGGGGCTCATTCTGCTTCTGGACATAGTGTTGGAGCTCCACGAGACTAGCAGGGAGCTTGCACGTGCCTCGAAGGTCCTGATGAAGACTCGGGACAGATCTGCCCATCTGTAGATGCTTGACGGAGCCAACTGGTTCAGCCACGCTCGTGCCGAGCCGCCGAGCATCAGGGGGAGATGCTTCATGGCGACCTGGTCATCTCCGCCCCCGATCTGGACTGCCACTCTGTAGTCGTCTAGCCACGTTTCTGGCTTGGACTCTCCTGTGAACTTGCTGATTCCCGTCGCCAATCGGAAGTTGGGAGGGATGTCAGCTGAACGGATGGCCCGACTAAAGCACTCGGGGCCATAGACAATGGTCCTGCTTCCACTCGGACGGTCTCTATCGTGGTCATCACGGTGGGCTCGACTCTTGTCGACCTTCCTCTGGGCGATGTACCCTCTTGCGTCGGGCCTTGGATCATACGCGTCACCGACTGAACGCCGGTCATCGTGATGCCGGGGCCCGTAAGGCCCACCCCGCGGAGGGGTGCGTGAACAGCGACGATCTTCGGGATTCCTAGAACGGCTGCCCCCTCTGCGTCACTGATGAGAGTCGGGGCTGAAAACCGACCGATGCGTGTTCGCGTGAATAGAACTGTTGTGGATCCTGTTGTGCGACTCGGAGACCGCCGAATTCTGCTGCTGCGCCGTATGCAACAGGGCACGGATCTGCTCGAACCCTCTACCAGCCTCTGAATCAGTCAGTTGGAGGGAATCGATTATCTTGGCAGCGACAGCCAGGTTGAGGACGGGCGTGCGGAACACCTCGACGTTGCTCTAGCGAGTGCGTCGACTGGCAGAACGGTGGTGTTGACGACGAGCGCCGGATGATTCGCCGACCTCGTGCTCGTTCCGACCAGTTCGGAGGGGACTTTCATGGGAATCGGCCATGAGAACTTCGGCTGCAGGCCCGTGACCCAAGTACTCGGAAGGTAACTCAGTCGGAACTGAGTCCAAGCACTGGGACGGCGGCGCGACCACAACCGACTCGAGGACCGCCACTTGGGAGGACGTGTTCTGTCGCGCCTGGGCATGTCGCACCCAACGCTGGAGCCGCGGACGGCGGGACCGCTTGTTGCGGCGCATGATGGGGGCGAAGATCGACACCGGGGCCGATTGCTGGAGAAGAAGGATGCCGCGGGCACCGGGACGGAAGTGCGTAGCCCCGCGACTGGGGAGCGCCTCGACATCGAGAGGCGCGTCCCGGAGCCATGCCGAATCGTCGACGATGAAGGAGAGTGCGCCGAAGAGGATCTCATGACCCATGCACAAATCTCCACCGGACGACATGATGAAAATATGAAATTGCAAACTCGCCGGAAGTCGCTTAGACGCCTGCCCCACGGTGGGAGCCAACTGTCGTGGGTATAAGTCTGACAGTAGATGTGTAGGGTACGAAAGGATGGGCAGAGCCTTAGCTATGGCGAGGTTGTATGAGTTCAGGCCCCTCTACGGTGCAGGTAAAAGCCCTACGTCTCAGTGCTCTTGGGAGCTTAGTGTCGAGTGAAATATCGGATTACAGTAAAAACCCAACCCATGCGCCAGTGGGGAAGGGCGGCTTATATAGAGTGCGCTACTCTTCATAATGGCCCGGTGGACGGGGGTGGAATAGTGGCGAATAAATGCCTACGTTACAGGTAACGTATGCTTTAAATGTTAATAATGGTGTATGAAAACGTATGACCGTTGCCCTCCTGGGAGGTTACGATGTATAGAGTGGAATCCAGTCGGTATGTTAAATACGCTCCGATTGTTCGTCACCGACTGGATGATGGGGGAATCCTTAGTTCAGTCGGAACTGTCTAAGGGCCTTGTCCTCTATGAAGGGTAGTCCTTGGGTAGGACCTATAGGGCAGGCCTATGACCCTACCCTGGGACTATAACCCAATCATACCCTGTTATTATTAGTGCTCTCCTCTCAGAGCACGAAGAGAAGAAGTTACTAAGAACTCTGAGGAAGCACCGTGCTGCTATTGGATATACTCTTGATGATCTTAAGGGTATTGGTCCCACTCTATGTCAGCACAAGATTAAAATTGATCCTGGCAGAAACTTAAACCCCAGTCTATGTGTTGCTTCGTAAGGGGCTGATTTGGATCCACTAGTTTAATGCTATGGTTAGACGTTGTCTTAATTCTTCTTTTGTAGTTGCGGATGTTTGCGAGAGAGGTTAATCATAAGTGGGATGCTTGTCCAAGTAAGGGCAGTACCCAAGCGCCGGTCCATCCACATATCAAACTATCAAAGTAACGAACGTGAATCATATGAACATGATGAAACTAGCATGACAGAAATTCCCGTGTGTCCTTGGGAGCGTTTTTCCTCCTATAATACTTTGTTCAGGCTTGTCCCTTGCTACAAAAGGGATTGGGCCACTTGCTGCACCGTTGCTACTACTTGTTACTTTTTGCTTGCTACGTTTCACCTCGCTACACCATCACTTGTTACCTCTACTTTCAGTGCTTGCAGTTATTACCTTGTTGAAAACCGTTTATCAGAGCCTTCTGCTCCTCGTTGGGTTCGACACTCTTACTTGTCGAAAGGACTACGATTGATCCCCTATACTTGTGGGTCATCAATGACCTAAGCGGCAGTGCCATAAAAACATGGCGCTATCATTGTTAACTCTAACTCTTTTGGTCTCAATGTTATGTATATCTGTATTATCACTATCAAGATTCAATATGAACATTCCTCTCACATTGGGTGCATGACCATAAAAGATATTACTCATAGAAATAGAACAACCATTATTCTGTGACTTAAACGAGTAACCATCTCGCAATAAACAAGATCCAAATATAATGTTCATGCTTAACGCAGGCACTAAATAACATTTATGTAAGTTCATAACTAATCCTGATGGTAACTGAAGTGAAACTGTGCCGACGGCGATTGCATCAACCTTGGAAGCATTTCCCACGCACATCGTCACTTCATCCTTCGCCGGCCTTCGCTTATTCTGCAGTTCCTGTTTCGAGTTGCAAATATGAGCAACAGAACCGGTATCGAATACCCAGGCACTACTACGAGAGCTGGTTAAGTACACATTAATAACATGTATATCGAATATACCTGATTTTTCTTTGGTCACCTTCTTATCAGCCAGATACTTGGGGCAGTTGCGCTTCTAGTGACCCATACCCTTGCAATAATAGCACTCCATTTCAGGCTTAGGTCCAGCTTTCGGTTTCTTCGTCGGATTGGCAACAGGCTTGCCGCTCTTCTTTGAATTACCCTTCTTTCCTTTGTCGTTTCTCTTGAAACTAGTGGTCTTATTCACCATCAACACTTGATGCTCTTTACGGAGTTCTGACTCTGCGACTTTTAGCATCGCGAATAACTCGCCAGGTGACTTGTTCATCCCTTGCATGTTATAGTTCAACACAAAGCCCTTATAGCTTGGTGGCAGTGATTGAAGAATTCTGTCAGTGATAGCCTCTTGCGGGAGTTCAATCCCCAGCTCAGCTAGACGGTTTGAGTATCCAGACATTTTGAGCACACGTTCACTGACAGACGAATTCTCCTCCATCTTGCAAGCATAGAATTTATCGGAGGTCTCATACCTCTCGATCCGGGCGTTCTGCTGAAAGATAAACTTCAACTCCTGTAACATCTCATATGCTCCATGATGCTCAAAGCGACGTTGAAGTCCTGGCTCTAAGCCATACAAGACTGCACATTGAACAACTGGGTAGTCCTCCTTGCGTGCTAACCAAGCGTTCTTAGCATCTTGGTCAGCCGCGGCGGGTGGTTCATCTCCTAGCGCAGCATTAAGAACATAATCCTTCTTCCCAGCTCGCAGGAGCAACTTAAGATTACGAGCCCAGTCTACAAAGTTGCTTCCATCATCTTTCAACTTAGCTTTCTCTAGGAACGTATCAAAATTCAGGGTGACTGTCGTGTGAGCCATTGATCTACAACACAAATATTTTCAAAGTGGACTTAGACTATGTTCAAGATAATTAGAGTTTAACTAATCAAATTACTTGCTAAACTCCCACTCAAAAAGTACATCTCTCTAGTCATTTGAGTGGTTCATGATCCAATTCCACTAGCTCAAGTCCGATCATCACGTGAGTTGAGGATAGTTTCAGTGGTAAGCATCCCTATGCTAATCATATCAACTATATGATTCATGATTGACCTTTCTGTCTCATGTGTTCCAAGGCCATGTCTGCACATGCTAGGCTTGTCAAGCTTAACCCGAGTGTTCCGCGTGTGCAACTGTTTTGCACCCGTTGTATGTGAACGTTGAGTCTATCACACCCGATCATCACGTGGTGTCTCGAAACGATGAACTGTAGCAACGGTGCACAGTCGGGGAGAACACAATTTCATCTTGAAATTTTTAGTGAGAGATCACCTCATAATGCTACTGTCGTTCTAAGCAAGATAAGGTGCATAAAGGATTAACATCACATGCTATTCATAAGTGACATGATATGGCCATCATCAAGTGCTCCTTGATCTCCATCACCAAAGCACCGGTATGATCTTCTTGTCACCGGCGCCACACCATTATCCCCATCATCATGATCTCCATCGTCGTGCCGCCATCAAGGTTGTCGTGTATGCTATGCTATTACTACTAAAGCTATGTCCTAGCAATATAGTAAACGCATCTGCAAACACAAACGTTAGTTTAAAGACAACCCTATGGCTCCTGCCGGTTACCGTAGCATCGACGTGCAAGTCGATATTTATTATTACAACATGATCATCTCATACATCCAATATATCACATCACGTCGTTGGCCATATCACATCACAAGCATACCCTGCAAAAACAAGTTAGACGTCCTCTAATTGTTGTTGCATGTTTTAGGTGGTTGCCATGGGTATCTAGTAGGATCGCATCTTACTTACGCAAACACCACAACGGAGATGTATAAATTGCTATTTAACCTCTCTCCAAGGACCTCCTCGGTCAAATCCGATTCAACTAAAGTTGGAGAAACCAACACTCGCCGGTCATATTTGAGCAACGGGGTTGCTCGTAGTGATGAAACCAGTCTCTCGTAAGCGTACGAGTAATGTCGGTCCGAGCCACTTCGATCCAACAATACCGCGGAATCAAGAAAAGACTAAGGAGGGCAAAAAATCGCACATCACGGCCCACAAGAACTTTTGTGTTCTACTCGAGATAACATCTACGCATGAACCTAGCTCATGATGCCACTGTTGGGGAACATCGCATGGGAAACACAAACTTTCCTACGCGCACGAAGACCTATCATGGTGATGTCCATCTACGAGAGGGGATTTCCCATCTACGTACCCTTGTAGATCGCACAGCAGGAAGCGTTAAGAAACGCGGTTGATGTAGTGGAACGTCCTCACGTCCCTTGATCCGCCCCGCGAACCGTCCCACGAACCATCCCGCGATCCGTCCCACGATCCGCTCCGATCTAGTGCCGAACGGACGACACCTCCGCGTTCAGCACACGTACAGCTCGACGATGATCTCGGCCTTCTTGATCCAGAAAGAGAGATAGAGAGGTAGATGAGTTCTCCGGCGGCGTGACGGCGCTCCGGAGGTTGGTGGTGATCTATCTCAGCAGGGTTCCGCCCGAGCTCCGCAGAAATACGATCTAGAGGAAAAACCGTGGAGGTATGTGGTCGGGCTGCCGTGGCAAAGTTGTCTCAAATCAGCCCTAATACCTCAGTATATATAGGAGGGAGGGGGAGGAACCTGCCTTGAGGCTCACGAGAGCCCCAAGGGGTCGGCCGAAGGGGGGAGGAGGATTCCTCCTCCAATCCTAGTCCAACTAGGATTGGAAGGTGGAGTCCTTCTCTATTTTCCCACTTCCCATTTTTTCTCTTTGATTTTCTTTATCTCCTGCGCGAGGGCCCTCTTGGGCTTGCCCACCAGCCCACTAAGGGCTAGTGCGGCACCCCTAAGGCCTATGGGCTTCCCCCGGGTGGGCTCCCCCCCGGTGAACATCCGGAACCCATTCATCACTTCCGGTACATTCCCGGCAATGCCGAAAACTTTCCGGTAATCAAATGAGGTCATCTTATATATCAATCTTCGTCCCCGGACCATTCCGGAAACCCTTGTGACGTCCGTGATCTCATCTGGGACTCCGAACAACATTTGGTAACCAACCATATAACTCAAATACGCATAAAACATCACCGAACCTTATGCGTGCAGACCGTGCGGGTTCGAGAACTATGTAGACATGACCCGAGGGACTCCTCGGTTAATATCCAACAGCGGGACCTGGATGCCCATATTGGATCCTACATATTCTACGAAGATCTTATCGATTGAACCTCAGTGCCAAGGATTCATATAATCCCGTATGTCATTCCCTTTGTCCTTCGGTATGTTACTTGCCCGAGATTCGATCGTCAGTATCCGCATACCTATTTCAATCTCGTTTACCGGCAAGTCTCTTTACTCGTTTCGTAATACAAGATCCCGTGACTTGCACTAAGTCACATTGCTTGCAAGGCTTGTGTGTGATGTTGTATTACCGAGTGGGCCCCGAGATACCTCTCCGTCACACGGAGTGACAAATCCCAGTCTTGATTCATACTAACTCAACGGACACCTTCGGAGATACCTGTAGAGCATCTTTATAGTCACCCAGTTACGTTGTGACGTTTGATACACACAAGGCATTCGTCCGGTGCTAGTGAGTTATATGATCTCATGGTAATAGGAATAAATACTTGACACGCAGAAAACAGTAGCAACAAAATGACACGATCAACATGCTACGTTCATTAGTTTGGGTCTAGTCCATCACATGATTCACCCAATGATGTGATCCAGTTATCAAGCAACAACACCTTGTACATAGTCAAAAAACCTTGACTATCCTTGATCAACTGGCTAGCCAACTAGAGGCTTGCTAGGGACAGTGTTTTGTGTATGTATCCACACATGTATCTAACTCTTCATTCAATACAATTATAGCATGGATAATAAACGATTATCTTGATACAGAAATTATAATAATAACTTATTTATCATTGCCTCTAGGGCATAATTCCAACACCTAGTGGCGCCATCACAAGGTCCAGTTTGTTCGTACTACCCAAGGACACCACTTCCTGCCTAATAATCCGCCACGACGTGCGCTTCTGATGCGGATGCATCGCCGGCGCCATAGAAGGCTGCGTGCTCGGGTGTTTAGTGATTGTCAACAATAGATTGTCATCACCTTGGTAACCTCGGTGTCTGCACCTCCACGGCCCCGATTCCAAGGTGTGGACATGGGGAATCAAGGTGGTCGTGGTAGAAGATCATTGGGTTATGAAGGTGTTATCTCGCATGCTCGTGTTGAGTTGAGATCGTCTACTATCGATGGATGTCCCAGGGAGTACTCACAATGGATGGGGGAGAAGATGACTATCCGCTGCTCATTGTGTTGGTGACTTGCAACTCCGGGGGCGACAACACTGGAAGACTGCATTTCTGGTGACGCTCCCCAAGTATCGAATCTTGATTCCGAGGGTGAAATCCCAAGGTATGACCTTTATTGATTGTACGTGACAATGGCCTCGTTGAAGACATTGTTTTTGGATGAACTCCAACTTTCTCCACGGTGAAAACACAATCTTTAGTCTGTCAACGATAACACCTGTGCATTATTTTTTTCTTGAAGGCATTTTTTAAAAACTTCTTTTGTATTATAGGTATTATTTTCGGCAGTGGTTAGAGTGTTGCTGATAATCGTGATTCATCATCATGGTGGTGTCTGTTTTCTTCTGTTTTTTTACTATGTGTATCACCGATGTTTTTAGACATTTTGCTAATATATAGGTCGGGCGTAATTGGTAAAAATTAAAAGTGGTCGGAGGTAGTATTTTTCGGGAGGCAAAGATCTCGTTAATTTTGTATTGCGATGTGTGGCCGTAACATCCAAAGGAAGAGTTGGGGCGGGTGTACAAATTATTGGGGGCACTGCTGCGGATTGATTCATTTTGATTGGTCAATTGCTTGTGTTGTTATTCATACGGTTTGGTTTAATGTAGCTTCTGAAGTAACCGGCTCCAGGTGTAATCTGCATCTTCAGTTTGCCCTTTCTTTCGGCTCAAGAGACATTCGTGTTTTATACTATGAAGTAGCACTTTGATGGTGCGCTGCCCCTCTTAGGCCATGTTTAAAACCATCCAGATTATATAATCTAGTTTTTATAATCTATTTTGTCTTTAAACAGAACATATTATGGTGTAGATTATAAAAGCTAGATGAATAGATTATTAAAAACTCACAATCTACTCTACACCAGCTAAAGTCAGATTATGAATTGCTAATGACCCATTACCCTTGAAAAGTTGGAGATAATTACATTCCTATCACCGTCACCCTTCTCTTTTTTTAAAAAAAGAGGGAAGACAGGTCATTATGCAATTTAAGAACTGCATTACAGTTTATATAATCTGGCTTCCAAACATGTTCACCTAAATTATTTTTATAAACCAGATTATATAATCTATCTTTATAATCCAAATTATCATAATCTATTATGGTTCCAAACAGGGCCTTAATCAAACAAAAGTCCCAATCATTCCGGTTCACATGGTTAGTTTTTAATCGGTTTCCCGATGTTTAAACTACTGCTAGTATAAGTAATCAAGCTACGAGTTGGAGTAGTTGCTTTTGAATTAAGGCCCTGTTTGGAACCACCAAGATTATATAATCTGGTTTTTATAATCTATTGTATTTTCAAACAGGACAGTTTATATTGTAGATTTTATAAACTAGATGACCAGATTATTATAATCTCATAATCTCCTCTACCCCAGCTAAAATGAGATTATGGATTACAAATGACGTGTTATCTTTGTAAACTTCAAGAGAATTACGCAGTGCCACCGCCACTTTCCTATTTTTCCTTGTAAACTGATGGCAAATATGTCATTGTACAATTTATAAGCTGGTTTACAGTTTATATAATCTGGCGTCCAAACATGTCCACCTGAATTATTTTGATAAACTAGATTATATAATCTATGTTCATAATCCATATTATTATAATCTATTATGGTTCCAAACAGGGCCTAAGGCAGTTTTTAGCGTCATCGGAGGACGTGTGACGTTTGTCAAATACTTTCTTCCTTTTTAAATAGTATAAGTTTTTTTAAAGATTTCGCTACAAACAAGGTACGGATATATATAGATATATTTTAAAATATAAATTCATTTATTTTATTTTGTATGTAGTCTTAGCAACTCCAACGGAGCGATCTAAACGGACCGTCATTTTATCCGCTTTTCGTCCGTTTGGATCGATCCGGCGGACGCCAACGTCCGGTCTGTGCGGGTTGTGCATGCATCCAACGTCCGCTTGAGCGTTTGGGTCGGCGCATGCATCCAACGCTGGCCGATCTATTTTTACCCATGCATGAAAAAAAAACAGGACGAAAATAATAAGCAAGCATAATTAAACATTAAAAACCGTTCACGAAGGTCGACGAGAGTCCACGCGTCCTCATTACATTAATTAAAAAAAAACCTAAACTAGGAGGCAGCCCTAGGCGGCGACGGGGGGCCGGTGAGGTCGACCAGCGTAGGCGCAGGGCCGACCCATGGGAACGCCGTGTTTCAGAGCGCAACTGCCTATGCCTGTGTCGTCTGTCCCGCCGACGCGGGTTGTGCAGGTGGCGGTGGCAGCACAACACGGGCGCGCTCCTCCTCCTCCATCTCCCGCCGTTCCTCCTCCGCCTCCTTCTGCAGCTCCATCAGCCGACGGCCTTCGGCGCGCCCCACCCGCAGGTGCTTCGTTTTCCAGTGCAGGAGGTAGGCTTGCTCCTGCTCCGATGTCGCGCCCAGCCAGATGGGCGGCGCACTGACCCACCAGCTGACGAAGCCGGTCCACTGGTAGACCTTCTCTCGCGGCTCCGTGGGCTCGGCCTTCGGCGAAGGTGGCACGACGCAGTCGCCGTGGCCGACGGCGCGATGGCCTCCGCGAGCCGTTGCTGGTACGTCGCCTACTCGTCGTCGGCCTTGCGCCGCTCTTGCTCCTCGCTCTCGTGGAGAACAACTTCAAGCGTCGCTTGGTAGGCAGCCTAAGCCTCCTGGTCCTCATTGACGACAGGCGGGGGCGACGGAGGGCCTCCTCGCTACACGTCGCGCACACCACGTCGACACTGCTCCTCGTGCTCGACCGCGAACCAGAGCTCCCTGTTGAGGGAGTCGGCCACGTAGGCAGGGTTGAACCGTTGCTCCGGCGTCAGCAGACGCCGACGGCGACTCACCTCCTCCGCGTGCGAATGCGTCGACCGGGGCACGGCCGGCACCGGGATCCTCTTCGGATCCAGATGTCAGTGGTGCGGGGGGATGACATTGGGGTAAGGCAGCGGCACGCGATACTCCCAATGCAACAACGCTTGGTGCACCCAGACGTTGACACGCTGGCGAGGCCAACGGAGTGATGGCGTGCGGGTAGGATGGCCTTGCCCTTGTTTTTGAAGGAGCCAGCCGTGGCACGCGGCTAGGGTTTGATCGCCGACGAGATGACGAGATGGAGACGGGTGGGTTCTGGAAGCAGATGAGACGGAATCCACCGCACGTTTGGATTAAAAAAAGATCGACAGCGGACGCTGAAGCGTGGGTCCGAAGAGGACGGTCATCATAAATAATGTTGACTGTGGTGGTTGAGGCGGACACGGACAGGGCGCGCACTTCCGCTTCGCGTCCGTGCTGACGCATTTCATTCTCAAATTTGGATGAAAATGGATCGGCGAGTTGGGCCATCACTTTTGTCCGCGCGGCACGCGACGGTAAAATGAGTCGTTCTGTTGGAGTTGCTTTAATAGTATCTGTAAAAACAATTATATTGAGAAATGGAAGGAGTAGTTATCAGATATTTTCAACTTTTGGCTTCGCCAAGTGTTGGCAATGCCAAATTTTGACGCTCTAGTTCAGCCAAGCTGATCAGGCAAGCGAATGACACGACGGGGAGCCGTAGAGCACAGTCGTTCCTAGTGCTACTCTTTATGCATGGCGTCATCCTAAACATGTAAAGCATCCACGCACTGTTGGAATCTTGGGGAGAAGGAAGCGTGATGCCAAAGATGAAGGACGGCGACGCATGCAAAAGGCGAAGGCCCAGGTACGTGTCTACGCCACGTCGCCGTGACGCCGACATGTGGTTGCCGAACGACGGCCTCGTTCGGCACTTGGCAGCTTGGCTCGGCGAAGAAACGAACAACGGCCATCTGCTTCACGTGCGCGCGGCTGGCTCTCCGGCGGTGCCAGGTGCCGCTGGCCCGGCACGTCGCCGACGCCCTCGTCTTTGAGACGTCCGCGTGTGCAAGCTACGGCCGTAGTCCGTCGTCGATCACACGAACCCATCCAGAAGTGCTAGCCGGGGTGTCTATGCATGAGCGGTGATCCGCCAGTGGTGGCCGGTGGCTTACGAAATCCTCCATGTGGCGCCCTGGATCAATTCAATTGCATCGTCGAATCGCACACGTTTTTAATTCGGCCTGCTTCGTATGGCACCGTCATCTCTGATCTCTCCTTGCTGCTCGCTCTTGGCCGATAAGTTACCAGAGCTTGTGCTGCAGATAATTAACCTGATAAGCGGCCGGGTCATTCAGAGGAATCCGGCAACGGGCATCGCCTCGGGAAGCGGAGGCAGAAAAGGCAGCGGCGCATGCATGACATTCTAGACGGCGGCGTGGTCCAGGTCAGGCGTCCACCGCCACCCGTGATCTCATCGGCCTCGGTGCATCGTCAACCCGTGGCTGATCCGCCGCTGCAGCCGAGGCGGATTCGAGCGGCACGGTAAATTTGGCTTAGGCCGTGCTCCTGCGCGCCGATGAAACGGAAAACACCGGGACGAGGCACGGCGTGGCCCGACGCGACACACCGTGCCGGCGAGCACTCGTAGCCGTAGGATTGTGTCACCTCCGTGTTCCCCGATCGACCACGCCCACCCCACTGACGGTGCAGCTTCTACTGCTTCAAAAATGGACTACTACGTCGCAACCTTCCGACGGTACGGACGAAAGCGTGTGGCGTCGGACGTTCCGTGGCTTTCACGCACACGCACCTGCCTCCCAAAGTCACGCTGCATGCATGCTTGTTTCATCACCTTTGCTGCTTTGGGCGCCGTCCAATTCTTCGATCCTCTGCTTTCTCAGAGAGAACGAACGCACTGCATTTTTCCCGATAGCAACGGGCGGACCCTTTGCAGAAAACGTCCACATATAATAGGAGTAGTAGGACAGAGAAATGCCATGGACTGTAACTATAACTGTTTGTTGCTGCGGCGGTAATACGACAGCGGCAACACGATGAACCGGCAGGGTAGCGATCTATAGTACTAGCTATATATTACCTCTCGTCGTGTGTAGCCTTTAATGTGGTCATGGTGCTATGTTATTCTAGCTGTTGAGTTTGTACTCATGGCCGTGGACGGTTGCTTTGGTTTGCAGTCCGGGGGACATTAGACCGGCCGCCTTCTTTTCCATCCACATCAACCAAGTAGGAGGTTTGTCACTCGGCCGGGAGAAATGCAACCCAGCTAAGAAGTGGATGAATATCTACTTTTTCGGGAGGCCAGTACGAGTAGCATGTATAGTATTGAGTTATTCACGATGTGTTGCTGTAAGAGCATCTACAGCCACACATAACAAACATGACCCCATTAACGTCCGCAGACCCCCCATTAACGTCCGCAGACCCGTTCCGTCAGGGACCGAGTGTGTCCCTTATTTGTTCGTCCGAATAATCACATTTTTTATTTTCTTATTTATATGTCCGATCAGTTACACGTGATTGACGGAGAGGAAAAAATAGAAAGAAAAGAATGAATAAAAAAATGATTCAGCCTATATTTGAGATGTTCCAACATGTTCGCGAGTCCTCATATGATCATATCCTTCCTATATTTGAGATGGATATGAAGATTCGCGAACAGCCCAAGTATATAGGGATGATATGAGGGGTCCAGTTGGATTATTATTTTTCTTCTCTCTCATGTCCGGTCACTGACTGAACGCGTCGACGGACGTATGAGGGATCGTTTGAGGCGTCCAGTCGTAGATCTCTAAGGCATCTCCACAAACAACCCGCAAATTTCCGACAATCTTGCGCATCCGAAAACTCCAGCAAAAATGGTAAGTGAAGAGTGCATCGGGAGGAAAGTAATCGGCCATCGGTGTCAAATGGTCGCGCGCTCGATGACCCTTGATCGAGCCATTGAAATTGAAAAGATGCTCCTCCTCACGCTTCGCATCTTTAAGGACCACCTACATCATTGTCATCTCATAGGAGTACTCCTTGTTCGATAAACCGTCGAACGATTTAATATACTGCTTGTATATGTACTTCATATCAAAATCCATTGCTAAAAAAAGAAGAAAAACTGATTTGATTCATCAAAAAGTTTTAGGGCATGGTGAATATAACAGTAGCGAATAGTACCTAACGGGGCGATCGGAGGATAGGGGTTGAATGGCGACCGAGGAGAAGCAGGGTGCGGCTGTGTTGGAGCGCTGGGGTGACACAGACATAGAGTTTCAACAGGAAAAAATGGAAGAATTTTGGATGGGCCAGCGATAGAGAGCATGTATTCGATGGTAGAGAAAACGCGTTCGAATTTGCGTTGACAGGACTCCACGGTCCGGACAGTATGGTTCAAACACATGAGGGATGTTTGTGGGTTCGTTTTAAATTACTCCATGGCCGGATAGCACGGTTCAAATACATGCAAATGTTTGTGGGTCCGTCTTGAAAGTGTCCTAACATCACAAGCATCTATTCCTGTTGCCGCTGTGGGTGGCACAAATTATTGGGGGCACTTGGCCAATCTGCTGTGGATTAATTAGTTTTGATCGGTCAATCGCTTGTGTTGTTATCCATAAGATTTCATTTCAGGTAGCTTCTGAAGTAACCAACTCCAGTTATAATCGTAGTTTACAGAAGAAGAAAAATATCCATTCTTGTGCTTTGTTGCATCTTTAATCTGCCTTTCTTCCGGCTTAGGAGGCATACGTACGTACTTTTATACGTTTGCTAGTGCTGCCCCCTTTAATCAAACAGAAGTCTCAATCATTCCGGTTCACGTGGCTAGTTCTTAATCCGTTCCCAGTGCTGGAACTATCTAACAGGGACTGGAAGCTATGGGTTGCAGTTTTTACTCGCTCCGTTTCTAAATATAAGATATTATGAAAATTACACTATAAACTACATACGAAGTAAAATAATTAAATCTATACTTTAAAATATGCTTATATACATCCGTATCTAGTTTATAGTATAATGTCTAAAAGGTCTCATATTTAAAAACGAAAGGAGTAGAATATTATTTAGGTCTAGTTGATTCTATTAATCCTCGAGTATATTGCACAACTATGCTAGTATATGTGCTACTATTGTCTCCGATTAATACATTCTTCACGGCGCGGCTTTGCACAGATCTAGTCAGTTGTAAAGTCGGGATGACACGAATGTCAGAAAAAATCATGTCAATTTCGGTCATGACCCTTGTCAGCGGTGTTTTTGACGTTGTTATCTTATCGAGGCATCATTGTTGCAATATGTTTCACTTCGTTCGAGCTTCTTTGGGTAAACCCTAGATTTGGAAACATTATGTTGCATCAAGTGTTGTCTGGAGGGGCTAAGAGGTGATGCAGTGTTGCATCTACCGCACCGACAACGGCGGATCTTAACAATGTGGAGCAATAAAGTCTCTGCGATGGATGTGCGTGGATAGACATAGGCACGAAGATGACCATGTTTGGTGTCGTGATGGCATCGACGATTACCTAAATATTGGATTACGGACGAAGACGATAATGAATCCAAAACATGTGCATGCAATGCGTGCTGAAGGACTATCAAGTCAAACGGTGTTTTTTGATGCAAGATCAAGGCACAACTATCAAGTTCGTAGGAGCGACATAAGCCCAGAAAATGATTTTGGGTCGATACTTGTGTTTGTTTTGTTGGACTTTAAGTAATTCAGCAAGATGATTCCGTGCGTACTGCACCACGTAAAAGGTTGAGACAACAGACAAGCCAAGGCCGATAGAGTTGCCGTGAAACACACTACTTCCTACTATTACATCCTACCACTGTACTACGCTGTGGACATGGCACCATCTGGAACATGTGATAAGCGTGCATGCACTGTTGGATTCCACAGGACAAAGCGTAAGGCCAAAGATGGACGCCATGTGCCATGAGGTCCATGGCACGACACGGACGCCGCCACGCCAAATAGAAAGCGTTTTCCGGGGGAGGAAAATTGCCAAGGTCCAGGTGTCCAAGCCAGCCAGGGCGCCGTGTCGCCCACAGGTGGTCGTCGAGCGCTGGCCTCGTTTGGCAGTCTCGCACGGCGATCGATCGATCGATCGGGACGGCCGTCATCTGCTCCACGTGCGTGCGGCTCTCCTGCCACGGCCAGGTGCCGCGCTCGCCGCGCCGCTGGCCTGCACGTCGCCGGTGCCGCTCCCGGCCGGCGCCTTCGCCGCCTGGACGCCTGGCGCTGTTCCAGTTGGCCTGCTGCCACGTCTCCTCGGTGTGTGACATGACGGTTGTCTGTTGTCCGCCGGCCGACCGTGTAAGAATCGAGAGAGATATTTTGATTTGCACACTTTATTCAATCCAATCCTTGGGTATATATATACAGGGATATATCATCAAGTGTTTAACAGAAAGAGTGCTGGAGCTAGTCAGCAGCGGTAGCGCCACGTCGGTTAGCGATGGCTATCCCTTCCTATGCGTGCGGGCGTGCGGGGCGTGGCGCTGCATGCGGAGAGCTGATGCGGGAGCCAAGTTATCGATGCGTGCATGCTATCTTGCGGAGCAAGTCAAGACCAGGGGGCGAGGAGCCGTTGGGCAGACTGGAGCCGGTGGGCAAAGGATTTCAACACCCCCCCGCAGTCGATGCCTCGCCATCGGAGATGCAGAGACTGGAGCGGAATTCCCGAAACACCGTCGGCAGGAGCCCCTTGGTCATGACGTCGGCGAACTGCTGCGTCGTGGGGACATGAAGCACGCGGACATGCCCGAGCGCTACCTTCTCCCGGACGAAGTGGATGTTGAGCTCGATATGCTTGGTGCGGCGGTGATGGACGGGATTGGCGGAGAGGTACACCGCCGACACGTTGTCGCAGTAGACCACCGTAGCTTTGGTGATGCCGCAGTGAAGCTCGGTTAAGAGTTGGCGCAGCCACGAGCACTCGGCGACGGCGTTGGCGACGGCACGGTACTCGGCCTCCGCGCTAGAGCGAGACACGGTGGAGCGATGAGTGTCGGGGCAGCTGGCCCAGTCGGCGTCGGAGTAGGCGACGATGTCGAGCGTCGAGGAGGCACAAAGAGAGAGCCCGAGAGAAGGCGTCCCTCGAATGTACCGCAGAATGCGCTTCACCAACGTCCAGTGCACGTCGCGCTGAGCGTGCATATGGAGGCAGACTTGTTGGACCGCGTACTGGAGGTCGGCCGCGTCAGCGTTAGATACTGGAGGGCGCCGACAATGCTGCGGTAGAAGGTGGCGTCGGAGAAGGGAACCCCAGCCTGCCCGGAGACCTTGCCGGCGGTGTCGATGGGAGTGGATGGGGGCTTGCAGTTGGTCATGCCAGCACGGTCGAGCAGGTCGAGAGCATACTTCTTCTGACAAAGGAAGAAGCCGCCAGGGTGCCGCGTGACTTCCACACCCAGGAAGTAGTGGAGGGCGCCGAGATCCTTTAGAGCGAACTCGCGTTGAAGAAGACCAACAACATGTCGAAGAAGATCGTCGGTGGAGGCGGCCAGAATGATGTCATCGACGTACAATAGGAGGTACGCCATGGCAGTGCCGCGGCGGTAGACGAAGAGCGAGGCGTCGGACTTGGTGATGATGAAGCCGATACGAACCAGGAACGCAGCGACACGTTGGTACCACGCTTGCGGGGCCTGCTTGAGGCCGTAGAGGGAGCGTGATAGAAGACAGACGTCGTCAGGCCGGGCAGGATCGACGAAGCCAGCAGGTTGTTGGCAAAAGACCT
The DNA here is from genome assembly GCF_904849725.1 of Hordeum vulgare subsp. vulgare. Lineage (NCBI taxonomy): Eukaryota > Viridiplantae > Streptophyta > Magnoliopsida > Poales > Poaceae > Hordeum > Hordeum vulgare. The sequence goes on along the minus strand of NC_058523.1, from coordinate 501,678,137 downwards.
GCGTCGTCAGGTGCCCGTGCAGGAAAGCGTTGGATACGTCGAGCTGATGAACAGCCCAACGACGCGAGCAGGCAAGCTGGAGAACGCAGCGAATCGTGCCCGGCTTCACGATGGGGGCGAAAGTCTCGGTGAAGTCAAGACCAGCCCGTTGACGGAAGCCGCGGACGAACCAGCGAGCCTTGTACCTGTCCAGGGAGCCGTCGGAGTGAAGTTTGTGGCGGAAGACCCACTTGCCGCTGATGATGTGGGCACGAGCAGGACGGGGAACGAGCTGCCAGGTGTGGTTGTGCAGCAGCGCGTCGTACTCGTCCTGCATGGCCGCTCGCCAGTGGGGGTCCCGGAGCGCCGAGTGAACGGAGGCAGGGAGCGGAGAAGGAGCAGGCGCGGGAGCCGCGGCGGGAGGAGGCGGTGAGGGAGCCGTAGTGGTAGCCGTGGAGACGTATGCGTCAGAGGGGTAGCGCCGGCTGGGACGATGAATCCCGGCGCGCGCACAGGTGACCGCCCCCGCGGGCACATGAGCGATGGGTGGCGCAGGCGAGACCAAGGCGGCAACAGACGGTGGAGAGGGCGGTGTAGCTGCAGCGGACCCTGGCGGCGTAGGAGCTGCCTCTGGTGGGAGAGCAGATCCCGGTGGTGTAGAGGGCGCTCCCGGTGGTGTAGCGGGCGGAGTAGGGTGCGGAGAGCCTGCCGAGGGCGAGGAGCCGCCCGTAGGCGGCGCCGTGGCCCGAGGGGAGCCACGAGGGTCGCGGGGCGCACGCGGTGTAGGTAGCAGAACCACGGTAGAGCGCCGTGGTGTAGGCGGGGGCACCGACGAAGCCGACGAGCACGAGACCTGCTGAAAGGGAAACATAGTTTCGTCAAAGTAGACATGTCGGGAGATGATGACACGGCCAGACTCCGGGTCGTAGCAGCGAAACCCCTTGGTGTTGGGAGGGTATCCGAAGAAGATGCAGGGGAGAGACCGGGGGGCGAGTTTACGCGGGGTAGTGACGAGCAGGTTAGGGTAGCAGAGGCAACCAAAAACCCGAAGACTGTCATAGGAGGGAGGTTGGCCATAAAATAGATGGTAGGGAGTGAACTGGCCACGGGCACGGCAGGGGCGAAGGTTGAGTGTGTGCGTGGCGGTGGAGAGGGCCTCTGACCAAAAGCGAGCAGGCACGGCGGCATGGAGAAGCAGAGCGCGAACGGCGTCATTGAGTGTGCGAAGAATACGTTCAGCACGCCCGTTTTGCTGGGAAGTATACGGACAGGTAAGGCGAAGAATGGAGCCGTGCGCGGAGAGGAGAGAGTGAACACCGTGATTGTCGAATTCGCGGCCGTTGTCGGTTTGGAGACCGAGGATGGGGCGCGCGAACTGCGTTTGCACGAAGGCGAAGAACGAGGTGAGGGTGGAGAGAACATCTGACTTGCGGCACAACGAAAACGTCCAGACAAAATGAGAGAAATCATCAAGAAGCACCAAGTAATATTGGAAACCCGAATTGCTTATTATCGGAGAACACCATACATCACAATGTAACAATTCAAAAGGAAAACTGGAGATATGATAGGAAGAAGAAAATGGGAGGCGGGTGCTCTTGCCCAAGCGGCAAGCAGGGCAGGAGTGTGGCGCGCTCTTATTACATTGAAAAGAACTACTATGGAGGAGATGCTGCATGGTCGAGTGCCCGGGGTGCCCTAGGCGGGCATGTCAGAGATCGACGCCGGCGAGTAGAGCGACTGGAGCGTGGTTGGGCAGCGACGGCCGGAGCGGATAAAGATCGTCGGGACTATCACATCGGAGCAGCACCGTCTTGGTCCGCAGGTCCTTGAGGGAGAAACCAAAAGGGTCAAATTCAACCGAAACAAAGTTTTGACGTGTCAACGCACGAACAAAAACGAGGTTAGTGATGAGATTAGGAGAAACAAGAACATCATAGAGTTTAAGGGGAGAAGTAGAGGAGAGGAAGATCGCCGCGGTGGGTGATGGGGAGAGAAGAGTCATCACCGACGACGATACGGGTAGATGTAGGGAACGGGGAGGATCGAGAGAGGATACCGGGGTGGGATGCCATGTGGGAAGAGGCGCCAGTGTCCATGAACCAGTCGCCGTTGCCGGAGTAGGCGCCCGGGGAGGGGGCCTGGTGCAGGGCCGCCAGGAGGGCGGGATCGTGGGATGAGGACGCGCCGCCGTTGTTGGTGCCGACCCAGTGCGCAGGAGGAGTTGGCGGCCAGGCGTTGGGTGGCGGCGCGGGGTAGCCGCCAGGAGGAGAGGCGGCCATCAGTGCCTGGTGGCTCGCAGGGCGAGGACTGAGCATGCCGGGGTGGGGCGCACGCACCGGCGGCAGAGCCCAGGCGTGGACGACGCCCGTCCACGGATTAACGCCCCCGAACCAAGGGGCTGGGGCGGGACCGGAGGGAGTAGACGGCCGGCCAGCGGGGACCTGTCCGGCGGCGCGAGGGCGGTCGTCAGAGCCCCGTTTCTTCTTGCGGGTGTGCCCATGCGAAGAGGTGTCGGCCGCAGGAGGTGCCGCGGGAGGCGCAGGAGGTGCAGTGCGCGCGACGAGGGTAGTCTGGGAGCGTTGCAGAGTAGACTGCCGCATGCGCCGTTCTTCGAGGCGAAGGTAGTTGACGGCGCGGGCGAAAGTTGGCTCGGTGAGGAGGTTGAGGTTGGAGGCGGCGTTGGCGTAGTCCGGACCGAGCCCGCGGATCAGGTTGGTGAGCATGGTGGCGTCGGAGACGGGGGCGCCGACGTTACGAAGCTCGTCGGCGAGAACCTTGAGGCGAAGACAGTAGTCGAACAACCCCATGCCCTCCTGGGAGAGGCTGTAGAACTCCGTCGTGAGAAGCACTTGACGCTGCAGCTGGTTGTCGAGGAAGAGTTGACAGATGGAAGTCCACACGCCGAGAGCCGAGTCGTCGTCGCGGATGACATGCGACATGATCTCGTTGCTGACGGTGCGGTAGAGCCACTTGATGATGGTGGCATCGACCCCCATCCAGTTGGCGTCCTCGTGAATGGCTCGGGCGTCCACCGAGCTGTCGACGTGGTCCCTGATCTGAAACTCGCGGAAGGTGAGGGAGAAATAGGTGCGCCAAGTGGAGAAGGAGGGGGTGTGGAGATCGAGCACGACAGGAACATGGTCCTGGATGTGTATCAACCGAAGACTGGCGGCTGAGGCGGGCTCGAGGACGGCGAAGGGATTCACCTCGCCGGAGAGGGTGGAGGGAGGCGAGGCCATGCCGGAGTTGGGGAGCGGAAGCGGGGAGAGGATCAGAAGAAAACTGATACCATGTAAGAATTGAGAGAGGGATATTTTGATCTGCACACTTTATTCAATCCAATCCTTGGGTATATATATACAGGGATAGAGCATCAAGTGTCTAAGAGAAAGAGTGCTGGAGCTAGTCAGCAGCGGTAGCGCCAGGCGACGCGGCACGTCGGTTAGCGATGGCTATCCCTTCCTACGCGTGCGGGCGTGCGGGGCGTGGCGCTGCGTGCGGAGAGCTGGCGCAGGAGCCAAGTTATCGATGCATGCATGCTATCTTGCGGAGCAAGTCAAGACCAGGGGGCGAGGAGCCGTTGGGCAGACTGGAGCCGGTGGGCAAAGGATTTCAACAGACCGGATCAGCACGCGAAGACTAGGATCCGTTGTCCGCCATGTCGAAAAAGATCGAAGATTATCGAAGGTGAGCTCGGATGATGAAAGGGAGTGAAAGAAAAGGGAGTGAAGTGGTTAGGTTTGAACTGGACCAACAGATGGAATGAAATATATATGTCATCGGATGGGCCAGCGTGGATCGGGTCCGACGTGTCCGGTAGCCCTAATATTCATCTCATATTTAAACTCGATATGAGGTATGTCGGTCAATCAAGATGCTTGATGTCTGTTTGAGGCATCGTTTTTATCGCTTTTGTGATCAGTTAGACTACTCCCAATGCTCCACCTTGTACAGATGCTAAGGTTGTCACATAAGCAAAAAAAATTGATGTGACAAGCTAATTAATAGGAGAGAGATGAATGTGATGACTTCAGAAAGAAACAATGCTAAGCGCGTGAACCTAGGTAAAACAATTAAATAAAAGAAATGCATAAATGCATGCACAACTTTAGTTTCAAAAACATTAAATAAGGAGGCTTAGCTACAATAAGGTAAGCCACTATGCATTGGAGACTTTAGTTGCTAAACTATTTAATATGCTTAACATTTGATCTTAGCACCAATGCTTTGAAAATGGCCTTAGTGACCGAACGGCCCATTCCAAATGTTTAAATTAAGGGGCATGCTAGGCGTCGCCGCCTCATGAACCATCCGATTTGTTGATGGATTGTCCGTATCGTATTTCCTTTTTTCTGCAACAATACTTTTGTTGCGTGTATTTCTTCAACAAGGCCCTTGTTGCAAGTTTTCTGCAACAAGACACATGTTGCACAATTTTTTTCTTTAATTTTTTGCATAAAGACCCTTGTTGCAGAAAATGTAATAGCATATTATTTGCTGTAATAAAATCAATGTTGTAAAAATTGCAACAACATCCTCAGCCGTTCGCGCATTTGGCGTTTGTTCTCACGGTACTGCAACAACACCATTGTTGCAAGATAAGATGAGAGACGTGCGTGGTTAGTAAGCCACGTGTCGAGTAGAGGAGGCGGTGGATGTCCCGTGCAAGATCGACCGGCTGATCAGAATCATTTTTCTTAAATTAAATTAGAGAGGTTCAGATGCTCTTATCCATTTAGCCTTGTACTCCCTCCGTTTCTAAATATAAGTCTTTTAAGCGATTTCACTAAGGGACTACATACGAAGCAAAATGAGTGAATCTACATTGTAAAGTATGTGTATATACATCCGTATGTAGTTCTATGGTAAAATCTTTAAAAAGACTTACATTATGGAACGGAGGGAGTAGCTCCTAGTCATGCACCACAGACATACATATATCTGGTGCGCATCATGTATAAAGCGTCCGTGAAGACAATATATAGTTGTCTTGGGGGTCCGTCTCAAAGAACCGATCGAACAGTTTAGTGGTTGTTGTTGGCGGTGATGCGCCAATGGTAGCCGTGGCCATGTGAATTTTCAGTTTGCTCATAAGACGTCCCATGCGTCAAGGTGGCAATATTTCTCTCGGGGACGGATACCATGGGGATTTATTCATCATGAAGCGAGGATGAAGGATAAATTCTCCTCATGGGTATAGTTTGGTGGGTACTTGTTAGTCCGACGGGGCGGGGATGGGATGAAATTCTCTCCATGGCGGGGACTTCATAGGTAACCGAAAAACTATATCATACGTATTACAAATGCATAATATATAGATTAATACCTACATATTTTACATATATTTTTTCCACCTCTCCGAACAACTATGCACTCTCCAATCTCACCTATCCTAGTCAGTTTTGAGATCCCCATGGATACCCGACGGGTATCGGGTACCCGTGGGGATTTACTCATCAAGGAGCAGGGATGGAGGACAAATTCGCCTCATGAATATAGTTTGGCGGGTACCCGTTAGTCCGACGTGGTGGGGATGGAAATGAAATTCTCTCCATGGAGACTTCAAGGATACGCGAAAAACTATGTCATACATATTACAAATGCATAAGATTAATACCTACATATTTCACATATTTTTTTTTCACCTCTCCGAACAACCATGCACTCTCCAATCTCACCTATCATAGTCAGTTTTTAGATCCCCATAGATTCCCGGCGGGTATCGGGTACACGTTATTAACGGGGATGGGGGTGTTTTGTCCCCGCAAAGCTTCACGGGGATCATGGGTATGGGGATTGGCGGGGATCGAGACGGGGATGATGGAGTCATCTCCGGTCATCCCGGTCTCCGTTGCCATATTGACCCATGCGGTCGCTGTGGCTTACTAATGTCATGTGGCGCATGGTTAATTCCTTTCCGTTTCGTACCTTCATTTTCTTCACCGAACTGTAGATGATACCCCTTGCGCCTCGAGGGAATCATGTAAGATTAGATTATGTGAAATATAGATATTTAGATTAATAATGCTTGATTTAAAAAATAATGCATGAATTAGTATAAAAACACATATGAGTCACTGTATTTCATTGTGTATAGTTGTAAAATATTTATTGATTGAATGTAAGTAGAATAATACTCCCTTTGTCTTAAATTAGATGACTCAACTTTGTACTAACTTTGTACTAATGTTAATATAAAATTGAGTCACTTGTTTTGGAACTAGGGAGTAGAATAATAAAATATTTTCTCACCCATGATTGCTTGTGCGATGGATTATTGTTTCATGCATGCTTGCATTGTTGAGATGAATTTTTTTCATCCATTATTTTATTAAGATATGACATGTTTCACACATTGAGATAAAAGAAAATGAAGATGACCAAATCATTTGGTGCTACCGGTGTGTCAGCGACCCCTTCACAGTTCACAAATGGAGATGCATGCAGTATAAGTACACTGATGCTTCAAACGTTCTATGGGCTGATTCTTATTTGGGAAATGTTTCTGTACGAACACGCCGGCCGAGTGATTTGACTGGTCGCACGCCACGCGTTGGATTAAATACGATCCAACCGATCACTTTCTTTCTTTGATTATTTTTTAAAAATGCTGCTTTTTTAATTCTTTTTGAAAAATATAGTGCTATTTAAAAAAATCAAAAATATGGTCCTGTTGGCCTAGCCAAGACCAATAAGTCCCATTCGGCCTTGGCTAGGCCGATAGGCCTGTCGTCCTGGCATTTGGCAACCTATCGGCCTTGGTTAGGTCAATAAGTTTCTGTCGGCCTAGCCAAGACCAATAAGTCCGAGTCGGCCTTGGCTAGGCCAATAGGTGCATGGAATTATTATTTTTGCATGAAAATTTTCCCGCCTTCATTCCCGCCAAACTTTCGTGCCATTTCATTTGCCGCCCCGTTTCCCGTCAATTTGTCCGCGATGAACCAACTAAGCATAGAAATAGATATGAATATGTCTCATACATAAAATAGACATATGTCTCATACATAATTAGATAGCCATGTTTGTAGTGATAGATAGAAGGGCAAGAGCTCTGCTTCACTCACGACGTCTGCCTTGGCGCTCTGGTGGTGTGGGAGGCGTACTCCATCCAAACCTGTGGGGGGGGGGCTAATGTTACGAAGAGGAATCTCGGATCCGCCCTGGTCATTTTGTGTATCATGTGTGGGCCATGGTGGAGGAGTTGAGGACATGTCCAACCACATGTTTTGCTCCATGGGTGGATCTTCTTGTTCACTCGCGCACCCGGGTCCGGACGCCGACGCCTCATGATATGCATAGGATCCTGCAGGAGCGACCATACCGGTTTTATGTGGCTAAAACATGAAACCCGCAGTGGGACTGTGATGTTGCGGAGTTGGCTGTAACACGAAGCTCGATGAGGGAGCATGGTGATCTGGTTGATGCCACGCCGAACTGTCAGCATGAAACCGTCGTTCACCAACATTGCAGATGAGAAGTCATGATTCCATGATGCAGGAATAGGCACTACATGTGCGTTCTCTTCTTCATCTGACTTGGCGGAATCATCAGAAATATCACCTTCTATATCTTCTTCATGCATCTGGTTTTGCATGTCCCCATCTATCTCGTCAGCATCCACCCCGTCGCTAACATAATCATCTGCTTCTCCTCCTTCTGCCTAACTACTCTGGTCTGCTTCGTAAACATCATCTGCAGCATGGGACGCATGAATTGACTGTGAATAATGCATTCCTTCACTGCTCTGGCCATACTCGTAGCTATATTCGGCTTGAGGTTCACTCACCGGCTTTAGCACGGGGAGCAGTAAGGCCACAGGATTACATCCCCTACGCTCGCAAGCTTTTAACCAGTGCACCCACTGGTCGTCTCGCTCTATATGCTTCAAATACGAGAAAATATTTGCACTGGACCGGGTCCATAATGCATGAACACCGACCGTGTGTGTTTCAATATTGAACCCTAAACAACTTGCCAGCCATTCTGTCAACTGACTAACGGACCATGTTTCAGGGGAAGTCACTGTGTAACGACTAAGATGTGGTCCTTTCCGATCTGGGGATCGAGGCCCCGAATTGGAAAGGAGCGCATCTAAGCGTCTCGCAAACAAGGTATCATAGCACATACATAATCAAAACAGATTGACAATCAGGGGTTCAATTGCCATCTCATAAATATATCAGAGTACATCACGCATACAATCAAAGTAGTTCCGCTACAGACTACAAAACAAGGGAAATGGCTATGCTACCCTGCCTGCTGGCCCACGATCACGACCACGCCTCAATCTTCTGGATAGTTCACGTACAGGCGGTCGTTCTCCTCATCGTACTTCCACGCCAGCTGCGTGCCATCGGGATCACCTGTCTCGGGGGTACCTGAACCTGTTGGTGTTGTGAAGGAATCTGTGAGTCACGGGGACTCAGCAATCTATGACCTCGGTGCGAAAACTAGTCAAGTTATTAGGTTGGATAGGGTAGAGTGTTTAAGGTTGCCGCATCCTAAGCTTGATATGGTGGCTAACTTACGTAGAACATTTAAGAAGGTGGTCTATACTAGCGGTCGAGAATACTTGATCACTAAGTGATCCTGAACACCTACCTACGTCATTCATAACCCAACCGTGTTCCCGATCAAAGAGAGATCTTCGAGGGGACAATCACGGTTACGCACACAGTTGGCAATTTCATTAGCTTATGTTTAAGTTATCTATTACCGGATGTTAACAAAATATTCCAGGTTGCCACATAACCGTGGGCACGGATTTCCGAAAGATTAAACCCTGCAGGGGTGCTCCAACTAGTCCATCACAAACGTACACAGGCCACAAAGTAATCCTCTATCACGAATCTCGTGATCTCGTCGGATTCCTTAGAGGAAAACATCAACTCTCGGGAGAACCAAAGCTTCACCGGGATTCCTATACGCAAGATATATCGCGAAGGTAAGACAAGACTAGCAGGACCTCCCGTCGTGTCGATGACCCTGATAAGAGCCGCGTATCTCAGTCTCAGGACACGACGGATGAGCGACGCGTACAGTGGCTTGATAGAAATCTCTCAAGTTGCCCTGAGTTGGCCCGCACAGTGCTCTAGTTTGGACCAACACTCATGAGGAGCACTGGCCCGGATTGTTGATTAAATTCCTCGGGGTAGCTATTCCCTATGCAGATTATTATTAAGTGATTAGCAAATTAACACCAATGTTGGGTCCTGCCGGACAAGTCTTAACACTACGCGATTTATCGAGGTGGTTCCCATAACAACCCCGAACGTGTTAGGAGCGATCAATATGGAATCAAACACCGGTAGCCGGTAACTATGGCGGCAATAGCGGAACAAAGCACCCGACAAAAGGCTAGGCCTTTCGTTATTTACCAAGTATATAGGTGCATTAATTAAATAACAGAATTTAAGATAATGATATCAAGCTCATGTTATCACATGAGGAAAGCACCTGCATCTAGCAACGCTAACATTAGTAGCTGAGCAAAGCCTACTTAGCCATTCAAGTTTGCTAGGAAGGGTAAGTGTTTGGTCTCATGGCATATCAAGAGGCAAATATTTCAGTGGTAGGCAGCGAGCATCTGACAAGGAAAACGTAAACTAGCATAACAAGTCTAGAGATGAAATCAAGGTCATATCATCTTGCCTGTGATATACTCAGCTTGGAATGGTTCGTGTTCGTCCTGCACGTACTCTCCTGAATCCACGTATTCGTTTTCCGATCCCGGTGCTACCGAACATAAGAATAACATCCAATGAACAACAGCACCTCAAGATGCAACAAGCACATGATGCATGAGATGAATAGGAGCATGCATCACTATTTCTATCACTAACACAAGCATAAGGAGTAAATAAGTGTTCCTGAACAGAACTGCATCCTAAGCTATTTTGACATGCATGAGGATGACATGATTAGATGCGTCTGGAGAAAACGATGCAAAAGCATATAAAGAACATTACAATCGGAGCTACGGATCAACGGGAATCAACGAAACAAGATATGAAGTCCTACGTGTCAAAATCATCACCACACACTCAAATGGCACAACTCTGGTATTTCCAGGTTGCCATGACATAAAAAAACCCATCATGGATGGGGTGAAGCAAAGAAGAATACCACATAACCAACTAAGCACTCACAAACATCAAAATGACAAAACTACACAATCTACCATAAACTGCATCATAGCACTTTGTGAGCTACATGCAAAGCACCTACAGCCACCCAAATATGACAAATAATATATGTGGCTGTAGCTATCCAAGAATACTACAAGAACAAGCAAGAATCACACAAAAAGGAATTAAACACAGAAAGATACAAGGCTGCAAACTTGCCCAAAAGTATCAGTTTTCACGGACTTGGTGAAAATTCCAGATTCTCACTTTCTGTGTATGCTCTGAAGCATTTTGACAGCAGCCAAAACAATATCTACAGGACTCCAAATGATATGAAATTTTACATGGAGCTAGAAAACATATCAGGTCCAACTTTCAAGTTGAAAGCTAAGGCTATATCACAACACATTGACCTGCACAACCTCATCAACAGGAGAAGAAAATATAAACAGTTTCTCAGATTTTGTGAAAATCTCAGATTTTCACTAATCTGGAATTTGTGCCACATGCCTACTTTGAGTGGGCATAACTTGCACATATGGAATCCTAATCATGAGATGAAACCAACATGAGGTAGAGGGGGTCACCCTCTACTACCACAACCAAGAATCAAACACAAAGGCTCACCACAACTCATGGAACCAAGCTCTAAACATAGAAGAAAATGAAAATATGTCATCTCCAGAAAATGTTCCAATGGCAAAACTAATCTCACCAATGGATTCCTGGGATGGTTCTACCCCAAAAGCATATAAAATACCTATGCACTTGCTTGGAGCAAGCGACCACAAACTAGGGAGGCATAAACTACAAGAATCATACATAATGAATAGTGCAACATTCCATGTGCATTTCACTACATCAACTCCTTCATGGATGCTTGTTCATGTGCATAAAGACAATAGTGACATGAGGGTTTTGACCCCATGCATGTGTCATGCACATCAACACCACAAGCTCATCTACCAAGTTGATCACACACGCACAAGACATCATGCCCTTTCACATATGGTCATGTCGAGGTGCATAAATGTTTTTGCAAAGGTGGGGCTGATACACACACATACATCTACTCCAATACACCACACTACAACATGCTCATGAACAAGACACATTTAACAAGACATGTAAGTAGCAACATGTTCATGGAAGCATCAGCACCATTCATGCACACCACTTGTGCCACAAGAGACAAACCCATGTGTGTGTGGTGCTCACACCCCACTACATACATGCACATTAAAACACTACACTACTCCACACAAGCATAAGCATAGGATCACCTACACCACACTTCACATGCTACACCCACAATGCACATGCACCACATCCTTGAAATCTCACATCCACACATACACAAGCATGTATGTCACATGCACACATACACATATAAGACCCACAACTCCAATGCATTTGCAGGAAGGAACAAAATAAATGATCTCCTTTTTATGCCTATTATTTAGGCACAAGAAGTAGCAAATATGGCAAGAAAAATAAATAGGAAAGAAGGCAAAAAAATAAGTGGCAGGCCTGGGATTCGAACCGAGGGCCTCCTGGAATCAACCACACGGCCAGCTCCACCCTGCTACTGTCATGGCTTCGACAGAACAGAGGGGTTCTAGCAATACAAAGCACCTCCTGCATCTACTGTGCAAAAACAAGAGCAATAAAAAGGGGGTTCGAGGGGAGTCGAACCCTGGGCCTGTTGATCCAACAACAGACAAGGCACCACTCTGCTACTGCCCATGGGCTCGACAGAGAGGTGATGCCTAGCACGATTACTACTGCGCTACTGCAGAAACTGTGCAACAAATACAATCAAAAAAGGGGTGCTTCGGTGGGGATCGAACCCTGTATCTCCAACATACAACACACCCACTCGAACCACTACGCTATGACACGAACGACTGACAAAGAGGGGCACCACAACAGAGAAACTACTGCTACTCTGCCTATCTTCCTACAGGGGAGTACCGACGACAGGGAGACCGCCGGGACTGTTGCTGCTGCTGCGCTACCGGAGGGACCGATGCAACACGAGGGGAAGGAAGCCCCTGCTACACCTACACACAGCCACGGGGCTACCTCGTCAATACCGCGACTACGTCTCAACGAACAGAGGGAGGACTCCCCTGTCGCAGCACCAGCGAGCATACCAACTACCGCACAGCCTGCCGGTGCAACTCCGGCAGGCCTCGAGCAAGAGGCCCGGCACGCCTAACAAAGAGGAAACAAGGAGGAGGGCACGGTCTCGCTCACCTAGCGTTGGGAGGAGAGGCGCTCGTCGTGGTGGCGGAGCTGCCGTCGACGAGGTGCAGCAGAACGGCCGCCATAGAGGAGGAAGACGAGGCCGACGAAGTAGCCGCTCCCGCCACTCGGTCTTGACGGGAATGGGTTCCCCTGGACCACCGCTCCCTCTTGAACCGGTTGGGGTAGAAGGAGGGGCGCCGATCTGCCGGCGTCGAGCTCACCTGGAGCCGACCATGGCGTGGCTCTGCTCGGGATCCTTCCCGACGGCGCCAGAGAGGAGAGGAGGGGGAAACGGTGTCCTAGGGTTGCGTGGAGGAGGGCTGGTCGCTTAAGTAACCCCGGGAGGCACGCTTGGAGCCACCAGATCAAGGGGAAAGGAAGATCAGTGGTGGAGCGTCGGTCGTACACAATGACGTCGCTAGGAGGAAGACGAGGGACGAGGAGTGGGCTCTTGGCGCAAAGAGGCTATGGGCCAGGGAGAAATTGGGCCACAATTACACCAGAGAGAGAAGAGGGAAGCCTCGCCCTTTGCTAATCTAAAACAACACCTTAGCAAATAAATTCCCAAGAAAATCTAAGGTCTAAAAAAAATAGAAACAAAATACTCCTGGGCACAAGGGAATTATGCCCCAAATTACTAAAATGCCAAAATGATTTTTGGTGCAAGTAATTATTTTGCAAAACAGATTTATAGGGGTCTGTTTGCAATTGTTTCCACCCTTTTAAACACCCAACAAAACCAGCAATTCACACAACTCATCCACCACAATTCTAAGCTAAAACATGGGCATTTTTAAAAGGGGAAAGGAAGAGGTGAAACTTGACTTAGGGCAAATAGAGAGGGGGGGTGAAGATGGTTTTGAAACCTAAGCACTTACTATCACATGCTCCACTCCATACAAGCTACACAAAACATGAAATCACAAGTCTCCGCACTAAGACATGACATGGTATAGATGCAAGCAAAACAAGGCATGGTAAGAATGGTATGGCATAGATGCATGCATGCAAAAGAAGAAATACAAGGTGACACATGAAATCATACATGCATAGATAGCTCTCAAGACAATGTCAAGGTGGTCCCACATGGAAGGTTACAAAAAGGGAAAGCTTTACACTTGGGGCACTACACACTGGCACCTCAACGTACTGAAATTCACTAAGATCAGCTCCCATCTCATTTGTTTGAACAGTACCAGGACCATAATGCAAACATAACTTCACTAAATCAGACATCTCTGATGATCAAACAAATTATTCAACAAGGACAAATTTTAGACGCAGGACAAACCTAAATATATTTTCTAAATCTACCGGAGATCCTAAAAATAAACTACTTAATTGACAGGCCTAAATATATTCCAATTTAACAAGAGAAACTAATAATATTTAAACTACTATATGGACTGACCTAAATATATCCGATTGTACCGGACTATCTAAACATATTTAAACTACTTAATTCAATAACCTAAATATATCCAAATTTACCGTAGCACCTAAAAATATTTAAAATACTTAATTCACTAACCTAAATATATTCAAATCTACCGAAGCACCTAAAAATATTTAAACTACTTAATTCACTAAACTAAATATATTCAAAGCTCCCGGAGCACCTACAAATATTTAAACTACTAAATTGACAAAGCTAAAAATATTTTACCCTTGAAGCGTGCGCAGAAACGACGAACGACGTTCGACGAACACCGAGAAAAATGATGAACGCAACAACCACCACCACCACCTCCAACTGCACCACAACAACCACCTTCACCCACACCTCCACCACCACCACCACTACCACCACCTCCACCTGAACCTCCACCACCACCACCAAAAAATATTGAACAACACCACCACGAACTACCTCATCGCGAGTGAGACGGTTGGTTTGGCTGCTCTAACCCTATACAATAGAACTACTGTGAGAAATGTGGAAAATACGGCTAGGATAAGTGTAGAGATGAGAGATTTTTTTGGTGGGGAGTGAAGGAAAGAGGAGGAGATACGGAGGAGGAAGAATGGGAGGAGGAGGAAGAATGAGAGGGGTGCGAGCGGCCGTTGGCTGGCTGGCCGGCCACCTATCGGCCACGCCAAAGCCGACAGGCCTATCGGCCAGGCCGAGGCCGATTGGCCAGCCTCCAGGCCGAGAGGGTGAGGGGCGACGTGGTCGGGCCAATAGTAGGCTTCCACGTGGCCGACTGGGCACTACTCAGCCACGCCAACGCCGACAGGTTCCAATCGGCCCCGCCTGGGCCGACAGGATCCAATCGGCCACACCTGGGCCGACGCCACTATTTTTTTGAAAATTTTCAAAATAGCGCTATATTTTTCAAAAATAATAAAAAAAACAATATTTAAAAAATAGCCTTTCTCCGCCACACATTATTTTTCTTATCTGAACCTTCTCTCTTTTTTAGTGCTCCGCCTCGCCTTCTCCGCGATAGCCTTAGCAGCTTCGAGCAGTTCTTCCTTCGCTCCGCCTCGCCTTCTCCGCCGTAGCCTTAGTAGCTTCGAGCAGTCCTTCCTTCGCACCTCGTGCTGCACCTCCTCCATGGGGACGCTGCTTCCATGCATCGTCACCCCGAGGCACTGCTACGACAGGGCGCCATGGCCTTCGATCTCACAGGTCAAGGTCGCAATGGCTTACGAGCTTGGAGTGAACAGAGACGCAGGACAGCTACGAGCTGCTATGGGTGGCATGGCCTATAAGCTTGGGGTGGACGACGACAGGGATGACTATGAGCTGCTATTGACGACATCGTCGAGCATTTTGCTACGGGGAGAATCTCACCAGAGCTGGGAGCACAACCGACACCTCCCATGTTACAACCGATGTTCTAGAAAGCTACCACACGCACCGCAAAAAGCTTCAACCAACGACATCAAATGCTGGAACCGGCCAACGTCATAGCAAAAAGCTACAACCGGCTTCCAAAAAAGCTTCAACTTGCATCCCAAAAAGCTTCAATGACGACGACATATGCCAGGGCTGGTTACTGTCAATACCAAAAATGATGCAACTGCATTGCAAAAAGTTACAACCGGCATTGCAAAAAGCTTCAACCAGCAATGACAAAAATCATGGCCGAACGTTGATGAAAGCTGCAAGCGGCCAAAAAAATGCTTCAGCCGGCGAACGAGGGAGTTTCATCCACAACTAGGACATGCTGGAAGCGGTCTTCAGGGATGCTACAACCGTGACATGAAGAAGCTGGAACCAGCTTGTGTTGATGCTACAACCATGGTCGGTATTGTTAGAGGGGCTGCGGAGATGCTTCAACCATGGATGGTCTTTGCTGGATGGCCAGCGTTGCAGGAGGGAGAAAGGAAGGAGGAAGACGCCGGGAAGAGGGACGGCGTACGTCAATGATGAGCCAACGAGCGGCGCGACGGGAGCTGCAAGTGGGAGGTCACGCAGGGGCGACTAGCAAGCAGGCGCTGCGGGAGAAGAAGAAGACGCCACGAGGAAAGAAGACTCGTGCACGAGTCGTGAAGTTAATCGTACGGTTACGGATGTTCGGATCGTGCAGCTGCCAGGCGGCCGACCGAAAGTTTTCGGCCGGCGCGCCGGCGCAGAGTGCTCGCCTTCTTATTTAGAGCTCACGCACGAGTTTCTATTCTTGTTTAAACTATCTCACACTCTTTGTCGACCTTGAATTCGGCCCATCTAATTTCTTGTTTTTTTTCTTGAACGCTAGGCATGTTTGCATCATTTTTTTACCGGTTAAGAACCATCTAGAAGGTTGCACCATTTCTCTATGGCGTTTTATCTTGGGTTTTCGTAGGACAACTTTAATTTGTTTTTTATTTTCCATTATTATCTCCTTTTCTTTTTCTTCAAATTCACTAGCTTTTAAGTTCAAGGCTTTGATTTCAAATTCATGAAAATTATTGTAAAGTTTACGAAATTTTCAGGTTTGTGAACCTTTTTCCGAAATTTGCGAACTATTTTCAGATTCACATTTTTTCAGGTCATAAACTTTTTGCAAATTCGCAAACATTTTTTCACTCATGATATTTTTGTAGAAAAATGAGTTCTCGGACTTTCTTTAAATGTATTCACGATTATATTTTTAAATATATTATATTTTTGCCAAGTTTTTTTACTTCATTTTTTTAAACCCATGAACTTTTTTTGAGTTCAACACTTGTTCAAATTCATCATATTTATAAAATATGTGAAACATTTACAAATTTGTGAACATTGTTTACTTTAAGAACTGATATACATTTGTTTTCTTGACTACAAAGCACCAGGAAAAAGCAAACAAACAAAAAACAACGCGAGATCAGCGAGTGAATTGGGCTATTGAGCCACAAATGGGCCATGGCCTGCACGATGGTCACATGAGCGCTATGCACTGATTCGGGCGCCTAAAGCAATAATTAAGAGTCACATGAGCTGCAAGAAAAGCTCGAGACTCGTGAGCGACTCGAGATCGACTCAATTTTCAGATAGAATCGAGATCGATTAAAAACTAAATAAGCTGAGTTTGAACACTTTGTGCAGCTCGACTGAGAAACGAACCTATCTTGAGCCAATACTAGCTTGCTCGGTTTTAGCTTTATAGCTCTGTATAATATCATCATGTTAAATAATAATGCCATATAAAAAATGGAAATAAAATAATTGATTACCGTATAGGTCTTCCATGATTTTTCTTCACATTATTTACCAACAAATATGAAAGCTTAATTAAGTGCAGAGAAGATTTAGGGCTTGTCATGATCTTTGGCCAATAATTTGTTTTCCCAATTATATGTCTGTCATGAATCATTATCTTATTTTTATACTAAACTTTCAATTGTGAGAAAATAAGTCAAACTACTTTAAAAATAAATACATTATTATTGTCTTGGTTAAAATAATATTTTTTGTGTTTTCTGAGGTCGTGTTGGGCCTTATTTACATGGAATAATCACCATATATTAAGATGTTTTTCCCATCTCATTTAGCTCGAAACAAACTTGAGATCGTTACAAGCTGAGCACAAGTCATGTTCTATAATTAGATCTTGAGCTTCACTTAGTCTAAGCTCGCTCGACTTTTAATATGAGTTGAGCTAAATCAACTCCAACTCACTTGAACTGGACTCGTTTGCAAGCCTAATGTCGACTGCCTGTGCCCCTACCTCTGCCTCTTCCCCTTGACATACGCCTCTGGCCAACTGGGAAATAGATTCATGTAATCCAGTATGTTTGAATGATAATAATCCTAACACGGTGCACCAAATCTCTGTAACCTAGTCCCTCCATTCATAAATATAATATGCTTTGGGTTTTAACATGGACTATAAAATATTTAAATGATTGAACAAACACATTAAAACGTGTCTATATACATCCTTTCAGAAAAAAACTTAGAACATCTTATATTTATGAATGTAGGAAGTACTTTATAAAATGTAATAATATATAAATTTTTGTGAGGATACGAATACAATACATGTCAACCTCGGAAAAATATATATACCTAAATTCAAAACATATATTAAAGTCCTATTTGGGACTACTCTGCTCCAACAAAATCAGCTCCACTCAACCAAACACATATTAAAGCAGTTTATTCTGTTTGGCTTCTAGGTAGCTCCAACTTCAAGAAAGATATTTAAGTATTGTATGCATGAACATACATTTGATTAAAAATATATGAAATGATCTAAACTAATACAGGCGATATATAATTTAAATATCAAGATAAATATTCACCGATACATTTAAATTTGAAAATTAACACCCACCGATAGATAATTAAAAGGTTCACATGAATGTCCATCAATAAATTTATTTCAAATATGTTGATTTTTTTACATATATGATAAATATATTTTTACACATTGAAAATTCATTAATATATGGTGATCATTTTTCCAGTTATACGATGAACCTTTTTACAATACATATTGACAATGTTTTTATATACGCTCAAAAAAATTATATGTATAGTACATAATGCATTTTTTTTCAAAAATACTTTATTTTATTTATTTTATTTTTTAAAAATCTAGCTCCTAAAAACAACAGCCAGTTTTTTGGTTGAAAAAACAAAGGATTTGTTTCTCTAGAAAACCTGTCACGGGCAGAGTGGGCTGGCCCATTGGCGCTGGCCTTCAGCGAAGGCACCCCTGTTTGACTCCCGAGAGCGCCTTCCGAGCTAGCGAACGGCCAGTGAGTACTTCTATAGGCACGTATCCACCACTCGGAGCAGGCGCTCCCGCCCAGCAACGCCGCCGCCCGGAGCTACGCCGGCGACCTGTCCATAGGCACGTATCCACCACTCCTTTGCCCTTCCTCCTCCAACATTCCCCCCTCTTCCCTCCCCCCACCCCCCTCCTTTCTTTTGCATCCTCCGTTTGTTCAATTTCTTTTCATGATTTTCGTATTAGATGAGTACTTCGTGTAGATTTGATACTGTGAGAAACTGAGAATATAATGATAATTTTTTCTTGATGATCACTTGCTGCAAGATTTGTTCCAGTGCATGTTCAAGTTTACATGTGAAAGGAATTTGCTGAATTTGCTTGATAGGTGTTTGTGATAATGCTTGTAGGGGCAAATGTTTACAAATTGTAGTTTGATTTTTTTTTCAGACGAGCAAATGTTTTCGTTTAAACATGTTAGCAGTGAAACATGCAATGAATGACTATACATGAAAAGAAAAATATTAAGTTGGTTTATCTTCGCCGTCCTGACCTGAAACCAAAGCTTAGCAGTAGCAGTTAGTAAGCCAGTAACATGCAATTTGAGAGAGCAGGAGCCTTGTCTTGGCTATACTTGCCGAAATCGGTTAACACATTAGTATAGTGGTATTGTTGGCATGATAGGTATCCCAAATCTTGCTTACGAATGGGAATGTAGTGATACTTTTAAGCTGCATTGTTGATTTTAACAGTCAGCCTAAAATATTACTTCCTCCTTACCTAAATAATTGTTGTTAGGTACGGAGGGAGCACCATTTAAAGTGATTGTTTCTCCTTTTGCATGTTAGCTGATTGATCTTCAGGTTCCACCTTTCGTATTATGCCATGATAGATGAACAGCTAACTAATGATTTCATTTGCGGCTCCGTATTCATTTTACAGTTACTAAAAGTCTAATTCTATCCCTTTGGAACTTGCACTTGGGACAGGGAATCAATATTGTCAATTGGAGAGGCTTGGAGCTGCTTCGGCATCCAGTAGAGCAAACAAGAAGGTAATCTTCTGTTCCTAGCTTCTATACATATATTGTTTTGTGAACTAAAAAAAATAGTAAAACATATCCCCATATTTGCACTTTCTAAAATGGTGAATTTACGTATCCTTATCAGTGCATTTTAGCTTGCCACTTGGTGTTTAACCTCGAATGCTATATATTCCCTGTTTTGAGACAAGATAATCATGTCGTTCTGAACTCTGATTGATGCCTTCCCGTCATTTCTGATAGTTGAGGAATCAAGTAGGGCTTCAGAGTTAAGAGTTGTTGTTTTCGTTCCTTCGTAGTTATTTCAGGAAGAGTTATTGAATCGGTTCATCCTCTGTAAGATGAGATAATGGAATGAACTGATAGAGTTCAAAGTTACTTTTCCCATTCTTTAGTTATTTCAGTAAGAGTTGTTGAATCATTACATTTCATCCTTTATGAGATGAGGTTACAGGATGGACAACTTTATATTGTATCGAATCTCTTGCGATGTTCTGAAAATGATCGATTTAAGCACGATCTCGTATTTATATATCAAATTCTCGGTACCTGCAGCATGATTATACTACTGTTATTTTTTACATAAACGCTCAATTTTCTGATGAATTTTCTGTCATCCTTTGTTTAGAGATAATATAACTAGACAGTTATGAACTCTATTTCGTGGTTGCTCTCATCTTTGATAGTTGAGGAACCGAGTAGGGCTTCAGAGTTCAGAGTTGCTGTTTTCATTCTGTATTTATTTCAGTAAGAGTTGTTGAGGAATATATTTGATTCTTTGTGAGATGAAATTATGGGATGAACTCGTGTATATTGTACTGAATCTTGCAATGTTCGGAAAATGACCGACTTAGCTACGGTCTCGTGTATATATCGAATTCTCAGTGCTTGCAGCATGATCGTGCTCCTGTTTGTTTACATTGGTGCTCAATTTTCTGATGAACCTGTTGTCCTTGTTTTGTCAAGGTCAAATTGGAAACATAATTTAATCCTTGGACGGACTTCTCATCTTGCAATGGAAGCCAAGTTCTTTCGGTTTCTGAAGCTTGTTGGAGTTGGGTTTAAAGCAAGGACAGAGCGTGAAGGCCGCGAGTTGTTTCTGAAACTGGGCTACAGCCATGAGGTGCAGTTCACCGCTCCACCTGCTGTTCGCGTCTTCTGCTTCAAACCCAACATAATATGCTGTACCGGCATTGACAAGCATAGAGTGCACCATTTTGCCGGAGCTGTCCGATGCAGCAAACCTCCTGAAGTGTACAAGGGGAAGGGCATACTGTATATCGATGAGGTCATAAAGCTGAAGCCAGGGAAGAAGCAGCAGAAGAAGTAACACACGGGTAAACCTCCCCATTTGACTTCCAGCATATTAAGATGTGCGTCACATTTGTGGTGCCGTGGATTTCATTTGGTTTTCTCGTGTCGGATTATGGCTAGCCCCAGTACCATGCTGGACTTCGTAATAATACTCCGTATGCTATGTGAATCATCTGGTGAGCATGTGCTGTATGACTTGCATACCGTGGGGGCGGATCAGCACATTCAAACATTTGTGTTTTTGTTTTGGGCCGGCTAGATGCATGTAACCTACTTTCAATAGCCCAATGTGTTTGTTAATGTCATCTTTTCTCTACACAATATTAGCTCGTTGCTTTGTTACAATCTTTGTTCCGTGCTAAAAATCTGTGGTTTAGATGTATGATCTGTGATAGCAGTTTTGCTGAAGCTGCTGTTTGGGGTTGAAATTGTTTTCGCCGTGAGATGAGCTTGCATCCGAGATAGAAAGAGCCCACATCCAATTTTGTTTTAACTTATAGGACAATGCATGTGCGCCTCAACGGGTTATAAACATTCCAGCATGTTAGTTTGTGATTTACCTATCCATATTAATATGGTTGTCTAAATTAATGTTTATCAAATTATGTATGTGATTTACCTTACTCTTTGATGGGGGTGAAACTGGTGCAAAAAGGTAAGTGAATTAATGTGATTAAGCGGCGTACTGGGAAGGTATGGCCAAATATGACATGATAAGAAAAAAAAGCGGTTGATTGAAAAGAAACCGATGGTGTTTTTTTTTTTGAGAAATTCTTGTAGCCTTTTATTGAATAATGTTTAGAGGTACAAGAATTTGATCAGGAGGAAAACCCAACCATTAGTGACGGCCTAATGCCAAATTACAAGCGAACTTGGCTAAACTATCAACCCAAACGTCGTGTCAGAAACTAATCGATTCCCCATTACCCAATTTCCATTTATAAAAGACTTTCACTCCAGATAGAGCCCACGTAATGCTCTTCCAAAAGGCTGAGCCACTACCACCCCTACTCCAGAGAATGTTCGGGGAGTTTACAATGTAATTATAGCTGATAATTTTTTGTCCAGTCCCGGACTGGATCATCCATAAAGCGTTTCCTCCATGAAGCCAATAGGGCCATGTTAAATTATTTTAGATTAGGGATCCCTAAACCTCCGAACTCTTTCTTCCTCGTGATCTGCCCCCACCTAGCTAGATGGTATTTATGTTGGTCATCTAAATCTCCCCAAAAGAAATGAGCCATCTCGGCATTGATAGCATTAATAGCCCATTTGGAGAATCTAACCACGGACATAAGATAAGCAGGTATGCTGATAATACAGGCACAAAGCAGAATAATTTTGCCTTTGTACGTTAAGAATCTACCCATCCAACCAGAAAGATTCTTAATGATTCTATCTATAATCGGCTGAAGGTCTTCATGTCTAAGGTTATCATAATGCACATGTAAGCCAAGGTATTTAATAGGGAAACTACCAAGTTTGCAACAGAAAATTTGTGCAAACTCCTTAGCCAGATCTTCTTCCACATTAATGGTCATAAGATCACTCTTATGGAAGTTGATCTTCAGACCTGATAAATTTTCAAAACAGGCCAGAAGCCATTTGAAGTGTCTAGCTTTATCAACAGAATTCTCCAGAAAGAGAATAGTATCATCAGCATATTGTAAGCTGGTCACACCCCCGCGAATGATGTGAGGTAAAAGCCCCACAATCAAACCCTGGTTAGCAGCCTTTTGAAGCATTTTGGTAAAGACATCAGCAACCAAGTTAAAGAGCATAGGTAAAGATGGGTCCCCCTGTTTAAGCCCTTTACCCCCAACAAAATGGGGTCCAACTCAGTCATTTATCTTCACACTAAAAGTGCTATTAATTAAAATACTTTTAATCAAAGAGATCCATCTGGTCTCGAACCCTCTAGATCGAAGCATATCAAAAAGGAATTCCCAGCTCACCCTATCATATGCCTTCTCATAATCAAGTTTAAGAACCAGGCCTTGTATCCCAGTTTTTTCACTTCATGAATTGTTGGAAATATGTCCTAGAGGCAATGATAAAATAGTTATTATTATATTTCCTGTTTCAAGATAATCGTTTATTATCCATGCTATAATTGTATTGAATGAAAGCATAGATACATGTGTGGATATATAGATAATACAATGTTCCTAGCAAGCCTCTAGTTGGCTAGCCAGTTGATCAAGGATGGTTAAGGTTTTCTGACCATACGCAAGTGTTGTCACTTGATAAATGGATCACATCATTAGGAGAATCATGTGATGGACTAGACCCAAACTATGAACGTAGCATGTGATCGTGTCATTTTATTGTTGTTGTTTTCTGCATGTCAAGTATTCATTTCTATGACCATGAGATCATGTAACTCACTGACACCGGAGGAATACCTTGTGTGTATCAAACGTCACAACGTTACTGGGTGACTATAAAGGTACTCTACAGGTATCTCCGAAGGTGTCCGTTGAGTTAGCATGGATCAAGACTGCGATTTGTCACTCCGTGTGACGGAGAGGTATTTCGGGGCCCACTCGGTAATACAACATCACATACAAGCCTTGCAAACAATGTGACTCAAGTATACATCACGGGATCTTGTATTACGGAACGAGTAAAGAGACTTGCCGGTAACAAGATTGAAATAGGTATACGGATACCGACGATCAAATCTCGGGCAAGTAACACACCGAAGGACAAAGAGAATGATATACGGGATTATATGAATCCTTGGCACAAAGGTTCAACCGATAAGATCTTCGTAGAATATGTAGGATCCAATATGGACATCCAGGTCCCACTATTGGATATTGACCGACGAGTGTCTCGGGTCATGTCTACATAGTTATCGAACCCGCAGGGTCTGCACGCTTAAGGTTCGATGATGTTTTAGTATAGTTGAGTTATATGTGTTGGTGACCAAAGGTTGTTCGGAGTCCCGGATGAGATCACGGACGTCACAAGGGTTTACGGAATGGTCCGAAAACGAAGATTGATATATAGGATGGTTTCATTCGGTCACCGGAAAGTTTTCGGGCATTACCGGCAGTGTACCGAGAGTGACTAATGGGTTCCGGATATTCATCGGGAGGGGCCCACCCACCCGGGAGTGAGCCCAATGACCCTTGGGTGGCGCCCCAGCCCTTAGTGGGCTGGTGAGGCCAGCCCAAGAGGGCCATGGCACCACAAGTGGAAAAAACCAAAAGAAAATAAAAAACAAGGAAAGAGGGAGGTGGGAAGGAAGGAGGGGATTCCTTCCCTCAAACCGAATTGGGGTGGGACTCCACCTCCTCCCACTCGGCCGGCGTCCTTGGGGCTCCTTTGAGACCCAAGGCTAGCCCCTCCCCTCCTCCTATATATATATTGGTGGTTTATGGCTTTTTGAGACACAACTTTGCCATGTGCAACTCAAACCTATACCACGTAGTTCTTCCTCTAGATCGGATTTTTGCGGAGCTCGGACGAAGCCCTGCAGGAGTAGATCATCACCACCACCGGCGCACCGTCACGCTTCCGGAGAACTCATCTACTTCTTTGTCTCTCTTGTTGGATCAAGAAGGCCGAGATCGTCATCGAGCTTTACGTGTGCTGAACGCGGAGGTGTCGTCTGTTCGGCGCTAGATCGGAACGGATCGTGGGACAGATCGTGGGACGAAGGTGATTTGAATCACGAAGCTGTACCACTACATCAACAACGTTTCTTAACGCTTCCTGCTTCAAGATCTACAAGGGTATGTGGATCTAATCTCCTCTCGTAGATGGACATCACCATGATAGGTCTTCGTGTGCGTAGGAATTTTTTTGTTTCCCATGCAACGTTCCCCAACATGAATGACCCCGTGAGCCTTAACCACACTCTCCAAAACACATCTCCCCTTAATAAACGTTGTTTGGTTAGGGGAGATCAGTCTATGGCCAATAGGGGCAATTCTATCGGTCATAGCCTTGGAGAAAAAAATTATCGCACAATTAATCAGGCTGACAGGTCCAAATTTTTTCATGTCCTTGGCATTTTGCTCTTTAGGGATAAGAACGACCAAAGCAAAGTTTAATCTATGTAAATCTAGATCCCCTGTCTCAAAATCACTAACCAAGGCCATAAAACCTCCCTTGATCACATCCCATAAGGATTGATAGAACAGGAAAGATAACCCATGAGGGATAGGAGCGCCATTAGCATAACTGCCAAAAATTGCAGTTTTGATCTCCTCCTCCGAGAAGTTTCTCTGAAGGGTATCATTCTCCTCCTCAGTAACCAACTCCTCCTCCTCCCAGAAGGAAGTACCCAAGTTAATGTTATGCTTAGGTTCAAAGCTAAACATCTTCTTATAAAAGGAGGTTGCAACTTCCAACATCTCCTCGGTAGTCTGAACCGGACCATCGTCACCATTCATCACAGAGAGGTGATTTTTCCGGTGTCTATGGTTAGCCATAGCATGAAAATATGCATTATTATTATCCCCATCAATAATATTACGGTCTCTAGATCTTTGCCACAAGGCGGTTTCTTCCTGTTTCCAAATAAAATCGAGTTCAGATTTAATCTCTTTCAATCTACATCTATCCTTCGCATTTAATTGGTTATTCTCTGAGAAAACATCTAATATATCATATTCGAGCATAAGCTCTCTCTTCTTTTTCTTAATGCTAGCTTCCAGATTAATATTCCAGCCTTTAATTTTTTTCCGAATGAATCTAATTTTGTTCATCCATCTATCCATGGCATTATCCCCTTGGACTGAGGTATTCCAAGTTCTAACCACCAATTCTTTAAAGGGATTTTTATTTCTGTGCCCCTCGTTCGTTAGTTCTACTCATTCATCCCTACGCTCTTAAATTTTGCTCACTTTTCCCCACTCCCTTGCTCGAAACCCTAGAACAGGTTAGAACGGACGTTGTCGTCGGGTCAGTGCTTTGACCGTTAACTCTGACGAGTGGGGCTGCGTAGGGCGCATGCAACCGACCGCTGTCGTGGGGTAGCATGTGTCGATGGGGGCAGTCGATGGGACATGCCCGAAACGTCCCATCGTATAAAGAGGGGGAACCACCTCCCAGCGCATCGCCCCTGCCATTTCCCCTTCCCCTCCCTGCCGCATCATCTTCCTCTCCCCAACCGACATCATCTCGCTCTCCTCCAACTGTCGTCTTGTTGTCTCCCACCGCATCCTCTTCCTCACCTTCATCGCCTCCATCTATCCGATGGAGGATGCTCATGGCGACACCGGCGCAACGGCCAGAGATGTAGTGGAGTTGCAGGGCGCGGTGACCGTGGATGAAGTGAAGGATGTTGGTGGCGTCCATGGCGGTGCGGGGAAACTCGCAACTGCTGCGGATGTGGAGAAGGAGGTGGCGGTCTCCGCCTCAGTGCTGCCGGAGCAGAAGGTGACGGAGTCGAGCGACGCAGTCCATCCCGATACCCACAATGCGCAACCTGGCGAGGAGCAAGAGGTATTTGCACTTGCTTGTTAGTTGCAATATTTAGGGTATTAGCTTGTAGAGTTAGTTGCATTGGTTAGATTGTGATTCATACGGTAGTACAGATGGTTAGAGTAGTTTGTTTGACGGATGGGCCGGGGTTTTCTATATGAGGGGATGGGGGTTTTTTCGTTTCAAAAATGCTAGATAGATCTGTATGAGAGATAGGGATCTCTGTGCTTCAATGCTACACATATGTATGCTTATTAGATTTGTTTTTAATGCTACACAAATTGGGTTTTTTAATGCTACAGACATGTATGCTTATTAGATTGGGTCCCTATCAGATTTGTTTTTGAATGCTACGCATATTGGGGTTTTGAATGTCATATGCCCAAATGGTATCCATTGATTAAGAAGTTATTTGATTCATTAATATATAAATTTGTCCACAATATGTAATTATATTAGCTCTGTTGTTCAATGTGTGTGCATGACAATGGAAAATGCAAATAACCCTAGTATATTAGCCCTATGATCAATGTGTCATGTGTGCATCTCTAAATTTTCAATTGGCTTCTGTATTTACTAGTGATGGATTTAATTGTATATTCAGGAGGATGATGGATGGGGGGAAAGAGGAAGCTGGCCTTTACTGGGTTCGACCCGTACGATGGAGGGTATAGTGACGACGAAGAATATGAGGTAAGCCTACTTGAAATTTAGATTGTTCATTTAGTTCCTTCGACATGGTGTATATGAATCTATAATGTATTAATGCAATTCATTCATGTGTGCAGTATGATTCTGGAGAAGATGTGTACAAGGGCAACTTCAAGTCCTTCAAAGCGAAGGAGGTGGAGAAGATCAAGGACAATGGAGTTTCTTCCTTCTTCAACCGCAAGATCAAGAAGTGGCGCTGCCCCTACTGCACCACCAAGCCAAAGCCAAAGGATGGCCGCTTCGATCACCTTGTGTCTCATGCAGAGGATGTAGCGAATCGCGGGGAGGACTACATGATCAGGGGGCATCATGCTGCCCCTCGCGAAGGCACTGACTCCGGTGTGATGTGATGATGTGATGAACTGAATGTGGCAGCATGTTTTATCTTTATCTTTTGCGTTACTTTTCGTAAACTGGATGTGGCTGTTTATGATGTGATAAACTGAATCTATGGTAGTAATGTATTAGGATACTCAATGTATTATGGGAACCCATGTATTATGCTATATATATTTTTCTGTCCTTAAATTTGCGTGTGGTGTATGGTTACTTCTGTTTCGATATTTTTTGAATTAATATTCATATTTTTAAATTTTCTTTTGAAAAATATGCTTTAATATAAAAACTATTAAAAACACGTTTAAAATATGGAAATGTAAAACTAAGTTCAGATCCTTCCTATTCACTTTGAAATAAAGCTTTTGTGGTTTTTTATTTTTTTTTAAAACAGAAGGTAACCCTAGATGTTGTGTCCTTCAATTTATGTGAAGGTTTTCTCATGAAAATGACCATAATGTTGTGTCCTTAAATTTGCTTGTGGTGTATGGTTACTTCTGTTTAGATGATGTGAGCTATGAGTTTAGGTGTTGCAATGATCACACATGCTGTTTCAGTGTTGCTTCACTGATTAGACATGTTGCAAAAAAACCTTGGCAACTATCTAGGGTAACTATCTATGTTTGTATAGGAGATCATGTGTGCAAAATTTGAGGTGATTTAGAGGATGTCAAAGAAATTTCAATTTGAGAAATGTGCTCCAAATGAGCTCCCACGCAAGGATAAACAACCCAGTTTTTAATCAAGTTTTTCTGGACCTACTCTAAATGAGCTAAATATTTTTTATTAACACCTATTCAATCTATATAGTGTAGATTCGAAGTCTCACTATTGTTTGAATTAATCTTCATATTTTTACATTTTCTTTTAAAAAATATGCTTTAATATAAAAACTATTAAAAAACATGTTTAAAATATGAAAATATAAAACTAAGTTCAGATCCTTCTTATTCACTCTCAAATATAGCTTTGGTGATTTTTTTTGATTTTTTTTTAATTTTTCAAAAACAGAAGGTAACCCTACCTCATCTCCTTGAACTCTATGAAATCTTGTAGGTGATAGCTCATATGTGTGAAGGTTTTCTCATGAAAATGACCATAGACCAAGTTTATGATTTTTGGTTGGTAACATGTCACATAACACAACATTGTGCGCATGTTTCATATTTTTTTGATTTTTCTTTGAATTAATGGTTCTCATTTGACCTCGATCGTGTCAGCTAGGTTTTTTTTTCATGAAAATGACCATAGACCAAGTTTAGTATTTTTCCTCGTTAGTGTGTCTTACAAAACAACGAACGGCGAAGGTTTCATATTTTTCAATTTTTTTTAAAATTAGTTATGCTCACTCAAAGCTTTCATAACCCCGTTGACCAGCTCAAAACCCCTCTAAACCCCGCGGGGTTTCGCCTAACCCTAGCTCCCAACGTCAACCGTCCGATCACACCCTGGCGCCAAGCGACAACCCTCGGATGTGGTCTTCTAGAAGGAATTCGGTGGGACGGCTGCGTGCAGGCTCCGGGCCGTTGGATCACAAGGACGGCTCCGCATCGTTGGATCGTGGGGCGATCCGCGAGAGGCGATCCCGTTGGTTGTGCTCGGCTGCTCGCCCACCACTGACTCCGCATCGGGGTTTTTTTTGCATCGTTTTTTCGCATCGTTTGTTTGCACCGTTTTTTGCGTCGTTTTTTTGCATCATTTTTTGCTCGTTTTTTGCATCATTTTTTGCGTCGTTTTTTTGCATCGTTTTTTGCATCGTGTGTGAACGTGTTGGCTCTTTCACATTTGACCACAGTTTTCCACATGTGTACATTTGATCACAGTCCACTCATCAAACCAACCACAGTTTTCCAGGCGTGTACACTCCTGATGCCGCGGCGGATGTGAAAATGAGGCGGTTTAGGGTTTAGGTTACAATGGCTATTTAAGCCGGTTGGACACTCCCCTCCCCCAGCCGTAGCTCTTCGCCTGCTCTGTTTTCCCACCGGTCCGAGCACTCCTCTCTCCCAGCCCATCAGCCATGCCACCATGCGGCCAGTACTACACGATCGAAGAACGTCTCTACCTCCTTCGGCGGGCCCAATTCCGGAGGGAAGCGGGGCTACCTCTAGAGGATTTTGGGGAGCTGGAGGAGGAGGCGCCGGAGGAGGAGGCATCGCCGGAGGAGGAGCCGGAGGTGGAGGCACCGCCGCAGGAGCCGGACATGGAGGCGCCGCTGCCGGTCTACTATGTGTGGCCCGAGCAAGTGGTGATCCTCAACTCCATCCGCTCGGAAGCAGCTGCGCAGGCCCGACGTCAGCAGTAGATGCAGGCAGCGCGGGCGGCGCAGGAGGAGGCACAGGTGGTGGCCCACGAGGACCAGACTCCGGCCATCTCCGACGACAAAGACGCATAGTGCACTAGGCAGTACGTAGGATATATATCGTAGGTTTCCTTATATTGTATGCTTTCGTTATTATGCTCCCTGATCTATGTTTGTTGATGCTTCAAAATGCTGATGCTTCAAAAAATATATTACATGCTTTTTATTGATGCTTCAAAGCCCTAAACCCTCAAATACCTAAAACCTAGCTCGATCAGTGGCAGCGACTGTCGCTGCGTCCGTGACGGCGCGCATGCAGGCAACCTAGCTCGATCACATGGCATGCACAGCAGGCTTCGCCGCTTCGGTATCATGGCGGCGCATGTCGATCGGTATGCCCTAGAGTTTAATTGCCATGCTGAATTGATGCTGCGGTGGTAAAATGCTGAGACGGTGTGAACTGTGAATCGATCGAGGAGGCGACAGACGCTGCGTCCCGTGGTGGCTCACAGGAAGGCTGCATCCGTGGCGGGGCGCATCGACGCATGCTGGCAGGCAGGCAGGCAGGCGGTTCATGTCGCGCATGCATAGCTTAGCTTTAATTGCCACGTTGAATAGATGCGAGTGGATCGGGGAGACAAGCGTGTGACATGAGACGAACCAGCAGCAGCGACCGTCCCTGCGTCCGTGGCGGCTAGCATGCAGAAAGAGGTTGGTTAGCGTACGTGGCGGCGGGCATCAGCGCATGGAGGCAGGCTAGCTACATGCATGCATAGCAGGCTCATGTCGTTACGGCGCGCATAGGGTGCAGCTGCGACCGATGGAGGCAGGTGCATGCATAGCAGGCTCATGTCGTTAGAGCGCGCGCAGGGCCCAACAATCTAACCACGGCCCAACGGGCTAACCGCGGCACCATCCGTCGCGACCCCACTCATCAGGTCCAACGGGGGACATAGTCAGCATGGCCCCACTCATTAGAGTTAACGGTCAAAGCACTGACCCGACGACATCCATCGTTTGTGACCAGTTCTGAGGGTTTCGGCCAAGGGAGTGGGGAAAAGTGAGCAAAAGTTAAGAGCATGGGGATGAATGAGTAGAGCTGATGAACGAGGGGCACATAAATAAAAATCCCTTCTTTAAAACCATGTTGGTCAAGGCACCATGAAAGGATCGATATGGTTGACTAGAAGGGGGGTGAATAGGCAACTACCACCTTTTAGCAATTCTTAACAAGTTAGGGTTAGCAACATAAAGGTTCTCTAAAATGACAACAAGGTGATCAACCTATATGATGCTACCAACTACAATCGCTAAAACAAGTAAGAGATAATCTACAATAATAACATACACAATGTAAAGGTTAGAGATAACCACAAGTAGACCCGATGAAGACGAGGATGTGTTACCGAAGTTCCTTCCCTTTGACAGAAAGAATGTCTCCGTTGGAGCGGTGTGGAGGCACAATGCTCCCCAATAAGCCACTAGGGCGACCGTATTCTCCTCATGTCCTCACACAATGCAAGGTGCCGTGATTCCATTATAGGTGCTCTTGAAGGCGGCGACCGAACCTTTACAACCAAGGTTGGGGCTAACTCCACACAAAGCTTGGAGGCTCCCAACAAGACCACGGAGCTTCACCACAATGGAATGTGGCTCCGAGGTGACCTCAACCATCTAGGGTGCTCAAACACCCAAGAGTAACAAGATCCACAAGGGATTTGTGGGGGGGGGAATCAAATTTCTCTTGGTGGAAGTGTAGATCTAGGACTTCTCCACCAATCCCTAGAAAATCAACAAGTTTGATTGGCTAGGGAGAGAGATCAGGCACTTATGAGCTTAGGGAGCAACAATGGAGTCTTGGAGGGTCAAAGGTAGGGTTCTTGAAGTGGAAGAACCCTTTATATAGTGAGGGAACAGATCCAACCTTTACCCTCACTCTCAGCACGAGCAGGGCGGTACTACCGCTAGCAGCAGCGGTACTACCGTTGCCCCTCCAGTGGTACTACTGCCAGTTCCAGTGATACAACTGCCAGCTCCAGCAGTACTACCGCTAGGACCAGAGCGGTACTATCGCTGGGCCCATGGTAGCGCAAGAGCTACTACCGGGCCTCCACCGCCAAGAAAGTCTTCGCAAAAAGTCCAACGCGGTAGAGCCGCAAGGATGGCGGTACTACAATCTTGGAGCGATACTACCGCTGGCCAGGGGCGGTACTACCGCCAGGCTGGGGCGGTACTACCGCCAGCCCAGCGGTACTACCGCTAGGACCGAGCGGTACTACCGCTCACCTCTAGCGGTACTACCGCCAGAGGCCTTTTTGCAAGATAGAGAGAAAGAACAAAGAGGGAACAAGCTCCATAGTTGCAAGGGAAAAGAGATGTTGATAAAATGTGTGCGTGCGAGATTGATTCCACCCAAACTTTTCCGACACGGATCCCCTCTTAATAGTACGACGTTCCTACGACTCAAAACCACCAAAGAAAATCGTAGACGACACCGTGCTTCTATTCCACGGAGGGGTGCCGAATCGTCTTGTGTCTTTGTCATGTATTATCTGAAATGCTCAATGCACACGATTAGTCCAATGAGGTACTATCATCAATCACCAAAATCACTTAGGCATGAAAATGCCCTAACAATCTCCCCCTTTTTGGTGAATTGATGACAATACCGGATTTGCACAAAAGAAAGTATACTGAATATAACAGCAAACCAAAGTCTATGGTATAGGGATTGGCTCCCCCTGAATAAGTGCATGATTTTAGATAGTGCTATGAATGGTAGTGCACTTAGTCCAAGGAGAGAACTTCCCCTAGAAAACATAAGCGGGTACTCCTTGCAATGACGTGATGTATCATTCGTGAGAGGAAGCAAGGTAAAGCATGTGAGCATGAAGAAAATTTAAAAGAGATAATGTAGGGCATATGACTCACACCATATGACTAAAGCAAAGTCTCACAATTAAAACAAAGTCTCACAACACACTCATGAAAGGTAGAAAACACGATAAGACCAACCAAGTTCAAAGCATAGAAAGACTCAGAAAAAAGATAAAGCAAGCAAATCCAAATCCCTACACTCTCTCCCCCTTTGGCATCAAGACACCAAAAAGGGACAGAGAGGACACTTAGGACACAGGTGGTCACTCAAGCAGCCGCATCAGACTCGTCTGTAGCATCTGCATCCTCCTCATCCTCCTCCTCCTTAGCATCCTCGTCAGAAACCTCCTCCTCAATACCGGACCCATCCCACTGGTAGCCTTGAGCCTTCATCCAGTCAGTCTCCGGAGTGATGATGTCCTTAGAGCCACTCGAGATCTCCACATCAAGGGTCCTCAAGACACGCTTGTGCCTCTGACAGTTCTCCTTCTGGGCCACATGAGACTGATACTGTCCCTTGGCCTGCATGCAGAAGAGGGTCTTCATCTGATCTTTCAGCTTCACAGCCCAAGATAGCATAGGAGAGGAGCGGGTATGCGACGCAGGGCCTCCTCCAGCAGCAGCAGTCTCTATGTCAGTCTGCATGGGCTGAAAAGACGTTGAGGTGTTGGCCCATTTCTCTCTCTGACGCAGCTTGATAGGATCATGGGTGATATAGTCAGCTTCAACAGAGAGAGGTATATCTGGATAGGATTCTGCCCACTTCTTCTGGATAAAATAGAATAGGTAAGGCCCATAGATGGGAACCCTACGGTGCAGGATGCAATTCTTGAGCTCATTGAACATCACATCAGATATGTCGAGATGCCCGGTGTCCTTCGTCCTTGCCTCCTCACACATCAGAAGCAAATCCACCAGATAGGAGTGAACCTCGTCCTTGTTGCCAATACGAGGAAACAACGTGTTGCGGAAGATCCGGTGCATAATATCCAGGTGCGGGGGGAGCACATTCTTCCTCACATAGAGATGTTGCAGCCTGTTCTTGGGGGTGGGGCCAGGTTGGTTATGAGGACGCAATCCAACAGCAGTCTGCGGCCCCTTGTCTTCTACCTTCGGGAGCTGCATGAACTCAACCCATGTTCCAGTCAATTTCTGACCACACGTCATCCAAGTCATAGAGCGATGTTTGTGAGAGTGGAAGTGAACAGTAACATAGAACTAGGCCACAAGCTCTGGATCGAAGTCATTATGGAAGGTGATGATGTCCTCAATGCCAAGTTGCTGAATCAATTTGAGGGCCTCGCCAAAGTACTCAGGATTCCGCTGAAGGTGAGGGAGGTCAATCCACTGCACTGGGACATAAGCCTTCTTGAAGTCCAGAATCACGTCCCGACAAATCATTGCTTGTTGCCTTGAGCAAAACATATCACGGCTTTTGAGGTGAGCTCTTTCATGGACATAAGGGTCGCGGCCGCGGAGTGCCAGAAACTCTTTAGGAGGCATAGTGCAGAGGTTGAGGTTGGCCTCCTTGGACTTTGAGGCAGTCTTCTTGAATGGGCGCTTTGGGTTGAGATTGGAAGTTGCGGAACCTTCTGGAGCTTCGGTAGTGCGGTACCGCTTTGACGTTGCCTCACGCACAGGGTTCGAGCGACGAGAACCACCACCCGTGACACACAAGACACACACACAGAAAGAGCGACAAAAGGAGTCATGGCAACATTTAAAACACAAAAGGAAACACAAGTTGCCACAAGAAATCAAAACAAAGTGCTGAGGGGCGGTAGTACCGCTCGCCCTGGCGGTAGTACCGCTGGGGTCATAATGGTAGTACCGCCAGGATGGCGGTAGTACCGCTCGGGGGTGGACTTGCAGATCTAGACCGACAAAAAAGCAGGGAAAATATCTAGATTTATTTAGAGATCCATATCTAGCATATAAAATTTTGACAAGAATCAGAGGATCTTTAAAGCATGTGGAACTCTAGGTTATCTAGATGGAGACAAATCTAGTCAATGGGATCCAGATCTAAACCAAATCCAAAGAGGCTTGTCACAAGAACTATCAGATTCAAAACATGGAGAATACTAGGGCATGTTAGATGAATCCAAGGAAGAACATTAGACCTAAAATCTCCTAAAATTTCTCCTCTGTTCCATCCAAAAACTAAGCATATAGCATATCCATAGATCTAGTACATCAAGCTCCTAACCCTAGAAGCAAAAACACCAACCAAGAGAGGAAGGAGAGGAGCTGTACCGGAATCCATTGCACTTGAAGGAGGAAGGAAGAGGGGAGCAAGCCCTCCAACGAGAAGGAGAGAGAAGGCTCTGCAGAGGGAGATCCGATCGGGGAGATTTCGGAGTAGAGGGAGAGAGCACCACGAAGAAGAAGAAACAAGGGCAAGAATGGCCCCCTCCCTTTATATATAGCCCTTAGGGCATGGGCGGGGCGGTAGTACCGCTGGGATCATAGCGGTAGTACCTGGCGGTAGTACCGCTGGGGTCATAGCGGTAGTACCTGGCGGTAGTACCGCTGGGGTCATAGCGGTAGTACCGCTCCCCTGGCGGTAGTACCGCTCCCCCTTGAGACAGCCCCAAATGATTGAACATAGCCCTAGGATCGGTTGGTCATTGCGGTAGTACCGCTCCCCCTGGCAGTAGTGCCGCTGGGGTCCTGGCGGTAGTACCGTTGGGGTCATAGCGGTAGTACCGCTACCCTGGCGGTAGTACCGCTCCAGAAAAACACATAGAGGCTTAGAACAATGTGAAAAATGTTGTGGGCAACGACTAGTCAGTGTAGAGGAAGAGAAAACACAAGCAAAATATGTTGACTAGTCATTTTCTAACCTTTCTTCAACGAGAGAGAAAGGTGGGCGGTGGCCAGAGCCACCTATGTTTGAGACAAAGGTATGACACCGCGAAGAATTATCCTTGGGTTCATGACCAACGCTCGTCTTTGAAGCACACGTACCATTTAATAATGGTCAAAGTGAAAGACTTGATCGATTTATGCATAATGGGGGGAGGGAAAGTTCATTGAGAGAACAACACTCCCCCTATGTCCATGCCTACACCTAGAGAAAGATATAATGCAGAGTGAGGTGCAAAGTGCCTAGTTTCAATCCACATTACTTGAATCAATGATATTTAGCTCATGCCTTAACTCCCGGAACCTTGCTTCATTTAGGGGCTTAGTGAAAATATCTGCAAGTTGCTCTTCAGTGTTGATGAAGTGAACCTCAATGTCACCACGCTTGATATGCTCACGAATGAAGTGATGGCGAATATCAATGTGCTTGGTCTTGCTATGTTGCACCGGATTGAGGGAAATCTTGATAGCACTTCGATTTTCACATAGAAGAGGCACTTTGTCACAAGTGACACCGTAATCCTTTAAAGTTTGCCTCATCCATAGCAATTATGTACAACAACTCGCGGCTTCCACATACTCAGCTTCGGTGGAAGACAGTGAGACACAATTTTGCTTCTTTGAAGACCAACTTACCAGTGAACGACCAAGAAATTGACATCCTCCAGAAGTTGACTTCCTCTCCACACAGTCTCATGCCCAATCTGAGTCAGAATTGCCCACTAGGTTGAAGTTTGCTCTTTGGGATACCATAGGCCAAAGTTTGGGGTATGAGCCAAATATCGAAAGATTCGCGTAACAACCATATAATGGATTTCTTTTGGTGTAGATTGAAACCGTGCACAAATCCCTACACTCAACATGATATCCGGTCTAGATGCACAAAGGTAAAGAAGGGATCCAATCATGGAGCGATATACCTTTTGATCCACTGCTTTACCAATGGGATCACTGTCAAGTTTGCATCTGGTTGGCATGGGAAACTTGACCGGCTTGACATCCTCTAGCTCGAACCTCTTAAGCATGTCTTGGGTGTACTTGGCTTGTTTGATGAAGGTCCCTTCTAAACCTTGTTTAATCTCGAACCCGAGGAAGAACTTCAACTCACCCATCATCCACATCTCAAATTTCTCGGTCATTAGTGCAACAAATTCTTCATTGAAAGATTCGTTAGGGGAACCAAAAATGATATCATCAACATATAGTTGGCATATGAACAAATCCCCTTTGACCTTCTTGGTAAAAAGAGTGGGATCTATCTTCCCAATTTCAGACCCACGATCTTGTAACAACTCAGTAAGGTACTTATACCACGCATGTGGGGCTTGTTTAAGGCCATAGAGTGCCTTATTAAGTTTGTATACATGATTGGGGAGCTTGGGATGTTCGAATCCCAGGGGTTGTTTGACATAAACCAACTCATTTAAAGGACCATTAAGAAAATCACTTTTTACATCCATTTGTTGTAATTTGAAATTATGACGAGAAGCAAAGGCAAGCAGCATGCGAATAGATTCTAGACGAACAACAGGGGCAAAGGTTTCACCGTAGTCGATACCCTTGACTTGGGAGTAGCCTTGAGCCACCAATCTTTCCTTGTTTCGAACCACAATCCCATTGGCATCTTGCTTGTTTTTGAAGATCCATTTGGTCCCGATGACATTATGTTCCTCCTTTGGTCTTGGCACTAATTTCCAGACTTGATTACGCTCGAAGTTGTTGAGTTCTTCATGCATGGCCATAATCCAATCCTCATCATCGAGCCCTTTGTGTACCTGTTGAGGTTCACCATACGAAACAAACGCGTGATGCTCACAATAATTCGAAATTTGTTGACGAGTGCATACTCCCCTTTTTAAACTACTAAACACGTTCTTCATAAGATGTGACTTGACTCTCAGTTTGTTTGCAATCTTGGTGATACGTCTCCATCGTATCTACTTTTCCAAAATCTTTTGCCCTTGTTTTGGTCTCTAATTTGCATGATTTGAATGGAACAAACCCGGACTGACGCTGTTTTCAACAGAATTGCCATGGCGTTGTTTTTGCGCAGAAATAGAAGTTCTCAGAATGACCTGGAAATCTACGAGGATTTTTTGTGGAATATATAAAAAATACTGGCGCAAGAATGAACTGGAGGGACGGAGCCAGGAGCTCACAATCCCACCAGGCCCGCCCCCTTGTCGGGCCTGGCAGGCTTGTGAGCCCCTCGGGGCTCCGCCGCCTCCAATTCCAGCTCTATATATCCTCCTCCGACCGGGAAAAATCAAGGAGAAGAGTTCATCGCGTTTTATGATACGGAGACGCCGCCACCTCCTATTCTTCCTCTGGAGGGCAGATCTAGAGTCCGTTCTGGGCTCCGGAGAGGGGAGATCGTCGCCATCGTCATCACCAACCATCCTTCATTGCCAATTCCATGATGCTCTTGACCGTTCGTGAGTAATCTCATCGTAGGCTTGCTGGACGGTGATGGGTTGGATGAGATCTATCATGTAATCGAGTTAGTTTGATGGGGATTGATCCCTAGTATCCACTATGTTCTGAGATTGATGTTTCTACTACTTTGTTATGTTTAATGCTTGTCACTAGGGCCCGAGTGCCATGATTTCAGATCTGAACCTATTATGTTCTCGTCAATATATGTGTGTTCTTGATCCTATCTTGCAAGTTTTAGTCACCTACTATGTGTTATGACCCGGCAACCCCGGAGTGACAATAGCTGGAACCACTCCCGAAGATGACCATGATATGAGGAGTTCATGTATTCACTAAGTGTTAATGCGTTGGTCCGGTTCTCTATTAAAAGGAGAACCTTAATATCCCGTAGTTTCCGTTAGGACCCTGCTTCCACGGGAGGGATGGACAATAGATGTCATGCAAGTTCTTTTCCCTAAGCACGTATGACTACATACGGAATACATGCCTACATTACATTGACGAACTGGAGCTAGTTACATATCTCTCCGTGTTATAATTGTTGCATGATGAATACCATCCGGCATAAAAATCCATCATCGATCCAACGCCTACAAGTTTTTCCTACTGGTCATTGCTATGTTATTTTGCCGCTACTGCTGTCACTGCTGCTACTGTTACCACTACTGCTGTCACTGCTGCTACTATTACCACTACTGTTGTCACTGTTGCTACTGTTACCGTTGCTACTGTTGCTATCACACTACTTTGCTATTGATACTTTGCTGCAGACACTAAGTCTTTCAGGTGTGGTTGAATTGACAACTCAACTGCTAATACTCGAGAATATTCTTTGGCTTCCCCTTGTGTCGAATCAACAAATTTGGGTTGAATACTCTACCCTCGAAAACTGTTGCGATCCCCTATACTTGTGGGTTATCAAGACTTTTCTGGCGCCGTTGCCGGGGAGGCATAGCACTATTCTCTGAGTCACTTTGGATTTACGTCTATTGATCACTATGAGGAATCCGAGAGATCCAAAAACTAAAGTCTTGCCCTCAACTACGAGGACAGGTAAGGAACTGCCATCTAGCTCTGCACTTGATTCACCTTTAGTTATGAGTAAGTTTGCGACACCACCACCTGCTAGAAATTTTGATGTGTCGCCTGTGCTTGATGATGCTACTTCTGCTATCCATGATTCTTGTGATGATGATTTGCTTTTTACTGCTTTGCCACTAGGTGCATTCCTAGATGCACAAATTGCTAGAGTTGCTGCTGAATGTGATGATACTTCTGAGACTGTTGAAATTATTGAAGTAGAACCTGCTATTTCACCTGTTAGAACTAGCTCTCCTAGATATGAATTGCCTGATGTACCTGAGGGTTATGTTATGCAGGGAGAGATAGCTGAGGACTTTCTTGCTTGTAAGGATATCTATGATCTTGAGAAATTACTGCGCAAGTGCAAAGAAAAGTCTCTGAATGCTAGAATGAAATACGATCCCAAGTTTGCTACTTCACCTATCTTTGTGACTGATAAGGATTATGAATTCTGTGTCGATCCTGAGTTAATCACTTTGGTCGAATCGGATCCTTTTCATGGTTACGAGTCTGAAATGGTTGTAGCACATCTTACTAAGTTGCACGATATAGCCACCCTATTCATGAGTGAGGAAAAGATCCTCCACTACTATATCCTTAAGCTATTTCCTTTCTCACTAAAGGGTGATGCTAAGACTTGGTTCACTTCTCTTGCTCCTGGTTGTGTGCGTAGTCCCCAGGATATGATCTACTACTTCTTTGAGAAATATTTTCCTGCCCATAAGAAACAAGCTGCCTTGCAGGATATATATAACTTTGTGCAAGTTGAAGAAGAGAGTCTCCCACAAGCTTGGGGGAGGCTTGTCCAGCTGTTGAATGCTTTCCCTGATCACCCTCTTGAGAAGAATGAAATACTTGATATCTTTTATAATGGACTAACCGATGCTTCTAGGGACCACCTAGATAGTTCTGCTAGTTGTGTTTTCAGGGAACAAACTGTGGAACAAGCTGAGATTATATTGAATAATATCTTGTGCAATGAGAATGCTTGGACTACTCCCGAACCACCTCCGAAGCTAACTCTAAAGAAAAGAGGTATTCTATTCCTCAGTCCTGAAGATATGCAAGAAGCTAAGAAATCTATGCAAGAGAAAGGCATTAAAACTGAAGATGTCAAGAATCTACCACCTATCGAAGAAATACATGGTCTTGATAACCCGACACAGGTAGTAGAGGTAAATCCTCTTCTTAGATTTAATGAGAGTGATATTACTTTTGATAAACCTGCTAGCTTATGCTTAGATGAATTTGATAACTTTGTTGACAAACAACAAAGTTTCAATGATTACGTTAGCAGATAATTGGAACAGAATGCTTGTATGCTTAGTCATTTAAGTACTTGTGTGGATAGAAATGTCAATGATCTTAAGCTTTTGAGTAAACATGCCTCTATGGTCACCACTCAAGTAGAACAAGTACTTAAGGCTCAAAATGACTTGCTCAACGAGTTAAATGAAAATTCCGTTAGAGTTGTCACTAGAGGTGGTAGAATGACTCAGGAACCTTTGTATCCCGAGGGCCATCCTAAGAGAATTGAACAAGATTCTCAAGGAGTTAGCACTGATGCACCTAGTCATCCTAGTAATAGGAAGAAAAAGAAAGATGATAGGAACTTGCATGTTAGCCAACCTGCTGCTGTTACACCTGAGAATCCAAATGATATCTCTGTTTCTGATGCCGAAACACAATCTGGTGATGAACATGAGCCTAGTGATAATATCAATAGTGGTGTTCATAATGATGCTCAACCTAGCAATGGTAAGGATGTGGAGATTGAACCTGTTGATCTTGATAACCCACAACCTAAGAATAGGAGATACGATAAGAACGATTTCATTGCTAGGAAGCATGGTAAAGAAAGAGAACCATGGGTTCGGAAACCCATGCCCTTTCCTCCCAAACCATCCAAGAAAAAGGATGATGAGGATTTTGAGCGATTTGTTGAAATGATTAGACCTGTCTTTCTGCAAATGCGTCTGACAGATATGCTCAAAATGTCTCTGTATGCTAAGTACATCAAGGATATTGTGAGCAACAAAAGTAAGATACCCGAGGTTGAGATTTCCACCATGCTTGCCAACTACACCTTCAAGGGTGGAACTCCTAAGAAACTAGGTGATCCCGGAGTGCCCACTATACCTTGCTCCATTAAAGGAAACTACGTTAGAACTGCCGTATGCGATCTTGGAGCCGGTGTTAGTCTTATGCCTCTCTCTCTGTATCGTAGACTTGAATTGGATAAGTTGACACCCACTGAAATCTCCTTGCAAATGGCCGACAAATCAACTGCTTTCCCTATCGGCATTTGCGAGGATGTGCGTGTTGTGGTTGCTAATGTTACTATCTTAACGGACTTTGTTATTCTGGATATTCCCGAGGATGATGCCATGGCGGTCATCCTTGGAAGACCCTTTTTAAACACTGCAGGGGCTGTTATTGATTGCAACAAAGGCAATGTCACTTTCCATGTTAACGGTAATGAGCATACGGTGCACTTTCCGAAGAAACAATATCGAGTATATTGCATCAATGCTATTGAAAAAACTTCATCAATTCTTATTGGGAGCTTCGAATGCCCTATACCTACTGCCAAGATGAAGTATGATTTGCTTGTTGGGGATATGCACATCCCCATTGAGGTAACCTAGTGACTATTCGAAAAATCTCCAATTCTATGCGATTCTAAAAAAGTTTGTCAAGGAGACTTGATCAACCTCATTGACGGATTTCTTTTGATGACCATGAGATGG
This sequence comes from Hordeum vulgare subsp. vulgare, assembly GCF_904849725.1. NCBI lineage: Eukaryota > Viridiplantae > Streptophyta > Magnoliopsida > Poales > Poaceae > Hordeum > Hordeum vulgare. The sequence continues at coordinate 501,636,474 of NC_058523.1, read as the reverse complement.
ATGAATCTAGGAGTCACAACCCTCTATTCCAAACCTTTACCTTCGGTTGCTTAGAAGAAAAATGATAGACTTAGCTTTAGTTTCTCCTGTTTTCTGCTTTTTGTGTCCCGAAAATAAAAATTCTTCAAATGCCCTGAAATTCAAGTATGATTTTTTCTGGATTTTTTGAAAAATTCTGAGACAGGGAGCTAGTCAGGAGGATGCGCCAGTTGGTCACAAGCCCACCAGGTCTGCCCCCCCTGGCCGGGCTTGGCAAGCTTGTGGGGCCCACGTGGCCCCCCTCCACTTATTCCAGCTCCCATCTCCTTCTCCTAGCTCCACAAAAATTCATTCCACAGCTCAAACCCGTGTTCTTGCTCCTCTTGCTGCATTTTTCGATCTCCTTGCGCAAAGCCCCATTCACCGAACTGTTTTGGGGAAATTGTTCCTTGGTATGTGACTCCTCCATTGGCCCAATTAGTTTTTGCTCTAGTGCTTTATTCGTTGCGTATTTTTGCTGCCTTGGTGACCCTGTTCTTGAGCTTTGCATGTTCATTTTAGTTGGTCCCAAGTAGTTTTGATGCGTGATATTGCCTCTAGGCACTTGCAGGAGTAGTTGCTATTAGTTTTGTTGAGCCTCGTTCACTTTTCTCTTGAGTCACTAAAATTTTCAGAAAAAAGGGGAGGATGTTCAGGACAAACTATCATGGCGGTTCCTCAAGAAAAAGGGGTCCCCGTCTCTCGATTCGAGAGCCCGACTCTTGTCAGCCGAGGAACGCACATGTACAACCATGTGAATGGCCTTCAGATGAATTCATTATTGATGTAGGTTTCAAAGACGAGTTTGATACATTTGTTCACAACGCCGGGCTCGAAGAATTCATCTCCAACAAATGCAAACAGTATACTATGCTCACTGCCTCTTGTTCGTAGATTCAGATTTTCAGTTAGTCGTGACTCATCTATACCGTTTGATCTTTATGACAAATTGTATACCATGGATTTAGAGGATTTTAATAGGATTTGCAAGATACCTGATTGGGGTAGTCCCAATGATCCTCCTAAGTCTCCGGTTAGAGATTTCTTTTCTAGTATAACTGTTGGAGAAACTAGAGATATTACGGAGGCTACCTTGGGGAGCATTCAATTCCCCGCCTTACATTATTTTGCCCTCTTCATAGGTAGATGCATTAACGGCAAGATTGATCATTGTCACCTCTGCGCACCTGACCTTAGTATTCTTAAGAGCGCAGTAACGGGTGATAGAAGTTTCAACATGGGAGCTATAATCGCGAGGAGGCTAAATAATAATGCTAATGAAGGGGATTTCTTTGGTGGGATCTATGCCACTCGCATAGCAAATTTTCTTGGAGTACCCATCCGCGAAGGAGATCCCCCACTCCATACAACTTTCCTTGATCGCACCACTATGACACGCTATCAGTTCCTTGAGAGGGATAATGAATCCCTCCTATACCGGTTAATATTTAACCGACAGCGTGTTTTCCATATTACCCTTCCTGCTCCTGCCTTCTTTGACTTTCAGGTAAAATGGAGATATTACATAACCAGAGGGGAGGCAGAGGAGTATGAGAGGGAGGCGAAGGCTGCTCGCCTCCGTGAGGCAGCCATTCAGGCGGTAGCTACCGTGATCCCGTACAACCCCCATCATGATTTTGGATATCGCCCGGACCAGCCGTGGGAGTAAACCAATTTAGGCCAAAATCCTAAGCTTGGGGGAGTACGTGTTTCCCACTGACTTTATAATCATGCTCACACTTTCACTTTGTTAGTCGGTGTTCACACCTTGCCATTGTATCATCTGTGCTAGTTTATTTCTTTTTCTCGCTTTCTTCTCGTGTGTTGTTTAGACTGAGAAAAACAAAAAAATAGTTGTAAGTTTGCTTTTCTGCTTGCTTAGTAGTGTTTTAAAAAGAAAACCCAAAAAGATTTTCCTTTATTCTTTTGCTTGTTGGGAGCTTTCCCGTGTAAATAGTTTTCTTTTTCTTTAGGTCAAGGTAGAAGACCAGGGTTAAAATGTTTAGTGGCTCTTGCATGCATATCTGTTTATCTGTTAAAGAGCCATATTACTTTGTCTTCTCCTCTGTGTTTGCCTACATATTCTAGCGTAGTCCAATGCATGAGCACTCGTATTATGATTCACATCATTCGGTCGTGCAAGTGAAAGGCAATAATGACGATATATGATGAAGTGGTTGAGCCTGGAAAAGCTGGTACGAACTCGATCTATTTTGTTTTTGTAAATATGACTAGCTCTTCGTTCCTAATTCAGCTTTGTTATGATAGAAACATGTTTGCAATGACAACTTAGAGATCATAGTTTTCGATGCCATGCTTAATTAGCTAGGAGCTTATAATGGTTTGTCTTGGATACCAACATGAATTTCAGTATGATTATGATGTAGTATGATAGGATGGTATCCTCCTTTGAATGATTCAAGTGGCTTGACTTGGCACATGTTCACGCATGTAGTTGAAACAAAATTGACATAGCCTCTATGATATTCATGTTCATGGTGATTTATATCCTACTCATGCTTGCACTCAATGTTGGTTAATTTCAATGCATATTGATGACTGTTGTCGCTCTCTAGTTGGTCGCTTCCCAGTCTTTTGCTAGCCTTCACTTGTACTAAGCGGGAATACTGCTTGTGCATCCACTTCCATAAACCCAAAGTTGTTCCATATGAGTCCACCATACCTACCTATACGCGGTATCTACCTGTCGTTCCAAGTAAATTTGCATGTGCCACTCTCTAAATCTTGAAGTAATAATCTGTTTTGTATGCCCGAACCGCTCATGTGGTGACAAGGGGCGATCAATACCTTCCATGCTAAGCGTGTTATCCTCGATATGTGTTTATTCACTATCACTCACGAGAAAGGGGTCGGTAATTGGAATGCCCAGTTCCATGCTCAAATCGAAAAGATAATTGCAAACAAAACTCCCCCTGGATTGTTGTTGGTATGTACGACACCCGATGATTCGGCTAGCCGTGGAGTGTGATTGACCGGTGGTGGGGGAGTCAAAACTTTACTTCTTTGTTTGGGAACCGCCTATAGTATGTGTAGCATGGAAGATGGTGAAAACTCTTGGTCATCGCGTTGACAATGAGAGCATACCACTCAAAATTATTTATCTCTGTTTTAAAAGTTTGAGCTATGGCAACTCTGCAAATCAATGCTTCCCTCTGCGAAGGGCCTATCTATTTACGTTTCCGTTGAGTCATCCTCTTCTTATAAAAGGCACCAATTAGAGATCACCTCTGTCATTTTCATGCTTTTCTATTAATTGATATTGAGTATGACTGTGACTGGATCTTCATTGCCATGAATTACAATGTTCAGTCAGCCCTTGGTCTTTGAAGGTGCTCTGCGTTTATGTTTTGCGGTCTCAGAAAGAGCTAGCGAGGCATCACCTGTTTGTAATTCTTCATGATTGTTTTGATTGAAGTGTTCACGTTTGAAACTTATTATTATTGCTTGCTAGTTGATTATGCCATTGATATGAGTACTTCATGAGACCTATATGTCATTGCTTACGTGGTTAGCTTATGATCTTGCTGAAAATCTGAATATGAGTTAGACATAATTACAACAACAAGATCAAACAGAGTTCATAATTTTTTTTATTTTATCTCTTTCAGTTTGTCAACTGAATTGCTTGAGGACAAGCAAGGCTTTAAGCTTGGGGGAGTTGATACGTCTCCATCGTATCTACTTTTCCAAACTCTTTTGCCCTTGTTTTGATCTCTAATTTGCATGATTTGAATGGAACTAACCTAGACTGACGCTGTTTTCAGCAGAATTGCCATGGTGTTGTTTTTGCGCACAAATAAAAGTTCTCGGAATGACCTGGAAATCTACGAGGATTTTTTGTGGAATATATAAAAAATATTGGCGCAAGAATCAACAGCAGGGCGGAGCCAGAAGCTCACAAGCCCCCCAGGCCCGCCCCCCCTGGCCGGGCCTGGCAGGCTTGTGAACCCCTCGGGGCTCCGCCGCCTCCAATTCCAGCTCTATACATCCTCCTTCGACCGAAAAAAAATCAAGGAGAAGAGTTCATCGCGTTTTACGATACGGAGGTGCCGCCACCACCTGTTCTTCCTCTAGAGGGCGGATCTGGAGTCCGTTCTGGGCTCCGGAGAGGGGAGATCGTCGCCATCGTCATCACCAACCATCCTTCATCGCCAATTCCATGATGCTCTTCACCGTTCGTGAGTAATCTCATCGTAGGCTTGCTGGACGGTGATGGGTTGGATGAGATCTATCATGTAATTGAGTTAGTTTTGATGGGGATTGATCCCTAGTATCCACTGTGTTCTGAGATTGATGTTGCTACTACTTTGCTATGCTTAATGCTTGTCACTAGGGCCCGAGTGCCATGATTTCAGATCTGAACCTATTATGTTCTCGTTAATATATGTGTGTTCTTGATCCTATCTTGCAAGTTGTAGTCACCTGCTATGTGTTATGACCCGGCAACCCCGGAGTGATAATAGCCGGAACCACTCCCAGAGATGACCATAGTATGAGGAGTTCATGTATTCACTATGTGTTAATGCTTTGTTCCGGTTCTCTATTAAAAGGAGAACCTTAGTATCCCTTAGTTTCCATTAGGACCCCGCTGCCACGGGAGGGATGAACAATATATGGCATGCAAGTTCTTTTCTATAAGCACGTATGACTATATACAGAATGCATGCCTACATTACTTTGACGAACTGGAGCTAGTTACATATCTCTCCATGTTATAACTGTTGCATGATGAATGTCATCCGGCATAATTATCCATCACCAATCCAATGCGTATGAGTCTTTTCCTACTCGTCCTTGCAACGTTACTTTGCCGCTACTGCTGTCACTTCTGCTACTGTTACCAATACTGTTGTCACTGCTGCTACTGTTACCACTACTGTTGTCACTTCTGCTACTGTTATTGTTGCTACTGTTGCTATCACACTACTTTGCTACTGATACTTTGCTGCAGACACTAAGTATTTCATGTGTGGTTGAATTGACAACTCAACTGCTAATACTCGAGAATATTCTTTGGCTTCCCCTTGTGTCGAATCAACAAATTTGGGTTGAATACTCTATCCTCAAATACTGTTGCGATCCCCTATACTTGTGGGTTATCACTTGGCTGCGCGACGCTCCAAGAGTTCTGCACTTGATAACTGGGGAGCATCAACTTGATTACTTTGCTTGGCCTTGCGTTTTGATCCTCCCTTGGCACCGATACCCCTCTTAGGTTCTGCATAAGGAAATTGAGAAACAACATCCTGATCAACTTGATTTTCGACTTGAGCGGGCTCACTAGTTTGTTCTTGATCTTGTGGTTGCTCTTGATCTTGATCTTGTGCCTGCATTTGATCTAGATCTTGTAGCTGCACTTGATCTTGATCTTGAGAAGATTCGGAACCTTGTGTAAGCACTTGAACATCATGTGGTACTTCGCCATCTTTGAGCGATTGATCTTGTCCTAGAACCTGTTCAGCTGGTTGAGGGTTTTCTCTTTGTTCATCGGAAGCGTGTGGGGCTTGCGAGGGTGATGGCTCCACTTGAGTAGAGCATTGTCCTTCTCCTTCGGCCACAAGGGGTTCCTCAATGGGGAGTATTTGACCAATCCCCATTCTTCTTATGGCTTGGGGAGGAATTTCATCACCTACATCATAGAGACCACTTTGCTCCACTTGGGAGCCATTATTTTCATCAAACTCCACATTACACGTTTCCTCAATGAGCCCGGTGGACTTGTGGAGGACACGGTAAGCATGAGAGTTTGTAGCATAACCAACAAAGATGCCCTCTTGAGCTCTAGAATCAAATTTAGCTAAACGTGCACCTTTCTTGAGAATGAAACACTTACACCCGAATACCCGAATGCACTTAAGATTGGGTTTGTTTCCGGTGATAATCTCATATGGGGTCTTGTTAAAGCCTTTGCGGATATAGAGCCGATTGGATGCGTGACATGCTGTGTTGATGGCTTCGGCCCAAAAGTTATACGGAGATTTGAATTCCGCCATCATTGTTCCTGCCGCGCCCATCAATGTCCGGTTCTTCCTTTCCGCCACACCATTTTGTTGAGGGGTGTATGGTGCTGAATATTGATGTTTGATTCCCTCATCACTGAGAAACTCATCCAAGGTGTAGTTCTTGAACTCGGTGCCGTTGTCACTTCTAATCATCAAAATCTTTGCTTCATGTTGTCGTTGAGCTTCATTAGCAAAGTTAATGACGGTTTGTTGAGTCTCACTCTTCCTCTTGAAGAAATATATGTTGGGTAACGTAGCATAAATTCAAAAAAGTTCCTACGCATATTCAGATCTTCCTATGGAGAGACCACCAACGAGAGAGGGGTGAGTGCATCTTCATACCTTTGAAGATCGCTAAGCGGAAGCGTTGCTAGAATGCGGTTGATGGAGTCGTACTCACGGCGATTCAGATCGCGATGTGATTCCAATCTAGTGTCGAACCACGGCACCTCCGCGTTCAACACACGTGCAGCCCGGTGACGTCTCCCGCACCTTGATCCAGCAAGGAGGAGGGAGAGGTTGGGGAAGATCTCCGACAGCACGACGGCGTGGTGTCGATGGAGAGACGAGGTCTCCTGGCAGGGCTTCGCCAAGCACCGTGGGAGAGGAGGACGAAGGGGGGCAGGGCTGCGCCGAGGGAGAGGGAAAACCATGTGTCAAACAGCCCCAAAACCCCCACTATATATAGGAGGAGGGGAGGGGGGGTGCGACCCCTAGGGTTCCCACCCTAGGTGGTGCGGCAGCCCCCAGATGGGAGGTGCGGCGGCCAGGGCAGGGGGAGGGGGTGGCGCACCCCTAGGTGGGCCTTAGGCCCACTAGCGCCTAGGGTTTCCCCCCCTCTCCACCTCCAGCGCCTTGGGCCTCCTTGTGGGAGGCGCACCAGCCCACTTTGGGCTGGTTGCCCTCCCTCTTTTGGCCCATGCTACCTCTTGGGGCTGGTGGCCCCTCCCGATGGACCCCCGGGACCATTTCCGGTGGTCCCGGTGGTCCCGGTACATTACCGGTGACGCCCGAAACATTTACGGTGTCCAAAACCATCCATCCTATATATCAATCTTTACCTCTGGACCATTCCAGAGCTCCTCGTGACGTCTGGGATCTCATCAGGGACTCCGAAAAACTTTTGGTAACCTCGTATAACAATTCCCTACAACCCTAGCGTCATCGAACCTTAAGTGTGTAGACCCTACGGGTTCGGGAGACAGGCAGACATGACCGAGACACCTCTCCGGTCAATAACCATCAGCGGGGTCTGGATACCCATGGTGGCTCCCACTTGCTCCACGATGATCTCATCGGATGAACCACGATGTCAAGGATTCAATCAATCTCGTATACAATTTCCTTTGTCTGTCGGTATAGAACTTGCCCGGGATTTGATCGTCGGTATACATATACCCTGTTCAATCTCGTTACCGGTAAGTATCTTTACTCGTTCCGTAGCACGTCATTGTGTGACTAACTTCTTAGTCGCATTGAGCTCATGATGATGTTCTACCGAGTGGGCCCAGAGATACCTCTCCGTCACGCGGAGTGACAAATCCCGATCTCGATTCGTACCAACCCAACAGACAGTTTCAGAGGTACCCGTAGTGCACCTTTATAGTCACCCAGTTACGTTGTAACGTTTGATACACCCAGAGCACTCCTACGGTATCCGGGAGTTGCACAATCTCACGGTCGAAGGAAAAGACACTTGAAATTAGAAAAGCTTTAGCATACGAACAATACGATCTAGTGCTATGCTTAGGATTAGGTCTTGTCCATCACATCATTCCCCCAATGATGTGATCCCATTATCAATGACATCTCATGCCCATGATCAGGAAACTATGATCATCTATTGATCAACGAGCTAGACAACTAGAGGCTTGCTAGGGACACATTGTGATCTATTTATTCACACATGTATTAGTGTTTCCTGTTAATACAATTATAGGATGAACAATAGACGATTATCATGAACAAGGAAATATGATAATAACCATTTTATTAATGCCTCTAGGGCATATTTCCAACAGTCTCCCACTTGCACTAGAATCAATAATCTAGTTCATTGTGATGTATCGAACACCCATAGCATTATGGTGTTGATCATGTTTTGCTCGAGGAAGAGGTTTAGTCAACGGGTCTGCGACATTCAGATCCGTATGTACTTTACAAATCTCTATTACTCCACTCTGGACATGGTCCTGGATGGAGTTGTAGCGGCGATTGATGTGCTTCGTCTTCCGGTGAAACCTGGGCTCCTTGGCTATGGCAATGGCCCCAGTGTTATCACAGAAGAGTGTCATTGGACCCGACGCGCTTGGAACCACTCCAAGGTCGGTGATGAGCTCCTTCATACAAATTCCTTCATGAGCTGCTTCTGAAGCAGCTACGTACTCCGCTTCACATGTAGATGCTGCCACGACTTCTTGCTTGCTGCTGCACCAGCTCACTGCCCCGCCATTCAAAACATATATGTATCCGGTCTGTGACTTAGAGTCATACGGATCTGTGTCGAAGCTAGCGTCGACGTAACCCTTTACGACGAGCTCTTCGTCACCTCCATAAACGAGAAACATCTCCTTAGTCCTCTTCAGGTACTTAAGGATATTCTTGACCGCTGTCCAGTGTTCCATACCGGGATCACTTTGGTACCTCCCTACCAAACTTATGGCAAGGTTTATATCAGGTCAGGTACACAGCATGGCATACATTAGAGAGCCTACGGCTGAATCGTAGGGGACAATACTCATCCTCTGTCTATCTGCTGCTGTCGTGGGTATAAGCCTGACAGTAGATGTGTAGGGTACGAAAAGGATGGGCAGAGTCCTAGCTACAGCGAGAATGTATGAGTTCATGCCCCTCTGCGGTGGAGGTAATAGCCCTACGTCTTAGTGCTCAGGGAGCTTGTTGTCGAGTGGAAATATGGAATACAATGAGTTGCTAACGCCTCTACCAGTGGGGGAGGGTGGCTTATATAGAGTGCGCTGCCCTCCACAACGGTTCCGGTACAGGGGTGGAGTAGTGGGGATTGAATGTGTACGTTACAGGTAATGTACGCCCTAAATGCTAATAAATGCACCTGGAAACGTACGACCGTTTCCCTCCAGGGGGGTTACGATGTACCGAGTGGTATCCAGTCGGTTAGCTTGATATCCTCCGAATGTTAATCTCCGACTGGATGGTCGAGGACCTGTTACCGACTAGATGATGGGACTCCTTAATTCAGTCGAAACTTACTAAGGGCCTTGTCCTTTGTGAGGGGTAGTCCTTGGGTAGGACCTACATGACAGGCCTATGACCCTACCCTAGGACTATAACCCCATCATTAGTCCCCGAATGGATTGGGGTTGAAACGACGAAGCGATGCTTGAAGTTTGGATCCGACTGGAGCGGACTTGGCTTGGGCGTTGCTTGCCTCAATCCATTTTATCTTTTCTGACCAATGATCCGAGTGGAAGTACTCGCGAAATAGACTGTCGGAAGCCGAGTGCTTCTGCGGCATCTTTTGACGCGACCGGTCAACTGACAGCGGCGGATTTTCCGGGATCTCAATTTTCGGGTTCCGCACGCTCAACGGGGATGACGCCATCACGCTCAAGTAGCGCCTGACGCCTCGATTCTCGCACCTTCAACCTCTCCACTAATATCGCCGCGGTAGGTCGGGGGATAAGGTTTCAGGCCCACCTGCCAGCGACCCAGTCGGAGCCCTACTTAAATCTCGGCGGCGAGAGTTCTTCGTTACGCTCGCGGAATCTCTTGCCTTCGCCTGCTCCGTCTCTCTCACCACCTCCAGTGCCTCTACACTCCTACCTCCTCCTTTCTCCCGCGGGTTCGCCGTTTCCGCCATGACCAAGGGTCAGACCAAGAAGATGGAGGCGAGGAAGAAGAAGGGGAAGGCGGCGGCTCCTGCTCAGCGGCGGCAGCGGCCGCTGCCGGCGGGGTGGATTCAAGGCGACTTCCGCCCCTCCACGGTGACGGAGGGGGATCTGCTGCAGCTGGTTGAGCACGGGATGATCATGCACAAGTCTTGGAGGCTGCCGGCGGAGAACGAGGTCGAGCCGGCGCCCCGGGAGGGGGAGCGCGTCTTGCTGCTCAGCCACGTCTATCGAGGTTTCTCCTTGCCCCCGCATCCTTTCCTCAGGGGCATCATGAATCACTTCGGGGCACAACTTCACCACTTTCCCCCGAACGCCATTGCCCATCTCTCTGCTTTTATAGTTCTGTGCGAGTGTTTCATTGGCTGTCCTCCCCATTGGGGGCTGTTCAAGCACATATTTTCTGCTAGATCCCAAACCATCAAACGACTCAGCCAATCGGATGATAAAACACATCTTCTCCAGCTCTGCGGTGGCCTAGGTTTCCAGAAAAAGAGTCGGAGCAGTTATCCTGCCCTCCAGCTAAGTGAGTCGGTCAGGAACTGGCAGTCGACGTGGTTCTACTGCCAGGATATCGCATGTCTGAATGCTTCGACAGGGCTGCCTCCCTTTAGCTTAGATCGGCCCGCCCCACCTAAGCAACTCGCGCTCATGAGGGCGGAGAAGAACGACATCCAGCCTCTGGTCGGGGCGCTCGTAGATGTCGTCAGGAGGGGGGTCACTGGCATAGACTTGCTGGAGGTCTTCCTCGGTCGGCATATCCAACCCCTGCAGGCTCGTGACCGCGCCATGTGGCATTATACGAGGCCCGAGGATTCCACTCGGACCAACGTTGTGGGCGTGATGAGGAGAAGGTGACCTCGTGGGTGCTCCAGATCACAGGGCCCTGCGAGTATCCAAAAGGATCTCGGCGAGTGAAGCCTTTCTGCGCGGATAATCCTCCTCCGAATCAGGTGAGTGGCACTTGTCGAGTGCCCCTAACTGTCTTAATCTTATCGTTTGCTTGAATCTCTGTGTGACGTCTGACGTCGCCGACTGAATTTTATGCAGGAGTGGACCAACTGGTTTTCTCCCATCTCGAACGGGAACCCCGCCGAGGAGGAGGAAGGCAGCCAGGAAGGCAGCGTGGAGAGCGCTGAATATGTCTTCGATAGCGGGGAGTCGGAGGAAGAGACTAGCGAGGAAGAGGAGGAAGACGAAGAGCAGGACTCGCCGCCTCCGCAAACAGAGCATCGGACCAAGCGCCGACACGAGCCTGTCGTTCCCTCGGCCCCTCCAGCATCTTCGGGTGCTCCGCCCACTGCTCCGGTGGTCCCGAGTGCTCGGAGCACCAAGAGGGCCAGGGATGCTGCCGCTGAGCCTGCGGGTCAGTCTTCCAAGGCGGCCAAACCGAGTGGGTCCAAACCTCGGAAGGCTCTGCCGCGGATGAGGGTTGCTGTCCCCGTCACCTCCACGTAAGTGTATCGATCTTCTAATTTCTTCTGATATCTGAGTGAATTCCTGTTCATTGGTCGAATGGATTTCACTCGACATAGTCGCTACTTCAGCCACCTCTCCGGCGCGCCAGGAGGATGACCCATGGACACGGACAACGTCGTCTCGTCCCAGCCAGGTGTGTTGTAGTGACTTCGAGTGTTTTGTTCTATCATAGGTTATGCCTCTTTCTTTTTCTGAGATCTTGCGTCGTTCGGTCTATCAGGGGCGATTTGCGTAGACGAGGGCGATCAGGGGAGAACTGAACAGGCTGCGGAGCCCGTTCTTGAGGCTGCTCCGCCTGTTGCTGCTCTCGCCGCCGATGCGCCGCCGACTGAGGCGCTGCCGCCGACTGATCCGGCGCTGGTGGTTGAGGTGCCGACTGGAGCGGACCTTGGGATGCCTCAAGAACTTCCGACGATGGCAGGCTCGTCGAATGTCGAGTTCAACATCCAGCGTCTCCCGGAGGAGCAGGTGGGAGCGGCCAAGGGAGCCATGGTGCAGGCAGAGCTGATGGCTGGGGAAGCCAAGAGGGCCTACGACTCCGTCGCGTCCTTGTACCAGCGGAGCTTGGAGCTGCGGGATGATATCCGAGTAAGTGGGCTAGTAAGTATTTACTTTTCTCTTGTAACCCACTGGGTGTTTTTGGATAGCATCTGTTGTTTGCAATGGGTTCACTCTGAGTGAACCCAGTGGGTGTAGTCCCCGAGACTTCTGTCCAGTGCTTGCACCGGCAGTTGTCTTTATACATATTGTCTTTGCTTTGGTCAGGTCTGTAAATAACATGACCGAGTGCGAGTAGTTGTGGCACTCGGAGTGCACTTACTGTAAGAGTCCCCGAGAGTAATTTGTACTCAGGTAGGGTAGTATTGGCCTCGTAGGCGTAGGTGGTAACATGCATCTCAATAGGGCGGGCCTGGTTGAGTTGCGTGCCAGTGGGGTCACTCTTAGTGAACCCACTGGGTGTAGTCCCCGAGACCATTGTCGGCTGCTTGCGTCGACAGGGGTCTGTAGAACTTAGACTTTTATTGTTGACTTTTCTGATTGCCCCTTGGTGTTTACTGGCAGAAAACTTGTGAAATGGGAACAACCTATGAGACTCTCAGGGCGGAGAAGAATCAGTTAGCTGGTGAGCTTGATGCGGCGCTGCTTGCAATAGCTGGCATGAAGGATGCCCTGGCGGGACGAGAGAAGTCATTGGAGCAGGCACGTGAAGCGAACAAGGTGTTGACTGAAGAAGTTGAAAAGATGGGGAAACAAAGGACTGCTCTGATGGGACAAATGGACGTGTTGAACAAACGGTGCAGAGCACAGGAGAAATACATCAGCGACAGGGCTCGGCAGATGATGACGCGTCTGGCTGGTAAGTCCTGCTTTTTTCCGAGTGCTTGTGTTATGCGCGTCACACTCGGTGCTTATTTGTCTGGTTGTCCTGTTGTCGCAGATTTTTGCTTTGACGCTGAAGCTGAAGCGGTTGATGTGGAGCGGTCGATTCTCGTTAACGTTCCACTCGGCGAGGACGCCAATCGGGATCTGCTCCGTGCGCACATCCGCGTGGGAAAAGTTGGTCCTTTCATCGGTCGACTGAGAGAAGTCGTCGGCCGAATCGATAAGGAGCTTTGGCCAGAAGATGAGTCGCGGCAGGAGATGGAGAACCTGATGACCCGACTGGAGGAGATTCCGAACCGAGTGCAGTCGTGGAAGAAATCTGCAGCTCGTTGTGGTGCAGATGTTGCTTTGTCCCTGGTCCAAGTCCATTGCAAGGAGGTGCGCGAGGAGAAACTGAAGTCGTTGAAGGTTGCCAACACGAAGAAACCTCGTTTCGAAGACTTCATGGAAACTTTCCTTGAAAGTGCCACCCGCATCGCCGACGGTATTGACCTGGACACGTTCGTAGAGCCCTCCAGTCCTGGTGTTAACCCAGATGATGCGTAAGAACACTTTTATCCTCGATATGTCGAGTGTTTATCTATAAGAAACTTTGGCCACTGTTGTTGGCCGTCACATTCTTGTTTCGGTGTGGGTAAGCTTGATCCACGCCGAGCCACTATCTTTGGTTTAACTTTGAATTGAATCTTTTGCTCTTCTGTTGCAATTTTGACTCGAGTTTTTGTTTGGCGTTTCTTGGTGAAGCCAAAGGCAAACATTCGGAACATGTCAATTTTCTTGACATCTGCATGAGCCTCATTGAGGGTCCGTGGAATTTCCGATTACCCGAGTGTACCTGTAGGATACAGTCGGAGGCATGTGGGTGCTTAGGCGATTCTGCATCGCAGCTAAGCCCCCGAGTGTGACGTTAAGTGCACACTCGGAGAAAGTTAATACTTAGGCGATTCTGGATCGCAGCTAAGTCCCCGAGCGTGATGTTAAGTGCACACTCGGAGAAAGCTTATACTTAGGCGATTCTGGATCGCAGCTAAGCCCCCGAGTGTGACGTAAAGTGCACACTCGGAGAAAGTTTATACTTAGGCGATTCTGGATCGCAGCTAAGCCCCCGAGTGTGACGTAAGGTGCACACTCAGAGAAAGTTTATACTTAGGCGATTCTGGATCGTAGCTAAGTCCCCGAGTGTGACGTTAAGTTCACACTGGGAGAAAGTTAAAACTTAGCCGATTCTGGATCGCAGCTAAGCCTCCGAGTGTGACGTGAAGTGCACACTCAGAGAAGGTTAATACTTAGGCGATTCTGGATCGCAGCTAAGCTCCCGAGTGTGACGTGAAGTGTACACTCGAAGAAGGTTAATACTTAGGCGATTCTGGATCGCAGCTAAGCCCCCGAGTGTGACGTGAAGTACACACTCGGAGAAGGTTAATACTTAGGCGATTCTGGATCGCAGCTAAGTCTCCGAGTGTGACGTGAAGTGCACAATCGGAGAAGGTTAATACTTAGGCGATTCTGGATCGCAGCTAAGCCCCCGAGTGTGATGTGAAGTGCACACTCGGAGAAATTTAATACTTAGGCGATTCTGGATCGCAGCTAAGCCCCCGAGTGTGGCGTGAAGTGCACACTCGAAGAAGGTTAATACTTAGGCGATTCTGGATCGCAGCTAAGCCCCTGAGTGTGACGTGAAGTGCACACTCGGAGAAGGTTAATACTTAGGCGATTCTGGATCGCATCTAAGTCTCCGAGTGTGACGTGAAGTGCACACTCGGAGAAGGTTAATACTTAGGCGATTCTGGATCGCAGCTAAGCCCCTGAGTGTGACGTGAAGTGCACACTCGGAGAAGGTTAATACTTAGGCGATTCTGGATCGCAGCTAAGCCCCCGAGTGTGACGTGAAGTGCACACTCGGAGAAGGTTAATACTTAGGCGATTCTGGATCGCAGCTAAGCCCCCGAGTGTGACGTGAAGTGCACACTCGGAGAAGGTTAATACTAAGGCGATTCAGGATCGCAGCTAAGTTTTTTTTTGAGACCGGAGTCTGCGACCGCAAAGAACTTTGAACCTGCAAAAAACTCAATCTGCTTTATATTATTTCACCAATACTTGTTCTTTACATTGCTTCAGTCGAAGGTCACGTGTAGAAGCGTTTGAGGAGATCTCCGTTCCATGCTCACGGCTCGTCTGTCTCCCTGTCGACGTTGTAGAGTCTGTATGCCCCATTGTTCAACACCTTGGAGATGATGAAGGGTCCTTCCCAGGCAGGAGCTAACTTGTGAGGTCTTTGCTGATCTACTCGGAGCACCAGGTCGCCTGCTTGGAACGTACGACTCCTGACGTGTCGCGCGTGAAAACGCCGCAGATCTTGTTGATAAATGGTTGAGCGAGTGAGTGCCATCTCGCGCTCCTCCTCTAAAAGATCCACTCCGTCTTGCCTTGCTTGTTCTGCTTCGGCTTCAGAGAAGAGTTCGACTCGTGGCGCATTGTGAAGCAAGTCACTCGGAAGGACCGCTTCTGCTCCATAAACGAGGAAGAATGGTGATCGCCCTGTAGATCTATTCGGGGTTGTGCGAAGTCCCCAAAGCACTGAAGGTAGCTCGGTAACGCAAGCGCCAGCGGCATGTCCTATCTCTCGCAGGAGTCATGGCTTCAAACCTTGCAAAATAAGTCCGTTTTCCCGCTCTGCTTGTCCATTGGACTGAGGATGCGCCACGGAAGCAAAATCCACTCGGATGCCTTGGCTTGTAGAGAAACCTTTGAATCTATCTGAGTCAAAGTTTGTCCTGTTGTCCGTGATTATGCTGTGAGGTACACCGAATCTGAAGATGATGTCCCTGACAAACTTGACGGCTGTTGAGGCGTCGAGCTTCTTGATGGGCTTCGCTTCGATCCATTTCGTGAACTTGTCGACTGCCACCAACAGATGTGTGTATCCACCTTGGCCTGTCTTGAATGGGCCGACTGTATCTAATCCCCACACTGCAAACGGCCACACAAGAAGGATCGTCTTCAACGCAGACATCGGCTTGTGGGACTTGTTGGAGTAGAACTGGCAGCCCTCACATCGGTCAACCATATCTTTAGCCATCTCATTAGCCTGCAGCCAGAAGAAACCAGCTCTGAATGCCTTGGCGATGATTGCTCTCGAAGAAGCATGATGACCGCAGGTCCCCGAGTGAATATCCTCCAGAATCAGCTGCCCCTCCTCTAGGGAGATGCATCGTTGAAGAACGCCGGAGATACTTTCTTTGTACAATTGGCCATCAATGACAGCGAACGACTTTGACCTGCGGACTATCTGCCTCGCCTGGACTTCGTCTTCTGGTAGTTTCTGCCTCAGGATATATGCAATGATCGGCACAGTCCAATCGGGGATGACGGCAAGAATCTCCATGACCAGGTCAACCACAGCAGGTACATCGACTTCAGTCGGATCCGTTGAACTCTTTGGTTGTACTGGTTCCTCTGTAAAAGGATCTTCTTTTACTGAGGGAAGGTGAAGGTGCTCGATGCAGACGTCACTCGGGACTGGTCTCCGAGTGGATCCGAGTTTTGCCAACTCATCAGCTGCTTGGTTCTTCAGTCTCGGAACATGGTGAAGTTCTAGACCTTCAAACTTCTTCTCAAGCTTCCTCACTGCATTGTAGCATGTGGTCATGGTGGGGTTCCTGACGTCCCACTCTTTCATCACTGGATTGACCACCAAATCCGAATCGCCGTAGACCATCAAGCGACGGACGCCAAGTGAGACGGCCATGCGCAATCCGTAGAGGAGAGCTTCATACTCTGCCTCGTTGTTGGAGGAATCAAAGTGTATCTGTAGCACGTACTTGAGTTTGTCGCCCTTTGGCGATATGATCACAACGCCAGCGCCGGAGCCATTCAACTTCTTGGACCCATCGAAGAACATTGTCCAATGGGCCGAGTAGATGTGGGTCGGTTGCTGTTGTTCTACCCATTCTGCTATGAAGTCAGCCAGAGCTTGAGACTTAATAGCTTTCTTGGCCTTGAACTTGATGTCGCAGTACAGCATCTCCATCGCCCACTTCGCCACTCGGCCTGACGCGTCTCGATTGTGGAGAGTTTCCGACAACGGAGCATCAGAAACGACAGACACCGAGTGGTCTTGGAAATAATGGGCCACCTTCTTCGCAGTCATGTAGATCCCGTAGATAAGGTTTTGATAGTGGGGATACCTCTGCTTGGAAGGAGTCAGGACTTCGGAGACGTAGTACATTGGCCGCTGAACTTTGTATGCTTTGCCTTCTTCTTCTCGTTCGACTGTAAGAACAGTACTGATGACTTGATTTGTAGCCGCGATGTACAGAAGAAGGGGCTCTTTACTGAGCGGAGCAGTAAGAACCGGCTGGGTGGAAAGTAGGACTTTGAGGTCGTCGAATGCGACTTGGGCTTCATCTGTCCACTCGAAAGTATCTGATTTCTTCATGAGTCGGTACAGAGGAAGTGCTTTCTCGCCGAGTCGACTGATGAACCTGCTCAAAGCCGCTAGGCAACCTATGAGCCGTTGAACGTCGTGTATTCTGACCGGCCTCTCCATTCGGATGGTGGTCCCGATCTTTTCGGGGTTGACATCGATCCCTCGTTCGGAAACGAAGAAACCGAGTAACTTTCCGCTGGGAACGCCGAATGAACATTTGGCGGGGTTGAGCTTGATATCGTACCTACGAAGGTTGGCGAATGTTTCTGCCAAGTCAGTCAGCAGGTCGGAACCTTTGCGTGACTTGACTACGATATCATCCATGTATGCCTCCACATTCCGACCGATCTGGTCGAGGAGACATTTTTGGATCATGCGCATAAAGGTAGCTCCTGCATTCTTCAAACCGAATGGCATAGTGATGTAGCAGAAGCACCCGAATGGGGTGATGAAGGCTGTTTTTAACTCATCGGGACCATACAGACGGATCTGATGATAGCCCGACTAGGCATCAAGAAATGACAGATGCTCGCAACCCGCAGTGGAATCGACAATTTGATCTATGCGGGGGAGCGGAAAATGGTCTTTCGGGCAGACCTTATTGAGATGCTTGAAGTCGATGCACATTCGGAGCGACTTGTCCTTCTTGGGCACCATGACAAAATTGGCGAGCCACTCGAAGTGGTGAACCTCACGAATGAAGTTGGCCGCCAGCAGCTTGGCCACCTCTTCCCCTATTTCCTTCCTCTTGTGCGCGGCGGACCGGCGTAGGCGCTCTCGGACAGGCCGAGCGGTGGAATCCACGTGCATTCGGTGCTCAGCCACCTCCCTGGGTACACGTGGCATGTCAGAGGGTTTCCATGCGAAGATGTCCGAGTTCTCACGGAGGAATTGGGTGAGCTCGGCTTCCTATTTAGGATCGAGGGTGGTGGAGATGTTCGTCGGGGCAGCAGTGGCGTCCGTCGGGTGGATGCTGACCTTCTTCGTCTCTCCCGCCGACTGGAATGCAGACTCTGAAGATGGCTTCTTCAAGCGCATCAGGTCGGCGGGGTCGACTGTTTTCTTGTACTCGTCAAGCTCGAGGACGGCCATCTGCTGGTCGGCGATTCTTGATCCCTGCTGCAGACACTCTTCGGCTCGCTGCCGATTGCATGTGATGGTGATCACACCCTTCGGGCATGGCATCTTCAGCTTCAGGTATACGTAACATGGACGGGCCATGAAACGTGCATACGTTGGGTGGCCCAGAATTGCGTGATAAGCTCTCTAGAAGTCGACCACTTCGAACGTCAGCTTTTCCTTGCAGAAGTTCTTGTCGGAGCCGAAAACAACGTCCAACGTGATCTGGCCGAGTGACTTGGCCTTCCGTCCAGGGACGACTCCATGGAACTGCATGCTGCTCTCGCCGAGTTTGGACATCGGGATGCCCATCCCCTTGAGTGTGTCGGCGTACATGATGTTCAAGCCACTGCCTCCGTCCATGAGGACTTTGCGCAGTCGAACTCCTTCCACCACCGGGTCGACGACCAGAGCCTATCTCCCCGGGGTGTGTACATGTGCCGGATGATCCGACTGGTCGAAGGTGATCGCAGTCTGAGACCATTTGAGGAACTTGGGGTTGGTGGGGGTGGCCATGTTCACCTCTCTGTTCACCAGCTTCAGTCGACTCTTGCTCTCAACGTCAGCAAAAATCATGAGAGTTGCATGGACTTGGGGGAACGGATCCTCCTTATCCTCCTCATCCTGTTCGTTTTCCTTTTCACTCGGTTGCCCTTCGCCGAACCCCTGGATCAGGAGGCAACACTGTCGAGTGGTATGCTTCGCATATATGGGGTTGCCCTCTTCATCCATCTTCATATGAACCGGACATGGCTGGTCCAGGATGGGGTTATTGAACTGTTTCTTCTTGGGGGTGAACTGAGCCTTCCCTTTGCCCTTGAACTTGGCATTGGTTACTGCTGCAGCTTCTGCTTGCGGAGCAGTCGGAGCTTTCTGCTTCTGCTTCCGAGTGTTGCCCCCATCTCCATCAGCGACTGTTTTGTGCTTGCCGCTTCGGACGCGGTCTTGTTCTTCGCCATTAGCATAGCGCGTCGCTATTTCCATCATCTTGCTCATGGAGATGTCGCCTGTTCGGCCGAACTTCAGGTACAGATCTCTGTACCGCACGCCTGCCTTGAAGGCGCAGACTGCTTGATGCTCGGTGACGTTCTCCACCGTGTGGTGGAGAGTTGTCCAACGCTGAATGAAGTCTCGCAGGGGCTCATTCTGCTTCTGGACGTCCCTTCGAAGGTCCTGATGAACACTCGGGCCAGATCCTCCCAGCTGTAGATACTTGAGGGGGCCAACTGGTTCAGCCACGCTCGCGCCGAGCCGTCGAGCATCAGAGGGAGGTGCTTCATGGTGACATGGTCGTCTCCTCCTCCGATCTGGACTTCTACTCGGTAATCATCCAGCCACGTTTCTGGCTTGGACTCCCCTGTAAACTTGCTAATTCCCGTCGCCAATCGGAAGTTGGGAGGGATGTCAGCCGAACGGATGGCTCGAATGAAACACTCGGGACCAGAAACGATGGCCCTGCTTCCACTCGGACGGTCAATATCGTGACCATCGCGGTGGGCCCGGCCCCTGTCGACCCTCCGCTGGGCGATATGCCCTCTTGCCTCGGGCCTTGGGTCATAAGTGTCACCGACTGAACGCCGATCATCATGATGTCGGGGCCCGTAGGACCCACCCCGCGGAGGGGTGCGTGAACGGCGGCGATCTTCGTGATTTATGGAACGGCTGCCTCCTCTGTGCCGCTGATGGGAACCTGGGCTGTGAACCGACCGATGCGTATTCGCATGAACAGAACTATTATGGATCATGTTATGCGACTGGGAGACTGCCGAATTATGCTGCTGCGCCATGTGCAACAGGGCTAGGATCAGCTCGATTCCCCTACGAGCCTCTGAATCAGTCGGCTGGAGGGAATCGGCTATCTTGGCAGCCGCAGCCAAGTTGAGGAGGGGCGTGCGGAACAACTCCACGTTGCTCCGCCGAGTGTGTCGACTGGCAGAACGGCGAGGCGGACGATGCGCGCCGGACGTTTCGCCGATCTCGTGCTCGTTACGGCCAGCTTGACGGGGATCTTCATGAGAGTTGGCCATGTGTACTTCTGCTGTAGGCCCGTGACCCACGTACTCGGAAGGAAACTCAGTCGGAACCGAGCCCGAGTGTTGGGACAGTGGGGCAACCACAACAGACTCTAGAATCGCCACTTGTGAAGACGCGTTCTGGCGCGCCTGGGCGTGTTGCACCCAACGCTGAATTTGCGGACGGCGGGACCGCTTGCTTCGGCGCGTGACAGCGGTATAGGTCGGCACCGGAGCCGACTGTTGGAGAAGAAGAATGCCGCGGGCGCCAGCACGGAAGTGCGTAGCCCCACGACAGGGAAGCGCCTCGACGTCGAGAGGAGCATCCCGAAGCCACGCCGAATCATCGACGATGAAGGAGAGAGCGCCGAAGAAGATCTGGTGACCCATGCTCGAATCTCCACCGGACGACATGACGAAAGGAAGTAGTCGCAAACTCGCCGGAAGTCGCTCAGACGCCTGCCCCACGGTGGGCGCAACCTGTCGTGGGTATAAGCCTGACAGTAGATGTGTAGGGTACGAAAAGGATGGGTAGAGTCCCAGCTACGGCGAGGTTGTATGAGTTCAGGCCCCTCTACGGTGGAGGTAATAGCCCTACGTCTCAATGCTCTGGGAGCTTTTTGTCGAGTGGAATATGGAATACAATGATTTTCTAACCCCTGCACCAGAGGGGGAGGGTGGCTTATATAGAGTGCGCTGCCCTCCACAACGGTTCCGGTACAGGGGTGGAGTAGTGGCGATTGAATGCGTACATTACCGGTAACGTACGTCTTAAATGCTAATAAATTCACAGGGAAATGTACGACCGTTTCCCTCCAGGGGGTTTACGATGTTCCGAGTGGCAGCCAGCCGGTTAGTTGGATGTTCTCCGAATGCTAGTCTCCGACTGGATGGTCGAGGACCCGTTGCCGACTGGACGATGGGGACTCCTTAATTCAGTCGGAACTGACTAAGGGCCTTGTCCCTTATGAGGGGTAGTCCTTGGGTAGGACTTACAGGGCAGGCCTATGACCCTACCCTAGGACTATAACCCCATGAGGAGACACGCAGACATGACCGAGACACCTCTCCGGCCAATAACCATCAGCGGGGTCTGGATACCCATGGTGGCTCCCACTTGCTCCATGATGATCTCATCGGATGAACCACGATGTCAAGGATTCAATCAATTCCGTATACAATTCCCTTTGTCTGTCGGTATAGAACTTGTTCGAGATTCGATCGTCGGTATACCTATACCTTGTTCGATCTCGTTACCGGTAAGTCTCTTTACTCGTTCCGTAGCACGTCATCGTGTGACTAACTTTTAGTCGCATTGAGCTCATGATGATGTTCTACCGAGTGGGCCCAGAGATACCTCTCCGTCACGCGGAGTGACAAATCCCTATCTCGATTCGTACCAACCCAACAAACACTTTCAGAGGTACCCGTAGTGCACCTTTATAGTCACCCAGTTACGTTGTGACGTTTGATACACCCAAAGCACTCCTACGGTATCCGGGAGTTGCACAATCTCACGGTTGAAGGAAAAGACACTTGACATTAGAAAAGCTTTAGCATACGAACAATACGATCTAGTGCTATGCTTAGGATTAGGTCTTGTCCATCACATCATTCCCCCAATGATGTGATCCCGTTATCAATGACATCTAATTCCCATGATCAGGAAACCATTATCATCTATTGATCAACGAGCTAGCCAAGTAGAGGCTCGCTAGGGACACATTGTGATCTATTTATTCACACATGTATTACTGTTTCCTGTTAATACAATTATAGCATGAACAATAGACGATTATCATGAACAAGGAAATATGATAATAACCATTTTATTATTGCCTCTAGGGCATATTTCCCACAATATACCCAGGTGTATCTTGAGTAATCATCAACAATCACCAAGCAGTACTTTCTGCGCCCAAGACTATCAAATGAGGGGGGACCGAAGAGATCCATATGAAGGAGCTCCAACGGCCTCTTAGTGTAAATGAGAGTCGTTGGACGATGAGCAGTTTCATGGATCTTCCCTTCAATGCAGGCACTGCAAGCATGATCTCTGGCAAAACTCACATTTGTTAGTCCACGAACATGGTCCCTTTGAGGAGACTTTGCAAAGATCTCATATTGACATGAGCTAGTCGGCGATGCCAAAGCCATCCCACATCAACTTTAGCCATTAGACACGTCGCAGTCTTAGTGGATCGCTGTGAAAAGTTCACCACATAGAGATCATTTTCGACATATCCAACATAGGCTACTTTAAGAGTCTTGCTCCATAAAAGGACCACGGTATCAAGATTAAAGAATGTGGCAAAGCCCATAATTGCAAGTTGACGAACCGAAAGTAAATTGTAAGCAAGGGACTCAAGAAGCATGACCTTCTCAATAGATAACTCTTGAGAGATGACCACCTTACCAAATCCCAATACCTTGGACGTTGATGCATCACCGAATTGGACATGGGTGGGCATAGATGGGGAAGGATGCACATCCACCACTAAGTCCTTGCTTCCGGTCATATGATTTGTTGCTTCACTATCGAGCAGCCATGACACCCCACCGGAAGCAAACTCCTGCAATAGATCAATGCTTGGATTTAGGTACCCATTTTTGAATGGGTCCTTTAATGTTAGAGACAAGGGTCTTAGGAACCCAAATAGCCCATTCAATGGACTCATAGTAAGAACCAACAAATCTGGCATAAACATGCCCATCACCAGCACGACATAAAACATAGGATGGATTGAGTTTGTCGGTTGTGTTGGTAGGAATGGTTTTGCCCTTCTTGATGCTACCATTCTCCACCTTATTCCTGTTCTCCTTCTGAGTCCCTTCGCCCTCTTTGACAAAGATGTCCATGAAGGTAGGGGATCGTTTGTTCCTGTTCTTCCTTTTCCTTTTCGACTTGGATGTAAGTCCAAGTCCCTCCTTGTCACGCCCAAGATGCGACCCTATCCTCAATTTGGCATGAAGGCCTCGTCAAGGATAGAAGCGCATCTCGTCGTGTCGCAAGAATGGATATCTTTACAAGTACATGTACTGAAAAAAAGATATATATACAGAGTTGGCTTACACTCGCCACAAGCTACATCAGAGTCACATCAGTACATTACATAATCATCAAGAGTAAGAGCAGGGTCCGACTACGGACGAAAGCAAATGAGAAAAAAAGAAGAACGACGTCCATCCTTGCTATCCCAGGCTACCGGCCTAGAACCCATCCTAGATCGATGAAGAAGAAGGAGAAGAAGAAGCAACTCCAAATGAACAATCAACGCGCTCGCGTCAAGTAACCTTTACCTGTACCTGCAACTGGTGTTGTAGTAATCTGTGAGCCACAGGTGACTCAGCAATCTCATTTCCAAAGGTATCAAGACTAGCAAATCTTAATGGGTGAGGTATGGTTAAGTGGTGGGGTTGCAGCAGCGGCTAAGCATATATATGGTGGCTAACTTACGAGTACAAGAATAAGAGGGGGAAGATCTACACATAACAGACGTGACTACTAATGATCAAATGAATGATCCTGAACACCTACCTACGTCAGACATAACCCCACCGTGTCCTCGATCGGAGAAGGAACTCACGAAAGAGACAGTCACGGTTACGCACACAGTTGGCATATTTTAATTAAATTACTTCAAGTTATCTAGAACCAGTGTTAAACAAAGTTTCCACGTTGCCACATAACCGCGGGCACGGCTTTCCGAAAGATTTAACCCTGCAGGGGTGCTCCAACTAGTCCATCACAAATTACCACAAGCCGCATAGAAATCCTCAATCACGAAGCTCGCGATCTCGTCGGATTCCCTAGTGGAAAACCTCAACTCTGAGATTACCCAAAGCATCACCGGAATCCCGATGCACAAGATATTCCATCAAAGGTAAAACTAATCCAGCAAGGCCACCCGGTGTGTCGACGAACCCGATAGGAGCCGCGTATCTCGTTCTCAGGACACACCGTCTATGCAAAGTGGACAGGAACCAAACCTCGAGTTGCCCCGTGGTGGCACCGCCGACTGCTAGGTGGGTGGACCAACACTCATGAGGAGCACTGGCCCGGGGGTTGATTAAATTAGTTCGCGGGTGCCGGCGGGTCCCTATGCATTATTATTAGGTTATTAGGCAAATGTACTACCAAAGTTGGGCCTTGCCATACCAGCTTTAATCTACAATGAATTATCAAGAGGGTCCCCATAACAACCCCGATCGTGTTAGGAGCGCTCATTTATGGAACATAACACTGGTAGCCAAAACTAAGGGGGCAAAGGTGGAACAAAACACCAGGCTAGAAAGACCGAGCCTTCCACCTTTTACCAAGTATATAGGTCCAATAAATTAAATAGCATTAATATGGTGATATAACAAGGAACCCATGCTTTCACATGGAAGCAACTGCACCTGCAACTAGCTACTCTAACACAGGGTGAAGCAAGCAGTAACATAGCCAATCAGTGGTTTGCTAGGTTGAACAGGTTGAAGATTTCATGGCATTGTTGAGAGGCTGATATTTAACATGTGATAGGCAACGAGACATAATCGATAGAAGCGATAAACTAGCATGGCAATGATAGTAATGGTATCTGGGGAAATGGTCATCTTGCCTGAGATCCCGCTTGCAAGAAGAATGCCTCCGTGAAGCAGACGAACCGACGTAGTCGAACGGGTCCTCACAATCCGACCCGCTGCGGAACTCTATCGAGACGAAGCAAACCGGAAACACAAATCAACACACGAAATTCACCACACGATGCACAACACATATGAATCATGAGTAGCTGAATATATGCAAGTCATGGCATGACAATTCACACAATCAAACACTACACATTAAGTGAAGTTCAATATGCAACGAGTTGCATATTGACAAAACTCCACGTTAATTTATTTAGTTATATCCCGATTAAATACACGGCAATATTAAATGTGACTAAACATGGCAAGAGGTGAAGCGTAATTAATGTACCTATCTAGGCATTTTAAATGAGGTTGGAAATGACATATAGCACCTCCGAGACGACCTCACATGTTAACTTACAATTCTGTCCAGATCTGAACTAACGCATTTAATTAGTTGTTAAACAGCAAAACAAATAGGCTCACGTGATTCTACGCGTCAAGGAAAGCAATCTACACATAAAGAACATCTCTCTCTGGGCGTTCAAAATATCCTACTTCCTGAAAACGAATTAATCACACTTAAAAATATAATACCTAATCGGGTCGAGTCAAAGTAGTTGGGTCAACAGCCCAACGGGCGCAGAATAGCTGTGAAGTGCACTGACCGCTAGATAGGAAAAGAAAGGGGCTACCTAGTGGGCCGAGCCCATGCGGAGGACAAGGCGGGGCGAGGCAGGCCTGGGGCAGATCCGGGCCGTGGCGATCTGGGGCTAGCCCTAGCCCGAGCCACATCTCCCCCGTGCGGTCAACGCCAGGGCTCGTCCCCTTCCTTCCCTCGCAGTAACAGGCGACAGGGAGCTCGAGGTCATGGCAGAGGGCGAGATACGGCCGACCCTTGCCGAATCCGGAGGAGTCGGCAGCGGGGACGGGTAGATCCGAGCTCGGGGATTCCGTTCCCGGCGACAACGGCTCGAGGCGGCACCGGGGCGATGAGATCGAGCGCATGCTTCCCTGGTGGTCTCCTGCGGGACACAGAGAGAGAAGAAGAATGAGAGGAGAGGAGGGAATGGAGAGGAAGAGGGCAGTGCTCCGGCCTGTTCTGGGGCCTGGCCGCGGCTGCTCCGGTGGCCGACGCTCCGGTCGCTCGGGCCGGCGGGAAGTGCTGAGGCGGCGGCACATGCCTGCTTGCGCGGGGAGAGGGGAGGCGAGCGCTCGGGTGCGCTGGGGCTGTCTCGGGCCCGGTCCGGCTCGAAGCGGGCCAGCTTCGGGCCTCGGCGGGCTACGGCGGCTGGTGGTGGTCTAGTGCGCCAAGTGGCGACCGGCGGCTGGGGAGGCACGGGAGAGGGTGGTTGCGCGGCTAGGGTTAGGGGGTAGGTGGGCGCGGATCCCGAGGTGGAAGGAGGGGGTGTCTAAAAATGCACTCGGGAACTATATATAGACAAATGGGGGGGCTAGGTTTAGCGAAATTTCGACCCGGATCCAACCGCGGGGTCGGATTCGGACGATTCCGAACGTGGGAACGGTTACGTGGCCGTGTTGTGTAGATATCCGCAGACGGGAGGAGAAACGGGCGGCGCGGCAACAATTTTCAAAACACCGACAAACGTCCGACGATAGACCGAATACGGTGCCGCTACGGTCGACCGTTCGGGTACCAGACGGAGTCGGATCGCAACGAAATTCGACAGGCGGCCTAGTTAGAACTAATTACGACCGCAAGCCAAGTTTCACCCCGATCAGAGAAATTTTTACGCACACTTTTAAAACAGGGTTTCGACGATGCCACGGTCGCGTGCGAGTGCAGTCGGGCTCAGAACGGACAACGGCGAGAACTGGCAACTAAAAATGGATGCAAGTTTTGAAAACTGGCGGCAACGGAGATGCCGATGCAATGCAGATGATGCGCATGATGCGATGATGACGCGACAAAATAAAATAGGCACACGACGAAAACGGAAAGAAAGGGGCATCTTGTGGAACGTCGGCATCGGGCTGTCACACTCCTTTCCTACAACACCCTTTTGATTGCTCAAAAGGTTGTTTAGGTTCTTCTCGCCTTGGATGCATGACACAAGGCCCTTCTCAAGTTGATCCATCAACTTGGCATTTTCCTCCACAAGATGTACATGCTCACAACAAGGGTTAGTTGTACAAGCATTATCAATTATAACGAAAGGAGGACAGGTAGAGATATCCTTGGTAAGCTTTGCTTGGAGTTGATCATGAGACTCTTTCAGGGAGAAATGAGCACCTTTCAAGACCTTGTGAGCCTTGTCAAGTGTATCAAACTCCGCTTTCAACCTGTTGAAAGTGCGTTATATCGACTAGAGGGGGGTGAATAGGAGATTTTTAGATTTTCATCACTGAGGAAATTCCTTTTGAGGAAATTCCTCACTGATGACTAACTTACAGCGGAAACAGTTAAGGATCAGTCGTGCAAACGTTCACCATAGCAGTATTACAAAGTGAAGATTATGAAAACAGATTGCACAGTAAGCAGGCACGCAGAATACAGATGATGATTAACTCAAGTGAAGAATTTGGGGTTGAGGAAATTCATAGAAAGTCTTCAGCAAATTCTTCAGACAGTCACAGTGAAAGTCATCAACACATAATACAGAGAATGTAAAGAGTTGAGGAAATAGAACCCGATTCTTGGTGAAGACTGTTGTTGATGACCCAGTTCCAACTGCTGTGACAGTTGTACATCTGGTTTGGAGCGGCTTGGTATTGAAACCAAAGGACACCCAGTCCCGGGACACACAGTCCCTACCGTATTCTCCTTGAGCTAAGGACACACAGTCCTCGCCCAACACTCGTGGTAAGTCTTCAGGGCAGACTTCCAAACCCTCACAAACTCGGTCACCCGGCGATCCACAATTGACTGCTGGATTGCTCTAGACCATGACGCCTAACCGTCTGGAGGATGCACAGTCCTCAAAGCTAAAAGGCTTCAGTCCCACACAGGAACAACTTCTTCAGTGATGCTCAATCACTAGGTTTGGTTTGTGGTTTCGGTGGGTGGTGTATTTCCTCACTGATGATTTACTCTCGAAGGCTCTGAGGAATTTGGGTTGCTCTTATGACCAGTGTCAGTTTCTAACGGAGCAGCCAACCAGCTAGTGGTTGTGGGGGGCGGCTATTTATAGCCTGGGAGCATCCCAACATGATTTGACACTAATGCCCTTAAATAATATGACCGTTGGAGTGGATAAGACCAGTGACTTGGCGTGGCTATCGAAACGGTCGGGACCCTCAACTGTGAGAATCCTCATGTCACTCATATTCCTCACTTGAGGCTTTTGGTAGGATTTGGCTTGGGTTGAGCATCATGAGGAAATTCATTCAATAGCGTTACTTTGACCCCCTTTAACAGTACGGTGTTCCTATTCATCAAATGCAAAGAAATTAAAACAGAAAACGTAAATCTTCACGCTTCAATTTCTTCAAAATGATTTTCTTCAGGAACCACCGATCTTCTCAATATCAATATCTTCATGAGGAATATCAATTTCATCGCAGATTCCTCGCGATTCATTTCTTCAGCTTCAGACCAATTTCTTCAACTGAAGATATACATTTTTAGGGGTCGATATTCTTCAAATCTCAAACTCCACAATGACTTATAGATCCTGTGTATACTCACAAACACATTAGATACTTAACCTATAAGTCTTCAAACCACCAAAATCACTAAGGGGCACTAGATGCACTTACAATCTCCCCCTTTTTGGTGGTTGATGACAATTAGGTTAAGTCTTCAGCAGGGATCAAAAATATGAAGTGTAAATACTCATTTGAGGAATTTGAAAACAAGATTCACAAAGACTCCCCCTGAAGATGTGCATACCTTGAGGATTCTGCTTTTATAGCAGATTGCACGTTGATGATTTATATCATGGAGATCTCCCCCTGAATCTTGTAAATCATGCATACATATGGCATATCATATGAAGAAAATGAAGATGCATGATGGCAAATGTTATCTGACGAATTCCAGCATGTGTGCATTAAAACTTGAGGAATAAGCATGCGAAGAAAAACGTTCAAAAGTGTCAGAGTACCATCGGGCTTAAGTTACAACTCATTACATAAAAACTTCAGAAGAGCCAAGAGTTTGTAACTTAAATATAGTTCATAGGCCCCAAAAATAAATCCCGTTTGAAGACTAATTCTCAAGTTTCTCCCCCTTTGTCATCAAGTGACAAAAAGGGACAAACTGAGGACTAACGCCCGTGAAGACTTCATTTCTTGGCGGTTGATGAAGATCCTTGACGCTTCTTGGGTGTAGTCTTCTTTCTTGGGCCTGTTGCAGTGTCGAGTTGTTCCTCATCAGATTCAGCGGTGCGGAATGAAGAGAAGGAGTTGTCTTCAAGATCTGGCACTGGAATGGGCCTGAACTTCTTCTTGGGAGGCCACAACCACTCAAAGTCTTGCTCAAAGTTCATTTCTTCAAGCTCAGTATGGGTCTTCAGATGTGCAAGAGTAGCCTAGGTGCGATCGAAAGCCTCATGCAGATAGTGATGATTAAGTTTCACAGAGTTCTGTGTCTCAGTGAGGGTTTTCACAATGGCGTTTGACCCATTTGTGGTTGTGATCCACCTTCTGATGAAGACTGAGGAGAAGCTCTCTGGTGTTTAGCACACGAGGAGGAACAGGGCTGGGTGGACGAGTCTCAGTATCGTCCCATGAAGAATAAGCGTCTGGTTCTTTAAACTGGCCATCAAGGGGCCTGCTGCCTTCATCAATCACAGACTTTCCTTTTTCCTCAATGGGCTCGAAAGTCTTCTTGTTGACACGGATAGGAGGCATATAACCAACATGGTTCTGGAAATCTGCGTGGAAGTTGATGCCTGTCCTTGTCCCGAGGAATCTCATGATCCATGGTGCATAAATTTTGTGATCATAGGGGCACATTGCATTGTCAGCCAAAGTCCTCAAGAAGAAATCATGGATATTCATAGGAATACCGTGAATGATGTTGAAGAGGATATTCTTCATGAGGCCGACGACATCTTCTTCATCATCATGGCCTTTGATTGGCGCGAGCGCACTGCAGAGAATGCGGTAGACAGACCGGGGTGTGTACTTGAGTTCATGGACGAGGAATGTGGTTCTTGAGGGTTTGCCTGCAGCCAAAGGCTTCATGAGGACTTCCATCATTCCATTTGGCAGCTCACGCTCACCATAAAGCTTCACTGCCCCATCTGAAGGAATTGGTACGGGCAGTTCTCTGAGGAGTTCAGACGCTGGAGCCTTGTAGTGAGTGTTTTGGGTCATCCAGTCGAACACCCAAGTGTTGATGTCATCAGCGTTGCCCGAGATGTGCAGAGTTGCATAGAATTGAAGAATAAGCTCACTATTCCAATCTGATATGTCTGAGCACATAGGGAGCAAACCTGCATCGTGGAGTACACTGAGGACTGGTTCCATGCAGGGAATTTCTTCAAGCTCATCATGAGGAATGTGCCTGTGCTGGAATATCTTGTTGTGTCCACAGAGCACAGAAGCATAGTAGTTCATCTGAGTCCTTGTCCAAAACTTCAGATGCCTCATTTGAGGTTTGTCATAAAGATTCTCTCCGATGAAATACATGCGTTCCACAAAGAAATTTTCTTTCTGAAACTTTGGCCGCTTCGAGAATGGCTGGCGCTGAACTGGCTTGATATTGTGCTGAGGAATGGGAGTGGAAACAACCATGGCAGTCTCTGGATTGAGCACAATGAATTCATTGTCAGGGCGGGAACATTTTCTTCAGCATTTTCATCAGGTTGAAGAATTTCATCAGCTGGTATTTCTTGCTCGGGCTGAGCTTCAGGCTGAGGAATTTCTGCTTCCTTCTCAGCTTGAGGAGTTTGATCAGCCTATTCAGAGTGAGGAGCCTGCTCAGACTGTGCATTTTCATCAGCTTGTTCTTCTTCAGCTGGCTTTGTTGCAGAAGCAGATTCATCAGCTGCTGCAGCTGAAGCTTGAGTAGTCTCTGTCTAAGGAATATGAGGTTGAGGACTGTCATCAATCTGGATTTCCTCATCAATATGCTCCTCAGAGGCAGCATCCTTCATTTCCTCATCTGCCCTTGTAGTTTGGTCACCAATGACGACCATTTCATATGAAGGTGCAACATTTAGAGGCACCGGGTCCAGAGGGGCAAATTCTTCAGTTTCCTTGAGGCGTTTTGCCTCAATCTTTTCTTCTGCTGAGGAAGCTTTTCTCTTTTTTGCTTCCTTCTCAGCAGCTCTTGTCTTTTTCGCGTCTGATGCAGACGGGGTTAACTTCTTCACCTTTGAAGCTTTTGGTGAAGGTGTTTTCTCTACAGATTCTTCAGCTGGTAGTGAGGAACCAGCTGGAACAGATTCATCAGCCTGCTTTGGTGAAGCAGCTGGATCAGGAGCAGTTGCATCAGGGGTTGCAGTTTCATCAGGAGCGGTCTCGGTGGTGATTTCTTCAATGGCCGGCTCATCAGCATGGCGCTCTTGGTGTTGTTCCTCAGCTTGAGGAATTTCCTCCTCATTAGGAGATACATCTTCTGGCTGCTCAACCAGGGGCTGAGGAGTTGGTGCTGGTGGTGGGTGTCGTTTGTTGTAGTCATCAACAACACTATTCGCTAGCTTGATGAAATTGCGCTTGATGCTTTTGCGGTCTGACAATTTGTCACACTTGTCAGTCAAGACTTGCAGCTCTGCCTGGGTTGACACCAGTGCTTCAGGCGTCACCTTGAGGAGATTTTGCCTGAGGAACTTCTCCTTTTTGGCCTTTGCAATCTTTGCCTGCTTGGCCTTCTGTTCTTTCCACTTGGCTTCGTTTATGAAGGTGGCCACCATGTGGCTGATGCCAGGAGGAAGTTTCAAGTCATCAATGGGGGTGTTAGGGTCCTCATACCATATGTTGATGTAGTCGAGGAGGACCTTGGGGTCCATGGCCAGAGGAATAGCACTGCCTGATGCTTGTGCTACCCGTTCTTGCTTGTTTCTGATGATGGCTTGCAAGGTTTCATCATCATACTCATCACTTCCCTCTGATGCAGACGGGACTGCGATGATTTTGCTGGGGCTTGGCAGAGGTGCACGTTCAGTAGTGGCCAAAGTCTTCACAAGTGGTGTTGAAGACTTTGTCTCCGAGCTTGTTGCAGCTGGGAGTGAGGAGCTGGAGCTGGCTATCATAGACTTCACGACATTCTTCTGTACTGGCTTTGGAGGTGGAGCTGAGGACTTTGGTGTAAATGAGATGGGTGCTGAGGGTTTTGGCGCTGATGGTTTTGGTGTTGACGGTTTTGGAACCGAGGGTTTTGGAGTTGAGGGTTTTGGAGCTGAGGGTTTTGTGACAGAAGCCTGTGCAGACTTCTCTTGAGGCTTTGGAGCCTTTGGCTTTGATGGCGCAGACTACTTTTGAGGAATCTCTGAGCCTGAAGTTTCTGCTGCTGAGGAATGAGCAGCACCGGAGGCAGCAGCTGAGGATTCATTGAATTTCTTCACTGCTGTTTCAGCTTGCTTCTTGAGCTTGGCCAGATGCCTTTCTTTTTCATCTGGGTAGTCATCAAGTGTCATAAGACTTGAGGGATGTGCTACTTGATGATCCTCAAGTGGAGCCCTTCTGCCAGGAGGCTTCAAAGCAAATTTCTTCGCATATTTTGGAGTCACAAACCTGTACTCCTTTCACTCCTTTGCCCATCTGCGTTCAATTTTCTGCAGCCTAATCTTTCTCTTGCCATTGTCTCAGGTTCTTCATCAGGCGTACAATAGTCCAAGTATATGTCATCAGGAATATCAGCAGCTGTGTTCTGCTCCAGTTTCTTTCCTCCCTTCTGTTTCCTCTCTTCCTCCATTTTCTTCAGACGAGGAATTTGCTGATGATTTTGAACTCTTGAGGATTCTGATGAGCCTTGAAGAGTTTCTTCCAGAAACGCTGCAAATGAGTTAATGTGATGAGAACCAAAAGATTCATCAGCTGACATGTGTGTACCTGTGAACAGAGTATAGTTGCCAGGAATTTGGAGAGGTCATATGCGTTCTCAGATTTGAAGAAAATGAAAAAGTTTGACAGTTTGAGGAATATAACCAGTGGTTGAGGAATTTGCCTAAGCATACTGTTCTTGGGTTCCAGAGTTGTACAGATCCGAAAATTCGCACAATTGAGGAATCTCGTGAAAATCTTAGATGCTTAGATAGTTCATCAATGATTGTGGTGATAGATAGTGTTTGAGGAATCATGTGCGCATCGTATCTTGAGGAAAAACAGATTTCACATGGGAGAGGTAAAATTTCAGATCTAATCTGCTGTAAAAATGGGATATATTTACCCTGGAAGGTGCGAACGAAGAACACAAAAGGTGGTGTTGGAGAGGCTCTACGGTCGAGTGTCCAATGCACCCTAACTCGGCAGCAGAGGACGTCTACGGCGGCGGCGGACGTACATGTTCCGACTCCGGCGTGATCCTGGTGGCGGAAAGGTTGAGGCAGTGAAGCTCTTCCTTGCCGACGACAAGACAACCAGTGGTGGCGCTAGGGTTCGATGGAGAGTGTGATGGCGGGAGAGCGATGAGGCGAAGAAGAAGATACCGAGGGGGATAAGGACCTATTTATAGCCCGAAAGTTACTGTTTGGCGCGAAAGTTTCAGACCGAATAGCCCTTGCCTCTACGTCTTCGCAGGACACGTGTAGCTCCCGTACGATGCGGTGGAGATAGTGGAGATCGTGGTTATCCGATCGTGGGAAGTGGGGGTTCAGTTACTGTTCCTTTGAAGAAAACAATTTTTGAAGATTTGAGGATTTTTGTTACAAAATCATCAGCTGACAAGGATGCAGTGAGGATTTTGAACAAAGTTTCAAGTAGAACGCATATGAAGAATTGAATAGACTGGATAAGTATAGCATAGAGGGAAAGTAGGATCCGATCACACTCGCTTAGCAGAAACATCAACTTGAAGAAATAGCAATAAGTGAATGATGTTGAGGACTAGAAATCACAGTCTACCTAGGCAAATGAAAGTCATCAAGTGTTTTTGAAGATTTTGTAATAGATCATCACAATGAAGAATAACTATTTTAAAAAAAATGCATTGTGAGATAACTGATCATTTGAAGAAAATCAACTTGAGGAATTTCACATTTGGCGGTGGCGTTACCCACCATATAAGAATGTTGATTACAGACGCCGCATACAATTGTCGTAGGGCCCTGAGAATCAATTTCTTCGTTAATTTCTTCACATTCAGAGTGACTTTCTTCATTAGTTGAAGAAAATCATTTCATCATGTGTTGCACATCTAAATCATCAACTTTGCATAAGTGTTAGGATGTGTGCATGTTTTTACAAAACATTTGAAGACTCTAAGATATTTAGCTCACACCGCAACTTGCAAAACCTTTTCTCATCCAAGGGCTTGGTGAAGATATCAGCCAGTTGATCATCAGTCTTCACATGGTCGATGAGGATATTGCCCTTGAGGACATGGTCCCGAAGAAAATGATGACGAATCTGGATGTGCTTGGTCTTTGAGTGTTGTACTGGGTTATATGCAATCTTGATAGCACTCTCATTGTCACAGTAGAGAGGCACATTCTTCATGTTGATGTCATAGTCCTTGAGGGTTTGCTTCATCCATAGTAATTGAGCACAGCAAGAACCAGCAGCAATGTACTCAGCTTCAGCAGTGGAGAGTGATACGCAGTTCTGCTTCTTTGAGGACCAGCAAACTAGTGATCTTCCGAGGAAATGGCATGTGCCAGACGTTGACTTGCGATCCACACGGTCACCAGCATAGTCTGAATCAGAATACACTACCAGATGAAGATTGGAGCCCTTGGGATACCATAATCCTAGTGTTGGTGTGTGAGCTAAGTATCGAAGAATATGTTTCACAGCCTTATGGTGTGATTCCTTCGGTTTTGCTTGAAAACGTGCACACATGCAAACACTAAGCACTATATCTGGCCTAGATGCACATAGATACAATAAAGAGCCAATCATAGAACGGTATACCTGCTGATCGAAGTCTTTACCATTTTCATCAGTGCCGAGGTGGCCGTTGGTAGGCATCGGAGTCTTGGCACCTTTGCATTCGTGCATGTCGAATTTCCTCAGAACATCCTTGAGGTATTTCTCCTATGATATGAAGATTCCATTGCTTTGTTGACGAATTTGAAGACCTAAGAAGAATTTCAGCTCCCCCATCATGGACATCTGATATTCTTCACTCATCATGTAGGCAAATTCATCACTGTATCTTTTGTCAGTACAGCCAAATATGATATCATCAACATATATTTGACATACAAACAGCTCATTATCATAAGATTTTGTGAAAAGAGTTGGATCGAGTGAACCAGGTTTGAAGCCTTTCTTCACGAGGAATTCCTTCAATGTATCATACCATGCCCGAGGGGCTTGCTTGAGGCCATACAGAGCCTTTTTGAGTCTCAAGACTTTGTGTGGATTCTTTGGATCCTCAAAACCTGGGGGCTGAGCAACATATACTTCTTCCTCAAGCTTACCATTGAGGAATGCACTTTTCACATCCATTTGATATAAGGTGATGTTATGATGATTAGCATAAGCAAGTAGAATTCGAATAGCTTCAAGTCTAGCAACAGGCGCAAAAGTTTCATCGAAATCTATTCCTTCAACCTAGGTGTAGCCTTGGGCTACAAGTCGTGCCTTGTTCCTCATCACTTGACCGTCCTCATCTTGCTTGTTTCGGAAAATCCACTTGGTGCCGATGATGTTATGCTTGCGAGGATCTGGTCGTTTGACGAGCTCCCATACGTCATTCAGCTTGAATTGAAGAAGTTCGTCTTGCATGGCTTGGATCCATTCCGGTTCCAGAAAAGCCTCAGCTACTTTTGAGGGTTCTGTGATGGATACAAAGGAAAAATGCCCACAAAAGTTAACTAAGTGTGAAGCTTTTGAGCGAGTGAGAGGACCTGGCGCGTTAATGTCGTTGAGGATTTTGTCAAGTTCTACTTCATTTGCAATCCTCGGATGAGCTGGTTGAGGATTTTGTCTGGGCTGAGGAAGTGGTGCTGTTGCAATTTCCTCAGGAGCATCTTCTTGGTTTTCATCAGCGATGGGGATCGTTTCTTCACCAATTTTCTCAGTGGGGACAATGTCTTCAGTAGGCTTAAGCTTTATTGCTTCCTCAGGAGACAGCTTATCTGGATCAGAAGGCAATTGCTCTCTTTGCGAGCCATTAGTTTCATCGAACCGCACATCTACAGTCTCAACAACTTTGTCGTGGTAGTTGTTGAAGACTCTGTAGGTGTGCGAGTCCTTTCCATAACCGAGCATAAAACCTTCATGTGCCTTAGGTGCAAATTTTGAGCTATGATGAGGATCTCTAATCCAGCATTTTGCACCGAAGACTTTGAAATAACTTACATTGGGTTTCTTGTCAGTGAGGAGTTCATATGAGGTTTTCTTGAGGAATTTGTGAAGATATACCCTATTGATGATATGACATGCAGTGTTGATTGCTTCAGGCCAGAAGCGACGAGGAGTCTGATATTCTTCAAGCATAGTTCTTGCCATTTCAACCAGAGTCCTGTTCTTTCTTTCGACGACACCATTCTGCTGAGGAGTATAAGGAGCAGACAATTCGTGAGTAATACCAAGTTCATCAAGATAATCATCAAGACCAGTGTTTTTGAATTCGGTTCCATTATCACTCCTGATATGTTTGATCTTGATGCCGAAGTTCGTCGAGGCCCTTGAAGAAAATCGTTTGAAGATTTCCTGCACTTCAGTTTTATACACTATAATATGCACCCAAGTGTATCTGGAATAATCATCAACTATGACAAAGCCATATAGAGATGCTGCATTGGTTAGTGTTGCATAGTGAGTAGGTCCAAATAAATCCATATGAAGCAATTCAAATGGACGTGTAGTGGTCATGATGGTTTTGGAGGGATGCTTGGATCTGGTCATTTTCCCAGATTCACAAGCACCGCAGAGATGATCCTTGAGGAATTTGACTGATTCGATGCCAATGACATGCTTCTTCTTTGCAAGTGTGTGCAAATTCCTCATGCCTGCATGACCTAGTCTTCGGTGCCACAGCCATCCTTCTGAGGTTTTTGCTAGTAAGCAAGTGGCTGGTTGAGGACCTGTAGAGAAGTCAACAATGTACAAATCCCCTCTTCTTACACCTTCGAAGACTTTGGATCTGTCAGATTCCATGATGACTACACATCTATATCTACCAAAGATAACAATTATATCAAGATCACAAAGCATCGAGACTGACATGAGGTTAAAACCAAGGGATTCAACAAGCATCACTTTGTCCATATGCCTATCCTTGGAAATAGCTACTTTGCCAAGTCCCAATACCTTGCTTTTACCTTTATCAGCATATGTGATTTGCTTCAGAGGTGATGGAGTTAGTGGCATATTCATCAATAGGCTTTTATCACCAGTCATGTGATGTGTGCAGCCACTATCGAGAACCCACTCAGTATTTTTGGGTTTGTCATCCTGCAGATGAATTAGTACAGCTTACCATCTCATATGCTTCAGATTTGAAGAATATGATACTAATTTCATCAGTGAAATGTAAGGACGTGTGAAATATTTCTATTTCATCAATCATTAGCTTGCGTCCTATCAAGCATTTCCTCAGGTCTCCAGCAAATTCTTCAAATGATGATTTTCATCTGGAGACCTGACCTGTAGAAGTGATTAGTTTGATTTCTTCACCACCCACATCTGAAGGGGTGGCAAAGCGTTCATCATCCTGCGAGCACCATATGAGAAAGGTGGCATTGAAGCTAATGCACTTCTCTTAACAGTAGGGGGGTTAAAGTACTCATATGAGTATGCAGAGAACTGGTTTGAGGATTTATGAACATAATGATTTGAGGAGTAGCGTTCATAATCATATTCCTTGTAGTTTCCCTGCATGTTAGACGCATAAGCACAGGTACGAGCATAGTTTTGACAAGTTGAGGATTTTGATCCTCTTGAAGACTTTGGTCCTCCTGAGGAATTTGATCTGGGATTCAGATTCTTCAGAGGTGATGTCATGAGGACATTCACTTGAAGATTTTCAAGACAACTTTTGGGAACCCAGATTTTCCTCAGAGGAGGGCCATTCCTGCAGTTAGTTCCAACATATCGAGCAAATACTTCACCAGATCGATTTTTGAACAGTTTATAGTTGGAATCGAATGACTCATCCAAGGAATAGGATAATTCACATGAAAAGCCAGTTAGATTAGATGGATCAAAAGGAGGCCCAGTAGCAGCAACCCATGAGGTTTTGGGATACTGCTCAGGTTTCCAATAAGATCCATCAACATTCAATTTCCTCTCAAAGGCAATTCCTTCTTTCCTTGGGTTCCTGTTCAAGATCTGCGTTTTGAGCACATCACAAAGGGTTTGGTGTCCTTTGAGGCTTTTGTACATGCCTGTCACGTACAATTCCTTCAACCCTGCATTTTGATCAGTAACATTTGTGTTTTCCTCAAGTGAGGAAATAGACACAGCAGGTGCAGTTGAAGAATTTGTAGCATTTGATGTTTCTGGTGAGGAATTAGCAGTTTCACGTTCAATGCATTTAAGACATGGAGGAATAAATTCAACTTGACTAGCGCTAATCTGTTGAGCTAGTAATGAATCATTTTCCATACGAAGATCATCATGAGACATCCTCAGCTTCTCAAGATCAAGCTTTCTTTGAAGGAATTCGTAGGAAAGCTTCTCATGATCAGTGAGGAGTGTATCATGACTATCCTGAAGATTATCAAATCTAGACTGAAGATTTTTCATGTCATCAGCGAGGATTTGATTAAGATTCATTTCATCATTCAACAGATCATCACTTTTGTCTAGCAGTTTTTGAAGCTTTTCCAGAGCAGTTTGTTGTTTAGTGGCAATGATGGCAAGTTTACTGTAACTGGGTTTTTTGTAATCATCATGTTCACAGTCACTTGAATCAGAGGAGGAGGCATTATTTGATACCTTTGAACCTTTTGCCATGAAGCAATAGGTTGGAGCGAAGTCATCAGTATAGTCATCAGTATGGATGGTGCACTCATATTCTTCAAGATTGAAGATTGACTTGCTGACGAAATTTGTTGCTAGTACAAGACTACCTGTCCGGATTCTGAGTCTTCTCCAGAGCCTTCTTCTTCATCACATTCCTCTGATTCTGCCTCGGAATCCATTTCCTTGCCAATAAGTGCCCGAGCCTTTCTGAAGCTAGTCTTCTTGTGTAAGGAGGACTTTGAAGATGAGGATTTTGAAGATTTCTTCTTCTTCTTTGAGTCATCAGAACTGTCATCCTTGTATTTCTTCTTCTTTGATTCCTTTCCCCAGCGGGGACAATCAGCAATGTAATGACCTGATTTCTTGCACTTGTGACAGGTCCGTTTCTTGTAGTCCTCAGATGCAGATTCTGATTTCCTCATGTCTCTTCTTGATGATTTACCGAACTGGCCTCGTCGTGTAAATCTCTGGAATTTCCTCACAAGCATTGCAAGCTCCTGACCAAATTCTTCAGGGTCACAACTGCTGTCATCTGTGTCTTCTTCTTCAGATGAGGAAATTGCTCTTGCCTTCAGTGCACGTGGTCTGGAATAGCTTTGTCCATATAGATCTCTCTTTTCTTCTAGCTGGAATTCATGAGTATTTAGCCTTTCGAGGATATCAGCTGGATCTAGCATCTTGTAGTCTCGTCTTTCTTGAATCATCAGAACTAGAGTGTCAAATGAAGAATCCAAAGATCTCAGCAGTTTCTTCACAACTTCGTGATCAGTGATGTCTCGAGCTCCCAGTGCTTGCAGTTCATTTGATATGTCAGTGAGGCGATCAAAGGTGTCTTGGCAGCTTTCATTGTCATGTCTCTTGAAGCGATTGAAGAGATTGCGAAGAATATCAACACGAGAGTCACGTTGGGTTGATACTCCTTCATTTACCTTGCACAGTCTCTCCCAGATCAGTGTTGCAGAGCCTAAGTCACTTACTCTTCCAAACTGGCCAGGGCTCAGATGACCACAGATGATGTTCTTCGCTTGAGAATCGAGTTGCTTGAATTTCTTCACATCAGCCGCAGTGACACTGGCAGAGATGATGGGGACTCCATTTTCCACAATATACCAGAGATCATTATCAATAGCTTGTAAATGCATTTGCATTTTGTTCTTCCAGAAGGGAAAGTTCTTTCCTCCGTAGGTAGGACATGCTGCAGTCACCTTAAACATGCTTGCAGTCGACATAACTAAAACTCCAGGTGGTTAAACCAAAATCACACAGAACAAGGGAGTACCTTGCTCTGATACCAATTGAAAGTGCGTTATATCGACTAGAGGGGGGTGAATAGGAGATTTTTAGAATTTCATCACTGAGGAAATTCCTTTTGAGGAAATTCCTCACTGATGACTAACTTACAGCCGAAACAGTTAAGGATCAGTCGTGCAAACGTTCACCACAGCAGTATTACAGAGTGAAGATTATGAAAACAGATTGCATAGTAAGCAGGCACGCAGAATACAGATGATGATTAACTCAAGTGAAGAATTTGGGGTTGAGGAAATTCAGAGAAAGTCTTCAGCAAATTCTTCAAACAGTCACAGTGAAAGTCATCAACACATAATACAGAGAATGTAAAGAGTTGAGGAAATAGAACCCGATTCTTGGTGAAGACTGTTGTTGATGACCCAGTTCCAACTGTTGTGACAGTTGTACATCTGGTTTGGAGCGGCTTGGTATTGAAACCAAAGGACACCCAGTCCCGGGACACACAGTCCCTACCGTATTCTCCTTGAGCTAAGGACACACAGTCCTCGCCCAATACTCGTGGTAAGTCTTCAGGGCAGACTTCCAAACCCTCACAAACTCGGTCACCCGGCGATCCACAATTGACTGCTGGATTGCTCTAGACCATGACGCCTAACCGTCTGGAGGATGCACAGTCCTCAAAGGTAAAAGGCTTCAGTCCCACACAGGAACAACTTCTTCAGTGATGCTCAATCACTAGGTTTGGTTTGTGGTTTCGGTGGGTGGTGTATTTCCTCACTGATGATTTACTCTCGAAGGCTCTGAGGAATTTGGGTTGCTCTTATGACCAGTGTCAGTTTCTAACGGAGCAG
Source organism: Hordeum vulgare subsp. vulgare (assembly GCF_904849725.1). Classification (NCBI taxonomy): domain Eukaryota; kingdom Viridiplantae; phylum Streptophyta; class Magnoliopsida; order Poales; family Poaceae; genus Hordeum; species Hordeum vulgare. Next base: position 501,595,440 of record NC_058523.1, on the reverse strand, counting down.
CCAACCAGCTAGTGGTTGTGGGGGCGGCTAGCCTGGGAGCATCCCAACATGATTTGACACTAATGCCCTTAAATAATATGACCGTTGGAGTGGATAAGACCAGTGACTTGGCGTGGCTATCGAAACGGTCGGGACCCTCAACTGTGAGAATCCTCATGTCACTCATATTCCTCACTTGAGGCTTTTGGTAGGATTTGGTTTGGGTTGAGCATCATGAGGAAATTCATTCAATAGCGTTACTTTGACCCCCTTTAACAGTACGGTGTTCCTATTCATCAAATGCAAAGAAATTAAAACAGAAAACGTAAATCTTCACGCTTCAATTTCTTCAAAATGATTTTCTTCAGGAACCACCGATCTTCTCAATATCAATATCTTCATGAGGAATATCAATTTCATCGCAGATTCCTCGCGATTCATTTCTTCAGCTTCAGACCAATTTCTTCAACTGAAGATATACATTTTTAGGGGTCGATATTCTTCAAATCTCAAACTCCTCAATGACTTATAGATCCTGTGTATACTCACAAACACATTAGATACTTAACCTATAAGTCTTCAAACCACCAAAATCACTAAGGGGCACTAGATGCACTTACACCTGTCATGGCCAACCCCAAGTGCAACCTTTTCAGACTTAAGCACACGAGTAAGAACAATAGCATGATCTAGTTCCTTTTGCAATTTAGTGCAATCATCGTTGCGTGACTCCTCAAGAGCCAAACGAAGACTGCGCTCTTTTTCTAGTGCAATAGATAATTCAACAATCTCATCGGCATAGTCACGACTATGTCCTTGCAGCTTAGAGATAGTCTCCACATGAGACTCAATGAGGTCATTAGCCTCACCCAGTTGTTCCAAAAGAGCAACAAAGTGCTTCTTGGATTCTCCTTTGATTTTACACAGAAATTTGTCAAAATCATGCTCATTAAGTTCCACAACATCAGTATTATCAACACAATTTAACAATGAAGGAGCAGTAGTGATGGTGGTCTTAATGTTGGGTGTTACCTCACCTTTGGCCATAAGGCACTTGGCGATGTGGTTATCGTTGGGGGCGTTGAAGAGAGACATCTTGGGAGAAGGGGGGCAATGGCTACATTCGTAGTTGCCACCATATCGTCATCGTCATCATCATCGGAGAGGTACTCTTCAAGTGCCACCATACCCTTTGGATGGGGTTTCTTGACAAAGTTGTTCTTGTTTGTGAAAGACTTGGCTTTGTCTTTGCGAATGAGCTTGCCCCCGTTGTCTTCCCTCTTCTCATAGGGACATTTTTCCACTAAGTGACTCACATTGCCGCAGTTATAGCATGTGCTCACACGTTGCTTGGACTTGAACCCACTTGAGTTATTCTTGGAGAAGTTGGGGATTGAGTTTCTCTTGTTGCCCCAAAATTGCCTTGACGCAAGAGCCATGTGCTCGTGATAAGCATACTTAGTGTCTTCAGGGCAGCTCTCCTCTTCCTCATCCTCTTCTTCTTCTTCAGAAGCAACCTTTGCTTTTAAAGCAAGGTTGGGTGAAGCTGTCTTTGACCGAACACGAGCAAGTGCATTATCAGCGGTCTTGTTCATGATTGACATTGCAATGAATTCATCCAACACCTCACTCGAGGACAAGGAGTGGAAATCTGGTCATTGGCGAATGACGGATGACATGGCTTTGCTAAATGGAATGATGGCCTTGAGAAACTCGCGCTTGATCCATGTGTCATCCACATCCTTGCTCCCATGATCCTTGATAGCAACAACAATAGCAGTCACCCTTCGATAGAGATCACGAGGGTCCTCATGTTTCTTCATCACAAACTCATCAGCCTCTTCAAGCACCACTTCATAGTTGGATTGTTGAATGGTTGAGCTTCCCTTGTACAACACCATAATGTGCTCCCAACAGTCCTTAGCCACAGTGAAGGGCGCAAGTGAGGAAGATCTTCAGGAGGCACTACGGACTGGAGAATAAACAATGCGGAGTGATTATATTGATTGTCCGCTTCTTCTCTTGGAGTGATGTTGCTTGGGTCATGTGGATAGTAGCCTTGCTCAATGATTCTCCATAAATTTGTTGAGCTGTGATTAAAATGAGACTTAATGGAAAATACCCAGTTAGCAAAATCACACTTAACAAGCTTAGGAGGAGGACCTACAGGATTAATACGCGGAGTAGGAACCGGCTCTCCATAGACCATGGGAGGTGGAACTAAGGTATAGGTTCCAGTCCCATTAATATCGTGAGGGGAAGAAGGTTGCATACCTTTAGTCGCTTCCTTAGAGGAATTGGCCTCTGAATCCGTGTTGACGGGTTTAGCCACCAACACCGGTTCGAGAGAACTTTTAATTCCCTCAATTAACTCTTTAAGCATGATCTTGACTTCGTTCGTCAAGGACGTGCTGAGGTTGGCCATAGCCGCATTCAAGTCGTCCCTGGTGATCGATGTCAAGGCCATGGCCTCGGGTTGCTGATGGGTTCCTCCCTCATCCTCATCCATACTCTTCGGGCGGTGAATCCCTTAATAAAGAGACGTGGCTCTGATACCAATTGAAAGGATCGATATGGTTGACTAGAGGGGGGTGAATAGGAAAATACCACTTTTTAGCAATTCTTAACAAGTTAGAGTTAGCAACAAAGGTTCTCTAAAATGACAACAAGGTGATCAACCTATATGATGCTACCAACTACAATCGCTAAAACAAGTAAGAGATAATCTACAATAATAACATACGCAATGTAAAGGTTAGAGATAACCACAAGTGGAACCGATGAAGACGAGTATGTGTTACCGAAGTTCCTTCCCTTTGACAGGAAGTACGTCTCCGTTGGAGCGGTGTGCAGGCACAATGCTCCCCAATAAGTCACTAGGACCACCGTATTCTCCTCACGCCCTCACACAATGCAAGGTGCCATGATTCCACTATAGGTGCTCTTGAAGGCGGCGACCGAACCTTTACAACCAAGGTTGGGGCTAACTCCACACAAAGCTTGGAGGCTCCTAACAAGACCACGGAGCTTCACCACAATGGAATGTGGCTCCGAGGTGACCACAACCGTCTAGGGTGCTCAAACACCCAAGAGTAATAAGATTCGCAAGGGATTAATGGGGGGAATCAAATTTCTCTTGGTGGAAGTGTAGATCTAGGCCTTCTCCACCAATACCTAGAAAATCAACAAGTTTGATTGGCTAGGGAGAGAGATCAGGAACTTATGAGCTTAGGGAGCAACAATGAAGTCTTGGAGGGTCAAAGGTAGGGTTCTTGAAGTGAAAGAACCATTTATATAGTGAGGGAACAGATCCAACGGTTACCCTCACTATCAGCACGAGCAGGGCGATACTATCGCTGGCAGTAGCGGTACTACCACTGCCCCTCCAGCGGTACTACCGCCAGCTCCAGCGGTACTACCGCTCGGCCCATGGTAGCGCAAGAGCTACTACCGGGCCTAGCACCGCCAAGAAAGTCTTCGCAATAAGTCCGACCCAGTATAGCCACAAGGATGGCGGTACTACAATCTTGGAGCGGTAGTACCGCTGGCCAGGGGCAGTACTGCCGCCAGCTAGCGGTACTACCGCCAGGATGGGGTGGTACTACCGCCAGCTCCAGCAGTACTACCGCTAGGACCGAGCGGTACTACCGCCACACGCCTTTTTGCAAGATAGAGAGAAAGAACAGAGAGGGAACAAGCTCCATGGTTGTAAGGGAAAAGAGATGAAGATAAAATGTGTGCGTGCGAAATTGATTCCACCCAAACCTTTCTGACACGGATCCCCTTTTAATAGTACGGCGTTCCTACGAGTCAAAACCACCAAAGAAAATCGTAGATGACAATGTGCTTCTATTCCACGGAGGGGTGCCGAATCGTCTTGTGCCTTTGTCATGTATTATCTGAAATGCTCAATGCACACGATTAGTCCACTGAGGTACTGTCATCAATCACCAAAATCACTTAGGCATAAATATGCCCTAACACACCATTTCTCAAACCTAAACATCCTAGGGGAGGTAACCCTCCGAGCCCCAGTGTCAAGGATCAGCGGGGTATGATCACTTCCCACTCTCGGCAAGGTTGTCAACACCGAGAGAGGGAAATGACCATACCAAGAGGCAAAAACCAGTACACGGTCAATGGTTGCAAAGATAGGATTCTCCTTGTTGTTACCCCAAGTGTAACACCTATTAGCAATGTTAATCTCCATCAAAGCCCATTTATTAACCAAATCATTAAACAAATAGACTAACTGATGTTTGACTATCCCATTATTCTTATCTGCAATGGAACGAACCAGATTAAAATCCCCCCCCCAAAGATGACTAGATAAGTGAGTCCAACCATCACTTCATGCAGTTGTGCTATAAACTCCATTTTAAACTCATTATAAGTCGTGCCATAAATTATAAATTGCCACTAGATTCCAAACAAAACCATCTTTTTTATTCTTAAGAGTAGCAATACAACATTATTTTTTATCCACAAAGCCTATGATATCAAACAACTCATTATTTAGACCCACAAGGATCCCTCCTGCCATATTAACAGCAGGAAGCGAGTGCCAGGTAAAATCCCTGCCGCCCGCAATCTTTATCAAACTATTATCCTCAATGATCTCTTTTTTGGTTTCAAAGAAACCAACAAAGTCAACTTTATTAGCTTTCAGAAAATCGCAAAGGCGTTGTACTTTACCAGGTTTACCTAGACCTCGGATATTCCAAAAGGCCCCAATCATTTAATTTTAAAAGGGTGTGATAAGCCACAAGGCTTATATTTCATTTGAAGTTTAGGACTCTCCACCTCCAGCAGTGCCCCCTGATGTAGAAGGTGAATTGTGCCTAGAATCACTCTCAACTAACCCACGAACCATGTCCAGATTATCAGGGAGAACAATCTCTGGGTTGTTATTTGCAAACTGAATACCTTTAAATTTCTCCTCATCAATCATATCAAAGATTATACCTAACTGCTCCGCCTCGTTATCCCCTATGCATATATCAACATTATTTGTATAATAAATTAGGGTTTCAGGTGTAAAGGTAGCAAATGATTTACCTTTGAAAGTAGCTGGAATTTCCAAATTCTTCTTCTGCATGTATGCAGCAGCCTTATCCATGATCTTGACTCCCCCATGTTCCCTCGTCTTTGGTTTGTTGTTGAGGACAGGACCCCACCTCCCATCCTTACCAGCGTTGATTTTCTTCTTTTGCCCTGCTTCTTTCTCCAAGGTGTCCAACAAGGATCTCTTAGTAGACCCCAATGCAATAGAGATCTCTTTCGCGAGACATTGCATTTTAGGCATCATACCCACTTCCTCCTCATCAGATTCCAACATATCGAATTTGCGGAGTTGTCCAGAGCAGTAGTCCAGATGGACCGACATAGGCACGACACTGGTACAGATGGGAGAACCCATATCCACATCCAGCTCCTTCCCCATATCTGTCTCCAGGTCCAACATCTCCTCCTCACGCAGTTTTTTCCTAGTTTCCTCGACAAAGTCCTCATGGATCCCATCCAACAAAATATGGGGGCGGAAATCAGTTGCAGAAGCAACACAACCTTGAACACATTTATTACCACTCCGAGCTTCCAAGTTCTTGGACTGAAAATTGGCCTTATCAATTTCATCAATTGCTTCATCCTCTCCATCATCACCCATGTCATCTCCCTCAGCTTCTCCCCCTTGTTCTTCATCATTTACCTCATGGTTATCTTCATCAATATCAACACCATCTCCATCAGTCTCTCCACCAATTTGATCAGAACCTTCCACGGTGAAAAATAGGATACAGAGTTTCCTTTTCATCTCCACCAACCTCTCAAAGGGAATTTTCTTTGGGTCCCTGCAGGCAACTTTAATCCTGACTATTTCATAAAAACTCTTGAAAATCTCATTCCAATCCACATCCACAAAGATGCCAAAACAGGCAGCAACTTGAGCGAAACCTTCCAAGCACGCCACTTTGGAGGGATTCCTTCAATCTGAACCCAAGCTACAGTTAGTTCCCCAAATGGGTCTAACATGCCTTGCCATTCACAGATTTTCAGAGACACGCCATCAATCGGCAACTCAAAAGCAAAAAACTCAATTAGGTCATTTACATTCTTCCAAGGTAGAAACCTCAACAGGAACTTTTTCTCCTCCAGCTCTCTGATCTGCCATGGCCAATCCTTGTTCTTACAAAAGATCCCATTTAGCTGAGTTAACAGCTCCGAAGCAGAAACTTCACCTTTAATCACCTTAAGGATGGCACAATTTTTATAGTTTAACAAGCTTGATTCCATAGCCACGGGAATATCAATATGGTAGAATCCTAACCCAGCAGCCGCACTACCAAAATAAGTAGTAGTAGGTTGCAGTTTAGCCCAAGCAACACAGTTGTTCACATTGTGACTGCCCACACATATGAAACATCTTTTGGCCTCAATACAATTCCCCACATAATGACCTGGCCAGCTACAATTAAAACATATCATGTCCTTGTACCTGGGTTCAAGGGCCTGCACCGCTGGGATCTGAGGGGGTGCAGGAGGTTTGTCGGCAAGAGCTGGGGCAGGCGCAGGGATATGTTTCCCTCCAGTCCCAGCCTTGGCCATCGGCGCTTCTTTTGCTTGATTTCGAATAGGGGCAACGTTAGCCTCCTAGAGATTCTTCTTGCCAGGTGGGGGTCGACGATTCCTCATCTGGTTTCCCTGTCCCTTGTTCTCCATCTCCCCCCGCACAACTTGGGCGAACGATCTAGATCCAGGGGAAGTCCCCTCGGAGGAAACTCTAAAGAGAGTAGGGGATGGGTCAAAACGACCAACAGATCTCACGGGGAAGCAGTCTTGGAGAGTGAAATCCTTAGCTAGGAACAGATCCTTCCTCACCCAAAAGAGTTTGGGGAACGAGGAGCTAGGGTTTGGAGGACCGGGCTTAGCCTTATAACGCCTCGGTCGCCGGCACGGGGATGGAACCACCCAGAGCTGTCCAAAAAATCCACTACCTCCTGTGAAACCCCGCAAGTCAGGTGAGAATACGTCTTTTTATTTGGCACTTTCTTCCTGACCACACATCCATGTATGGCCGGGATCAGGAGTTATCGGACAGCTCCCAACGATCTTAGGCTAGATCAAATCGCTCCCCCCTTCGATTGCAGAAGCAATCTCTCGATCATTCCCCGATAACTCCTCAACCGGATCCTCGCTAGGACCAGAACCAACTCCTAGATTACTCAGAGGGACAACCCTCAAATCACCCTCATTACCATCTATCTCTCCATCAACCTTCATCATGAACCGATTTTTTTTTCAAATGATAATGCGAGTGGGACTTGGATCGACATACCTGAACAGATGACTTTGAGATTGCTCCATGATCCCCCGGCCAGGGAGGCGGCTCCAAATTGCCCCGTCGTGCTCTCCTGCCGGGGTTCAATCCCTTCAGGAGACCCGGGGGAGCATCATCCCCGGTGGCAGGAACTCCCGGGGGATCCTTGCAATCTCCACCACCGGAGGCGGACGAATGTTGAGCCTGGACGGGTTCCTTGTCCTGAACCGCATCCATCTCTCTGCCTGCACCGGATCTACGGATTCCGCCTCTTGAATCGCCCAAAACACCATCCCGTAATCCATTGCCATGTCGTCCCCGACGAACCTCATCCTCTCGACGAACTCCGAGCACCAGATGATCTCGACGCAGATATCCGGCCACCTTGAGCGGTCGGGGAACCTCTCCCGCACCACGCGCACCATCTCCGCCCTGGCCTCCGGAGATGATGACTCCACCCATGGCAGCTCCATCGCTGTAAACGGACGCAGCGGCGCCGGTAACGGGTCCTCCGCCACCGGATGAAGAGCTAGCGGTGGCGCCACCATATGTGCGGGATGTGGCCGCCTCAATCTCGCCTTGCGCCGCGACCCTCCAGTCATCTCGATCTAGACGACCTGGAGGAGAAGACAGAGGGCGTGGTGTGCCGAAGACTTGAGAAGGCAGGGTAGGTGGCTGCGAGAGGAATGCGAGCCCCTTAATGGTCGAGGAGTCGCCATTAATGGGGGTAGGTGGGGCATTGGCAATCGCCATGCATGGGGGTAGGTGGTGCGTCGGTTCACCCATCCCTTTGGCCTCTTATTTTCTTTCACTGCTATATGTGTATTTTACCAGCAGCTTTTAGAACCTACTTGACTCACTTCAGGACTCACTCACTTCGAATATTTTTATGACCCGTGATGAATGATTTACACACATTTAGAACCTACGATGAACGACTTCAAATTTTTAAGACCTACTTGATACACTTGAAATACTTTTAGGACCTTCAATATATTTTACTCATAAAAGAAAGCATCGATATTTTAAAAAAAAATCAAAGAAATTACTGTTTATCAACGAGCACGTGAGCTCGGGATAAAAGAACACTTTCACTGTATCACACTGAATGTTTTTTTGTTTTTGAGAGGCTGTATCGCACTGAATGTTTTTTTGTTTTTGAGAGGCTGTATCACACTGAATGTTTGCATGAATAATAAAGAACTCCTGAAGGAAAACCAATTTTCAAGCCCACCGGGCCTTAGGCGCGGCAAACGAGCATCGCGTAAAACGACCATCCGGGGCGTGCCCGCGCGCGGCTTGCAGCCACAGTTTGGAGATAATCATCATGCCGCCTCCTATCTCCCCGCTGCCGCTCATGGCCTCCAGCCCAATCCCGTCGCCTCCGGCCGCGCGACCCGGCAGCGGCAGAGCCATCGCCGCCGTCGCGCCCTGCAACTCCTCGGCGTCACCGTCGCCCTCGACGTCGGCGTCTTCGGCTGCGGCGGCGGGCGGCAGGAGGGGCGTGCTCGCGCTGGGCGCGGGGTTCCTGGCCTCCGCGGCGCTGCTGTGCCCGGCAGGGGACGCCGGCGCGACGCGCATCGAGTACTTCGCGACGGTCGGGGAGAAGCTCTGCGACATGGACTTCGCCAAGTCCGGGCTCGGGTACTGCGACGTCGAAGTCGGCACCGGCGTGCAGCCCAAGCGCGGCGAGCTCATCAATGTGGGTGCCCGGGCGGCGTTGGAGCTGCACCGATCGCTCTGCCCCCTGCTTGTTTCACCTAGAGAGTTGGAATTTTTGCAAGTTCGTGACCCGTCCTTCTGTTCTGTCTCGATGGTTGTCACTCAGATACACTACACGGCGAGGTTCCCCGACGGGACGGTGTTCGACAGCAGCTACAAGCGCGGGAGGCCACTGACGATGCGCATCGGCGCAGGCAAGGTGGGCAGCATTTGGTCACTGAAAGATGCAATGCTCATTATTGCAGGCAGCCCAAGATTTCTCTTGGCAACTGCTTAAAACACATTCTCGTTTGCAGATCCTCCGAGGGCTTCAACAGGGGATCGGCGGCGGCGGCGGCGTCACACCCATGCTCGTTGGTACTGTCAGGCTCTGTATATTACAAGCATGGGCATTTTGTTCCAAATAAGTGAATATCTTCTACTCCCTCTGTTCCTAAATATAAGTCTTTCTAAGAGTTTCACTAGTGGACTACATACCGATGTATATAGATATATTTTAGGGTATAGATTCACTTATTTTGCTCCGTATGTAGACACCTAGTGAAATATCTTAAAAGACTTATATTTAGGTAGGGAGGGAGTAGTGGTATGTTTTTTGCTGAACTGCGTGATGTCTCGAAACTGCTAACAGGCGGGAAGCGCAAGCTCATGATACCTCCGATTTTGGCATACGGGCCTGAACCAGCAGGCTGCTTCTCAGGTACAGTAATTCGGCTAACGCCGATCACATTCAGCCTCTTCTTCCCTGAAAAACTCAACCCACGCATGCATATTCAGACTAGCTTATCGATTGTTGACAGGGGACTGCAACATTCCTGGGAACTCCACGATACTATACGACATCCTTCTCGTTGGCATCTACAAGTGAGCGCCTGATGGCAGCGAACACCCAAGCCTTGAACATAGGTCCAGTACAAGGTAGTATCCTTTTTCTTCCAGCAAACCTTTTTCCCTGTGCTGGTTAGTGGTTACACCTGCAGTCTCTGTTGCTCTGGCAGAGAGTTTTTGGAGCACGTCGCACGGGAGACTGAACTATACAGGCGGGCGGGCAGACGAAGAGAAAGATTTGCTAGTTCTTCAGGTGGTGAAATCGAGTGCTCCCCGGTTGCCGATGCGCAAGGCGATATAGGGGGGCAAGCAATCTGTACAAATAGCATTCGTGATTATGAGGAGCATGTAAAGCGTCACTCTGTAATCTGTAAAGTCGAGTCGTGGTATATATGCTGCTGATTTTCCAGAAGCCGTCTTTGCTCAAGCCGAGATGAACTTCTGCGCGCTCGCTGCTTGACTCGGTGGGGTGGTGATACAGCTCACGTTTATAACATGCAGAAGCTGTCGCACGCTCTTGTTGATCACTTTCTTTGTCAGGGTTTGTTTTGTTAATTGTTATTTCGTTTCCAGCGTCAGGGATTCTCGTAGATCGCATGTGCGGCAGCCTCGAGTTTAGTAGGCTTTTGTCCCTCCAAGCAAAGGCCGTGTCTGAGAACTAGGTGCCGGCAACTGTTCTTTCCTAGAGCATCTTCAACCACACTCTTGGGCCAGTTTTTTTGGATGGCATAAAAAATAAGTTGTTTTTCCCAACTTAAAAAATAAATGAATTTCAAAATTATAAAGACTTTTAAATTAATTGTGTTATAACTAGTTTAACACTTTTTTTTCACTACACCCCCGGACGCAATGATGGCTCACATTGAACGATACCCTTTCATAAAAAAAGGGCAATATGGTCTGTTCTTCCGTTCCGACGTACGCACGTCAGCCCCGCGGCGTCAGCGGACGGTCGAGCGACATACATATACCGGGGATACGCATCGTATCCGTGTCAGCCGGCGTGACGTGCCTTCTCCACGTCGGCCTGACCGCGATCAAACCAGACCCGTCGCACCGGTTCCAGATTGACCGTCGGTTCCCGATGCCGCCGCCATTAATCCCTCCTGCGTCGTCAGTTCGTCGTCTCCCAAGACCGGCGTCATTAATCTCGCCCACGTCGTCAGTTCATCGTCTCCCGAGGCCCGTCGCATTGACGCTAGACGCCACCGCCTATAGACCGCCATCTCCCGAGGCGATGCCGCCTATTGACCGTCGGTCCGCCGTCTCCCAAGGCGAAGCCGCCTATTGACCGTCAGTCCGCCTATTAACCATCGGTTCCCGAGGCCACGAATTAACGACTGATGCCGCCGTCTCCCGAGGCCCGTCGCCTCCCCGAGGCACCGCGTTTACTCTGGGGGAGTAACGCCGCCCAACCACCCCGTCGCCTCCCCTTCCCTCGGGGGACTATATAAAGTCGGTGCCCACCCAACACGTCGTCAGACTCGTCGCTCTCCTCTCTCCTCCTCTCCCCCGTCGCCCCGCTACTCCTCTCTTCCTCGACCTCTCGCCCCGACGATGGCATACTCCGCCGACGGCAGGAGTTCCGGCGCTGGTGGTGCCCTACCGAGCATCTGGTCGTCGAGCCTTGACGCTCTGGCGACGGAGGAGCTCCACCGCTACGCGTTGCTGGTCCCGCCGGGGCGTCGGCACGCGAAGCCGTGGAGAGTCGGCAAAGACGGTTACGAGACGGCGACGGGCTGCGGATTCGTTGCCAGTGCCCTACCGAAAATCGCCACGGCGGCGGCACTGGCAACGAATCCGCAGCCCGTCGCCGTCTCGACGACGACAACATCGACTAGGATAACCTCGGCGACAGTTCCGACGACGACGACGGCGCGGACGGGGACGACGCGGTGAAGGGGCCGGACGTTGTCTACGTCGACGAGTTCGATTAGATTAGTTTTACTAATGTTTAATTAAATTTCGTTTTTAGTTTTAATAATGTTTAATTAAATTTTGTTTTTAGTTTTAGTAATGTTTAATTAAAAACGTATTATGCTCGAATGTAATATGAATGAAATATGGTTATTTAAATTAAGTGTTGTTTTTATTATTTCTTCAGAATATCAAAACAATTTTTGAAATATGTTAAAAATCGGCCTTCCTTACATTTTAAAAAAATATATACAAACAGTTTATAAAATTAAAAACAATCAAAGTATACGATTTTGAAAAAGACACACAAATGAAATTATCCAACTTTTGCCGGCATTTGAGAATGCACATTCAATGATGACACATAAAATTTCAACGAAATCAAAGATCAAACACACGTTGCGTCACGTCCGGCATCTGTTCTTGTCTATTTTTACATGAGAATTTACAGAAAAAAGCACCCATGCTCGTTGGTGCTGCCAGGCTACAACAACTATCTGTACATTACAAGCATGGGCATTTTGTTCCAAATAAGTGAATATCTTCTAGTGGTAGTATGTTTTTGCTGAACTGCGTGATGTCTCGAAACTGCTAACAGGCGGGAAACGCAAGCTCATGATACCTCCGATTTTGACATACGGACCTGAACCAGCAGGCTGTTTCTAAGGTACGTAACAAACAGAAGAACAGACTTGCTAATACCGATCATATTCAGCATATTCAGGCTGGCTTATCAATGTTGACAGGGGACTGCAACATTTTCTGATGGCAATGGGTACCCACTATCCGCATACCCAGTGGATATTTACCCATTAAGGTGAGGTTATGGAAAAAAATATTTACCCATGAATAAATAAATGATAAAAAGTATGCACCCATTAGGTATTTGCGGATGCGGGCATGGTACATCAAAATCCATGCATGCGTACCCACATACCAAGTATATATGACATGTGGGTCTATGAACCAAGGTAATTCTGAAAAAAAATCCCAAATAAATCTATTAGTCCACGGAGACGCAGTCACGCGTCGCCTCCATCCTCCTCGTGTCGCTTCTAGTCGTCATTAACGCTGGAGGTTGGACTTCTTGACTTCCACGCCCTTGTTTCCTCTCCCGTCTCCCGATCTCCTCAATCACCGCCCTGCGCCGCGCCCTGCCTTTTCTTCCTCCCATCTCGTCTTCTCCTCACCTCACTGTCTCCTCAATATCCTCCTCACAAGTCACGAGCTCACCTCACCGCCCTGCCGATTCCGACCAGCGGCGTGGAGAACTGAAGCAATTTAATGTGTGATAAACCTAGTTATATCTTATATTCCCTGTCATATGAACCTTTATTGTAAATTATAATCATTAAATTATGGACTTCTGAAGTTGATCGGGCATTCCATGTGATTGTTTTGCACATGTATTGACCGAAGTTAGAACTGTATATATTTTTATGCTTCTATGCATCTTATGTTGGGCTGCAGCCTCTGCATTAATGTTATTTTCGAATTACATAGTGTTGTTAATTTCATATACATCATAGTATATCATGTTGAGTTTTTTTTGGTGTGTTTACCCATGGGTTTTTAATACCCACATGGGTGCGGGTATGGTATAAAATTTATACCCAGACACGGGTGCGGGTGTGGTTAAAATTTGAAAACATGGTGTGGGTTTGGTTGAGCTCTACCAAACGACATCCTTCTCGTTGGCATACAAGTGAGCGTCTGACGGCAGCCAACACACAAGCCTTGAGCATAGGTCCAGTACAAGGTAGCATCCTTTTTTCTTGCAGCAACATTTTTTTTCCGTGCTCGTCGGTGGTTTACACCTGCAGTTTCCGTTGCGCTGGCAGCCAGTTTTTGAAGCACGTCACGTCGGCGTGCGGATTCACAGAGGAGACTGAACTACGGGCAGGCGAAGAGAAAGGTTTGGTTGATAGAAGTTCAGGTGCCGGGCTCCGATGCTTATGCAGGAGGCTATTGGGGGGGGCCAATATGTACAAAGATTTGATGATGACTTGATGAGGAGGAGCGTGTAAAGCGTCACTCTGTAATTTGTAAAGTCCAGCCGTGGCATATATGCTGCTGATTGTCCCGAAGCCGTTTCTGCTCACGCCGAGACCAACTTCAACTTGTGCATGCACACCCCCTTTGCTTCACACAGCATGCACAAGTGGTCGCACGTCGCCTCTAGTTAATCACATTTTTTTTTACCTTTCAGGGGTACCTTTTCTCTTTTTCTTTCTTTCTTTTATCACAGCTTTAGGGATTCTCACGTGCGGCCCCGGCGACACCAACTGTTCTTAGGTCGAGCTGCTGGGCATCGAAATGGGAATATTATGCACCGGTAAGAGAATATCCCTTTTCTTCTTAATTAAGACGAGCGCATATCCTTCGGACATCAAAAGAACTGATTAACCATGCCTCAACTCAACTGAGACGGAGGGTTGCATGCCATCATCGATCCATCCATGCATGAAGCGTGACCCGGCCGGGTCTGGACGGTGCCCACCAACCCGATCGAGCTGGGCTGGTGAGCGGGGCGAGAAGAAAACGACCGACGACTGCCTTTTTTGCGTCGTCTAAACAAGAAACTGTTTTCATTGACATGGGACAAAACTCAGGCCATTGTTGTCGGCAATGGCGAGGAGGCCAGAAGGTGAAAACGTGTCCCGTAGGGAAAGCATAAAATGAAAGCCGTTCATTGGCATAATTCAAAACTCTGTTTAGCCTGCCATTCTCCGTGTCGATCATACCAGCGGTATACACGCAAAAAAAAATTAAAAAAAAAAAATCATACCAGTGGTAATACTAGTATATATCTTAGTGGTGGGCAGGGGGTGTGTCATCAGCAGGTTCAGAGTGATTGGGCTCTTATCTCTTTGGTTAAGCGGCCGAGGTCAGAGCCGGGGAGCCGGATTGGTTCTTGGAAGCGCCAAGGGCTGCTTTGGTCGAGCCTGGAAATGGCTATTTTGCAAGGGAATTTCTGTTTTTCAGCTGCATGGTCGTTTTTGAAAATCGGCCCCTCCTGGCATTGGCTTGCCGAGGATGTCAAAGCCTAAATGCCCCGTGGTGCCTCGCTCGTCATCGTTACAAATGTGCTTTTCTCTCTCTCTCTCTATATATATATATAGAGAGAGAGAAACAGGGATCTCTCTTGTTCCATTTCATTGAGATAGAAGCTGCGGGGTTCAGAAACCGTATGTCATCCCGACATCAGCACAATACTAAAGAACAGAGTGTCACTCTGTTGGCTAGGCTCATGGGTGTGCAGCCATCCAGCCCGCCCCCGTTCGGACCTTGAAGCGTTGTGCTTAAGGATTTGTCTTCTATTTAAAAAATTGTTTTTAACGGCTACTTCCTCTGTTTTCTAAATAATTATAGTTGAACAGAACTAAGTTAGTTTTCCTCAAATGTAATTATTTAAAAACGGAGGAAGTAGTTTTGATAGTCATTGTTACTGTTTTGCTAATTCTTGTTCTTCTAAGAATTTGGATACCAAGAATTTATGTTCCAATGTTGGAACCGGTGCACTATTCCACATTTTAGTTGAAATATAAGAATAACAATATCTTCTTATAGGTTTGATAAATTATTACAACATTGTGTTCTTTTTTATAAAATTATATACAGAAAATTGTAAAGTAGACCAACAAATTAATACGACAAGTGACTACATTATGACATGTATAAAATATAAATTTATAAAACATTTTTTAGAAAAATATTACAACAAAGACGCTCCAATACATGCGCAAAAAGCCGTACACCCACCTGTATGTATGCACAGACATCGAACCCGCATGAGTACCTTCGAGACTGAACTGTAAATCTTGAGATTGATAAAGTGATCACTTGCGTTTTGTAGCTAATGAAAACGCCATCTTTCAATAAAGATACATCGCTGAAAAACCTAAACTAAAGCTCTCCTGCTTAAAAAAACGTAAGGTTCCATTCGATGGCGAAGCGTGAACTAAATCCAGGGGCAATAGAACTATAAGGATTAAAGGGTTGGATAATTAACATGGAGTTTAAGGGGGGCGGACCCCTCTTGGTCCCGCCGATGCTCCGCGCAGTGGTTTCATCGTCCACCATGTACTTCTTCTAACATTCCTCTTCTTTCTCGTCTTTTATTGTCTTGTCAAATAAGATTTTGTTTTCTCTTTGACAAGACAGTACGTTCTACCCAAATAAGCGATTATTAAATAAAATACTAATATTTATTTAGCTTGTAGATAAATCACGGGAATGATTTAATAAACAATTAAATAGACAATCATATTGATATGAAAGGCAATCATCAGTTAACATGTCATAAAGTATTTGAACCTTGGTGGATTGATTCCAGCACAAAAAAGTTAAAACGCAAAAAAAAAAGCGTGAATTTACGCACATTTACGTGTGCTCATAATGGGCTAAACCGCTAGAAGACCGCGCCGCAACGCATGTCACGGTCTTCTGCTTGGACCAACCAAACCCGGTCGCCTTTTATAAAACCGGCCCCCGACCCACGCACACGCACACGCACGGCACAGCCAAACCAACCGCGCCGCAACCACACCTGCACTGCACAACAAGAACGGCCCGAACAAAAATAGTCTTTCCGTCCCGTTGTTGTCTTGTCCGTTCCTTGGTTTCGTCGCCGCCCCCCGGCGATCTCCGCGACCGCGACCCGCCGCCGCCACAGATCTCGCCGAGGAAGCCGCGCTCGGTATTCCCCGACCTACTCGGGACGTCCGCGCCCATAAAACGCCGCCCTCCCCGCCCCCGGTCGAGCTCCCCGAGGCCGAGGCGCTCTTCTCCCGCCGCCCATGTACGTGCCGTATCGTCCCTCCCTCCCTCCCGCTACCTCCCCCCCCCCCCCCCCCCCCCTCCGCGTGGACGCGATTCGTTCGTGGCCGGGGGCTTGCAGCTCGGAATGCAATGGCCGGGAGCGAGCGATTTTTTTATCCCTCTTGGCTCGCTCTCGATCTCTTTTGCGTGCTTCTTTTGATTCGATATGCGTGGACTGATTGCTCAATCTACCATGTGACGGGAGGGTTAGCTAACCTTGCTGCTTTCTTTGGTGCGGAGCAGAATGGCCGCGTGCACGTCTCAGCATGCGCTCGTCTCCGTCAAATCGCGGCCCGCTTCCGCCAGCTTCAGCCGTGACAAGAGGGCCGGCAATGCGCGCTTCGTTTCAGCAGCGGGTTGCTGCCCCAGCAGCCGGAAACTGGGCTTGGTCTGCGCGTCGAATTCGCAATCTTCAGTGATTGAGCCGGCCCAGCTACCGTCGAGCCCCGAAAGCGGCAGCACCCCCAAAAAATCAAGTAATCTTCCTAACTTCTGTCAGGCTATGCAGCGGTATTCTCTGTTTCGCCTGCTATAATATCAATCAATTTCCTCATGTGCTTGTAGGCGAGGCTGCGCTGATATTGATTCGGCACGGGGAATCGCTGTGGAACGAGAAAAATCTGTTTACTGGCTGCGTTGATGTGCCCCTGACCCCAAAGGGTGTCAATGAGGCGATCGAGGCGGGTAAAAGGATATGCAATATACCAGTTGATGTTATATACACCTCATCACTAATCCGTGCTCAGATGACCGCCATGCTTGCCATGATGCAGCACCGTCGTAAGAAGGTTCTCTACATTTTTTTCTCTATCAGATTTGTAGTAGAAGCACGCTGTATCTGGATACTTTGAATCAATTAATATATTTGGAGGTCTTCGTGTCTGTGATTTTACCAGGTTCCAATCATTGTGCACAAGGAGAGCGAACGGGCACACCGGTGGAGTCAGGTGTACAGCGAGGAAACAAAGAAGCAGTCCATTCCTGTCATAACAGCTTGGCAGTTGAATGAACGGATGTAAGGGTTCACTCATATATCATCACAATTGTATTTCTGCCTCTTCAGTATCATGTGGACTTGTATTAATGTTGTGTCTCACAGGTATGGTGAACTGCAAGGCCTTAACAAGCAAGAAACGGCTGATCTGTTTGGCAAAGACCAAGTCCATGAATGGCGTCGTAGTTATGACATTCCTCCCCCAAATGGCGAGAGCCTAGAGATGTGTGCAGAAAGAGCAGTTTCTTACTTCAAAGATCAAGTAAGAATATGTTTCAGTGCTGTTAATTTTAGTTGGACCTTTGATTGTGGATACTTATGGTTTCACTTTGCCCTCCCAACTGTCTCTTGGCTCTGAAGACATATCAATTTGTGCTTTTGTGTCATCTGTTATCACCCAATGTGATATAAAATCAGGAGTCTGCATTCAGCTTTGATTTGCCGTTCTGAGTTAGTAACATATTTAAGAGGACTGTAACCATCATATATTTTGACCTACAGATTATACCTCAGCTTGTGGCTGGAAAGCATGTTATGATTGCTGCCCATGGGAATTCACTCCGTTCAATTATAATGCATCTGGACAAGTTGACTTCTCAGGAGGTGATATTACTTTGTATCTAGTAGTTTATCTACACTTTGCAATCGGCCGTATTTTATTGAGATATATAGATAATAATGCATGAAGACTTTTTACTCAGGTAATAAGCCTTGAGTTGTCGACTGGCATTCCTATGCTGTATATATTTAAGGAAGGGAAATTTATCAGGCGGGGTAGTCCGGCAGGACCTTCTGAGGCAGGTGTCTATGCTTATACCAAGGTAAGAGTCTTCTGTATTTTCTAACTGGAACATGTTGGGTGCAACAGGACGCTGATTTCATATATTTAGTGTAACTTGACCATTGTCCGACATTTAAAGCTTACTCATGTACTCCCTCCGTTCCTAAATATAAGTCTTTTAAGATATTTCATTAGGAGTCTACATACGGAGCAAAATGAGTGAATCTATTCTCTAAAGTATGTCTATATACATCCGTATGTAGTCCATTAATGAAACCTCTTTAAAGACTTATATTTAGGAACGGAGGGAGTATGTAAAACGGCAATCATAAGCCAAAATAGCTAACAGTGCCTTTTCTTTTACTCTGAACAAAACTACTTAGAAGTCAACGGGAGTAATTTCTGAGGTCAAGTGGAATTCATCACTTTTCATACATGTGTTTAAATGAATACTTAAAATTCACCGGTATTTGTTATTTATTTTTTATGGAGGGATATGCTGACATTTTAAATGGTTCATAATTTAAATCTGAAGAACTTAAATTTTGACTGCAGAGTTTGGCCAAGTATAGGCAGAAGCTTGATGGCATGGAACAGTAAGACAGTAACCATTGTAAGCAAACAATTGCTATTTAACACATAACAAGAAATATATATATTCCAAAGAGACCGCTCTAATGCCGATCCTTTATCTTGAATGGGCATGCAGGCTTTGTTTTGCAGCAGTGGTCTGAGGCATCCTCACTCGTCGAACATGCATTTCTCCCTCAAAGAAGCGGGTTGACTTCACATACTATTGACCCCTAGTAACTTTGAGATGTAAGGAGTTTGCTGCAGTTTGCAGCTTCTCCTCTGTTTCTTTTGAAACCATTGCAGCTTGTAACAGGGAAATGTAGAGACAATATAGGCTACGGCCTATAAAAGATTAAATGGGGATAAATTTCTGCTCACCAGTGTCTTCCCCACATTCTTTAGATGCGACTTTACCACGACTCGGTATTGAATGTTTTTGTGTTGGGTACTGTCAGAAATGATACTGTGTGATGGGAACATTTGTCTTCCCTTATTCTTGTATGGAGTTCTTGCCAAGTAGAATTTTTTTTTTTGAGTAACTCTTGCCAAGTACTCCCTCTGTACCTAATAATTGTTGTTGGAGAGAACTAGTCTAGTTCTCTCCAACAACAATTATTTAGGTACGGAGGGAGTAGATAATCACTGCTCATCATGTACATATGTTTACATTTTGTTAGGACATGTACATATGTTTACATTTTTTTGGAGAACTGTACATATGTTTACATGATATATCGTTTAATCCATTTGGGCTCATATTCCCCAGCCCATATAAGCAATACACAAACACAAGCGCTCAGCCCAGATCACTCACGGGCCTGTCTTATGTCTTGACCCAGTTCTTCTAAAAAAAAAACTTTTGACCCAGTTTTCTAGAGCTTCAGAAAATACGCACACGAAGGGTTAAAAAACTGGTTGCGTCGATCCAGAGGCGCGGAAATCAACAAGCGTACGTATGGCGTTTGAAGTTGGAAAAGTGGGTGATAAAAAACCTGTGGATCTGAGCTGAGGTCCACGTTCACCGTCCACATGTGGCCAGAAACTTAATGCTCGCTGTTTTGACCTGCTCATCCATAGGAGTATTTTATTTACCGCCCCACTCCCTCCACACTCTATCATGGCATCTCTTCAGGTAAATCCATCCATGACATTAAAACGCACATCATACTTGTTGACATGGCTCGTAATCAAACCCAGCAGCATCGGACAGATTCCAGGAGCATCCTAGGCAGAGTCTGAATTGACGCCTAGACACAAACAGTGCTCATGTCATTACACACTTCAGTTGCTAAAGTCGAAAGCAAAGAAAGACACAAACAAAAATGCCGAACACCAAGCAGCAAGAGGCCAAGAAGGAACATCTACACTTCTTTACATCGACGAATGGTCGCTGTTCTGGTGCGTTGGTTTTATGAGGTCTTAGCTACTACAACAAGTTTTTTCCAGCTCCGACGGGGAAGGGGTGATGATGACGGCGCGCCTTCGGCTCACTTCAACGCTTGTAGTCGTCGCTAGATGGTCTGTCAATCTAGATGTACTCCCTCTGTTTATAAATGTAGGACGTTTAGGATATTTCAATGTGAACAACAAACGTATTGAAATAGGTGAAGAAACGCACTAAAATGTGTATATATACATCTGATTTAGAAAAAATAAAATTAGAACATCTTATATTTGCGAACAGAGGGATTTTTTTTAATTATTACTGTTGCAATGTCATTTTTAATGATGAATAGAACGGAAGTTCTCTTGTAAAAAAGGGAAGGAACCAAAAGGGGTGCGTCGACCTATAAGCTATAGCTGAATACCAGGCGCCCGTTCATTCATTTTTGAAGCAAGCACAATTCCCTCCCCGCCACCCATTCTCACCCCCGCTTTGTTTCCTGCGCCCACCACTCCACATTTCGCTCTCGCCTTGCCTGCCGGGGGCCGTGGAGAGGGGACGAAGAGCAGAGAGAAACAAGGAGCTTCCTCTCACGACAGACAGACAGAGACAGACGAGGCGCCCGTCCCGGATGAGGGTCCATGCATCACGATCACGCCGTCCCCTCCTTTTTACCGCGACCGCGACCGCGACCGCCAGCGGCTGAATGTCAACCCACCACCAGCACCACCACCACCACCACCACAGCCTCAGCAGCAATGCCGTCCCCCGCGACATCCCCAAGCCCGCCTCCGCCGACGAGCTCGCCAAGAATGGCAAGAAGAAGAAGTCCTTCATGTCCAACATCTTCCGCAAGAAGGGCCGCAGCGGCGCCGGCGCCGGCACCTCCGACAAGCGCCCGCCCTCCCGCCGGGACCGGGACTTCCTCTTCGGTGCGTGCGTCGCCGTCGCCTTCGCCGTCATCGTTTTTTCGACGGTCATCGTTCTCCTATGTTTCTGACGGGCGCGCGGTTTCCTTTGCCATGGCAGATTTGGAAGAGAAATGCGGCGAGAGGGCGGACGCCGCGGCGGCGGAGTTCCTCGACGCGACCCCCACCGTCCGCAAGAGCGTCTCAGGTGAGCTCTCGTCGTCGTTTGTTTTGGGGGAGAAATGCGTGTGTGTGTGTGTACGCTCGTCGTGATCCATGGATCACATCGTGTCATGTCAGATCGGCATTGCGCGTCGCGAATCGAGAGCCTGACCCTCAGCTGCCTGGACTCGCCCAACAGGCAGAACGTCGACACACGGGAGTACAGGTAAAACAAACAAGACACCACGATCTTCAGCCCTCGTCTGATTGATTTTGTTGGATCGAAAGAGAAGAGGTTGACATTCTTGTCAGTCAGGTTGACGGCATTGCTGTGTTCTTTGCCGTCGCAGGGTGTTCGTGGGCACGTGGAACGTGGGCGGGAGGCCCCCTAACAGCAGCCTTAACCTAGAAGATTTTCTGCAGATAGAAGGGCTACCTGACATATACGTCCTAGGGTACGTACAGTACAGATTCTCACTGCAGTTTTTCACATGATCGACAATAACGATCGATGCTGCACATTTTTTCCGATCAAGTTATGATCTTATACGGGCGCAGGTTCCAGGAGATCGTGCCGCTGAACGCGGGCAACGTGCTGGTGGTGGAGGACAACGAGCCGGCGGCGAAATGGCTGGCGCTCATCTACCAGGCGCTGAACAAGCCCCAGCAGCAGCAGCACCAGCAGCAGACGCAGACGCAGCAGGAGCAGCCGTCCTCCGGCGACGAGCTGTCGCCGACGGAGTCCGTGGCGTCCTCCTCCCGGTCGACCCGCCCGGCCATCCCCAAGTCCTCCAGCGGCGGCGTGCTCCTCTTCCACAAGCCGTCCCTCAAGGCCCTCAGCAAGAACTACCGCGTCAACAGCGCGCTCGTCAAGACCTGCACCTGCATGGCCGACCCCTCCACCATGCACCGCCGCGCCAGGGAGATGCGGGACTTCATCTACCGCGTCGAGGCCTCCACGTCCGGCGCCGACGAACCGGACTACCCCTCCTCCTCCTCCTCCTTGTCGGCGGCGATGACGACGCCGCCCGCGGGGCTCGAGGCCGGCGGCGTCGGCGGGGGCGGCATGAGCTACTGCCTGATCGCCAGCAAGCAGATGGTGGGCATCTTCCTGTCGGTGTGGGTGCGGCGGGAGCTGGTGCAGAACATCGGCCACCTCCGGGTGGACTCCGTGGGGCGGGGCATCATGGGCCGCCTCGGCAACAAGGGCTGCATCGCCATGAGCATGACCCTGCACCAGACCAGCGTGTGCTTCGTGTGCAGCCACCTGGCCTCCGGCGAGAAGGACGGCGACGAGGTCCGCCGCAACTCCGACGTCGCCGAGATCCTCAAGAGCACCCAGTTCCCCCGCATCTGCAAGGTTCCCGGCCAGCGCATCCCCGAGAAGATCATCGACCACGAGTAAGCCAACCCCATCACCCACCCACACAACAAAATCATAGCCTCTGTCTGTGCTTGCTGATGTTGATTTCATCTGTGAAAATGCAGCCGGATCATATGGCTCGGGGACCTGAACTACCGCGTGGCGCTGACCTACGACGAGACCAGGGCGCTGCTGGAGCAGAACGACTGGGACACCCTGCTGGAGAACGACCAGGTATCAATCAGAATGGTGAACTGCATTTTTCAGATATGCTACAGTGCATGGCAGCAGCAGCCAAAAACCAAAGCAAACTCTGCTGGCTGACACCAAGAAACCTTTGTATCCCTGGGCAGCTGATGATCGAGAGGCAAGCAGGGAGGGTGTTCAAGGGGTGGAAGGAGGGCAAGATCTACTTCGCGCCGACTTACAAGTACAAGCTCAACTCCGACACCTACGCCGGCGAGACCACCAAGTCCAAGAGGAAGAGGAGAACACCCTCATGGTAGTCACCGGCAGAAAAAAGAATGGCCACTGCTGGACCTGAACCATGGAGGTTTCAGGTCTTTTGCCAAACTCTGACAGTAAGGTTACCTCCATGTCGATGCAGGTGCGACCGGATACTGTGGCACGGCAAGGGGATAGAGCAGCTGCAGTACATCAGAGGAGAGCACCGGTTCTCCGACCACCGGCCCGTCTGCAGCGTCTTTGTGGTCGAGGCCGACGTCGACAACGGGAGCAGGATCAGGAAGGGCTACTCCACCCTCGACTCCAGGATCCACTGCGAGTCCCCGTTGCCGATACCGCAGAGACACAGCTTCTATGACTTTTGACCTGTTATAGTGGTTCTCTTTTGTCTATACTTGTTCTATAGGTTACAAGGATCAGAAATGTCTCTAGTGAGAGTGGGGCTGAAATGTTTTTCAACTTTCATGCCTAGCACTCTTTCTTGCTGACTGAAATGTAAATGGTGGCTTCTAGCAGATATACAAGTTGTTGCCAACTCCTTGAGTTTTGACACTAGCTGGTACTCCTTGAGGGGTAAATAACAGTAGAAATTACTAGTATTTTTATCAGTCAAAAGCAGAGTAAAAACGACAGGAGGCGGTCAATGCGAAGTAAACATCAACTCTGATGTGCAGAAAAGGGCAGAAAGCCGATATTCAGATTTACTAAAAAGGGCAGGAAATATCATACATTCCAATAGATTCCAAGGAGCAACAGGCGTACAAAAACCCTGGGTAGCAAAGTACTTTATCATCGTTACCGTTTGATACGTTCATTTGTCGCCAAAAGGTCCTTCGAACAAGGTGACAAGGGCACCGACTACAAAATAAGTGAGGCAGCTTCCCCTTTGTTGTGTGTTAAAAGGGTTGTTATCACTTTTAATGTTCATCTGTTGGTGGGAATTCACTGTGGTGGGAGCTCATATCAACATCTGAGACGTACTTTTCATCCTGATAACTTCACGGATCAGATGAACTGCCACTTTTCTCTGCTGATGCACTACCTTCCCCTCGCGAGCTTGTCGATTTTACGGTGCTTGATTCGGTCTCTGTTTCTTCTTTCTTTTCAGACTCAGTCTCTGTTTCTCCTTTCTTTTCAGAAACAGTATCAGTTTCTTCCTTCTTTACAGATTCAGTCGCAGTTTCTACCATCTTCTCCGATGAAGTCTCGGTCTCTTCCCTCTCCTCAGATGCAGCCTCGGTATCTTCCTTCTCCGATCCAGTGTCTGTTTCTCCACTCTTTTCAGATGCGGCCTCTGTTTCCCCAATCATGTCAGATGCAGTCTCTTCAGTCTTCAAACCCGAGTCACCTTGTTGAGACCCGTGGTTCTTCATGCGATATGGCTCAGTGGCAAGAGCCGAATTCTCGGGGCTCCAGAATAATGGCATCTTTTTATCATCTTCTCTCATCCTTGCAGCATAATCATTTATGTTAAAAGTGGCCGGGTTTCTACCGCCAAATGCGCATTCTAACTCGTCCATATTGAAAAGGTCTTCCATTATCTTGTCAGTTTCAGGTCTATCTGAGTATACAAATTTGACCTTATTTTTCGTCTTTGGCTCAAGAAGGGGACTTGCCATCTGCATTCAGATCTAGAACTTAGTTTCGGAAACAGGTAACGATAAAAATAAATAAATAACACTGGATGCTCCATTTCCTTTGATATGCTAATATGCTATAATTGTTACTCACTGACAGAAACTCCACAAGACCAAAAAGAGAACATGAAGAAAACAAATACGAGGTGTTCTGATTTTAAGAAGAAGTTTTTAAGTTTATAACCAACCGTGATGTCTTATATTGGAAGTCTACACGCAAAGAGGAGAACAAAGATATGCTTAGGCACTAGATATGGAAAACATCACATCCCTATGTTTCTGAGACATTGAGGTATATTATGATAACCTAACTTTTCCAACCAGCTTTTGCCTATTTTTCTGCTTTCATGTGTATTTTACCACAGCAGATTATAAAATAAGGTTAGCACAACACAGTTTAGCAACCGCAAACTGCGGCTAAATAGATAAAAATAAGATGCTGAAAGCTTTTACAAATCATACCTTCCAGAAAGACTCAAAAAACTTGGGAGCGTTATAAAGAATTGCCACACCCAATCTTTCAGGATAATGACCTTGTAGGACATCCGCTGTTAACTTTGTCACTAGAAGTGATACATTAGGCAAGCTGAAGCCAGCAAAATCAATGAGCCAAACCATCTGATCCTGTCCAGCTGGAAGATTTAGAATTGCATTCTCCATACAGTATACCAAATACCTGATCTGTCCTTTGGACTTCTTGGTATTCTGAAAATGAGTCACCAAAATGAGAATGAAAAAATGACACAATCTAATGTGCATACATATGCACATTTTGATACAATAAAAAAGAAGGGCATCATTAAACCTGGCATCCAGGTCTCATGACAAGAATACTCCGTCCACTCTTGTCAAAATGATCACTTCGGTAAATTTTTCCAGTCATGGCTTCACCCGATATCTCATCCTATATCACGAAATTGAAATTAATAATGTTTGTCAAATACTAAGCCATCAGACGTACTACAATAATGCATCATTTACTCGGCTGTTTCACAAAGCATACTACAAAGATCCAGTACGTTACAAGGCGAATCACTTGTACCATATGGATACATGGCATGCTATTTCTTTGGAGAAATATAGGTTTGCTTAAGTCAAAAGGTGGGGACGGCTCACCCAACGTATCTCATCTGGCTTATACTCTGAACGCCATTTCAAGGTTTTTGTAAGCATTTTGGTAGCCTTCCTCACATCCCAGTTCCTTGCTATCAGGTACCTCGCAATTGAACCATCTGAGCAATACAGTGCAGATTTTCCAGATAGTTGTCCTAGAGCAGCTCTAACTTCACCAATCTAACAAGGAAGGATATAAATATGAGAAATAAAAACTGTATCCGCGCACAACAGGGTAAAGAATAATGAGTTGTATCTAAGCAAAATACTCAACCCAGGAGATACTGGATCACCTTTGACAGCTGCTGCTCATATAATGCTGCTTCTTTCGCATGGCCATTAACTGCACCACTCCCTGAGCTCATAATTCTGTTTTGCTATTCCCTATCATAAAACAACAGAAATTGCTTGTAAGAACTGTAAACTGAGTTGCATCAAGTTAGGCCAAAGAGAATGCCTGTATTTAGATGATATGAGAAACAGTATGATGAAGATAAAAAAAAAATCTAGCAGATCTGCACAACACAAGTGATCACGTAACTACGCTTAAAGATTACAGTTATGCTAGTTTGCACCCATTTGCAATGATAAACTCATAGCCAATCATATATATTCCCCACCACCCACACCCACACCCACACCCAAGAAAGTATGGCTCATACAGTCTAATCTCCCTCCCTCCCTCCCAACCCTAGCCGCCTCCCCCTCCCCCTTCCTTCCTCGCCGCCGCCTGAGGCAGCCGCCGGGCAAGCCCGGGGCACCAAGGATGGTGGCGGCGGGGCCTAGGCTGCCCTGCCTCTGCATGCGGAGTCCCGGATCTGGAGCGGCGGCTCCATTGACGAGGCACGGCAGGCTAGCAGCCGTGCGGGAGGTGGATCCGGCGTCTTGGCCGCGCGGGCGGCGGGATCCGGTGGTCGTTGGCGTCTGGCGGCGGCTTTTGCGGTGGCCAGTGCGCGCGATCTGTCGCCTCCCCTCCTCCCCTGTTCGGCGTGCGGGCCAGCCTGGTCGGGCCACGCTTTCTTGGATTGCCGGTTTTGTACAGGAGGTGCTACTGGTGGTGGGGATCTAGTTCGGACGAAATCCCTGGTCGGCCATGGCCGGCCGCGTCGACGGCGACGCCTGAGGGCGTCGTTCCCCTCCTTGGAGGCGTCGGTATGGACTGATCCCCTCACTTCCCCTTCCCCTAGGTCTCTCGGGCGAAAGCCTTAACTTTGTTGGGCGGCGGCAGCGCTTACGGCGCCGTTCCCTTCTTGAAGGTGCCGCTTTGGGAACCTTGGGGCTGGGTGGCGCTTGTGGGTGGTGGGCGACGGCGGTGGTGCGGCCCTATCCTAGCATGGATCTCCGTCCGTTGCTTGGAGATGGACTCGCGTAGGTGGAGGTCGTCGTTTGGCGCCATGACGGCGTCGATGGCGGAGGCACCTACCAAGGCTGGTACCTCAATCTGATCTGAAGATGGACCAGTGGAAGATGGCGGCGACGACACATGTGAGTGCGTCGGACCGGTTTGTGCCCCGAACCCGGTATGTGGCTCGGTCAGGGTGTCCGGCTTTAGATGTTAGGCTTAGGTGAGAGGTCTGGGTATTTGGTCCAGCTTGCACCCCTTCATCATATGGATAGGAGTAGCGACAGATGTTGCCAAGATGGTGGATTCAGGCATATTGTTGTACTGCTTCGTAAGGTCCTCGAGAATAATCAATAAAATGGCCGCATGCATCTCCCAGATGCAGAGGCCGGGGGTCATCCTCCTTTTCTAAAAAAAGCAATTGAGAAGACGGTGGTATGGACTGGGTGAAGTGAAAGTGACAGGGAAATAGAGCATTCTGTTGGTGATCTACATGAAGCATAACAGTTCATCGATGCCAACCAACTCATCTTTTTTCTCAATTAATACAATAGTCTGTAAAAGTAGACCTGTAACTGAAACAAGGAGAAAGTTACTGAGGCTGGAGCATTTTTTGTGTGTATAAAATTACCTACTCCGGTAGTATAGATCAATATTTGTGTGTATGTTTAAACCTTCATAGATCGTATTTGTCTTCAACTTGTGTGTTAATCCAATCTGACAACCAAGGAGTAGAATACAAGAAAAATAATGGACAAGGATACAATGTTCACATCAGCCATCACTGCGAGATCTTGATGCTGAATCTGCCGTGTCAACTATGAACACTGTCCAGTTAGCCATCCCGCAGGAGGCAGCAGAACAACCCAGTAGCAAACAAGACTCCCGCAAGTAAAAAAAAAACAATAGTCCCAAATTTCCACTGCCGGCCAACCACTCCGGAACGGCAAAATTGAGAGTCGTGTGCCCCCAAAAGGACACTAATCAACAGGCAACCTCGAGTACGCGACCCTCACCAAGAATCATCCAGATCCTCAACAATCTACCTGAACCATTTAAAGAGGGGGGGAATTGCGGAGCAGCCAGATTCCTGAAGGAACCTCCCAAATCAGGCTGGAAATCGCAGTAAATGAATACAGCCAAGGGCCATAAAACCACAGCTCCTGCCTGCCCGGGAAGGCGGCGCCCGCCGCAAGGACCAAGGAACGCCGCCGAAGTGGCACGCGCCCCAAGACGGCGGGGTTAACAACTCCCCAAGAAACGCCGCCGCGGGCAGGAATGCAAGATCCCACCCAGCCTACGCCTGGCCTCGAGCTAATAAACCACGCGCGCCCAGGGGATCCCGCCAAGCCGGGAGCTTTCCGGCACATGCAGCAGCAAATCGTCCGTCCGGAAGCAAAGCAACAACGCCCAAAAAGGACAGGCAGCCTTTCTTCCGGAAGAAAGAAAAAAGAGAGGAGAAACTGGTACCGGAGAGCAAGGGCTGGCTGGCTGGCTGGCTGTTCCAGGCGCTCACCTCGTCGACGGCGAGGCGGGGAAGGCGGAGCGCGCGAGGGCCGGCCGGGTCGGCCGAGTCGTCCTCTCCTCTCCTCTCCTCTCCTCTCCCACCACGCATGGGAAGCGAAGACGCGAGTGAGACGAGTACTAGTAGTAAAAAAAAAGTGGAATCTGCCTCCCGTCGATACGTTCGGGGAATGGAATAAATCGGACGGCCCCGCCAGGCCCGATCCCCTCGCGTCGGGCCATCGGACGGCCGGGCCCGCCCCGCGTGCTGGGCGGTGAACGGGACAGGCAGGAAACGGAAAAACTATTTGGGATTGTCGGGAGGCCGTGAGCTGTTTTCCCGTCTTGTGTTACCGTGCTCGTGTTTGGGCGCCGTGATCGCGGAATGGGATCGGATTGGGCGGTTAAGCGCTGAGGATAATGATATGAGAACATGCCACCATGGCGAAAGTGCCATTCTTCTTGGAGGTGGTGTGAATGCGCGGCGAAGAAATACTCGTTGGTTTAGCAACGGGGATAAATATCATAGTTTTATTTATTTTTTTACTTTTTGTAAATGGCTCAAGGCCATATATTAAGTGAGTTTTTTTAGAAAAAACGCATGCACAACTGAACTGCTAGAAAAGGCCCCTTTCAGATGAAATTGATGTAAAAGACCACTGGGCTATCGCGGCACACGCGTCAGCCGACACGTGACACCTGCCGCCAAGCCCACATGCGGCAACACCGGTCACTCCTGGCGCCACGGCAACACTGTTCATCTAGGATGAACGGTAATTTTGAAAAAAAAATAGCAGGAAAACACAAAAAAAAACCTGGAATTTTGCATCTAGTTATAACACTCGATCATCTTTGCTTGTTGGCAAAAAATTTGCTGCTATTTTTTTGGGGGAATAATGTTCATCCATAGTGAAACATGTTTTCTGAGCAAAAATCGTCCTTCGTCTAAACAGTCGTGAACATTGTTGTTGTCCTTGGTCGTGGCGGCAGGTGACACGTGTCGCCATGGTCCGGGGGTCTTTTCTATCGGCATGTGGTCCTTTTGAAAAAAAAATATATTAAGTATCGCAATTTCGTAAAGCAAGATGTGGTTGGATGGTTAAAGGACAGTTGTATCAAGACGTATGTAACGACTTCGTCAATCTTAAAATGATGTGTTGGTTCAGCCTTTTGAATAGGCTGTGAGGTATTTGCCCGCGTTGTTTACCATGCTCTTGTTTGGCGGTGTGATGGAGAAATCGGATTGGATCGGACGGTTAAGTGTTGAGGATAATGATAGGAGACCATGCTCTTTTTTGAACATGATAATACGCAGATACTCACTCATACACATATACATTAGATATGAGAACATGCTATCATGAGGAAAGTATCGTTCTTCTTGAAGATAATGAAAATGTGCGATGAAGAAATATTTGTTGGTTTAACAACGATGATAAATATTAGAATATTCTTTTTCACTTTTGCAAATGGCTCAAGGCCATAAGTATCTCAGTTTCGTACTAACGCACCCATTTAACACATATTAGAGTTACCCCTAAGGTTTCGGTTTGCGATATAATCTACCCTATTTAGCAAATTTCTTTTCAATTTTTACTACTCGATTTATGCAGATTGTTGCTACTTTTACCCCGTCTAATTTATTTATTTTTGCCTTCTGACTAGTCGGCCCACCTATAAGTGTTGTCTTGGATGCCATTCGGTTGGTTAATTTGGCTAACCCATTTTCTTTTGTTACGTTTGGTTTTTCTTTTCAGGACGAGTGAGTCCAATGCAATGGTGTTTCGCGAGGGTATTGTTGTTGTTAGTTGCCTCGTCCTCGTCGTCATCGGGTTATCCATCGGCACACTAAAGTAGTGGTGTTGTCGGGGCGGTAAGCTCATGCTCACGAGATGGGTGGGAGGCGAGAATTCGCTGAGTGTGCACTAAGCTCAGGAGTGTTAGAGGGCAAGAGAGGGAGATGGAAGAGGTGAAACAACAATAGAAAGCTCAGCACAAAAAGGCGAGGACGCTCTGTCGAGCTAAAGGAGCTAAAAAATAATGACATCATTGTTAATGGTGGGTATCGAAGCTGACGCTTGTGGGGTGGCAGATCCAGGATAAAGGGTTGCTCGGGGACGGTTATAAGAGCTTTGCCATCACCATGTAAAGTCGATAAGAGGAGAACAAAGAGCGGGGACAAGACTGTAGGGACATATCGATCGCGGTGACGACAGGCCAGAGACGAGGAAGAAGAAAGGGGTGATGGTCATAAAGGGCTTCCCGGGTTGACTTTGATGGAGTTGCTCCGGGGGCAGGGATGAAACCTCTTAGACATGAAGGCGTAGAGAAGCGTGGACGTTGGCCCAAGGCGTGGACGGTGGCTACCATGCTCGGAGCCCTGATTATTGTGGCCACATGAAAAGTTGGTACCACTATAACATGAACCCAACAATCATCTGGAGAAATAAACCAGCCCATTTGGCAAGCCAAGTCAACACTTACATGTGGACCGAACTGTTGGAATTATGCCCTAGAGGCAATAATAAATGTATAGTTATTATTATAATTCCTATATCAAGATAATAGTTTATTATCCATGCTATAATTGTATTGAATGAAGACTCATTTACATGTGTGGATACATAGACAAAACACCGTCCCTAGCATGCCTCTAGTTGGCTAGCCAGTTGATCGATGATAGTCAGTGTCTTCTGATTATGAACAAGGTGTTGTTGCTTGATAACTGGATCACGTCATTGGGAGAATCACGTGATGGACTAGACCCAAACTAATAGACGTAGCATGTTGATCGTGTCATTTTGTTGCTACTGTTTTCTGCGTGTCAAGTATTTATTCCTATGACCATGAGATCATATAACTCACTGACACCGGAGGAATGCTTTGTGTGTATCAAACGTCGCAACGTAACTGGGTGACTATAAAGATGCTCTACAGGTATCTCCGAAGGTGTTAGTTGAGTTAGTATGGATCAAGACTGGGATTTGTCACTCCGTGTGACGGAGAGGTATCTCGGGGCCCACTCGGTAATACAACATCACACATAAGCCTTGCAAGCAATGTAACTTAGTGTAAGTTGCGGGATCTTGTATTACGGAACGAGTAAAGAGACTTGCCGGTAAACGAGATTGAAATAGGTATGCGGATACTGACGATCGAATCTCAGGCAAGTAACATACCGAAGGACAAAGGGAATGACATACGGGATTATACGAATCCTTGGCACTGAGGTTCAAACGATAAGATCTTCGTAGAATATGTAGGATCCAATATGGGCATCCAGGTCCCGCTATTGGATATTGACCGAGGAGTCTCTCGGGTCATGTCTACATAGTTCTCGAACCCGCAGGGTCTGCACACTTAAGGTTCGACGTTGTTTTATGCGTATTTGAGTTATATGGTTGGTTACCGAATGTTGTTCGGAGTCCCGGATGAGATCACGGACGTCACGAGGGTTTCCGGAATGGTCCGGAAACGAAGATTGATATATAGGATGACCTCATTTGATTACCGGAAGGTTTTCGGAGTTACCGGGAATGTACCGGGAATGACGAATGGGTTCCGGGGGTTCACCGGAGGGGGGCAACCCACTCCGGGGAAGCCCATAGGTATTTGGGGGGGTCACACCAGCCCTTAGTGGGCTGGTGGGACAGCCCACCAAATCCTATGCGCCAAGGAAGGAAAATCAAAGAAAGAAAAAAAAAGGAGGGGAAGTGGGAAGGGGGAAGGACTCCCTCCCACCAAACCAAGTAGGACTCGGTTTGGGGGGGGGAGAGTCCTCCCCCCTGGCTCGGCCGACCCCTTGGGGTTCCCTTGGACCCCAAGGCAAGGTCCCCCTCCCTCCTCCTATATATATGGGGCTTTTAGGGCAGATTTGAGACGACTTTCTCACGGCTGCCCGACCACATACCTCCATAGTTTTTCCTCTAGATCGTGTTTCTGCGGAGCTCGGGCGGAGCCCTGCTGAGACAAGATCATCACCAACCTCCGGAGCGCCGTCACGCTGCCGGAGAACTCTTCTACCTCTCCGTCTCTCTTGCTGGATCAAGAAGGCCGAGATCATCGTCGAGCTGTACGTGTGCTGAACGCGGAGGTGCCGTCCGTTCGGTACTAGATCGTGGGACTGATCGCGGGATAGTTCGCGGGGCGGATCGAGGGACGTGAGGACGTTCCACTACATCAACCGCGATCTTTAATCGCTTCTGCTGTACGATCTACAAGGGTATGTAGATCACTCATCCCCTCTCGTAGATGGACATCACCATGATAGGTCTTCGTGCGCGTAGGAAATTTTTTGTTTCCCATGCGACGTTCCCCAACAGTGGCATCATGAGCTAGGTTCATGCGTAGATGTCTTCTCGAGTAGAACACAAAAGGTTTTGTGGGCGGTGATGTGCGTTTTGCTGCCCTCCTTAGTCTTTTCTTGATTCCGCGGTATTGTTGGATTGAAGCGGCTTGGACCGACATTACTCGTACGCTTACGAGAGACTGGTTTCATCGTTACGAGTAACCCCCTTTGCTCAAAGATGACTGGCAAGTGACGGTTTCTCCAACTTTAGTTGAATCGGATTTGACCGAGGAGGTCCTTGGATGAGGTTAAATAGCAACTCATATATCTCCGTTGTGGTGTTTGCGTAAGTAAGATGCGATCCTACTAGATACCCTTGGTCACCACGTAAAACATGCAACAACAAAATTAGAGGACGTCTAACTTGTTTTTGCAGGGTATGATTGTGATGTGATATGGCCAAACGATGTGATGTGATATATTGGATGTATGAGATGATCATGTTGTAATAGAAATATCGACTTGCATGTCGATGGTACGACAACCGGCAGGAGCCATAGGGTTGTCTTTATACTAACATATGTGCTTGCAGATGCGTTTACTATTTTGCTAGGATGTAGCTTTAGTAGTGATAGCATAAGTAGCACGACAACCCCGATGGCGACACGTTGATGGAGATCATGATGATGGAGATCATGGTGTGGCGCCGGTGACAAGAAGATCGTGCCGGTGCTTTGGTGATGGAGATCAAGAAGCACGTGATGATGGCCATATCATGTCACTTATGAATTGCATGTGATGTTAATCCTTTTATGCACCTTATTTTGCTTAGAACGACGGTAGCATTATGAGGTGATCTCTCACTAAAATTTCAAGATGTGTTCTCCCCGACTGTGCACCGTTGCTACAGTTCGTCGTTTCGAGACACCACGTGATGATCGGGTGTGATAGACTCAACGTTCACATACAACGGGTGCAAAACAGTTGCGCACGCGGAACACTCGGGTTAAGCTTGACGAGCCTAGCATGTGCAGACATGGCCTCGGAACACATGAGACCGAAAGGTCGATCATGAATCATATAGTTGATATGATTAGCATAGAGATGCTTACCACTGAAACTACTCTCGACTCACGTGATGATCGGACTTGGGATAGTGTAAGTGGATCATGAACCACTCAAATGACTAGAGAGATGTACTTTTTGAGTGGGAGTTTAGCATATAATTTGATTAAGTTGAACTCTAATTATCTTGAACATAGTCTAAGTCCACTTTGAATATATTTGTGTTGTAGATCATGGCTCACGCAAGTGTCATCCTCAATTTTAATACGTTCCTAGAGAAAGCTAAGTTGAAAGATGATGGAAGCAACTTTGTAGACTGGGCTCGTAATCTTAAGCTAATCTTACAAGCTGGAAAGAAGGATTATGTCCTTAATGCTGCGCTAGGAGATGAACCACCCGCTACGGCTGATCAGGATGTTAAGAACGCTTGGCTAGCACGTAAGGAGGACTACTCAATAGTTCAATGTGCAGTCTTGTATGGCTTAGAGCCGGGACTTCAACGTCGCTTTGAGCGTCATGGAGCATTTGAGATGTTCCAGGAGTTGAAGTTTATCTTTCAGAAGAACGCCCGGATCGAGAGGTATGAGACCTCCGATAAATTCTATGCTTGCAAGATGGAGGAAAGCTCGTCTGTCAGTGAACATGTGCTCAAGATGTCTGGGTACTCAAACCGTCTAGCTGAACTAGGGATTGAACTCCCGCAAGAAGCTATCACTGACAGAATCCTCCAATCACTGCCACCAAGCTATAAAGGCTTTGTGTTGAACTACAACATGCAAGGGATGAACAAGTCTCCCGGCGAGTTGTTTGCGATGCTGAAAGTCGCAGAGTCTGAACTCCGTAAAGAGCATCAAGTGTTGATGGTGAGCAAGACCACTAGTTTCAAGAGAAACGGCAAAGGCAAGAAGGGCAATTCGAAGAAGAGCGGCAAGCCTGTTGCCAATCCGCCGAAGAAACCCAAGGCTGGACCTAAGCCTGAAACAGAGTGCTTCTATTGCAAGGGTATGGGTCACTGGAAGCGCAATTGCCCCAAGTATCTGGCAGATAAGAAGGCGGGCAAAGAAAAATCAGGTATATTTGATATACATGTTATTGATGTGTACTTAACCGGCTCTCGTAGTAGTGCCTGGGTATTCGATACCGGTTCTGTTGCTCACATTTGCAACTCGAAACAGGAACTGCGGAATAGACGAAGGCTGGCGAAAGACGAAGTGACGATGCGCGTAGGAAACGGTTCCAAGGTTGATGCAATCGCCGTCGGCACCGTGTCACTTCAACTACCATCGGGATTAGTGATGAACTTAAATCATTGTTATTTAGTGCCTGCGTTGAGCATGAACATTATATCTGGATCTTGTTTATTGCGAGACAGTTACTCTTTTAAGTCTGAGAATAATGGTTGTTCTATTTCTATGAGTAACATCTTTTATGGTCATGCACCGAATGTGAGAGGATTGTTCATATTGAATCTCGATAGCGATACGCATATACATAACATTGAGACCAAAAGAGTTAGAGTGAACAATGATAGCGCCATATTTTTGTGGCACTGCCGCTTGGGTCATATTGGTGTAAAGCGCATGAAGAAGCTCCATGTTGATGGACTTTTCGAGTCACTTGACTTTGATTCACTTGACACGTGCGAACCATGCCTCATGGGAAAGATGACTAATACTCCGTTCTCCGGAACAATGGAGCGTGCAAGTGACTTGTTGGAAATCATACATACCGATGTGTGTGGTCCAATGAGCGTGGAGGCACGCGGCGGATATCGTTATTTTCTCACCTTCACTGACGATCTAAGTAGATATGGTTATGTCTACTTGATGAAGCACAAGTCTGAAACATTTGAAAAGTTCAAGCAATTTCAGAGTGAAGTGGAAAATCATCGTAACAAGAAGATCAAGTTCCTACCGTCTGATCGTGGGGGTGAGTATCTGAGTTTCGAGTTTGGTACTCACTTAAAACAATGTGGAATTGTTTCGCAGTTAACACCGCTTGGAACACCACAGCGTAATGGTGTGTCCGAACGTCGTAATCGCACTTTATTAGAAATGGTGCGATCTATGATGTCTCTTACTGATTTGCCGTTATCGTTTTGGGGTTATGCATTAGAAACAGCTGCATTCACTTTAAATAGGGCACCATCGAAATCCGTTGAGACGACACCGTACGAACTGTGGTGTGGCAAAAGGCCAAAGTTGTCGTTTCTTAAAGTTTGGGGATGTCAAGCTTATGTCAAAAAGCTTCAGCCTGAAAAGCTGGAACCCAAAGCGGAAAAATGCGTCTTCATAGGTTACCCAAAAGAGACAGTTGGGTACACCTTCTATCTCAAATCCGAGGGCAAAGTGTTTGTTGCTAAGAACGGAACTTTTCTCGAGAAGGAGTTTCTCTCGAGAGAATTGAGTGGGAGGAAGATAGAACTTGACGAGGTTGTCGAACCTCTCATCCCTCTGGATGGTGGCGCAGGGCAGGGGGAAACCTCTGTCATTGCGACGCCGGTTGAGGAGGAAGTTAATGATGATGATCATGAAACTCCAGTTCAAGTTTCTGTTGAACCACGTAGGTCGACGAGATCACGCGCTGCTCCAGAGTGGTACGGTAATCCCGTCTTATCAATCATGTTGTTAGACAACAATGAACCTGCAAATTATGAAGAAGCAATGGTGGGGCCAGATTCCAACAAAT
The DNA here is from genome assembly GCF_904849725.1 of Hordeum vulgare subsp. vulgare. NCBI lineage: Eukaryota > Viridiplantae > Streptophyta > Magnoliopsida > Poales > Poaceae > Hordeum > Hordeum vulgare. The sequence goes on along the minus strand of NC_058523.1, from coordinate 501,558,592 downwards.
GGCTAGAAGCCATGAAATCCGAGATAGGATCCATGTATGAGAACAAAGTGTGGACTTTGGAGATACTACCTGAGGGCCGCAAGGCTATTCAGAACAAATGGATCTTTAAGAAGAAGACGGACGCTGACGGTAATGTGACCGTTTATAAAGCTCGACTTGTGGCAAAGGGTTTTTCACAAGTTCCAGGAATTGACTACGATGAGACTTTCTCTCCCGTAGCGATGCTTAAGTCCGTCAGAATCATGTTAGCAATAGCTGCATTTTTCGATTATGAAATCTGGCAGATGGATGTAAAAACGGCGTTCCTTAACGGTTTCCTTAAGGAAGAGTTGTATATGATGCAACCCGAAGGTTTTGTCGATCCTAAAAATGCTGACAAAGTGTGTAAGCTCCAGCGATCCATTTATGGACTGGTGCAAGCATCTCGGAGTTGGAACAAACGCTTTGATGAGGTGATCAAAGCATTTGGGTTTATACAAGTGGTTGGAGAATCTTGTATTTACAAGAAAGTGAGTGGGAGCTCTGTGGCGTTTCTAATATTATATGTGGATGACATATTACTGATTGGAAACAACGTAGAGCTTTTTGAGAGCATAAAAGGTTACTTGAATAAAAGTTTCTCTATGAAGGACCTAGGAGAAGCTGCTTACATTCTGGGCATTAAGATCTATAGGGATAGATCAAAACGCCTGATAGGACTTTCACAAAGCACATACCTTGATAAAGTTTTGAAGAGGTTCAAAATGGAATAGTCCAAGAAAGGATTCTTGCCAGTGTTACAAGGTACGAGATTGAGTAAGACTCAGTGCCCAGCAACTGATGAAGATAGAGAGCATATGCGCTCCGTCCCCTATGCTTCAGCCATAGGCTCTATCATGTATGCAATGCTGTGCACTAGACCGGATGTTAGCCTGGCCATAAGTATGGCAGGTAGGTTCCAGAGTAATCCAGGAGTGGATCACTGGACGGCGGTCAAGAATATCCTGAAGTACCTGAAAAGGACTAAGGAGATGTTTCTCGTGTATGGAGGTGACGAAGAGCTCGCCGTAAAAGGTTACGTCGATGCAAGCTTTGACACAGATCCGGATGACTCTAAGTCGCAAACCGGATACGTATTTATTCTTAATGGGGGTGCAGTAATCTGGTGCAGTTCCAAGCAAAGCGTCGTAGCAGATTCTACATGTGAAGCGGAATACATGGCTGCCTCGGAGGCGGCTAAGGAAGGTGTCTGGATGAAGCAGTTCATGACGGATCTTGGAGTGGTGCCAAGTGCACTGGATCCAATAACCTTGTTCTGTGACAACACTGGTGCCATTGCCCTGGCAAAGGAACCAAGGTTTCACAAGAAGACCAGACACATCAAACGACGCTTCAACCTCATCCGCGACTACGTCGAGGAGGAGGACGTAAATATATGCAAAGTGCACACGGATCTGAATGTAGCAGACCCGCTGACTAAACCTCTTCCACGGCCAAAACATGATCGACACCAGAACTGTATGGGTGTTAGATTTATTACAATGTAATTCACATGGTGATGTGAGAGCTAGATTATTGACTCTAGTGCAAGTGGGAGACTGTTGGAATTATGCCCTAGAGGCAATAATAAATGTATAGTTATTATTATAATTCCTGTATCAAGATAATAGTTTATTATCCATGCTATAATTGTATTGAATGAAGACTCATTTACATGTGTGGATACATAGACAAAACACCGTCCCTAGCATGCCTCTAGTTGGCTAGCCAGTTGATCGGTGATAGTCAGTGTCTTCTGATTATGAACAAGGTGTTGTTGCTTGATAACTGGATCACGTCATTGGGAGAATCACGTGATGGACTAGACCCAAACTAATAGACGTAGCATGTTGATCGTGTCATTTTGTTGCTACTGTTTTCTGCGTGTCAAGTATTTATTCCTATGACCATGAGATCATATAACTCACTGACACCGGAGGAATGCTTTGTGTGTATCAAACGTCGCAACGTAACTGGGTGACTATAAAGATGCTCTACAGGTATCTCCGAAGGTGTTAGTTGAGTTAGTATGGATCAAGACTGGGATTTGTCACTCCGTGTGACGGAGAGGTATCTCAGGGCCCACTCGGTAATACAACATCACACATAAGCCTTGCAAGCAATGTAACTTAGTGTAAGTTGCGGGATCTTGTATTACGGAACGAGTAAAGAGACTTGCCGGTAAACGAGATTGAAATAGGTATGCGGATACTGACGATCGAATCTCAGGCAAGTAACATACCGAAGGACAAAGGGAATGACATACGGGATTATACGAATCCTTGGCACTGAGGTTCAAACGATAAGATCTTTGTAGAATATGTAGGATCCAATATGGGCATCCAGGTCCCGCTATTGGATATTGACCGAGGAGTCTCTCGGGTCATGTCTACATAGTTCTCGAACCCGCAGGGTCTACACACTTAAGGTTCGACGTTGTTTTATGCGTATTTGAGTTATATGGTTGGTTACCGAATGTTGTTCGGAGTCCCGGATGAGATCACGGACGTCACGAGGGTTTCCGGAATGGTCCGGAAACGAAGATTGATATATAGGATGACCTCATTTGATTACCGGAAGGTTTTCGGAGTTACCGGGAATGTACCGGGAATGACGAATGGGTTCCGGGGGTTCACCGGAGGGGGGCAACCCACTCCGGGGAAGCCCATAGGTATTTGGGGGGGTCACACCAGCCCTTAGTGGGCTGGTGGGACAGCCCACCAAATCCTATGCGCCAAGGAAGGAAAATCAAAGAAAGAAAAAAAAAGGAGGGGAAGTGGGAAGGGGGAAGGACTCCCTCCCACCAAACCAAGTAGGACTCGGTTTGGGGGGGGAGAGTCCTCCCCCCTGGCTCGGCCGACCCCTTGGGGTTCCCTTGGACCCCAAGGCAAGGTCCCCCTCCCTCCTCCTATATATATGGGGCTTTTAGGGCAGATTTGAGACGACTTTCTCACGGCTGCCCGACCACATACCTCCATAGTTTTTCCTCTAGATCGTGTTTCTGCGGAGCTCGGGCGGAGCCCTGCTGAGACAAGATCATCACCAACCTCCGGAGCGCCGTCACGCTGCCGGAGAACTCTTCTACCTCTCCGTCTCTCTTGCTGGATCAAGAAGGCCGAGATCATCGTCGAGCTGTACGTGTGCTGAACGCGGAGGTGCCGTCCGTTCGTTACTAGATCGTGGGACTGATCGCGGGATAGTTCGCGGGGCGGATCGAGGGACGTGAGGACGTTCCACTACATCAACCGTGATCTTTAATCGCTTCTGCTGTACGATCTACAAGGGTATGTAGATCACTCATCCCCTCTCGTAGATGGACATCACCATGATAGGTCTTCGTGCGCGTAGGAAAATTTTTGTTTCCCATGCGACGTTCCCCAACACGAACTAGTTAGAATGGCAAAAAGGGTAGAAAGTGGCAACCTTTTATTTAAGTTAAGTAAAAATGTGTTAAATGGAGCACATTGTGTAAGAAATCTGAAACTTGGGCATAAAAATGGAGTTTACTCCACACATTACCTAGTAAACAGGACACAAATTACAACAAATGAAGCTCATTTGTAATTTAGCTTGGACATCAACATTACCAAGGACAACGATTGTATATCTCCTAAACAATCTTATTATTACTGGTTTGTTGGCCCTTGTGGATGGGTTTTTTGTCAAAAAATACCTAAAATTATAATAGATTTGTTAATTATTGAGAAAAACAATAACTAGTAAAATAGGAAGATAATTGGATAGAAATGACCGATAAAAAACAAATTTACACTAAAAATCATGCCGGTTATCTTGTTCCTTCAATAATACACCGTCCACTCAAGATTGAAAATTTCAATAAAATGGCATAGAAGGGAAGAGACACCTGCAAACACCCTCGCCGCTTGAACTAGAAATTGTTGAAGAAACATCTGTTAGGGCATTACCCTCTTCAATACACACGTACAATTCTTCACTACAAATCTAAATGATTGGAGAAACCCGACCAAAAAAATCAAAAGAAGATGTCGAAGTCGTCACACCAAAATACTTCGCAAGCCCTTCATCTGTGTCAGATTGAATGGCATTGAGGTAGGGAGATACCGAAAAGGCATTATTTCAATGTGCATCGCCGCCGCCATCTTGTCGATGCAACCAGAAAATCAAAACCTAAAGAGAAGACATACCTAGTAAAATTGACGAAAACAACGAAAGAGACTACTATTGAAAAGGCCTTATTTCAATGTGCATCGTTGTCGCCATCTCGCCGATGCTACCAGGAAATTAAAACCTAAAGAGAACACAAACCTAGTAAAATTGAAGAAAAAAAATGAAAGAAACTACTTCGAACTCATCTTATCGTCGATGAGACTGTCGGATAGGAGAGCGGATGAGCATCAATGCGATGGCACGGAGAAGGCCTTGGTGTCGGCTAGGGTTGAGGGGACGGGAGACGTATCGTCTGGCCTTTGCCACTAGTTGGTTTCCGGCCAAAATCACTGTTTTGACCCTTTACACATAGATTAACACGATTTAACCATGTTTTAAAAATAATTTATGGTCTGGCCATTTTTATAGCGCATGTAACAACGGCGCTATGGTCTTTTCGGTATGCAATAAAATTGCATCAGATCGGCCAAAAATACACCTAAGTCTACGATCGTATTCATAACACCCTGATGTTGGACGCTATGGTCTATATATACCATATCGTTACTGTGTAGGATGCTATATTGTGAAAAAGAGTAACGCTGTCGGGGAATAGCATCGATGTCCTCGGCGTTAGAGTATCTCCAGCCGCCCCCTCCCCCAAAAGCCCCCCAAGGTCCTTTTTTAGCGCCTACAGGGAAAAAATGACCCAATCGTGCCCCGAGGATGTCGAATTTCGTCGGTTCGGCCCATTTTTTGGCCCGGCGATCCCAGGCGAAACCCAACGCACTAAGTGGCACCTGGGGGCTCCGGCGAAAGAAAAAGTGGCACGTGGGCCACCACCGTCACGTGAGAAACACCTTTTCCCCGCCCGAATTTGACCCGCGAGCAACACTTCCCACCCAGGATGACACTTCCCCTTTCGTCGCCATGTCGATCATTGAGAGCGAGAAGGAGGAGACAATGTTTGACATTGGACCATATTTTAGGCAGGGTCCTTTTGCAGTTGTTGATCACCACGTACTGTCAGCATGGTCTGCCTTCTTTAATATGTGTCAGGAGATTCGAGACCAACAGTACATCAAGAACCGCAACACGATGTGATGGAGCACCTATGTAGGCTGAAGAACAACGCTTAGTTCGATGTGTTTTAATCTGTGTTTGAATTATAAGCTTGCTTCATTGAAGTATTTAATATTTATTGGTTACTATTGTTAGAGTAAAATGAGATTGAATGAAAGTGAATGAACCATTAGTCCTGTTTCTATTGATTCTCAAGTATATATACATCTGGAAGAGGTGCAAAGAAGAGGTGTCTGTTCGGAGGCATCCCTCCAAAACAGGTGCCTATTGGAAATAGAGAGAGAAAAGACACGACTGTTCGGGGTTGGACACATCCCTTGGATTAATCTAATAATTAATTTCCAACACTCCCCCTTGTACAACACCGCTCCTTGAATGTTTCATCGTTGAAAGCTTCTTGCATATAGATCTTCCATCTTGAGAAATCTTCCAGATAATCTTGAGAGTCTCCCCCAAAAACCCTGTGGGAAAAATATGAGGAGAATAGAGTAGATATGTTGCTAAAACTCCTTTAAACCCAGTGGGAAAATAAGGAGAAAATGATGCAACATATGATGATTATTGTCTCTTGATAACTCATACGAGAAAAACCTTTAAAGAAGGAGAAAACTCGCCGATAAGTTTAGAGAACAATTAATATGTCTTGAGTACTTTCTTTAAAAAACCCGATAGGGAAAATAGAAAGTATGACATATGATCTTTGAGAAGATATTGCCTCATTAAAAACCATTATGAGAAACTTGAGATAAAACTCATAAGGGAAAAGAGTGCAATCTTACATGCCATTGAATACTCCTTTAAAATCCAGTGGGAAAAATACAAGGAGAAAATGATATGACATATATGTTGGGGAACGTCGCATGGGAAACAAAAATTTTCCTACGCGCACGAAGACCTATCATGGTGATGTCCATCTACGAGAGGGGATGAGTGATCTACGTACCCTTGTAGACCGTACAGCAGAAGCGTTAGGGAACGCGGTTGATGTAGTGGAACGTCCTCACGTCCCTCGATCCGCCCCGCGAACAATCCCGCGATCAGTCCCACCATCTAGTACCGAACGGACGGCACCTCCGCGTTCAGCACACGTACAGCTCGACGATGATCTCGGCCTTCTTGATCCAGCAAGAGAGACGGAGAGGTAGAAGAGTTCTCCGGCAGCGTGACGGCGCTCCGGAGGTTGGTGATGACCTTGTCTCAGCAGGGCTCCGCCCGAGCTCCGCAGAAACGCGATCTAGAGGAAAAACGTGGAGGTATGTGGTCGGGCTGCCGTGGGAAAGTCGTCTCAAATCAGCCCTAAAACCTCCGTATATATAGGTGGGAGGGAGGGGGCCTTGCCTTGGGGTCCAAGGACCCTCAAGGGGGTCGGCCGAGCCAAGGGGGAGGACTCTCCCCCCCCCAAACCGAGTTGGACTAGGTTTGGTGGGAGGGAGTCCCCCTTCCTTCCCACCTCCTCCTTTTTTTTTTCTTTCTCTCTTGATTTTCTTCTCCTTGGCGCATAGGGCACTTGTGGGCTGTCCCACCAGCCCACTAAGGGCTGGTGTGTCTCCCCCAAGGCCTATGGGCTTCCCCGGGGTGGGTTGCCCCCCCCGGTGAACTCCCGGAACCCATTCGTCATTCCCGGTACATTCCCGGTAACTCCGAAAACCTTCCGGTAATCAAATGAGGTCATCCTATATATCAATCTTCGTTTCCGGACCATTCCGGAAACCCTCGTGACGTCCGTGATCTCATCCGGGACTCCGAACAACATTCAGTAACAAACCATATAACTCTAATACGCATAAAACAACGTCGAACCTTAAGTGTGCAGACCCTGCGGGTTCGAGAACTATGTAGACATGACCCGAGAGACTCCTCGGTCAATTTCCAATAGCGGGACCTGGATGCCCATATTGGATCCTACGTATTCTACGAAGATCTTATCGTTTGAACCTCAGTGCCAAGGATTCGTATAATCCCGTATGTCATTCCCTTTGTCCTTCGGTATGTTACTTGGCCGAGATTCGATCGTCAGTATCCGCATACATATTTCAATCTCGTTTACCGGCAAGTCTCTTTACTCGTTCCGTAATACAAGATCCCGCAACTTACACTAAGTTACATTGCTTGCAAGGCTTGTGTGTGATGTTGTATTACCGAGTGGGTCCCGAGATACCTCTCCGTCACACGGAGTGACAAATCCCAGTCTTGATCCATACTAACTCAACTAACACCTTCGGAGATACCTGTAGAGCATCTTTATAGTCACCCAGTTACGTTGCGACGTTTGATACACACAAAGCATTCCTACGGTGTCAGTGAGTTATATGATCTCATGGTCATAGGAATAAATACTTGACACGCAGAAAACAGTAGCAACAAAATGACACGATCAACATGCTACGTCTATTAGTTTGGGTCTAGTCCATCACGTGATTCTCCCAATGACGTGATCCAGTTATCAAGCAACAACACCTTGTTCATAATCAGAAGACACTGACTATCATCGATCAACTGGCTAGCCAACTAGAGGCATGCTAGGGACGGTGTTTTGTCTATGTATCCACACATGTAAATGAGTCTTCATTCAATACAATTATAGCATGGATGATAAACTATTATCTTGATACAGGAATTATAATAATAACTATATTTATTATTGCCTCTAGGGCATAATTCCAACAGTCTCCCACTTGCACTAGAGTCAATAATCTAGCCCTCACACCACCATGTGAATTACATTGTAATAAATCTAACACCCATACAGTTCTGGTGTCGATCATGTTTTGGCCGTGGAAGAGGTTTAGTCAGCGGGTCTGCTACATTCAGATCCGTGTGCACTTTGCAAATATTTACGTCCTCTTCCTCGACGTAGTCGCGGATGAGGTTGAAGCGTCGTTTGATGTGTTTGGTCTTCTTGTGAAACCGTGGTTCCTTTGCTAAGGCAATGGCACCAGTGTTGTCACAGAACAAGGTTATTGGATTCAGTGCGCTTGGCACCACTCCAAGATCCGTCATGAACTGCTTCATCCAGACACCCTCCTTAGCCGCCTCCGAGGCAGCCATGTACTCCGCTTCACATGTAGAATCTGCTACGACGCTTTGCTTGGAACTGCACCAGCTTACTGCACCCCCATTAAGAATAAATACGTATCCGGTTTGCGACTTAGAGTCGTCCGGATCTGTGTCAAAGCTTGCATCGACGTAACCTTTTACGGCGAGCTCTTCGTCACCTCCATACACGAGAAATATCTCCTTAGTCCTTTTCAGGTACTTCAGGATATTCTTGACCGCTGTCCAGTGATCCACTCCTGGATTACTCTGGAAACTACCTGCCATACTTATGGCTAGGCTAACATCCGGTCTAGTGGACAGCATCGCATACATGATAGAACCTATGGCTGAAGTATAGGGGACGGAGCGCATATGCTCTCTATCTTCATCAGTTGCTGGGCACTGAGTCTTACTCAATCTCGTACCTTGTAAAACTGGCAAGAACCCTTTCTTGGACTGTTCCATTTTGAACCTCTTCAAAACTTTATCAAGGTATGTGCTTTGTGAAAGTCCTATCAGGCGTTTTGATCTATCCCTATAGATCTTAATGCCTAGAATGTAAGCAGCTTCTCCTAGGTCCTTCATAGAGAAACTTTTATTCAAGTAACCTTTTATGCTCTCCAAAAGCTCTACGTTGTTTCCAATCAGTAATATGTCATCCACATATAATATCAGAAACGCCACAGAGCTCCCAGTCACTTTCTTGTAAATACAAGATTCTCCAACCACTTGTATAAACCCAAATGCTTTGATCACCTCATCAAAGCGTTTGTTCCAACTCCGAGATGCTTGCACCAGTCCATAAATGGATCGCTGGAGCTTGCACACCTTGTCAGCATTTTTAGGATCGACAAAACCTTCGGGTTGCATCATATACAACTCTTCCTTAAGGAAACCGTTAAGGAACGCCGTTTTGACATCCATCTGCCAGATTTAATAATCGAAAAATGCAGCTATTGCTAACATGATTCTGACGGATTTAAGCATCGCTACGGGTGAGAAAGTCTCATCGTAGTCAACTCCTGGAACTTGTGAAAAACCCTTTGCCACAAGTCGAGCTTTATAAACGGTCACATTACCGTCAGCGTCCGTCTTCTTCTTAAAGATCCATTTGTTCTGAATAGCCTTGCGGCCCTCAGGTAGTATCTCCAAAGTCCACACTTTGTTCTCATACATGGATCCTATCTCGGACTTCATGGCTTCTAGCCATTTGTTGGAATCTGGGCCCACCATTTCTTCTTCATAATTTGCAGGTTCATTGTTGTCTAACAACATGATTGATAAGACGGGATTACCGTACCACTCTGGAGCAGCACGTGATCTCGTCGACCTGCGTGGTTCAACAGAAACTTGAACTGGAGTTTCATGATCATCATCATTAACTTCCTCCTCAACCGGCGTCGCAACGACAGAGGTTTCCCCTTGCCCTGCGCCACCATCCAGAGGGATGAGAGGTTCGACAACCTCGTCAAGTTCTATCTTCCTCCCACTCAATTCTCTCGAGAGAAACTCCTTCTCGAGAAAAGCTCCGTTTTTAGCAACAAACACTTTGCCCTCGGATTTGAGATAGAAGGTGTACCCAACTGTCTCTTTTGGGTAACCTATGAAGACGCACTTTTCCGCTTTGGGTTCCAGCTTTTCAGGCTGAAGCTTTTTGACATAAGCATCACATCCCCAAACTTTAAGAAACGACAACTTTGGCCTCTTGCCACACCACAGTTCGTATGGTGTCGTCTCAACGGATTTTGATGGTGCCCTATTTAAAGTGAATGCAGCTGTTTCTAATGCATAACCCCGAAATGATAACGGCAAATCAGTAAGAGACATCATAGATCGCACCATCTCTAACAAAGTACGATTACGACGTTCGGACACACCATTACGCTGTGGTGTTCCAGGCGGTGTTAACTGTGAAACAATTCCACATTGTCTTAAGTGAGCACCAAACTCGAAACTCAGATATTCACCCCCACGATCAGACCGTAGGAACTTGATCTTCTTGTTACGATGATTTTCTACTTCACTCTGAAATTGCTTGAACTTTTCAAATGTTTCTGACTTGTGTTTCATCAAGTAGACATAACCATATCTACTTAAATCGTCAGTGAAGGTGAGAAAATAACGATATCCGCCGCGTGCCTCCACGCTCATTGGACCACACACATCGGTATGTATGATTTCCAATAAGTCACTTGCACGCTCCATTGTTCCGGAGAACGGAGTCTTAGTCATCTTGCCCATGAGGCATGGTTCGCACGTGTCAAGTGAATCGAAGTCAAGTGACTCCAAAAGTCCATCAGCATGGAGTTTCTTCATGCGCTTTACACCAATATGACCCAAGCGGCAGTGCCACAAAAATATGGCGCTATCATTGTTTACTCTAACTCTTTTGGTCTCAATGTTATGTATATGCGTATCGCTATCAAGATTCAATATGAACAATCCTCTCACATTCGGTGCATGACCATAAAAGATGTTACTCATAGAAATAGAACAACCATTATTCTCAGACTTAAAAGAGTAACCGTCTCGCAATAAACAAGATCCGGATATAATGTTCATGCTCAACGCAGGCACTAAATAACAATGATTTAAGTTCATCACTAATCCCGATGGTAGCTGAAGTGACACTGTGCCGACGGCGATTGCATCAACCTTGGAACCATTTCCTACGCGCATCGTCACTTCGTCTTTCGCCAGCCTTCGTCTATTCCGCAGTTCCTGCTTCGAGTTGCAAATGTGAGCAACAGAACCGGTATCGAATACCCAGGCACTACTACGAGAGCCGGTTAAGTACACATCAATAACATGTATATCAAATATACCTGATTTTTCTTTGCCCGCCTTCTTATCTGCCAGATACTTGGGGCAATTGCACTTCCAGTGACCCATACCCTTGGAATAGAAGCACTCTGTTTCAGGCTTAGGTCCAGCCTTGGGTTTCTTCGGCGGATTGGCAACAAGCTTGCCGCTCTTCTTCGAATTGCCCTTCTTGCCTTTGTCGTTTCTCTTGAAACTAGTGGTCTTGCTCACCATCAACACTTGATGCTCTTTACGGAGTTCAGACTCTGCGACTTTCAGCATCGCAAACAACTCGCCGGGAGACTTGTTCATCCCTTGTATGTTGTAGTTCAACACAAAGCCTTTATAGCTTGGCGGCAGTGATTGAAGGATTCTGTCAGTGATAGCTTCTTGCGGGAGTTCAATCCCCAGCTCAGCTAGACGGTTTGAGTACCCAGACATTTTGAGCACATGTTCATTGACAGACGAGTTTTCCTCCATCTTGCAAGCATAGAATTTATCGGAGGTCTCATACCTCTCGATCCGGGCGTTCTTCTGAAAGATAAACTCCAACTCCTGGAACATCTCAAATGCTCCATGACGCTCAAAGCGACGTTGAAGTCCCGGTTCTAGGCCATACAAGACTGCACATTGAACTATTGAGTAGTCCTCCTTACGTGCTAACCAAGCGTTCTTAACATCCTGATCAGCCGTAGCGGGTGGTTCATCTCCTAGCGCAGCATTAAGGACATAATCCTTCTTCCCAGCTTGTAAGATTAGCTTAAGATTACGAGCCCAGTCTACAAAGTTGCTTCCATCATCTTTCAACTTAGCTTTCTCTAGGAACGTATTAAAATTCAGGATGACTGTCGCGTGAGCCATGATCTACAACACAAATATATTCAAAGTGGACTTAGACTATGTTCAAGATAATCAACTTAATCAAATTATATGCTAAACTCCCACTCAAAAAGTACATCTCTCTAGTCATTTGAGTGGTTCATGATCCACTTACACTATCCCAAGTCCGATCATCACGTGAGTTGAGTATAGTTTCAGTGGTAAGCATCCCTATGTTGGGGAACGTCGCATGGGAAACAAAAATTTTCCTACGCGCACGAAGACCTATCATGGTGATGTCCATCTACGAGAGGGGATGAGTGATCTACGTACCCTTGTAGATCGTACAGCAGAAGCGTTAGAGAACGCGGTCGATGTAGTGGAACGTCCTCACGTCCCTCGATCCGCCCCGCGAACAATCCCGCGATCAGTCCCACGATCTAGTACCGAACGGACGGCACCTCCGCGTTCAGCACACGTACAGCTCGACAATGATCTCGGCCTTCTTGATCCAGCAAGAGAGATGGAGAGGTAGAAGAGTTCTCCGGCAGCGTGACGGCGCTCCGGAGGTTGGTGATGATCTTGTCTCAGCAGGGCTCCGCCCGAGCTCCGCAGAAACACGATCTAGAGGAAAAACTATGGAGGTATGTGGTCGGGCAGCCGTGAGAAAGTCGTCTCAAATCTGCCCTAAAAGCCCCATATATATAGGAGGAGGGAGGGGGACCTTGCCTTGGGGTCCAAGGGACTCCCAAGGGGTCGTCCGAGCCAAGGGGGGGAGGACTCCCCCCCCCCCAAACCGAGTTGGACTTGGTTTGGTGGGAGGAGTCCCCCTCCCTTCCCACTTCTTCCCTCTTTTTTTTTTCTTTTCCTTTGATTTTCTTTTCTTGGCGCATAGGCCTCCTTGGGGCTGTCCCACCAGCCCACTAAGGGCTGGTGTGTCTCCCCCAAGCCTATGGGCTTCCTCGGGGTGGGTTGCCCCCCCGGTGAACTCCCGGAACCCATTCGTCATTCCCGGTACATTCCCGGTAACTCCGAAAACCTTCCGGTAATCAAATGAGGTCATCCTATATATCAATCTTCGTTTCCGGACCATTCCGGAAACCCTTGTGACGTCCGTGATCTCATCCGGGACTCCGAACAACATTCGGTAACCAACCATATAACTCAAATACGCATAAAACAACGTCGAACCTTAAGTGTGCAGACCCTGCGGGTTCGAGAACTATGTAGACATGACCCGAGAGACTCCTCGGTCAATATCCAATAGCGGGACCTGGATGCCCATATTGGATCCTACATATTCTACGAAGATCTTATCGTTTGAACCTCAGTGCCAAGGATTCGTATAATCCCGTATGTCATTCCCTTTGTCCTTCGGTATGTTACTTGCCCGAGATTCGATCGTCAGTATCCGCATACCTATTTCAATCTCGTTTACCGGCAAGTCTCTTTACTCGTTCCGTAATACAAGATCCCGCAACTTACACTAAGTTACATTGCTTGCAAGGCTTGTGTGTGATGTTGTATTACCGAGTGGGCCCGAGATACCTCTCCGTCACACGGAGTGACAAATCCCAGTCTTGATCCATACTAACTCAACTAACACCTTCGGAGATACCTGTAGAGCATCTTTATAGTCACCCAGTTACGTTGCGACGTTTGATACACACAAAGCATTCCTCCGGTGTCAGTGAGTTATATGATCTCATGGTCATAGGAACAAATACTTGACACGCAGAAAACAGTAGCAACAAAATGACACGATCAACATGCTACGTCTATTAGTTTGGGTCTAGTCCATCACGTGATTCTCCCAATGACGTGATCCAGTTATCAAGCAACAACACCTTGTTCATAATCAGAAGACACTGACTATCATCGATCAACTGGCTAGCCAACTAGAGGCATGCTAGGGACGGTGTTTTGTCTATGTATCCACACATGTAAATGAGTCTTCATTCAATACAATTATAGCATGGACAATAAACTATTACCTTGATACAGGAATTATAATAATAACTATACATTTATTATTGCCTCTAGGGCATAATTCCAACACCCTATGCTAATCATATCAACTATATGATTCATGATCGACCTTTCGGTCTCATGTGTTCCGAGGCCATGTCTGCACATGCTAGGCTCGTCAAGCTTAACCCGAGTGTTCCGCGTGCGCAACTATTTTGCACCCGTTGTATGTGAACGTTGAGTCTATCACACCCGATCATCACGTGGTGTCTCGAAACGACGAACTGTAGCAACGGTGCACAGTCGGGGAGAACACAATTTCGTCTTGAAATTTTAGTGAGAGATCACCTCATAATGCTACCGTCGTTCTAAGCAAAATAAGGGGCATAAAAGGATTAACATCACATGCAATTCATAAGTGACATGATATGGCCATCATCACGTGCTTCTTGATCTCCATCACCAAAGCACCGGCATGATCTTCTTGTCACCGGCGCCACACCATGATCATCCATCAACATGTTGCCATCGGGGTTGTCGTGCTACTTATGCTATTACTACTAAAGCTACTTCCTAGCAAAATAGTAAACGCATCTGCAAGCACAAACGTTAGTATAAAGACAACCCTATGGCTCCTGCCGGTTGCCGTACCATCGACGTGCAAGTCGATATTTCTATTACAACATGATCATCTCATACATCCAATATATCACATCACATCGTTGGCCATATCACATCACAATCATACCCTGCAAAAACAAGTTAGACGTCCTCTAATTTTGTTGTTGCATGTTTTACGTGGTGACCAAGGGTATCTAGTAGGATCGCATCTTACTTACGCAAACACCACAACGGAGATATATGAGTTGCTATTTAACCTCATCCAAGGACCTCCTCGGTCAAATCCGATTCAACTAAAGTTGGAGAAACCGTCACTTGCCAGTCATCTTTGAGCAAAGGGGGTTACTCGTAACGATGAAACCAGTCTCTCGTAAGCGTACGAGTAATGTCGGTCCAAGCCGCTTCAATCCAACAATACCGCGGAATCAAGAAAAGACTAAGGAGGGCAGCAAAACGCACATCACCGCCCACAAAACCTTTTGTGTTCTACTCGAGAAGACATCTACGCATGAACCTAGCTCATGATGCCACTATTGGGGAACGTCGCATGGGAAACAAAAATTTTCCTACGCGCACGAAGACCTATCATGGTGATGTCCATCTACGAGAGGGGATGAGTGATCTACGTACCCTTGTAGACCGTACAGCAGAAGCGTTAGGGAACGCGGTTGATGTAGTGGAACGTCCTCACGTCCCTCGATCCGCCCCGCGAACAATCCCGCGATCAGTCCAGTCCCACGATCTAGTACCGAACGGACGACACCTCCGCGTTCAGCACACGTACAGCTCGACGATGATCTCGGCCTTCTTGATCCAGCAAGAGAGACGGAGAGGTAGAAGAGTTCTCCGGCAGCGTGACGGCGCTCCGGAGGTTGGTGATGACCTTGTCTCAGCAGGGCTCCGCCCGAGCTCCGCAGAAACGCGATCTAGAGGAAAAACCGTGGAGGTATGTGGTCGGGCTGCCGTGGGAAAGTCGTCTCAAATCAGCCCTAAAACCTCCGTATATATAGGTGGGAGGGAGGGGGCCTTGCCTTGGGGTCCAAGGACCCTCAAGGGGGTCGGCCGAGCCAAGGGGGAGGACTCTCCCCCCCCCCAAACCGAGTTGGACTAGGTTTGGTGGGAGGGAGTCCCCCTTCCATCCCACCTCCTCCTTTTTTTTTCTTTCTCTCTTGATTTTTTTCTCCTTGGCGCATAGGGCACTTGTGGGCTGTCCCACCAGCCCACTAAGGGCTGGTGTGTCTCCCCCAAGGCCTATGGGCTTCCCCGGGGTGGGTTGCCCCCCCCGGTGAACTCCCGGAACCCATTCGTCATTCCCGGTACATTCCCGGTAACTCCGAAAACCTTCCGGTAATCAAATGAGGTCATCCTATATATCAATCTTCGTTTCCGGACCATTTCGGAAACCCTCATGACGTCCGTGATCTCATCCGGGACTCCGAACAACATTCGGTAACCAACCATATAACTCTAATACGCATAAAACAACGTTGAACCTTAAGTGTGCAGACCCTGCGGGTTCGAGAACTATGTAGACATGACCCGAGAGACTCCTCGGTCAATATCCAATAGCGGGACCTGGATGCCCATATTGGATCCTACATATTCTACGAAGATCTTATCGTTTGAACCTAAGTGCCAAGGATTCGTATAATCCCGTATGTCATTCCCTTTGTCCTTCGGTATGTTACTTGCCCAAGATTCGATCGTCAGTATCCGCATACCTATTTCAATCTCATTTACCGGCAAGTCTCTTTACTCGTTCCGTAATACAAGATCCCGCAACTTACACTAAGTTACATTGCTTGCAAGGCTTGTGTGTGATGTTGTATTACCGAGTGGGCCCGAGATACCTCTCCGTCACACGGAGTGACAAATCCCAGTCTTGATCCATACTAACTCAACTAACACCTTCGGAGATACCTGTAGAGCATCTTTATAGTCACCCAGTTACGTTGCGACGTTTGATACACACAAAGCATTCCTCCGGTGTCAGTGAGTTATATGATCTCATGGTCATAGGAACAAATACTTGACACGCAGAAAACAATAGCAACAAAATGACACGATCAACGTGCTACGTCTATTAGTTTGGGTCTAGTCCATCACGTGATTCTCCCAATGACGTGATCCAGTTATCAAGCAACAACACCTTGTTCATAATCAGAAGACACTGACTATCATCGATCAACTGGCTAGCCAACTAGAGGCATGCTAGGGACGGTGTTTTGTCTATGTATCCACACATGTAAATGAGTCTTCATTCAATACAATTATAGCATGGATAATAAACTATTATCTTGATACAGGAATTATAATAATAACTATATTTATTATTGCCTCTAGGGCATAATTCCAACAATATAAAGACACTTGTGTTTATATTGTCTCGTTAAAAACCTTTATGAGAAACCATTAGGGGAAAACTCATCAAGGGAAAAATAGTACAATATATGCAATCTGATGATTGTTAATAGGTTATAGTTTGGGAGATTACTCCCCCTGAACTTTGCAAATATGAAGGACGTCTCATACCAATTCCATTGACATGAACATAAGATTATGTATAATCTGTTGGGTTATAATAGTATTTTATTTGCAAATTATCTCCTCACTTTTCTATAATCCGTGAGGCTAAGTAATTTCTAAGCAATGTGATTTATGATATTGCTCTTCATATAACCTGTAGGTATTGAGTAACACAAGTGAAAGTATCTTGATAAATCAAGTTATGTGATTCTGATGAATCTCAACCACACGATTTTGAGTGTGGTTAATCATTCTGCCAAGCCATACATATTTTTGCAATGCTTTAGGATAAAGCAATTATGTTAGAATGATAAGTGGAAATAACCATGAAAATCCATTTATATGACTTCCATGTGAAGGCTATTCCAACAATTTCAGTCATTGATATGGCGTCGTTGGGATCAAATAAAGAGCCAATATCATTACATCATATCATGGTCATATCTTCTATTTCCTGATGGAAATATTCAAGATTTATTGTAATCTTCAGATCTAAGATGATAGTGCTTATATGAACCATATACCTTTTGTTTGAGGTTGCACTCCGAATAAAGATAACAAATATAGTGTCAGGCCTGACGTAGTTTGCAAGTATATGAGTGCTTTGGCATTAGTGAGATATAGAACTTCAAGTCCTAGTATCACTTCATTATCACCCCTAGGTATGAATGGATTTGTAACTTATCAAAGGTAGTATGACCATACATGTCTTTTGTTGATATGATATATCCAAATTGAACTTCTCGTATATGTTTGGATACATGTAGACTGATATGTATTCTGGAGAGAATGCTCAAGTTGTAAACTTAAGCTAAATTTGGTTGAATCCAAATTTTCTGTCTTGAGATGATTTTATGTATGTTTAGGTCTTGTAGAGACATTGATGATGAAATCATCATATACACTGAGGTGATGTAAGGAAATAAAATTTTTGGTATTCCTTTATTAACACATAAACAATCATCATCCTTTGAGTAATCATGTGAAGAAGGAACTCGTCTAGTCGGTAGTACCATATGATTCACGACTATTTCTAGTCACAGAGTGACTTATGAAGTTTTACACAATACATGTTGCGATTTGTTTTTGGATTTGGAAATGAAGCCCTTCAGGGACTTTAATATAGATTTCTGAAATGAGTGACTCATATGAGTATGTAGTCACTACATGGATAATATTATTTGTACTGCCAATATTATTTATTATCGAAACATAGTTCCACTCATACCAAGAAGGTATGTTACATCGTAATCGATGTCGAGTCTCTGCGTGAACCCTTTTGCTACAAGCCTCGTTTTTCACCACCTCATTGACTTTGTCTATGAATGAGAAGTTTTTAGTATTCCATATGGAGGATATATACTTATGAGGAGTAGGTATTACTGTGGTAAATACCACTCTTTGATGAGCGAGTGCTATTCTTCATTAGTTGCTTCCTTTTATGTGAACCAATATGAGTACAAGAGGCACTCTACCATGGATTTTGGTTCAGGGCCCAAAAGGTTTTAGCAATTTTGAGAAGAAATATATGTCAACAAATGTAGACTTATGCTATATGATTCTGGAGGAATCGATGAAATTTGTGGAAATGTATTTATTCCTTTTAACTCCTTGTGATTTCCTACAACAATGGATTCAAGGTGTTTCGATGTCCCGACACCAAAATCTTTGTGCACTTTTATGTCGGGCTTTGGATGATGAGCATCCAATGAGGTGTCTTTCAACTTGATGTTGAATTACATTTATTGGTTGAGGATTTGATTTCCTCTATTTTCGTGGAAGCATATGCGAGATTATATCTCGTGTGGTCAGATTTCTCCCCCTCTTGCTCTCATTTCGGGAGAAGAGTGGTTTATCAGGTACCTCCACTCTTTCTGACACTTTAGTGCAGGAATATAATTGAGTAACACCTTTGTCATCAGTAAATGTATGTGGCAGATTTGCAATGTGTTGCAAATATGTGATTCTAAACTTCTTGTTCAGATTCTTTGAGTACGTGGATATAAGGACTGAATGTGAATAACATTTCTAATTTATTTCTTGGCATTCTTTGTGGTACTTATCTCCCCCTAATGCCATAAGTCCTTATCGCTCATGCAATCAGCATACGGGCTATGAATAATTTTGATGGATGGATAAATTTTTATTCCTCACATAGATCCCTATTTTTTTTGTGAGAGCCCATTGATGTATGCTGGAGTGGTGATATTGGTATGTAACCGAATTATCGCAGATAGGAAATACTTTGTTGATTTCCACGTAATTACTACAAGGAGAAAGTAGTACACTATGCAGTTGGTATGATTTATATCATACTTACGGTGTGTAATGCCGTATTTGTCTAGCATGAGGCTTGTAAATTACAATTCTATAAGTTTGATCATATTATTAATTTCACTATCTTTGATAAGATATTTAACTAAACCATTCCGGGTATGTACATAAAGTATTATGTATAATCATACATTGCTTGTGAAATGAGTTCAACGAAGTTGTCCATTCGAATGGATTTATCCCTTGTTTAGGATAACCCTATCTTACTTTGAGAATTTGAGCAATTAATTTAGTTATGTCATTCATGGTTTTGTGTGACAAGAGACATACTTGAAATCATTTTAAAAATGTTTCCATGAGTACCATGAAGTATCTATATAATACCACATAATGGTTGAGTAATCCACATATCTTCTAAATGTGTTCAAGGAAGAATGAGTTGGCTCATTTAGAATTGTAAGGTGAGAGTTCCTTAAATTAATTTCCCCTATGGCACATGTGGTGCACATAAAATCTGATGATTTGGGAAATTTTGCAACTTGTTAAGTTGTGACCAATAGAATTGTCAATAATTTTTTAATCAACCCCAAACCAGGATTGTAAGGCTTAAAGCCAAATATTTTGTAAGATTTAGAAAATTATTTTTTTACGCAACAAAACTGAGTATGAATCGACATACATTCAAAATTTATCAAATATAATGTCCAATACATAGGATATTGGACATTTATACTACATGTAGTAGTACAACTATAGGCAAACAATATTTTGGGAATAATCGGGATGTTACATGAGGTCTCTCATATTACTGAAAAATGAATTACGTAAACATATCATAGGCACAAAAGAATTGATCATTCTTTTATTGCACTATAATTTTGGTTCTCCTTCTGATGAAGATTTGAGAACATCATTTACCAGAATATTTTCTCATTATATGTTTGCAAATTTGGTTGTATTTTAGCCTCCACTTTACTTTGAATACATCATGGTCTATTTTGTGACCACTGACTTGCATAGTATTCTCAATGCTAGAAAGAATTTCGAATAATGGAATAGCACCCGTTGGGTGAATCTGATGATTTTATGAAATTCCATGTTTCTTCATCATGAAAATGGTAGGACTATCATAAGAAGATGTAAAGTGTATTGAGGGCTTTTCAATTGGATCTTCGGATGAAAATATTTGATCATAAGATCTCAACTTAAAGTTGAATGAGTGACAAAAATGTGAGTTGCGATAGGCTTGAGGTCTTGAGAAACGAATGGATGATTATTCGCGATGTGCTCATGGCAGCATGTTTCTCTTAAGGGAAATATTCAAGATGAATAAATATTCGCTCATTATGTACTTAGTTTGAGAACTAAGTGAAGTTGGTGAGAGACGAAATACATATAAACATACTTAGCTATTAAGAGAATAGCTATGACACATATTTCAAAGGTGGAGTTATAGTGGCCACAAGTGCCGCATGTGGATACAATGACTGATGTCATGAATCATCTTACAATAAATACTCCCACCAAATCATGCATTTACTGTATTTGGAAATGACAGTCATGCATTACTTAAAAATGCTAATGCATTTATTTAATTTACTTCTAGGAGTAAAATAAAATATATGGATGAAATGATCTTTTTGAGCATAGTCCGCAAAGGTGATGCTTGGTGAACATGGGGTGTAATCCTTCAATATAGTGCATGCGATAAAATTATTGCTAATGTTTTGGGCTTCATTCGTCAGAAAAGGTTGACTTTAGAGTCACGTCCAAAACATAGACTTTGCAATTTTAACATTGCTTAGTCACTATGAAAATAACAACCACAATGTGATGTGGATCTTGCAATAGTGTTTGAGACACTCGCTATAAATTATGGCATCCATCTTGCTGGATGGATGACACTATAATTAAAAATTATGACATATTCAAGCAAAATGTGCAAGAACAATATTGACTATGAGAGTAAAATATTTTAGTGAACAACAACAATAAATGCTTCAAAGGAGCAAGTTCTTGTTTGGCTGATGCCTTATATGTGTAGACCTCAATTGATATAGAATAACACTTTGAAGATAATCACCAATAAGGTGTAATAGAAAACATAGTCTGACTTTTGTTAGTAGATGTTCGTAAATCTATTACCTTATGTTATGCTATATTTAAAAAAATCACTTTGAAGGTAATCATCTGTCACAGTGACACGATGTAGACCTTACAGTAATAGTGGATAGTCTGCAAAATTATGCAGTAGATGCCAGTATCACCTTATGATACCTAGAGGTAGTCACATATAATATTAATATTTGAAAGATCACTTTGAAGGTAATCATCTTGTTAAAATAAAAATATGTAGACCTTACAGTAGTGGTGAATAATCTACATATGATGCACTAGATGTCACCAATACCTTGTGATTCACAAATATTTTTTTGGGTTAGTCATATTAAGTATGACACATTATCATTCTTGTTTGAATGTATGTCAACATTTGCAAGAAATATAATTTCTATTGCAAAATTATAGTTTTTCTGCTAAAACGTAGGAAATGTTTGCGGCAAAAGACATATATGATGTCTTAAATTCCAAAGGAATAATTTTACGCAAAACAATTTTTTTGTGTGCATTAGTATTACTGTGGTAATACATATAGATGCAAACCTTAATAATTTACGTGTTTATGTAATATATGAAGACAGAGGCTTCGAATGATATTTTACAAGATGTAAAATGGGCATAATTATATTTTATGCAGTTTTGGAAGACATAAAAGTCTAACAGCAGGGGAAAAGGAATATCATATGCACAAATGGAATAAAGTCAGAGGACTAACTGCAAATAACTTGATTCCTCATCGCTTCTGTTCTTGTGCTTGGATAGAAAATAACTTGATTTACTTTATCTCTCATGTTCCACGCTGATATGGCCGCCGTTGTGGCACGCCGCAGGGCTGATGCACCGAAAAACGACATGCAGAAGCCTTGTCCTCGCTGGATGAAAGGCCGAGGGCCGCCTCTCACCAAGTCATGCCTGGTGCGTCGGAGGGTGATGTCCTTTGTCGTGCAGTCGACATTGGACAATCGCTTCTCGAAGATGTATGCGTGATCCTAAATGGTCGCTACTACTATCTTCTTCCTGTGCACCTTCTTAATGTTGACGTGGTGGTAATGGAATTTATTTTTTTCAGCCAAAATCTTCTTGTTGCAAATTGATGTCTGAGGGCATCGCCGATGAAAGGTCGTGGCCACAGGCAGCGACGTCATAGGACGCCAAAACACTGTGTGCCGTGGGTAGGCGCGCCGCTCGCCGGGGAGCGTCGTGTTAGATGGCGCAGTTGTGCGGTGGCCAGTATCATTGAAGGGCGCTTTCGTCGCATGTTTGAAAGGAGCGCTTGCAGCGTATTGAGCCGTCGCGGTGGTGCAAAGGTTGTCGTGGATGCGAGAAATCCATGTGTTAATCGTGGCTTTGAATGAAGCAACATCCATGAGTTTGTGCGGAAGTGATCATCATATAGGCGGAAGTGATCATCATATAGGCGTACATGCAAAAACAACCAATAATTAGATTAATGATTTTTTTTGAATCACTACAAGACAACCAAATTAGCAATCTCTTGATCGACTTCCTGTACGGTTGCATGCATGTCAACACACATCCATCCTTGCTGTAGAAGGCGTAGCGTCGATGAGACGCCGTGGTGCCTGATCCGTAGTCGAGCGATGCAGCCGCTGCGCAGGCCATGGCTTTCGCCACCAAGCGTAGGTCATAGGGTCGCTCCCGCCATTGTCTCTGGAAGTGCCTCTTGCAATTAATTCTTGTTTGGATTTTCAATCCATTAATCAGGGATGCGCTTCTCTGTTCCTCTGTTAATTTCTTGCCCACACAAGAATGCAAACATTGCCCAGATTCTTGATCACGTCCTTGATTGATAATTGCGGCCAATCAATTCGTTGATTTCTTCTTGTGCAGAACTGCATGGACACATGCTTGTGTCTTCCTTCCCGTGCGTCTGACTTTGGTCGCCTTTACCATCGGCGGGAAGAGCGACGTTGTTGATGTCCGTCCTGCCCATAGCGAGGGAGCACCATGGGTTGATTCTCGTCATGGCTGGCGAACGAGGCTGCTGCCTGCGTGTACAGGATGCCGGCTGTTCGTCGAATTGGAGCATGGCGAGTTCTTATGTTCTACAATTCCTCTCTATAGTTCGTGTTCTCGGTAGAGCGTGCTGATAACATGTTAGAGTAAAATGAGATTGAATGAAAGTGAATGAACCATTAGTCCTGTCTCTATTTATTCTCAAGTATATATACATCTGAAAGAGGTGCAAAGAAGATGTGTCTGTTCGGAGGCATCCCTTCAGAACAGATGCCTATTGGCAATAGAGAGAGAAAAGACACGACTGTTCGGAATTGGACACATCCCTTGGATTAATCTAATAATTAATTTCCAACAACTATGATGAACTATATGATAAAAAAATAGTTTTTATTAAATTTGTGCTGAATTTGGATCAAATTTACGTTAAATTTACGCTGAATTTTAATTTAAAATGGATAGTTGGAGGCCGAACTTGAGACGACGGCTAGGGAAGAGAGCCCCACGTCGAAAAATGCGTCGACGAGCCCTCAAAAAAATTATTTCATATCATTGAGGCCGACCGGCCGGAGATGCTCTTGGTGTTGAGCATAACGTCCACCGTTGCAGACACCATGAGAAAGGGTCAAATTGTGCTAATCTTTATATCGAACAGTGATTTTGGCCACCGGAACCATGAAATCTAGGTGCACGTTCTGCTTTTTAAAATTTCCAGGATAAACCGCCCTGCTTGACACGAAGTAGTGCTAGTTTAGGTCCACGAGTATATAAATTGGGTTGTTCCACAGTTATGGAAGCATGGCATGCTAAGCTAGCTGTCACGATACTGTTGATCCAGGGCGCATGATTCACGTTTGCCGGGAACACGTGGTTCGATCCGCCTGCGTGGATTTTAGCAGCTGGAAATGACGGTCTATTGGGCTAGGACATGAGTTTTGTTTCCGAACTGATCAGGGCGTGACATGAGCAATGAGGTTTTGTAGTACACTAGCCGTCCCGCTGGGGTGCTCCTTCTCGCGTCTCAGAATGCAGGAACACTTCAGATTCAGCAGGCTACCTTTTTTTTCTTTTCTTCCGAGAGACCGTGCGACCTTGGCCATCGGACAGATTGTGTTGCCGTCGCGAGGCAGGGGCTTGGCGTCGTACACAGCATGGTAAATGAGCGTGGAGCACAGGGTGGCCTGCAGGTCGACCTCCTCCCGCAACGCTAACACGCGTGCGGCCGCAACCACATCTCCGGTTGCGGCGGCCTCCTTCGCGTTGAACCACGCGAGCTCTTCATCCCTCCGGGGCTGCAGCGCCGGATCGAAGATGGCGTCGATGCGATGGAAGTTGTCCCACGCCCGTGACTTGGAGCCGGTGCCGTGCGACTTGGCGTCGTGCTTGCATGTCGCCTTCCTTTACCTCTCCGACACGGGAGGACGGAGGCTGGAGCCGGTTGCCTCATCGCCGTCCCTACGCTTGAGGGCGGCGAAGCCGCGACACTGAAAGCCCTTGCGGTCCCCAAAACCTCGACCACTGCCACGCCCCACACTCGCCGTCGCTATCGCCGTGTGGATCCACTCAAGAAAACCGACGCAGAGTCTTGCGGAGGGGGAGGGGGCGATTTATCGTTGGAGGGGCTCGATTTGCAGCTAAGGAGGAAAGGGGAGAAGGAGAACGGATACCCTAAATCCATCCGGAGTCGGCATGTATACCGAAATCATGGGCGGTTTATGAGCCTCCGCTAAAGTTTTACTGGCCGAGCCATATTTGTCAGGTCTGCTTGGACCGGAATTTTGACATGTCACGTAAATCGGCTGGAAAAGCCTACTTTGTGGTCGTTTACGGGATCTGCTAGAGATGCTCTAAATGCAAATATAGCCGCAGTTTCATGCATCATGCAGTATAAGATTGTGTTGTTGTTAAATTAATGAAAATCACCAATGGCCTAACCCTTGACCATGACCCACAGTTTGCCAACCTCTCGAAAAAGATTGCTCAAGTCACACTTGCTGAAGATATATATAGAGGATTCCATTATCTCGAAGTTCATCAAGGACGGTTTTATTCTGCCTCCTCTGCTTATAAGGCGCAATTTGAGGGACTTACTACGTCAGGCATGGTCCATTCAGTGTGGAAAGTGTGGGCTCCTCCGTGGTGCAAATTTTTCGCCTGGCTTGCTCTTCAAAATAGGATTTAGACATCGGAACGCCTTATTCGTCGTGGATGGCCCAACTACGATCTTTTACCCTTTTGCAAACAAAGTCAGGAATCGGTGGCTCATCTACTGCTCCAATGTCTTTTTGCCTTTCGTATGTGGAACGATATCCTCTAGTGGCTTGGCATGCATTACATCAATACCGCTGATTGCATGACGAGGGCCTTGGTCTCGGAATGGTGGACCGGAGACGTTCATATTCGTAGCGAAACCTCCAAGGCACTTGCTTCACTGAGGATGCTCATTTCTTGGAAGATTTGGTCGCAGCGCAATGCTAGAATCTTCCGCAACAAGGCCGCTTCTTCAACGGTCATTATTAGCAAGATTAAAGAGGAGTTGTCTCTTTGGGCTTTGGCGGGTGTCAAACATTAAAGTATTGTAATGGGGCGAGAGTAGACCTTTATTTCTTTTGCCACCTTGTGGCTTTGTCTAAACCTTCTTTCTTATTCAATGAAATGGCAAATATTTTTCCTTATTTCAATTTTTTTAATGAAAATCTATGTGTTCAAAGTAAAACTGTACTCGCACATAACGGATACGATCATGGTCCGATCACGAGGGTAATCATGTATAACATAATTTTTAGCCAACCACATCACATATACCATCTATATATCATCATTTTTAGATATTCACACAAGGTATCCCGCCTGTCCGACAAGAGGGTGCTCCTTGGACCCTTACATGAATCGCGATGGGGCAACTGGTCTTGGAGCCAACTTCTTCCGCAAGTCGTAAGGTTTCGGATGCGGAAGCGTGTCCTTGGTGTGACGATGAGGTATTTCGAGGGGATTTTTATGCCCACCTACTAGCCTACCTCGACCCGGAGGAGGGCGATCCGACTGTTCAGCTACTCGTCTTTTGACAACACGCTGTTATCAACCTCGTCGTTGAATTATGAGAGCAGGCGTCTCCGTGGGTAGGACTATTTCGTCCCTACGAGTATATCCTCGAGTTCCTGCTCAGTCCTAAGGACCTCGGCCCATTTTCATTAAGCTCGTCATGTTCGAATTTGAGCTTTTGACTCTTCCGTTTGATGTTTTTTGTTGTGCTGATTAGCCATAGGTGGAATGCCTGCAGCCGAGGATCAGTCATGGGCTCCACGGGAACGTCGAATTCATCGGGTCCAAGGCTTATATCCTCTTCGGACTCCGGATATTGGTTGTAATCTTTGGGGTCATCATACTCCCCATTAATCATGGAGTCTTCGAGGTTCGCAACGCCGGCGTCATCGCCTGTATGCTGGTCGTCGGCGCCATTCGGAGTAGCTCTGTTTTCTGTGGCGTCACCATTATCGGTGTCGTCATGACTAGCATCACCGTTGTATGCACCTTTATGGCGGCGTCTCATGCATTGGTGTTTGGGTGGCTCTTTGTCTCCTTCGTCATCCTTAAGGTAGTCTATCATGTAGACATCGTAGGTAGATATAGTTGTCCACTTCCTAGTATTGGAGGTCGCTAATGGTGTGTTGGAAATATGCCTTAGAGGCAACGATAAATAGTTATTATTATATTTCCTGTTTAAAGATAATGGTTTATTATCGATGCTATAATTGTATTGAATGAAAACATAGATACATGTGTGGATACATAGACAAAACAATGTCCCTAGCAAGCCTCTAGTTGGCTAGCCAGTTGATCATTGATAGTCAAGGTTTTCTGGCTATGTGCAAGTGTTGTCACTTGATAACTCGATCACATCATTAGGAGAATCATGTGATGGACTAGACCCAAACTATGAACGTAGCATATTGATCGTGTCGTTTTATTGCTATTGTTTTCTGCGTGTCAAGTATTTGTTCCTTTGACCATGAGATCATATAACTCAATGGCACCGGAGGAATACCTTGTGTGCATCAAACATCGCAACGTAACTGGGTGACTATAAAGGTTCTCTACAGGCATCTCCGAAGGTGTCCGTTGAGTTAGTATGGATCAAGACTGGGATTTGTCACTCTGTGTGGCGGAGAGGTATCCCGGGGCCCACTCGGTAATACAACATCACACACAAGCCTTGCAAGCAATGTGGCTAAGTGTAAGTCACGAGATCTTGTATTACGGAACGAGTAAAGAGACTTGCCAGTAACGAGATTGAAATAGTATGTGTTAGCAGATCCCTGGCAATGGCTAGAAAAATGCTATTCTCGATTGCTCAACAATTAGAAATTGTCTTGCAATGACCCACCAGCGCATGGGATCGAGGCAGTTTTCGAGGGTAGAGTATTCAACCCAAATTTGTTGGTTCGTCGGACAGGAAGTGAGAGGATACTCTCAAGTATTAGCAGCTGAATGTGTCAGATTCAACCACACGTGAAAGATTAGTATCTGCAAGCAAAGTATCAGCAACAAAGTAGTATGATAACAACGGTGTCAGAAATGATCTGTTGACGGCAGACTATTCCTAACGATTGTATCAATGGCGCCAGAAGTTGCCCGTGGACGGGAAATATTCTTTCCCGTCAACGTCGTGCGAACAAGAATTGTAGCAGGTAGCAGCAGTGTAACGAGTAACAACAGTGGCAAGGAACAGCAATAGTGAGAGCAGTAACAAGTAGCAACAGTAGCACGTAACAGCAGAGCAAAGCAAGTAACAGCAGCAGCAACAGTAGTAACAACAACAGAGCAAAACAAGTAACAGCAGCAGTGGAACAAACTCGTAGGCAATGGGTCGGTGATTTGTTTGGATGATATTCATCATGCAACAGTTATAACACGGAGAGATATGTGGCTAGCTCCCACTCGTCAATGTGATGTAGGCATGCATTCCGTGTGTCGTCATACGTGCTTAGGGGAAAGAACTTGCATGACATCTATTGTCCATCCCTCCCGTGGCAGCGGGGTCCAAAAGGAAACTACGGGATATTAAGGTTCTCCTTTTAATAAAGAACCGGACCAACGCATTAGCACTTGGTGAACACATGAACTCCTCAAACTATGGTCATCACCGGGAGTGGTTCCGGTTATTGTCACTCCAGGGTTGCCGGGTCATAACACATAGTAGGTAACTACAACTTGCAAGATCGGATCTAAAATACACATATATTTGTGACAACATAATAATTTCAGATCTGAAATGATGGCACTCGGGCCCTAGTGACAAGCATTAAGCATGGAAAGTAGTAGCAACATCAATCTCAGAACATAGTGGATACTAGGGATCAATCCCCGTCAAAACTAACTCGATTACATGATAGATCTCATCCTACTCATCACCGTCCAGCGAGCCTACGAATAGATTACTCACGAACGATGAAGAGCTTCATGGAATTGGAGAGGGAAAAAGGTTGATGATGACGATGGCGACGATTTCCCCTCTCCGGAGCCCAAAACGGACTCCAGATCTGCCCTCGAGATGAAGAACAAGATGTGGCGGCGCCTCCGTATCGCAAACGCGACGAAATCTTCTCTCTTGATTTTTTTCTGGGACGAAAGTGAATTTATAGAGGTGAGATTGGGGCGGCAGAGCCACGTGGGCCCCACAAGCTTGCTAGCCGCCACCAGGGGGGTGGCGGCTATAGGGCTTGTGGCCCACTGGCCCATCCCCTCCGGTGGATCTTTGCGCAGGTATTTTTCATATTTTCCAGAAATATTCTCCGTAAGTTTTCAGGACGTTCCGAGAACTTTCATTTCTGCACAAAAACAACACCAAGGCAATTCTGCTGAAAACAGCGTCAGTCCAGGTTAGTTCCATTCAAATCATGCAAATTAGAGTCCAAAACAAGGGCAAAAGAGTTTGGAAAAGTAGATACGATGGAGACGTATCAACTCCCCCAAGCTTAAAACCTTGCTTGTCCTCAAGCAACTCAGTTGACAAACTGAATGAGAAAGAAAAACTTTGATAAACTCTGTTTGATCTTGTTGTTGCAACTATGTCTAACTCATAACCAGAATTTCAGCAAGATCACAAGTTAACCACATAAGCAAGTGACACAAAGGTCTCACGGTAAACTAATATCAATGGCATAATCAGCTAACGAGCAAATAATAATGAGTTTCAAATACCAACAATTCAATCAAAACAAGCATGAAGCAACATGAATAGGTGGTATCTCGCTAGCTCTTTCTGAGACCGCAAAACATAAATGCAGAGCACTTTCAAAGATCAAGGGCTGACTAAACATTATAATTCATAGCAACGAAGATCTAGTCATAGTCATACTCAATATCAATCCAAAGCAAAGCATGAAAATGACAGAGGTTCTCTCTAATTGGTGCTTATATAAGAAGAGGATGACTCAACAGGAAAATAAATAGATAGGCCCTTCGCAGAGGGAAACATTGATTTGCAGAGGTGCAAGAGCTCAAGCTTTGAAAACAGAGATAATAATTTTGGGTGGCATGCTTTCATTGTCAACGCAATGACCAAGAGTTCTCAATATCTTCCATGCTACTCATGCTATAGGCGGTTCCCAAACAGAAAAGTAAAGTTTTAACTCCCCCACCACCAATCAATCACACTCCACGGCTAGCCAAATCCTCGGGTACCGTCCATACCAACATCAATCCGGGGGAGTCTTGTTTTACACTTATGTTTTCGACTTAGGCGTGGAACTGGGCATTCCAATTACCGGCCCCTTTCTCGTGAATGACAGTGAATAAACACATGTCGAGGATAACACGCCTAACATGGAAGATATCAATAGCCCCCTGTCACCACATGAGCGGTTCGGGCATGCAAAACAGATTATTTCTTAAAGGTTTAGAGAATTGCACATGCAAATTTACTTGGAACGACAGGTAGATACCGCAAATAGGTAGGTATGGTGAACTCTCATGGAAAAACTTTTGGGTTTATGGAAGTGGATGCAGAAGCAGTATTCCGCTTAGTACAAGTGAAGGCTAGCAAAAGACTGGGAAGCGACCAACTAGAGAGCGACAACAGTCATCAAGATGCAATGAGTTTGACTAACATTGAATGCAAGCATGAACATGATATAAATCACTATGAACACGAACATCATAGAGGCTATGTTGATTTTGTTTCAACTACATGCATGAACATGTGCCAAGTCAAGCCACTTGAATCATTCAAAGGAGAATACCATCCTATCATACTACATCATAGTCATCTCAAAATCTATGTTGGCATTCAAGACAAACCATTATAAGCTCTCAGCTAGTTAAGCATGGCATCAGAAACTATGATCTCTAAGTTGTCATTGCAAACATGGTTCTCTCACAACAAAACTGAATCAGGCATGACAAGCTAGTCATATTTACAAAAACAAAATAGATAGAGTTCATACCAGCTTTTCCAGTCTCAATCGCTTCATCATATATCATCATTATTGCCTTTCATTTGCACGATCGAACGATGTGAACAATAATAAGAGTGCTCGTGCAATGGACTAAGCTGAATCTGCAGGCAAACACAAAGGAGAAGACAAAGTAATATGGCTCTTTGAAAGCTAAATAGGTATGCATGCAAGAGCCACTAAACATTGTAACCAATATCTTCTACCTTGACCCAAAGAAAAAGAGAACTATTTACACGGGAAAACTCCCAACAAGCAAAAGAAGAAAGAACAATCTTTTTGGGTTTTCTCAAAAGGACACAAAACAAGAAAACAAGAAAATGAAAATAAACTAGCATGGATAATACAGTGGCAAAGTGTAAACACCGACTGACAAAGTGAAAGCATAAGCATGAATGTAAGGTCGGTGAGAACACGTACTCCCCCAAGCTTAGGCTTTTGGCCTAGCTTGGTCTACTCCCATGGCGGGAAATAACCAGCTCCGGGATACTCCGGCATAGACTGTGGATGCCACTGTTGTGTGAGCTCCTCTGGCTCCCACTGATAAACTGGCGTCTGGTACTCGACTGGCGGCTCGGGCACGGGCACCTGTGGTTGGGCCAAGCTCCAATATGCGTAGATGTCCGAGGGCATAATAGTGTACCTGCCTGCATGAAGATCGAACAAAGAAGGGGCAGGCAAAGTAATAGTCTCTCGAGTACCCTGACTAAATACCAGGTTATAAATCATCCGTCTACTAGCATCTCTATCTAGAAAATCATGGCGAACCATGCTGTCATAATCCAGACATTTCTCAGGGAGAAGCATCTCTCCTTCCTCCCCCAGTCTAACGGGTATCTCAAAGTGTCTGGCAAGACGGGTAGCATAGATACCTCCATAGACGACACCCTTGAAACGGTTTGTGTTCAACCGCTGAGCTACTATAGCACCTAGGCTATAAGTCTTATCGTTATAAAGGCCTTCGCGCAAAACCGCAAGATCTGGAGAACTAAGTGATCTAGCCTCCCCACGGCCAATCAAACATTTTCCCACAAATAATGAGAAGTACCGAAGCACAGGAAAATGTATGCTAGCAATTCTAGCGCGAGACACTCCTCTCTCCTCTCCAATATCAATAGTACCTATGAAATCCTCCAAGTCCCGTGGACGAGGGTCACGGATATCCCCAACATAAGGTAATTTGCATACATTGCAAAAATCCTGTAGTTTCATGCACTGGGAGATGTCGTATAACATGAACTCAACCATGGGAGGATTCTTCCTCGGATAAAATTTGAAGCTTTGAACAAAAATATTGGTGAGGAGGAGGTATTGTGAGCACTTATCTTCAACGAACGCAGTAAGACATGCGTTCCCTACCAAGTAATAAAAGTCTTCATAAAGCCCAGCGGCGCGCAAAAATTCATCACTTGGCCACTCGCACGCTCGAACTTGTGTGACTCGAGGAACCACGTACTTGGGGTGGTTCTTCTCATCCTCCTTAGGGTTACGACTTGAAGAGCCTCTCAAGAACCTCCTCATCTTTTTTTTAGCTCTGAAAAATTCTGAAATTTTTAGAGACTTCGAAAGAAAAGTGAGTAAGAATTAACCCAACTCGTAGCAACTACTCCTACTAGTGCCTAGAGACCGTATCACGCGCTAGAACTACTTGGGACCAACTAAAATCAACATTTCTAGCTCAAGAACAGGGTCACCAAGGTAGCAAGAATACGCGAAGGATAAAGCACTAGAGCAAAAACTAATTGGACCAATGGAGGAGTCACTTACCAAGGAGTAATTTCCCCAAAACGGTTCGGAGAATGGTGCTATGAGCAAGGAGATCGAAAATCACAGTCAAATGAACAAGAACACGGGTTTGAGCTGCGAAAAGATTTTTTCTGGAGGTGGAAGAAGAGGATGGGAGTTGGAATGAGTGGAGGGGGTCCCTGTGGGCCCCACAAGCTTGCTAGCCGCCACCAGGGGGGCGGCTACAGGGCTTGTGGCCCACTGGTGTGGCCCCCAGGCCAGGTCTCAGTCCCAATATTTTTCAAATATTCCAGAAAAAATCATACTAGATTTTCAGGACCATCGGAGAACTTTTATTTTCGGGGTATTTTTCTCCGGGACGCTAAAACGAAAAATAGGGAAAACTAAACTAAACCTATCATTTTTCTTCTAAGCAACAGAAAGTGAAAGCTTAAAATAGAGGTATGTGACTCTTTGATTCATCCATTTCATGGTCATCGAAAGAAATTCGTCAATGGGGTTGATCAAACCCTCATGATAAAACCTTCTCGAATCGCAAAAGAGAATGGAGAATTTTCGAATAGTCACTAAGTCACCTCAATGGGGATATGTATCTCCCCAACAAGCAAATCATACTTCATCTTGACACGAGGAATAGGGCATTCAAAGCTCCCAATAAGAATCGATGAAGTCTTTTCGGTAGCATTGATGCATTGTACTTGATATCGTTTCTTCGGAAAGTGCACTGTATGCTCACTACCGTTGACATGGAAAGTGACATTGCCTTTGTTGCAATCTATAACAGCCCCTACAGTGTTTAAAAAGGGTCTTCCGAGGATGACAGCCATGGCATCGTCCTCGGGAATATCCAAGATAACAAAGTCTCTTAAGATAGTGGTGTTAGCAATCACAACAGGCACATCCTCGCAAATGCCGATAGGGAAAGCAGTTGATTTGTCGGCCATTTTCAAAGAAATTCCAGTGGGTGTCAACTTATCCAGTTCAAGTCTATGATAAAGAGAGAGCGGCATAACACTAACACTGGCTCCAAGGTCACATAAGGCAGTTCTTACGTAGTTTCGGAGCAAGGTATAGTGGGCACTCTGGGATCACCAAGTTTCTTAGGAGTTCCACCTTTGAAAGTGTAATTGGCAAGCATGGTGGAGATCTCAAGATCTGGTATCTTCTGTTTATTGGTCACGATATCTTTCATGTACTTGGCATATGGAGACATTTTGAGCATATCAGTTAACCGCATCTGCAGAAAGATGGGTCTTATCATCTCAACGAAGCACTCAAAATCCTCATCATCCATTTTCTTGGATGGCTTAGGAGGAAAGGGCATAGGTCTCTGAACCCATGGCTCCCTTTCTTTACCATGCTTCCTAGCAGCAAAGTCATTCTTATCGTATCTCTTAGGTTGTGGGTTATCATGATTAACCGTAGGTTCAATCTCCACATCCTCATCATTGCTAGGTTGAGCATCATTATGAACATTGCTGTCCATATTGTCACCAGGTTCATGTTCATCACAAGATTGTGTTTCTGCATCAGACGCAGGAATATCATTAGGTTCTTCAGGTGTGAAAGTATTTGGTGAACTGGCATGTAGGTTTCTATCATCCTCCTTCTTCTCCTTAGGATGACTGGGTGTATCAGCATTAATTCCTTGAGAATCTTGATCAATTCTCTTAGGATGGCCTTCATGATACAAAGGTTCCTGAGTCATTTTGCCTCCTCTAGTAATGACTCTGACAGAGTTGTCATTTAATTCATTGAGCAAGTCATTCTGAGCTTTAAGTACTTGTTCTACCCGAGTAGTAATCATAGAGGCATGTTTACTCAGAAGCTTCAGATCATTGACATTTCTGTCTACACAAGCACTTAAATGGCTAAGCATACGAGTACTTTGTTTCAAACGTCTGCTAATATAATCATTGAAACTCTGTTGTTTGGCAACAAAGTTGTCAAATTCATCAAAGCATAGGCTAGCAGGTTTGTCAAAAGGAATATCACTCTCATCAAACCTACGCAGATAATTCACTTCTACTACTTGTATCGGGTTATCGAGACCATGGATCTCTTTGATAGGTGGTAGATTTTTGACATCTTCAGATCTAATGCCTTTCTCTTGCATAGATTTCTTGGCTTCTAGCATATCTTCGGGACTGAGGAATAGAATACCTCTTTTCTTAGGAGTTGGCTTAGGAGGTGGTTCGGGAATATTCCAAGCATTATCGTTGATCAAGATGTTATTCAGAAGGATCTCAGCTTGTTCGATAGTTCGTTCCCTAAAAACACAACCGACACAACTATCTAGGTGGTCTCTAGAGGCATCGGTAAGTCCGTTATAGAAGATATCAAGTATCTCGTTCTTCTTGAGAGGGTGATCAGGCAAAGCATTATGTAGCTGGATGAGCCTCCCCAAGCATGTGGGAGACTCTCTTCTTTGAGTTGAGCAAAGTTGTATATTTCCTGCAAGGCAGCTTGCTTCTTATGGGCAGGGAAATATTTCTCACAGAAGTACTAGACCATATCCTGGGGACTACTCACACATCCAGGAGCAAGAGAAGTGAACCAGGCTTTAGCGTCATCCTTTAGAGAGAAAGGAAACAACTTAAGGATATAGTAGTAGCGGATCTTCTCCTCACTAGTGAAAAGGGTGGCTATATCGTGTAGTTTGGTAAGATGGGCTACGACCGTCTCAGACTCATAACCGTGGAAAGGATCAGATTCGACTAGAGAGATTATCTCAGGGTCGACAGAGAATTCATAATCCTTATCGGTGATAAAGATAGGTGAAGTGGCAAACTTCGGGTCGTATTTCATCCTAGCTTTCAGAGATTTTTCCTTCCACTTGAGAAGTAATTTCTCAGCGTCATAGGCATCCTTACACGCAAGAAAATCCTCAGCTATCTCTCCCTCCATAACGTAACCCTCAGGTATATCAGGCAATTCATATCTAGGAGAGCTAGATCTAGCAGGAGCAAAAGCAGGTTCTATCTCAATAGTATCGACAGTTTCAGAAGCATCACGAGCATTGGCAGTAACTCTAGCAATATGAGCATCAAGGAATACCCCTAGTGGAACATCAGGCAAAGTAGTATCTCTAGCAGTATCAAGCATAGCATCATCAGGCAAGGCAGTATCAGGCATAGCATCTCTAGCAGTATCAGGCATAACATCTCTAGCAGTATCAGGCATAGTAGCATCATAAGCATCATCAAGCACACGCGACATATCAAGATTTCTAGCAGGAGGTGATGTCGCAAACTTACTCATAACTGAAGGTGAATCAAGTGTAGAGCTAGATGGCAGTTCCTTACCTCCCCTCGTAGTTGAGGGCAAAACTCTGGTTTTTGGATCTTTCAGATTCTTCATAGTGATCAGCAGATATAAATCCCAAGTGACTCAGAGAATATAGCAATCGCTTCCCCGGCAACGGCACCAAAAAAAATGCTGTTAGCAGATCCCCGACAACGGCACCATAAAAAATGCTGTTAGCAGATCCCTGGCAATGGCTAGAAAAATGCTATTCTCGATTGCTCAACAATTAGAAATTGTCTTGCAATGACCCACCAGCGCATGGGATCGAGGCAGTTTTCGAGGGTAGAGTATTCAACCCAAATTTGTTGGTTCACCGGACAGGAAGTGAGAGGATACTCTCAAGTATTAGCAGTTGAATGTGTTAGATTCAACCACACCTGAAAGATTAGTATCTGCAAGCAAAGTATCAGCAACAAAGTAGTATGATAACAACGGTGTGAGAATCGATCTATTGACGGCAGACTATTCCTAACGATTGTATCAATGGCGCCAGAAGTTGCCCGTGGACGGGAAATATTCTTTCCCGTCAACGTCGTGCGAATAAGAATTGTAGCAGGTAGCAGCAGTGTAACGAGTAACAGCAGTGGCAAGGAACAACAATAGTGACAGCAGTACCAAGTAGCAACAGTAGCACGTAACAACAGAGCAAAGCAAGTAACAACAGCAGCAACAGTAGTAATAGCAGCATAGCAAAATAAGTAACAACAATAGTAATAGCAGTGGGACAAACTCGTAGGCAATGGGTCGTTGATTTGTTTGGATGATATTCATCATGCAACAATTATAACACGGAGAGATATGTGGCTAGCTCCCGTTCGTCAATGTGATGTAGGCATGCATTCCGTGTGTCGTCATACGTGCTTAGGGAAAAGAACTTGCATGACATCTATTGTCCATCCCTCCCGTGGCAGCGGGGTCCAAAAGGAAACTATGGGATATTAAGGTTCTCCTTTTAATAAAGAACCGGATTAACGCATTAGCACTTGGTGAACACATGAACTCCTCAAACTATGGTCATCACCGGGAGTGGTTCCGGTTATTGTCACTCCGGGGTTGTCGGGTCATAACACATAGTAGGTAACTACAACTTGCAAGATCAGATCTAAAACACACACATATTGGTGACAACATAATAATTTCAGATCTGAAATCATGGCACTCGGGCCCTAGTGACAAGCATTAAGCATGGCAAAGTAGTAGCAACATCAATCTCAGAACATAGTGGATACTAGGGATCAATCCCCGTCAAAACTAGCTCGATTACATGATAGATCTCATCCTACTCATCACCGCCCAGCGAGCCTACGAATAGATTACTCATGAACGATGAAGAGCTTCATGGAATTGGAGAGGGAAGAAGGTTTATGATGACGATGGTGACAATTTCCCCTCTCTGGAGCCCAAAATGGACTCCAAATCTGCCCTCCAGATGAAGAACTCGATGTGGCGGCGCCTCCGTATCGCAAACGCGACGAAATGTTCTCTCTTGATTTTTTCTGGGACGAAAGTGAATTTATAGAGCTGATATTGGGGGCGGCAGAGCCACGTGGGCCTCACAAGCTTGCTAGCCGCCACCATCCCCTCCGGTGGATCTTTGCGCAGGTATTTTTCATATTTTCCAGAAATATTCTCCATAAATTTTCAGGACGTCCCGAGAACTTCCATTTCTGCACAAAAACAACACCAAGGCAATTCTGCTGAAAACAGCGTCAGTCCAGGTTAGTTCCATTCAAATCATGCAAATTAGAGTCCAAAACAAGGGCAAAAGAGTTTGGAAAAGTAGATACGATGGAGACGTATCAGTATGCGGATACCGATGATTGAATCTCGGGCAAGTAACATACCGAAGGACAAATGGAATGACATACGGGATTATATGAATCCTTGATACTGAGGTTCAACTGATAAGATCTTCGGATAATATGTAGGGTCCAATATGGGCATCCAGGTCCCGCTATTGGATATTGACCGAGGAGTGCCTCGGGGCATGTCTACATAGTTCTCGAACCCACAGGGTCTGCACACTTAAGATTCGGCGATGTTTTAGTATAGTTGAGTTATATGTGTGATTACCGAATGTTGTTCGGAGTCCCGGATGAGATCACGGACATCACGAGGGTTTATGGAATGGTTCGGAAATGAAGATTGATATATAGGATGGTTTCATTTGGTTACCAGAAAGTTTTTGGGCATTACCGACATTGTATCGGGGGTGACGAATGGGTTCCAGAAGTTCACCGGGAGGGGGGCAACCCACACGGAGGGAGACCAATGGCTTTAGGGTGGCGCACCAGCCCTTAGTGGGCTGGTGGGACAGCCCAAGAAGGCCTTGGCGCCAAGAGAAGAAAAACCAAAGAGAAAGAAAAAAGGGGAGGTGGGAAGGAAGAGAAGGACTCCACTTTCCAATCCTAATTGGAGTAGGATTCCTCCTCTCTTCTTGGTCGGCGCACCCTTGAGGGCTTGGCCCTCAAGGCAAGCCTCCTCCCCCTCCCTCCTATATATACTGGTGATTTAGGGCTGATTTGAGACAACTTTTTCCACGCACAACTGAACTCTAAACCACATAGTTCCACCTCTAGACCGGATTTTTGCGGAGCTCAGGCGGAGCCCTGCAGGAGTAGATCATCACCACCACTTGAGTGCCGTCACGCTGCCGGAGAACTCATCTATTTCTCTATCTTGCTTGCTGGATCAAGAAGGCCGATGTGACAGCCTGATGCCGGCATTCCAGAAGATTCCCCCTTCTTTCCGTTTTCGTCGTGTATCTATTTTATTTTTGTCGCATCATCATCGCATCATGCGCATCATCAGCATTGCATCGGCATCCTGTTTCCGCCATTTTTCAAAACTTGCATCCGTTGTTAGTTGCCGGTTCGCGTCGTTGTTCGTTCTGAGCCCGACCGCACATGCACGCGCCTGCGGCATCGTCAAAACCTTGTTTTAAAAGTGTGCGTAAAACTTTCTCTGATCGGGGTGAAACTTGGCATGCGGTCGTAATTAGTTATCGCTAGACCGCTTGTCGAATTTCGTCGCGATCGGAGTTCGTCTGGTACCCGAACGGTCGATCGTAGCGGCACCGTATTCGGTCTACCGTTGGACGTCTGTCGGTGTTTGAAAATTCGTTGCCGGGTCGCCCGTTTTCCCTCTCATCTTCGCCTAGCCCCTCTGCACAGTGCGTCGACCCTACGCGTGGCCCAGTCCGAAAACCTCCCGAAACCCGAACCACGCGGTCGTGACCGTTGGATCCGGATCAACCCCGTTTTACCGCAAACAGTCATCGGTTTGTCCATTGGACTCCCTAGCTTATTCATTCTCGACCGTCCGATTTATATCGGAGGGTCTAGTCAACCCTGTCCAAACCCACCTAATTATTTAAGCAGGCAAACCCTAGTCCAATCAGTCCCATCTGTCGCCACCGCACACCACCTAGTCTCTTCCTCGTTTTTTCCTCCTCCCCAATCAGACAGCCCGCGCAGCCCCTCGATCTGAGCGCCAGCCGCCAGTTTCGCTCCAGATCCCATCGCGCCGTGCCCTTTGTTCCCCGCCGCCAGATCGAGCCACCGCCTCGCCGTGCGCTGCAGGCTGGGTCTGCCACCGCCCGAGGCCTCGGTCTCTTGCGCGGGTCCCGTCGCCGCCCTGGCCCCGCGCCCTGTGCAGAGCCGCCGCCGCCGCCCTTCGGTGCTGCATCGGGACGAGCAGGAGGCACTGCCTCGCTCCCCCCTTGACCGTGCAGCCGCCTGCGACGCTGGTCGTCATCCCCCGTCGCCGCCTGGGGCTTCCTTGCTGCGGCCCAGCGACAAGGCAAGCCCCAGATCCCCTCGGCCCAACCGCTCCGCGAGATACCTGGGCTCCTCCCGGCCCAGGAGACCCTGTCCGTCGCGCCTCCCCGCAGGCCCAGCTAGCCCTTGGGGGTCGTCCTCCTCCTAGCCTCCCCAAGCCGGCCCGTCTCCAGATCTGCACCGAGCTAGGCCCAAGTGGCCCAAGGTGAGGACCAGGTTCCCCTCTATTTGTCACTCGAGCGAGATTTAGTTGTCCAGCGCCCATGGTTTAGGTCCGGTAGATTTTTTTTTCCCTTTTAGGGATTTCTCGGAATAATATAAATTCCAGAAAATAACCGTATATTAGAACGGTCGTATCTTTTTAACCGTGTGACGGAATAAGGCGTGTAGCATATGTATTTGGTGTAGAATTTCGCGTAGTATCCGTTTTTGCAACTTGCATAAATGTTTGATGAGATTTGACCCACTGTTTGCCTAGGTTTACGTGCTGTCTAGATAGGAAAGTGCCCGTATTTAATTTTTCGCGCAAGTCCGGATAGCCCGTATGCCTTAGATAAAAGTCCATGTTTTAGGAATCATTTTTTGCATGTATTTTAGAGCGGTCATTTATATTTTTGCGTGTAGGGATTGCCGGTAGTTTATTTTCCCGTGTATAGATTATTTTCTCGCATTTTCGTGTGGCATTATTTTGTTGCGCAACCCCACATATTTTATATGTTTTCGGGGTAGGATTTTTCTGTGCAATTAGTTTTAGCTTTTGAGGAAGTTAGTTCGCGCGATATTTTGCCATGTTGCCCTCTTGTCTTTTTCGTAGGATTAAATCCGTGCTTCGTTTAGCGGAGTTGTCAACTAGGGAGTTGTTCTTGGGTGTTTAGAATAGCCCCTGGTATTTTTGGTTGCAATAGAAATGCATGTTTAGGTGTGGTTTGATTGCCCTCAAGTTGCTAGAAATAGTGCTGATTTGGAGATGCTGAAATATTTCTAAGTCTGGAATCTGTTATATTTTGTTGTTGTCTTGTCTTGCTTGTATCTTGTGATCTGTAGCTCTTTTGAGGTTGGTCCAATGGAGTTAGTTGTACCCCTTGTGTTTCTCTAGAATGCTGTAAATTTTCATGCCCTTTGGAGCCCTGTAGCTATAGGTTTTGCTACTGTCAATATAGCGTCAGATCGAAAAGTGCACTTTCATGAGGTGTAATTTTCACTAAGTCTGAGATAGTGTGTGGGATGCCATTTTGTGACTTCTTTACCTAGTGTTCCTTGTTGCCATGCTAGTTGTTGTTAGTTGTTTGTAGTAGTGCTTCTTGCCCTCTTCCGTGTCATGCCTTGCTTGAGTTTATCGGAATAGTGTAGCCCGTAGTTGTGGGGTGTAGAAAATGCTATGTGGCTGATTTTGGCAGTTTGTAGTCATTTCTTGTTTTGCTCGTAGTGTTTGAATCGTAGCTTCGATTTGATCGTGTCCTACATGAAACTTGCTTAGAATCTTGTGTAGTTTCTTTTTCTCTTGCTGGTTGTATGTTTTTGAAGTGATCGTGACCGTCGTTGCACACATATTGCATTCATGCCATCATATCTTGCGATGCTTGTAACTTTTGACCCGTAGCTCCGTCGGAGATGTTCTTTATGTGTATATTGCTTGTCTTGACACGTAGAATCACGTGAACCTATTTGTTTTGCTGTTTAACAACTAATTAAAAGTATTAGTTCAGATCTGGACAGAATTGTAAATTAACATGTGAGGTCGTTTCGGAGGTGCTATATGACATTTCCGACCTCACTTAAAATGCCTAGATAGGTAGATTAATTGCGTTTCACCTCTTTCCATGTTTAATCACATTTAATAATGCCGTGTATCTAATCGGGATAGAACTAAATAATTAAACGTGGAGTTTCGTCAATATGCAACTCGTTGCATATTGAACTTCACTTAATGTGTAGTGTTTGATTGTGTGAATTGTCATGCCGTGACTTGCATGTATTCAACTTCTCATGCATCATATGTGTTGTGCATCGTGTGGTGAATTCCATGTGTTGATTTGTGTTTCCGGTTTGCTTCGTGTCGGTAGAGTTCCGCAGCGTGCCGGATTGTGAGGACCCGTTCGACTACGTCGGTTCATCTGCTTCACGGAGTCGTTCTTCTTCCAAGCGGGATCTCAGGCAAGATGATCATTTTCCCAGATACCATTACTATCATTGCCATGCTAGTTTTATCGCTTCTATCGATTATGTCTCGTTGCCTACCACATGTTAAATACCAGCCTCTCAACAATGCCATGATAACCTTCAACC
This sequence comes from Hordeum vulgare subsp. vulgare, assembly GCF_904849725.1. Classification (NCBI taxonomy): domain Eukaryota; kingdom Viridiplantae; phylum Streptophyta; class Magnoliopsida; order Poales; family Poaceae; genus Hordeum; species Hordeum vulgare. The sequence goes on along the minus strand of NC_058523.1, from coordinate 501,516,651 downwards.
TGTTCGACCTAGCAAACCACTGATTGGCTATGTTACTGCTTGCTTAATCCCTGTTGATAGCGTTGCTAGTTGCAGGTGCATTGCTTCCATGTGAAAACATGGGTTCATTGTCATATCACCATATTAAATGCTATTTAATTTAATGCACCTATATACTTGGTAAAAGGTGGAAGGCTCGGCCTTTCTAGCCTGATGTTTTGTTCCACCTTTGCCCCCTTAGTTTTGGCTACCGGTGTTATGTTCCATAAACAAGCGCTCCTAACACGATCGGGGTTGTTATGGGGACCCCCTTGATAATTCGTTTTAGATTAAAGCTGGTCTAGCAAGGCCCAACATTGGTTTTACATTTGCCCAACATAATAATTTGATAATACTGAAATGCATATGGAGTTAGCGCTACCCGAGGAGTAATTTTACATAAACAGGAGGGGCCAGTGCTGATGGTGTTGGTCCCAAACGGTCTGCCTGCGGGGCCACCGCGAGGAAACTCGAGGTTTGGCACTCGTAGCTAGTTCCATCCGTCGTGTCCTGAGAACGAGATACGCGGCTCCTATCGGGTACGTCGACACGTCGGGCGGCCTTGCTGGATTTGTTTTACCTTTGACGAGATATCTTGTGCATCGGGATTCCGGTGATGCTTTGGGTAATCTCAGAGTTGAGGTTTTCCACTAGGGAATCCGACGACATCGCGAGCTTCGTGATTGAGGATTTCTATGCGGCTTGTGGTAATTTGCGATGGACTAGTTGGAGCACCCCTGCAGGGTTAACTCTTTCGGAAAGTCGTGCCCGCGGTTATGTGGCAACGTGGAAACTTTGTTTAACACTGGTTCTAGATAACTTGAAGTTAACTTAATTAAAATATGCCAACTGTGTGCGTAACCGTGACTGTCTCTTTCGTGAGTTCCTTCTCCGATCGAGGACACAGTGGGGTTATGTCTAAGGTAGGTAGGTGTTCAGGATCATTCATTTGATCATCAATAGTCACGTCCGCTATGCGTAGATCTTCCCCCTCTTATTCTTGTACTCGCAAGTTTAGCCACCAAATATATGCTTAGCCGCTGCTGCAAACTCACCACTTAACCATACCTCACCCATTAAGCTTTGCTAGTCTTGATACCTTTGGAAATGAGATTGCTAAGTCCCCGTGGCTCACAGATTACTACAACACCAGTTGCAGGTACATGTAAAGGTTACTTGACGCGAGCGCGTTGATTGTTCATTTGGAGTTGCTTTTTCTTCTTCTTCTTCATCGATCTAGGATGGGTTCCAGGCCGGCAGCCTGGGATAGCAAGGATGGACGTCGTTCTTATTTTTCTCGTTTGTTTTCGTCCGTAGTCGGACCCTGCTCTTACTCTTGATGATTATGTAATGTATTGATGCGACTCTGATGTAGCTTGTGGCGAGTGTAAGCCAATTCTATATATAATCTCATCTTTTCAGTACATGTACTTGTAACGATATCCATTCTTGCGACACGACGAGATGCGCTTCTATCCCTGACGAGGCCTTCGTGCCAAATTGAGGATATGGTCGCATTTGGGCGTGACAGCCGAGATCATCGTCGAGCTGTACGTGTGTGGAACGCGGAGGTGTCATCCGTTCGGCACTAGATCGGAACGGATCGTGGGACGGATGGCGGGACGGTTCGTGGGACGGATCACGGGGCGGATCGAGGGACGTGAAGACGTTCCACTACATCAACCGGGTTTCTTAACGCTTCCTCGTGTGCGATCTACAAGGGTACGTAGATCCAAATCTCCTCTCGTAGATGGACATCACCATGATAGGTCTTCGTGTGCGTAGGAATTTTTTTGTTTCCCTTGCCACGTTCCCCAACATGGTGATGTGCTATAATACATGTGATGACCCATATGTATAGGGGATCAACCGTAGTCCTTTCGATAAATAAGAGCGTCAAACCCAACGACGAGCAGAAGAAAATTATAAGCAATTTTCAGTAAGGTATTCTCTGCAAGTGTTGTGAGTAACAATGATAGATAGTTTTGTAGCAGCATAATTCATAGCAAGTGACAAGTGATAATAGTAGCAAGTCTGCAGCAAGATAGCACAATCATTTTTATAGCAAATGACATGCCTGAAAGTACACATGGGTATTTCCGTCTATTCATGTTCATCATGTTGAGTTGATTCACGTTCGTTAATTTGATAATTTTATATGTGGATGGACCTGTGCTGAAGTGTTTTTCTTAGTTGAACAAGCAAACTACTTATGATTACCCCCTTTCGCAAGCATCCGCTACTATGAAAGAAGAATTAAGATAAATCTAACAATAGCACGAAATGTGTGAATTCAAATTTGCCCCTTATGAAATAACGCATAAACAAGGGTTTAAGCTTCTGTCACTCTAGCAACCCATCATCTACTTATTGCTCCACAGTTCCTTCCCTTAGGCCCATAACCTGGTAAGAGAAGCAACAACATACATATCATCAAAATATCGAACGAATATGAACTTCACATGATTACTTATAACAAGACTTCTCTCGTGCCCTCGGGAACAAAAATAACTATTCACGAATCATAAACATGTTCAAGATCAGAGGTGTACTAATGATGATTAAAGATCTGAACATAATATCTCCCACCAAGTAAGCCAACAAGCATCAACTACAAGATGTGATCAACACTACTAGAAACCCATAGGTACCAACCTGAGGTTTTGAGATAAAGATTGAATACAAGAGGTGAACTAGGGTTTGAGATAAGATTGTGCTGGTGAAGATGTTGATTAAGATTGGTCCTCCCATGAAGGAGGAAGCATTGGTGATAATGATGGTTTCGATCTCCCCCTCCTGGAGGGAAGTTTTCCCAACAGAATCACTTTGCCGGAGAGCAAAAGGGCTTCTAGCTATGATCCCACCTCGAGACGGTGCCGCTTCGTCCCGAAAGTTTCTTCTTGTTTTTTCTAGGTCAAAACCCATCTTATAGCATAAGAGGGAGGACATGGCATCTCGGAGGTGGTCCCAAGCCATGAGGGCGCACCCAAGGGCGGTGGGCGCCTCTTGGCTTGGCACCAATAGGTGGTCCCCTCTAGTATATTTTTTCTCAAATAATTCACATATATTCTACGAAAAATCTCCGTGAAGTTTCAGGTCATTTGGAGTCCAATGTATTTTCAGCCTTTTTCTTGGTTTTCACGTCGAGAAATTCAGTTTGAGGTACTTTCCCTCTTTGTGATGTTCCTTTTAAATTCAGAGAGAAAAGACATAAGAATTGTTTCATAATGTGGAATAATAACAAAAAATAACATAAATATCAATAGGAAATTATGATGCAAAATGGACGTATGAACATGTTGTCGGCATCTTCATCCATGCCATCAACCTCACGAGAGGCGTAGTCTAGTATGTTAGTTAACTCTTCGACAATAGCGACTAGGTTGGTGGAGGGTGGGGAAAAGGTTTCTGCTTCTCGAGGTTTGCCACTGATCTGATCGTAGACCGAGGTTCGATCGTGCGAGATTCCAAGATTCTGAATCTGATCTAACATCTCGTTCACGAGAGTGAGGGCGGCCTCGCCCATCTCGATATGGTGGACGGGGCTTACGTGTAGTTTTATCGAGGTGACGCGTGACGTAGCCTTGGGATTTTTGTCGATTGGGCATGATGCCCGATTAACTAGCGTAGGGTTCCGGTTAGAGCTTGAAGCAAAATCCGAGGTATGGTTTGATCCATGGCCCTGGTCCAAGATTGAATCTATTGTCAGGATGACTTCATTTATAAGATCCCCGAGTTGGTCTGACACCAATCCCGAAAAGACAAGTTTTACACAGTAAGCCGCGACGTATCCCAGATTGCCAAACCCGATGGTCTGGCCGGGGGAGAGGTTCTCGACTGGCATAGGTGACCGACCGAGTCGGCATGCAACACGATGTTGTCGAAGGCAAAAAGCTGGGCGAGGACAAAGGTAGTCCCACAACCGATGCCATCATTGATCCGAAGACGATCCATCGGGCCTTTAGGACCACACAACAGGACCTCCATGGTCCACCAATGTCAGCGCTAAAACCGAAGGATCTTGGGCAAGGGGTCTCGAGTTGGTGACATCAGCATGATGGTAACATGAAGTAAAGGGGACATGACATTTATCAAGGTTTGGACCCTCTTTAAGAGGTAAAATCCCACATCCTGCTTGTATTGTATTGATTGCAGATGGGGTACAAAGTATAGGATGATCTATGCCGAGATCATATGAATGTGTTCTAGTCTAAAATGCTTGCCTCTGTAGACTAAACCCCTCGGCTTATATAGGCACCGGGGGTACCTAGGGTTACAAGTATGTCAACTACAACTAGGGATAACATGCCGATCATTTTAATATGCCTTGAAGTATATGCCAATTCTTTAGAGGATTCCATCTTATGTACGTCGAGGGCCACGTTTCGTGTGGTCCATTCTTCGATCGTTGGCGGGTCCTCGGCCTCTCCCATGAATGGCGAGTTGACGTGGTGATCACCCCCTAATGCAGGACACCGTCATGGAGGATTAAGGATATGATCCTCAAATGACCCAATCATGAGCTTTTGAGAGATGTTGTTGTTCATAATTTTTATGCTAGGCTTTCTCTTCATGATAAAAAAATGATTATTTCTTCTTCTACTGGTTCTTTCTCAAAAATAAGTATTGAGTTCAAATGATATATTATTGAAAAAATTAAATGCAACTCTAAAGATTGGGAGGTCAACAAAGGTAAGGAGTCATGTATAAATCGTGAACGTGATTTTGTTAAGTCTTTTTTAGAAACAAATGTGTTTCATGAGCTTAGTGCAAAGTATGGACTCGATTATGAGACAGTAGCTACATTTTGTAAATCTTTTGCTGCTCATGTTGATCTCCCTAAGGAGAAGTGGTTTAAATATCATGTACCCATCAAAAATGTTTGTGAAGAACCTATTATTCCTAAAACCAAAACAATAATTTATTCTGTTAATTCAGTTGTGCCTAATGCTTACATTGGAAATTCTCCTTTTCCAGTTAGGATTAGTGAATATGCTAAGGCTGCAACCATGGTTCATAAGAGTAATATTAAAGTACCTAAACCTTCTGGAAAAAAATGAAGTAGAATCTTCAGTTGCATTGGTTAAAGATCTCTTGTTTGAAAATATTGATGGGCATGTTATATATTATTGTGAGGAAGCTTCTTGAATTGCTAAAATTGTTAGATACAAACAAGATAAGTCAGATAAAATAAGATAGATGTTGGCTTGCTTGTTGTTTCTCCTAATATCCGAGATCATTGCTATCATGGTTTATTTGATATGAGTGCTAGTATAGGTGATATTCCTCTCTTTCTATATCAAGAAGTTATGCATGATATTTCACCTATTCAGATAGAGGAGATTGATCTTACTACTAATGTTGCAAATATGGATATCATTTCACCGCTTGGGATTATTTAAGACGTTGACGTCTTGTGTGGTAAGATCAAATACCCGATTGATTTTCTAGTACTTAGATCACAACAAGATAATCTGTGTCCCGTAATATTTGGTAGACCCTTTTCGAATATTGTTAATGTTGAAATTGATTGTGTTAAGGAATTTTTTTATGATATATCTCATGAGTTTAATTTTTCAAAGTTCATTAGACTACCCCATGACAAATATCTAAATACTAAAGATATTATTTGTCTTGTTTCTATTGTCGTGCCTCCTACTCATCATTTAGAGTAATATTTTCTAGACCATAAAAATGAAATTCATACGAATGAAAGAAATTTAATAGATAAAATATTATTTAGGCAAAAACCTATTATTAAGTATAATTTGTTTGTTGAAATTTTGGGAGATCCTCTTCCACCTAAGGGTGATCTTGTATTTGAATTAAAGAAACTCACATATACATTGAAATATGCTCACCTTGATGAAAAAGGATATATCCTATCATTATCAACATTAAACTTTCGTGCACGAAGAGATGAGATTGATGAAAACCTTAAAGAAACACCATGCCATAATTGGATATACTCAGGATGATCTCAAGGACGTTAGCCCCACTATGCACCAACACAAAATTAATATGGGACCCGAGAGATGAGATTGTTGAAAACCTTAAAGAAACACCATGCCGTAATTGGATATACTCTCGATGGTCTCAAGAACATTATCCCCACTATGTGCCAACACAAAATTAATATGTAACCCGACGCCAAACCAATTGTCGATTAGCAATACCGCTTAAATCCTACGATGAAGGAGGTGATAAGAAAGAAAATATTAAAACATTTGGAGACATGTATAATTAGTGGACATGATTTTAATGAAATGATACAAAAAAAAAATTAAGACTTATGCAAAACCTTTGATCCTCTCTTTATAGTGGGGGATCACTATAACTCAAGAATTACCCAAAAAGCTATGATCACTTGTCGTTGTTGCATCTTTTTTTAGTCATAAACATTTCAAAAGGTCCATGGTCCACCCACGTAAATCAGGAGAGGACTAAACCATGTGTACATACTTAGCAAACATAATTATTTTCCTATATGTGTATTGTCGTCAATAAAAAATAATATGATTAAGACATGATTGCACATTCATATCGATACATACCGACCAAACGCTCACCCGTACATTCGCACTACGCATAGTTGAATGGCACAATTAGAGATTTCCCACATCCCAGTTTTTTTTGTTTTCTTAGGTGTTTCTCGTTGCCTCTTTCAGTTTCTACATTTTCTTTTATTGTTTTTTATTTTTCACATTCTAAAATTTGGGAACATATTCAAAATTCATGAACAATTCTTGAAATGTCTTTTGAATTTTTGAATGTTTTTTCAAATTCATGAACATTTTTTAAATTGGACAAACATGTCCAAATCTGAGAACATCTTTTGAATTTGCAATGATTTTTTCCAAATTTATGAACACTTTTAAATGTCACAAATACTATTTCAATTTCCAAATATTTTCTGAATGTTTTTTAATTCAAAAACATTTTTATATTTGTGAACATTTTTTTAATTTTGTGAATGTTTAAAAAATTTAGAACATTTTTCTGAATCCAGGATTTTTTTTTGAATTTATGTTTTGAAATTTGTTTTTTGAATCACGAATATTTCCACAAGTCGGCAAATACTTTTTGAAATTTGGAACATTTTCTGATTTGTTCACATTTTCTGAAATCTCTGGATTTGAATTCATGAACAACCAAATAGGCAAACATATTTTGTACGCATGAGCATTTTTAAAATTCACGAATATTTCCGTAACCCGTAAGCATTTTTTGAATCAATAACATCGGTTCAAATCCATGAACATTTTTGTATGCACATTTTTTGTATCCATGAACATTTTTGAATCCTCAAACCATTTAAAAATTCGGGAACATTTATCGAATTAACTGACATTGTCTCAAATCCATGAACCTTTTTATAAATGCACCATTATTTTCCAAATTCATGCATAAATTTTTGAATCCGTGAATTTATTTGAATCTTCAAAAAAGATAAACCCGCGAACTTTTTTTTGGCTGCGAACATCTTTTCAAATTCTAGCATATTTTTTGCACTCGGAAACTACTCGTATCCGTGAGTATTTTTTAAATTCACAAGCAAAAGTTTCAATTCGTGAATGGAACACTGCCGGACGAGAGCTCCTCCTCGTGTGTGGCTGGCGGGCCTTTTCCCTCTCGTGGATGTGTCTGTTATGAGTCCGGTCCACAGGATAACCATGGCGGGTGCGACGCCCTCTCCTCCTTGTCAATCACATCGCATGGCTCGTCGTCGTCTTCGCGCCTCGCCATCTATCTGCCCGGCGTCCTGTCCGTCCGCCGCCCACCGTGTCGAGATTTCTATCGTTGACTGTGGCTTGCACGCCTCCACTTGCCGCCGTCAAATCAGATGATTGGCGGAGAAAAGCGAATCAAGTTTCCCAAAATTTTGGGAGATCCTACTCCATCTAAGGGCGATCTTGTATTTGAATTAAAGAAACTCACATATACATTGAAATATGCTCACCTTGATAAAAAAGATAATATCCTATTATTATCAACGCTAAACTTTCAGTGCACGGTTTAGCCAAGGCTTAGCTCAGGACCCCACTACTCGTCGTATTTGGTTTGGTAGGAGATAAGATTATTGAAAACCTTAAAGAAGCACCGTGCCGCAATTGGATATACTCTGGATGATCTCAAGGGCATTAGCTCCACTATATGCCAACACAAATTTAATATGGAACCCGAGGAGATGAGATTGTTGAAAATCTTAAAGAAACACCATGCCGCAATTGGATATACTCTCGATGATTTCAACGAAATTAGACCCACTATGTGTCAACACAAAATTAATATAGAACCCGACGCCAAACCAATTGTCGGTTATCAATACCGCTTAAATCCTAGGATGAAGGAGGTTATAAGAAATAAAATATTAAAACTTCTAGAGACATGTATAATTAGCAGATATGATTTCAATGAAGTGGTACCAAAAAAAAAAATATGACTTGAGCAAATCCTTTGATCCTCTCTTTATATTGGGGGATCACTATAACTCAAGAATTACCCAAAAAAGCAATGCTTATTTGTCGTTGTCGCATCTTGTTTAGTCATAAACATTTCAAAAGGTCCATGGTCCACCCACCTAAATCAGGAGATGACTAAAACTTGTGTATATACTTAGCAAACATATTTAGTTTCCTATATGTGTATTATCGTCAACAAAAAATAATATGATTAAGACATGATTGCACATTCAGATCGATACACACCGATCAAACGCTCACCCATACATTGTGCACTACGCATAGTCGATTGGCACAATTAGAGATTTCCCACATCCCAGTTTTTTTTCTTACGTGTTTTTCATTGCCTCTTTCAGTTTCTACATTTTCTTTTATTCTTTTTACTTTTCACATTTTAAAATTTGGGAACATATTCGAATTTCACAAACAATTCTTGAAATGTATTTTGAATTTTTGAATGTTTTTTCCAAATTCAAGAATATTTTTTAAATTGGCAAAACAATTCCAAATCTTAGAACATCTTTTGAATTCGCAATGATTTTATCAAATTGATGAACACTTTTAAATTTCACACATACTATTTGAATTTCCAAATAATTTTTTGATTTTTTTCATTCAAAAACATTTTTAAATTTGTGAACATTTTTTGAATTCACAAACATTTTTTAATTTTGCGAATTTTTAAAAAAATTCGAATATTTTTTGTATCCACAAACATTTTTTGAGTTCGTGAACATATGTTTTGTAATTTACTTTATTTACATTCACGAATATTTCCCCAAGTCGACAAATAATTTTTGAAATTTGGAACATTTTCTGATTTGTTCGTATTTTGTGAAATCTCTGGATTTGAATTCATGAACAACCAAAAAGGCAAACATATTTTGTACGCATGAGCTTTTTTCAATTTCACGAATATTTCCATAATCCGTAAGCATTTTTTGAATCAATAACATTGGTTCAAATCCATGAAAACTTTTGTATGCACATTTTTTGTATCCATGAACTTTTTTGAATCTTCAAACCATTTAAAAATTCTGGAACACTGACATTGTCTCAAATCCATGAACCTTTTTCTAAATGCACTATTATTTTCCAAATTGACGCATATTTTTTGAATCCATGAATTTATTTGAATCTTAAAAAAAAGTCAAATTCGCGAACTTTTTTTTGGCTGCGAACATTTTTTCAAATTGGAGCATATTTTTTTGCACTCGGAGATTGCTTGTATCCGTGACTATTTTTTAAATTCACAAGCAAAACTTTCAATTCGTGAATGGAACACTGCCCGGACGAGAGCTCCTCCTCGTGGGGGGCTGGCGGGCCTTTCCCCCCTCGTCGTCGCCGTCGCGCCTCGCCATTCATCTGGCCGGCGTCCTGTCAGTCAGCCGCCCACCGCGTCAAGATTTCTACCGTCGACGGTGGCTTGCACGCCTCCACTTGCCGCCGTCAAATCAGATGATTGGGGGAGAAAAGCGGATCAAGTTTCCAAGTAGATGATAACAGCATCGTTTGTACCTTTCGGTCGTTCGTTCTACGATGTCGATCGCAAGCTTGCAGCAGATGTCTCACAGTCTCAGTACATTGCGTCATTGGCACAAACAGTGTGGAAAGAAGGATGATCTCGCTTTTAATTTATCATCATTATCTCCTTCTCATAAGTTACGTGGTTACAATTTATGATCGAAGTCCTCCTCTGCCGAAGCAGCAGCAGCAGCAGCAGGTTTATCGTGTTCGATCGATCCAACCGCCGGCCGCCGGCCGGCTGGCTCAGGCCATGAAGCTCAACTCGAACTCGTCGTCGCCGACCCTGACGAAGTGCGAGCCCTGGTCGATCACCTTGCGGCCGTCCTCCGCCGCCCGGCTCAAGTGCTTGCAGGGGCTCACCTCGAACTCCACGTGCGCGGCCTCGTCCGCCCGCAGGTGCACGCTCTGGAACCCGATCAGCTGGCTGGCGGGCCGCCCGTCCGTCGCGTTCGGCCACCGCAGGAACAGCAGCACCGGGTGCCTCCCGTCCATGGGCCCGTGGTTCTGCACCCGCACCACCGCCGGGAACCGGAGCCTGTCGCACGCCTCCGCGCCCATCTCCTCCACGTCGTAGCTCACCGTGCCCGCCGCCGACGCCCTTGCCGTCGCCTTGAGGCCCTCGATGCCGCTCATGGACGGCGGCTTCGTGCCCTTGGACGCGAAGCGGTGGGAGTACTTGGAGTAGCTCAGGCCGTAGCCGAAGTTGTACACGGTCTTGCCCTTGTAGAACCTGTAGGTGCGCCCCGGGTAGCCCGTGGACGGGTCGGCGCGCATCCGCATGTCCGTCATCGGCACCGCCGTGAACTCCTTCGGGTACCACGTCACCGGCAGCCTCCCACCTGACGATCCGTGATGTCAAACAGTCAGTACTTGTACAACTTAGGAAAACGGCCAAGGATCGTTCAGAGTGGAGTGAAACTCTGAAACAACATCTCACCGGGGTTGTGGTCGCCGAAGAGGACCTGGGCGATGGCGATGCCACCGGCCTGGCCAGGGTAACCAGCCCAGACAATGGCGCCGATCTTAGGGTTGTTCTTGGCGAACGTCACGTCGACCGGGCCACCGCAAAGCAGCACCAGGATCACCGGCTTCTTGGCCGCGTCGGCCACGCTGTTGACGAGGCTCTCCTGCATCCCGGGGAGCCCCAGCTCGAGCCTGTCCACCTCCTCCCGCTCCTGGTTCTGGTCCAGCCCCATGAACAGCACGACGTAGTCCGCCGAGCCGGCCGCGTGCACGGCCTCGCCGATGTTGGACACGTTGCAGACGGCGGCGTTGCAGCCCTGGACGAACCGGGCGTCCTTGACGTACCCCTGCAGCGCCTGGAGCGGGGTGACGGAGATGCAGGGCGGCCCGAAGTAGTTGCCGAGCAGCAGCGACGCGTTGTTGCCGTTGGGCCCGATGACGGCGAGGGAGGAGACCTTGGACTTGGAGAGGGGCAGCGCGGCGCCGTCGTTCTTGAGCAGGACGATGCCGTCCCGCGCCACCTGCAGGGCCAGGTCCTGGTGCTCCTTGCTGCACACCTGTTCGGCGCCGATGTTGCCGTACCGGTTGTACTTGGGGTTGCCGTTGAAGAGGCCCAGCCTCATCCTGATGGCGAAGAGGTTGCGGAGCGCCCGGTCGATGTCCTCCCCCGTGATCTTGCCCTGCTGGTACGCCGACACGCCGTGCGTCTGTATGTAGCCGCCGCAGTTCACGTCCATCCCTGAAAGGTTGGTTTTCAGGTTACAAAACAGTAAAAAAAAAGAACAAATTTTCAGCGTCGTAGATATTTATTTTCAATTTTTTTTGGCCAAATTGAAAAGAACAAATATAAAAATCCACTGAACCAACTTCTCGTTATGGTTAGTGAGCTAACCCAACCTATACACTACACATTTGCGTTATTTTGTGATCTTGTCCAATCATGCTTTCAGTTCTAACAGCTTCCTAACTGCCCGGAGGTTTTCCAGATGAGATTAATTGATTGGTTGATTCTTGATACGTCACATTCGCAACTTTTACCCATAACGAGCAATGGAACTACTAGTCTTTGAGAAACTGTAGCAGGTCATGTGACATGTACCGCTGACAACTACATACAAGTATCTAGCAATCGTCATTTGAAGTGAAAGAACGTACCGGCCTTGAGGACATCTGCCACCGCGTCCTCCGGCGCCTTGGCATACCCCTGCACGTCGTGGATGATGGCCACGGCGTCGCAGTCCGACGTGATGTATCTGGTCAACAGAGATGAAACTTGCAAGCGTCAGCCAGTGAGCAACGTAAGGTGGTGAGCCTTTCGCAGGCCCTGATTGATTTCACTGAGAAGGTGTCGCTCACCCGTTGAAGCTCCAGTCGCCTCTGGCGGTCTTGGAGAGCAGGTTGTGGTCGGCGCAGGTGGGCACGCCATTGACGCGGTTGTAGGAGCACATGATGCCGCTGGCGCCGCCGTCCTCCACGCAGCTCTTGAACGGCGGGTTGTACGTGTCCGCCAGGTCCTGCTCCGTCACCTGCCCAACAAACAAGACGTTTTTTGGCACAGCATGCATGCATGCACAATTCAGACTTCCGAGAAGAGAAGCCGACGATCGACGACCGCCCGAGAGAGAGAGACAGTAGGATATGCATAGGAATCAGGAAGCTGCCATGCCATGCCATGCCGTCGTCATCAATGGCGTCCGGACGAGCGGCGCTTAATCAAGAGATTGGCGTACCTTTGCGTCGAAGGCGAAGCGGGTGACGCCCTTCCAGTTCTCGAGGTCGTAGGCGGTGAAGTGCTTGCAGCAGGCGGAGGCCTCCAGGTCGGAGGAGTTGATGGCGCCGGACATGCCGTAGCCCTGCACGCCGCGGACGAACACGGCGGCGTACTTGCCCGTCATGGTCGGGTCCTCGCCGGGCGTCTCCTGGCCCCGCCCCCACCGCGGGTCCCGGAACACGTTGATGTTGGGCGCCCAGAAGGTCAGCCCCTCCGCCTGCCCGTTGTTGTACACGCCCCGCGCCTCCGTGCCGATCACCTGACAACAAGTTTCACTTCAGTTCACACCGCACTCCTCTTGCTCCTGCTCCTGCTCTGTTCTTGCCAACCCCGTTACTCTGTTTCGTTTTATGATTACTAGTAGGTTTTTGTGTGCACTATGGTGTTTGAAGGTCAATGTTGGTGTCAAAAGCGGCATGCATGCACCTACCACCTTCGTACTACGAGGTAGTAGTGTAGTACGTAGGTGTTCAAAAGATCAAGCCCGGTTGGTGATGGTTTACCGGCCGATTTGCGGTGCCCCCATTTCACCAAAAAGTCTACTTGATCCCCATGGCTGGTGAACCAAAATTAGGCCTAAAACCACAGCCCGGGAGTCCTGGTCTCTGATCATCGGCATCGTTGCCGAATCGTGTGAACAAACGGCACGCGATCTCAAGAAGAACACACAGTGACGAGGTGAGCGGCGGAGGTCGTGTATATACCTGGCCGATGCGGTACCAGAGGTGCGGGTTGAAGGACGCGGCGGTGAGGATGACCTGCGGGAAGCTGGTGGCGGCGCGGAGCGGGCCGTTCAGGTCGACGCCCTTGCTCCACGCCACGCCGTGCAGCGCCTCCGACCACCACTTGTACGCCGGCACGCCCAGCCGGGCCACGGCCGGCGACTCGTCGCCCAGCTGCGAGATCTTCTCCTCCAGCGACAGCTTCGACACCAGGTCCGCCGCCCGCCGCTCGGCCGGCAGCGCCCGGTCGCAGTACGCCGCGTCCGACGCCGCGCCGCAGGAGAAGGGCGGGTCGGCGGCCATGGCCGCGTGAAGGTGGAGGAAGGCCAGCAGCAGCGCCGCCGCCGGGACGATGTGCGCGCGGCGTCCCATGGCTCTAGACTCTAGGGCGCGTGTGTGTCACTTGCCCGGAGTGACGCCGGCGGGCTGGCTGACTTGGCTATGGCGGGGGGCGAGGGGCACTATATATGAAGCAGAGGGCGCGGCGCGATACAGGGGAGCATGGGCTCGTACGATTTGGGCCAATTGCTTAGTTCTGATGACGACATGATACTACGCTTGTACTGTACTATTCTTATTAGCTGTGTCAAATCTAACCTTAATAAAAATGGTATTTTTTGAGGGGCCTTAATGAAAATATTGGAAGTAAACGGAAATATTTAGAAATCTCGGTCATTTAGAAGTGTACGCCGTAGGTAGAGATGAAAAAGAAGTCGAAACTTTTCATTTTTGGTAAAAGAAAAAGGAAAACGGAGAGGAAATATGGAAATGAAAGCGGAAATTTGCAAAATGGAAATTTTATGCAAAAACAAAAACAAAATCGGAATGGTTTTTTCCTGCGGAATAAACATGAAAATGGAATTTTCCGTGTCGATAATGGACTATGCATACTTTGCATCCTAACCATCCCAACTTCTATTACCATTCAAGAAAGCTAGCCCTTATTGTTACAACCATGAAAGCCGGGCCTAAAACTCCCCTTTATAGATTATTTTATGATGCTACAGTGTGTTTTACTTGTGATGGTGACCTCATACAATGGGTTTTGCTTATATGCAGGGCTTGTCCTTCCGATTAACACAAATGTGTTTGTGTTGCCAATGTTAAAAAAATATATGCACAACCTCGTATTCTATAATATAACCATCATAATATGTTGTAGTCATGTCAACACTTGATAAATATGTTGGTTTGCTTGTGGTTTTTGCCTTTGGTTCAAGGGGTTTTTATGTTCCGGTGAACACCTGTTTCTATTTTAGTTCTGTGTCGTATTTGCTCCGTGTTCATTTCCGGTAATATTTGTTTCCGTATTCATTTACGGCGTTTCTATAATCGTTTCTTCTTCCGTCAAAGAGTATGAAAACAAATGTAATAGTATACAGTTTGGTTCGTTTGCGCTATATTTTCATCCCTACCACTAGAAGATGCACCACGAAGATTTGGGTGAGATGATGTGTGTCAAATATTTTGAGCCCTTTTAAGATGGTCATCCCGCAACAAAGAAAAAATGATGGTCATAAAAAATTCCGATCCGATGGCTAGTGTTATTATTACCTCTTCGGATATCTCTCAAAGAGGTTTCACTTAATAAAAAGGGTAATAAAAATGTGTAGGTCCACTTAAAAAAACATTGTAGGTCAACAAAAGATCTTACACTTCTACGAAAAAGGAAATAAATTATAATTTCATTAAAACACACACAAAATTATAAGAATGCTAATTAATTAGTACTATTTTGTTTCCAATTTTATCTACATGTACAGCGGCTCCATGCAGGAAGTTAATTTATTCGTTGATACTGAGATTACATGGTAGTTATTACTCCCTCTGTTTCTAAATATAAACCATTTAAGAGATTTCAACATAAACTACATACGGATGTATATAAATGTATTTTAGAATGCACTCATTTTGTTCCGTATGTAGTTCATCTTAAGAATCTCAAAGAGGTTTTATATTTAGAAACAGAGGAAGTAGTTGTTAACTATTTCCGAGTATGCCGTAAAAACGTTTTTTTACCACTTTAACTGTGCTGAATATCTTGAGATCTTTAGCACTAAATAAAAATCTGTAGAAATCTCAGTCATTTAAAAATTTACAACATGAGAATCACCACAAAGATTCATGTGAAATGTGTGGAGGTAACATATTTTGTTCCTGTTCCAGCACCTACAAAATCATCATAGGTGGTGAGTGCTCCTTCTTATGCGTCGATGGTAATCTTGGGCGTGACCACCGGGAGCACACCTTATGGAGTTGGTATCAAATGTGTTCATAGGGCTGCCGTTACTATGATTGGAGTATGAGGAGAGTTAGGTTTTTGAGTCGAGCACGTGTAAACAGGGTGAGCCAAAATAGAGTAGAAGTAGTTGTTAGACACAATATCGTGATGTGATCGGAACAAGCGTCCATTGTAGGGGTGAATGGACTGGCCATAGCACAATAGTCAAGAACTCGAGACGCATCTGATGATCTCAATGGGTTTGTCCTCGAATACCATTTTGATTTACTACATTGTGAGAAGCACACATAGTCATGCCTCTTGGATGTAGGCGTGACCATCGAACCTTGTTAATAAATATCGTCTCCATCTACTTTCCGGAACGATCTATTCACTCAAAATCCAACAAGTGACATCAGAGTGAGGTTACATATTGAATCAAATCATAGTGTGAATAATCTACATGATGGTGATAGGGCGGGGTCTTTTTTGTAGAAAAACGTACACCTTTGGGAGATGCACCAAGAAGATTCAGGTGAGGTTGCATCGACAACATTTTTGTGGTTGTTCCAGCCCTGGTGGTGAGTGCTCCTTGACGCGCACCGATTTGTGACCTTGCGGCGTGGCACAAAGGTTGGAATTGGTGTCAAATATGTGTGTAGCTTTGTTGTTAGACTTGGATATGTAGGTGATTAAGGGTTTGCGTCGATCACGTGTAAGTATATCACACACTTGATATATAAAGATCGTTATGGGGTAGCCAAAAGAAACGGGCAAGCTAGACACAAGATCATGAAGGAACAATCTAAACGCCCGTGGCAGGTGTGGCTGGTCCCGCTTGTGGTTCAATAGTCGTGATAATCATGTCCCATGCATTCCCTCTACTTTTATTAACTTTGCATATTAGATTTATCTAAAGCCAAACTTTATAAACTTTAAACAGGTTTATAGAAAAATATATTAATATATACACCACCAAATCATTATCATTGGATCCACCATTAAATATATTTTCACATCATATTGATATGCTATTGTAAATGTTCAAATTATTTTCTACAAACCTAATCAAACTTTAGAAAATTTGATTTCAATCAAAGCTAATGTGCACAATAAATAAAAATGGAGGAAGTATGTAGGAGTTGATCGACGGACACGGCTGTTCTGATCCCGAGCTCATGTGAGCTCAGGTGACAAGGTAAAATCAAAAGAAAATGAAAAAAAAGTCCAAAAGTAATTGTGTGAAACATTGACAAATGTTTTAATAGCACAACACCAGATGACATTCGTACAAAATCTGGCAAAAAAAAATAAATAGATGCTCCAAATGCTGCCAGGATTTTCACGAATGTAATCTGGTGTTGAAATTTTTCAGGCTATTAAAACTGTTGCGATTGTTTCACAAAAAAAAATGACTTTTTTTATTTTGTTTTTATTTTACTGTTCATCCGATCTCATATGAGCTCGTGATCGAGGTCAGATCAGAATAACATGTTAATCAAATAGCATCTTCTCGTGTACCTTCGCCAACAATTTAATCACATAAATTCTAACACCCTCTTCAGCTAATGTGATGTGGGGGAGGGGATGTTTTGTGTCTCTCCGGTGTGGAATGTCAATCAAAGCATGTGACCAGTTTGTCCCTGGAACCGCGGTAAGATACGTTGATAGCACTATATGAGTGTCCTCGATCTTTTTACGAGATACCGATCATATGAGGTTGTCAAGCATTTCCACCTGTTCTGCTTGTGTGCATTGTGGTATTCCTCCTTCGAGAAGGTCAGTGGAACGACATCAGTGGATACCACCATAGAATTACAGATCACACCCTTTCGAGTTTTGACAAATCTCAAAAGGCTGCATGCACCTACCACACGTTCGTACCAGTAGGTAGGAAGGTGTTCAAAAATCAAAAAGTGACATGCCCGGTTGGTGCCGATGGTTTACCGGTTTGCGGGCAACCCCGTGCCCCTATTACACGAAATACTTAATTCCCATGGCCCCGTGAACAGAGATTAGGCCGAAAGTAGTTTCTAATCATCGGCATTGCAGTAAAGCTATACGTACACAAGTTTACAGGAGTTTTACACACATGTGAATTTTGATTAAAGGTTAAGAGGAAAGACCCCATCCCGTTTAAAAACCAGGAGGGAAAGATTAATCAGAAAGAAAGAATCTTAATCAGCGTGTAACCGTGTGTAACTCTTTGTATGTTTAATATTTTTGATAACATTATTGCATTGTTATCGCCATGTTCCTTTGTTTGCTGATGGTGTTAAATCGTTTCAACCTTAAGCCCCTGTAGACATTCTAATGAGTGACCGAGAGAGAGTACTCTACAATGCTCACTCGCATATGGACCTCGAAAGCAGGGTGACGAGGTAAAAATGAAGCAGTAAGAACTGGACGATGGACGTGCGTGCGTGTTGGGTACGTACCTGGCCGATGCGGTACCAGAGGTGCGGGTTGAAGGAGGCGGCGGTGAGGATGACCTGCGGGAAGCTGGTGGCGGCGCGGAGCGGGCCGTCCAGGTGGACGCCGCGGCCGGCATTGGCCACGCCGTGCAGCGCCTCCGACCACCACTTGTACGCCGGCACGCCCAGCCGGTCCACGGCCGGCGACTCGTCGCCGAGCTGCGAGATCTTCTCCTCCAGAGTGAGCTTCGACACCAGGTCCGCCGCCCGCTGCTCGATCGGCAGCCTCCGGTCGCAGAACGCCGCGCTCGACGGCGCGCCGCAGGAGAAGGGCGGGTCGGCGGCCACGGCCGCGTGCAGCCGGAGAAGGAGGACGAGCAGCAGCGCTGGCGCCGCTGCGGCTAGCACGACGTGAGTGCGACGTCCCATGGCTCTAGTGTGCGTCCGAACTGTCACAAGTGTCACTTACTTGCGAGAGCGAGGCGGGCTGTCTGGCTGGCTGGCTTTGGCTATGACGCGGGTATATGAAGCGAAGGGCGCGGCACATGCCACATGCAGTATGGCCCATGGGAGTGCGGTATGATTGGCTTTGCTTGTATTTAATTTTAATATTTTTTATAAAAAAGATTAGAATCAACCGAATGATTTTCCTCTCACTTAAGCCGCGTCCCTCACATAATACGTGTCATGTGGATCCGTGCATGGCCGCTTCCACTCATCGTCCACACCCCTCCCACTTCACGAGATCACGCCTTATCCTCTCTCTCTCCCTCTCTCTCTTGTGCTTCTTCTTCCCCGACGCGTCCAAACCTCATTTATGTCCTATCCACTCATCTAACGAGCTCAAGAACTCCTCCTCCGGTGAAGCAGCCACTCCTCCTTCAGAGACCCCATCCACTCCTCCTCCGACAAAGCATCCACTTCATCGGAGCACTCCGTCGCCATCGCAATATCAGACGATGTCACCACATGCGCGCGGCTCTGCTGCAGCGGAGCACTCGGTGGCGGCTTCCGGTGCTGCCATGCAATGCTCGGTGCTGCAAGGAAGCTTCATCGGTGGCGCCCGGAGTTGCAATGAAGCTTCACTGACGCTGCAATGAAGCTTCATCAGCGAGCTTGGAGCACCCCGTAGTCGTCGTAACATTAGACATCGCTGCCACATGCGTGCGGCGGTGCTGCAGTGGAGTGCTCGTCAACGGCCGATGCTGTGATAAAGCGCTCGCACAGTGGCCCAAAGCTCGGTGCTGCAAGGAAGCTTCACCGACGGCTGCAATGGAGCTTCACCGATCGCGCCTGGAGCTGCGATGCTGCACTCGAAGCTGCAATGAAATTTCACCGGGGCTGCAGTGGAGCTTCACTAGCGAACCCGGAGCTACGCCGCAACGAGCGATGCTGCATTGTAGCTTCACCGATAGTTGCATTGAAGCTTCATCGGTGTCCCTGAGCTGCCATGCGGGGGTGTAGGCGCCGCAGTGTAGCATCACCGGCCGAAGACCGTGCGTCCTTACGCGGGGGTGTTGACCGAATCCAAAGGCTCTAGGAGGATGCAACCAACGGCTGGCGACCCAACTGATTTCCCAGGTTGATTTGTAGTATCCCCCTTTTTATATCTAAATAGCTAGTTTCATTAACATATTTATGTTAACATGCATATGTATGACGTCTCATCATATAAACATCGATTTTGCTATTTCTCAGGTACCTGGATATTATTCAAAGCGTTAGTCACTTTTTCTAGTTCGTACTAACCTCACAGGAGAAGGAGAGACCTCGTTGAATAAGTGGCCCCAATATCTATATTATATTTTTAGGGGGAAGTCATGGCCCATAATCTATCTTAGGTGAAAGCCATAGCCTCATTATCTATCTTATTAGGGGGTGGGGGAGTGCAGGGGACGGCCCGAGACCCCGAGTTATTTTATGGTGCAACGAGGCTTATTTGCATGGCTGCCGGTCGCTGGGGAGGGGGCGGAGGCAGACGGTTAAGCCTGGATTGGCCGGCGGTTGCACAAGACAAAAAGAGGATGGAGGAGACGAACAGTGTCATGATCTGTTTTCAATCGTTGGATGAAGATCTAACGAACTTAGATGAAAGTTACCGGCGCAATTTTGTTTTCAAGCACCTGGCGTCCACTCTGATGCAAGAGTTTCCTTTGAATATGAAAACATGCATGAAAAAAGATCCACCTCATCAATAATGAAGTACAAGGCAGAAAATGAGAGGGAAAGGGGCAACCTGTGAACCGACCCACACCTTGTCCCCTCTTCCTTCTCACTCCACACATGTCCCCACACACACACACCACTTCCACCATTGCAATGAACCTCCATGGCGAGCTCCAACAGGCGGGTTGTGAAACACCGAAATATTGTGAAGCCAGATCCATGCCATCTTCCTCCGCTACCGTCGGGCACGACGTTGTGGAGAGGACATAATTCATGTCGTTGAGATCTTGAGACCGTGACGCAAGGGGTACTCTGAAGAGTTCACACCGTCAAAACCTCGACCCCCTCCATGGCGTGGTGAGCGAGATAAAATCCCCTCCTCCTCCCAAATTCGTTTGTTGATTCGTTGTCTTGGGCTTTCTAGTATACATTCATCACACGTAAAATTGAGTATGGTCTCATTTGATTTGGGTTTTAATGTGGCTTGTTCTAGGGTTATCCCCACGATCACGCATTCTCGAAAAGTTCTCTTGGTAGCTCGAATGATTCGGATTTAGGATTTTCCCCTAGTCTACATATTATTGCATTCATCCTTGTGGTTTGAATGTGGTGGAGCACATGCAACGAGCTCATCGTTGGCCAGTTTTAGTCCCTCCCTCCGTCATGATTGATCTGAATGGTAGTAGGTTGAAACATGCCTAACCTTCCTACCCCTCCGCCCTCACCCCCCGCCAAGCTATGCCTATCGTCCATCAGGGTTGTCTATGATTACACCTTCCAAAATGCCACCTTCGCACAAGCTAAGTGAGTATGAATTTCTAACTAGGGTTCTCGGCCAATTGTGGGTCATCCCATAGTTGTCACGACGTCGCTCATCTCCTACCCCTTGTTTGGATGTGTGAGGAGCCTCATGACTTGTTCCAATCGATATGTTTTCCTTCCTCTGATTGCTACCATATGAAGAAACTCCTTCCTTTTGATCTGACTTCGATAAGATATAAATTTGTGAGAGAGGGGACTACAAAAGGATCTAGATCTTTTGTTGAAGCGATGATCAATGACAACACCAAAATAGGGGTCCTTCTATGAGTAGAGCACCTCCACCTCACAAGGCTGCTGCTCGGGTGGGGGGTCATCCTGCTACATCTCTTGCGGCTGATGGACCACCAATGAGAAATCAACTTCTTGTGGTGGAGGCTCATGCATATCCTCCCCCTCGAGTGTTAAGGTCTTCAACACCTTGTTGTTTCTCCCCCTCCTAAATCTATCGAGCGGTGACTTGATGAAATATAAACATGTGGTTTGTTTTGCCTGTGGATGTCCTAGTCTCCTAGTACTATCTAGGGAACTACATTGACACCAAGATTTGATTTATCTGTGGTTTAGAGGGTCATAATAAGAACAACCACGTTGCTTGGACACGACTACACCCCATGATGACATATTTCGGCAGTTCTACTGTTGGTGTGGATTTTTGCCATGTGGATGCGCGAGTTGGTGATGAACCAAAGTGGTTGAACTTCAGAAATTGTGGAGTGAACAGTGTAGTTAAAGGAGAGGTTTCAAAATGTGTCTTTGGCATATTCGCTCAATTTTTGAATAACTCTTATCTAGTTAGGTTCCCACCTTGGAAGAAAGTGGAAGATCTTTTTGATCTCCCTAGTTTTGATCTTCCTATTGATGGTGTATCTGTTAAGTTGGTTGAATGGATTGGTTCTATTGATTATTTCTATGAATTAGTTCAAGCTTGGGTTAAGGTTGAAGGCGTCCTTTCTATATGGTGTTTCTGGAAGGTACTTGCCCAAATTGCATCACGCTTTGGTATCTTGGTGTATGTTCATTGGAATGAAATGATGAAGAGCTTCTATGAGATTGTTAGGGTGAAGATTGCCTTCACAGAGGACCTGATAAGATTCCTTTTGAAATATTAATGGAAATGAAAAATAAATTGTACCTTCTCCCCTTTTCGGTTGAAGGTTTTCACGAGTATGGTAGTGATGACCCTAATGATGACTCTGTACCTGTGGATATTTATGTAGAAAAATATGTTGAGGAAGGAACTCATATTGTTGACAACAACCTTTTTGAGGATGATGATACAGCTATTGATGAGCTTGACTTGTCTAACAAGAAAAATGTGCATGCATCTACTAACAAGCAATTGGGACTAACTTCGATGCCAACCATAGAATTTCATACATCTCTGTTTTCTGAAGCTTGTACCTCTCCTAAATAAAAAAACCACTAGAGTGATTGCTACTAATATTGGTGGGAGTGTTGTGCCTTCTTGTGAGGATGTGACTATGGTAGATAATGGAACTAATTCTGAATATGCTGCCCCTTCAATCATTTGAGGCATGTGTCACTGTCTCCAAAATGCCTGAAGATATCACTTTAGACTCTACGATGTCGCTTGATGTTTCCATTGATAGGGTTCCCTAAGATATGCAAATTTTGATATTGAGCGTGATAGTGCTTGTTGTACTCCTCTTTCTATTCGAAAAAACTTACTGTATTAAGATACTTATTAGATATGTGGAAGATTCTAAATCTGAAACTCATGAGAATCCCAGAGATTCTGATAATCGGATGTGTTTGAAGGATGTGTCCATGGTGCTTTGGAAATCATGTAATTTAATAAACCAAAAGTGTATGTTGCCAATGACACATTCAGTCCAATTCAGAAAACTATGAAGCTCATTGGAAAGAAGTGGAGGCATGTGGTCATTAAGAGGCCAAATACTGGGCATGATGACTGATACGTCTGAAACGTATCTATAATTTTTGATGGTTTCACGTTGTTATCTTGTCAACTTTGGATGTTTTGTTTACCTTTTATATCTTTTTTGGGACTAACTTATTAATTCAGTGCCAAGTGCCAGTTCCTGTTTTTTCTGTGTTTTTGACTCTTTTCAGATCTGATTTTGGAATGGAGTCCAAACGGAATAAACTCCCCGAAATAATTTTTTCCAGAACGGAAGAAGATCGGGAGGCTTGAGGGCCAAGGCAGGGGGCCCCCTGGGAGCCCACAAGCCCTGTTGCCGCGGCCAGGGGGGCCCCGTGGCAACCAGGCTTGTGGCCTCCCTGGCGCTCCCCTGCCCTAGATCTTTGGCCTATAAATTCTCTAAAAAATCAAAAAAAATATCAGGGCATCCACGAAAACACTTTTCCGCCGCCGCAAGCTTCCGTTTCCGCGAGATCTCATCTGGAGACCCTTCCCAGTGCCCTGCCGGAGGGGACTTTGGAGTTGGAGGGCTTCTACGTCAACATCATCGCCTCTCCAATGACTCGTGAATAGTCCACTTCACACCTATGGGTCCGTAGTTAGTAGCTAGATGGCTTCTTCTCTCTCTTGGATCTTCAATACAAAGTTCTCCATGATCTTCATGGAGATCTATCCGATGTAATCCTCTTTGGCGGTGTGTTTGTCGAGATCCGATGAATTGTGGATTTGTGATCAGATTATCTATGAATTATATTTGAGTCTTTGCTGATTCCTTATATGCATGATTTGATATCCTTGTAAGTCTCTCCGAGTCTTGGGTTTTGTTTGGCCAACTAGATCTATGATTCTTGCAATGGGAGAAGTGCTTGGTTTTGGGTTCATACCGTGTGGTGACCTTTCCCATTGATAGAAGGGGCAGCAAGGCACACATCGTGTTGTTGCCATCAAGGGTAACAAGATGGGCTTTTATCGTAGATATGAGATTGTCCATCTACATCATGTCATCTTGCTTAAGGCGTTACTCTGTTCTTTTGGACTTAATACACTAGATGCATGCTGGATAGCGGTCGACGTGTGGAGTAATAGTAGTAGATGCATAAAGTATCGGTCTACTTGTTTTGGACGTGATGCCTATAGATATAATCATTGACTTAGATAACGTCACGACTTTGCGCGGTTCTATCAAGTGCTCGACAGTAATTTGTTCACCCACCGTCTACTTGCTTTCATGAGAGAAGCCACTAGTGAACACTACGGCCCCCGGGTCTATTCACAACTATCGTTTCCACTTTCACTTTTTTACTTTGCTTTGTTTTCTTTGTTGCTTTCAGTTCTCACTTTGCAAACAATCTATAAGGGATTGACAACCCCTTCATAGCGTTGGGTGCAAGCTCTTTGTGTTTGTGCAGGTACTTGTGACTTGACGTAATCCTTCCTCTGGTTTGATACCTTGGTTCTCAAAACTAAGGGAAATACTTGCCGCCGCTGTGCTACATCACCCTTTCCGCTTTGAGGGAACACCAACGTAAGGCTCCAAGGCCACAGGGGAATCCTTTGCATATTTGCCAAGGAAGTCCCTAAAGGCGCAGCCGTAGCAGAAGGATTCCTGGCGCCGTTGCTGAGGAGTATCAAGACAAGAATAGTCTCCCGTCAACACGCTTGTTTCTGGCACCGTTGGAAGATCTTTTGTTGCAGTAGCAGAAGTATTTCTGGCGCCGTTGCCGGGGAAGGAGAGATCAAGACCTATCCAAGTAGGTGTCACAAACTCATCTCTTGCATTTACCTTTTTTGCCAGTTGCCTCTCGTTTTCCTCTCCCCCACTTCACATTTGTTGTTTTCATTTGCCTTTCTCCTTTGCCGTTTTTATTTGCCTTTTGCCGTTTTCCTTTGCCGGTTTTCTTGCTTGCTTGTGTGCTTGTTTGTTTGTTGAAGTCATCATGGATGAAAACACCAAACTTTGCGACTTCTTGAGCACCAATAATAATTATTTTATTAGTACGCCGATTGCTCCCGCCACTAGTGCGGAATCGTATGAAATCAACGCAGCCTTGCTGAATCTTGTTATGAAAGACCAATTCTCTGGCCTTCCTAGTGAAGATGCCGCATCCCATCTCAATACCTTCATTGAACTTTGCGATATGCAAAAGAAAAGAGATGTGGCTAATGATGTGATTAAGTTGAAGCTTTTTCCTTTCTCGCTGCAAGATCGCGCAAAAACTTGGTTTTCCTCTTTGCCTAAAAATAGTATCGATTCTTGGGATAAGTGCAAAGATGCTTACATATCCAAGTATTTTCCGCCGGCTAAGATTATCTCTCTACGTAACGATATCATGAATTTCAAGAAACTTGATCATGAACACGTTGCACAATCTTGGGAGAGGATGAAGTTAATGATTAGAAATTGTCCCGCTCATGGCTTGAGTTTGTGGATGATTATACAAATCTTTTACGCTGGTTTGAATTTTGCTTCTCGCAATATCTTGGACTCCGCCTCAGGTGGAACGTTCATGGAAATCACGTTAGGAGATGCTACAAAACTCCTAGACAATATCATGACCAACTACTCTCAGTGGCACACTGAAAGGTCACCTGCTAGCAAAAAGGTACACGCTATAGAAGAAATTAACTCGCTTAGTGCTAAGATGGACGAGTTGATGAATTTGGTTGCTAGTAGAAATGCTCCTTTAGATCATAATGACATGCCACTATCTTCTTTGATTAAGAGTAGCAATGCTAGTTTGGACGTTAATTTTGTTGGTAGGAACAATTTTGGTAACAACAATGCTTTTAGAGGAAACTATGTTCCTAGGCTTTTTCCTAGTAACTCCTCTAACAATTATGGTAATTCCTACAACAACACTTATGGAAATCACGACAAATTACCCTCTGATTTAGAGAGTAATATCAAAGAGTTCATCAACTCTCAAAAGATTTTCAATGCGTCCATAGAGGAAAAACTACTCAAAATAGACGATTTGGCTAAGAGCGTTGATAGGATGTCTTGTGATATTGATGCTTTGAAAGTTAGATGTGCTTCTACCAAGGTCAACTTGGATGAAACTTTAAAATCTATGTGTGTCTCCATGAATGAGAGCAAAGAAAGAACCGCCCAAATTCGCGTTAGGCATGAATGGTTTAAAAGGGTGCGTTCTAGTGATGCAAATCACGAGGATCTTAAAGTGCTTGGTGTGACTCCTCTTGAATCTTTGTTTTCTCGTGTCAAACCTATTGATGAAGGGGCTGGATATGAATCCACTTTGGTTGAAAAACGCCCCAATGATTCGGAGCCCACCTATCTTGATGATAAAGGTGTGGAGAGTGGAGTAGAAGAAATCAAAATATTGGGTAGTAATGAAACTCCCACTTTGGATTTCATGGAATTCAATTATGATAGTTGCTCCTTGTTTGAATGCATTTCCTTGATGCAACCCATTGCAAACTCTCCACATGCTTATAGCCAAAGCAAAGCCTTTACCGCACATATCGTAGATGCTATGATGAAATCTCTTGAAGAGAAGCTCGAATTAGAAGTCTCTATACCTAGAAAACTTTATGATGAGTGGGAACCTACTATCAAAATCAAGATCAAAAACTATGAATGCAATGCTTTGTGTGATTTGGGTGCTAGTGTTTCCGCGATTCCAAAGTCTTTATGTGATATTCTTAGTTTTTATGAGATTGAAGAGTGTTCTCTTAATTTGCATATTGCGGATTCTACTGTCAAGAAACCCATGGGAAGGATCGATGATGTTCTTATTGTTGCAAATAAGAACTATGTACCCGTGGATTTCATTGTACTTGACATAGATTGCAATCCTTCATGTCCCATTATTCTTGGTAGACCTTTCCTAAGGACTATTGGTGCTATCATCGATATGAAGGAAGGGAATATTAGATTTCAATTTCCCCTAAAGAAGGGCATGGAGCATTTTCCTATAAAGAAAATAAGATTGCCTTATGAATCTATGATGAGGGCTACTTATGGTTTGAGCACCAAAGATGACTATACGTGATTCCATCACCTTTTGCCTAGCTAAGGGCGTTAAACAATAGCGCTTGTTGGGAGGCAACCCAACGAATCTATCCTTTTTCTTTCTGTTTTGTGTTTTCCACACTTCCATAATTATGTTATGATTGTGTTTTTTGTGTTTCTTTCTGCGTTTGTGCCAAGCAAAACCGTTATGATTAGTCTTGGGGATGATCGTTTGGTCATGCTGGAAAAGACAGAAACTTTTTGCTCACGAAAAGAATTTTCATTTTTTTTATGTAAGATCTTTTGAGTTGATTCTTTTTTCTGCTAATTTCTATGCAAATTCTTTAGACTGTCGTAAGTTTTCAGAATGTTTGAAGTATCAGAAGTATACGAAGTATCCAGATTTCTACAGACTGGTCTGCTGTTGACAGATTCTGTTTTTGTTGAGTTGGTTGCTTATTTTGATGAAACTATGGATAGTATCGGGTGGTATTAGCCATGGAATATTGAAAATACAGTAACCCAACATCAACATAAGTAGAATTTAAGTTTGCTACAGTACCTAAGAAAGTGGTGGTTTGCTTTCTTATACTAATGTTATCACGAGTTTCTGTTTAAGTTTCGTGTTGTGAAGTTTTCATGTTTTGGGTGAAGTTCTTATGGACAAAAAGATAAAGAGTGGAAAGAGGTCAAGCTTGGGGATGCCCAAGGCACCCCAAGTTGATTTAAGGATGCCGTAAAAGCCTAAGCTTGGGGATGCTCCGGGAAGGATCCCCTCTTTCGTCTTCAATCCATCGGTAATGTTACATGGGGCTATATTTTTATTCACCACATGTTATGTGTTTTGCTTGGAGCGTCTTGTATCGTAGGAGTATTTTATTTTTGTTGTGTCACAATCATCCTTGCTGCACACCTAGAGAGAGATACATGCACTCACCGTGATTTTGTCGAGCTTCACTTATATCCTTTGGTTAGACAATTCAGCTCACATGTGCTTCACTTATATCTTTTGAGCTAGTTGATTTTGCTCTATGTGCTTCACTTATATCCTTTAGAGCACAGCGGTGCATGGCTTGGTAGTTGATCTATGCTTTGATAGTAGTCTCAAAAAGGATAGTTATCTAAAGGGATATGAAAACTTCCATCTTCATGTGCATTGAATAGTTAGAGAAGTTTGATTCATCTCAATTATTTTTGAGTTGTGGTCGTGCTAATATTGAAGTTATATGAGTGAGGTTTTGTGGATCTAGAAATACTTGTGTTGAAGTTAGTGATTCCCGTAGCACGCACGTATGGTGAACCGCTATGTGATGAAGTCTGAGCATGATTAGTCTATTGATTGTCATCCTTTGTGTGGCGGTCGGGATCGCGCCATGGTTTATACCTACCAACCCTTCCCCTAGGAGTATGCGTTGAATGCTTTTTTTCGGTTACTACTAAAACTGTTGCAACAAGTATATGAGTTCTTCATGACTAATGTTGAGGCCATGGTTTAGATGCACTTTCACCTTCCACCATCACTATCTTCTTTAGTACCGTGCAACTTTCGCCGGTGCACAAAACCAGCCAATAGCCTCCCTCAAAACAGCCACCATACCTACCTACTATGGCTTTTTCAAAGCTATTCCGAGATATATTGCCATGCAGCTACCACCATGACATGTACCACCACTCCTACATTACCATTGCATGATCGTAAGATAGCTAGCATGATGTTTCCATTGATGTCTATGCCATGCTAGATCATTGTCACGGTACACTACCGAAGGCATTCCATATAGAGTCATTATTGCTCTAAGTTTTGATTTGTAAGTGTGATGATAATCATTGATGGAGCATTGTCCCATGTGAGGAAATAAAAGAGGCCAAATATGGCCACCAAAAAAAAGAGGCCAAAGAGCCCACCAAAAAAATGAGAGAAAAAGAGAGAAGGGACAATGCTACTATCCTTCCACACTTGTGCATATTAAGCACCATGATCTTCATGATTGAGAGTCTCTCGTTTGGTCACCACCATATAGCTAGTGGGAAATTTTCATTATATAACTTGGCTTGTATATTCCAATGATAGGCTTCCTCAAAATTGCCTTAGGTCTTCGTGAGCAAGCAAGTTGGATGCACACCCACTAGTTTTCTTTAAGAGCTTTCACATACTCTTAGCTCTAGTGCATCATTTGTATGGCAATCCCTACTCATTCACGGTGATATCTATTGATGAGCATCTCCATAGCTCATTGATATGCCTAGTCAATGTGACCTTCTTCTCCTTGTTTGTCTTGCAACCTCCACCACACTCCACACCATTTATAGTGCTAAAACCATGGCTCACGCTCATGTATTGCGTGAGAGTTGAAAAAGTTTGAGAAAGTAAAGGTGTGAAAACAATTACTTGGCCAATACCGGGGTTGTGCATGATTTAAATTCGTTGTGCAAGGATGATAGAGCATAGCCAGACTATATGATTTTGTAGGGATAACTTTCTTTTGGCCTTGTTATTTCGAAAGTTCATGATTACCTTGCTAGTTTGCTTGAATTATTATTGTCTCCACGTCAATAGCAAACTATTGGTTTGAAACTAATGGATCTGAACATTCACATCACATAAGAGGAGTTACAAAGGACATCTATGTTAGGTAGCATGAAAGCATCAAAAATTCATTCTTTATCACTTCCCTACTCGAGGACGAGCAGGAGTTAAGCTTGGGGATGCTTGATACGTCTCAAACGTATCTATAATTTTTGATGGTTTCACGCTGTTATCTTGTCAACTTTGGATGTTTTGTTTACCTTTTATATCTTTTTTTGGGACTAACTTATTAATTCAGTGCCAAGTGCGAGTTCCTGTTTTTCTGTGTTTTTTACTCTTTTCAGATCTGATTTTGGAACGGAGTCCAAACGGAATAAAATCCCCAAAATAATTTTTTCCAGAATGGAAGAAGATCGGGAGGCTTGAGGGCCAAGGAAGGGCCCCCCCTGGGAGCCCACAAGCCCTGTTGCCGTGGCCAGGGGGGCCGTGGCAACCAGGCTTGTGGCCTCCTGATGTCAGCTGTGCTTCCCCTTGCAACGACACCAGAAGAATGCTGCTAGCACTCTCCGGCAATTGAAGCTAGAAGAATGTTGTTGACGGCCCACCAGCGCGTGGGATCGTAGCAGTTTTCGAGGGTAGAGTATTCAACCCAAATTTGTTGGTTCGCACGACGGGAGGTGAGAATATACTCTCAAGTATTAGCAGCTGAATATGTCAGATTCAACCACACCTGCAAGATTGGTATCTGCAAGCAAAGTAGTAGTAGCAAAGTAGCGAGTAACGGCAGTGGCAAGGAACAACAGTAGTGACAGCAGTAGCAAGTAGCAACAGTAGCAAGCGACAGTAGTAGCAACAGTAGCAGCAGAGCAAGACAAGTAACAGCAGTAGCAACAGTAGTAACAACAGCAGTAGGATTTGTTTGGATGATATTCATCATGTAACAGTCATAACACGGAGAGATATGTGGCTAGCTCCCATTCGTCAATGTGATGTAGGCATGCATTCCGTGTGTCGTCATACGTGCTTAGGGAAAAGAACATGACATCTATTGTCCATCCCTCCCATGGCAGCGGGGTCCAAAAGGAAACTACGGGATATTAAGGTTCCCCTTTTAATAAAGAACCGGACCAACGTGTTAGAACTTGGTGAACACATGAACTCCTCAAACTATGGCCATCACCGGGAGTGGTTCCGGTTATTGTCACTCCGGGGTTGCCGGATCATAACACATAGTAGGTAACTACAACTTGCAAGATCGGATCTAAAACACACATATATTGGTGACAACATAATAATTTCAGATCTGAAATCATGGCACTCGGGCCCTAGTGACAAGCATTAAGCATGGCAAAGTAGTAGCAACATCAATCTCAGAACATAGTGGATACTAGGGATCAATCCCCATCAAAACTAACTCGATTACATTATAGATCTCATCCTACTCATCACTGCCCAGCGAGCCTATGAATAGATTACTCAGGAATGACAAAGAGCTTCATGGAATTGGAGAGGGAAGAAGGTTCATGATGACGATGGCGATGATTTTCCCTCTCCGGAGCCCAAGACGGACTCCAGATCTGCCCTACAGATGAAGAACAGGTTGTGGCAGCGCCTCCGTATCGCAAACGCGACGAAAACTTCTCTTTTTATTTTTTCTGGGACGAAAGGGAACTTATAGACCTGAGATTGGGGGCGGCAGAGCTGTGTGGGCCCCACAAGCCTGCCCACCGCCACCAGGGGTGGCGGAGCCACGGCTTGTGGCCCACTGGCCCACCCCTCAGGTGGAACCTGGCGCCGATATTTTTCATATTTTCCAAAAATGCTCCCCGTAAATTTTCAGGACGTTTGGAGAACTTTGATTTGTGCACAAAAATAACACCAAGGCAATTGTGGTGAAAACAACGTCAGTCGAGGTTAGTTCCATTCAAATCATGCAAATTAGAGTCCAAAACAAGGGCAAAAGAGTTTGGAAAAGTAGATACGATGGAGATGTATCAACTCCCCCAAGCTTAAAACCTTGCTTGTCCTCAAGCAACTCAGTTGACAAACTGAGAGAGAAAGAAAAACTTTGACAAACTCTGTTTGATCTTGTTGTAGC
Source organism: Hordeum vulgare subsp. vulgare (assembly GCF_904849725.1). Lineage (NCBI taxonomy): Eukaryota > Viridiplantae > Streptophyta > Magnoliopsida > Poales > Poaceae > Hordeum > Hordeum vulgare. Next base: position 501,485,064 of record NC_058523.1, on the reverse strand, counting down.
AACTATGTCTAACTCATAACCAGAATTTCAGCAAGATCACAAGTTAACCACATAAGCAAATGACTCAAAGGTCTCACGGTAAACTAATATCAATGGCATAATCAGCTAACGAGCAAATAATATTGAGTTTCAAATACCAACACTTCAATCAAAACAAGCATGAAGCAATATGAATAGGTGGTATCTCGCTAGCTCTTTCTGAGACCGCAAAACATAAATGCAGAGCACTTTCAAAGATCAAGGGCTGACTAAACATTGTAATTCGTAGCAACGAAGGTCCAGTCATAGTCATACTCAATATCAATCAAAAGCAAAGCATAAAAATTGACAGAGGTGCTCTCTAATTGGTGCTTGTAAAAGAAGAGGATGACTCAACAGGAAAATAAATAGACATGCCCTTCGCAGAGGGAAGCATTGATTTGCACAGGTTCCAGAGCTCAAGCTTTGAAAACAGAGATAATAATTTTGGGTGGCATGCTTTCATTGTCAACGCAATGACCAAGAGTTCTCAATATCTTCCATGCTACTCATGCAATAGGCGGTTCCCAAATAGAAAAGTAAAGTTTTAACTCCCCCACCACCAATCAATCACACTCCACGGCTAGCCGAATCCTCGGGTACCGTCCATACTAACATCAATCCGGGGGAGTCTTGTTTTACAGTTATGTTTTCGATTTAAGCGTGGAACTGGGCATTCCAATTACCGGCCCCTTTCTCGTGAATGACAGTGAATAAAGACATGTCGAGGATAACACTCCTAGCATGGAAGATACCAATAGCCCCCTGTCACCACATGAGCGGTTCGGGCATGCAAAACAGATTATTTCTTGAAGGTTTAGAGAGCGGCATATGCAAATTTACTTGGAACGGTAGGTAGATACCACAAATAGGTAGGTATGGTGGACTCTCATGGAAAAACTTTTGGGTTTATTGGAAGTGGATGCACAAGCAGTATTCCGCTTAATACAAGTGAAGGCTACCAAAAGACTGGGAAGCGACCAACTGGAGAGCGACAACAGTCATCAAGATGCAATGAGTTTGACTAACATTGAATGCAAGCATGAACAGGATATAAATCACCATGTACACGAACATCATAGAGGCTATGTTGATTTTGTTTCATCTACATGCATGAACATGCGCCAAGTCAAGCCACTTGAAACATTCAAAGGAGAATACCATCCTATCATACTACATCATAGTCATCTCAAAATCTGTGTTGGCATTCAAGACAAACCTTTATAAGCTCTCATCTAAATAAGTATGGCATCACAAACTATGATCTCTAAGTTGTCATTGCAAACATGGTTTTCTCACAACAAAGCTAAATCTAGGTCGACAAGCTAGTCATATTTAGAAAAACAAAATAGATGGAGTTCATACCAACTTTTCAGTCTCAGTCACTTCATCATATATCATCATTATTGCCTTTCATTTGCACGATCGAACAATGTGAACAATAATAAGAGCAATGGACTAAGCTGAATCCGCAGGCAAACACAAAGGAGAAGACAAAGTAATATGGCTCTTTTGAAAGCTAAACAGGTAAGCATGTAAGAACCAATAAACACTGTAACCAATATCTTCTACCTTGACACAAAGAAAAAGAAAGCTATTTACACGGGAAAGCTCCCAACAAGCAAAAGAAGAAAGAAAAAACTTTTTGGGTTGTCTCAAAAGGACACAAAACAAGAAAACAAGAAAACGGAAATAAACTAGCATGGATAATACAGTGGCAAAGTGTAAACATCGGCTAACAAAGTGAAAGCATAAGCATGAATGTAAGATCGGTGAGAACACGTACTCCCCCAACCTTAGGCTTTTGTCCTAGCTTGGTCTACTCCCATGGTTGGAAATCACCAGCTCCAGGATACTCCGGAGCAGACTGTGGATGCCACTGCTGTGTGAGCTCCTCTGGCTCCCACTGATAAACTGGCGTCTGGTACTCGACAGGCGGCTCGGGCACGGGCGCGTGTGGTTGGGCCAAGCCCCAATATGCGTAGATGTCCGCGGGCATAATAGTGTACCTGCCTACATGAATATTGAAAAAAGAAGGCGCAGGCAAAGTAATAGTCTCTCGAGTACCCTGACTAAATACCAGGTTATAAATCATCCGTCTACTAGCATCTCTATCCAGAAAATCATGGCGAACCATGCTATCATAATCCAGATATTTCTCAGGGAGAAGCATCTCTCCTTCCTCTCCTAGTCTAATGGGTATCTCAAAGTGTCTGGCAAGACGGGTAGCGTAGATACCTCCATAGACGACACCCTTGGAATGGTTGATGTTCAACCACTGGGCCACTATAGCACCTAGGTTGTAAGTCTTATCATTATAAAGGCCTTCGCGCAAAACCGCAAGGTCTGGAGAACTAAGTGATCCAGCCTCCCCACGGCCAATCAAACATTTTCCCACAAATAGTGAGAAGTACCGAAGCACAGGAAAATGTATGCTAGCAATTCTAGCGCGAGACACTCCTCTCTCCTCTCCAACAGCAATAGAACCAATGAAATCTTCCAAGTCCTGTGGACGAGGGTCACAGATATCCCCAACATAAGGTAATTTGCATCCATTGCAAAAATCCTGTAGTGTCATGCACTGGGGGATGTCGTATATCATGAACTCAACCATGGGAGGATTCTTCCTCGGATAAAAGTTGAAGCTTTGAACGAAAATATTGGTGAGGAGGAGGTATTGTGAGCACTTATCTTCAACGAACGCAGTAAGACATGCGTTCTCCACCAAGTAATAAAAGTCTTCATAAAGCCCAGCGGCGCGCAAAAGTTCATCACTTGGCCACTCGCACGCTCGAACTTCTGTGACTCGAGGGACTACGTACTTGGGGTGGTTCTTCTCTTCCTCCTTGGGGTTACGGCTTGAAGAGCCTCTCAAGAATCTCCTCATCTTTTCCTGTTCTAGCTCTGAAAAATTCTGAAATTTTTAGAGACTTCGAAAGAAAAGTGAATAAAGATTAACCCAACTTGTAGCACCTACTCCTACTAGTGCCTAGAGACCATATCACGCGCTAAAACTACTTGGGACCAGCTAAAATCAACATTTCTAGCTCAAGAATATGGTCACCAAGGTAGCAAAATACGCGAAGGATAAAGCACTAGAGCAAAAACTAATTGGACCAATGGAGGAGTCACATACCAAGGAGTAATATCCCCAAAACGGTTCGGAGAATGGTGCTTTGAGCAAGGAGATCGAAAATCACAGCCAAATGAGCAAGAACACGGGTTTGAGCTGCGAAACAATTTTTTCTGGAGGTGGAAGAAGAGGCTGGGAGCTGGAATGAGTGGAGGGGGTCCCCGTGGGCCCCACAAGCTTGCACTCCACCACCAGGGGGGTGGCGGTGGCAGGGCTTGTGGCCCACTGATCTGGCCCCCAAGCCAGCTCTCAGGCCCAGTAATTTTCAAAAATTCCAGAAAAAATCATACGAAATTTTCAGGACCATCGGAGAACTTTTATTTTCGAGTTATTTTTCTCCGGGACGCTAAAACAGAAAACAGGAAAAGCTAAACTAATTCTATCATTTTTCTTCTAAGCAACAGAAAATGAAAGCTTAAAACAGAGGTATGTGACTCTTTGATTCATCCATTTCATGGTCATCGAAAGAAATCCGTCAATGGGATTGATCAAGTCCTTATGACAAAACCTTCTCGAATCGCAAGAGAGAACGGAGAATTTTCGAATAGCCACTAAGTCACCTCAATGGGGATATGTATCTCCCCAACAAGCAAATCATACTTCATCTTGACACGAGGAATAGGGCATTCAAAGCTCCCAATTAGAATCGATGAAGTCTTTTCGATAGCATTGATGCAATGTACTTGATATCGTTTCCTCAGAAAGTGCCCTGTGTGCTCATTATCGTTGAGATGGAAAGTGACATTGCCTTTGTTGCAATCTATAACAGCCCCTGCAGTGTTTAAAAAGGGTCTTCCGAGGATGATAGCCATGGCATCGTCCTCGGGAATATCCAAGATAACAAAGTCTGTTAAGATAGTGGTGTTAGCAACCACAACAGGCACATCCTCGCAAATGCCGATAGGGAAAGCAGTTGATTTGTCGGCCATTTGCAGAGAAATTTCAGTGGGTGTCAACTTATCCAATGAAAGTCTACGATAAAGAGAGAGCAGCATAACACTAACACCGGATCCAAGGTCGCATAAGGCAGTTCTTACATAGTTTCCTTTAATGGAGCAAGGTATAGTGGGCACTCCGGGATCACCAAGTTTCTTAGGAGTTCCACCTTTGAAAGTGTAGTTGGCAAGCATGGTGGAGATCTCAAGATCTGGTATCTTCCGTTTATTAGTCACGATATCTTTCATGTACTTGGCATACGGAGACATCTTGAGCATATCAGTTAACCGCATCTTCACAAAGATGGGTCTTATCATCTCAACGAAGCGCTCAAAATCCTCATCATCCTTTTTCTTGGATGGCTTAGGAGGAAAGGGCTTAGGTCTCTGAACCCATGGCTCCCTTTCTTTACCATGCTTCCTAGAAGTAAAGTCATTCTTATCGTATTTCTTAGGTTGTGGGTTATTAGGATTAACCATAGGTTCAATCTCCACATCCTCATCATTGCTAGGTTGAGCATTATTATGAACATCACTGTCCATATTGTCACCGGGTTCATGTTCATCACCAGATTGTGTTTCTGCATCAGACGCAGAAATATCATTAGGTTCTTCAGGTGTGACCGTATTTGGTGAACTGGCATGTAGGTTTCTATCATCCTTCTTCTTCTCCTTAGGATGACTGGGTGTATCTGCATTGATTCCTTGAGAATCTTGATCAATTCTCTTAGTATGACCTTCAGGATACAAAGGTTCCTGAGTCATTTTGCCTCCTCTAGTAATGACTCTGACAGAGTTGTCATTTAATTCATTGAGCAAGTCATTCTGAGCTTTAAGTACTTGTTCTACCTGAGTATTAATCATAGAGGCATGTTTACTCAGAAGCTTCGGATCATTGACATTTCTGTCTACACAAGCACTTAAATGGCTAAGCATACGAGTACTTTGTTCCAAATGTCTGCTAACATAATCATTGAAACTCTGTTGTTTGGCAACAAAGTTGTCAAATTCATCAAAGCATAGGCTAGCAGGTTTGTCAAAAGGAATATCACTCTCATCAAACCTACGCAGAGAATTCACTTCTACTACCTGTAACGGGTTATCGAGACCATGGATCTCTTTGATAGGTGGTAGATTTTTGACATCTTTAGATCTAATGCCTTTCTCTTGCATAGATTTCTTGGCTTGTTGCATATCTTCGGGATTGAGGAATAGAATACCTCTTTTCTTAGGAGTTGGCTTAGGAGGTGGTTCGGGAATAGTCCAAGCATTATCATTGATCAAGATGTTATTCAGTAGAGTCTCAGCTTGTTCTACAATTTGTTCCCTGAAAACACATCCGGCACAACTATCTAGGTGGTCTCTAGAGGCATCGGTAAGTCCGTTATAGAGTATATCAAGTATCTCGTTCTTCTTAAGAGGGTGATTAGGCAAAGCATTCTGTAGCTGGAAGATCCTCCCCCAAGCTTGTGGAAGACTCTCTTCTTGGAGTTGAGCAAAGTTGTATATTTCCTGTAAGGCAGCTTGCTTCTTATGGGCAGGGAAATATTTCTCACAGAAGTAATAGACCATCTCCTGGGGACTACTCACACATTCAGGAGCAAGAGAGGTGAACCAGACTTTAGCATCATCCTTTAGAGAGAAAGGGAACAACTTAAGGATATAGTAGTGGCGGATCTTCTCCTCATTAGTGAAAAGGGTGGCTATATCGTGTAGTTTTGCAAGATGTGATACGACCGTCTCAGACTCATAACCGTGAAAAGGATCAGATTCGACTAGAGAGATTATCTCAGGATCGACAGAGAATTCATAATCCTTATCGGTGATAAAGATAGGTGAAGTGGCAAACTTCGGGTCATATTTCATCTTAGCTTTCAGAGATTTTTCCTTCCACTTGAGAAGTAATTTCTCAGCGCCATAGGCATCCTTACACGCAAGAAAATCCTTAGTTATCTCCCCCTCCATAACGTAACCCTCAGGTATATCAGGCAATTCATATCAAGGAGAGCTAGATCTAGCAGGAGCAAAAGCAGGTTCTATCTCAATAGTATCGACAGTTTCAGAAGCATCACGAGTATTGGCAGTAACTCTAGCAATATGAGCATCAATGAACACCCCTACTGGAACATCAGGCAAAGTAGTATCTCTAGCAGTATCAAGCATAGCATCATCAGGCAAAATAGCATCTCTAGCAGTATCAAGCATATCATATCTAGCAATATCAGGCAAAGCAGTATCAGGCATAGTATCAAGCATAACATCTCTAGCAGTAGCATCATAAGCATCATCAAGCACAGGCGACATATCAAGATTTCTAGCAGGAGGTGATGTCGCAAACTTACTCATAACTGAAGGTGAATCAAGTGCAGAGCTAGATGGCAATTCCTTACCTCCCCTCGTAGTTGAGGGAAAGACTTTGCTCTTCGGATCCTTCAGATTCTACATAGTGATCAACATATATAAATCCCAAGTGACTCAGAGAATATAGAAATACCTCCCAGGCAACGGCGCCAGAAAAATGCTTGATGTCAGCTGTGCTTCCCCTTGCAACGGCACCAGAAGAATGCTGCTAGCACTCTCCGGCAATTGAAGCTAGAAGAATGTTGTTGACGGCCCACTAGTGCGTGGGATCGTAGCAGTTTTCGAGGGTAGAGTATTCAACCCAAATTTGTTGGTTTGCATGACGGGAGGTGAGAGAATACTCTCAAGTATTAGCAGCTGAATATGTCAGATTCAACCACACCTGAAAGATTAGTATCTGCAAGCAAAGTAGTAGTAGCAAAGTAGCGAGTAACGGCAGTGACAAGGAACAGCAGTAGTGACAGCAGTAGCAAGTAGAAACAATAGCAAGCGATAGTAGTAGCAACAGTAGCAGCAGAGCAAGACAAGTAATAGCAGTAGCAACAGTAGTAACAGCAGCAGTAGAACAAACTCGTAGGCAATGGGTCGGTGATTTGTGTGGATGATATTCATCATGCAACAGTTATAACACGGAGAGATATGTGGCTAGCTCCCATTCGTCAATGTAATGTAGGCATGCATTCCGTGTGTCGTCATACGTGCTTAGGGAAAAGAACTTGGATGACATCTATTATCCATCCCTCCCGTGGCAGCGGGGTCCAAAAGGAAACTACGGGATATTAAGGTTCTCCTTACAATAAAGAACCGGACCAACGCATTAGTACTTGGTGAACACATGAACTCCTCAAACTATGGTCATCACCGGGAGTGGTTCCGGTTATTGTCACTCCGAGGTTGCCGGATCATAACACATAGTAGGTAACTACAACTTGCAAGATCGGATCTAAAACACACATATATTGGTGACAACATAATAATTTCAGATCTGAAATCATGGCACTCGGGCCCTAGTGACAAGCATTAAGCATGGCAAAGTAGTAGCAACATCAATCTCAGAACATAGTGGACAATAGGGATCAATCCCCATCAAAACTAACTCGATTACATGATAGATCTCATCCTACTCATTACCGCCCAGCGAGCCTACGAATAGATTACTCACGAACGATGAAGAGCTTCATGGAATTGGAGAGGGAAGAAGGTTGATGATGACGATGGCGACGTTTTCCCCTCTCTGGAGCCCAAGACGGACTCCAGATCTGCCCTCCAGATGAAGAACAGGTTGTGGCGGCGCCTCCGTATCGCAAATGCGATGAAAACTTCTCTTTTTATTTTTTCTGGGACGAAAGGGAACTTGTAGACCTGAGATTGCGGGCGACAGAGCTGTGTGGGCCCCGCAAGCCTGCTCACCACCACCAGGGAGTGGCGGAGCCAGGGCTTGTGGCCCACCGGCCCACCCCCTCAGGTGGAACTTGGCGCAGATATTTTTCATATTTTCCAAAAATGCTCCTCGTAAATTTTCAGGACGTTTGGACAACTTTGATTTCTGCACAAAAATAACACCAAGGCAATTCCGCTGAAAACAGCGTCAGTTCAGGTTAGTTCCATTCAAATCATGCAAATTAGAGTACAAAACAAGGGCAAAAGAGTTTGGAAAAGTAGATACGATGGAGACGTATCACCTCCCTGGCGCTCCCCTGCCCTAGCTCTTTGGCCTATAAATTCCCTAAAAATCCAGAAAAAATCAGCGCATCCACGAAACCACTTTTCCGCCGCCGCAAGCTTCCGTTTCCGCGAGATCTCATGTGGAGACCCTTCTCGGTGCCCTGCCGGAGGGGACTTTGGAGTTGGAGGGCTTCTACATCAACATCATCGCCTCTCCAATGACTCATGAGTAGTCCACTTCAGACCTACGGGTCCGTAGTTAGTAGCTAGATGGCTTCTTCTCTCTCTTGGATCTTCAATACAAAGTTCTCCAGGATCTTCATGGAGATCTATCCGCTGTAATCCTCTTTGGCGGTGTGTTTGTCGAGATCCGATGAATTGTGGATTTGTGATCATATTATCTATGAATTATATTTGAGTCTTTGCTGATTTCTTATATGCATGATTTGATATCCTTGTAAGTCTCTCCGAGTCTTGGTTTTTGTTTGGCCAACTAGATCTATGATTCTTGCAATGGGAGAAGTGCTTGGTTTTGGGTTCATACCGTGTGGTGACCTTTCCCAGTGACAGAAGGGGCAGCAAGGCACACATCGTGTTGTTGCCATCAAGGGTAACAAGATGGGCTTTTATCGTAGATATGAGATTGTCCATCTACATCATGTCATCTTGCTTAAGGCGTTACTTTGTTCTTTTGGACTTAATACACTAGATGCATGCTGGATAGCGGTCGACGTGTCGAGTAATAGTAGTAGATGCAGAAAGTAGCGGTCTACTTGTTTTGGACGTGATGCCTATAGATATAATCATTGCCTTAGATAACGTCACGACTTTGTGCAGTTCTATCAATTGCTCGACAGTAATTTGTTCACCCACCGTCTACTTGCTGTCATGAGAGAAGCCACTAGTGAACACTACGGCCCCCGGGTCTATTCGCAACTATTGTTTCCACTTTCACTTTTTACTTTGCTTTGTTTTCTTTGTTGCTTTCAGTTCTCACTTTGCAAAAAATCTATAAGGGATTGACAACCCCGTCATAACGTTGGGTGCAAGCTCTTTGTGTTTGTGCAGGTACTTGTGACTTGACGCAATCCTTCCTCTGGTTCGATACCTTGGTTCTCAAAACTGAGGGAAATACTTGCCGCCGCTGTGCTACATCACCCTTTCCGCTTCGAGGGAACACCAACGCAAGGCTCCAAGGCCACGGGGTAATCCTTTGCATATTTGCCAAGGAAGTCCCTAAAGGCGTAGCCGTAGCAGAAGGATTCCTGGTGCCGTTGCTGAGGAGTATCAAGACAAGAATAGTCTCCCGTCAACACGCTTGTTTCTGGCGCCGTTGGAAGATCTTTTGTTGCAGTAGCAATGACACGGACAACATTATGCTAAAGTTGTAGCTTTATAAAATGAAGCAGAATCTAGAGATCCCTCCTTTCGAATATAAGTCCTCTCAAATGCGTACATGTTGTGGATATTGTTATTGGAGGCGATTCTTTGAATTGTACTAAGATCATTGATGACATGACCCTAACTAGAAAATTCATTGTCTTAAATTTGCTAATCAAAATCCTGAAGTTTGCTTAGCACATAACCTTGACATTGTAAATGTTGATATAGGAATTTGTACTCCACCTTGTAGTACATCTGAAAACCACAAATTAGGGGGGCACCATGAATTTTCTTGTTCATCTAGGTGTTACTACTACATCTAGATCATGTGGTCTTTCGCATCCTTTTAAGGTGTCATGATAGGAACCTATAGGAATATTATGGGTATTGAGCAATATGGCAAAACACAATGTCTTTCTTATTTAATTATTAAATATAAATATGATTTGATTGGGTTCCAAGAAAGTAAGAGGGGTCATCTTCTAAGGGGTTCCTCAAAGATATTAGTGGTAATATCAACTTCTATTGGCAGTTGTTTCCTTCTATAAATAATTCCGGTGGGATTCAACCTGCTTTGAATGAGTACATATTTCAATTTATTGGTTGTATTATTAAATCACATTTTTCAATTGCTACTGTTAAAAATGAAGAGAATTGTTAATGTTGGCATCTTATTATTTCTTATGGTACAACTTATGTTGAGTTCAAAATGGACGTTGGTGTTGAATTACATGAAGATACGAGCATGTTAACTTACCATGTCCTTTTTGGAGGAGATTTTAATCTTACTAGGGAGTCAAAAGATGAATCTAGTGCCAATATTAATACCAATTGGACATTGTTATTGAATGACTGGAATAAATGATCTATGATTGAAACTAAAACTGCAAATAGAGCTTAATTGGAGTAATTATCAAAGAAAACCCATTTCGCATGCAATTGTCACAGTTTGTTCTTCTACTAGATGGGAATCTCATTTACCTTATCTACTTTACATGCCTTACCTAGGGTGGGAAGTGAACATGATCCTCTCTTTTCAGATTCTCGAGGTAGTAAGGGCATCTCCAATGGCGACCCACAAATTTCCTCATGCATCCGTCCAGGGACAGGGCGGCAGTCCGCGAACACGGATGTGGGAGGTCGTTAACCAACAGTATCCGCATACATTTCAATGTGCATTTGAACAACCAGATGAAATTTATGCAAACCGGTCGATATTCATTAAATCTTGTACAAAAATTAGCACAAATCATGCATACATAGCATGCAAATTAAGTCTAGTATAACAATGTCTCAAGTTCAACAAGATTATACGAATGTCCAACAAGTTTTTCATGGCGGGTCATGCCCTCCCACTCATATTCTCGCATCAGCTTCATCTAGCAGTGTGTGCACATAACTGGTCGTCCCTCTGTCATGTGGTATACCATGGCAGCGCATGCGGGCTACCTAATGTGCAGACCAACATTGAGTGAACGAATCAATCAACAAGTTAAGCAAGAGGAAGCATAACTTACAATCTTGTCTTCTGTCGCCTGCAATGGACACCTTGCCTCCAACTGACAAACCACGTTACAAAACTTGGTGACGCCGGTCTGGATAGCATACGAGTGATATGATAACAACCTCACATTGTGTGTTTGAATGATGTTCATGTCGTAGGGTGCAATGTTCTTTTGTTAGTGAAACGATTCATGCTTGCTGCGAGAAGGTATCCCCTTTTCTCCTGCCTACGAAATCCCTGGATACGGCCAACCATGCATCGCACAACAAGTCATCCTCCATGGTAGAGTAGCTCACCATCCTTCGTACTCTAAAAGATGGCATCTTGTTCGAAAATAATCTCAATGGCATTTCAGCGAATACATGTGGACATGATTTCCGCCATGGAGGGCATCCATGTGGGGGAGTGTGTACCTGGGCACAAACGGCTCCAGGGTGTGATGACCCACAAGTATAGGGTATCAATCGTAGTCCTTTCGATAAGTAAGAATGTCGAACCCAACGAGGAGAAGAAGGCTCTCATAAACGGTTTTCAGCAAGGTAATACCTGCAAGCACTGAAAGTAGCGGTAACAAGTGATTGTGTAGCGAGGTGAATCGTAGCAAGCGAAAAGTAACAAGTAACAAGTAGTAGCAACGGTGCAGCAAGTGGCCCAATCCCTTTTGTAGCAAGGGACAAGCCTGAACGAAGTCTTATAGGAGGAAAAACGCTCTCGAGGACACACAGGAATTTCTGTCATGCTAGTTTCATCATGTTCATGTGATTCGCGTTCGTTACTTTGATAGTTTGATATGTGGGTGGACCGGCGCTTGGGTACTGCCCTTACTTGGACAAGCATCCCACTTATGATTAACCCTTCTCGCAAGCATCCGCAAGTACGAAAGAAGAATTAAGACAACGTCTAACCGTAGCATTAAACTAGTGGATCCAAATCAACCCCTTACGAAGCAACGCATAGACTTGGGTTTAAGCTTTTGTCACTCCTGCAACCCATCATCTACTTACTACTCCCCAATGCCTTCCTCTAGGCCCAAATATGGTGAAGTGTTATGTAGTCGACGTTCACATAACACCACTAGAGGAAAAACAACATACAACATATCAAAATACCGAACGAATACCAAACTCACATGACTATTATTAGCATGACTTATCACATGTCCTCAGGAACAAAAGTAACTAATCACAAAGCATAATCAAAATCGTGATCGGAGGTGTAATGAAAAGCATCAAGGATCTGAACATAAACTCTTCCACCAAGTAATCCAACTAGCATCAACTACAAAGAGTAATCAACACTACTAGCAACCTTACAAGTACCAATCGGAGTCGCGAGACGAAGATTGGTTACAAGAGATGAACTAGGGATTGGAGAGGAGATGGTGCTGATGAAGATGTTGATGAAGATGCCTCCCCTCCGACGAGAGGAGTGTTAGTGATGACGATGGCGACGATTTCCCCCTCCGGGAGGGAAGTTTCCCCGGCAGGATCGTCCTGCCGGAGCTCTAGATTGGATCTGCTCAAGTTCCACCTCGTGGCGGCGGCGAAACCACGAAAAAGCTCCCGATTGATTTTTTCTGGAACGAAACCCTTCATATAGCAAAAGAGGGGCGCCAGTGGGCCGTCAGGGAGCCCACAAGCCCTGTAGCCGCCACCAGGGGGTGGCGGCTACCAGGCTTGTGGCGCCCTGGTAGCTCCCCTCTGGTACTTCTTTCACCCAGTATTTTTTATATAATCCCAAAAAATTCCACGTAAATTTTCAGGGCATTTGGAGCTGTGCAGAATAGTGGACTAAGATTTGTTCCTTTTCCAGTCCAGAATTCCAGCTGCCTGAATTCTCCCTCTTCAAATAAACCTTGCAAAATAAGAGAGAAAAGGCATAAATATGGTACCACAAAGTAATATAACTGCCCATAAAGCAATAAATATCAACATGAAAGCATGATGCAAAATGGACGTATCAGGGTGCAGCACCATCATAAAGGCAAGCGGGCGCATCGATACTGGTTGTGGATGTCGGCAATGCCTTTGTGGCAGATGGAACTATACAATAGTGGCAGCAGAAGTGGAGGGTGTAAATGCAAATCAAGGGAGAAGGGGTAGAGTGGAAGGAAATGGGAGTGGTAGGGGGATTGGGTGGGCTAGGGGTGTCGGGGTCCTACATTTCGTATGTCTCAACTCCCGTAACCCCCCCCCCCCCGCGTTCGTATCCACTTTGCCGGGGAAAACACGTTCACACAACTCGGTGGACCGGTACATCCCATGTTGGATGGCTTTCGCGGTTCGAACGGTTTGTGGGTTGTCGTTGGAGATGCCCTAAGCACGTTTTGTACATAATATTTAGGTTTAAAAAATGGTTGTTGACCCATCTTCATTTTAAACCCTTAGTCTATAAAATTTGGTCTACCTCACCCCTTATTATTTTGCTATTGACATTTGAGAATTTAAGACTATGATATTTAGGAAAAAAATGAAAGTCTATGGTATTGATATTGATGCAGCTATCAAGGAAAACAAAGAAGGATTTTATCTTGGAGTTTGACATCTTGGATGTCTTTTGTGAAGAAAACTTAGTGTGTGATGTTGATCATCAATGGATGAATGATATTTGTAAAAAATGGGAGATTTCCATGTAACAAAGATCTCAGACTACAAAAAATTAAAGAAGGGGATTGAAATATCGCCTACTTTCATGCCTTGGCTAATTAGAGGAGAAAAAACATATTTTCCTTTTAATTAGGGACAGTGGACTTGTGTCCTCCAACAATGATATGCTTGATGTGGCCACTAAACTTTACAAAAAAGATCTTCGTCTTTGAAACAATACGTGACATTCATTTGAATGAGTCATTTTGTTCTAAAAAGAAGAAATTTAATGTTGTGGAACTTGAGGATCTTGGGAAAGCTTTTCCTCAAGAGAAAATTAAAAATGGCACTTTGTAATCCTACTCTAGTGGTGCCCCTGGTCCTGATGGATGGTCTTTTATCCTTTACCAAAATTTATAGGAGTTAATTGAAAATTATTTTATGGCCTTGGTATAGGATTTCGAGAATAGGTGCTTGATACATCTCAAACGTATTGACTTTTCCAAACACTTTTGCTATTGTTTTGGCCTCATTCTTGCATGATTTGAATGAAACTAACCCGGGCTAACGCTATTTTCAGCAGAGCTGCCTGTATGGTTTTCTTGTGTACAGGGAAATGGATATTTAGACGTCCCGGAAAATTCCCATAAAAAATAGAGAAAATCCACGCACGAGGAGGGACCATGGGCCAGAAGATGGGCCAAAGGGGAGCCACAGGGCCCCCAGGCGACCTATTGTCGCGGCCTGCCCGCTGGCCGCGCCGGGAGGCCGCCTGGGTGGGGCCCACCCCCTCTGGTGTCCTACTTTGGCTCCTATTTTTACCCATGATGAGGAACGTCCAGAACAGAAGTCGTTTTGCAAGTTCTCAACGCGGAGCCACTGCCACCCTCGGTTCTTCTTTGGGAGAGCTAATCTGGAGGCTGGTTTGGCCTCCGGAGAGGGGAAATCGTCGCCATCGTCATCACCATCACCACTCCATCATCCTTCCATGTCTTCTCGTATCATGTGTGAGTAATTCCCTATTGTAGGTGAAGGGATGGGAGAGATTGGATGAGTTAGATCTTGTAATAGTTCATCGGATTATTGGGGCCATGTTGACTATCATCTACTATGGTGTTTATCATCTTTGCTACTACTTGTTACTCTTAATGCTTGTCACTTTGGGCCCGAGTGCCATGATTTTAGATCAGAAAACTTTATGTTTTCATGAATATATTTGTGTTCTAGATCCTATCCATTAGTAGTATGCACCTATTATAGTCCGGAACCGGCGATCCCAATGGCGACAACTTGGGACACCAAAGGGAATAGACTATAGTTTGAGGATTCCATGTATCCATTGATTGTTAATACTTTGTTCCGGTGCTCTTTGACAGAAGCACCTTAATCTCCATAAGTTCCTTTTGGCCCCGTTGATAGTGGAATGGTAGGACAAAAGATGTTGTGCCAATTCTTGTTGCAAGCACGCACGACAACCTCGGGATACATGCCTAATGTTTGATATATGCCTAGATGATCATCACTTTTCTATGTGCCTTGCCCCAAGTTAAATACATGATATCTCTCATCTATGACCAACCATCCATCTCCTTAGCCTACAGTGTTTTAATCCTGCTGGTCACAAATAGCCTTACTTTCGCCGTTTTACTTTCGTTGCTTGCCACTATTATTTCTGTTGCCACCATCACTTCCATATCACCATTGCTACTAATATTTTGTTGCCAAGCAAGTATCTTTCACGTGCGGTTCAATTGACAACTCAACTGTTAAAGCTTACAAATATTTTTTGGTTCCCCTTGCGTCGAATCAATAAATTGGGTTAACCTACCCTCGAAGACTGTTGCGATCCCCTACACTTGTGGGTTATCAATGCTTAGATATTTTTTAGGCTTAATTATGCTATTATTACCCATATTAGAAAATAAGGAGATGCTAAAGAAATGAGGAATTTTAGACTAATAAGCTAAAGTAATTGCTTTGTTAAGATTTTGGTAAACCTATGAACAATAGGGTTTCACCCATGTGTGATAGAGTTTTTGTCTTCTTTACAAAGTGCTTTGTTAACGGGACATACAACTTTGAGAGGGGTGTCATTGCGCATGAGACTATCCATGCTCCAGCAATCAAAAACTCCTCATATCATATATAAATTGGAGTATGAAAGAGCATATGATAATATTGATGACGAGATGATGTATATACTTCTCGCCCCTCGTTGGATACCCCAAGTGGAAGGTGAAGATGTAGTCAGCAACAAATTTCCCTTACAAGGAGACTGTAAGGTTTATCAAACCAGGAGGACTCCTAGGCTCAACAAGTAAGTGTCTTCCGTCCTGGTCAGCAGAAGACGTGGACCTGCACACACAACAAATAACTTTTCTCCCAACGAGTACAAAGAGGTTGTCAATCTATCCGGCCTTGTAGTTTGCAAAGGATCAAAACACAAGCGGGATGGTAATAGTGATTGCAACGGAAAAGTAAATGAAAGTGGTAAAAAGTGTAGGTGTAAAAAATGATGGTGAGTTGGAACGTAGTCACATGATGTTCACAAGTGACGTCTCTCTCCCAAAAGACGATAAACAACTATGCTAGGGTAAACAAATCACAATTGGGCAATTGACAGAATTATGATCACACCTCAATGCTAATTATGCTCCTTGATAGTTAGAGGTTCAATAGTAATGGGCAGTATGCCAAGACAAGTAGACCGTTTATTCATCAGAATCTACTTACTAATCATCCACCTTGAGATATCTATCCAAAACATCTCTCGGGTATTAAGTTGCGAGCCCCACCCAAAGTGTAAACTCAATGCAACGGACAACTGCATTAACGAACTATGTGTAAGGTAAACAATCCTTGCAACCGGGGTCACAAGCACCGTCCTTTTCTCCCTCGTGGCAACAAGCACATCCCCTAGTCTCATGTTTCTGTTACTCAAGCTAGACATCGAGGGCCCCGAACCCATAATCATGCATAACGCTCCCTCTTGAAGTTACGATCTACTACTTGGCCAAAGCAATAAAAAGCAACGGAGAACATGCATGAATCACTAAGGAACATAATATAAAAGGATAATCTAATATATAACTCATAACAATCTGAACATAATCTCATAATCCATCGGATCCCAACAAACCGAGCCTAGCAAAAGCAAGAGGATTACATAGATGCCTTGATCATGTAGGGCAGCTCACAAGGACTAACCATTGAAGCACAAGATTGGAGAGAAGACATCACATAGCTACTGGTCATGGACTCATGGTCCAAGGAGGACTACTCACGGCATGTCCGGGAAGCGTCCATGACTGTGGAGAAGCTCCCGGAGGTCAATCCTCCCTCCGGCAGGGTGCCGGGAAGAGGTCTCTTGACGCTCCCGATATTGGAACCGCTGCGGCGGTGGAACGATGGAGAAATTTGCGATTCCAGAAAGTCTATGAGGGTTTCCTCACAGAACACTAAATATAGGGCAAAGGAGGGCACCGGAGGAGGTGGAGCCCACCCAGGCGACCTCCTGGTGCGACCTAGGGCTTGGCCGCGTTAGCACGCCGCGTGGGAGGCCCCTGGCCCTCCTTCGGTGATCCCTAAGCTTCTGTTTCGCTGATTTTTTTTATATTTTTCTATATTTTTTGGGCTTCGAAAAATTGGGTAAAAGCCCCTGCAAAATTGACATCAGCAGACAGAAACTGGCACTGGGTGCACTGAGTTAGTAGGTTAGTATAAATATGTGTAAAATGATATAAATCTGTAGAAAAACATATAACAATGTCACCCAAAAGGTCATGGAACAAGCAGAAATTGTAGTTACGTTTGGGACGTATTGACATCCCCAAGCTTAATTTATGCTCGTCCTCGAGTAGATAAATGATAACACAATAATTTCTGTGGTGACATGCTAACACGCATATAAGAACTTCAAAGTAAAGCAAGTGAGATATGCAATTCAAGTCAAGACAATAACAAGCAAGAGTCTATATCTAGTATTGAATTTAGCAAAGTAAGAACATAAAGGTGCAAGAGCTCTCGGTGTCCGTGACTCGAATGTCTCCAAATGGTGTTTGCGTGCAAGAAGTGGGAGATGGATTCAGAGATAAAATCTATTTTTTAGTTGAGAACACAATCTACTAAACATCACACTTAGTCTCCTTTGCAATCTTATTTTGACTCATCCCCACACCACTTGTCAGGCACAAGTCAAAATGATCCTCTCCCTTTCGATTTTGAGCACTCATGCAATGGATGAGCGTAAGCAAGATATGTTGGCACTTAGGATGGCAAATAGAATAATGATGGGGAACGAAGACAAAAAGGTGTGAAAGGCTCACATCAATGAGGACAACCATAGGCGAGAGAAAGCCAAATGATAGATATGGTGTGAGGAGTAGGGATTGCCATGAAACAGATGCACATATGAGCTAAGGTAAGCTCTCTAATGGAACTAGTGGGGGTGCATCCAACTTGTTTGCTCATGAAGAATTAGAGCTCATTTGAGGATGCTCATCATTGGAATATGCAAACCAAGTTCTATAGTGTAAGAGTCCCCACATACTTATGGATGAATGATAATCTCTATGTAGTACCAATATAGTAATGGAGTACAAGTGTGGATCTTTCTAAAGGAATAATAGTGTTTCCCCTTTCTCTCTTTTTATTTCTTTTTTTTATTTTTCTCTTTATTTTTTATTTTTGCGGCCTCTTTGGATCTTTTTTTATCTCTCATTTGTCCTCTTTGGGATCTTTTGTTTTGTCCACTTTGGGATATTTTCCTCACTTAAGGGCAACACTCTATGTTTTACATAAATAGAAAGAAAAATCATCACACTTTATAAGAAGTACTCAACGTAAAGACAAGCGAAAACTATCATGATGTATGCAAATGGATGCCTCTGCCAGTGTAGTAGGATATGCAATGATACTAGCGCGTCATGTAGCAGTATTGAGGGCAAGGCCCAACTAGACATGGAAATGCCTTAATAGGTAGGTATGGTGGCAAAAGCATGTATGACATGAAGATCAAGTCATGAGATGGTGGATGTTGCATGGCAATGTATCTCAGAAAGGCTATGGAAATGCCTTAATAGGTAGGTATGGTGGCTGTTTTGAGGAAAGATATAATGAGGCTTATGTATGACAGAGCGTATCATGTCATGGGTCTGGATGCACCAGCGGAGTTTGCACCAACTCTCAATGTGAGAAAGGGCAATGCACGGTACCGAAGAGGCTAGCAAAATATGGATGGTGGAAGTGCCAACAATCGAATACTCACATTAGTCGGAAGAACTCATACACTTATTATCGATAACTCTCTATCTAGTTAGGAAAATCACGAAGAGCCAAGTACCCCGAGGAGGAATGTTTGGGGGTTTGGTTATCCTTGCGCATCCTCGACTCATGGTAACATGAGGGTACTCTATATATTCCAACCCTAAATAGGGTAGCGATGAATTTAGTAGCTAGTGTTCTCAACTAATTTTAGTTTTTGGAAAACACACGGATTTCCCAAAATACGACACCTATCACTAATAGGCTCAAGCTCTTGGCACCAATAGTCCAAACATTACTCAAATCAATACCTCAAAACTATTGCAAGTTACTACTATACTTAAATAGCAACCTCAATTACCTACTCATGCAAGACACACAATTTAGTGCGACGAGCCAACTCTCTAAACAAGATAAGCATGATAACTCAAGAGAGTTCCAAAATCAACCTAAATAACCGCTCTTAAAAAGATAAGCATGACACTAGCTACGAAAAGATGAAGAACACACAAAAAGATAAGAATGAAAAGCTATGTTGTGTTCTAGAGTGGAATGGAGCGTGTGTCTCTCCCAAACAAGGTAGGCTAGGTTCCGACTTGTTATGACCAGCAAACAAAACTAAAACAAAACTAAAAAGCAAATAGCGGGACGCTCCAAGCATAGCACATATCATATGAAGTGATAAAAATATAGCATGGAGATGGACGAACTGATGATTGTTGATAGAGAAGGGGATGCACGGGGGCATCCCCAAGCTTAGACGCTTGAGTCTCCTTGAATATTTGTTGGGATGCATGGGGGCTTCCCCAAGCTTGAGCGCTTGACACTCCTGTATCTTCTTTCATCATCTCTCCCATGGCATACTTGAAAACTCCCTTCATACAAAACTCATCATAAGCTGATTAAAGTGGTTAGTTCCCTTAATAAAATAATTCAATACCTTCTGGAAATAAAGATTTCATGAAAATCTACTGCTTATCATGAATGCAAAAGCGTTTTTGCAAATAAAAAGCAAGCTTAGGATTTGCAAAACAATGAAAACGCAAAACATGACAGAATCTGTGAAAAATAGAACAACAGATAGTAAATAATTTATTCAGGGCACTTCTGCAACTCATATCAAAAAATTCAGAACAGATGCCAGAAATACAATTATATATAACATGATGTCAAAACAATTCAGATCAAAAAGATGATCCGGTGATTTGTGGCGAATTTCTCCGTCAAGCAGACAGAATCTGTTTCTGGACAGCATGTCACAATTTTTGAACTTTCTTGCAATCGAAGGCTATAACTTGGCACAAAGCTTAAAAATAAAGATACAATGGTGTTGCTACAAAAGTAAAACACATCAAGACCACTAAAACAGAAATTAAAAACAAATTGGGTTGCCTCCCAACAAGCGCTTTCTTTTATGCCTTTGAGCTAGGCATAATGCAAGAAGATCAAGTGTTATCAACTCCAAAAGAATAACTTGCCCGTGTAACGGACTCATAAGGTAACTTAATCTTCTTTCTAGGGAAGTGTTCCATTCCCTTTTTAAGAGGAAAATGAAATTTAATAATTCCCTCTTTCATGTCAATGATAGCACCAACGGTGCGGAGGAAAGGACGTCCCAAAATAATTGGACATGAAGGACCACATTCAATGTCCATAATAAGAAAATCAACGGGCACATAATTATCATTGACAATAATAAGCACATCATCAATTCTCCCTAAAGGTTTCTTTATGGAAGAATCAACTAGACGAACACCAAAAGAACATGGATCAAAAGGTTTCCAATCAAGCATATCATACATTCTTTTGGGCATAACGGAGGCACTAGCTCCAACATCACACAAAGCAAAGCAAGAGATATTATTCAATTTTATTTTTACCATAGGGTCCCAAGCATCTTCTAGTTTTCTAGGAATAGAAGTATCTAGATTTAGCTTCTCCTCCCTAGCTTTGATAAGAGCATTGTTAATATGCTCGGTGAAGGCAATATTGAGTGTACTAGTGTGGGGATCTTTAGCCATTCTTTGCAAAAAGGTGATGACTTCGGAGAGACTACAATTGTCAAAATCAAGGTTACTACCATTAATTAAAGTGGTAGTGATGTCATCTAAGCTCATTCTTTTGGTAGTCTTTAAGTTCATAGGACCTTCTTGTCCTATAATTGAGGTATTAGCATCACCATTAATGGGTCCATTGGGACTAGGAGTGCGATGGATGCTAAAAGTTTTGAGGTCCTCAACAACTTGTATAGTATCAATGTTAGTGTGTGTAGGAAGGCTCTTAATTCTCTCTTCCTCTACCTTTTCTCTAGCCCATATCTCTTTAAGTTTGGCTAGCATTCTTATGTTCTCGTTAATTTGGACTTGGATAGCATTCATGGGTGTGGTGTTCCTTTCCTCTAGTGGGGAAGTTCTAATTTTAAGCATCTCTACATCATGAGCTACGTTGTCCACCTTCAAAGAGAGACTATCTAATTTTTCTAGTTTCTCTTCTACACTCTTGTTGAAGGCTTTTTGAGAAGTGATAAAATCCTTAAGCATGCTCTCTAATTCAGAAGTGGAGTTTTTGGTGCTAGGATAATTGTTGTTGTTCCCATAGTTGTTGGATGGGAACGGTCTAGGATTGCTACCAAAATTACTCCTATAAGCATTGTTATTGAAGTTGTTCCTAGAAATAAAATTAACATCCACTTGCTCTCCCTCTTGAGAAACCAAAGAATTTAGAGGAACATCACGAGGATCAATAGGAGCTTGCTTAGTGAGTAGAGTCATAATCATGTCAACCTTATCATTAAGGGAGGATATCTCCTCAATAGAGTTTACCTTCTTACCTGTTGGAGCTCTCTCGATGTGTCGTTGAGAATAATTTGTCATCATCTCATCCAATAGCTTTGTGGCAACACCAAGTGTAGTTGACATAAAGGTTCCTCCCGCGGCCGAGTCTAGTAGATTCCGCGAGGTAAAGTTCAATCCTGCATGGAAAGTTTGGATAAGCATCCAAGTAGTCAAACCATGTGTAGGGCAATTCTTAACAAGAGATTTCATACGTTCCCAAGCTTGAGCAACATGTTCATTATCCAATTGCCTAAAATTCATAATGTTACTCCTCAACTGGATAATCTTAGCAGGCTGGTAATACTTCCTAATAAAAGCATCTTTGCACTTATCCCAAGAATCTATGCTATTCCTAGGCAAAGATTGAAGCCACACTTTAGCTCCTCCTCTCAAGGAGAAAGGAAAAAGCTTAAGTTTAACAATATCACCATCTACTTCTTTATATTTTTGCATATCACAGAGCTCAATAAAACTATTCAAGTGCAAGGCACCATCATCTCCAGCACTGGAGAATTGATCTTTCATAACAAGGGTCAGTAAAATAGGTTTAATCTCATAGGACGTGGCCTCAGTGGCATGAGGAGCAATAGGAGTGCACATAAAGTCATTGTTGTTGTGACTAGTGAAGTCACACAACTTGGTGTTCTCAGTGGAACCCATAGCAACGTCAACAAGCAAGAGCAAAGCAACTATTTTTTTGTGGTTTTTGGTATAGGACTCTAAAGCAAAAAACTAGAAAGAAAACTAACAAGACTAAAAAGCAAAGGTAAAAGATGGTGTGCAACTCCCCTATCTTGAAGACTGGAGTCCCCGGCAAGGGCACCAGAAATTCTCTTGATGACGAGATGATGTATATACTTCTCGCCCCTCGTTGGATACCCCAGGTGGAAGGTGGAGATGTGGTTGGCAGCAAATTTCCCTTACACGGAGACTGTAAGGTTTATCGAACCAGGAGGACTCCTATGCTCAACAAGTAGGTGTCTTCCATCCTAGTCAGCAGAAGACGTGGACCTGCACACACAACAAATATTTTTTCTCCCAATGAGTACAGAGAGGTTGTCAATCTCTCCGGCCTTGTAGTTTGCAAAGGATCAAAACACAAGCAGGAAGATAATAGTGATTGCAACGAAAAAATAAATGAAAGCGGTAAAAAGTGGAGGTGTAAACAATGATGGTGAGATGGACCGGAGTCGCATGATGTTCACTAGTGACGTCTCTCTCCCAAAATACGATAAGCAACTATGATAGGGTAAACAAATCACAGTTGGGCAATTGACAGAATTATGATCGCACCGCAATGCTAATTATGCTCCTTGATAGTTAGAGGTTCAATAGTAATGGGCAGTACGCCAAGACAAGTAGACCGTTTATTCATCATCGTCTACTTACTAATCATCCACCTTGAGATATCTATCCAGAACATCTCTCCGGTATTAATTTGCGAGCCCCACCCAAAGTGTAAACTCAATGCAATGGACAACTGCATTAACGAACTATGCGTAAGGTAAACAATCCTTACAACCGTGGTCACAAGCACCGTTGTTTTCTCCCTGGTGGCAACAAGCACATCCCCTAGTCTCATGTTTCTGTCACTCAAGTTAGATATCGAGGGGCCCGAGCCCACAATCATGCATAGCGCTCCCTCTTTGAGTTACGATCTACTACTTGGCCAAAGCAATAAAAAGCAACAGAGAACATGCATGAATCACTAAGGAACATAATATAAAAGGATAATCAAATATATTACTCATAACAATCTGAACATAATCTCATAATCCATCGGATCCCAACAAACCGAGCATAGCAAAAGCAAGAGGATTACATAGATGCCTTGATCATGTAGGGCAGCTCACAAGGACTAACCATTGAAGCACAACATTGGAGAGTAGACATCACATAGCTACTAGTCATGGACTCATGGTCCAAGGACGATTACTCACGGCACATCCGGGAAGCGTCCATGGCAGTGGAGAAGCTCCTGTTGGTCAATACTCTCTCCGGCATGGTGCCGGGAAGAGGTCTCCTGACGCTCCCGATCTTGGAAGCGCTGCGGCGGCGGAACGATGGAGAAATTCGCGATTCCAGAAAGTATGCGAGGGTTTCCTCACGGAACACTAAATATAGGCCAAAGGAGGGCACCGAAGGAGGTGGGGCCCACCGAGGCGACCTCCTGGCGCGGCCTAGGGCCTGGCCGCGCTAGTAGGCCTCGTGGGAGGCCCATGGCCCCCCTCTGGCCCTCCTTCGGTGATCCTGAAGCTTCTGTTTCACTGATTTTTTTATATATTTTTCTGGATTTTTTCGGGCCTCGGAAAATTGGGTAAAAGCCCCTACAAAATAGACATCAGCAGATAGAAACTGGCACTGGGTGCACTGAGTTAGTAGGTTAGTCCAAATATGTGTAAAATGATATAAAAGTGTAGCAAAACATATAACAATGTCACTGATACGTCTCGATCGTATCTACTTTTCCAAACTCTTTTGCCCTTGTTGTGGACTCTAATTTGCATGATTTGAATGGAACTAACCCGCACTAACGCTGTTTTGAGGAGAATTGCCATGGTGTTGTTTTTGCGCAGAAATAAAAGTTCTCGGAATGACCTGGAAATTTACGAGGATTTTTTGTGGAATATATAAAAAATACTGGCGCAAGAATCAACCGGATGAGTGGAGAGATACGCCTCCGTCGTATCTACTTTTCCGAACTCTTTTGCCCTTGTTTTGGACTCTAATTTGCATTATTTGAATGGAACTAACCCGGACTAACGCTGTTTTCAGCAAAATTGCCATGGTGCTGTTTTTGTGCAGAAATAGAAGTTCTCGGAATGACCTAAAAATTTACGAAGAATTTTTTTGGAATTAATGAAAAATACCTGCGCAAAGATCCACCGGAGGAGGTGAGCCAGTGGGCCACAAGCCCAGGTGGTGCGGCCACCCCCCCTGGCCGCGCCTGGCAGGCTTGTGGGGCCCACGAGGCTGCACCGCCTCCAATCTCAGCTCTATATATTCCATGTCGCTCGGAAAAAAAATCAAGGAGAAGGATTCATCGCGTTTTACGATACATAGGCGCCGCCACCTCCTGTTCTTCATCTGGAGGGCAGATCTGGAGTCCGTTCTAGGCTCCGGAGAGGGGAAATTGTCGCCATCGTCATCATCAACCTTCCTCCATCGCCAATTCCATTATCTCTTCACCGTTCATGAGTAATCTCATCATAGGTTTGCTGGACGGTGATGAATTGGATGAGATCTATCATGTAATCGAGTTAGTTTTGACGGGGATTGATCCCTAGTATCCACTATGTTCTGAGATTGATGTTGCTACTACTTTGCCATGCTTAATGCTTGTCACTAGGGCCCGAGTGCCATGATTTCAGATCTGAACCTATTATGTTGTCGCCAATATATGTGTGTTTTACATCCTATCTTGCAAGTTGTAGTCACCTACTATGTGTTATGACCCGGCAACTTCCACCTTCATGTGCATTGAATAGTTAGAGAAGTTTGATTCATATCAATTAGTTTTGAGTAGTGGTTGTGGTAATATTGAAGTTATGCTAGTAAGGTGTTGTGGATCTAGAAATACTTGTGTTGAAGTTAGTAATTCCCGTAGCATGCACGTATGGTGAACCGCTATGTGATGAAGTCTGAGCATGATTAGTCTTTTGATTGTCATCCTTTGTGTGGCGGTCGGGATCGCGCGATGGTTTATACCTACCAACCCTTCCCCTAGGAGTATGCGTTGAATGCTTTGTTTCGATTACTAATAAAACTTTTGCAACAAGTATATGAGTTCTTCATGACTAATGTTGAGTCCATGGTTTAGATGGACTTTCACCTTCCACCATCACTATCTTCTTAGTGTCGTGCAACTTTCGCCGGTGCACAAAACCCACCATTAGCCTCCCTCAAAACAGCCACCATACCTACCTACTATGGCTTTTTCAAAGTCATTCCGAGATATATTGCCATGCAACTACCACCATGACATGTGGCACCACGTCTACATTGTCATTGCATGATCGTAAGATAGCTAGCATGATGTTTCCATTAATGTCTATGCCATGCTAGATCATTGTCACGGTACACTACCGAAGGCATTCCATATAGAGTCATTGTTGCTCTAAGTTTTGAGTTGAAAGTGTGATGATCATCATTGATGCAGCATTGTCCCATGTGAGGAAATAAAAGAGGCCAAAGATGCCCACCCAAAAAATGAGTCCAAAGGGCCCACCAAAAAAATTAGAGAAAAAGAGAGAAGGGACAATGCTACCACCTTTCCACACTTGTGCATATTAAGCACCATGATCTTCATGATTGAGAGTCTCTCATTTTGTCAGCACCATATAGCTAGTGGGAAATTTTCATTATAGAACTTGGCTCGTATATTCCAATGATAGGCTTCCTCAAAATTTCCTTAGGTCTTCGTGAGCAAGCAAGTTGGGTGCACACCCATTAGTTTTCTTTAAGAGCTTTCACATACTCTTAGCTCTAGTGCATCATTTGTATGGAAATCCCTACTCATTCACATTGATATCTATTGATGAGCATCTCCACAGATCATTGATATGCCTAGTTAATGTGATCATCTTCTCCTTATTTTGTCTTGCAACCTCCACCACACTCCACACCGCTTATAGTGCTAAAACCATGGCTCACGCTCATGTATTGCGTGAGAGTTGAAAAGGTTTGAGATAGTAAAGGTGTGAAACAATTACTTGGCCAATACCGGGGTTGATGATTTAAATTCGTTGTGCAATGATGATAGAGCATAGCCAGACTATATGCTTTTGTAGGGATAACTTTCTTTTGGCCTTGTTATTTTGAAAGTTCATGATTACCTTGCTAGTTTGCTTGAATTATTATTGTTTCCACGTCAATAGCAAACTATTGTTTTGAATCTAATGGATCTGAACATTCATGTCACGTAAGAGCAGTTACAAAGGACACCTATGCTAGGTAGCATGAAAGCATCAAAAATTCATTCTTTATCACTTCCCTACTCGAGGACGAGCAAGAGTTAAGCTTGGGGATGCTTGATACGTCTCAAACGTATCTATAATTTTTGATGGTTTCATGTTGTTATCTTGTCATCTTTGGATGTTTTATGTACCTTTTATATCTTTTTTGGGACTAACTTATTAATTCAGTGCCAAGTGCCAGTTCCTGTTTTTCTGTGTTTTTGGCTCTTTTCAGATCTGATTTTGGAACGGAGTCCAAACGGAATAAAATCCCCAAAATAAACTTTTCCCGGACAGAAGAAGATCAGGGGGGTTGAGGGCCAAGCCAGGAGGGCTACAGGGGGCCCTCAAGCCCCCTATCCACCACGAGGGGGCGGTGGCCCGCAGGCTTTTGGCCTCCCTAGCGCCGCCGCCCCCCCCCCCCCCCCGACCTAGCTCCTTCGCCTATATATTCCCTAAAATACAGAAAAAATGAAGGGATCCACGAAAATACTTTTCCGCCGCCGCAAGCTTCCGTTTCCGTGAGATCTCATCTGGAGACCCTTCCCGGTGCCCTGTCGGAGGGGACTTTGGAGTTGGAGGGCTTCTTGATCAACATCATCGCCCCTCCAATGACTCGTGAGTAGTTCACTTCAGACTTACGGGTCCCTAGTTAGTAGCTAGATGGCTTCTTATCTCTCTTGGATCTTCAATACAAAGTTCTCCATGATCTTCATGGAGATCTATCCAATGTAATCCTCTTTGGCGGTGTGTTTATCGAGATCCGATGAATTGTGGATTTGTGATCAGATTATCTATGATATATATTTGAGTCTTTGCTAATTTCTTATATGCATGATTTGATATCCTTGTAAGTCTCTCCGAGTCTTGGGTTTTGTTTGGCCAACTAGATCTATGATTCTTGCAATGGGAGAAGTGCTTGGTTTTGGGTTCTTACCGTGTGGTGACATTTCCCAGTGACAGTAGGGGCAGCAAAGCACACATCGTGTAGTTGTCATCAAGGGTAACAAGGTGGGCTTTGTCGTAGATATGAGATTGTCCATCTACATCATGTCATCTTGCTTAAGGCGTTACTCTGTTCTTTTGGACTTAATACACTAGATGCATGCTGGATAGCGGTCGACGTGTGGAGTAATAGTAGTAGATGCAGAAAGTATCGGTCTACTTGTTTTGGACGTGATGCATATAGATATAATCATTGCCATAGATGACGTCACGACTTTGCGCGGTTCTATCAATTGCTCGACAGTAATTCGTTCACCCACCGTCTACTTGCTTTCATGAGAGAATCCACTAGTAAATACTACGGCCCCCGGGTCTATTCACATCTATCGTTTTCGCTTTCGCTTTTACTTTGCTTTGTTACTTTGTTGCTTTCAGTTCTCACTTGGCGAACAATCTATAAGGGATTGACAACCCCTTCATAGCGTTGGGAGCAAGCTTTTTGTGTTTGTGTAGGCACTTGAGATACTCCTTCACTGGATCGATACCTTAGTTCTCAAACTAAGGGAAATACTTACCACCGCTGCGCTACATCATCCTTTCCGCTTCGAGGGAACACCAACGCAAGGCTCCAAGGCCACGGGGGAAATCCTTTGCATAATTGCCTAGGAAGTCCCTTTAGGCGTAGCCGTAGCAGAAGGATTCCTGGCGCCGTAGCATGTTTCTGGCGCCGTTGGAAGGTCTTTTGTTGCAGTAGAAATATTCTACCCTCGAAAACTGTTGCGATCCCCTATACTTGTGGGTTATCAAGACCTTTTTCTGGCGTCGTTGCCGGGGAGGCACATCTATATTCTCTGAGTCACTTGGGATTTACGTCTGCTGGTCACTATGAGGAATCCGATAGATCCAAGAACTAAAGTCTTGCCTTCCACTACGTGGACAGGTAAGGAACTGCCATCTAGCTCTGCACTTGATTCACCTTCAGTTATGAGTAAGTTTGCGACACTACCTCCTACTAGAAATCTTGATATGTCGCCTGTGCTTGATGATGCTATGCCTGATGATGTTATGCTTGATACTATGCCTAATGATGCTATGCTTGATACTATGCCCGATGATGCTATGCTTGATACTGCTTTGCATGATGATGTTATGCTTGATACTGCTTTGCCGCTAGGTGCATTCCTTGATGCACAAATTGCTAGAGTTGCTGCTAGATGTGATGATACTTCTGAAACTGTTGATACTATTGAAGTAGAACCTGCCATTTTGCCTGCTAGAACTAGCTCTCCTAGACCTGATATGCCTATTATGCATGAGCGTTATGTTATGGAGGGAGAGATAGCTGAGGATTTTCTTGCGTGTAAGGATAGCTATGATGTTCAGAAATTACTGGGCAAGTGGAAAGAAAAATCTCTGAACGCTAGGATGAAATACGACCTGAAGTTTGCTACTTCGCCTATCTTTGTGACCGATAAGGATTATGAATTCTTTGTCGACCCTGAGTTAATCACTCTGGTCAAATCTGATCCTTTTCATGGTTATGAGTCTGAAATGGTTGTAGACCATCTTACCAAACTGCACGATATAGCCACCCTATTCACGAGTGAGGAAAAGATCCGCCACTACTATATCCTCAAGTTGTTTCCTTTCTCGCTAAAGGATGATTCTAAGACCTGATTCACTTCTCTTGCTCCTGGTTGTATGCGTAGCCCCCAGGATATGGTCTACTACTTCTCTGAAAAATATTTCCCTGTCCATAAGAAGCAAGCTGCCTTGCAGGAAATATACAACTTTGCTCAAGCTGAAGAAGAGAGTCTCCCACAAGTATGGGGGAGGCCATCCAGCTACTGAATGCTTTGCCTGATCACCCTCTTTAGAAGAATGAAATACTTGATATCTCCTATAATGGACTTACCGATGCTTCCAAAGACCACCTAGATAGTTCTGCTGGTTGTGTTTTTAGGGAACGAACCGTAGAACAAGCTGAGATTCTATTGAATAACATCTTGTGCAATGAGAATGCTTGGACTATTCCCGAACCACCTCCTAAGCCAACTCCGAAGAAAAGAGCTATTATATTCCTCAGTCCTGAAGATATGCAAGAAGCCAAGAAATCTATGCGAGAGAAAGGCATTAAATCTGAAGCTGTCAAAAATCTACCACCTATTGAAGAGATCCATGGTCTTGATAACCTGATAGAGGTAGTAGAAGTAAATTCTCTACGTAGGTTTGATGAGAGTGATATTCCTTTTGATAAACCTGCTAGCTTATGCCTGGATGAATTTGATAACTTTGTTGCCAAACAACATAGTTTCAATGATTATGTTAGCAGACAATTGGAACAGAATGCTCGTATGCTTAGTCATTTAAGTGCTTGTGTGGACAGAAACGTCAATGATCTTAAACTTCTGAGTAAACATGCTTCTATGGTTACTACTCATGTAGAACAAGTACTTAAGGCTCAAAATGACTTGCTCAATGAGTTGAATAACAATTCCATCAGAGTCGTCACTAGAGGCGGTAGAATGACCGAGGAACCTTTGTATCCCGAGGGTCATCCGGAGAGAGTTGAACAAGATTCTCAAGGAGTTAGCACTGATGCACCTAGTCATCCTAGAAAGAAGAAGAAAGATGATAGGAACCTGCACGCTAGCAACCCTGTTGCTGCTACACCTAAGAGTCCAAGCGATGTCTGTGCCTCTGATGCTAAAACACAATCTGGTGATGAACATGAGCCTAATGATGATATCAATAGTGATGTTCATGATGATGCTCAACCTAGCAATGATAAGGATGTGGAGATTGAACCTGTCGATCCTGATAACCCACGGTCTAAGAATAGAAGATACGATAAGAATGACTTCGCTGCTAGGAAGCATGGTAAAGAAAGGGAACCATGGGTTCAGAAACCCATGCCCTTTCCTCCCAAATCATCCAAGAAAAAGGACGATGAGGATTTTGAGCGCGTCGTTGAAATGATTAGACGTGCCTTTCTGCAAATGTGTTTGACAAATATGCTCAAAATGTCTCCGTATGCTAAGTACATGAAAGATATTGTGACTAATTAGAGGAGGATACCTGAGGTTGAGATTTCCACCATGCTCGCTAATTATACCTTCAAGGGTGGAACTCCCAAGAAACTAGGTGATCCGTGTGTGCCCAATATACCTTGCTCCATTAAAGGCAACTATGTTAGAACTCCGTTATGCGACCTTGGAGCCGGTGTTAGTGTTATGCCTCTCTCTCTTTATAGTAGACTTGAACTAGATAAGTTGACACCCAGTGAAATCTCTCTCCAAATGGCCGACAAATTAACTGCTTTCCCTATCGGCATTCGCAAGGATGTGCCTGTTGTGGTTGCTAACGTCACTATCTTAACAGACTTCGCTATCTTGGATATTTCTGAGGACGATGCCATGGCGGTCATCCTCGGAAGACCCATTTTAAACACCGCAGGAGCTGTTATAGATTGCAACAAAGGCAATGTCACTTTCCATGTCAACGGTAATGAGCATACGGTGCATTTTCCGAAGAAACAATATCGAGTACATTGCATCAATGGTATCGAAAAAACTTCATCGATTCTTATTGGGAGCTTTGAATGCCCTATTCCTCCTGTCAAGATGAAGTATGATTTGCTTGTTGGGGAGATACACATACCCATTGAGGTGACCTAGCGATTATTCGATAATTCTCCGTTCTCTTTTGCGATTCGAAAAGGTTTGTCGAGGAGACTTGATCAACCTCATTGACGGATTTCTTTCGATGACCATGAGATGGATGAATCGAGGAGTCACAAACCTCTGTTCGAAGCTTCCACTTTCGGTTGCTTAGAAGAAAAATGATAGATTTAGTTTAGTTTTCCTTGCTTTCTGTTTTAGCGTCCCGTAGAAAAGTACCCCGAAAATAAAAGTTCTCCGAATGCCGTGAAAATCAAGTATGATTTTTTCTGGAATTTTTTAAAAATACTGAGACGAAGATCTTGTCTGGGGGTTGCACCAGTGGGCTACAAGCCGTGGAGGCGCGGGCACCCCCCTGGCCGTGCCACCCAGGCTTGTGGGGCCCACAGGCACCCCCTCCACTCATTCTTGCTCTCATCTGATTCTCCTACCTCCAGAAAAAATCGTTCCGCAACTCAAACCCGTGTTCTTGCTCCTCTTGCTGGGATTTTCGATCTCTTTGCTCAAAGCACCATTCTTCGAACTGTTTTGGGGAAATTACTCCTTGGTAAG
This sequence comes from Hordeum vulgare subsp. vulgare, assembly GCF_904849725.1. Classification (NCBI taxonomy): domain Eukaryota; kingdom Viridiplantae; phylum Streptophyta; class Magnoliopsida; order Poales; family Poaceae; genus Hordeum; species Hordeum vulgare. Next base: position 501,453,252 of record NC_058523.1, on the reverse strand, counting down.
TGACTCCTCCATTGGTCCAATTAGTTTTTGCTCTAGTGCCTTATACTTCACGTATTTTTGCTGCCTTGGTGACCATGTTCTTGAGCTTTGCATGCTAATTTTAGCTGGTCCCAAGTAGTTTTGATGCGTAATATGGCCTCTAGGCACTTGTGGGAGTAGTTGCTACTAGTTTAGTTGAGCCTTGTTCGTTTTTCCTTTGGGTCACTGAAAATTTTAGAGAAGGAAGATGTTCAGGAGAAACTATCATGGTGGTTCCTGCTGCGGCAACAAAAGTCCTTCCGTGACGCATAGGAATTCTTCTTGTTACTTCTGTGGTTTGCGTCAGTTTTTCCCTTGAAGAGGAAAGGGTGATTTTTTTTGGGCTACTATATTCTCACTTTTTCATGGCTAGTACCCCCGATACTAACCATAGATTCATCAAAACAAGCAACCAACTCAACAAAAACAGAATCTGTCAAAAACAGACCAGTCTGTAGCAATCTGTATACTTCGTATACTTCTGGTACCTCAAAAAATCTGAAACATTACTACAGTCTGGGGAAAAAGCATATCAATCAGCAGAAAAAAAATCAACTCAAAAGCTCCTTCTGAATAAAAATGAAAAATCATCTCGTGAGCAGAAAGTTTCTGTCTTTTTCCAACATGATCAAACAACCATTACCAAGACTGATCATAAAGGCTTTGCTTGGCTCAAACACAAAAAACACAATCACAACAGAATTATGAAAGTGTGGACGCAACAAAACAGAAATAAAAAGATAAATTCATTGGGTTGCCTCCCAACAAGCGCTATTGTTTAACGCCCTTAGCTAGGCATTGACAATTCAATGATGCTCACACGAAAGACAAGAATTGAAGCACAACGAGAGCATCATAAAGCATGTGAAAATCACATATAAGTCTAACATACTTCCTATGGATAGGCATTTTATAGGAAAACAGATTGTCAAGACAACCAATAGTTACCATATGCAAGGAAGAAGAAAGACACAATAGCAATCTCAACATAACGAGAGGTGATTTAGTGATACGAAAGTTTCTACCACCATATTTTACTCTCTCAAAATAATTACATGTGGGATCATATTCTAATTCAACAATATAACTATCACATAGGATATTCTTTTCATGATCCACATGCATGCAAAGTTGACGCTCTTCAAAAATAGTGGGATTATCATCAACTAAAGTCATGACTTCTCCAAACCCACTTTCAATAATATTGCAAATATCATATTCATCATGAGGATTAAACAAATTTTCAAGATCATAAGAAAGATCATCACCCCAATCATGATTATTGCAACAAGTAATGGACATAGCAAAACTAGCATCCCCAAGCTTAGGGTTTTGCATATTTTTAGCATTATTGTCACTAATATAATTTATAGTGAAAACATTGCAATCATGCTTTTCACTCAAGAAGCCCTCCTGAATCACTTCATAGATTTCTTCATCACGATTTTGAAATTCACGCATCTCAAGCAAAACTCCATAAAGATAATCTAGTGCACAAAACTTACTAGCAATTGGTTCCACATAAGTGGATCTCTTAAAGAGATTAGCAAGTGGGTGAGGATCCATATCACTAGATTTTCAGCAAGCGAAGATGCAAGCATATTGAAGGCACATGGCAACACAAGCAAACAGAAAGCAAGCAAGAGAAAAATGGCGAACGAAAAGGCGAATGAAAAAGGAAAATTGGTGAAGTGGGGTAGAGGAAAACGAGAGGCAACTGGCAAACAAAGTAAATGCAAGAGATGAGTTTGCGACACTTACTTGGATGAGTTCTTAACTTGATCTTACTCCCCGGCAACGGTGCCAGAAATTCTTCTGCTGCGGCAACACAAGTCCTTCCCTCGCGCGTAGGAATTCTTCTTGTTACTTCTCTGGTTTGCGTCGGTTTTTCCCTTGAAGAGGAAAGGGTGATGCAGCACAGGAGCAGTAAGTATTTCCCTCAGTTTGAGAACCAAGGTATCAAACCAAAAGGAGGGCCTCGTCAAGTCCAAAGTATCTGCGCAAACACAAACAAGCTTGCACCCAACGCTTCAAAGGGGTTGTCAATCCTTTCATGTTTGTTTGCAAAGTAAGATCTGAAGGCGGAAAGTGCAACAAAGTAAAAAGTGTAAGGCTGAAAATATGGTGTGGAGTAGACCCTGGGGGCCATAGTTTTCACTAGAGGCTTCTCTCAAAATAGCAAGTATTTCGGTGGGTGAACAAATTATTGTCGAGCAATTGATAGAACCGCGCAAAGTCATGACGATATCTAAATCAATGATCTAGCATATAGGCATCACGTCCGAGACAAGTAGACCGATACTTTCTGCATCTACTACTATTACTCCACACATCGACCGCTATCCAGCATGCATCTAGTGTATTGAGTTCATGACGAACAGAGTAACGATTTAAGCAAAATGACATGATGTAGAGGGATAATCTCAAACCAATGATGAAAACCCCATCTTTTTACCCTTGATGGCAACAACACGATACGTGCCTCGCTACCCCTTCTGTCACTTGGTGAGGTCACCGCACGATATGAACCCAAAACCAAGCACTTCTCTCATGGCAAGAATCATAGATCTAGTTGGCCAGACAAAACCCACAACTCGAAGAGAATTACAAGGATATGAAATCATGCATAAGAGAGATCAGAAGAAACTAAAATAAGATTCATAGATAATCTGATCATAAATCCACAATTCACCGGATCTCGACAAACACACCGCAAAAGAAGATTACATCGGATAGATCTCCATGAAGATCATGGAGAACTTTGTATTGAAGATCCAAGAGAGAGAAGAAGCTATGGACCCGTAGGTCTATGGTGAACTACTCACGCATCATCGGAGAGGTCATGGTGTTGATGTAGAAGCCTTCCGTGTCCGAATCCCCCCTCCAGGAGGGCACCAGGACGTGCCCTAGATGGGATCTTGCGGAGACAGAAGCTTGCGGTGGTGGAAAAGTGATTACGATGCTCCCCTAATTTTTTTGGGACTATTTGGGAATTTATAGGCGCAAGATCTAAGTCAGGGGACCTCCAGGGGCCCACAAGCCTGGATGGCGCGCCCCCTGTGAGATCCTCGACTTTTGCTACAGTGATGATTGTAATTAAGCGACAGTGATCCCGCGCTAATGATGCCACGTCATCGTGGATTATATCAATGTTGTCATGTTGGTTGAAACCGAATCGAAATTCGAAGCCTTGAGATTAAGTCAAACGATAAAAGATTTTATGTTGTTGAAATAAGAACGTCGAGGAGTTATACAGATTACCTAGCAAAGTATAAAAATGAATCAGGCACTTTTGAAAATATTAGTAAGCCCAATATATTTAGAAGTGGAGCCTTAAATAAAATAGAGTAAAGAAATATAATAAATGTAAAAGAAATAAATAAAAGAAAGAAGTAAAAGTATATATAATAAATTATAAAAGATAGTAAATAAAATTAGGTACTAAAAAGAATTAGAAATAATAGGAAAAAAGAAAAAGAAAAAAAAGCAAAAGCAACGGAGCCCCCCCCCCCGGCCGACTAGGCCAAAGTGGCCCAGCCGGCCACCATCATCAAACCCTAGCGAGACCCCCCTGCGTCCCCCCCCCCCCCCCGCTCTCCCGTTTCTCCCCAGCCACCGCCGCCAAGGGCGGTCGGTCGCCATCACCCTCGAGGGGGGTCCCTCCCCCAGCGCCCCCCACGTGTCCCCAACCCATCGTGGGGGCTCCACACCCCACCGACGCCTCCCCTGCCCCCGAGGATCCCACCTCTCCCCTCGGCTCCTCCCTCCTCTCCCCACCTACCCCGGTTCCCCCATCGGCCCCACATCCTCACTCCTGCATCGAGCCCCTGCTTCGTCCCTCCCCCCATCGGTCCTTCCTCTCCCCTGGAGACCGAGAGACCCGAGGAACTCCCATCTCCCTCGGCCTCCCATCTCTCTCGTCAGATCCCCACTCCACCCCCGAGCCCTTCCCCATCCCCCGGCCCCAACTCCTCCCGGGAACCCGCCTGCCTCCCCGAGGAGCCCCGTCGGCCGAAGGCCCTGCACGGCCCCAACCCCCACGGCCCCTTCCTCCCGCTCGGTCCAGGAGGGACCGAGCAGGGAGAACCCTCCTCTTCGTCACGCCGGTTGACCACCTCCGGGAGGCCTCTCCGGCGACTGTCCTCACCGGTATCACCACCACCGCGCCACCACCGTCACCGCCTCGTCTTCCTCCTGGCCGTCTACTCCGCCTCACGAGAACTCCGGCTTCACCGGGCCCTCTCGTCAACGTCGGTGAGCCCCTCCTCGGGCTCCTCCCACCATCTTCTTCCTCGCGTCGTCCCGGTTCCGTTCCGGCAGACGGCACTCCGATCCAGCGCCGTTAGGTTCGTGTAGGTGATCGTGGAGATGTAGCTCTCTCTCTCTGTGAAGTTCTCTTTGTTAACACACAGGTGCGAGATGTGAGATATGAGAAAGAAATAAAAATAAACGATGTATTTGCGTATGTATGTATGTATGTATGTATAAATGTTGTACGTATTTTGTATGTATGAGATGCACGATGTATGTATTTGCGTATATAGGTATATGGAGAATACGTTAATTGTTTGGTTATGTATTTGTGATTAAAAATGTGTACTTGGCTAAAAGCCACTTACCGGTGGGGCCAACGCACCCCGGAGTCTATGAAAGGGAGGCCCCACAACCTCTTTTAAAAAATGTAAAATTTCAAATATGAAAATAAAAATAATGTTTTTATTAAATAAATAAATAGATATATTAATTATTTAATTAATTAATTGGGTAATTAGAATAATTAGAGTATGACACGTGGGTCCCCCACTAAATTAATCTGATTAATTAGTATTTAATCTTAATTAAAACTTGTGCATATGACGTTCGGGACCCATTGGTCAGTTGACCAGTCAACTGTTGATCTCAGCATGACATCATGCTGATCTCATAATTGCTTTTATTTAAATTAATTAAATCTGCTTTTAATTCCTAAATAATTAATAAAACTTTAAAAATTAATATAAAATAATCTGTAAGCCAGATCAAAATATTTTCAACATGAAAGTTGATCAGGAGAACGAGACGAACCCGATACACGATCCATTCGTTTGTCACGCGTCCCTATCATAGCAAACATGGAACATTTCCATCGTTTTCCATCTGTCCGGTAGTAGCCCGAGACCCGGAAAATATCGTCAGATATTCTTCCGACCCATCTATGACGGATGTTGCTGCGTTAGCTCATGTCTAGCCTGCATCTTGCCATGTCATGCATTTTGTTGCACCGTTGCTATTATTTATTGTTTCTTCCCCCTCTTCTTACCGGTAGACCCCGAGACTGACGTTGCTGCCGGGTACATCTACGACCCTATCGATTAGTCCTTTGCCGCAGAGCAGCAAGGCAAGCAAACCCCCCTTGATCATTCCTATATCGCCTATGTCTTTCTTCCTACTGCTTGCATTAGTATTTTGCTACTGTTGTAGTTAGCTCCTATATCTGATGCATAGCCTATTTTTAATGAACTACTACTTTCAGTCTTGTACTTTAAATAGCATAGGTGGAGCAGTCATCCCCTCTGACCCCGTAGTCCAGTTGCCCCGCTTGTTTTCAAATCTCGATCCCTGATCGACGAGCTAGACCCGACACATCACATACACCCCCCTTAGTTGTATGACGCTATAGAGATGCTATCGAGTACCGAGGGTGACACCTCGCTAAGTACTCCTGATGATATCTCTGTAGTATAGCTAGTCGGTCGTGGTTATCGAGGGTGATTCCTCTTTCACCATTCCTGATGACGCCTCTGTCGTGCAACCCCTCAAGTGTGGGACCCCCGAGGGTGATTCCTCTAAGCCCACCTTGACGGATACATCGTTCGGAATCCAACGAGGGTGATGCCTCGGATGCCCCCCGATGTTACAACCACATAGTTACTCGATCATGTTACTGGGATCATTGGTGATTAGTTGTTAAGACGGGTGGATTCCCGCGAGACTGTGTTGCTGGCCTAATTAAAATGTGAATGGATTTGGCTGTTTGATCTGCGTTGGTCGGAGACCTTTTCGCACTAACCGGCTACGCGGGAAGAATTATGGGTACTCGGCGTCACGGTATCAGCCGAAGCTTTTCAGATGTCAGCAATGTAGCGGCGCGTGCCCGAGTGGTCCCGAGATGCATCGCGCTTGTCATTAAGGGATGCTAGGACTGACGTCGGCCGCCCACGTCACGTGCAGGAGCGCGAAGGGGAACTGGGCCCATGAACCCTTTGTGCTTAGGAGTTAGACCGGTGGGCTGGCCTCTCTGATTAGTCTTTGGTGGGGCTGCGACGTGTCGATATTCTGAGGCCGGGCAAGACCCAGAAATGTGTGTCTGGCCAGAGTGTTATCCAGCGTGACGGGACATGTGGTGCACCCTTGCAGGGATGAAAATTAACTATTCGAATAGTCGTGTCCACGGTTACAGGACGACTTGGAGTTGTGCCCTGGTCTTATACAACTACAATTGTTACTTAACTAGAATTAGGTTGCCTCAGGATTGCTTCCTCGCACGGAGTCGGGGGAGGATCTTTGGGCATGACCTCACTTTAATAATGTTGCAACAATATGACTATTAATGTTTTACCCCCTGTTCTACTCTCGTCTATTGCTGCAAGACCCCGAAGATGCTAGTCTTCGATAGGACTAGGCCTTCTCTCTCTATTCTCGCATGGCTGCAGTCAGTTCACATATAACCAACCCCCCTTCTTTGATACTGATGCATACTTAGAATAGTTCTGATGTAAGACTTGCGAGTACTTTGGATGAGTACTCACCGCTGCTTTGCTCCCCCTTGTCCCCTTGATCCGTTCGCTGCGACCAGATGATGGATCCCGGGAGATGGAGGTCCCCGCCGACGACGACTGCTACCCCGATGGTGCCTACTACTACGTGGAGGCCGCTTATGATCAGGAGTAGTTAGGGGGTTCCCAGGCAGGAGGCCTTGCCTCGTACAATCGTTGTATCTTTTGTGCTAGCCTTCTCTAAGGCACCCCATGTTTTATGTTTGTACTTAGATATTGTTGCTTCCGCTGACTCGTGTGTTTATCGAGCTTCCGTATTCTAGCCCTCGAGGCCCCTGGCTTGTAATATGAAGCTGATATTGTTTTATTTGTGTCTAGAGTTGTGTTTGGATATCTTCCCGTGAGTCATTGGGTTTGATCGTACGCATTTGCGTGTATGATTAGCGTACGATTAAACCGAGGGCGTCACAAGTTGGTATCAGAGCCGACTACCTGTAGGTAGCCCCCTTTCCAACTCCTTGGCCGAAGTTGAGTCTAGTGTTTGAAAAACTTTACTAACAGTGATGTTGTGGCTTACGGGCCCACATCTCAATTGGGTGGTATTAGTATCTTTTACTCCTTTCCTATACTCTCGGCTCTACTCTCTCTTCTCTTTTGGGTCAAAGATATTACTAACTCTAACATTAGGTTCTCGAAATCACATCGACCCGGAGCGCTGGACTATCTACACTTTTCTCCTGAATATATATTACACACACTGTCATTTGACATCCGTCAATCTTATTTTCATATGCGTCCCGCAAGACAGCACGTGCGCCTGACATAGGCCACTGAGACGACTGGGTTCCTGGCCATTTTTGTCGACCTCCTGACCAGGCTGGGATATTGCTGGTACCCCGAGTACACTGTGTTCGAGGATTTCCGCGAGTACAACCAGTACCAGTACCAGGCTGAGGTTCGCATCTTCGACCAGATGGGTGGCGAGACCCTCGAGTGCCACGTCTTCTGTGGTATTGGAGTGTCGGTCGAGATGGTCGTCCATGATGTGGCCTACATCGCTATCACCCGCCTCCGTGGAGCGTACCCTCACCTGGAGGAGAGCCCTTTCAGATACATCACGCATGCTCCTGCTGGGGATGAGACTGGGTCTGATCTCACTTCTTATGCTTCTGACGTTCGGGAGCGCAGCGACCGTTCCTACGTCGTTGTCTGCGCCCCCTACGTGACGCGTCGCTACGACACGTGGTTTCTGGTGTAGTACACTGAGGCACTGGATCGTGCTTTTCGAGCTCTGACTGTGGAGCTGTATGCTACACGTGCTCGTCTTTACGACGCGTTGACAGAGCTGCAGCCATCACACTGCCCGAGGGTTTCCCCTATGCGCATTCGTGAGTCGAGCAGGACAGAGCTACCATCAGCTCTCGAGTGGACTGATGTTGAGGGTAGAACCCCTGCACTTGGACCTCAGCTCCTCGACTGGATGTGGTGCCCTCACCAGAGTCACAACGGGACACAGGGTCCTGTTCCTACCTTCTATCACCGCCAGCTACCAGGATTCGTTCGTCCTCTCCGACATTGATGTAGCCTTATCGCTATATCTCGTTGTGGTACTCTTCCACCACGTGCCTGCGTGCCGCCTAGTGAGTCCAGGGTGTCATCTAATGCGTCCAGGCTATCGCCAAATTTCGAATTTGTAATCGTTAGTCTGTAATCGAACTTATGTATGTGTCTGTATGTCAAACTCAAGTACTATGAAGTATCTATCGCATTTCCCTTTCATCATGCTTGATTACTTCATGAATACGTGCGATGCCTTTGCAATTACTTTAAGCTAAACTACCCCGTGTTAAATATTTAACAGGATGGTTAGACCAGCTGGCCACCCGCGTGCCCCTGCCAACGATGCACCACCCCCGCCTCCCGAGTATATGGCGGGAATGATCCAACAGTTTGAGCTGAACCGCCAATTTATGCAAGGGCTCATGGATCAGTTCCAATGTCCGAACATGAACCAACCCCAAGGCGTGACACTGCAAGACTTCTGCCGCCTCAACCCTGCAATCTACCGCAGCTCAACTCAGCCTCTTGATGCTGATGACTGGCTCCATGACATTTCTTATGAGCTGGAGTCTGCCGATGTGCCCCTGGCAAGCTATGTCAACTTTGCCGCCTACTTCCTGAAGGGTCCCGCTGCTCAATGGTGGGACAGCCACAGGCGCTCTCAGCCCAATGGAACTATCATCACTTGGGCAGAGTTCAAGGCTGCTTTCCGTGCTCGCTATATTCCTCACGGAATCATGGACCGGAAGAAGCGTGAGTTCCGCAACCTGGTCCAGGGCAACAAGACTGTGGACGCTTATCAGCGGGAATTTCTAGATTTATCTCGTTATGCTGAAGAAGACACTGCAACTGATGCACGCACACAAGAGAAGTTCTGTGAAGGCCTCCACCCTGATATCAAGCTGACACTCCTCGTTCAGGACTATACTGATTTCGCCACCCTGGTGAATAAGGCTATTCAGGTTGAGACTGGTCTGCAGGAATACAAGGATAGCAGCAATTGCAACCATGGCATGGGCTCATACGGCATCGATTGTTTGTACCACCAAAACCGTCCACCTCCTACACCCTTCAGATGAATTAGTAAGCTACCATGCTCATCTCGTCCGAAATGCTGAGGCACGGCTATATGCCTTGAATGCATTAAATGTGTCGCCTCTTGAAGGGATTGAGAACATTCCAGTTGTCCGAGAATTCCCAGATGTCTTTATAGAAGAACTTCCGGGGATTCCCCCTGCTCGAGCTGACGAGTTTGTCATTGACTTGGTACCCGGCACCACTCCTATTGCTAAGCGTCCTTATAAAATGCCACCACATGAACTCCTTGAACTTAAGCAAGAAATTGACAACTCGCTTCGTCTGGGTTTCATTCGTCCGAGTTCCTCTGCTTGGGGAGCACCTTCTATCTTTGTTAAGAAGAAGGATGGGACAAATCGATTGTTCAAGACTATCGTTCTATCAACCAGGACACTATTCAGAATAAATATCCTCTTCCTCGGATAAATGATTTGTATGATCAACTTGCTGGTTCCACCGTCTTCTCTAAGCTCGACTTGAGATTGGGATACCACCAGATCCGTGTTCGCAAGGAGGATATTCCAAAGAGCGCCTTTGTTACCCGTTATGGATCATACGAGTACACTGTCATGTCCTTCGGCTTAACCAATGCACCGGCAACCTTCTCTCGATTGATGAATTACATATTCATGGACTACCTCGACAAATTCGTCGTGGTATATCTGGATGATATTCTGGTATTTTCGAAGAATAAAGAGGAACATGCCGAACATCTTTATCTTGTACTGGATAAGCTTCGGGAGCATAAACTTTATGTGAAGTATTCCAAATGTGAGTTCTGGCTAGATGAGGTGACTTACCTTGGTCATGTGATTTCCAAGGATGGTATTGCAGTCAACCCCGAACGAATTCAAGCTATTCTTGACTGGACTCCCCCGAAGAATGTCAAGCAAGTCAGAAGTTTTCTCGGACTCGCCAGCTATTGCCTTCGATTCGTCGAGCACTTCTCCAAGATTGCGAAGCCCTTAACCAACCTGCTTCACAAAGGTGTTAAGTATGAGTGGACTGATAAATGTCAGGAAAGTTTCCAGTCGCTCAAGGACAAACTGACGTCCGCTCCAGTACTTGCTCCTCCAGATACGAAAAGGGATTTTGTCATATATTGTGACGCTTCTCATCAAGGAATAGGTTGTGTCCTGATGCAGGATCGCAAGGTGATTGCTTATGCTTCCCGTCAACTACGTGCTCATGAAGAGAACTACCCAGTTCATGATCTCGAGCTTGCCGCAGTCATTCATGCACTGAAGAAATGGTGACAATACCTTGTCGGTAATCGATGTGAAATCTACAACGACCATCAAAGTCTGAAGTACTTGTTCACTCAACCGGAGCTGAATCTACGTCAACAAAGATGGATGGAGCGTATAGTGGATTTTGAATGTAGTATATCATATACCCCTCGCAAGGCTAACGTAATGGCTCATGCCTTGAGTCGCAAGTCATACTGCAACCACCTCCAGGTTCATAAGGTTCACGATCGTCTGCAAGAGGAATTCCGTAAGCTGAACCTGCATATTGTTCCTCAGGGTTACCTTGTTCCCCCTCCTGAAGAGTGTCAAAAGATGAACCTTTGTGTTGTTAATCAGGGTTCCCTCAGTAACCTCATGATTGAACCAGATCTTGTGAGCTCCATAAAGAATCTGCAATGTTTTGACCATGATGTCGACAGGATTAAGAGCTATATTGGGAAGGGTAAACCCTCCTTTTTCAGTGTTAATGAAGATGGCGCCTTGTATTTCAAGGGTCGCCTATTCGTCCCAAATAAGAAGGAAAATCTCAGGATGACCGGGAAGGTGATGGAAGAAGCTCATGACACACCATTGTCTATTCACCCGGGTAGTACCAAGATGTACCAAGACATCCGGCAAAGATTCTGGTGGCCCAATATGAAACAAGACATTGCACGCTATGTGGCAGAATGTGATATAAGCCGACGTATCAAAGCAGAACATCAAAAGCCTGCTAGAACTCTGCAACCTATCTCTATTCCTGAGTGGAAATGGGACCATGTTGAAATGGACTTTGTCACTGGTTTTACCAGATCTCATAAAGGTAAAGATGCTATTCTTGTCGTCATTGATCGACTATCCAAAGTTGCACATTTCCTGGCCGTCAAAGAAACAATTAATGCTAGTCAGCTGGCAGATCTTTATATTTCAAGAGTTGTTTCACTTCACGGTATTCCGTTGGTAATCAGTTCGGACCGTGGCAGCTTGTTCACTTCAAAATTCTAGGAAAGTTTTCAGAAGGCTATGGGGACTCATCTGTCCTTCGGCACTGCATTTCACCCTCAATCCCAGGGACAAGTTGAAAGAGTCAACCAAATTCTCGAGGACATGCTTCGAGCTTGTGTCATTTCTTTCGGTAAGAAATGGGAGGAATCTCTCCTGTATGCCGAGTTCTCTTACAACAATAGCTATCAACCTAGTCTGAAGATGGCCCCTTTCGAAGTATTGTATGGACGAAGGTGTCGAACTCCTCTGAATTGGTCAAAAACTAGGGAACGATCACTCTTCGGTCCGGATATTATTCAACATGCCGAAGATCAAATCCGCATTATTCATGAGAATCTGAAGGCTGCTCAGTCTCGTCAGAAGAGTTAGTATGACCGTCATCATCAAGATATGGTCTATCAACCTGGCGAAAAGGCTTATCTTAGTGTCACACCAATGAGAGGTGCACATCGTTTCGGGATCAAGGGCAAGTTAGCTCCTCGCTATAATTGTCCTTTCACTATTCTCGAAAGGCGTGGGAGAGTGGCTTATCAACTGGAACTGCCGGCGAACCTTTCTCAGGTTCACGACGTCTTCCATGTTTCTCAGCTTCGTCGCTGCTTCAAAGATCCTATTCGAGCAGTGGATCATGGTATGCTTGAGCTGCAACAAGACCTCTCTTATAAAGAGCATCCGGTCCGCATTCTCGACCAAGCTGAACGTAAGACTCGTCGCAAAGTCACCAAGTTCCTTAAAGTGCAGTGGTCAAATCATTCTGAAGATGAAGCCACTTGGGAACGCGAGGATCATCTTCGTGATGAATACACGGGGCTCTCTCCTTCTACCTCTTAATTCTCGGGACGAGAATTCTTGTTAGTAGGGGAGAATTGTGACATCATCGACTTTTGCTACAGTGATGATTGTAATTAAGCGACAGTGATCCCGCGCTAATGATGCCACGTCGTCGTGGATTATATCAATGTTGTCATGTTGGTTGAAACCGAATTGAAATTCGAAGCCTTGAGATTAAGTCAAACGAGAAAAGATTTTATGTTGTTGAAATGAGAACGTCGGGGAGTTATACAGATTACCTAGCGAAGTATAAAAATGAATCAGGCACTTTTGAAAATATTGGTAAGCCCAATATATTTAGAAGTGGAGCCTTAAATAAAATAGAGTAAAGAAATATAGTAAATGTAAAAGAAATAAATAAAAGAAAGAAGTAAAAGTATATATAATAAATTATAAAAGATAGTAAACAAAATTAGGTACTAAAAAGAATTAGAAATAATAGGAAAAAGAAAAAAAGCAAAAGCAACCGAGCCCCCCTGGCCGACTGGGCCAAAGTGGCCCAGCCGGCCACCATCATCAAACCCTAGCGAGACCCCCCTGCGTCCCCCCCCCCCCCCCCGCTCTCCCGTTTCTCCCCAGCCACCGCCGCCAGGGGTGGTCGGTCGCCATCACCCTCGAGGGGGGTCCCTCCCCCAGTGCCCCCCACGTGTCCCCAACCCATCGTGGGGGCTCCACACCCCACCGACGTCTCCCCTGCCCCCCACGATCCCACCTCTCCCCTCGGCTCCTCCCTCCTCTCCCCACCTACCCCGGTTCCCCATCGGCCCAAATCCTCACTACCACATCCAGCCCCTGCTTCGTCCCTCCCCCCATTGGTCCCTCCTCTCCCCTGGAGACCGAGAGACCCCAAGACCTCTCATCTCCCTCGGCCTCCCATCTCTCCCGTTAGATCCCCACTCCACCCCGAGCCCTTCCCCATCCCCCGGCCCCAACTCCTCCCGAGAACCCGCCTGCCTCCCCGAGGAGCCCCGCCGGCCGAAGCCCGTGCACCGCCCCAACCCCTACGGCCCCTTCCTCCCGCTCGGTCCAGGAGGGACCGGGCAGGGAGAACCCTCCTCTTCGTCACGCCGGTTGACCACCTCCGGGAGGCCTCTCCGGCGACCGTCCTCACTGGAATCACCACCACCGCGCCACCACCATCACCGCCTCGTCTTCCCCCTCGTCGTCTAGTCCGTCTCACGAGAACTCCGGCTTCACCGGGCCCTCTCGTCAACATTGGTGAGCCCCTCCTCGGGCTCCTCCCACCATCTTCTTCCTCGCGCCGTCCCGGTTCCGTTCCGGCAGACGGCACTCCAATCCGGCGCCGTTAGGTTCGTGTAGGTGATCGTGGAGATGTAGCTCTCTCTTTGTGAAGTTCTCTATGTTAACAGAGAGGTGTGAGATGTGAGATGTGAGAAAGAAATAAAAATAAACGATGTATTTGCGTATGTATGTATGTATGTATGTATGTATGTATGTATAAATGTCGTACGTATTTTGTATGTATGAGATGCACGATGTATGTATTTGCGTATATAGATATATGGAGAATACGTTAATTGTTTGGTTATGTATTTGTGATTAAAAATATCTATTTGGCCTAAAGCCAATTACCGGTGGGGCCAACGCACCCCGCTGTCTATGACAGGGAGGCCCCACAACCTCTTTTAAAAAATGTAAAAATTAAAATATGAAAATAAAAATAATGTTTTATTAAATAAATAAATAGATATATTAATTAATTAACTAATTGGGTAATTAGAATAATTAGAGTATGACACGTGGGTCCCTCACTAAATTAATCTGATTAATCAATATTTAATCTTAATTAAAACTTGTGCCTACGACGTTCGGGACCCACTAGTCAGTTGACCAGTCAACTGTTGATGTCAGCATGACATCATGTGATGTCATAATTGCTTTTATTTCAATTAATTAAATCTGCTTTTAATTCCTAAATAATTAATAAAACTTTAAAAATTAATATAAAATAATCCGTAAGTCAGATCAAAATATTTTCAACATGAAAGTTGATCAGCAGAACGAGACGAACCCGGATACACTGTTCATTCGTGTGTCACGCGTCCCTATCATAGCAAACACGGAACATTTGCATCATTTTCCATCTGTCCGGTAGTAGCCCGAGACCCAGAAAATATCGTCACATATTCTCCCGACCCTTCTATGACGGATGTTGCTGCGTTAGCTCATGTCTAGCCTGCATCTTGCCATGTCATGCATTGTGTTGCACCGTTGCTATTATTTATTGTTTCTTCCCCCCTCTTCTTACCGGTATACCCCGAGACTGACGCTGCTGCCGGGTACATCTACGACCCTGTCGATCAGTCCTTTGCCGCAGAGCAGCAAGGCAAGCAAACCCCCCTTGATCATTCCTATCTCGCCTATGTCTTTCTTCCTACTGCTTGCATTAGTATTTTGCTACTGTTGTAGTTAGCTCCTATATCTGATGCATAGCCTATTTTTAATGAACTACTACTTTCAGTCTTGTACTTTAAATCTGCTTAGCATAGGTGGAGCAGTCATCCCCTCTGACCCCGTAGTCCAGTTGCCCCGCTTGTTTTCAAATCTCGATCCCTGATGGACGACCTAGACCCGACACATCACATACACCGCCTTAGTTGTATGACGCTACAGAGATGCTATCGAGTACCGAGGGTGACACCTCGCTAAGTACTCCTGATGATATCTCTGTCGTATAGCTAGTCGGTCGTGGTCATCGAGGGTGATTCCTCTTTCACCATTCCCGATGACGCCTCTGTCGTGCAACCCCTCAAGTATGGGACCCCCGAGTGTGATTCCTCTAAGCCCACCTTGACGGATACATCGTTCGGCATCCAACGAGGGTGATGCCTCGGATTCCCCCCGATGTTACAACCACACAGTTACTCGATCATGTTACTGGGATCATTGGTGATTAGTTGTTAAGACGGGTGGATTCCCGCGAGACTATGTTGCTGGCCTAATTAAAATGTGAATGGATTTGGGTGTTTGATCTGGGTTGGTCGGAGACCTTTTCGCACTAACCGGCTACGCGGGAAGAATTATGGGTACTTGGCGTCGCGGTATCAGCCGAAGCTTTTCAGATGTCAGCAATGTAGCACCGCGCGCCCGAGTGGTCCCGAGATGCATAGCGCTTGTGATTAAGGGATTCTAGGACTGATGTCGGCCGCCCACGCCACATGCAGGAGCGCGAAGGGGAACTGGGCCCATGAACCCTTTGTGCTTAGGAGTTAGACCGGCGGGCTGGCCTCTCTCATTAGTCTTAGGTGGGGCTGTGACGTGTCGATATTCCGAGGCCGGGCAGGACCCAGAAAACTGTGTCCGGCCAGAGTGTTATCGAGCGTGACGGGACATGTGGTGCACCCGTGCAAGGATGAAAATTAACTATTCGAATAGCCGTGTCCATGGTTACAGGACGGCTTCGAGTTGTGCCCTGATCTTATACAACTACAAATGTTACTTTACTGGAATTAGTTTGCCTCGGGATTGCTTCGTCGCAGGGAGTCGAGGAAGGATCTTTGGGTGTGACCTCACTTTAATAATGTTGCAACAATATGACTATTAATGTTTTACCCCTTGTTCTACTCTCATCTATTGCTGCAAGACACTGAAGATGCTAGTCTTCGATAGGACTAGGCCTTCTCTCTCTATTCTCGCATGGCTGCAGTCAGTCCACATATAACCAACCCCCCTTCTTTGATACTGATGCATACTTAGAATAGTTCTGATGTAAGACTTGGGAGTACTTTGGATGAGTATCACCACTGCTTTGCTCCCCCTTGTCCCCTTGATCCGTTCACTGCGACGATATGATGGAGCCCAGGAGATGGAGGTCCCCGCCGACGACGACTGCTACCCCGACGGTGCCTACTACTACGTGGAGGCCGGTGATGATCAAGAGTAGTTAGGAGGTTTCGAGGCAGGAGGCCTCGCCTCGTTCGATCGTTGTATCTTTTGTGCTAGCCTTCTCTAAGGCACCCCATGTTTTATGTGTGTACTCAGATATTGTTGCTTCCGCTGACTCGTGTATTTATCGAGCTTCCGTGTTCTAGCCCTCGAGGCCCCTGGCTTGTAATATGAAGCTGATATTGTTTTATTTGTGTCTAGAGTTGTGTTGTGGTATCTTCTCGTGAGTCCTTGGGTTTGATCGTACGCATTTGTGTGTATGATTATCGTACGA
Organism: Hordeum vulgare subsp. vulgare; assembly: GCF_904849725.1. Classification (NCBI taxonomy): domain Eukaryota; kingdom Viridiplantae; phylum Streptophyta; class Magnoliopsida; order Poales; family Poaceae; genus Hordeum; species Hordeum vulgare. The sequence goes on along the minus strand of NC_058523.1, from coordinate 501,436,597 downwards.
TTAAACCGAGGGCGTCACACCCCCTGGCCGTGGGGTGGGGGCTTGTGGGGCCCCTGGGGCTCTTCTGGCTTGGCCCCCAAGCTCTCCGATCTTCCGTTCCAGAAAAAATCTTTTCAGGTATTTTCTTCCGTTTGGACTCCGTTTCAAAATCTCCTCTGAAAGGGGTCAAAAACATGGAAAAAACAGGAACTCGCACTTGGCACTGGATTAATAAGTTAATCCCAAAAAATAAATAAAAGGCATGCAAAACATCCAAAGTTTGACAAGATAATAGCATGAAACCATCAAAAATTATAGATACGTTGGAGACGTATTAGTTCCTCAAGCAAGAGAGGTCCCCGTCTTGCGATTCGGGAGCCTGATCCTTACCAACCAAGGGACGCGCAGGTACAACCATGTGAATGGCCTTCTCATGAATTTATGATTGAGGCAGGTTTCAAAGACGACTTTGATGCACTTGTTCGTAATGTCGGACTCGAAGAATTCATGTCCGATAAATGTGAACAGTATGTTCCTCTCACTGCCTCTTTTGTTCGTAGATTCAAATTTTCATTTGGCCGCCACACATCGGTACTGTTTGACCTCTGTGATAAATCGTATACCATAGATTTAGAGAATTTTAATAGAATTTGCAAAATAGCTATTTGGGGTAGCCTCAATGATCCTCCTAAATCTTCGGTTAGAGATTTTTTTTCTCTGGTATTACTGTTGGCGAAACTAGAGACATTACGCAAGCTACCATGGGGAGTATTCATTTTCCTGCCTTGCATTACTTTGCCCTCTTCATAGGCAGATGCATTAATGTCAAGATTGAGCATTGTCACCTCTGCGCACCCGACCTCAGTATCCTTAAGAGCGCAGTGACGGGTGACAAGAGTTTCAACATCGGAGCTATAATAGCAAGGAGGCTAAATAAGAATGCTAATGAACGGGACTTCTTTGGTGGGATCTATGCCACCCGCATAGCAAATTTTCTTGGAATACCCATCCGCGAAGGAGATCCCCCGCTCCATATAGCTTTCCTTGACCGCGTCGCTTTGACACGCTACCAGTTCCTTGAGAGGGATGATGAATCCCTCCTATACCGTTTGATATTTAACCGGCAGCGATTTTTTCATATTACCCTTCCTGCTCCTGCCTTCTTTGACTTTCACGTAAAACGGAGATATTACATAACCACAGGAGAGGCAGAGGAGAATGAGAGGGAGGCAAAGGTTGCTCGTCTCCGTGAGGCAGCTATTCAGGCAGTGGTTGCAACGCTCCCGTATAACCCCCATTATGATTTTGGGTGTCGCCAGGACCATCCTTGGGAGAAGAACAACTTAGGCCAAAAGCCTAAGCTTGGGGGAGTACGTGTTCTCACCGACTTTATATTCTTGCTTATGCTTTCACTTTGTTCGTCGGTGTTCACACTTTGCCACTGTGTCATCCATGCTAGTTTATTTCTTTTTCTCGTTTTATTTTCGTGTGTCTGTATAGTTTGAGAAAACCCAAAAATATTTTTCTTTTTCTTCTTTTGCTTGTTGGGAGCTTTCCCGTGTAAATAGTTTTCTTTTTCTTTGGGTCAAGGTAGAAGATAATGGTTACAATGTTTAGTGGTTCTTGCATGCATACCTGTTTAGCTGTCATAGAGCCATATTACTTTGTCTTCTCATTTGTGTTTGCCTGCAGATTCCAGCATAGTCAAATGCACGAGCACACTTATTATTGTTCACATCTTTCGGTCGTGCAAGTGAAAGGCAATAATGACGATATATGATGAAGTGACTGAGCCTGGAAAAGCTTGTATGAACTCGATCTATTTTGTTTTTGTAAATATGACTAGCTCATCGTGCCTAGTTCAGCTTTGTTGTGAGAGAAACATGTTTGCAATGACAACTTAGAGATCATAGTTGTTGATGCCATGCTTAATTAGCTAGGAGCTTATAATGGTTTGCCTTGGATGCCGACATGAATTTTGAGATGACTATGATGTAGTATGATAGGATGGTATTCTCCTTTGAATGATTCAAGTGGCTTGACTTGGCGCATGTTCACGCATTTAGTTGAAACAAAATCAACATAGCCTCTATGATATTCATGTTCATGGTGATTTTTGTCCTACTCATGCTTGCACTCAATGTTAGTTAATCTCAATGCATTTTGATGACTGTTGTCGCTCTCTAGTTGGTCGCTTCCCAGTTAATTGCTAGCCTTCACTTGTACTAAGCGGGAATATTGCTTGTGCATCCACTTCCATAAACCCAAAGTTGTTCCATATGAGTCCACCATACCTACCTATGTGCGGTATCTACCTGCCGTTCCAAGTAAATTTGCATGTGCCACTCTCTAAATCTTCAAGAAATAATCTGTTTTGCATGCCCGAACCGCTCATGTGGTGACAAGGGGCTATTAGTATCTTCCATGCTAGGCGTGTTATCCTCGATATGTGTTTATTCACTATCATTCACGAGAAAGGGGCCGGTAATTGGAATTCCCAGTTCCATGCTCAAATCGAAAAGATAATTGCAAACAAAACTCCCCTGGATTGATGTTGGTATGGACGGTACCCGAGGATTCAGCTAGCCGTGGAGTGTGATTGATTGGTGGTGGGGGAGTCAAAACTTTACTTTTCTGTTTGGGAACCGCCTATAGCATGTGTAGCGTGGAGGATGTTGGAACTCTTAGTCATTGCGTTGACAATGAAAGCATGCCACTGACAACCCACAAGTGTATGGAATCGCAGCAGTTTTCGAGGGTAGAGTATTCAACCCAAATTTGTTGGTTCACACAAGGGAAGTGAAAGAATATTCTCGAGTATTAGCAGCTGAGTGTGTCAGATTCAACCACACCTGAAAGATTAGTGTATGCAAGCAAAGTAGTATGATAGCAACGATGCCAGAAACGATCTATTGACGGCAGACTATTCCTAACTGTTGTATCAATGGCGCCAGTAAAAAAGCACGTTGACGGGGGACTATTCTTCCCCAACAACTGCTCCAGAAAAGGTCCTGCACTAAGTAGCGGAGTAGCAAGGAACAGCAGTAGCAGCAGCGGCAAAGTAACAGCAGTAGCAACAGTAGCAGCAAAGTGATAGCAGTAGCAACAGTAGCAGCAAAGTGGCTCAATCCCTTTTGTAGCAAGGGACAAGCCTAGACAAAGTAACGTAGCGAGGACCAGTAGTAAAAGACTCGTAGACAGTGGATCGGTGATGGATGAGTATGATGGATGTGATTCATCATGTAACAGTTATAACACGGAGAGATAAGTGACTAGCTCCCATTCATCAATCCAATGTAGGCATGTATTCCGTATGTAGTCATACGTGCTTAGGGAAAAGAACTTGCATGACATCTATTGTCCATCCCTCCCATGACAGCGGGGTCCTAATGGAAACTACGGGATATTAAGGTACTCCTTTTAATAAAGAACCGGACCAACGCATTAACACGCGGTGAATACATGAACTCCTCATACTATGGTCATCTCCGGGAGTGGTTCCGGCTATTGTCACTCCAGGGTTGCCGGGTCATAACACATAGTAGGTGACTACAATTTGCAAGATAGCATCTAAAACACACATATATTGGCGACAACATAATAGGTTCAGATCTGAAATCATGGCACTCGGGCCCTAGTGACAAGCATTAAGCATAGCCAAGTAGTAGCAACATCAATCTAGAACATAGTGGATACTAGGGATCAATCCCCGTCAAAAACTAACTCGATTACATGATAGATCTCATCCAACTCATCACCGTCAAGCAAGCCTACGATGAGATTACTCACGAACGATGAAGAACATCATGGAATTGTCGATGGAGAAAGGTTGATGATCACGATGGCGACGATTTCCCCTCTCCGGAGCCCGAAACGGACTCCAGATCTGCCTCCAGATGAAGAACAGGATGTGGCGGTGCCTTGATACGTCTCCATCGTATCTACTTTTCCAAACTCTTTTGCCCTTGTTTTGGACTCTAATTTGCATGATTTGAATGGAACTAACCCGGACTGACGTTGTTTTCAACAGAATTGCCATGGTGTTGTTTTTGTGCAGAAATGGAAGTTCTCGGAACGTCCCGAAAATTTACGGAGAATATTTCTGGAAAATATGAAAAATACGTGCGCAAAGATCCACCGGAGGGGACGGGCCAGTGGGCCACAAGCCCTGTGGCCACGGCCTCCCCCCTGGCCGCGGCCACCAGGCTTGTGGGGCCCACGTGGCTCTGCCGCCCCCAATTCCAGTGCTATTTATTCCCTTTCGTCCCGGAAAAAATCAAGAGAGAAGATTTCATCGTGTTTCACAATCCAGAGGCGCCGCCACATCCCGTTCTTGCCCTGGAGGGCAGATCTGGAGTCCGTTTTGGGCTCCGGATCAAGGAGATCGTCGCCATCGTCATCATCAACCTTCTTCCCTCTCCAATTCCATGAAGCTCTTCATCGTTCGTGAGTAATCTATTCGTAGGCTCGCTGGGCAGTGATGAGTAGGATGAGATCTATCATGTAATCGAGTTAGTTTTGACGGGGATTGATCCCTAGTATCCACTATGTTCTGAGATTGATGTTGCTACTACTTTGCCATGCTTAATGCTTGTCACTAGGGCCCTAGTGCCATGATTTCAGATCTGAAATTATTATGTTGTCACCAATATATGTGTGTTCTAGATCCGATCTTGCAAGTTGTAGTTACCTACTATGTGTTATGATCCGGCAACCCCGGAGTGACAATAACCGGAACCACTCCCGGTGATGACCATAGTTTGAGGAGTTCATGTGTTCACCAAGTGCTAATGCGTTGGTCCGGTTCTTTATTAAAAGGAGAACCTTAATATCCCATAGTATCCATTTGGACCCTGCTGCCACGGGAGGGATGGACAATAGATGTCATACAAGTTCTTTTCCCTAAGCACGTATGACTACACACGGAATACATGCCTACATCACATTGATGAACGGGAGCTAGGCACATATCTCTCCGTGTTATAACTGTTGCATGATGAATGTCATCCAACAAATCACCGATCCATTGCCTATGAGTTTGTCCCACTGCCATTGTTACTTGCTCTGCTGCTACTGTTGTTACTATTGTTGCTGCTACTGTTACTTGCTTTGCTCTGTTGTTGTTACTACTGTGGCTGCTACTGTTACTTGCTGCTATTGTTACTTGCTTTGTCCTGTTGCTGCTGCCACTACTGTTGCTACTACTGTTACTTGTTGTTGCTGTTGTTGCTACTCTTGCTACTTGCTACTGATGTCACTATTGCTGTTCATTGCCACTGCTGTTACTCGTTACACTGCTGCTACCTGCTACAATACTTTTCTAGCGCCATTGATACTTCAGTTAGGAATAATCTGTCGTCAACAGATTCTTTCCTGGCACCGTTGCTATCATACTACCTTTGTTGCTTTTACCCTACTTGTAGATACTAATCTTTCGAGTGTGGTTGAGCCGACAACTCAACTGCTAATATTGGAGAATATCCTTTCACTCCCATCGTGTCGAACCAACAAATTTGGGTTGAATACTCTACCCTCGAAAACTGCCGCGATCCCACACGCTGGTGGGCCATTGCAAGACAATTTCTAATTGTTGAGCAACTGGAAGCAGTTCTTTTCTGGTGTCATTGTCGGGGACTGCTAGCAGCTCTTTTCTGGCGCCGTTGCCGGGGAAGATAGCTGTATTCTCTGAGTCACTTGGGATTTATATCTGCTGATCACTATGAAGAATCTGAAAGATCCAAGAACCAAAGTCTTGCCCTCAACTATGAGGGGAGGTAAGGAACTGCCATCTAGCTCTGCACTTGATTCACCTTCAGTTATGAGTAAGTTTGCGACACCACCTCGTGCTAGAAATCTTGATATGTCGCATGTGCTTGATGATGCTTATGATGCTACTATGCCTGATACTGCTAGAGATGCTATGCCTGATACTGCTAGAGATGCTATGCCTGATACTGCTATCCATGATGCTATGCTTGATACTGCTTTGCCTGATGATGCTAGAGATGCTATTTTGCCTGATGATGTTATGCTTGATACTGCTTTGCGTGATGATGCTAGAGATGCTACTATGCTTGATGATGCTATGCTTGATACTGCTAGAGATATTGCTTTGCCTGATATGCCACTAGGGGTATTCCTTGATGCTCATATTGCTAGAGTTACTGTCAATGCTCGTGATGCTTCTGAAACAGCCAATACTATTGAGATAGTACCTGCTTTTGCTCCTGCTAGATCTAACTCTCCTAGATATGAATTGCCTGATATACGTGAGGGTTATGTTATGGAGGGAGAGATAGCTGAGGATTTTCTTGCGTGTAAGGATGCCTATGACGCTAAGAAGTTACTTCTCAAGTGGAAGGAAAAATCTCTGAAAGCTAGGATGAAATACGACCCAAAGTTTTCCACTTCACCTATCTTTATCACCGATGAGGATTATGAATTCTCTGTCAACCCTGAGATAATCTCTCTAGTCGAATCTGATCCTTTCCATGGTTATGAGTCTGAGACGGTCGTAGCCCATCTTACCAAACTGCACGATATAGCCACCCTTTTCACTAGTGAGAAGATCCGCTACTACTATATCCTTAAGCTGCTTCCTTTCTCTCTAAAGGATGACGCTAAAGCCTGGTTCACTTCTCTTGCTCCTAGATGTGTGAGTAGTCCCCAGGATATGGTCTATTACTTCTGTGAGAAATTTTCCCTCCCATAAGAAACAAGCTGCCTTGTAGGAAATATACAACTTTTCTCAACTCAAAGAAGAGAGTCTCCCAGAAGCTTGGGAGAGGCTCATCCAGCTACAGAATGCTTTGCCTGATCACCCTCTTAAGAAGAACGAGATACTTGATATCTTCTATAACAGACTTACCGATGCTTCTAGAGACCACCTAGATAGTTGTGTCGGTTGTGTTTTTAGGGAACGAACTATAGAACAAGCTGAGATCCTACTGAATAACATCTTGATCAACGATAATGCTTGGACTATTCCCGAACCACCTCCTAAGCCAACTCCTAAGAAAATAGGTATTCTATTCCTCAGTCCCGAAGATATGCAAGAAGCCAAGAAATCTATGCAAGAGAAAGGCATTAGATCTGAAGATGTCAAAAATCTACCGCCTATCGAAGAGATCCATAGTCTTGATAACCCGATACAAGTAGTAGAGGTGAATTCTCTGTGTAGATTCAATGAGAGTGATATCCTTTTTGACAAACCTGCTAGCCTATGCTTTGATGAATTTGACAACTTTGTTGCAAAACAACAGAGTTTCAATGATTATGTTAGCACACAATTGGAACAAAGGACTCGTATGCTTAGTCATTTAAGCGCTTGTGTAGACAGAAATGTCAATGATCTAAAGCTTCTGAGTAAACATGCCTCTATGATTACTACTCAGGTAGAACAAGTACTTAAAGCTCAGAATGACTTGCTGAATGAATTAAATGACAACTCTGTCAGAGTCATTACTAGAGGAGGCAAAATGACTCAGGAACCTTTGTATCCTGAAGGCCATCCTAAGAGAATTGATCAAGATTCTCAAGGAATTAATGCTGATACACCCAGTCATCCTAAGAATAAGAAGAAGGATGACATAAACCTACATGTCAGTTCACCAAATACTGTCACACCTGAAGAACCAAATGATATTTCTGCGTCTGATGCAGAAACACAATCTGATGATGAACATGAACCTGGTGACAATATGCACAGCGATGTTCATAATAATGCTCAACCTAGCAATGATAAGGATGTGGAGATGGAACCTACGGTTAACCCTGATAACCCACAACCTAAGAGATACGATAAGAATGACTTCACTGCTAGGAAGCATGGTAAAGAAAGGGAGCCATGGGTTCAGAGACCTATGCCCTTTCCTCCTAAGCCATACAAGAAAAAGGATGATGAGGATTTTGAGCGCTTTATTGAAATGTTGAGACCCGTGTTTCTGCAGATGCGGTTAATTGATATGCTCAAAATGTCTCCATATGCCAAGTACATGAAAGATATCGTGACCAATAAACGGAAGATACCAGATCTTTAGATCTCCACCATGCTTGCCAATTACACTTTCAAAGGTGGAACTCCTAAGAAACTTGGTGATCCCGGAGTGCCCACTATACCTTGCTCCATTAAAGGAAACTACGTAAGAACTGCCTTATGTGACCTTGGAGCCGGTGTTAGTGTTATGCCTCTCTCTCTTTATCGTAGACTTGAACTGGATAAGTTGACACCCACTGAAATTTCTCTACAAATGGTCGACAAATCAACTGCTTTCCCTTTCGGCATTTGCGAGGATGTGCCTGTTGTGGTTGCTAACGTTACTATCTTAACGAACTTTGTTATCCTGGATATTCCTGAGGATGATGCCATGGCGATCATTCTTGGAAGACTGTTCTTAAACACCGCAAGGGCTGTTATAGATTGCAGCAAAGGAAATGTCACCTTCCATGTCAATGGTAATGAGCATACAGTGCACTTTCCGAAGAAACGATATCAAGTACATTGCATCAATGCTATCGAAAAACTTCATCGATTCTTATTGGGAGCTTTGAATGCCCTATTCCTCGTGTTAAGATGAAGTATGATTTGCTTGTTGGGGAGATTCATATCCCCATTGAGGTGACTTAGTGGCTATTCGACAATCCTCCGTTTCCTCTTGTGATTCGAAAAGGTTTTGTCATGAGGATTTGATCAACCCCATTGACGGATTTCTTTCGATGACCATGAAATGGATGAATCGAGGAGTCACATACCTCTGTTTTAAGCTTTCACTTTCTGTTGCTTAGAAGGAAAATGATAGACTTAGTTTAGTTCTTGTTTTCTGTTTTAGCGTCCGAGAGAAAAGTACCCCGAAAATAAAGTTCTCCGATGGTCCTGAAAATCAGATATGATTTTTTCTGGATTTTTTGAGAAGTACTGGGACTGAGAGCTGTCCTGGGGGCCACACCAGTAGGCCACAAGCCCTGTAGTCGCGGCCTCCCCCCCTGGCCGCGGCCACCAAGCTTGTGGGGCCCACAGGGACCCCCTCCGCTCATTCCAGCTCCCATCCTATTCTTCTACCTCCAAAAAATATCGTTTCGCAGCTCAAACCCGTGTTCTTGCTCATTTGGCTGTGATTTTCTATCTCCTTGCTCAAAGCACCATTCTCCGAACCGTTTTGGGGAAAATACTCCTTGGTAAGTGACTCCTCCATTGGTCCAATTAGTTTCTACTGTAGTGCTTTATCCTTCGCGTATTCTTGCTACCTTGGTGACCCTGTTCTTGCGCTTGAAATGTTGATTTTTGCTGGTCCTAAGTAGTTTTAACGCGTGATACGGTCTCTAGGCACTAGTAGGAGTAGTTGCTACAAGGTGTGGTTGGTCTTTATTCACTTTTCTCTTGAACTTCAAAAATTTCAGCAAAAAGAAACTATGTTCAGGAGGAAGTTTCATGGTGGTTCCTCAAGTAAGAAGGGTCCCCATCTTTCTATTCAGGAGCCCGATCCTTATCGACTAAGGGACGCACCGGTACAACCCTGTGAATGGCCTTCTAATGAGTTTATGATCGAAGCAGGCTTCAAGGATGAGTTTGATACACTTGTCCGCAATGCCGGGTTAGAAGAATTCCTCTCAGATAAATGTGAACAGTATGTTATGCTCACTGCCTCTTTCGTGCGTAGATTTAAATTTTCAGTTGGCCGTGACTCATCCATACTGTTTGATCTGTATGATAAATCCTACACCATGGATTTGGAGGATTTCAATAGGATATGCAAGATACCCGATGGGGGTAATCTTAATGATCCTGCTAAGTCTTCGGTTAGAGATTTTGTCTCTAGTATAACTGTTGGAGAAACTAGAGACATCACGCAAGCTACCATAGAAAGCATTCATTTCCATGCCTTGCACTACTTTGCCCTCTTCATAGGTAGATGCATTAACGGCAAGGTTGAACATTGTCACCTATGCGCATCCGACCTTAGTATCCTTAAGAGCGCAGTGACGGGTGACAAAAGCTTCAACATGGGAGCTATTATAGCAAGGAGGCTGAATAAGAATGCTATTGATGGGGATTTCTTTGGCGGCATCTATGCCACTCGCATAGCAAATTTTCTTGGAGTACCCATCCGCGCAGGAGATCCCCCGCTCCATACAGCTTTCCTTGATCGCGTCGCCTTGACACACTACCAGTTCCTTGAGAGGGATGATGAATCCCTCCTATACCGATTGATATTTAACCGGCAGCGTGTTTTCCATATTACCCTTCCTGCTCCTGCTTTCTTTGACTTTCAGGTAAAACAGAGATACTACATAACCAGAGGAGAGGCAGAGGAGTATGAGAGGGAGGCGACGGCTGCTCGTCTCCATGAGGCGGCTGTTCAGGCAGTGGCTGCAGTGCTCCCGTATAACCCCCATTATGATTTTGGGTTTCGCCGGGACCGTCCTTGGGAGTAGACCAAGCTAGGCCAAAAGCCTAAGCTTGGGGGAGTACGTGTTTGCACCAACTTTATATTCATGCTTATGCTTTCACTGTGTTAGTCGGTGTTTACACTTTGCCAGTGTATTATCCATGCTAGTTTATTTTCGTTTTCTTGTTTTCTTGTTTTGTGTCCTTTTGATAAAACCCAAAAAGATTTTCCTTTCTACTTTTGCTTGTTGGGAGCTTTCCCGTGTAAATAGTTTTCTTTTTCTTTGAGTCGAGGTAGAAGACCATGGTTACAATGTTTAGTGGCTCTCGCATGCATACCTGTTCATTTGTTAAAGAGCCATATTACTTTGTCTTCTCCTTTGTGTTTGCCTGCAGATTCAGCTTAGTCCAATGCACGAGCACTCTTGTTATTGTTCACGTCGTTCGATCGTGCAAGTGAAAGGCAATAATGATGATATATGATGAAGTGACTGAGACTGAAAAGCTGGTATGAACTCTGTCTATTTTGTTTTTGTAAATATGACTAGCTTGTCGTCCCAGATTCAGCTTTGTTGAGAGAGAACCATGTTTGCAATGACAACTTAGAGATCATAGTTTCTGATGCCATGCGTAATTAGATAGGAACTTATAATGGTTTGTCTTAAATGCCAACATAGATTTTGAGATGACTATGATGTAGTATGATAGGATGGTATTCTCCTTTGAATGATTCAAGTGGCTTGACTTGGCGCATGTTCATGCATGTAGTTGAAACAAAATCAACATAGCCTCTATGATGTTCGTGTTCATGGTGATTTATATCCTGCTCATGCTTGCACTCAATGTTAGTCAAACTCATTGCATCTTGATGACTGTTGTTGCTCTCTAGTTGGTCGCTCCCCAGTCTTTTGCTAACCTTCACTTGTACTAAGCGGAATACTACTTGTGCATCCACTTCCATAAACCCAAAAGTTTTTCCATGAGAGTCCACCATACCTACCCACTTGCGGTATCTACCTGTCGTTCCAAGTAAATTTGCATGTGCCATTCTCTAAACCTTCAAGAAATAATATGTTTTGCATGCCCGAACCGCTCATGTGGTGATAGGGGGCTATTGGTATCTTCCATGTTAGGCATGTTATCCTCGACATGTGTTTATTCACTGTCATTCACGAGAAAGGGGCTGGTAATTGGAATGCCCAATTCCACGCTTAAATCAAAAACATAACTGTAAAACAAGACTCCCCCCGGATTGATGTTAGTATGGACGGTACCCGAGGATTCGGCTAGCCGTGGAGTGTGATTGATTGGTGGTGGGGGAGTTAAAACTTTACTTTTCTGTTTGGGAACCGCCTATAGCATGAGTAGCATGGAAGATATTGAGAACTCTTGGTCATTGCGTTGACAATGAAAGCATGCCACCCAAAATTATTATCTGTGTTTTCAAAGCTTGAGTTGTGGCACCTCTGCAAATCAATGCTTCCCTCTGCGAAGGGCCTGTCTATTTATGTTCCTGTTGAGTCATCCTCTTCTTATATAAGCACCAATTAGAGAGCACCTATGTCATTTTTATGCTTTGCTTTTGATTGATATTGAGTATGACTATGACTGGATCTTCGTTGTTATGAATTACAATGTTTAGTCAACCCTTGATCTTTGAAAGTGCTCTGCATTTATGTTTTGCGGTATCAGAAAGAGCTAGCGAGATACCACCTATTCATATTGCTTCATGCTTGTTTTGTTTGAATTGTTGGTATCTGAAACTCGTTATCATTCGCTCGCTGGATGATTATGCCATTGATATTAGTTTACCATGAGACCTATGTGTCACTTGCTTATGTGATTAACTTGTGATCTTGCTGAAATTCTGGTTATGAGTTAGACATAGTTGCAACAACAAGATCAAACAGAGTTTGTCAAAGTTTTTCTTTCTCTTTCAGTTTGTCAACTGAGTTGCTTGAGGACAAGCAAGGTTTTAAGCTTGGGGGAGTTGATACGTCTCCATCGTATCTACTTTTCCAAACTCTTTTGCCCTTGTTTTGGACTCTAATTTGCATGATTTGAATGGAACTAACTCGGACTGACGCTGTTTTCAGCAGAATTGCCATGGTGTTGTTTTTGTGCAGAAATGAAAGTTCTCGGAACGTCCTGAAAATTTACAGAGAAAATTTCTGGAAAATATGAAAAATACATGCGCAAAGATCCACCGGAGGGGACGGGCCAGTGGGCCACAAGCCCTATGGCCGCAGCCACCCCGCTGGTCGCGGCCACCAGGCTTGTGGGGCCCACGTGGCTCTGCCGCCCCCAATTCCAGTGCTATTTATTCCCTTTCGTCCCAGAAAAAATCAAGAGAGAAGATTTCATCGCATTTCACGATCCAGAGGCGCCGCCACATCCCGTTCTTGCCCTGGAGGGTAGATATGGAGTCTGTTTTGGGCTCCGGATCAAGGAGATCGTCGCCACCATCATCATCAACCTTCTTCCCTCTCCAATTCCATGAAGCTCTTCATCGTTCGTGAGTAATCTATTCGTAGGCTCACTGGGCGGTGATGAGTAGGATGAGATCTATCATGTAATCGAGTTAGTTTTGACGGGGATTGATCCCTAGTATCCACTATGTTCTGAGATTGATGTTGCTACTACTTTGCCATGCTTAATGCTTGTCACTACGGCCCGAGTGCCATGATTTCAGATCTGACATTATTATGTTGTCACCAATATATGTGTGTTTTAGATCCAATCTTGCAAGTTGTAGTTACCTACTATGTGTTATGATCCGGCAACCCCGGAGTGACAATAACCGGAACCACTCCCGGTGATGACCATAGTTTGAGTAGTTCATGTGTTCACCAAGTGCTAATGCGTTGGTCCGGTTCTTTATTAAAAGGAGAACCTTAATATCCCGTAGTGTCCATTTGGACCCCGCTGCCATGGGAGGGATGGACAATAGATGTCATACAAGTTCTTTTCCCTAAGCACGTATAACTACACACGGAATGCATGCCTACATCACATTGACGAACGGGAGCTAGCCACATATCTCTCCGTGTTATAACTGTTGCATGATGAATGTCATCCAACAAATCACCGATCCATTGCCTACGATTTTGTCCCACTGCCATTGTTACTTGCTCTGCTGCTACTGTTACTTGCTTTTCTATGCTGCTGTTACTACTGTTGCTGCTACTGTTACTTGCTTTATCCTCCTGCTGCTGCCACTACTTGCTACTACAGTTACTTACTGTTGATGTTGCTGCTATTGTTGCTACTTGCTACTGCTGTCACTATTTTTGTTCCTTGCCACTCTTGTTACTCATTACACTTCTGCTACCTGCTACAATAATTTTCTGGCGCCATTGATACTTCAGTTAAGAATAATCTGCCGTCAACAGATTCTTTCCTATCACCGTTGCTATCATACTACCTTTGTTGCTTTTACCCTGCTTGCAGATACTAATCTTTCTGGTGTGGTTGAGCCGACAACTCAACTGCTAATACTGGAGAATATCCTTTCACTCCCATTGTGTCGAACCAACAAAATTGGGTTGAATACTCTACCCTCGAAAACTGCCGCAATCCCACATGCTGGTGGGCCATTGCAAGACAATTGCTAATTGTTGAGCAACTGGAAGCAGCTCTTTTCTGGTGTCATTGCCGGGGACTGCTAGCATGCCTCTGTATCACAAAAAGCGATGGAACCTTCTCTCTGATTTTTTTTTCCAGGCGAAACGGAAGATATAGAGCTGAGTTTGGGGGCGGCGGTGCCACATGGGCCCCACAAGCCTGCACGGCGCGGCCTAGGGGGGTGGTCGCAGCCTGTGGGCTTGTGGCCCACTGGCACGCCCCCTCAGGTGGATCTTTGCGCAGGTATTTTTCTGTTATTCCAGAAAAAATCTCCATAAATTTTCAGGACATTCCGAGAACTTTTATTTCTGCACAAAAACAACACCATGGCAATTCTGCTGAAAACAGCGTTAGTCCGGGTTAGTTCCATTCAAATCATGCAAATTAGAGTCCAAAACAAGGGAAAAAGAGTTCGGAAAAGTAGATACGACGCAGACGTATCAACTCCCCCAAGCTTAAAGCCTTGCTTGTCCTCAAGCAATTCAGTTGACAAACTGAAAGAGACAAAAGAAAAACTTTGACGAACTCTGTTTGATCTTGTTGTTGCAACTATGTCTAACTCATATCCAGAGTTTCAGCAAGATCACAAGCAAACCACATAAGCAAATGACATCTAGGTTTCACGGTAAACTCATATCAATGGCATAATCAACTAGAGAGAAAATAATAATAAGCCCCAAATGTTAACACTTCAATCAAAACAAGATGAAGAAGTACGAATAGATGGTATCTCGCTAGCACTTTCTGAGACCGCAAAACATAAATGCAGAGCACCTTCAAAGACCAAGGGCTGACTAAACATTATAATTCATGGCAAAGAAGATCCAGTCACAGTCATACTCAACACAGTTAAAAGCAAAGCATAAAAATGACAGAGGTGCTCTCTAATTGGTGCTTTTGTAAGAAGAGGATGACTCAACAGGAACATAAATAAACAGGCCCTTCGCAGAGGGAAGCATTGCTTTACAGAGGTGCCAGAGGTCAAGCTTTGAAAACAGAGATAATAATTTTCGGTGGCATGCTTTCATTGTCAACGCAATGACTAAGAGTTCTCAACATCTTCCACGCTACACATGCTATAGGCGGTTCCCAAACAGAAAAGTAAAGTTTTGACTCCCCCAACCACCAATCAATCACACTCCACGGCTAGCCGAATCCTCGGGTACTGTCCATACCAACAACAATCCTGGCGGAGTTTTGTTTGTAATTATCTTTTTGATTTGAGCATGGAACTGGGAATTCCAATTACCGGCCCCTTTCTCGTGAATGATAGTGAATAAACACATATCGAGGATTACATGCCTAGCATGGAAGATACCAATAGCCCTCTGTCACCACATGAGCGGTTCGAGCATGCAAAACAGATTATTTCTTGAAGATTTAGAGAGTGGCACATGCAAATTTACTTGGAACGGCAGGTAGATACAACACATAGATAGGTATGGTGGACTCATATGGCACAACTCTTGGTTTATGGAAGTGGATGCACAAGCAGTATTCCCGCTTAGTACAATTGAAGGCTAGCAAAAGACTGGGAAGCGACCAACTAGAGAGCGACAACAATCATCAAAATGCATTGAGATTAACTAACATTGAGTGCAAGCATGAGTAGGACATAAATCACCATGAACATGAACATCATAGAGGCTATGTTGATTTTGTTTCAACTACATGCGTGAACATGCGCCAAGTCAAGCCACTTGAAACATTCAAAGGAGGATACAATCCTATCATACTACATCATAGTCATCTCAACATTCATGTTGGCAACCAAGACAAACCATTATAAGCTCCTAGCTAAGTAAGCATGGCATAAGCAACTATGATCTTTAAGTTGTCATTGCAAACATGTTTCTCTCACAACAAAGGTGAATCAGGCATGATGAGCTAGTCATATTTACAAAAACAAAATAGATCGAGTTCATACCAGCTTTTCCAGGCTCAGTCACTTCATCACATATCGTCATTATTGCCTTTCACTTGCACGACTGAATGATGTGAACAATAATAAGAGTGCTCGTGCATTGGACTAAAGCTGGAATCTGCAGGCAAACACAAAGGAGAAGACAAAGTAATATGGCTCTTTGAAAGCTAAATAGGTATGCATGCAAGAGCCACTAAACAGTGTAACCAATATCTTCTACCTTGACCCAAAGAAAAAGAAAACTATCTACACGGGAAAGCTCCCAACAAGCAAAAGAAGAAAAAGAAAATCTTTTTGATTTTTCTCAAACTAGACAGACACATGAAAAGAAAACGAGAAAAGAAAATAAACTAGCATGGATCATACAGTGGCAAAGTGTGAACACCGGCTAACAAAGTGAAAGCATAAGCAAGAATGTAAAGTCGGTGAGAACACGTACTCCCCCAAGCTTAGGCTTTTGGCCTAAGTTGGTCTACTCCCAAGGAGGGAAATAACCAGCTCCGGGGTACTTTGGAGTGGACTGAGGATGCCACTGCTGTGTGAGCTCCTCTGGCTCCCACTGATAAACTGGCGTCTGGTACTCGACTGGTGGCTCAGGCATGGGCACCTCTGGTTGGGCCAAGCCCCAATATGCGTAGATGTCCAAGGGCATAATAGTGTACCTGCATGCATGAAGATTGAACAAAGAAGGAGCACGCAAAGTAATAGTCTCACGAGTACCCTGACTAAATACCAGGTTATAAATCATCCTTCTATTTATATCTCTATCAAGAAAGTCATGGCGAACCATGCTATCATAATCTAGATAGCTCTCAGGAAGAAGAATCTCTTCTTCCTCGTCCAGTCTAATAGGTATCTCAAAGTGTCTAGCAAGACGAGTAGCATAGATACCTCCATAGACAACACCTTTAGAACGGTTCAGGTTCAACCGTTGAGCTACTATAGCGCCAAGCTATAAGTTTTATCGTTATAAAGGGATTCGTGAAAGACCGCAAGATCTGAGGAACTAAGTGACCCAGCTTCCCCACGGCCAATCAAACATTTTCCCACAAATAATGAGAAGTACCGAAGCACGGGAAAATGAATGCTAGCAGCTCTAGCACAATACATTCCTCTCTCCTCTCCTACGGTGATTGTATCGATGAAAGCTTCCAAGTCCCGTGGACGAGGTTCATGAATATCCCCAACGTAAGGTAATTTGCAAACATTGCAAAAATCCTGGAGTGACATGCGCTGGGGGATATCATAAAGTTTAAACTCAACCATAGGAAGATTCTTCCTCCGATAGAAGTTAAAGCTTTGTACGAAGATATTAGCGAGGAGGAGGTATTGCGGACACTTATCTTCAACGAAGGCGGTAAGGCCTGCGTTCTCCACCAAGTGATAAAAGTCATCATATATTTCAGCGGCGCGTAAGAACACATCGCTTGGCCACTCGCACGCTCGAACTTCTGTGACTCGAGGGACCGGATACTTGGGCTTCTTCTCACTCCCATCATCCTTGGGGTCACGGCTTGACGAGCCTCTTAAGAACCTCCTCATCTTTCCCTTTTCTATCTCTGAAATTTTTAGTGATTCTAAGGAAAAGTGAATAAGGCTCAACGAAACTTGTAGCAACTACTCCAACAAGTGCCTAGAGACCATATTACGCATCAAAACTACTTGGGACCAGCTAGAATCAGCATGCAAAGCTCAAGAACATGGTTACCAAGGCAGCAAAAATACGCGGAGTATAAGGCACTAGAGCAAAAACTAATTGGACCAATGGAGGAGTCATTACCAAGGAGTAATTTACCCAAAACAGTTCGAAGAACGGTGATTTGAGCAAAGAGATCGAAAATCCCAGCAAGAGGAGCAAGAACACGGGTTTGAGCTGCGAAACGATTTTTCCTGGAGGTAGGAGAAGCGTATGAGAGCAAGAAAGAGTCGAGGGGGTGCCTGTGGGCCCCACAAGCCTGGGTGGCGCGGCCAGGGGGTGCCCGCGCCCCTAGGGCTTGTGGCCCACTGGTGTGGCCCCCAGACAGACTCTTTGTCCCAGTATTTTTCAAAAAATCCAGAAAAAAATCATACTTGATTTTCACAGCGTTCGGAGTTGCGACGTTTGATACATACAAGGTATTCCTCCGGTGTCCGGGAGTTGCATGATCTCATGGTCATAGGAACAGATACATTGACATGCAGAAAACAATAGCAATAAACGGGCACGATCATATGCTACGTTTATAGTTTGGGTCTTGTCCATCACATCATTCTCCTAATGATGTGATCCCATTATCAAGTGACAGCGCTTGCCTATGGCTAGGAAACCTTGACCATCTTTGATCAACGAGCTAGTCAATTAGAGGCTCACTAGGGACAGTGTGTTGTCTATGTATTCACACATGTATTTGAGTTTCCAATCAATACAATTCTAGCATGGATAATAAACGATTATAATGAACAAGGAAATATAATAATAACAAATTTATTATTGCCTCTAGGGCATATTTCCAACAGTTTCCCCATCGAAATCGCTCTATCGGAGAGCAAAAGTGCTCCTGGCCAGGTTTCGCCTCGAGATGGTGACGCTTCGTCTCGAAAGTCTTCTTATGATTTTTACTAGGGCAAATGGCATCATATAGAGAAAGATGGGCATTGGTAGACATCCATCGGCACGACAAGTTCACACAACGCGCCCCGGGGGGTGGGCGCACCACCCAGGATTAAGATGATCTCCTATTAGCTTTGTGGCATGTTCCCACCATCAAGTTTGTGTCATGGAATAGGTTTAGGTGAGGTGTGTATGGGTAATAGTTTTTGTCTGTTTAAGCATAAACAATATCGTCCTCGATAGTGAGTCCCTTTTTATGAGTTGACCACCGTGGACACTTGTTCAACTAATGCGGTTAGGGAGGGTTCCCTCATGTATGAAATATAGGTCAAACTATGTGACTACTTTCTTTTTAACCATTCGTCCAAGTTATCAACATTTGAATTCATTTTTGTTTTATCATTAAAAATTGAGTTCAAGGTGTGTGGAACTTGATCTCTACTTCTTTAGGGTACCGATGTGACATGGGAGAACTTCTTGTACAACACCAAAGCATAACACATTTCTTGACCACCTTGTCTTGGTCAAATATGGAGGAAGTGGAGGTTTTGCTTGTATCCATGGTAGTGTTATCATCATCATGAGCCTACGGTTGGGAAAGATCTCCTAACACCAAAGAATGGTCAATCTAACCACACATGTCTAATCTTGCAAGAAAGGAACAACAAAGAATGTGATATAAGATACCTAAATATTGTGAACATAGATGCAGATCAAATGTGTCAATGAGATAATAAAGTGAGTCCCGAAACTGGCCTTGGCCTTTTTGTTGGACAGAAATGAAGTACACAATGTCACCGTGATGACCAACTTTTAACTAGACAAAACATTACAAGATTGATTAGTATATATAGGACCAATAAGTAGTGGCCAAATGGAAAGATACACATCCACTACACCTTTTAACTTGTTTTTTCGATGGTACTGGATTGTTCGTTTTTGGAATTTGCATCACGTCCTCACACATGTTGGGCTCATGGTTGGATATGTTGGGAGTGCACTGTCTTATCTTTCAAAAAGTGCAAGATCACCTCGTTCAATGTCTGGATGCAAAAGTTATCAGCATTTGAATTTAGTGTTGACTCAACGGATAAAATTTGAGTTCAAAATGTTCGGGGCTTGATCTCTAACTTATCATGGGACCGAAATGACGTGGAGAACTTTTTGTACAACATCAAGACATGTCACATTTCTTTACCATCATGCCTTGGTCAAATATGAAGGAAATAGAGGTTGTTCTTGTACCCATGGTAGTGGTGTCTTCATCATGTGTATGCGTCAAACATGCCTGCGGTTAGGCAAGATATTCTACTACTCACATCCCTTTGCGGTGTGATAGTTGTGGTCGTGACATCATGTGACTATGTGCATGTAGATATCTGTTCATCTCACTTTTCTTCGATGGGCATCTTGTTTACATTCAACTATAGTATATCTCAATATTCGTCCTAAGATTCAACTGTTTTGGTTTAGATTTTATAGCAAGAAATTATGAAACTATGGAAGGGGTTATGTGGTTGTAACGTTTGTGTGTGTCTCATCAGAAGCTAGGTTGCTGGCCTATTGATGCTACATGGCAGGGTGTTGCAGTGTTGTGGGACCAAACCTCGCCGCGAGGAGGTGTGGACAATGTCCATGTAGCAATAAAGGATGCAGGTTGCACCTCGAGAGGTGTGTTCTACGGATTGCATCGACCTCCTCAAGAATGATTCTAAAATAGAAGAAAATGTAGCACTCATATATTTGTTACTCGTCCCTTTTGACTTGAGTTACACTTGCATATATATTTTTGTCCCAAGTCATAGAACTTTAAAGATTGTCCTTTCCCTTGTTACACATATACAACCTAATAGAAGTGTTATATATGGATGTTGGCCACTTGTCGGTATGGTAATTAGCCATGTTTGGTTGTATCTCTAAGGTGTTGTCCAATAATAAATTCTAGTGATTACGGATATGCATAAGAATATTGTTCTCTCTTCTCTCTCTTGGGAAAGAGGTATACCTTCGGCCTCTACATTGATTGGCACAATAACATAGATAGCTGCATTTTCTTATGCTCGCCAGTCTCATCAAGAAATAGAGCAAGAAAGACAACAATCTAACAACAAAGGTTACACTCGTATTCGATTTGTTGCCCTTCATTTTAGCACACGAGTACTTCCACCATGAACAAATGAAATCTATCTATCTCTCTGTGTGTGTCTCTATCTATCTCTCTCACTCTCCCTCTCTCTCCCTCCCTCCCTCCCCCCTCTCTCTCAACCATTTTTATTAAAAACGAGGCAAAAAAGACATAATGCTTATTCACATCTGTTGAGGCATAGTTTATGCCTAAGTAATTTTGGTGATTGATGATAGTACCGTATAAGACTAATCGTGTGTGTCAAGGTTTCAGGTAACACTCGTCAACGGCACAAGACGACACGTCCCCATTCTTATGGAACGGAAACACGGCGCTCTCTACGATTCTCTTTATTTGAGTCATAGGAAAGTCGTACTATTAAGAGGGGATCCGTAGTGGAAAGGTTTGGGTGGAATCTATCTTTACACACGCACACTTCACAATTCTCCCCTTCTTTGTTTGGAGCGGCCCTCGCCTAATTCGTCTTGAGCATCTCTGCAAAATGGTCCCCAGCGGTAGTACCGCTGGTGCCAGCGGTAGTACAGCTGGACTGCCAGCGGTAGTACCGCCACTTGACAGCGGTAGTACCGCTAGCCAGCGGTAGTACCGCCCCCTGGTCAGCGGTAGTACCGCTCCAGGTGCCTTGTTCCACCTACCTAGCGGTAGTTCGTGGACGGACCCTTTTGCGAAGACTTTCCCGGCGGTAGTAGTGCTTATGCACTACCAAGGTGCCAGCGGTAGTACCGCTGGAAGCCCCAGCGGTAGTACCGCTGCATCCAGCGGTAGTACCGCCAGGCAGCGGTAGTACCGCTCCTTCCCAGCGGTAGTACCGCTGGATCTCGGGCAGAGAGTGGGAAAACGGTCTAAATTTCCCCCCCACTATATAAAGGGTTCTTCTAGCTGAGGAACCCTATCTCTTACCTCTCTAAGCTCCATTGTTGCTCCACAAGCTTAAAAGTGCCCGATCTCTCTCCCTAGCCAATCAAACTTGTTGATTATTTAGGGATTGGTTGAGAAGTCCTAGATCCACACTTCCACCAAGAGAAAAGTTGATTCCCCCACCTATCCCTTGCGGATCTTGTTACTCATGGGTGTTTGAGCATCCTAGACGGTTGAGGTCACCTCGAAGCCATATTCCATTGTGGTGAAGCTTCGTGGTCTTGTTGGGAGCCTCCAAGCTTTGTGTGGAGTTGCCCCAACCTTGTTTGTAAAGGTTCGGTCGCCGCCTTCAAGGGCACCTATAGTGGAATCACGGTACCTTGCATCGTGCGAGGGCGTGAGGAGAATACGGTGGCCTTAGTGGCTTTTTGGGGAGCATTGTGCCTCCACACCGCTCCAACGGAGACGTACTTCCTGTCAAAGGGAAGGAACTTTGGTAACACATTCTCGTCTCCATCGGTTCCACTTGTGGTTATCTCTAACCTTTACTTTGTATTTGCTTTTACTTGTGACTATATCTTACTTGTCTTAATAGGTCTTGTTGGTAGCTTCTATAGGGGTCACCTCTTTGTCATATTATTTGTGAACCCATATAGTGGTTACCTTAACTTGTTAAGATTAATTAAAAAGTGGTCGTTGTCTATTCACCCCCCCCCCCTCTAGCCAACCATATCGATCCTTTCAATTGGTATCAGAGCCACGTCTCTTTATTAAGGGTTTAACCACCCGAAGAGTATGGAAGGCGGAGAGGAAGTTAACCGTGGGCAACCCGAGGACATGGACTTGACTTCGGTCACAAGGGACGACTTGAATATGGCTATGGCTGCCCTCAAGACGTCCTTGACGAGCGAAGTCAAAACCATGCTTAAAGAATTAATTGATGGTCTTAAAAGTTCACCCGAACCGGCTTTAGTGGTTAAACCCACCATTTCCGATTCGGAGGCCAACTCCTCTAAGGAAGCGGCTAAAGGTATGGAACCTGCTTCACCTCACGAAAAAGATGGAATGGGAACACGTGCTTCGGTTCCACCTCCCATGACATATGGAGGACCCGTTCTCGCACCTCGTCTTAATCCTGTTGGTCCTCCTCCTAAACTTGTAAAAGGTGACTTTGCTAACTGGGTATTTTCTATTAAGTCTCATTTGAATCACAGCTCAACAAACTTGTGGAGAATTATCGAGCAAGGATATTACCCCCATGACCCAAGCAACCTCACTCCAAGAGAAGATGCAGACAATCAATATAATCACTCTGCGTTGTTTATTCTCCAGTCTGCTGTGCCACCTGAAGATCTTCCCCACTTACGTCCCTTCACATTGGCCAAGGATTGTTGGGAGCATATTATGGTGTTGTACAAGGGAAGCTCAAGTATTCAACGATCCAACTATGAAGTGATACTTGATCAGGCCGATGAGTTTGTGATGAAGGAAGAAGAGGACCCTCGTGATCTCTATCGGAGGGTGACGGCTATTGCTGTGGCACTAAAGGACCATGGGAGTAAGGATGTGGATGACACTTGGGTCAAGCGCAAGTTTCTCAAAGCCATCATGCCTTTCAATAAAGCCATGTCATCTGTCATTCGTCAGCGGCCAGACTTCCACTCCTTGTCTTCCAGTGAAGTGTTGGATGAGTTCATTGCAATGTCAATCATGAACGAAACAGCCGACAATGCACTTGCTCGTGTCCGATCAAAAACCACTTCACCCAAACTTGCGTTGAAAGCAAGAGCAATGCTTGAAGAAGAAGAAGAAGATGAGGAAGAGGAGAGCTGCCCGGAAGACACAAAGTATGCCTATCATGAGCACATGGCTCTTGCATCAAGGCAATTCTGGGGAAATAAAAGGAACTCTCAAGACCAACCTTCAACAAGAACAACTCAAGTGGATTCAAACCCAAACAACGAGTAAGGACATGTTATAACTGTGGCAACGTGAGTCACTTCGTGGCAGAATGCCCCTATGAGAAGAGAGAAGACAACAGAGGCAAGCTCATTCGCAAAGACAAAACCAAATCATTTCCAATCAAGAACAACTTTGTGAAGAAACCTCACCCAAAAGGAATGGTGGCCCTGGAGGAGTATCCTTCTGATGATGATGATGATGATGATACAGTGGCAACGGCAACTGTTGCTATAGCCACTACCCCTTCCCAGAAGGTGTCTCTCTTCAACGCCCCCAACGAGAACCACATCACCAAGTGCCTCATGGCAAAAGGTACCAATCAGGTAACTCCTATCATTAAGACCAACATTGCTTCTGCTCCTTCATTGTTAAATTGTGTAGAAGATAGTGATGTTGGAGAACTTAATGAGCATGATCTTGATAAGTTTCTATGCACTATTAAGGGAGAAACCAAGAAGCATTTTGTTGCCCTCTTGGAACAACTGGGTGAGGCCACTGACCTCATTGAGTCTCAGGAGGAGACCATCTCCGAGCTTCATGGACATAGCCGTGACTATGCCGATGAAATTGCTGAATTATCTAGTACTCTAGAAGAAGAGCGCACTCTTCGTTTGGCTCTTGAGGAGTCATATAACGATGACTGCACTAAAATGAAAAAGAAACTAGATCATGATGTTGTTCTTACTCGCATGCTTAAATCTGAAAAGTATGCTCTTGAGGTTGGCCGTGACAGACTCAAAGAAGAGTTTGACATACTTGACAAGGCCCACAAAGCCTTGAAAGGTGCTCATTTCGCTCTGAAAGAGTCTCATGATCAACTCCAAGCAAAGCTTACCAAGGAGATCTCTACTTGTCCTCCCTTTGTGTTAATTGATAATACTTGTGCAACTAATCCCTGTTGTGAGCATGTTCATCTTGTGGAGGAAAATGCCAAGTTAAAGGAGAAACTTGAGAAGGGCCTTGTGTCATGCAGACAAGGTGAGAAGAGTCTGAACAATCTCTTGAGCACTCAAAAGGGTGTTGTAGGAAAGGAAGGACTTGGACTTACCTCCAAGTCAAAAGGTAAAAGGAAGAACAAGAACAAACGATCTCTCACCCTCATGGACATCTTTGTCAAGGAGGGTGAGGGGACTCAGAAGGTGAACAGGAACAAGGTGGACTATGGGAACCTCAAGAAGGGCAAAACCGCTCCTACTAACACAGCCGGCAAACTCAATTCCTCTTATGTGTTATGTTGTGCTAGTGATGGGCATATTTATGCCAGATTTATTGGTTCCTACGATGAAGATATTGAATGGGCTATCTGGGTTCCTAAGACCCTTTCTCTAACATGAAAGGACCCATTAAAAATGGGTACCTAAAACCAAGCCTTGATCTATTGCAGGAGTTTGCTTCCGGTGGGGTGTCATGGTTGCTCGATAGTGGAGCAACAAATCATATGACCGGAAGCAAGGACTTAGTGGTGGATGTGCATCCTTCTCCATCTATGCCCACCCATGTCCAATTCGCCAATGCATCCTCGTCAAAGGTATTGGGATTTGGTAAGGTGGTCGTCTCTCAAGATTTGTCCATTGAGAAGGTCATGCTTGTTGAGTCTCTTGCCTACAATTTACTTTCCGTTCGTCAACTTGCAATCATGGGTTTTTCCACATTCTTTAATATTGACACTGTGGTCCTCCTAAGGAGCAAGACTCTTAAAGTAGCCTATGTTGGACATGTCGAAAATGGTCTCTATGTGGTAAACTTTTCAAAGCGACCCACTAAGACTGCGACATGTTTAATGGCTAAAGTTGACGTGGGCTGGCTTTGGCATCGCTGTTTAGCTCATGTCAATATGAGATCTTTGCAAAGTCTTCTGACAGGGGACCATGTTCGTGGACTAACAAATGTGAGCTTTGCTAAAGATCGTGTTTGCAGTGCTTGCATTGAAGGAAAGATTCATGAAACTGCTCATCGTCCAATAACTCTTATCTACACTAAGAGGCCATTGGAACTTCTTCACATGGATCTGTTTGGTCCTCCAACATTTGATAGTCTTGGAGGCAGAAAGTATTGCTTAGTCATTGTTGACGATTACTCAAGATATACCTGGGTATATTTCTTCAAAAGGAAGAGTGAAACTCAACAAACGGTCATCAACTTTGCCAATGAAGCGCAACGTCAACATGAAGCAAAGATCTTGATGATTAGGAGTGACAACGGCACCGAGTTCAAGAACTACACCCTACATGAGTTTCTAGGTGATGAGGGAATAAAGCACCAATATTCTGCACCATACACCCCTTAGCAAAACGGCGTGGCAGAAAGGAAGAACCGGACCTTGATAGACGCTGCAAGAACAATGATGGCAGAATTCAAATCTCCATACAACTTCTGGGCAGAGGCCATCAACACAGCATGTCATGCGTCCAATCGGCTCTACATCCGCAAAGGCTTGAACAAGACTCCGTATGAGATTCTAACTAGAAACAAACCCAATCTCAAGTACTTCCGGGTATTCGGTTGTAAGTGTTTCATTCTTAAAAAGGGAGCTCGGTTAGCTAAATTTGATTCTAGAGCACATGAGGGTATCTTTGTTGGTTATGCTACAAACTCTCATGCTTACCGTGTCCTCAACAAGTCCACCGGACTAATTGAGGAGACGTGTAACGTGGAGTTTGACGAAAATAATGGCTCCCAAGTGGAGCAAAGTGGTCTTTGTGATATAGGTGATGAAATTCCTCCCGAAGCCATAAGAAGAATGGGGATTGGTCAAATACTCCCCATTGAGGAACCCCTTGTGGCCGAAGGAGAAGGACAATGCTCTACTCAAGTGGAGCCATCACCCCCACAAGCCCCACACGCTTCCGATGAACAAAGAGAAGACTCTCAACAAGTTGATCAAGCTCTCAGTCAAGATCAATTGCCTAACAATGGTGATATGCCCACTCAAGCACTACCCCAAGACCTTGAACCAGCACGAGATCAAGATCAAGAGCAACCACTAATACAAGACCAAACCAGTGAACTTGCTCAAGTCGAAGGACAAGATGATCAGGAGACTGTCTCACAATTCCCGTCTGGAGCTCCAACAACCGGCTCAAGACGCAAGGGCAAACAAGCGAAACAAGGCGACGCACCTCCGTTATCTACTGAAGAACTCTTGGAGCGTCGAGCAGCCAAGAATGCGAACAAGCTGAGAGTCAAATCACACCTTATGAAGAATGTTCTTGGCAGTTTAAAAAAGGGAGTATCTACTCGTCAACAGCTTTGGAATTATTGTGAGCATCACGCGTTTGTCTCGTATTGTGAACCTCAACAGGTACAGGAAGCGCTCGATGATGAGGATTGGCTTATGGCCATGCACGAAGAACTTAACAACTTCGAGCGCAACCAAGTATGGGATTTAGTGCCTCGACCAACGAAGGAACATAATGTCATTGGGACCAAATGGATATTTAAGAACAAGCAAGATGCGAATGGAATTGTGATTTGAAACATGGCAAGATTGGTGGCTCAAGGCTACTCCCAAGTCGAGGGTATCGACTACGGTGAAACCTTTGCTCCTGTTGCTCGTCTAGAATCTATCCGCATGTTACTTGCATTTGCTTCTCATCATAACTTCAAATTACAGCAAATGGATGTGAAAAGTTCATTTCTTAATGGTCCCTTGAATGAGTTAGTATATGTCAAACAACCCCCGGGATTCGAACATCCCAAGCTCCCCAATCATGTGTACAAGCTCAATAAGGCAATCTATGGCCTTAAACAAGCCCCACGCGCGTGGTATGAGTACCTTACTGAGTTGTTACAAGATCGTGGGTTTGAAA
Organism: Hordeum vulgare subsp. vulgare; assembly: GCF_904849725.1. Lineage (NCBI taxonomy): Eukaryota > Viridiplantae > Streptophyta > Magnoliopsida > Poales > Poaceae > Hordeum > Hordeum vulgare. The sequence goes on along the minus strand of NC_058523.1, from coordinate 501,409,321 downwards.
TTGGGAAGATTGATCCCACTCTTTTTACTAAGAGGGTTAAAGGGGATTTGTTCATATGCCAACTATATGTTGATGATATTATCTTTGGCTCTCCTAACATTTCATTCAATGAAGAATTTGTTGCACTAATGACTAAGAAGTTTGAGATGTCCATGATGGGAGAGTTAAAGTTTTTCCTCGGGTTCGAGATTAACCAAGGTCTAGAAGGGACATTCATCAAACAAGCCAAATACACTCAAGACATGCTCAAGCGGTTCGAGCTCGAAGATGTCAAACCGGTCAAGTTTCCCATGCCAACCAGATGCAAGCTTGACAGTGATCCCAATGGTAAAGCAGTGGATCAAAAGGTATACCGCTCCATGATTGGATCCCTCCTTTACCTCTGTGCATCTACACCGGATATTATGTTGAGTGTAGGGATATGTGCACGGTTTCAATCCGCACCAAAAGAAAGTCATTACATGGCTGTCAAACGAATCTTTCGATATTTGGCTCATACCCCAAACTTTGGCCTCTGGTATCCCAAAGGAGCAAACTTCAATCTAGTTGGCTATTCTGACTCAGATTGGGCTGGAGATTGTGTGGAGAGGAAGTCAACGTCTGGAGGATGCCAATTCCTTGGTCGCTCTTTGGTAAGTTGGTCTTCAAAGAAGCAGAACTGCGTCTCCTTATCATCCACCGAGGCTGAGTATGTGGCGGCTGCAAGTTGTTGTGCTCAATTGCTATGGATGAGGCAAACTTTAAAGGATTATGGTGTCACTTGTGACAAAGTGCCTCTTCTATGTGACAATCAAAGCGCCATCAAGATTTCCCTCAACCCAGTGCAACATAGCAAAACCAAACATATTGATATTCGTCATCACTTCATCCGTGAACATATCAAGCTAGGTGATATTGAGGTTCACTTCATCCACACTGAAGAGCAACTTGCAGATATTTTCACCAAGCCACTAGATGAAGCAAGGTTCCGGGAGTTAAGGCATGAGCTAAATATCATTGATTCGAGTAATGTGGATTGAAACTAGGCATATTGCACCTCACTTCACATTTCATCTTGGTCTAGATGTAGGCATGGACATAGGGGGAGTGTTGTTCTCTCAATGAACTCTCCCTCCCCCCATTATGCGTAAATCTATCTAGTCTTTCACTTTAGCCATTGTCAAATGGTACTTGTGCTTCAAAGACGAGCATTGGTCATGAACCCAAGGATAATTCTTCGCGGTGTCATACCATTGTCTCAAACATAGGTGGCCACGGCCACCGCCCCTTCATCCTCTCTTGCGTATAAAGGAGAGGATATACAATGACTAGTCAGTACATTTTCTTGGAAGTCATCCCTTTTTACTCACTTGTCATGTGCCCAAGTTTCCCATTTTCCTAGCCGTGTTGAAACATGTACAGCGGTACTACCGCCAGGGGGAGCGGTACTACCGCCGGGACCCCAGCGGTACTACCGCCAGGGGTAGTGGTATTACCGCCAGGATTCAAAATCTACCACGGCCGGCTAGAAAATTTCTAGGGTTTCAAAGGGGAGCGGTACTACCGCCAGGGGGAGCGGTACTACCGCCAGGACCCCAGCGGTACTACCACCAGCCCAGCGGTACTACCGCTGTCCGTACCCCTTGGGCTATATAAAGGGAGGGGGAGCCCGATTTCCCATCTGTTTCTTCTTCCTCGCGGCTCCTCCCTCCCCTAGACCGAAAACCCCCCGATTGGATCTCACTTCGTGGAGCTCCTTCTCCCCGTTGGTGTGGAAGGGATGCTTCACTTCTTCTTTCTCCTCCAAAGCCATGAATCCCGGTAACAAAAGCTCCTCCCTTCTTCTATTTGGTTGTTCTTCGTGTTCTAGGGTTAGGAGCATTGGGGATTGGATTCATCTTGTTGATCCTATGGCTAGTTATTGGATGGCATGAAGGAAATATTTGAGGGGAGTATAGGTCCCATGGTTTGTTGTTATGATTGCTGCCATGGTTTAGGATTTCATCGTCTTAGATCGAATACTTCAACTTTTGGATTAGATCTAAAATGTGCTCTCTCTTGCCTAGGCATGTTTGTACCTCGTGTTACTATGTGTTTCTCATGACAGTAGGGCTGGGGTGTACGTCTTAGTGTTCATATTCAGTCCATGCCATCGAAAACGAGTTCTATATGTGTAGATCTGAAAGTCAAACCCTCAGCGGTACTACCGCCAGGGGGTAGCGGTACTACCGCTAGGACCCCAGTGGTACTACCGCCAGGGGTAGCGGTACTACCGCTATGACCCACAGCGGTACTACCGCCAGGTGTGGCGGTACTACCGCCAGAGCATTCACGGTGTATTTTCTGCTTGTTTTTGCTTAGCAATCCGTGTTTACTTGTTTCACGTTTTCAAGATTCATTGCCTTGACTCTTCTTGTCGCCTCTTTCTTGCCTTGTGGTCTGTGTCACAGGTGGCTTTGCTCGCCGTTCGAACCCCCCACGGGAAACGCATTCCAAACAGTTTCGCAACCCAGAGGCGCCCGAGGGGTCTGCCACGTCTGGCCTGCCTCCCAAGAAGTAGTCCTTCAAGAAGGTCGCTCATAAGAGGGTGAATGTCCGTACAATGTCCCCCAAGGACTTTCTGCAATTTCGCACCAAGGACCACTATCTCCAGGAAAGGGAGGAGATTGATGGTGTTGACCATGTCTGGGTAAAGGACCATTGCAGGATCTATCGAGATGTTATTGCCAACTTCAAGAAGAACTTTGTCTCTGTCCAGTGGATTGATCTGGGACATCTTCAGCGCAACATGGAGTACTTTGGTGATGCCCTCGCTTTGATTGACAAGCTGGGCATCAAAAACATCATCTCCTTCAAGACGGATTTTGATCCCACGGCAGTTGCTCAGTTTTATGTCACAGTCCATTTCTCCCATGATGAACAGCGCTCCATGATATGGATGACTGGGTCAAAGAAGATGACTGGTTCTTGGGCAGAGTTCATGCAGTTCCTTCACATTGACTTTCAGGGTGCTGACACTCCTCTTGGGCTGCGTCCTCACGCTCCAGCCCCCACTGATAGGGCCCTCGCAAAGGACAGACTGCAGTCACTGTATCTGAGGAAGGGGGTGCTTCCCAAGCACCTGGACATCATGCATCGCATCTTTCGCAACACCCTCTTCCCTCGGAGTGGTAACTTCGATGAGGTCCATGGCTACTTGGCTGAGATGATGTTACTGTGTGAGGAAGCTATGTCTCAGGAGTCTGCTCCACTAGATATTGCAGATGTGATGTTCACAGAGCTCTGGAACTGCATCATCAACCGTAAGGTTCCTATCTACGGGCCTTACCTGTTCGCATACATCAGCCATAAGTGGCAACAGGCGTTTCCGGATGAGGTGCTCTACACACAGTCTGATTACATTGTGCATGACCCAATCAAGCTGCGCGTCAAGGACAAGTGGGCCAACCCATCTTCATCTTCTCAGCACATGGACACTGATACAGAGACCGCTGCTGGCAGAGGACCTGCCTCTCAGCCCCGCTTGTCTGTCATGCCATCTTGGGCTATCAAACTGCAGGACAAGATGAAGACACTTTTCTGTATGCAGGCCAAGGGACAGTACCAGACACATGTGGCTCAGAAGCAGAGCCGCCAGAGGCATAAGCGTGTTCTCAGGACCTTGGATGTGGACATCTCCAGCGGCTCCGAGGACGACATCACTCCGGAGGCCACTTGGATGCAGGCTCAGGGGTACCAGTGGTCTGGCGATGAGGCAGCAGAGGAGGAGCAGACCGACCAGGAGGGGACAGACGAGTCTGGTGATCCTGAAGATGAGGAGTAGTTACCTGTGGCATTAGGTGTGCCCCTTTTTGGTGTCTTGTGCCAAAGGGGGAGAGAGTCTAGGATTTGCTTTCATTTCGAACTTTGCATTGCTTTGCTTTATCTCGTATGGTTTGCTTTGAACTTGGTTTGTTTCGTTTGCTATCTTATGTGAGACATGATCTTTCTTATGAGAGATTAGATTTATTTCCATCATATGCTGTGAGTCATATGTCATATATCTCTATCTTTTTATTTCTCATATTATTATCTATGCAAATCCGGTATTGTCATCAATCCACCAAAAAAGGGGAGATTGTTGAGGCATAGTTTATGCCTAAGTAATTTTGGTGATTGATGACAGTACCGTACAGGACTAATCGTGTGTGTCAAGGTTTCAGGTAACACTCGTCAACGGCACAAGACGACACGTCCCCTCTCTTATGGAACGGAAACACGGCGCTCTCTACGATTCTCTTTATTTGAGTCATAGGAAAGCCGTACTATTAAGAGGGGATCCGTAGTGGAAAGGTTTGGGTGGAATCTATCTTTACACACGCACACTTCACAATTCTCCCCTTCTTTGTTTGGAGCGGCCCTCGCCTAATTCGTCTTGAGCATCTCTGCAAAATGGTCCCCAGCGGTAGTACCGCTGCAGCCAGCGGTAGTACCGCTGTCTGGCGGTAGTACCGCCACTTGACAGCGGTAGTACCGCTAGCCAGCGGTAGTACCGCCCCCTGGTCAGCGGTAGTACCGCTCCAGGTGCCTTGTTCCACCTACCTAGCGGTAGTTCGTGGACGGACCCTTTTGCGAAGACTTTCCCGGCGGTAGTAGTGCTTATGCACTACCAAGGTGCCAGCGGTAGTACCGCTGGAAGCCCCAGCGGTAGTACCGCTGCATCCAGCGGTAGTACCGCCAGGCAGCGGTAGTACCGCTCCTTCCCAGCGGTAGTACCGCTGGATCTCGGGCAGAGAGTGGGAAAACGGTCTGAATTTTCCCCCCACTATATAAAGGGTTCTTCTAGCTGAGGAACCCTATCTCTTACCTCTCTAAGCTCCATTGTTGCTCCACAAGCTTAAAAGTGCCCGATCTCTCTCCCTAGCCAATCAAACTTGTTGATTCTTTAGGGATTGGTTGAGAAGGCCTAGATCCACACTTCCACCAAGAGAAAAGTTGATTCCCCCACCTATCCCTTGCGGATCTTGTTACTCTTGGGTGTTTGAGCATCCTAGACGGTTGAGGTCACCTCGAAGCCATATTCCATTGTGGTGAAGCTTCGTGGTCTTGTTGAGAGCCTCCAAGCTTTGTGTGGAGTTGCCCCAACCTTGTTTGTAAAGGTTCGGTCGCCGCCTTCAAGGGCACCTATAGTGGAATCACGGTACCTTGCATCGTGCGAGGGCGTGAGGAGAATACGGTGGCCTTAGTGGCTTTTTGGGGAGCATTGTGCCTCCACACCGCTCCAACGGAGACGTACTTCCTGTCAAAGGGAAGGAACTTCGGTAACACATCCTCGTCTCCATCGGTTCCATTTGTGGTTATCTCTAACCTTTACTTTGTATTTGCTTTTACTTGTGACTATATCTTACTTGTCTTAATAGGTCTTGTTGGTAGCTTCTATAGGGGTCACCTCTTTGTCATATTATTTGTGAACTCGTATAGTGGTTACCTTAACTTGTTAAGATTAATTAAAAAGTGGTCGTTGTCTATTCACCCCCCCCCCCCTCTAGCCAACCATATCGATCCTTTCAACATCTCTCGAGCTTAACCAAAGTAGCTAAACCGGAAGAGTTAGAAGGACAACCAACATGGTGAACAAAAGGAAATCCAGCAAAGGGGGTTATTTATTGTAGAAATCATCAACGTTAGCTGGAATGGACCCTCATACAGAAACCTTGTTGATCAATCCTTGCGCCCACGTTATTCTTCATTTCCGGGCAATCCTAGGGAGCTCTCCTCTTCCTCGGTCTAGTAGTAGCAAGCATTCCTTTAGTAAGTTTGCTTGAGTGTCCAAGCATAAAATCCTTCATTGATGAGACAACACACCTGCCTTTCCGAGAAGAATCTGGATACCTTTCCACACTACTCCTTGAAAAAATAAATCATTTAGCATCGTTCATAAACTCCAAATGGAAGCAATACATTCCATGCCAAAAACAGATTTGTACTACTATTTTTATCCGAGAAAGCACGTAATCAGAGAAACTATCACAGAAAGCACGTAATCAGAGAAACTATCACAGGAAACAAACAGAAAGACTTCAACAACAATCCTTCATAGATGTTTCGCAATAATGCAACTAAAAAGTAGATGATCAACATACTCTCTCTCATGAAAGATGGCCATACATACAATATACTCTACATACTCCATCTTTGAGAATTCAACACTGAAACGGTTTTGAAGAGGCCGGGTGTGTTGCTAATTGTGCGTGTATCCCCTTGCCGTTTCATTTTAAGCTAATAAAATTCACCCTTTATCAAATAATTAATTTCTCATAGAACTAAGAGTTCAGAGATAACTGGATCAGAATAACTATAAATTCATATAAGTATAGAAGGATTGGACATATTCACAAACAGATACTCGTCAAAGAAATAGATGTATCTAGACATATTTTAAGTTTTAAATATGTTTATTTTTACTCATTTCCGCATCAAGTAATTCCGGACAGGGTGAGTATTTCTGGCAAGGATCAATGTCTTTGCACAAACAATTTCCCTACGCTATAGAATCAACATTTTCGTTACACGACAAGCCAAGAGAATAAACCCATTACGAAATCGTAAGCTACGAGCGAAACAGAAGCGGCCGTCTCATGCCACGAAGAAAGAATCGTGTGATCCAGATCTACCCAAAAAAGGGGTTGCCGCTGGCCCACTCTACCACGCACCGTCTGGCTGCCACTAGCAATAACAGTGCCAGCCAGTGGAATCCTTCCAGAAATACCACGTCCACGCATGCGACCGACTTGTCTTGACGGAGGCTGTAATAAGAAACAGGCCCGCGCGCCACTGACGGGCAACGGCGTGGCGCTAGCTCTTGCCGTCGGCGTGGCTTTCGGCCCTGGCCCCGGCGCCTGGCGGCGGCCATAGTTCAAACTTCAAAGCGACCGGAATTATGGACCGCGGTCACCCGCACGGGCGGACGTCGTAACGTCACGCAACAGCAAGGCCCCCTGAGGCCGTCGGACCGATCGGGCGGCGAGGTCGACCGGCGACGTCGACGTCGGTCCGTGCGTCCGTCTAAAGAAAGACCGACCAGATCCGTACGTGATGCGCCGAAGCCCATTAACTACTGTACTAGATAGAGCCGTAAGCGTGTTCGAAGCTCTTGCACTCTATTCACTTGTTGTGGCTCTGGCGAGGCTCACCCCACGGTGGGTGGCCCATCGGCCAGTCACATCACAAGTTCAGCTACTACAGAGCTGGAAATGTCAGATTGCAAAGGAGCCGGACGTGCTTGCGCTGATGCGACGTGTCCGGTGACAGTGAGCGAGCTTCCTGCCGCATGCATTCACGTGCATGTTCGCTGTACTTCGGAGAATCGGAGTTCAGTTCCCGGTGAACGCAGCACCTTGTCCAGACTCCAGAATTACAGTGGATGGCCAGCATAAATGTGTAGATCGATCTCCATATCTAGCCTCCGCGTGATGTGTGGATAACTGAATATAGTAGCTCAGTAACTGACCGAGGAGGAAAACTGGAGGAGAGTGCAGAGGACGTCGCTCTAGTGGACTTGCTGTGCACAGTGGACTGGCCCTGCCACTGTGGGTGTGGGTGTTGATTGTTGAAGCGTTCAATGTTCAAAACCGATCGACGGAGACCTGCTTTTGGAAAACACGTCGGGATCGTCAAGATTTTAGGGACGATCGATCGTCGCCTCGTCTAGGAGTAGGAAGTCGATGGCTCTATCTAAAGTTGGAATGTTTCCCCAGGGATGAGACTTGCGACCAAATTAAGGTCCAAAATGAGGTAGTGATGGTAGGTTTCTCGACAGCAATGTGCTACTAGCTAGGTAGTTATGATCCCACCACCCTGAGAGCCGATAACAAAAGTCAGTCTGCCTGCATTTTAAGGATCCTGTGCTGTTGAAGTGGTGATGATAGGTTGGTACGGCGTGTCGGTGCATGAGGCGGTGGAGACTGCACAACTTTCATTCCGTGTTCCAGCCAGGGCCGGGAAGAAATAAAAAACAACGAGACTTAGTGGATCAAGTTAGGTGGCGATTAGGTGGCTGGCAAGTTATCGTGTAGCCAATCCACAGGTTTCGTGGAGCTACGTTGGTGAAGAGCTACCTTTGTTTATAAATATAAGACGTTTTGGTGGTATAGATTAAATTGCTAAAACGCCTTAAATTTAGGAACAAAGGGAGTACATGTTTATCTAGTCTAAGGTTCTGTTTGAAATCATAATAGATTATGATAATTTGGATTATGAAGATAGATTATATAATCTGGTTTATAAAAATAATTTAGGTGGGCATGTTTGAAGTTTAGATTATATAGAATGTAATACAGGTTTTACATTGCATAATAACATGTCTGTCCTCTATTTTCTTTTTTAAAGATGGGGATGACGGTGGTAGAAATGTAATTATCTCCAACTTTACAAGGATAATGGATCATTAGCAATCCGTAATCCGATTTTAACTGGGATAGGATAGATTGTGAGTTTTTAATAATATATCGATCTAATTTTTATAATTTATATCATAATTTATCATGTTTAAAAAATAAAATAAAATATGAAAAGTGAATTATATAATCCGAGTAATTTCAAACAAGGCCTAAGACGTAAACATTGATGAGTCTGGAATGCCACTGTCCTTTTGTGAGTATCCAACCATAAAATGATTCGCTTATAGTTATGTCTTTTACCGCCACGAGTTCCTTCCTTGCTCCAACCACCGCCATTATTTCGCCCACGATGCTCGATGGATCACAGGCATGGATCGACGCTCGGAAGATAACACCAACATCAACACCATTGTAGCATTGGAGCTGGAGCCCAGAGATGGCACCTTTATAGGTGAGGCCGGCCGTATAGACTCGACATTTGTCTGGTCCATAGCTAGCCTACAGTGCACACACGACGTATATAGATGTGGAGATATAGCATGGATGGGATGGATCGGACGGGCGGGCAACGCAGCGTTTTGTTCCCTTGCGCGCGTTTGCTTGGATTATTGCTGGCTATGGCTAGCTTCCCATACCTAGAAGAAAGAAACTGCGCGCATCAATCCGATCCACACCGATGCTCCCGAGACGAGGACGACGACAGACAGCGTGGAGCTCGCCGCACATGGCGCCCGTTAGAGCATTACAGCCGGATATAACAAATATGATTTTTTAAACGCTTGTAAACGCGTTCGGTCAGTGATCGAACGTTTTCTCTATTTATCTGTTCGTACAATTGTATTTTTTTTTCTTTTTCATATGTCTGATCATTTATACATAATTGATGAAGAAAAAGAATGAGAAAGAAAATAATGAATAAAAAAACAAGAAGATGGTTCAGAATGGGGTCGCGTTTTACGTGATGGACTGTCTGACCGCGTCCGCGAGCCCTCATACTCTTGTTATATTTAATATGAATATGAGGATTTGTGGACAATTTAGACGTATATATAAAAATGACACGAAGAATCCGGTTAAATCATTTTTTTCCTCTCATGTCCGATCACTGATCGGACATGTGTCCGATCACTGATCGGACATGTGTACAAACGTACGGGGTAATTTGATGCGTCGGCTTTAGATCCTCCTTGGTTGGTACGTTCGTCGGCGCGGATGCTTCGAACAATCATCGACCGTATGAGACTCCGGGGAAAAGACACGCCTTCCAGGTCACCGCGCCGCACGCGCATGCATGCACTCGGCGTCCTCCATGATTGATTGATTGCTCGCTCGTGGCTCTGTCCGTCTAGTGCTGCACTGCTGCTGCTCGTGTGCATCCGTGAGATTGGTTGTTTTTTCAAGCACAAAAGCGCCATGAAAGATATATTTTTTTATAAAAAAGCGACATAAATTCTGGCATCGTTTTCTGCTCGAGTGTTGAGCTCGACATGTATGGGACTGTTCCCCCGGTTCGCAGGATCGTGCTTCTTGATCTTGGTACTATGAATAGCCAGGACAGGTCCACAGTTAAGCCCATCGAGAGAAGGCTGCGTCAAATTTGACGTATATGCAGTGTACACCCATGTTTATTTCAACGAATGCCAGTGTGTCTATTTGGCAGCTAATTGGCCGAATTTTTTTTTAAAAAAAAAAACTGGAAAGGTTGCCGGAATTCAGCTGTGAGTACGCAGTAGATAGATCCAGTGGGTTTTCTTATCTCAAAAGAGTTGGTGAGAATGTTGGGGGGCGCTGTCTGTCCGCGACCAAATTCCTTGGCCTCGCCGGCATGCACGCACGCACGCATGGCCTGCCCGATTGTTTAACGAAGTTTCCCCGGGAAAAAGAGAAAGCGCGCCATTAGTCTATGCTCGCCTCAACATAATGCTCGCGGCAACGGCGAAGTGACAGGCAGATCTCGCGCTTTTGCCACCACCCACTGAAGTGTGTATCTGCCAAAAATAATACCATGTTGGAGTGTTGGTTCGGCCGACGACGCTCGTCTCATGGGTCGTGACCTTGCGCATGGACGTGATCGAGTTGTTGGCCAAGATCATGATGGGGACGGCTAGCGTACTACGTAACAGCAACAGCCAACATATAGGCAAAGTTCATGTGGATATGGACAACCGCGCTTGGCACGCGCGCGTGCCGAGCAGAAGGATCGATCGACGTGATGTGCCCATTTGGTTGGGGCCGTTCTTGCACTGACGACATATATATGCTGCCTGCCAGTGCCAGGTAGCTTGGCACGAACGCCACACGCAGGGTACAGTACTAGTACTACAAGTTGACAACTTTAACTGATCATCAGTGCTTGGGACGGATCATGGATCGTGGATGGTCTGGTCGATCCGTTGGGGGTTTTCAATGCGCCACATCACAGCAAGCAACGACGATGCCTTGCGACCGTTTCGATCATTCATTCATCTGCGCATTTATTGGGGAGAAGACATATGCGTGAGTTGCTTGGCCTTAACGCAAAGGAACAGCAGCATCGATCAGGGGTGATTGGCCTACCGCCCCCTTTTTTTGCACTTCAGTTTGTGCACTTGAATTTTTGCGTGGTGCAATGCAAGCTCCGGGGCCTGGTTCGCGGAACAGCTTCTGTCCTGGCAAGAGGATTTCATCATCATCGTCATCATCATGGGACAAATAACAAATTTCATTGCCTCTCCGGCCAGCGAGGGATGGTTGTTGGACTTGGACCAACAGCCCGCGGCCACGACCGGCGGAAGTGGATCGCCGTTCCGCAGTGTCGCATTTCACATGATTGATGGGATGGTGGACACTACGCCGCGAGATTACGGCATCCAGTCACGGCACCGACGGCGATTTTGTGGCTCCTAGCAGATCCAATCTAGCATATGGATAACTTTTATGCCCAATTTCTCGCGTCGGAAACAGAAGGCGGCAACGCACTTGCAGAATCAAAACCACTAATACAAAGATCTTACCCGTTTCAAGATTTCTGACGGGCAGAAAAAAATAAGTTATGTAGGGGAACAAACACTGAGCAATCAATCATCAACGGCAGCACCTAAAAATAACAAACTATTGAAAGTTGTCACGTGATGCGGCAAGAGACGGTGGAAACATCAGCGGCAAGCACCGAAAAACGAATCAAAACTAAGTACATTATTTCCACTTCCCGTTTGGCTCTTTGGAGAGCAGGAAACAAAATGGTGCGATCTCACAGCCAGGTACAACTGAGCTACTGAATGGACTCCTGTCACAAACCTACAGTTCCTGACTCCCCCACTAAGATTTTTACAGAAGCATTTCCTAGACGATCTTCAGAGGCTAAGATGTTGGCCTATGTTTAAGTTAGGAGTAATCACTACGCCCGAATTCCCTACTTGATAACCCCCTAACTTTCTAGTTGGCACTTGGCAGGCAGACACCATACACATCTTGATTCAAAAGAATCCGGCTTATCCTACTACACCCCAGGGCAACAAGTTTACCAGAGCACAATCATGCAGGACTCGCCTTCGCAAAGAATTGATGATCAGATCTTTAGATCTTTCTTGCAGTTGTCTCTCAGGTCCTTTAACTTGACAACAGCTGAATGCTGCACAAATAGGGGTTTTGAGAACATTAGCACATGATCATATACTGACAATGCAATCAAGCAATGAAATACTCCAATCCAAAGTAAGGGAATATGCAGATATATAGTTGAAATAGCAGTTAACTGGTCTTGAAACAAAATGAACAAAGTTGATGACATAAGTACACTGTCCTAGCGCAACAAGTTACCACACAATCAAGACTAGGATTATCAAATCTCGACAGAGCAGAAAATTTCTTTCAGGCAAGGTAGTGATGCTACATGATCTACCAAAAATATTCGAACTGAACTTAAATGAAATAGCCTCCAAAAAGTTCAAGCGGAGTTGCAACAGCATATTTTAGCTCATATGTTTGTATGCTAACCCTACAGCTAGACCAAATGGCATTTTCAAAGACAAAAGGAACACTGATTAGCAGGGCACAAGAGGCGCTAACTCACATTATCAAGCTATGCCACATAACTTAATGATGTAAATATACCTAACGCGACCAAAACTAAAAGTCTAACAGAAATCTCTCCTCAGAATCTAATGCTTTGAGACAATAGATGATGATAGGTTTGAACAGGATCTCCTCTGAAGCTCAACTCGACAAGCTCTGCGACCTTTGGACCAAGCTACAGGGGACCGGATTCCTCTAGGGACTCGGTTCTTTGAACTGATATGTGAGCCAAATATGTTCTCTTCTGCCAAATCTGCACACAGCGCAGTACTTAGGCTCTATTCCTCTTACTCAGAAACACATGGCAAAGTTTTGGGAGATCAAGGCTGAAAACAAGGTCAAAAAAATTCTATGGCTGCTGCAGAACAACAGGAATTGGACAGTGAACAAACTTTCGCACACAATCCTGGCAGCATTGGCCCGTGCTGTTGCTTATATCATCAAGTCCTGGAATCTCCTGCTCATCTTGCACTGCAATGTCCCTTCTCTAAGGAGGTGTGGCAGCACTTTACTTCAAAAAGGACTTTTTTTTAGAAGGTACCACGTGTCATTCAATAAAACAACCAGGATACATGATCACACACCACACGCAGACCCAGCCAGAATGCTCCAGAAGCATCAGCTGTCTTGACACTTTGCAGAAAGGACCCCATAAAAAGAAAAATTACAAAAAAGACCTTGGAGACCCCTCCACAGAAACACCAACACTTGTCTCCATGAGCCGCCGCCGTCGGAGAAGGAGGCGAAACACCATAGAACCTTGACCCGGCAAGCTTCCTCACAGATAAACTGCTTTGTGGACCTCTTATGGATCCCGCCACGGACGGCGAGAACACTTCCTTTGGGGAACGTCGGCCAGGGAAGGCCCCGAGCTTGACCGTGTCGCCGCACCGCTCGATCCAATCGACCATGTCGACATAGAAGAGCAGCACCGCCCACCGGCACCCTCGAACCCAGCATCGAAACCCCCAGCACCTGGAGCATGCCAACGACGCCCGCCGGCCACACTCCTGTACAATTTCCCCCGAACTACGTGGTGGCATCGGAGCAAACGTGACCACGTCGACGGAGTTGGAGGACGAAAAGCACGCCGAAGTCACTGCCACCGCCGTCGCGACCCTACTCGGACACCTAGCTCGCAAATCTAACACCACCAACACCGGAAACCGACATGCCGTGAGCAGATCAGGAGCACACTTATTGAACGTCACTGCCATCGCCATTAGGGACAAGGAAATGGCAAGCCCACACCTAGCTACATAGCTTATACCTAGACTACAGTTGTACAAATCCGCATGGCAGATCCGGCAGCTCTACCCCCTCCGACGAGCCCGAGGCCCGTGGAGGGGAGGAGCTACCGGAGCCAACACCGGCAAGGTAGTCAAATTTCTCTTCGCCCTTTTCCTATAGAGAGATAAAGGGGAGGGGATACTTCAGAAAGGCCTCAGATGACATTGTGCGATACAAGCAAGATCAATAGGGCTGGTGGAAAAAAGTGAGTTGTGGACAGGTGAATAAGGAGCAGAAGACACAGGCTGTCATTGCCGGATATGTTGTCTGGCACACATGGAAAGAGGGACGCGGAAGAACTTTTAGCACAAAAGCTCTGAAGCAGCAGGGATAGCAGCAATGATTAGAGAGAATTAAGCCCCTAAAAGAGGCACGTGAGATTTGATCCTTAGTTTATGTACAGCCCTTGTTTTTTATCAGTTTGCATTATCACTGTACTCTAAGTTTATAACAATTTGCCCATACTTAATGCACCAACAGAGCTCCTAGCAGAGCCCATAAAAAATGAATCCAGTACTAGAGGAGCGAAAATTCAAACATGTCCAAGAAGACAGTTCGTGCAAGTGGCTGTTTGCTTGCAAAATTCCATTTTCAAAAACTACTTATTCAAAAGATTCAATCATTTTTCACATACAGCTCCGAACAGATGTCAAGTACTCCCTCCGTCTCGGTTTATAAGTCATCTTACGAAAACCAAATAATCCCAAAACACTAAGGCACGATGCATTAACTTTAACCTCGTTTCTTGTTTTTTGACTTGAATAAAGAAATCAACCAACAAGAGACGTGAGGCGTGTATGTTTTTGATGACTTGATACTAACTAGCACGACATGCAGTGGTCAATTCATTGCATGCAATTGTATTAATTAGCAAGTTCACATTAATTTCTCTTGTTTTCCTCTCCATCTTGGTTGCGGTGCACAACCTAAGATGACTTATAAACCGAGACGGAGGGAGTAAACAACATATGAAAGATGTTGTGCTTTGACTCCTAAGATTATGGGTCAAAATAGTTAAGAAAAGCCATGATAAGCATAAAGTAGTGTCACAGGAATAGCTAATTCTATCCAGGGGTCCCACCCAGTCCTACATGGCAAAATCATCATGGTCAGAGAGTCAAAGAGAATAGCAAGTAGAAAGATAAAGTCAAAGAGAAAACGAGAAGCCAAAAGAACCCAAGTCAAGAATCAGCCCAAATAGCCAGATCCCGTCATGGTGGACAGGTGGAGGGATGAGAAGGATGCTACATGGGTAGTGGACGAGGCCCTCCATCTTTGACCAGCCTTCATAGACTAGTGGACCAAAGATTATCTACCCTTCCAACCTATCAACTCAAGGAGAGAGCTCCAAGGAGGGAGTTCAGATCCAAGGAATCCTTCTCGCCTTGAGACCAATGGTGTCAAGAGTAACTCCATGCCAAGTCGCTCGTCCACGAAAGAGCTGACAGCTGACTCAGCACTCAAACCTCCCTCGACGCCTTTCCTTACATAGAACTAGGTCACAATCAGACAAGGCGACCGAACCTATTCAAAAAAAACGTCAAAGTGTCAATTTTGTCGGTGTACGACAACCTTCGCTATAAGACCTGACATACACACCCCATACTTGTGATTGTTGTGACTACATTGTGTGAGACACCATGTACTTCTTTGTTGTTTCTACAGCTAGTATATGATTTAGCAAATACAGATGAAAAGATAGGTGGTACTCCCTCCGTTCCAAAATAATGTACTTGGCATGGTTTTTAGTTCAAATTTGAACTAAAACTACAACATGTATTTTGGAATGGAGGGAATAACATACACCATCCAATCTCTACTATTAAAGGGGAGTCTGTCGTCGTCGTAATGGTTACTTCGCTTGCTACCCCCCGCCTCGTGTGCTACTCCCTCCACCTGGTCATGAAATAAAAATCAAAGCAAAGAGCCCCCACGTTCTGGCTAGAGAAAAAAAATCCCACGTTCTTCACTTCTCCCCCGACCTGGCCGTCTCCATCTCCAGATCTCTTTCTCGCGAACCCAAAACAACCGACTCCCTCTGTTCACGCAACCACCGGGTGCCCCGTGGTCGCCCCCCTCTTTATGTCAGCCTTAGCCCAAGCTTCTGGTGATGATTGTTCGTGCCTCTCTACCGTCACAAACTGAAGGAGGCAGCGGCAAGTGACGGTGTGAAGCATGTCTTCCACTTTGTCGTCACGTATCAAAAGAGGCGATGGCGACCAGCTACGCTAAGCCCATCTTTCCATCTGGGAAGCCAATCCTCCATGTGGCTGTCCTCTGTTGCTCCCTCCGCTGCGGCTTCTCGTCTCCCGTCGACCTGCATCTTCTTCCCTTCACTCAAGCACGCGCCAGCACGGTTGACCCGTCGTTGACCAGCGATGGAGGTGTGAGAGGTCTTTGGCTGCTACAGCTACAGCCTCAGGTTTGCTCTTCTCTTCCACCTTAATCCTATCAGTTTTGTTTGGACTATTCCATTACCGATCACGATGGATTCCATCAGCCCTCATATCTGAATAGAGAATTTGCTACCCGGGCCATGCTTAGGAAGATAGTGAAACTCCCACCAGGTAAACATCATCAGGTAAAGCTAGGTTATAACTTATACGAGGCGGCGTGGTGTAACTCAGACGAGGATATTAAGGAGATTAATCAGATTTCCATACACATTAAGACATCTTCATCTTTTATTGCTATTGTTGCAACCCAATATTTGTAGTGTCGTCATTTTTCTTAAATCCAAATGTAAAGACTATTTTTATCAATGCAACAACATGATCAATCTCAAACTGTGACAATGGATTAGTCATGGTATGCTTAATAATTAAATGGTGTGTCAGAAGCGACGATGATGGCCATTTCAGCTATTGGCAGAGGAAAAGGAAGAGGCCTAGTAGTGCTGGTGCAGCAAGACCGATAGAGAAGTAGGAGGAAACTGAGTAGCAGCACTGGTTTAAGGAAGAAGAGGATAGCATGGACATCAAGATGAGGTTGCGAGGAAATGTGATGGGGTGGTCGCTCCCTAAGCCTATCGGCATGATCCAATTCACACTGATTTCATTTCAGGTTCAGTTTTGTAAGCATTGGTATTCATTTTCTACTGTTGAAGGAAGAAAAATATTCATTATTACAGGTTGAAAGTTATCTGCACTTTTATTTTGCATATTTTTAGCTATATATTAGCTTTTTATAGCTATATCTCAGTGTATCGCAAAAAAAAAACTGTATCTTACTGGAAGTGACCCATGCTCTTGAGAAAACTCACGGTGTAAATTATGTCTACAAGTCACATTCGTTCACTAACATTTTTGCACATATAGCATGTAGGTTTTGTTTACATCTAGCAAAAGACTCTCAAAACCTATGGTCGATTTAATTTTCAAATGGAGGTTTGTTTTATACTCCTTCCCTTTCTAAATATAAGCTTTTTTAGAGATTTCAATACGGACTACATACAGATGTATATAGACGTATTTTAGAGTGTAGATTCAGTCATTTTGCTCCGTATGTAGTCCGTATTCAAATATATAAAAAGGCTTATATTTAGGAACAGAGGGAGTAGATATCATTTAACAAATACAGACAAACTTCAACAGATATATACTCTGAACAGAGTCAATTGAACATGCTACCAGCAGAAAAAAGAGTCAATTAAACATGCTTGCATTTACTCCAATGGTATATAGGTCCTGACTAATAATAATTGTAGGTGCTGACATACTATGTAATTATGTATAATGTAAGAGAACTATGTGGGTGATGTATCATTAGAAAAGGTTGAAATAATTAGGGTGGTTGTTAATTTACTGGAAGTAACTACCCCACTGTAATGCTTCTAATAGCTTTATAGTTCTATGATGCAAACATATGCCTTCTAGATCCCTTTTTGCTAGGGAACTCCGACGCATGTGATTCAAGTAAATACTATACAGTTAGATCATCTCCAACAGCATTGCTATTCTGACTTGCTAAAAACTGGGTATAGCAAGAGGAAAGAGAAGATTTAGCAACCCCAACAGTTTTTTGCTCCAACAGCATTGCTATAAAATTTAGCAAGCCTCTCAATGACACATGGGGCCCTGTGCCAGGCCCAGTGCAGCAGGAATCTAGGGGCGGTGGGGTCCACTTGTCAATGGAACAAAGGGATGTAGGGGACCACAAAAACTGGGCTGCTAAGAATTATAGCAAGTGCCTCTTCACTTTGCAAATATACCAAGTGTGGGTGCAAATATAGCAAGCTTTGTAAAACAATTTGTGTGTGTGTGTGGGGGGGGGGGGGGGGGGGCACTTATACAAAGGCTGTTGGAGCAACATTTTTGGGCCAAGTTGCTATATTTCCAGTTTTTAGCAATCCTAGCCAAACATACAAAGGCTGTTGGAGATGCTCTTAGAGAAAAACTGTGCATATTCAGCAGCAGACTGCAAGCTGTTGGTACGAAAACAGAATTGATGCCATACAACATGCAAAGCTTCAATACAGAGTTCCTCGCGGGGATATGCTTACAATTTGGTACATTTTTACTTTCATACACCAAGTCTGGGGTGGCATGAGTTAAACACCGACAACAAGCAAGCGTAGCACAGCAGCATGTCTCAAAAAAGAGCAGAAATGTCATGAAGGATCGACGATTTGAGGTGGCATGAGTTCTCGGGGTGATCAAGAAACATGGCAAACGAGAGGGCTATCTGTTAAATATGAAAATGGATCAACAACCTATGATCCCTAGCTTCAAGACATGGGCACCGACCAAGTGGTTCTGCTCTAAGATGAGTGACAAAGTAGTTCGCTTTTTGGTGTGTTGAGTGCCACTTGATGTGTCAGCTGGACGATGACCATGAAATAAGTTTGATGCTTATCTTTTTTGCCGGTAAGAAGAATGCGATCAAACTCAAAACCATGGAGGTTCCCACAAGACCAAGGTAGACGGGCATGAGGGAGAGGGCTAAAGAAAGCAAAATAAATAGACCTCACCATCATCATGCTCACATAGCTGTGGGGAACACAGAAAAAATACCTCCATCGTCGACAATGATGCATGTCTAAATCTGTTGTTACATGGCAACTAATATGTGAGAAAAAAATAGTTTACAGGAAATAAACTAATATGTGGCAAAAAAAATGACACCAACTACCTACTTAACATGCCTAGATAGGCACTAAGAAATATCGAGTACAAGAGCATCTTTAGAATAACTATGGTTTTTAGCTGGTCATAAAATATTTTGTGAAGATAGAAGTATTTGCCTTTTGTGTTGGCCCAAACAATGTAACGATAAATTGAAGGCCAAACTACTGAGCGCCACAGCAAGGCTAAATTCATCACTCATCCTCCACAAACTAACAAACCAATGGTCCCCCAAAATTTACCAGTGCAAGCAAACAGACATTTGCACCGAGAGTAAACTGTTGACAACCACAACTTTTTGCTACTAACCGCAGTGACACCATACAAATTGATGCCAAGATACCATCGACATAGTTTTGACTAAGATGGAATATTGTGGGTGTAAAACAACTTACAAGCTGGGCAGATTCACGAACGAGGGCATTTTCAGTATGAAGAAAGAGTGATCTCTGTTGTTGAGATAGTTCGAATCCCATCTGTGCGGCTCTTTGCGAGTATCTGTCTGCACTGAATTCATTTCCTTGCCTCTTTGCCTCTAGCGATCTAGCAAACTTTATGCTCTTCTTCAATGCTAAAGAAAGGTTTGACAGAGATGGAATCAATATTAGTAACATGATCAATAGTGAACAAACAAAGAAACCACACTACATGTACTGCTGAGAGAGAGAGAGTTGAATATGCCGAGAATTACCACCAAGCCGACTTCTTGCATCCTGATAATGGAGATCAGTCCACATAAAAGCAGCTGTTCAAACAGGAATAAAGAGATAAGGTGTATGTTCACATGGCATCATAATGACACATACAATGCATGTGGAAGCAAGAAATTCATGTAATCATACCCTTAAGACAGAAAGAGCAAGTGCAAGACTTTGTAGCGCATGATTTTTCCAAGTCGCCAACCCCCATTGGAGGATGCTGGACATTTGTACATGTCATGTCATCACGAGCTGCAGCGTCAAACGAAGACTCTGGATTCTGATTTCCTGGTGATACAACCATCTCCTCTTGAGTCAGACATTCACCCTCATTATTCTTATCATTAATTACAATCTTACTAGCCTCACTGGCAAATGGCAGCAACTCACTATCAGTGTCATCATCATCTTCCCCTGCACAGCCACCCTCTGATTCCAAGGAAGACTCCGCCTTGTCGTTGAGGCCAGAAGAATCCAACGATAGAGAACGATTCCTGACATCATCATCATCCTTGGATAGTAGCCCAGCTGCCTGAGCAGCCATGTGCTGAACCTTGGCTCCACGGAAAATTGAAGTCCTTGCAAAGTCCTCTTTGCCAATACCATCGACCAAAACTTCAATAAGGTTTCCTGATGCCCCAACATTGGCCTTAGCCTTTTCATGAGGCTCTTTCCTAGGGTCAACGACCTTTTCAACCCGACTAATCTTGACTCCACCTGCACTCTTCTCCAGATCGCATGAGGCTGGCCGCTTGCCAAGGACATTCGTCAGGTCTCCAAAGGCTCGTCGGCCACTGCCCTGGGTGTTTTCAGTCATTGCAGCTTCCAGGTAGTCACCAACTTGCCAAAATTAACAGCAGAATCGTCGCGGACAACGGTATAATACAACTGCATTGATCATTTCGGAAACAAAATACAATGTGAGCGATGTATTCACACTGTGTTGGGAAAGAAGGCAGTAAATGCACATAAGCATGGTTTATAGCCAGAACAAAGGGCTAAGGTTTGTTCATTGTAAAAACGGTTGTCCCATCGACTACCGGAAGCAAAGCAATGCCATGTGCTAGGAGGCTAGGAAGCTAACAGAACATTCGGGGTAAATCGAGCCAGCTAAGTGCCAATCGATGCAAAATTGGATGAGATCGAGGGTTTCTGAGACGGAATCCTCCCGCTCTCGGCCCCCAGAAGGAATACACAGGACGTATGCGCGTTGTTGCGGGGTAATTCGGCAGAGTTGACAACGACTTAGCGGGGAAATAGGGTTCCATTCCGTCGTCTTGGTACTACCACTTTAGAGGAAGTAGAGTCGCTACAGAAACTTGGAAACGGCGAGTCTATCGTGAGGATGAATCAACGGGGATTCCAGCTCCGCGCCGAAAGGGGGGGGAGCCGAATCTGGGAGGAAACATGGCGGGGCGGTGCCTGGCCTCGCCCCCCAGCCTCCCGCGCAGTGGCTGCCGGGCCAGAACCTTCGGATGGGGTGGCGAGACGGGGAGGAGGGGTAGGGTTTGGGGGCGCAAACCTCGCCGCGGGACGCCCGCCGTTCCTCCCGAGATCGCCCTCCGGAGCGGGAGGAGAGTGGGGTGGGGTGGGGTGGGGTCTCTGGTTGTGGGAGGCACGGGTGGAGGCGAAAAGGGTTGGAGCGGGGCGGCGTGAGCGGGGGGGAGCCCTTGCGGGCGGTCCCGGGTTGCGCGCGCTCGCGTTCGGAAATTTGGGCGCCGTGCCCGTCCGCGCGCGCCGGGCGCGGGAGGCTCCGCGGTGGTTGGTTTGTTGGATGGATGCATGGATGGACCTGCCGTGGCACGGGTCCGTCGCGTCGGTCGTTCGGCGTTCCGTGGTCTGCACCGGGGCTGCGGCGCTAGGCGTCGGTCGAGCGGGTCGTGCCCCCACATCGGCCACTTCCCCCGCGGTCGGATCTCCCTTGGATCTGAGATCTGGGCCGAATTCTCTAGGGCGTGTTTGGTTGCCCCGAGTGAACAGTGCGTGCATTTCAGCCACATCTCCAGCCAGCCTGGTTGAGGAAAACAGGTAAGGAATTGATATTTATATGTTGTTTGGTTGTCTTTATTGTATCAATGGTCATTTTAGGATTGGCTGTTTGGTTGCCTGCATTTGTGCTAAAGAGCATCTTCAATGAAAGATGCAAATTTGAAGATGTAAAACAGAAGATGTAAAAATTTACATCTCTAAAAAGTGTTTTTTGCATCTTCAAAATAGGGTCGTCTTCAACACGGATGCAAAACGGAGATGTAAAATAGCTACTCTAATAGAAAATGCAAATGGAGACGTAAAAACTATATTTCGACTAGCACTTCATTTGAGGGGCGGGGTCGGGAGAGATCAGGCGGGGCGGAGGTGGCGAGGTCGGGCGGCTACGACGGGGCGGACGACGCGGGGGCGACAATGTTGTTGGGCGAGGTCGGGCGGCTGCGAAGGGCGGATGACACAGGGGCGGCGAGGTTGTTAGGCGAGGTCGGGCAACGGCAAGGTCGGAGCGACGCCGTCGCACGTCGGGGTGGGGCGGGATGACTCGAGCGACGACCATGGGCTGGCGGAGGGAAGGTGACAGTCGGGGGCTGGCGGAGGAGCGACGACGGGGCTCAATTAGGCGACGACAGACAGCAGAATTTATTGAGAGCCAACGGCGGAGGAACTTCGGAGCCGGCGAGGCAGGCGGCTGTATACGGGGGCGAAGTCGCGGTGGGCCCCTCGCCATCGAGCGGGCGACGACAGTGGCAATTTGGTGCGATCCGGTCGACATCGGAGTTGGGCGGGTGGCAGCTGGTCACGCGAAAGAGAATGGGACAATAGTTGGGCAATTGGCGGGCGGTTGCGTTTTTACATCTCGTGTAGGGGAGATGCAAATTTGCACCGCGAGGTGTTATAGTTTACGTCTCCGAAAGGCGATGATGTATTTTATTTTTATTTTTTGCATCTACACCATTGTTGGAGAGGTGTTTTCAACCCTTGGAGATGCAAAAGTTAGTTATTTTTGCATATACATCTTCTATTGAAAATGCTCTAATGGATGAGCATATGTAAATCACAACTATTTGGTTGCATGCATGTTTATGTTTTGCTCACCTCATTCAAATATGATGGCCTTGGCACCATATTAGACACAACAACGACATGGCACTTAACAAAGCATCAAACAACACATAAACAAGCAGGTAAACAACAGCTAACAACGGATAAACAAGCATGAAAATAGCAACTAAACATCCATACTGCTAACACATATAAGTTTTTAAACAGTATGGGCATCCCATGCCCCGTGCTTCACCATGGGGTGCTGAAGCATGGACAAAATATTAAAAGTTTGACAATAAGTTCTCCCACCACTTCAAACTAATTGAAAGCTCATGCTAACTAAGTTGAGAGTGCGAAAGCACGATCACCGATGCAGATCTGCCTGCTGCAACGCACGCTGCACCCGATGGAGCTATCATGGTTGTAGATGTGGACCTTGAGGCGTGGGTCGGAGATGCACAACACGATGAGGTCACCGGGGGCGACTCCGTGACGACGGCAGAAGTACTGCCCCAAGCACCATCTGCCCCTCGAACTTTTGGACCTGGACCCAGAACTCGCACGAGTTGTTCACCGAGATCCTAATGACGCGCGAGAGCTTCACCGCCAGCCACTCCCTCATCACCTCCTTGAACTTGGGAGGGATGATGAGCATGGCGGGATCGTCCTCGTCCTTGGTTGGCACGTAAAAGCAAAACCCTGCCTATGAACATCCTAATCATGCAACATAGCATGCCCATGCCAATGCCAACACCAATCTAACTTCAACATCAAACACAAAACATGCCTATGAACACCCTCATTAGTAAGCATGAACATTAAGCATGAACGCATTGTACCTACATATCATGCAAGGACTACACTGCCTATGAACACTAAGCTATAGTTTGAGGATTCCATGTATCCATTGATTGTTAATGCTTTGTTCTGGTGCTCTTTGAGAGGAGCACCTTAATATCCATAAGTTCCATTTGGCCCCATTGACAGCGGGATGGTAGGACAAAAGATGTCGTGCAAGTTCTTATTGCAAGCACGTACGACTACCTCGGGATACATGCCTAATGTTTGATATATGCCTAGATGATCATTACTTTTTTATGTGCCTTGCCCCAAGTTAAATACATGATATCTTTCATCCATGACCCACCATCCATCTCATTAGCCTACAGTGTTTTAATCCTGCTCGTCACAAGTAGTTTTACTTCCGCCGTTTTGCTTCGCCACTTTTATTTGCGTTGCCACCATCACTTCCATATCACCGTTGTTGCTAATATTTCGTTGCCAAGCAAGTATCTTTCAGGTGCGGTTGAATTGACAACTCAACTGTTAAAGCTTATAAATATTCTTTGGCTCCCCTTGTGTCGAATCAATAAATTGTGTTAACTTACCCGCGAAGACTGTTGCGATCCCCTACACTTGTGGGTTATCAAGACCTTTTTCTGACGCCGTTGCCGGGGACCATAGCTTTATTTACAAGTCTACTTGGAGTTATTTTACTTGCTGCGATTTATCCACTATGGGTAATAAAGGAGATCTCAGGTTCCAATTTTACCATCCACTACGAGAAAAGGTATTGTTCTCAGCACTAGCGCTACGCTTGATTCACCTTTCGTTATAAGTAAGTTTGCCTCACCACCACCACATGCTACTTCTACTGAGCCTGTTACTATGCCTGATAATGTTGATGGTGCTTCCACTTCTATTGATGATCCTGGTTTACTTGGTTATTTTATTGAGTCTCAGATTGCTAAGGTTGCTAAGCAGTCTGGAATTGAACTTCCTCCTACACGCTACCCCATTGGTAGATCTTTTGGTTACCCAGACTTGAGTAGTCTCAAGGAAAGAATTCTTGATGATGATTATATTGAACTTGATGATGATTTATGCAGGGAACTTACAGAGTGTGCTGACTCTAACCCTGCTTCTGTTAAGAAGCTGCTTGAAAAGCATTCTATGAAGAACAAGTTTACTCCTGATCCTAAGTTTGCTTCATCTCCTATTTGCATTGAGGATGCTGATTTTGATTTCTCTATTGATCTTTCACTTATATCCACAGTTGAAGTTGACCCTTTTTATGGCAGAGAAGATGACGATGCTATTGCACACCTTACCAAACTCACTGAGTTGGGTGGCTTATTCACTACAAAGGACAAGAAGAGAAATTATTATGTTACTAAGCTACTTCCTTTCTCTTTGAAGGAAGACCCTAAAGCATGGTATGATGCACTACCATGTGGTTCTATTAAGAGTCCTCAATATTTAGCTCAATCCTTTGTTGCTAAATATTTTCCTGCTCGTAAGCAACATGCTGCTTTACAAAGAATTTATAACTTTAAACAGTTGCAGGATGAGCACCTCCCTAAAGCTTGGGGGAGGTATTGCACTTTGCTTAAGGCTAGACCGGTACATGGAATTCCTAAGAATGAATTGCTTGATATATTTTGTGTCGGTCTAACCGATGAATCTAGAACCTATCTGGATAGTTGTGTTGTTTGTGTTTTCAGGGAAAGAACATCGGACGATACCGAAGAATTAATGGGCAAGATAGCTAAGAACCATGATGATTGGTCCATTCCTGAACCACCACCACCACCCAAGAAGAGAGGTATGCTTTTCTTGAGCCCAGAAGTTATGCAAGAAGCCAAGAAGTCTATGAAAAAGAGAGGTATTAAAACTGAAGATGTGAATAATCTACCTCCTATTGAGCAATTATGTGAGCCTATCACTCACCCACCTATGGTAGAGGTACACTCTCTTTTAGAATTCAATGCAAGTGACGTCCCTCATGGTAAGACTCCTGATCAATGTTTAGATGAGCTTGATAATTTCATTGTCAAGCAAAATCACTTTAATGAGCAGATTCAAAGCCAATTGCATGATAATTCCCTTGCTATCAAAAGTTTGATTGATGTTTTAAGTAGAACTGTCAATGATGTTAAAGGTCTTGTTAAGCACTTTCATATGGTTCAAACTCAGCTTGAACAAAATTCTAATGTACAAAAATATTTGCTTGCTAACAATGCCAAACAAGTTGATATGCAGGCATATGGTATAAAGACCCGAGTAGGTACACATACCCAGGACCCCCTTTATCGAGAGGGGCATCCAAAGAGGATCGAGCAAGATTCTCAATTGCAGGAAGAAGACATTGTTAGCTCCCCGAAGAAGAAGAAGAAACATAAGGAATCTGACAACTCTAATGATCCCATAACCGAGGAAGAACCTAATGTTGATCCTAATAGTATATCTATTTCTGATGCTGAAACTAAGGATGGTGCTGAACCTGATAAAGATAATGAGAAGATTGATCCTCCTGAGATACGAGAAGAAGAAGCACCAGACAAGCGCAAAAGGTATATAGAGAAGATTTTGTTGCAAGAAAACATGGGAAGGAAAGAGAACCATGGGTGCAAAAATCAATGCCCTTCCCAGGCAAGTCCTTCAAAACTAAAGAAGAAGAGCATTACAATAAATTTTGTGAATGGATGAAACCTCTTTTTCTTCAAATTCCTTTGACTGATGCTATTAAGCTGCCTCCGTACTCAAGGTATATGAAAGATATTGTCACTAATAAAAGAAAAGTTCCTAATGAGGCAACATATACTATGCTTGCTAATTACTCTTTCAGTGGCAAGATTCGTGAGAAGATTGGTGATCCAGGTATACCCACCATTCCTTGCTCCATAAAAAATAATTATGTCAGAACTACTTTATGTGATCTTGGTGCAGGAGTGAGTGTTATGCCTTTCTCTCTTTACAAAAGGCTTTGTCTAGATAAACTAATCCCAGCAGATATCTCTCTTCAAATGGCTGATAAGTCAACAATCGTTCCTGTAGGTATTTGTGAGGATGTTCCCGTCGAAGTTGCTAATTGCTTGATCCTTACTGACTTTGTTGTGCTTGACATGCCCGAGGATGGGAGCATGTCTATTATTCTTGGTAGACCTTTTCTTAACATCGCGGGTGCTATTATTGATTGCAATAAAGGAAAGGTGACCTTCAATGTTAATGAGAAGGAGCACACGGTATATTTTCTGAAGAAGATTGATAAAAGGCATGGCCTTGATTCTATTAAGAATATTGAGACCGTAAAGGTTGGAGAGTGGGATTGTCCTCTACATGTGCACCATAAATACAAAACCATTATGGTGGGGACAATATCCATTGAAATAAAGGTACCATGATTGCTTTATATGAAGTGAAACTTTTTGCTCAAATATAACACCTATTTGGTAGTAAGACTTGATCAAGCTTGCTAACAAATATGTTTTATATGAGTAAAAAGAGAAGCTTGGTATGTTTTCATTTCCTTTATCTTTCATCCTCCTTGTTGTACCAAAGTTTAATGTTTTTGAAACTTCATATGTTTAAATATTGTTTCGAGCTTACTGGAAGTTTTGCAGCTTTTAGTATTTCGATTTTGTTTTCAAAAGTGAAGTTGTCAGAAAAATTCCAGAAAATTCAAAATAAAAATTTCCTTGAAACCAGTTGCGTCATATGAGTCCACTATACCTACCTATATGTCGTATTTATGTGCCGTTCTAAGTAAATTTGCATGTGACGTATTCTAAATTTTCAAATAAATATTTTTGTTTTATATGCCTGAATCGCTCATGTAGTGACTAGGGGCCGTCAGTATCTTCCATGCTAAGTAGGTTATTCTCAAGATATGTGTTGATTCACTGTCATTCACGAGAAAGTGGCTAATAACCGGGATGCCCGGTTCCATGCTCGGAGTCAAATCAAATTTAATGAAACAAAACTCCCCCAGGATTGTTGTTTGTATGGACGGTACTGCTACGGCAACAGACAACAGTGCCAGAAATTGACACGTTGACGGAGACTGGGCTTGCGTTCATTTTTTCCTTGAAGAGGAAAGGGTGATGCAGCACAGGAGCAGAAAGTATTTCCCTCAGTTTGGGAACCAAGGTATCAATCCAATAGGAGAATCTCGTCAAGTATAGAGTACCTGCGCAAACACAAAAGAGCTTGCACCCAACGCTTTAAAGGGGTTGTCAACCCCTTCAAGATTGATAGCAAAGTGAGATCTGAAGGCGGAAAGTGCAACGAAGTAAAAAGTGTAAGGCTGAAAATACGGTGTGGAGTAGACCCGGAGCCATAGTGTTCACTAGAGGCTTCTCTCAAAATAGCAAATATCACGGTGGGTGAACAAATTACTGTCGAGCAATTGATAGAACCACGCAAAGTCATGACGATATCTAAGGCAATGATCATACATATAGGCATCACGTCCGAGACAAGTAGACCGATACTTTCTGCATCTACTACTATTACTCCACACATCGATCGCTATCCAGCATGGATCTAGTGTATTGAGTTCATGACGAGCAGAGTAACGCCTTAAGCAAGATGACATGATGTAGAGGGATAATCTCAAACCAATGATGAAAACCCCATCTTTTTACCCTTGATGGCAACAACACGATGCATGCCTTGCTACCCCTTCTGTCACTGGGTGAGGTCACCGCACGGTATGAACCCAAAACCAAGCACTTCTCCCATTGCAATAATCATAGATCTAGTTGGCCAAACAAAACCCACAACTCGAAGAGAATTACAAGGATATGAAATCATGCATAAGAGAGATCAGAAGAAACTTAAATAAGATTCATAGATAATCTGATCATAAATCCACAATTCATCGGATCTCGACAAACACACCGCAAAAGAAGATTACATCGGATAGATCTCCATGAAGATCATGGAGAACTTTGTATTGAAGATCCAAGAGAGAAAAGAAGCCATCTAGCTAGTAGCTATGGACCCGTAGGTCTATGGTGAACTACTCACGCATCATCGGAGAGGTCATGGTGTTGATGAAGAAGCCCTCCGTATCCGAATCCCCCCTCCGGCAGGGCACCAGAACGTGCCCCAGATGGGATCTTGCGGAGACAAAAGCTTGCGGCGGCGGAAAAGTACTTTCGATGATCTCCTGTTTTTTTTGGGATTTTAGGGAATATATAGGCGCAAAACCTAGGGCAGAGGTGACCCAGGGAGCCCACAAGACAGGGTGGCGCGGGCCCCCTGGCCACGCCATGAGGGCTTGTGGGGTCCCTGCAGGCCCCCTGCCCTGATTCTCCGGCTTCCCGATCTTTTTCTGTTTCGGAAAAAATCTTTTTGGCAGTTTCATTCCGTTTGGACTCCGTTCAAAATCCTCCTCTAAAAGGGGTCAAAACATGAAAAAAACAGGAACTGGCACTTGGCACTGAGTTAATAAGTTAGTCCCAAAAAATATATAAAAAGGCATACAAAACATCCAAAGTTTGACAAGATAATAACATGAAACCATTAAAAATTATAGATACGTTGGAGACGTATCAAGCATCCCCAAGCTTAACTCCTGCTCGTCCTCGAGTAGGGAAGTGATAAAGAATGAAATTTTGTGTGGAATGCTACCTAGCATAGTTTTCCTTTGCAACTTCTTTCATGTGACATGAATGTTCAGATCCGTAAGATTCAAAACAATAGTTTGCTATTGACATGAAAACAATAATACTTCAAGTAGACTAGCAAGGTAATCATGAACTTTCAAAATAACAAGGCCAAGGAAAGTTATCCCTACAAAATCATATAGTCTGGCTATGCTCCATCATCCTCACACAACTAATGTAAATCATGCACAACCCCGGTATTGGCCAAGTAATTGTTTTCGCACTCTTACTTTCTCAAACTTTTTATAACTATCACGCAATACATGAGCGTGAGCCATGGATATAGCACTATAGGTGGAATAGAGTGTGGTTGTGGTTGTGAGACAAGAAGGAGGAGATGGTCACATTGACTCGGCGTATCAAAGAGCTATGGAGATGCCCATTAATAGATATCAATGTGAATGAGTAGGGATTGCCATACAAAGGATGCACTAGAGCTATAAGTATGTGAAAGCTCAAAAGTAGAACTAGTGGGTGTGCATCCAACTTGCTTGCTCACGAAGACCTAGGGCAATTTTGAGGAAGCCCATCATTGGAATATACAAGCCAAGTTATATAATGAAGATTTCCACTAGCATATGGTGGTGACGGAACGAGAGGCTCTCAATCATGAAGAACATGGTGTTATTACGAAGCACAAGTGTGGAAAAAGATAGTAGCATTGTCCCTTCTCTCTTTTTCTCTTTTTTATTTGGGCTCTCAGGTCTATTTTTTTCTTTTTTTATTCCTCGCATGGGACAATGCTCTAATAATGATGATCATCACACTTTTATTTACTCACAGCTCAAAGCTTAGAACGATGATGACTCTATAGGAAATGCCTCCGGCAGTGTACCGGGATGTGCAACGATCTAGCTTGGCGTATGACGTTGAAACATCTTGCTAGCTATCTTACGATCATGCAATGGCAATATGAGAGTGACGACACAAGTCATGAGACGGAACGGTGGGAGTTGCATGGCAATATATCTCGGAATGGCTATGAAAATGCCATGGTAGGTAGATATGGTGGGTGTTTTGAGGGAGGCATTTGGTGGGTTTGTGTACCGGCAAGAATTGCGCGGCACTAGAGAGGCTAGCAATGGTGGAAGGTGAAAGTGCATCTATACCATGGACTCACATTAGTCATGAAGAACTCACATACTTGTTGCGGAAGTTTTTATTAGTAATCGAAACAAAGTGCTAAACGCATACTCCTAGGGGAAGGGTTGGTAGGTGTTAACCACCGCGCGATCCCGACCTCAACACAAAGGATGACAATGAATAGATCAATTATGCTCCGACTTCCTAACATAGTGGTTCACCATACGTGCATGCTACGGGAATCACTAACTTCAACACAAGTATTTCTAGATTCACAACACCCTACTAACATAACTCTTAATATTACCGAATCCACGTCTCAAAACTAATTGAGAGGAATCAAGACTTCTCTTTCTACTCAATGCACATGAAGATGGAGGTTTTTGTATCCTCTTTGGGTACCTATAACCTTTGGGACTACTTTCATAGCATAAGCCAACTACCAAGTCACGCACCGCCGTGCTCTAAAAGATATAAGTGAAGCACATAGAGCAAAATTATCTAGCTCAAAAGATATAAGTGAAGCACTATGAGCATTCTAGCAAAATCACGATGAGTGCATGTCTCTCTCTCTCTCTCAAAAAGGTGTGCAGCAAGGATGATTGTGACACAACAAAAATAAAAGACTCCTAAGATACAAGACGCTCCAACCAAAACACATATCATGTGGTGAATAAAAATATAGCTCCAAGTAATGTTACCGATGGATTGAAGACGAAAGAGGGAATGTGTTCCCAGGGCATCCCCAAGCTTAGGCTTTTTGGTGTCCTTGAATTTGGCTTGGGATGCCTTGGGCATCCCCAAGCGTGAGCTCTTTCCACTCCTTATCTCTTTGTGCATGAGAACGTCACCCAAAACTTGAAAACTTCACAACACAAAACTTAAACAGAAACTCGAGATATCATTAGCACAAGAAAACAAACTACCACCACTTTAGGTACTGTATAAAACTTGAATTCTATCTATATTGGTGTTGGGCTACTGTATTCTCACTTTTCCATGGCTAGTACCCCCCGATACTAACCATAGTTTCATCAAAGCAAGCAACCAACTCAACAAAAACAGAATCTATAAAAAACAGACCAGTTTGTAGCAATCTGTATACTTCGTATACTTATGTACCTCAAAAGTTCTGAAAAATTACGACTGCCTGGGCAAAAGGCATATCAACCAGCAGAAAAAAGAACCA
The DNA here is from genome assembly GCF_904849725.1 of Hordeum vulgare subsp. vulgare. NCBI lineage: Eukaryota > Viridiplantae > Streptophyta > Magnoliopsida > Poales > Poaceae > Hordeum > Hordeum vulgare. The sequence goes on along the minus strand of NC_058523.1, from coordinate 501,378,043 downwards.
ACTCAAACGCTCTTTTTGAATAAAAATGAGAAATCATCTCGTGAGCGAAAAGTTTCTGTCTTTTTCCAGTAGGATCAAACAACCATTACCAAGACTAGTCATAAAGGTTTTGCTTGGCTCAAACACAAAAATAAACACAAAAGACACAATCATAACAGAATTATGATAGTGTGGACGCAACAAAACAGAAAGAAAAAGAAATAAATTCATTGGGTTGCCTCCCAACAAGCGCTATTGTTTAACGCCCTTAGCTAGGCATTGATAATTCAATGATGCTCACACAAAAGACAAGAATTGAAGCACAATGAGAGCATCATAAAGCATGTTAAAATCACATCTAAGTCTAACATACTTCCTATGCATAGGCATTTTATAGAAAAACAGATTGTCAAGACAACCAATAGTTACCATATGCAAGGAAGAAGAAAGAGACAATAGCAATCTCAACATAACGAGAGGTAATTTGGTAACATGAAAGTTTCTACCACAATATTTTCCTCTCTCATAGCAATTACATGTAGGATCATATTCAAATCCAACAATATAGCTATCCCATAGGATATTCTTTTCATGATCCACATGCATGCAAAGTTGACGCTCTTCAAGAATAGTGGGATTATCATCAACTAAAGTCATGACTTCTCCAAACCCACTTTCAATATTATTGCAAATATCATATTCATCATGAGGTTTGAAAAAAAATTCAATATCATAAGAAAATTTATTACCCCAATCACGATCATTGCATCAAGTAGTGGACATAGCAAAACTAGCATCCCCAAGCTTAGGGTTTTGCATATTTTTAGCATGATTGTCATTAATAGAATTTATAATGAAATCATTGCAATCATGCTTTTCATTCAAGGAGCCCTCGTGAATCATTTCATAAATTTCTTCATCACGATTTTCAGATTCACGCATCTCAAGCAAAACTCCATAGAGAAAGTCAAGTGCACTCAACTCACTAGCAATTGGTTCCACATAAGTGGATCTCTTAAAGAGATTAGCAAGTGGATGAGGATCCATATCAATAGATTTTCAGCAAGCGAAGATGCAAGCATATTGAAGGCACATGGCAACACAGGCGAACGGAAGAAGAGCGAAAGAAAAGGGCGAGCGAAAAAGGCAAACAAAAAAGGCAAAGATTTTTTTGTAAATTTTTGTTTTTCAGAAGTGGGGGAGAGGAAAACGAGAGGCAAAAAAGTAAATGCAAGAGATGAGTTTGCGACACTTACTTGGATGAGTTATTGACTTGATCCTCAC